>NC_044556.1:123666807-125106807 GCF_007565055.1 Rhinopithecus roxellana
CAAAGGATTGAACATACTGACATATTAAATCTTTGAAAAGAAATTTAGAACTCATACCTAACAACCCCTCCCCTTGTATTTCCTTACAGCTTTCTTTTCAAACTTTTTTTTAACATGTCTTGGCTCAGTTGTTTTGCTTGATTTTCCAAAAGAAGAAGCTTCTCTGGGTAAGGTGGAGGATAGTTAAGGGAGGTTTTAGTAAGTGCTGTTTCTATGAACCTCTGCACCAACCCACGAATGCATGGTGTGACATAGCACCTGACAAGAATAAGTACACCCATTACAGCTGTGGGGGAAGTAAGAATTGAGGCTATTATTCTTTTGCATTTACCAAACCACTTTTCTAGCCATTCTGTAAAAGGGATCATTTACCCCTGAGTTGTTGGCTAACTCATTGGACAGAGCAGTTAGACCCTGCAATGCCTGTGTTATACTTCCATTAGGGGCGGTGTTGTTTGGGATGAAGATGCAACGTTGAGTTTTAATCATGATGCAAACTCCTCCACTTTCTGCTAATATCATGTTTAAGGGTATCCTATTTTCCCAAGCTATCTGGCTAGTAGCACCTAATTGTTCAGCTATTCCTTTAACAGCATCTCTAGTGTAGTTAATAAATCACTGTTGGTTGTAGTAGATGTAGTTTATCCAATCTACATTTTTATTAATTGTCGCCTACCAAAATATTGACTTAAATCCTGCAGCTATTTGATGTTTAGGCTTTAAATTGATCTGGTATTCCCCGTGGGACTTTAATTGTTTCTAAACAGACGTGAGAGTCGAAAGACCCATAAGAGGCTTCTCTTGCTTTGCGATGTTTTATTTTGCCTTCCTCTGGTTGATAAAATGCCAGAGTGAAAGGGATAGCCAATTGGACTAAAGCACAAGTGCCACTCCAGTTATTTGGGAGAGTGTCCAGTAAAGGTCCACCACAATACCACCACACATCCACTCAGGGATGAACAAGGGCTGACTGATAAGCTCTTGAAAATTCTTAAGCTCACTGCATCCCTTCAGGTCTCCAAGGAACACTAAGTTTCCTCCCTGTCATGAGAGACATGAAGTGAACTTAATGTTGGGAGACGGAAGCTGAATGGCTCTCAGGGGCTGACCTGCAGGGTGCCAGACTTCAGGATATAGCAGAGAGAGAGCTTGGCATGACTTATTACTCCAGGCTGTAGAAGTTTGGAAAAGAGCTACCATGCAGCCCACACCCAGTCGACTGAAGGACCACCTTAGTGGAAAGGGAACAATCTGGGCCTCTGGCCTGCTGTGTGTACAAGCGTAACAATTGCTTTTGTTTAACCTGTGGAGGGAATATTTGATCCATTCCAATGAGGCATTTGCATCTTGGTATCCTGTCTTAATTACCAAAGTTTGGTGTTTTTTTTTGTTTTTTGTTTTTTTTTTTTTTTCGTTTTTTTTGTTTGTTTGTTTTTTGAGACGGAGTCTTGCTCTGTGCCCCAGGCTGGAGTGCAGTGGTGCGATCTCGGCTCACTGCAAGTTCTGCCTCCCGGGTTCACGCCATTCTCCTGCCTCAGCCTCCTGAGTAGCTGGGACTACAGTTGCCCGCCACCACGCCCGGCTAGTTTTTTGTATCTTTTAGTAGAGACGGGGTTTCACGGTGTTAGCCAGGATGGTCCCCATCTCCTGACCTTGTGATCCACCCGCCTCGGCCTCCCAAAGTGCTGGGATTACAGGCTCGAGCCACCGCGCCTGGCCCCAAAGTTTGTTTTAAATCTCTAACTCCTGTGATAGCTATAGCTATCTTGGTCTTGCTGTTAGATGGAGGAAGAGCAATTGTTCCATTGTGAGAGGTTTTGGAAGAAGGCTTAGAGGAAGTTGCAGGGGGTGGGGGAACAAAGAAATGCATTTCAAAGAATCTAATCGGTTTGTCCCTGAAACCTCAGCCCCCATACCATAAAACCGGCTTAAAGAAGGGAACCGGCTTAGAAAAGGGAAAGAACTTTGAGGGTTTGAGATAATAACTTGTATAGAATTACACTGGTTTAGCTGACGGTTAGAGGGGAGGGCTGTCCCTTTAGTAAAATGAATGTATGGTTTTAGGAAATTACAAAAACCGGTTGGGGCAGTCCGATCTTGCTCTTTAGTGGTCCACAGAACATTGGACCAACTATGGCATAAAAGCTCTACATCAGGGAGCAAGACTCCTAATTGATACTGGGGTCTTTATTGAAATCTCCCTGGATTAAATGATCCCAACTCACTAATGCTCAGTCTGAGGAGAGTCAGGAGGGACAGAGGTACTTTTCTGAAGTAGAGAGCTGTCTTTGACTTGACAAGTCCCCACATGGTATAACAAGACAAGCATTAAATGCAATAGTTTGAGGCAAAATTGACTTGGTTATGTTAATAACTAGATGGTCAGCAAAAGAAAGAGAAAAGAAGGAAGAGTAATAGAATAGATGAAAGTGAGTTAAATTTTTCTTAGCTTTAGTTTGGTAGGGTTTTCCCCTGGGACTATGGCCCACGACTCCGGAGGGGATGGCACTTTCTTGACTCGGGTGTGATGAGTCCATCCCCTTTCCGCTGTAAGAACAGCAGTCTCAGTGGTTAGCAGCACAAGTTAGGGTCATTCCTAGGCTGGTTTGAGTTTTCCTTCTTTCCACCCTTTGATGAGAACATGATCCTCAGGTTGGTGTTGGTTTACTGAAAAATCTAGGGGTAGTATCTGTGCTAAAAGACTTAGTTTTGAGGGAAAGGAAAGTGGAGGATAAACCAAGCATATAATTTCTGAGAAATTGACCTTTTGTTTTACATGTGGGGACATCAGCAGTGGACTTTATAGTCCTTGGTGCCTTCTTACTGAGAAATTTCCTTTAGCATCTATTTTCATTAGTTTTTAGACCAAAGAAAGCCAAACACCATTTTATATTTGACAATGCTTCCTGTATGATTTTTATACCAGATAAGCTAAATTTCACCTCTATATTAGTGTGTTATCAATGTTAAATTTAATTTTAATAAAACCTTGTAGACATATTTATCCAATTTTTAATGTCTGACCATAAGGTAAGATTTTTATAGGCTTCTTTTAACCTTTTATAATTTTTGTTACAGAGCAGGTTAGTGCTTTAAGAAAAACCTGTTGTGCTTTTATTTTAATGTCCAGTTCACAGAAAAACTGGATGACACCCCCTTAACTTTAGCCAGTATGTTTACACACAGAATTTCCTTTACATTTAATGTTTTAAAACTTGCTTAAACCTTTAAAACAAAATATATATTTTTTAACCTTTTAATGTAGGTAAAAATCCACATTTCTTATGCCTCATTATAATTCTTTTACCAAAGTATATTTTACTTTCCTTATACACCTTGCATATAAACTGTTTCTTCAATAGTTTTACATTCAGGAGGCCTAATTACTTTTAAATTATATAACATTTCTTGCATAAATTCCCTTTTATAACTTTTTTTTTTTCATGACTTTCCCAGACAATTCTTCAACATGGCTCAACTTTCTGACTTGTCACAAACATCCCTTTTATTTAAACAACCAGTTAATTTATTTTAGGACAAGAATTTACCATATAACCGTCCTTTTTATATAAACTCTACACCCCCCCTTCTTTTTTTTTCTAAGATAACCACTCTTTTCCAAAGCGAACTTCCTTCATGTCTGTGGACTAGACTAAGGCCACAAGATTAGAAGTTAAGATAATACATGTTACACTGTTAACTTTTAGCAAACTTTACTTTTGTTGAAAACCTTGTAACTTTGGGATTTCAATTATTCTTTACTATTAATAGGACCTTGTTCAGTCCAAATTAGAATTTGTATAGATGGTTCCTTCCTGGATCTGTATTTTAAGGCTTGGCTGAGTGAAAACAGCTCGCACGTTTGAGCGGACCAATTATGAGGCAATTTTCCTAACTCTTCATCTACAAGAGTTTCCTTATCACTTACTGAATACCTGTTGTGTCTTTTTCCCTCAATCACCCAAGAGGAACCATCTATATATAGTCCTGTCCTGAAGGGAGTTCCTCCTAGGTCTGGTCGGACCTTTGTATAGTAATTAAGACTTAGATCACCTGTTAGGAAACCTGCTGGATTAAGGGAATTTTTAGTGGTTAATGTTGAATCATCTTTTTTTTTTTTTTTTTTTTTTTTTAACAGAATAGCCTCATACTTTCTTCTGTTAGCAAAGCAGTTGTCACTACAGATTGAATGTATTTGGGCCATCTGCAGGTTACTGGGTTAAGGATTTTTGATAGGAAGGGTATGGGTTGTCAGTGTTCTCAGTGCTTTCAGGCTATGCCCTTGTTTACACTGACAACAAGGTAGTATTGGAGTGTTATATGGTCACAGAGAAGATCTTCAATCACCAATTATGGGTTTTTAATTTACCCTGGCTTTTAAAGGAATAGGGTACACTGTTTTGTCTTTTCTACTTCTATCTCTCTCTCCCTCTTTGTCCCTCTTTGTCTCTCTGTCTCTTCCTCTCTCTCTGCCTCTTTCTCTCTCCCATCTCTTTCCTCTCTTTCTCTCTCCTTTCTGCTGGTCTTTCCTTGCCTCTGCCAGCCACTTATGCTGTTCTCCCCTCTCCTTCCCCTCTTACCCTGGAAACTAAAAGTTCCTCTGAGAAGGAGACAACATCAGATGAGGGGGAAACAAACAGAGGAGCAAGCAGCGCCTGAATCGACTAAAAAGGTGATAAACTCATATTTAGATCCCATCTCCAAATTTATCAAGGGCTCCTGGTGGGAATCAAGATAAAAGAGACAGAGCCCATGAGCCCCCTATTCTTCCTCAAAAGTCATGAGTGGAAGGGCTTCTTTCTCCTTTCTTAGTTCAGGATATCCTCTCTTGAAGTGGCCTATTTTTCCACATCTATAGCACCTATCTTGTCCTTCCTAAAGGACCCTCTTAGTTCTGGGATTCTTTAACCCTGCTCCCCCATACTCTTTAGGAGGCCTGGTAGATGAGGACCTTGGTCCTCCAGATGGAGTCTGGGGTCCTTTAAAAGAGGGTTCAGACCCTTTATAGTTTCTGGCTCCCTGGAAGCTCTGTCTAGAAGTACCTGGGTTTGGAGCCATCTGTTGGAAGGTGGAAAACATAAGTCTTGTCTTTTGTTTCTCTTTTTCTTCATCCCTTTTCAGGTATACTTTCTGAGTTTCCCTGAGAAGCTCACTTAGGGGAAGGTCTTCCCAATTGTCTATCTTTTGTAACCTTTTAAAAATGTCTGGCCAACTTTTAGTGACAAATCGGAGTTTTAACATTCCTTGCCCAAGGGGATCGTCCAAATTGAGGCCTGCATATTGCCTCATTTGCTCCCTCAGTCTAGGAATCTCATAGGCCCTTCATCCTTCTCCTGTTGTATAAAAATGCTTTAGAAAGATTTCGGGTTCAGGGTACTGATTCCCAAATTCCTTTTGTTATTATCTCCCTTAGGTTCTGCATATTTTCCTGGTGATCTACGTTGTTATTGTCCCACCAGGGGTCTCAGGTGGGGAATTTCTGGTCCGTGGTAGGAACGTTTTCACCAGGAGGGTGCTCATGTTCCCAAGCTACCATAGCAGCCCTACAAATCATACTCCTTTCTTCCCCTGAAAAGAGGATGTCCAAAGTGGACATTAACTTGACTCAAGTGTATAACTGAGGTCCTAAGAATTGGTCAATTTGGTCTGCCACTCCGTAAGCATCATCTAGTAGCAGTTTAAGCTCCTTTTTAAAATTTTGGACTTCTGAACTTGTTAAGGGAGCATTTACAAAGCCAATGCCCACCCCCACCCCCCACCCCTTGTGGTACCTCTTTCAAAGGGAAGATGTTTGGGCTGACCCCTTAGGTACGGAGGGAACTGGGAAATTCTGAAAATATTTTTTACATTGTTATACCTCACGCTGGAGTCCTTTTAGAGAGGGGTCTTTAGGTTGGGAGGCAACAGGCTGGTGGGGAGGTAATTCCCAAGAGTCAGGGTTATGAGGAGGAGGGATAACGTGACTAGAGGGGGAATTTGGAATGGGATCTGAGGCAGCAGTGGCTGTCTGAGGGGAAAGACTGGGGACACTGAGTTGGAGAAGATAGTCTAGGGGATCCCATGCACTGGAGTCTTTAGGCATGAGAGTTGGCTCTTCTGATTTTTCATTTTGAGGTGCCAGTTTGGGTTCTTCCCTATCTGTTTTTAAGGGGAAAAGGAGGGCAGGTCCTTGACTCCAACAAAGGGCATAGCCTAGTTCTTCTAGATACTGGACTTTTATCATTAACATATCAGATTAGAAACTGACACATTCCATCCTCATTCGACCCAAACTTTGGTCAGAAGATTGAGGGATTGAGGATGGGTCCCTGAGTCCAAATAAAACAGCAATATTTTATCATTTGTTTTTTCCTATGTTTAGTCCACTCATTATCCTTCCAGTGTTTTAGCATGAGACCCAGGAGGCTATGTGGAGGAATATCTTTGTTACCATCTTTATCCTTCTTACTCCCTGTCTTGCTTGGGATATTTCCCATCTTGATGGTTTTGGGGTAAGGTTCAAGGTTCAATTTCCCTTCCTGGAAATTTCTTACCTTTTGGGGTGAGGCTCAATTTCCCCACTGGAAATTTCTCACCTTTTGGGGTGAGGCTCAATTTCCCCACTGGAAATTTCTCACCTTTTGGGGGGAGGCTCAATTTCCCCACTGGAAATTTCTCACCTTTTGGGATGAGGCTCAATTTCCCCACTGGAAGCTTCTTGCCATTTGGGGTGAGGTTTAATTTCCTCACTGGAAATTTCTCACCTTTTGGGGTGAGGCTCCATTTCCCCACTGGAAATTTCTCGCCTTTTGGGGTGAGGCTCAATTTCCCCACTGGAAATTTCTCGCCTTTTGGGGTGAGGCTCAATTTCCCCACTAGAAATTTCTCAACTTTTAGGGTGAGGCTCAATTTCCCCACTGGAAGCTTCTTGCCATTTGGGGTGAGACTTAATTTCCCCACTGGCAATTTCTTGCCTTTTGGGGTGCAGCTCAATTTCCCCCATGGGAAATTTCTCGACTTTTCCACTACTTGAGGTTTGTATGAGGTTCAATCCCCCCCAGTGGGGATGTCTCACTTCTTTTTAACCTCTAAGCCACCCCTACCAAGGAGTACTTCACAGCCCCACCCCCCACAGCTTTCTTACCTTGGTCCTGACCACTAAGGAAATACTTTCCCACGGCTTCTCCTTCCTTGGTCTGTGCACAGAGTCGTTACTACAGTATGTAAGGATCCTTTAAGCTAGGTTGCTGGCTAGTTTTTGTTTTGTTTTGTTTTTTTCTGCATTGCTGAGAGTTCAGGTTATTCCTCGCACGGGGTGGGTCTGGATTTCTCACCCCTGAGGCTGCCACAAGGTGGCGGGGCACACCTCCTCACTAGAGAGAACCAGAGACTGCCCAGAGGGGAATGTAATCATGGGTGAGCCCCCAAATTATTATATATAAAGTTTTGGTGCCACAAAAGAAATAGCACTCAAATATAAAATTTTCTTTTTAATTTTCAGCAAGGCCAGTTACTTCTAGAGAAGGGTGTACCCTTACAGATGGAGCAATGGTGAGCACACATTCGGACAACAGAGGGGAAGGGGTTCTTATCCCTAACACACATGGCCCCTGCTGCTGTGTCATTCCCCTATTGGCTAGGGTTAGACTGCCTGGGCTAAACTAATTCTGATTGGCTAATTTAAAAAGAATGATGGGGTGAGTGCTTTGGTGGAAGTCAGGGCAGAGCAGGTGGCAGGTAATGAGAATGAGTTAGGGTGGAGCAGGTGATCAGAATGAGTTAGGGTGGAGCAGGTGATCAGAATGAGTTAGGGTGGAGCAGGTGATCAGAATGAGTTAGGGTGGAGCAGGTGATCAGAATGAGTTAGGGTGGAGCAGGTGATCAGAATGAGTTAGGGTGGAGCAGGTGATCAGAATGAGTTAGGGTGGAGCAGGTGATCAGAATGAGTTAGGGTGGAGCAGGTGATCAGAATGAGTTAGGGTGGAGCAGGTGATCAGAATGAGTTAGGGTGGAGCAGGTGATCAGAATGAGTTAGGGTGGAGCAGGTGATCAGAATGAGTTAGGGTGGAGTAGGTAATTGGAATGAGTCAGGGTGAAGTAGGTAATCAAAAAAGGTTGCTTTACAAGGAAGTTAAGCTTAAAAGTAGAAGGCAAAGGATTGAACATACTGACATATTAGTTCTTTGAAAAGAAATTTAGAATTCATATCTAACAGAGGTCAGAGCACAGTGTGGTTTCATACATTTTTAGGGAGACATGAGACATTAATCAACATATGTAAGATGAACATTGGTTCCGTCTGGAAAGGTTGGACAACTCAAAGTAGGGAGGGGGATTCCAGGTCATAGGTAGGTAAGAGACAAATTTTTGCATTCTTTTGAGTTTCTGATTAGTCTCTCCAAAGGAGGCAATTAGATATGCATTTATCTCAGTGGGCAGAGGGGTGACTTTGAATAGAATGGGAGGCAGATTTGCTCTAAGCAGTTCCCAGCTTGACTTTTCCCTTTAGCTTAGTGATATTGAGAGCCTAAAATATTTTCTTTTAACACTTTGATACAGGGAACATGATGGTGACGATCAGAAGGCTGTGTTTCTGAGAACTGATGCTGCTTCATTTCAAAAACGTAAACAGTCTCACAATAATAAGAGCTATTTATGACAAACCCACAGCCAATATCATACTGAATGAGCAAAAACTGGAAGCATTCCCTTTGAAAACTGGCACAAGACAAGGATGCCCTCTCTCACCACTCCAACATAGTGTTGGAAGATCTGGCCAGGGCAATCAGGCAGGAGAAAGAAATAAAGGGTATTCAATTAGGAAAAGGGGAAGTCAAATTATCCCTGTTTGCAGATGACATGATTGTATATTTAGAAAACCCCATCATCTCAACTCAAAATCTCCTTAAGCTGATAAGGAACTTCAGCAAAATCTCAGGATACAAAATCAATGTGCAAAAATCACAAGCATTCTTATACACCAATAACAGACAAACAGAGAGCCAAATAATGAGTGAACTCCCTTTCACAATTTCTACAAAGAGAATAAAATACCTGGGAATCCAACTTACAAGGGATGTGAAGGACCTCTTCAAGGAGAACTACAAACCACTGCTCAACGAAATAAAAGAGGACACAAAAAATGGAAGAACATTCCATGTTCATGGATAGGAAGAATCAATATTGTGAAAATGGCCATACTGCCCAAGGTACTTTGTAGATTCAATGCCATCCCCATCAAGTTACCAATGACTGTCTTCACAGAATTGGAAAAAAATTACTTTAAAGTTCATATGGAACCAAAAAAGAGCCCACATTGCCAAGACAATCCTAAGCAAAAAGAACAAAGCTGAAGGCATCATGCTACCTGACTTCAGACTATACTACAAGGATATAGTAACCAAACAGCATGGTACTGGCACCAAAACTGAGATATAGACCAATGGAACAGAGCAGAACCCTCAGAAATAATACCACACATTTACAACCATCTGATCGTTGACAAACCTGACAAAAACAAGCAATGGGGAAAGGATTCCCTATTTAATAAACAGTGCTGGGAAAACTGGCTAGCCATAAGTAGAAAGCTGAAACTGGATCCTTTCCTTACACCTTATACAAAAATTAATTCAAGATGGAGTAAAGACTTAAATGTTAGACCTAAAACCATAAAAACCCTAGAAGGAAACCTAGGCAATACCATTCAGGACATAGGCATGGTCAAGGACTTCATGTCTAAAACACCAAAAGCAAAGGCAACAAAAGCCAAAATTAACAAATGGGATCTAATTAAACTAAAGAGCTTCTGCACAGCAAAAGAAACTACCATCAGAGTGAACAGACAATCTACAGAATGGGAGAAAATTTTTGCAATCTACTCATCTGACAAAGGGCTAATATCCAGAACCTACAAAGAACTCAATCAAGGGCCGGGTGCGGTGGCTCAAGCCTGTAATCCCAGCACTTTGGGAGGCCGAGATGGGTGGATCACGAGGTCAGGAGATCGAGACCATCCTGGTGAACACGGTGAAACCCCATCTCTACTAAAAAAATACAAAAAACTAGCCGGGCGAGGTGGCAGGCGCCTGTAGTCCCAGCTATTTGGGAGGCTGAGGCAGGAGAATGGTATAAACCCGGGAGGCGGAGCTTGCCATGAGCTAAGATCTGGCCACTGCTCTCCAGCCTGGGCGACAGAGCGAGACTCCGTCTCAAAAAAAAAAAAAAAAAGAAACTCAATCAAATTTACAAGAAAAAAACAACCCCATCAAAAAAGTGGGGAAAGGATATGAACAGACACTTCTCAAAAGAAGACTTTTATGCAGCCAACAGACATTTAAAAAAATGCTCTTCACTGGCCATCAGAGAAATGCAAATCAAAACCACAATGAGATGCCATCTCACACCAGTTAGAATGGCGATCATTAAAAAGTCAGGAAACAACAGGTGCTGGAGAGGATGTGGAGAAATAGGAACACTTTCACACTGTTGGTGGGACAGGAAATGAGTTCAACCATTGTGGAAGACAGTGTGGCAGTTCCTCAAGGATCTAGAACTAGAAATATCATTTGACTCAGCCGTCCCATTACTTGGTATACGCCCAAAGAATTATAAATCATGCTGCTATAAAGACGCATGCACACATATGTTTATTGTGGCACTATTCACAATAGCAAAGACTTGGAACCAACCCAAATGCCATCTCTGATAGACTGGATTAAGAAAATGTGGCACATATACACCATGGAATACTATGCAGCCATAAAAAAGGATGAGTTCATGTCCTTTGTAGGGACATGGATGAAGCTGGAAACCATCATTCTTAGCAAACTATTGCAAGGACAAAAAACCAAACACCGTGTGTTCTCACTCATAGGTGGGAATTAAACAATGAGAACACTTGGACACAGGAAGGAGAATATCACACACCAGGGCCTGCCGTGGGGTGGGAAGAGGGGGGAGGGGGGAGGGATAGCATTAGGAGATATACCTAATAGAAATGCCGTTTTAATGGGTGCAGCACACCAACATGGCACATGTATACATATGTAACAAACCTGCACGTTGTGCACATGTACCCTAGAACTTAAAGTATAATAATAAAAAAAACATAAACAGTGAGAAGCAATGCTTTTAATAAAACATGAATAAAAAGTCATTACCACTACGTCTGAGTGTTTAACTTGTGCTTCTAGTGAAAGTTAAGAAGTGGCAAATGAGTCAGGGCCTGGAACATGAGGGTTAAACAGGGCACTACCCAGCTGAGCTCTTTCTCTCAGGTTTTCTGGGGAATCAGTGATTATTCCACCAGGCAGCATCACTCTTCTCCTTGTTCATCTGTGTGAAACCATGTTCACCCTAATCCAACCCAGGCAAGACAATACAACGTGATAGTGAGAGCCCTGGCTTTGTGGTTCTGTTGTTATATTTTAACATTAAAAATATGAATTTCTTGGCCGGGCATGGTGGCTGACACCTCTAATCCCAGTACTTTGGGAGGCCAAGGCAGGTGGATCAACTGAGGTCAGGAGTTCGAGACCAGCTGGCCAACATGGTTAAACCCCATCTCTACTAAAAATACAAAAATTAGCCGGGCATGGTGGCAAGCACCTGTAATCTCAGCTACTCGGGAGGCTGAGGCAGGAGAATACCTGGAACCTGAGAGGTTGCAGTGAGCCAAGATCATGCCATTGCACTTCAGTCTAGGCAACAACGCAAGACTCCATCTCAAAAAAAAAAGAGTTTCTTGTTAATTTCCCCATTTGTGCTTCCCTTACATGTGCAAGTTTACCTGTGCAAACTTACATGTGCAAGTTTGTTAGGTGGGTATATAGCATGATACTGAGGCTTGGTGTATGAGTGATCCTGTCACCCAGGTAGTGAACAGAGCAGCCAATAGGTAGTTTTTCAGCCCTTGCTCCCATCCCTCCTTCCCTCCTCTAGTATTCCCCAGTGTTTATTGTTGCCATCTTTATGTCCATGTGTATTCAATGTTCAGCTCCCCCTTATAAGTGAGAACTTGCAGTATTTGGTTTTCTGTTCCTGTGTTAATTCACTTAGGATATTGGCTTGGACTGCATCCATGTTGCTGCAAAGGACATGATATCACTCTTTTTTATGGTGCCATAGTATTCCATGGTGTATATATATTATATTTTCTTTATCCAGTTCATCAATGATGGGCACCTATGTTGATTCCATGTCTCTGCTATTGTGAGTAGTGCTGCAATGAGCATATGAGTGTGTGTGTCTTTTTGGTAGAATGTTTTATTGTCCTTTGGGTACGTACCCAGTAGTAGGATTGCTGGGTTGAATGGTAGTTCTGTTTTAGGTCCTTTGAGAAATCTCCAACTGCTTTCCACACTGGCTGAACTAGTTTACGTTCGCACCAACAGTGTATAAGCACTCCCTTTTCTCCCCAACATCTGTTATTGTTTGACTTTTTAATAACACCAACATCTGTTGTTTGACTTTTTAATAGTAGCCATTCTGACTGATGTGAGATGGTATCTCATTGCGATTTTGATTTGCATTTCTCTAATGATTAGTGATGTTGAGCATTTTTTCATGTTTTTTGGCCACTTTTATGTTCTTTTTTGAGAAGTGTTTGTTCATGTCCTTTGCTCAATTTTTAATGGGGTTGTTCTTGTTGGTTGAATTGTTTAACTTTCTTCTAGATTCTGGATATTAGGCCTTTGTCAGATGCATAGTTTGTGAATATTTTCTCCTCTTCTGTAGGTTTTCTGCTTACTCTGTTGAGAGCTTCTTTTGCTGTGCAGACACTCTGTATTTTAATCCAGTCCCACATGTCCATTTTTGTTCTTGTTACAATTGCTTTGAGGACTTAGTCATAAATTATTTGTCAAGGCCAATGTCCAGAATGGCATTTCCTAGGTTTTCTTCTAGGATTTTTATAGTTTTAGTTCTTACATTTAAGCCTTTAATCCATCTTGAGTAAATTTTTGTCTATAGTGAAACATGGGATTCCAGATCCAATCTTCCGCTTATGGCTAGCCAGTTATCCCAGTACCATTTACTGAATAGGGAGCCCTTTTCTCATTGTTTGTTTTTGCTGACTTTGTCAACAATCAGATGGTTGTAGGTGTGTGGCTTTATTTCTGGGTTCTCTATTCTGTTCCATTGGCCTATGGGTCTGTTTTTGACAATACCATGCTGTTTTGGTTACTGTAGCCTTGTAGTATAGTTTGAAGTTGGGTATTGTGATGCATCCAGCTTTGTTCTTTGTGCTGAGGATTGCTTTCACTGTTAGGGCTCTTTTTTGGTTTCATATGATTTTAAGAATAGTTTTTTCTGTTTCTGTGAAAAATGAGGCTGGTAGTTTGATAGGAACAGCATTGAATCTGTATATTGCTTTGGGCAGTATGACCATATTAACAATATTGATTTTTCCAATCCATGAGCATGGAATATTTTTCCATTTGTTTGTGTCATCTATTATTTCTTTCAGCAGTGTTTTGTAGTTCTCCCTGCAGGGGATTTTCACCTCCTTGGTTAAATGTACTCCTCAGTATTTGGGGTGTGTGTGTGTGTGTGTGTGTGTGTGTGTGTGTGGCTATGGTAAATGGAATTGAGTTCTTGATTTGACTCTCAGTTTGAATGTTATTGGTGTATAGAAATGCTACTGATTTTTATACATTGATCTTGCATCCTGAAATTTTAACAAAGTAGTTTATCAGTGCCAGAAGCCTGCTGGCAAAGTCTTTTAGGTTTTCCAGGTATCAAATCATGTCATCCAGAAGAAAGATCATTTGACTTCTTTTCTTATTTGGATGCCTTTTATTTCTCTCTTGCCTGATTGCCCTGGCTAGGACTTTCAGTACTATGTTGAATAGGAGTGGTGTGAGTGGCATCCTTGTCTTGTTCCTGTTGTTAAGGGGAATGCTTCCAGCTTTTGCCTCTTCTGTATAATGTTGGCTGTTGGTTTGTCATAAATGGTTCTTCTTATTTTGAAGTATGTTCCTTTAATGCCGAGTTTGTTGAAGGTTTTTATCATGAAGCGATATCAGATTTTATTGAAAGTTTTTTCTGCATCTATTGAGGTGATCATATGAAGGGAACCTCCTTGGTACACTCTCTGTCAGTGTGTATTGGGTACGGAGGATCCTACTCCAGATCAAATCCTAGCAAAGCAATGTTTTATATACCCCTGGCCACAGTGATTGAGTTGGGAAAAATCATGGGGCACAGATCAGTGTAATCAAAGCTAATCCTGAATATTTGCCAGAGCAGCAAGTAAAGAGGCATTCTGTTTTTCAGCAGGAGTTAATGAGAGGAGAAGGTCAGCCTGAGTTGCCAGTAGCCATCATGCTACCACATGGAGAGAGCTTGACAGAGGAATGAAAGGGCCAAGAGGTGAAAATGAGATCGAATCTTGATGCCATAACTTGAGTCCTGGATCTAGACATTTTTGAAGCCATTTTTTACCCCAAACTTCAATTAGGAGAATTAATAAATTGCTTTTTTCTATTTAATCTCAAAAGGCTGAATTTCTGTCACTTGTAACATTAGTTCTCCATAAAATAAAGGGAAAAACATATAGTATGCCTTTACTTTAGAAACCTACTATCTCTATAGGTAAATAGATGAAATTTAGAATGGCTAATATTGTAGTTATGGTCAGGCATGTGGCTCACCCCTGTAATCTTAGCACTGTGGTGAGCTGACGTTGAAGGATCGCTGGACCCAGTAATTTGAGACTAGCTTGGACAACATAGTGTGATGCTGTCTCTATTGTTTTTTTTTAAAAAAAGGATATTGCAGTTAAGGCATTTCATTTGTGGATGAACAACTGTGCTTGCATACTTTTGTTAGTAGGTTATTGTTATCCTGGAAGCAAGTTTCTAGGAGAATGCCTTGGTGCGCTATCACTCTCTACATTTCAACATCCCTGTATCACAACTCAAATATAATCTTATTTATGTTTAAAATTAAAATTTTGGCCAGATGCAGTGGCTTATGCCTGTAATCCCAGCACTTTGGGAGGCCGAGGCAGGCAGATCACTGAGGCCAGGAGTTCAAGACCAGCCTGACCAACATGGCGAAACCCCATCTCTACAAGAATACAAAAATTAGCCAGACATAGTGGCTCACACCTGTAGTCCCAACCACTTGAGAGGCTGACACGAGAATCGCTTGAACCCAGGAGGTGGGGGTTGCAGTGAGCCAAGACCACACCACAGCACTCCAGAATTTATTTTTATTTTAAATAAAAATATTTAAAATTTAAACATTTAAAATTTAAAATTGAATATTAAATTTAAATATTTAAATTTAAAATTAAATAAACTGCTCTGGTCTGCAGTTCCCAGCATGATCGACGCAGAAGATGGGTGATTTCTGCATTTCCAACTGAGGTACCTGGTTCATCTCATTGGGACTGGCTGGACAGTGGGTGCAGCCCACAGAAGGCAAGCCAAAGCAGGGCAGGGCATCACCTCACCCAGGAAGCGCAAGAGATCCGGGGATTTCCCTTTCCTAGCCAAGGGAAGCTGTTACAGACTGTACTGGGAAAATCAGGACATTGCCACTTAAGTACTGCGCTTTTCTAATAGTCTTAGCAATGGCACAGGAGATTATATCCTGCACCTGGCTCACTGGGTCCCACGCCCACGGAGCTTCGCTCACTGCTAACTCAGCAGTCCCAGATGGAACTGCTAGGCGGCAGCGTGGCTAGGGGAGGGGCATCTGCCATTGCTGAGGCTTGAGTAGGTAAACAAAGCAGCCAGGAAGCTCGAACTGGGTGGAGCCCACTGCAGCTCAATGAGGTCGGCCTGCCCCTGTAGACTCCATCTCTGGAGGCAGGGTATAGCTGAACTAAAGGCAGCACAAACTTCTGCAGCCTTAAACATCCCTGTCTGACAGCTCTGAAGATAGCAGTGGTTCTCCCGGCATGGTGTTTCAGATCTGAAAAAGGACAGACTGCCTCCTCAAGTGGGTCCCTGACTCCTATGCAGCCTAACTGAAAGACACCTCCCAGTAGGGGCCCACTGACACCTCATACAGCCCGGTGCCCTCTGAGACGAAGCTTCCAGAGAAAGGATCAGACAGCAATATTTGGTGCTCTGCAGCCTCCACTGGTGATATCCAGGCAAAAAAGGTCTGGAGTGGACCTCCAGCAAACTTCAACAAACCTGCAGCTGAGGGACCTGACTGTTAGAAGGAAAACTAACAAGCAGAAAGAAACAGCATCGACATCAACAAAAAGGACATCCACACCAAAACCTGATGTGTAGGTCACCATCATCAAAGACCAAAGGTAGATAAAACCACAAAGATGGGGAGAACGAGAGCAGAAAAGCTGAAAATTCTAAAAACCAGAGCACCTCTTCTCCTCCAAAGGATCGCAACTTCTCACCAGCAACAGAACAAAGCTGGACAGAGGATGACTTTGATGAGTTGACAGAAGTAGGCTTCAGAAGGTCGGTAATAACAAATTTCTCTGAGCTAAAGGAGCATGTTCAAACCCATCACAAGGAAGCTAAAAACCTTGAAAAAAGATTAGACGAATGGCTAACTAGAACAAACAGTGTAGAGAAGACCATAAATGACCTCATGGAGCTGAAAACCATGGCATGAGAACTATGTGATGCATGCACAAGATTCAGTAGCTGATTCAGTCAAGTGGAAGAAAGGGTATCAGCAATTGAAGATCAAATTAACGAAATGAAGCGAGAAGAGAGGTTTAGAGAAAAAAAAGTAAAAAGAAACGAACAAAGCCTCCGAGAAATATGGGACCATGTGAAAAGACCAAATCTACGTTTGATTGGTGTAGCAACAGGGAGAATGGAACCAAGTTAGAAAACACTGTTCAGGATATTATCCAGGAGAACTTCCCCAACCTAGCAAGGAAGGCCAACATTCAAATTCAGGAAATACACAACACACCACAAAGATACTCCTCGTGAAGAGCAACCCCAAGACACATAATTGTCAGATTCACAAGGTTGAAATGAAGGAAAAAATGTTAAACGCTGCCAGAGAGAAGGGTTGGGTTTCCCACAAAGGGAAGCCCATCAGACTAACAGTGGATCTCTCAGCAGAAACTCTACAAGCCAGAAGAGAGTGGGGGCCAATATTCAACATTCTTAGAATGTTCAACTCAGAATTTCTTTTATTTTTTTATTTTTTTTTTATTTTTTGAGACAGAGTCTCCCTCTGTTCCCCAGGCTGGCGTGCAGTGGTGCAATCTCGGCTCACTGCAAACTCTGCCTCCTGGGTTCATGCCACTCTACTGCCTCAGCCTCTAGAGTAGCTGAGACTACAGGCACCCGCCACCATGCCCAGCTAATTTTTGTATTTTTAGTAGAGACAGGGTTTCACCTTGTTAGCCAGGATGGTCTCTATCTCCTGACCTCATGATTGGCCCGCCTCAGCTGCCCAAAGTGCTGGGATTACAGGCAAGAGACCGCACCTGGCCGACAACCCAGAAATTCATATCCAGCCAAACTAAATTTCATAAGTGAAGGAGAAATAAAATCCTTTACAGACAAGAAAATGCTGAGAGATTTTTTCACCACAAGGCCTGCCTTACAAGAGTTCCTGAAGGAAGCACTAAACATGGAAAGGAACAACCGGTACCAACCACTGCAAAAACATGCCAAATTATAAAGATCATCTATGCTAGGAAGAAACTGTGTCAACTAACAGGCAAAATAACCGGCTAACATCATAATGTCATGATCAAATTCACATATAACAATATTAACCTTAAATGTAAATGGGTTAAATGCCCTCAATTAAAAGACACAGACTGGCAAATTGAATAAAGAGTCAAGACCTATCAGTGTGCTGTACTCAGAAGACCCATCTCATGTGCAGAGACACACATAGGCTCAAAATAAAGGGATGGAGGAAGATCTACCAAGCAAATGGAAAGAAAGAAAGAAAGAAAAAAAACAAAAAAACCAGAGGTTGCAATCCTAGTCTCTGACAAAACAGACTTAAAACCACAAAGATCAAAAGAGACAAAGAGAGGGGCGGAGCAAGATGGCCGAATAGGAACAGCTCCAGTCTCCAACTCCCAGTGCAAGCGACACAGAAGACCAGTGATTTCTGCATTTTCAACTGAGGTACTGGGGTCATCTCACTAGGGAGTGCCAGACAATCGGTGCTGGTCAGCTGCTGCAGCCTGACCAGCGAGAGCTGAAGCAGGGCGAGGCATCGCCTCACCTGGGAAGCGCAAGGGGAAAGGGAATCCCTTTTCCTAGCCAGGGGAACTGAGACACACAACACCTGGAAAATCGGGTAACTCCCACCCCAATACTGCACTTTAAGCAAACGGGCACACCAGGAGAATATATCCCACACCTGGCCGGGAGGGTCCCACGCCCACAGAGCCTCCCTCATTGCTAACACAGCAGTCTGCGGCAATCTAACCACAAGGCAGCAGCGAGGCTGGGGGAGGGGCGCCCACCATTGCTGAGGCTTAAGTAGGTAAACAAAGCCGCTGGGAAGCTCGAACTGGGTGGAGCTCACAGCAGCTCAAGGAAACCTGCCTGTCTCTATAGATTCCACCTCTGGGAACAGGGCACAGCTAAAAAACAACAGGGGAAGCAGCAGAGGCCTGTGCAGACGCAAACGACTCTGTCTGACAGCTTTGAAGAGAGCAGTGGATCTCCCAACACGGAGGTTGAGATCTGAGAACGGACAGACTGCCTGCTCAAGTGGGTCCCTGACCCCTGAGTAGCCTAACTGGGAGACATCCCCCACTGGGGCAGTCTGACACCCCACACCTCACAGGGTGGAGTACACCCCTGAGAGGAAGCTTCCAAAGTAAGAATCAGACAGGTACACTCGCTGTTCAGCAATGTTCTATCTTCTGCAACCTCTGCTGCTGATACTCAGGCAAACGGGGTCTGGAGTGGACCTCAAGCAATCTCCAACAGACCTATAGCTGAGGGTCCTGACTGTCAGAAGGAAAACTATCAAACAGGAAGGACACCTATACCAAAACCCCATCGGTATGTCACCATCATCAAAGACCAGAGACAGATAAAACCACAAAGATGGGGAAAAAGCAGGGCAGAAAAGCTGGAAATTCAAAAAATAAGAGCGCATCTCCCCCTGCAAAGGAGCGCAGCCCATCGCCAGCAATGGATCAAAGCTGGTCAGAGAGTGACTTTGACGAGATGAGAGAAGAAGGCTTCAGTCCATCAAACTTCTCAGAGCTAAAGGAGGAATTACGTACCCAGCACAAAGAAACTAAAAATCTTGAAAAAAGAGTGGAAGAATTGACAGCTAGACTAATTAATGCAGAGAAGGTCATAAACGAAATGACAGAGATGAAAACCATGGCACGAGAAATACGTGACAAATGCACAAGCTTCAGTAACCGACTCAATCAACTGGAAGAAAGAGTATCAGCGATTGAGGATCAAATGAATGAAATGAAGCGAGAAGAGAAACCAAAAGAAAAAAGAAGAAAAAGAAATGAACAAAGCCTGCAAGAAGTATGGGATTATGTAAAAAGACCAAATCTACGTCTGATTGGGGTGCCTGAAAGTGAGGGGGAAAATGGAACCAAGTTGGAAAACACTCTTCAGGATATCATCCAGGAGAACTTCCCCAACCTAGTAGGGCAGGCCAACATTCAAATTCAGGAAATACAGAGAACACCACAAAGATACTCCTCGAGAAGAGCAACTCCAAGACACATAATTGCCAGATTCACCAAAGTTGAAATGAAGGAAAAAATCTTAAGGGCAGCCAGAGAGAAAGGTCGGGTTACCCACAAAGGGAAGCCCATCAGACTAACAGCAGATCTCTCGGCAGAAACTCTACAAGCCAGAAGAGAGTGGGGGCCAATATTCAACGTTCTTAAAGGAAAGAATTTTAAACCCAGAATTTCATATCCAGCCAAACTAAGTTTCATAATTGAAGGAGAAATAAAATCCTTTACAGATAAGCAAATGCTTAGAGACTTTGTCACCACCAGGCCTGCCTTACAAGAGACCCTGAAGGAAGCCCTAAACATGGAAAGGAACAACCGGTACCAGCCATTGCAAAAACATGCCAAAATGTAAAGACCATCGAGGCTAGGAAGAAACTGCATCAACTAACGAGCAAAATAACCAGTTAATATCATAATGGCAGGATCAAGTTCACACATAACAATATTAACCTTAAATGTTAATGGACTAAATGCTCCAATTAAAAGACACAGACTGGCAAACTGGATAAAGAGTCAAGACCCATCAGTCTGCTGTATTCAGGAGACCCATCTCACATGCAGAGACATACATAGGCTCAAAATAAAGGGATGGAGGAAGATCTACCAAGCAAATGGAGAACAAAAAAAAAGCAGGGGTTGCAATCCTAGTCTCTGATAAAACAGACTTTAAACCATCAAAGATCAAAAGAGACAAAGAAGGGCATTACATAATGGTAAAGGGATCAATTCAACAGGAAGAGCTAACTATCCTAAATATATATGCACCCAATACAGGAGCGCCCAGATTCATAAAGCAAGTCCTTAGAGACTTACAAAGAGACTTAGACTCCCATACAATAATAATGGGAGACTTCAACACTCCACTGTCAACATTAGACAGATCAACGAGACAGAAAGTTAACAAGGATATCCAGGAATTGAACTCATCTCTGCACCAAGCGGACCTAATAGACATCTATAGAACTCTCCACCCCAAATCAACAGAATATACATTCTTCTCAGCACCACATCGCACTTATTCCAAAATTGACCACATAATTGGAAGTAAAGCAATCCTCAGCAAATGTAAAAGAACAGAAATTATAACAAACTGTCTCTCAGACCACAGTGCAATCAAACTAGAACTCAGAACTAAGAAACTCAATCAAAACCGCTCAACTACATGGAAACTGAACAACCTGCTCCTGAATGACTACTGGGTACATACCGAAATGAAAGCGGAAATAAAGATGTTCTTTGAAACCAGTGAGAACAAAGATACAACATACCAGAATCTCTGGGACACATTTAAAGCAGTGTGTAGAGGGAAATTTATAGCACTAAATGCCCACAAGAGAAAGCAGGAAAGATCTAAAATTGACACTCTAACATCACAATTAAAAGAACTAGAGAGGCAAGAGCAAACACATTCAAAAGCTAGCAGAAGGCAAGAAATAACTAAGATCAGAGCAGAACTGAAGGAGATAGAGACACAAAAAACCCTCCAAAAAATCAATGAATCCAGGAGTTGGTTTTTTGAAAAAATCAACAAAATTGACAGACTGCTAGCAACACTAATAAAGAAGAAAAGAGAGAAGAATCAAATACACGCAATAAAAAATGATAAAGGGGATATCACCACTGACCCCACAGAAATACAAACTACCATCAGAGAATACTATAAACGCCTCTACGCAAATCAACTAGAAAATCTAGAAGAAATGGATAATTTCCTGGACACTTACACTCTCCCAAGACTAAACCAGGAAGAAGTTGAATCCCTGAATAGACCAATAGCAGGCTCTGAAATTGAGGCAACAATTAATAGCCTGCCCACCAAAAAAAGTCCAGGACCAGATGGATTCACAGCCGAATTCCACCAGAGGTACAAAGAGGAACTTGTACCATTCCTTCTGAAACGATTCCAATCAAGAAGAAGAAGGAGAATCCTCCCTAACTCATTTTATGAGATCACCATCATCCTAATAGCAAAACCTGGCAGAGACACACACAAAAAAAGAGAATTTCAGACCAATATCCCTGGTGAACATCGATGTGAAAATCCTCGATAAAATACTGGTAAATTGAATCCAGCAGCACATCAAAAAGCTTATCCACCAAGATCAAGTTGGATTCATCCCTGGCATGCAAGGCTGGTTCTACATACACAAATCAATAAACGTAATCCATCATATAAACAGAACCAAAGACAAAAACCACATAATTATCTCAATACATGCAGTAAAGGCCTTCAGCAAAATTCAACAGCCCTTCATGCTAAAAACTCTCAATAAACTAAGTATTGATGGGAAGTACCTCAAAATAATAAGAGCTATTTATGTCAAACCCACAGCCAATATCATACTGAATGAGCAAAAACTAGAAGCATTCCCTTTGAAAACTGGCACAAGACAGGGATACCCTCTCTCACCACTCCTATTCAACATACTGTTGGAAGTTCTCGTCAGGGCAATCAGGCAAGAGAAAGAAATAAAGGGTATTCAATTAGGAAAAGATGAAGTCAAATTGTCCCTGTTTGCATGTGACATGATTTTATACTTAGAAAACCCCATCATCTCAACCCCAAATCTCCTAAGCTGATAAGCAGCTTCAGCAAAGTCTCAGGATACAAAATCAATGTGCAAAAATCACAAGCATTCCTATACACCAATAACAGAGAAACAGAGAGCCAAATCATGAGTGAATTCCCATTCACAATTGCTGCAAAGAGAATAAAATACCTAGGAATCCAACTTGCAAGGAATGTGAAGGACCTCTTCAAGGAGAACTACAAACCACTGCTCAACAAAATAAAAGAGAACACAAACAAATGGAAGAACATTCCATGCTCATGAATCAATATTGTGAAAATAATCATACTGCCCAAGGTAATTTATAGGTTCAATGCCATCCCCATCAAGTTACCAACGACTTTCTTCACAGAAGTGGAAAAAACTACTTTAAAGTTCATACAGAACCAAAAAAGAGCCCACATTGCCAAGACAATCCTAAGCAAAAAGAACAAAGTTGGAGGCATCATGCTACCTGACTTGAAACTATACTACAAGGCTACAGTAAGCAAAACAGCATGGTACTGGTACCAAAACTGAGATATAAACCAATGGAACAGAACAGAAACCTCGGAAATAACATCACATATCTACAACCATCTGACCTTTGACAAAAGTGACAAAAATGAGAAATGGGGAAAAGATTCCCTATTTAATAAATGGTGCTGGGAAAACTGGCTAGCCATATGCAGAAAGCTGAAACTGGATCCCTTCCTTACACCTTATGCAAAAATTAATTCAAGATGGAGTAAAGACTTAAATGTTAGACCTAAAACCATAAAAACCCTAGAAGAAAACCTAGACAATACCATTCAGGACATAGGCGTGGGCAAGGACTTCATGACTAAAACACCAAAAGCAATGGCAACAAAAGCCAAATAGGCAAATAGGATCTGATAAAACTAAAGAGCTTCTGCACAGCAAAAGAAACTACCATCAGAGTGAACAGGCAACCTACAGAATGGGAGAAAATTTTTCCAATCTACCCATCTGACAAAGGGCTAATATCCAGAATCTACAAAGAACTTAAACAAATTTACAAGAAAAAATCAACCCCATCAAAAAGTGGGCAAAGGATATGAACAGACATTTCTCAAAAGAAGACATTTATGCAGCCAACAGACATGTGAGAAAATGCTCATCATCACTGGTCATCAGAGAAATGCAAATCAAAACCACAATGAGATGCCATCTCACACCAGTTAGAATGGCGATCATTAAAAAGTCAGGAAACAACAGGTGCTGGAGAGGATGTGGAGAACTAGGAATGCTTTTACACTGTTGGTGGGAATGTAAAGTAGTTCAACCATTGTGGAAGACAGTGTGGCGATTCCTCAAGGATCTAGAACTAGAAATACCATTTGACCCAGCGATCCCATTACTGAGCATATACCCAAAGGATTATAAATCATGCCACTATAAAGACACATGCACACGTATGTTTATTGCAGCACTATTCACTTTAGCAAAGACTTGGAAACCCAAATGTCCATCAATGATAGACTAGATGAAGAAAATGTGGCACATATACACCATGGAATACTATGAAGCCATAAAAAAGGATGAGTTCATATCCTTTGTAGGGACATGGATGAAGCTGGAAACCATCATTCTCAGCAAACTAACGTAACGGTAGAAAACCAAACACCATATGTTCTCGCTCACAGGTGGGAATTGAACAATGAGAACACTTGGACAGAGGGTGGGGAACATCACACAGTGGGGCCTGTTGTGGGGTCGGGGGCTGGGGGAGGGATAGCATTAGGAGAAATACCTAATATAAATGACGAGTTAATGGGTGCAGCAAACCAACATGGCACATGTATACATATGTAACAAACCTGCATGTTGTGCACATGTACCCTAGAACTTAATGTATAATAAATAAATACATAAATATTTAAAAATTAGGATTAAATTAAAAATTTTAACTTTTGTGTTAGTGATGTAAAAATCATCATTTTATGATTCAAAGCTCACAATAATAAATAAGATAGAGTGAAAATTAAAAATCAAAAATAACTAGAAATTCAACAGGCAAAGGAGTGGTAATGACATTCAAAAGAAACATAAAAGGGCATGAAGGCACAAAATAAGTTACAAAGTACATTGGTGAACACCTAAGTGTTTGAAACAGCAGAAAAGTATATGGTTGGGGCAGAGGCAAGAGATGTGGTTACCGGGATTGGAAGAGGTCAAACAGCAACATGATTTGGAGGGGGATGAGACAGCAGGCACAGAGAGAAGCCAAGAGTGGTTCTCTGGCTTCTATCTTGGGTGACTAGGTAGCCTATGATTTTCTAATTAGAAGATTTTGAAGGTTAGTGTTAAAGTCAAGATGATGAGTGCAGGCTTAGACAACCAGAAGTAGAAGTATCAAGTACCTCCAGCCAACATATATTTGAATTCAAAGCTCAGCAGGTAAGACAGGGATATAAATATAGATTTCAGAGTCATCATCATATAGGGGGTAGTTAAAACCTTCAAAGAGGATGGGCTCCAAAGCCATCCAAGGTGAGTGTTTATAAGCAGAAGAAAAGAGGCTAAAGGCAGAGCCTTGGGGAACAACTACATTTAGAAAGAAGGCAAAAGAAGATAGGGAAAAAATCATTAGAGAATAAACAGTTTTAGGTGAATCTGGCAACACAGAAGCCAAGGAAGAAGGAGGAGGAATAAGAGGAGGAAGGTAGCGGGTAAGTGCCATAATGTCAGGGACTCTGCACTGATCTTTATTGCTGGCAGTCTGCTGGCTGTCATTCTGTGTTCTTTATGGCGGGGGGGATAGGGTCTCACTTTCTTGCCCAGGCTGAAATGAAGTAGTGCGATCACAGCTCACCATAACCTTGAACTTCTGGGCTCATGTGATCCTCCCACTTCAGCCTCCTGAAGCCGTTAGGATGATAGACACGCACCACCACCGTGCTTGACTAATTTATTTCTTTCTTTTAGAGACAGGATCTTGCTATGTTGCCCAGGCTGATCTGGAATTCCTGGCCTCAAGTGATCCTCCCAACTTGGCCTCCCAAAGCACTGGGATTACAAGCATGAAACACCACGCCCCTCTGTGTCCATTCTTTTTATTTTATTTTTATTTTTATTTTTTGAGATGAAGTCTCATTCTGTTGTCCAGGCTCGAGTACAGTAGCATGATCTCAGCTACCTGCAACCTCTGCCTCCTGGGTTCAAGCGATTCTCGTGCCTCAGGCTCCCAAGTAGCTGGAATTACAGGTGCATACCACCACACCCAGCTAATTTTTGTATTTTTAGTAGAGACGAGGTTTCACCGTGTTGGCCAGGCTGGTCTCGAACTCCTGAACTCAAGTGATCCACCCTCCTCAATCTCCCAAAATGCTGGGATTACAGGCGTGAACCACCGCTCCCGATCTCTGCGTCCATTCTTATACGTCCATTCACATGCCTCTACCTCAGGTCTCCTTTTCCCCTGTCCCTAAATATTTCACCTTCCAGCCAAGCCATTCATTGCAGTTTGTGTGTCTGTGTAAATTCTAACCCTGAACCACTTTTCTTTCCACACAGAGGTAGGTTTCCCAATGTTCTTGTCCATTTGGAGAATTTCCTCTCACCTCTGTAGTGCAGCCACTGTCCATTTTATGGCTTGCACCAGTGTCCTGATCCAACCCAGTCACGAACCAAGCTCAAGCTTTTTCCCACTCCTTCAGTTGGTCACAGGCAAGCCCATGCAACCACAGGTGTGAGAGAGGGAAAAGTATTTATGTAACAGTGATGGTCTGATGATGCTGACACTTTGATCTCAGACTTCTAGCCTCCAGAACTGCAAGAAAATAGATTTCAGTTGTTAAAGCCACTTAGCACAGCTGCCCTAAAAACTAATGCTATCCTTTTCCTCCATTGTGGGCCAAGCATGTCCCTAGCAGGGTTATGTTGTAACTTAATCTAGTTATTGGCTTAGTGGCAAGGCAGGAAAGTGGGGCTGATCTTGAAAGGGCTGATGTCCTGCAGTAGGGAGGCCTTTTCATCATCTTCAAGCAAGGAAGGAGCACTGGCCCTAGGGAGCAGAGGGCCACTTCTCTAGGCTTAGAGGGTTCAGGGAACTTTGGGAATTAAAGATTTGGGGGTGCATGAACACAGATGTCCCCATCCCATGTGTCAAGATCCCACTTTTTCCCAGCTAGCACCCTGTTCTAGGCAGAGCCAACCTGCCAGTAGTAAGAATTTAATCTTCCGTGAGGCCCTGCAACTCTTACAATTAAGTCCTGGACCTAGCCCTCAGCTTTTCCTGCTTTCCAGTTGCAGATGAGAGCCTCCTATTTCTTAATGAGGATGCCCTTTGGCTTTCATGCTTAGTTTTTAATTGTCAAATTAATCACTCTCAACCTTTCATTACATTTCTTCAAAATATCAAATAAGCTTAACATCAGCCCACTCATATTTCCCCCATATATCTCAAACATCTGATCCACTGAACCTACTAGAGTGTTTCCATTCACCAGAAGATACAGTTCAGCAGCAGTGAAGTTTTGAACAATTGCACTTCAATTGTGCCAAGGACTGTCTGTGCTTCTTTCTACCACAAGTGTTGATATTCTCATTGTTAGCCTGGAAGCAGGTGGTCCAACACCAAAATCCCATTATAGTGACTGCTTTCTTGAACCACTCCTGACGCTAACTGTTGCAGTTGGACTCCTCAAGAAGCACATTCTGAGATGGAGTTTAGTATGCAGGTAATTTATTAGAGAGTGCTTTTGGGATCAATACCTGTGAAAAGAAAGGACAGAAGCAGGGCAGAGGGGGGAGTTGGGCTGTACTGTAGTTTCAACAAAGGCCTCTGCAGCCCCTCTGGGAAGCTCTGACACTGGGATGATCCTTCAGAGTTATCCCAAGTAGGGGCAACAGAGCTGTGCCTTTATATCCCTGCATTGACCAGTGATTGAATGCAAGCTGTCCCAGAGAGGGAGTGAGATCTTGGTCAGGCCACTCTTTTTCAGTCAAGGTGTCTCCCAAAAAGAGCTGACAGCAGGGCTCTCTCTGTCAGCAGCACTTCTAGCATCTGGTGGATTATGTCCCTCATTCCTGAGGGATGTCTGGGTGATACATTACAGCATTAACTATATATGCTACCAACTTGACATAGTTAGAGCTGTTTATTCTTCAATATTTAAGGATGGTTTTTTTCTCTTTTGATTAAATTTTCTTTAAAAATTTTAAAGATATTAAAATAAATGCCTTTTATTAGAATAAAAATACATATTAAATAAATAATAAATTTTTATTTAAATAAAAATAGAGGGCTGGGCGTGGTGGCTCACACCTCTAATCCCAGCACTTTGGGAGCCTAGGCAGGTAGATCGCTTGAGCTCAGGAGTTCGGGACCAGCCGGGGCACCATGGTGAAACTCTGTCTCTACAGAAAAAAAAAAAATACGAAAATTAGCCAGGTATGGTGGCATGTGCCTATAGTCCCAGCTATTTGTGGGGCTGAGGCAGGAGAATTCCTTGAGCCCAGGAGGTTGAGGCTGCAGTGAGCCATGTTTGCACGACTGCTCTTTAGCCTGGGTGACAAAGAGAGACTCTGTATTAAAAAAATTAAATAAATAAAAATAGATTTTGCTCAAGTGAATTTTTAAATTAAGAACATTTAATAAATAAAAATATAAAGGCCAATACTTTCAAAATCTGGCTGCTATCCCTAACCTTTCTACCCTGGTCTCTCCTTTCCCCTGTAGGTAACCATTTTTATTAATTCTCCACTTATCTTTCAATTTATATACATATATAATATGTAAAATTTTAAACTATAAATAAATACATATACACTTTTATACACTCACACTATATTTCTGCCCATTTCTTAATCAAAGTTAGCATGCTATAAACACTGTTCACTTGGTTTTCATTACTTAACAATATGCTTGAAGAGCATGCCATTAAGAGATCTTCCGGCCAGGTGCAGTGGCTCACGCCTGTAATCCCAGCACTTTGGGAGGCTGAGGCGGGCAGATCAGTAGGTCAGGAGTTCAAGACCAGCCTGACCAATATGGTGAAACCCCGTCTCTACTGAAAATACAAAAATTAGCCTGCCTGGTGGCGTGCGCCTGCAAGCCCAGCTACTCGGGAGGCTGAGGCAAGAGAATTGCTTGAACCTGGGTGGTGGAGGTTGCCATGAGCTGAGATCATGCTACCGCACTCCAGCCTGGGCAACAGAGCGAGATTTTGTCTTTAAAAAAAAAAAAAAAAAAAAAAAAAATCCTTTTTTTTTTTTTATTTTTTTTTTTTGAGACCAAATCTCACTCTGTCACCCAGGCTGGAGAGCAGTGGCGTGATCTCAGCTCACTGCAACCTCTGCTTCCCAGGTTCAAGCAATTCTCCTGCCTCAGCCTCCCAAGTAGCTGGGATTACAGGCACCCACCACCATGCATGGCTAATTTTTGTATTTTTAGTAGAGATGAGGTTTCACCATGTTGGCCAGGCTGGTCTCGAACTCCTGACCTCAGGTGATCCACCCGCCTCAGCCTCCCAAAGTGCTGGGATTACAGGTGTGAGCCATCCCACCCAGCCCTTTGTCATTTTTTTGTTATAATTGCGTAGTCCTCATTATGTGGATACCCATAGTTTATGTAATCAGCCCCCTAATAAGAATCTTTTAGATTCCTTCTAATTTTTTTTATTACAAAGTATCCTGCAGCGAGTAACCTTGTGCATAACTTATTTTATTTTTGCAAGTGTTTCCTCAGGATAATGGAAAAAGGTCAATGCAAATGTAATTTTGCTAGATCTTGCCAAATCCCCCTCCATAGAAGTTTTATCATTTTGTACACACACTCGTCACAAATGAGTGCATTCTTCCCCACAGTTGTGTCAGAAAAAGAGGGTGTGCAATTTCAGATTTTCGCCTACTTTATACGTGGTAAATGGTCTCAATAGAAACAATTTGCATTTATCTTATTATGAGCAAGATTGCTCATTATATATTTAAATGATTGAGGACATTTTCTTTTTCTGTAAACTGGCTGTTCATATATTTTGCCCATTTATGTTATTTGCTTTTACTCTATTTTTAGGAGCCATTTATATATTACATTATGAACCCTTTATGATATATTAACATATTGCAAATATGTTTTTCCTAATTGTCATATTTTTTTTACTTTATTTATCTTTGTCCCATGGACATTTTTTAATGCGGTCAAATTGATCAATCTTTTTGCTTCTAGATTTTGAGTCATATTCAGGGAAGTGTTTCTCCTTTTTTTTTTTTTTTTCTTATTTGAGACAAAGACTTGCTCTGTCACCCAGGCTGAAGTGCAGTGGTGCAATCTCAGCTCACCACAACATCTGCCTCCCAGGTTCAAGTGATTCTCCTGCCTCAGCCTCCCAAGTACCTGGGATTATGGGTGCCTGCCACCACGTCCAGCTAATTTTTGCACTTTTAATAGAGACAGTGTTTCACCATGTTGGCCAGGCTGGTCTTGAACTGCTGACCTCAAGTGATCAGCCCACCTTGGCCTCCCAAAGTGCTGGGATTACAGGCATGAGCCACCATGCCCAGCCTCTCCACTCTTAATAAAGAAATTCACCCATATTTTCTCATATTATTTTTACACCTTCATTATTACCTTAAGATTTCAAATACATTTGATTGATGTGGGGTATAAAGAACTGGCCTTCTAACTCCAACTTTTGACAAATATAAAGGACCATCCCAGGCTCAGATCTTCCCATAGGGTCTTCAGAGGACTTTGTTAGACTGTAGTGAAGTCTCACTCATTGTATAAAGAAATAAATCAAATTTCATATGTTTCCATAGTTGTATCAGCATCTGTTGGGAGCAAGCTCCCCAAAATCTGGCCATAAACTGGCCCCAAAACTGGCCATAAACAAAACCTCTGTAGCACTGTAATATGTTCATAACGGCCTTAATGCCCATGTTGAAAGGTTGTGGGTTTACCATGTTGAAAGGTTGTGGGTTTACCAGAATGAGGGCAAGGAACACCTGGCCAGCCCAGGGTAGAAAACCACTTAAAGGCATTCTTAAGCCACAAACAATAGCATGAGTGATCTGTGCCTTAAGGACATGCTCCTGCTGCAGTTAACTAGCCCAACCTATTCCTTTAATTCAGCCCATCCCTTTGTTTCCCATAAGGGATACTTTTAGTTAATTTAATATCTATAGAAACAATGCTAATGACTGGTTTGCTGTTAATAAATACGTGGGTAAATCTCTGTTTGGAGCTCTCAGCTCTGAAGGCTGTGAGACCCCTGATTTCCCACTTCACACCTCTATATTTCTGTATGTGTGTCTTTAATTCCTCTAGCACCACTGGGTTAGGGTCTCCCCAATCAAGCTTGTCTTGGCAAGTGGCGTCCATTCGTGGGGGCTTGAATCCAGGTTGAAGGGTCGCCGGAGCAATGGTTGGAATGGAAAACTAGCTGGAGGACACCCAAATACTCTGAAAGCAATCCCTGTGGTGAGTAAGAAGGGGAGCTCAGAAGCTTCAGGATAACAATAGGACAAGTTTGGGGTCTGGTTTGTTTCACCTTGGAACTTTTTCACACCGATGAGGAGGAGGAATGAGAGTATAATGAAGTAACAGAAGAGGTTACAGACCAGGTTCATTTGCCAGCTATAGCTAAAGCAGCAAAAGAGGGAGAGGTTCATCCCTACCCTTCTGCACTCCCTCATTATTATTTTGAAGAAAAAGACCCTCCAGATATTTCTTTTCCGTAGGACACTGGGCTAAAACTAGTTGCCCCAGTGACTGTTCGAGCAGTGCCTTGAGTGACCACTCTTAGTTCTATTCAGGCAGGAATTCAGCAAGCTAGACGAGAGGGTGATTTACAGACTTGGCAGTTCCCTGTAAGAATACACCCCCCAGGGCCGGGCGCGGTGGCTCAAGCCTGTAATCCCAGCACTTTGGGAGGCCGAGACGGGTGGATCGCGAGGTCAGGAGATCGAGACCATCCTGGCTAACACGGCGAAACCCCGTCTCTACTAAAAAAATACAAAAAACTAGCCGGGCGAGTTGGCGGGTGCCTGTAGTCCCAGCTACTTGGGAGGCTGAGGCAGGAGAGTGGCGTAAACCCGGGAGGCGGAGCTTGCAGTGAGCTGAGATCCGGCCACTGCACTCCAGCCTGGGCGACAGAGCGAGACTCCGTCTCAAAAAAAAAAAAAAAGAATACACCCCCCAGATCAACAGGGAAATATTACAGCTACATTTGAGCCTTTTCCTTTTAAATTACTCAAATAATTTAAACAAGCTATAAATGAGTATGGACCAGGTACTCCTTTTGCAATGGGACTGTTAAAGAATGTTACTGTTTCCAGTCAGATGATACCTACTGACAGGGACACTCTTACTTAAGCTTGTCTAACTCCTTCTCAGTTCTTACAATTTAAAAACTTGGTGAGCAGATGAAACTTGCATTCAGGCTGCTCGCAATGCCTAGGCCCAACCTCAAATTAATATAACTGCAGACCAACTTTTGGGGGTTGGCGGCTGGGCTGGTTTAGATGCACAAGTGGTCATGCAGGATGATGCCACAGAACAGCTTAGCAGAGTGTGCATTAGGGCTTGGGAAAAAAATCACTTCAGGTGGAGAACAATACCCTTCCTTTAGTGCTATAAAACAGGGATGAAGAGAACCATACATTGATTTATAGCTAGGTTACAGGAGTCTCTTAAAAAGATGATTGCAGATTTGGCTGCTCAGGATATAGTGTTGCAGTTGTTAGCTTTGGACAATGCTAATCCCGATTGCAGGCTGCTCTGCAACCTATCAGCGGGAAAGCACATTTACTTGATTATATCAAGGCCTGTGATGGTATTGGAGGTAGTCTACATAAAGCCACTTTGTTGGCACAGGCAATGGCAGGACTGAGAGTGGATAAAGTAAATACCCCATTTCCTGGAGCTTGTTTTAACTGTGGGAAGCATGGTCATACTAAAAAAGAATGTACAAAAAAATCAGCGAGTCAGGCCGCCAGATAGGGAAAAAAAGAAAACTGTTGAACCTGAAATATGTCCAAAATGTAAAAAAGGAAAACATTGAGCTAATCAGTGTCATTCTAAGTTTGATAAAGATGGGAACCCGGTTTCGGGAAACACCATGAGGGGCCCATCCTGGGCCCCATTCTAAACCGGGGCATTTCCAGCTCAGGCCATTCCCTCACCCCTGTACAATGTCTGTCCCCCACCACAGCCGGTAGTGCTGCAGTAGATTTATGCTGCACAAAAGCTGTGAGCCTTCTGCCTGGGGAACTCCCGCAAAAGGTCCCAACTCCAGGAGTCTGTGGACCCTTGCCAGCGGGTACGATAGGATTACTTTTAGGAAGGTCTAGTTTAAGTTTAAAAGGGATACAAATATATACAGGAGTCATTGATTCAGATTGCAATGGGGAAATTCAAATTGTTATATCTACTTCTGTTCCCTGGAAAGCAGAGCCAGGAGAGCATATAGCACAGCTCCTGATTGTGCCATATGTGGGAATGGGAAAAAGTGAAATTAAATGAACAGGAGGATTTGGAAGCACAAATAAACAAGGAAAAGCAGCTTATTGGGTAAATCAAATTACTGATAAATGTCCTGCCTGTGGAATAACTATTCAGGGAAAGAAATTTAAAAGTTTGGTAGATACAGGAGTGGACATTTCAATCATTTCTCTACAGCACTGCCCATCCACGTGGCCAATTCAATCTGCTCAATTTAACATAGTTGGAGTTGGTAAAGCCCCTGAAGTATATCAAAGTAGTTACATTTTGCATTGTGAAGGGCAGGATGGGCAACCTGGCACTGTTCAACCAATAACTGTACCTATAAATTTATGGGAAAGAGATTTATTACAACAATAGGGAGCACAAGTTCTAATTCCAGAACAATTATATAGCGCTCGAAGTCAACATATGATGCATGAAATGGAGTATGTCCCTGGTACAGGACTAGAAGAAAATTTTGCAAGGTTTAAAAAGTTCCCACCAAAGATTAGGATATCACTTTTTATGGTGGCCATGGTTAAGCCTCCAGAACCTATACCTTTAAAATTGTTAACAGATAAGCCAATTTGGATAGAACAATGGCTGCTAAGTAAAGAGAAACTGGAGGCTTTAGAGAAATTAGTTACTGAACAATTAGAAAACGGGCACATAGCTCCAACATTTTCCCCTTGGAATTCTCCAGTTTTTGTAACTAAGAAAAAAATCAGGTAAATGGAGAATGTTAACTGACTTAAGAGCCATCAATTCAATTTTACAACCTATGGGAGCATTACAGCCAGGATTGCCTTCTCCTGCTATAATTCCAAAAATTGGCCTTTAATAGTCATAGATTTAAAAGATTGTTTCTTTACTATCCCTTCAGCTGCGCAAGACTGTGAACAGTTTGCATTTACAATTCCTGCAGTAAACAACCTGCAACCTGCTAAGTGTTATCACTGGAAATTGTTGCCATAAGGCATGTTAAACAGTCCAACAATTTGCCAGATGTATGTGAGGCAAGCAATTGAACCCACTCGCAAAAAATTTTCACAGTGTTACATTATTCACTATATAAATGATAAACTTTGTGCTGCCCCCACACGAGAAATATTACTCCAATGTTATGATCACTTGCAAAATTCAATTTCTCGTGCTGGTTTAATTATAGCTCCTGACTAAATTCAGACTACTATTCCTTACTCCTACTTGGGGACCTTAGTAAATGACACTACCATTGTGCCACAGAAAGTAACCATATGTAGGGATCAATTAAAAACATTAAATGACTTTCAAAAATTACTAGGGGACATTAATTGGATACGACCTGCTCTGGGCATTCCTACCTATGCCATGAGCAATCTGTTTTCTATCCTTAGAGGAAATCCTAGTCTCACTAGCCCTTGGCAATTAACAAAGGAGGCTGAGGCAGAGTTACAACTGATTGAGAAGCAAGTCCATAAAGCTCAAATAAATAGAATAGATCCAGAGAAGACTCTAGATTTGCTAATTTTTTCAACTCAGCATTCACTGGTGTTATTGTCCAAGAACGGGACTTAGTAGAGTGGCTTTTTCTTCCACATACTAATTCATGGACTCTAACTCCTTATTTGGATCAAATCGCTCCCACGATAGGGATTGGGAGAACTCAGATTGTTAAATTACATGGATATGATCCTGGAAAAATTATTGTCCCTCTCACGAAGGTACAAATACAGCAAGCTTCTATAAATAATCTTACTTGGCAAACCCATTTAGCTGACTTTGTGGGCATTCTTGATAATCATTTTTCTAAAACAAAGCTGTTTCAGTTTTTGAAATTAACTAATTGGATTCTCCCCAAAATAACTAAGTTTAAACCATTTGAAGGGGCTGAGAATGTTTTTACAGATGGATCTAGTAATGGTAAAGCTTCTTATTTTGGCTCAAAAAGTAAAGTTTTCCAGACGTCCTACACTTCAGCTCAAAAAGCAGAGCTTGTAGCAGTATTGACTGCTTTTGATATGCCTATTAATGTGATTTCCAATTCTTCATACATGGTTCATTCCCCACAGTTAATTGAAAATGCTCAGTTACAATTTCATACAGATGAACAACTGATGACTTTATTTACCCAATTGCAAACAGCAGTTAGGAGTAGAATGCACCCTTTTTACATCACTCACATTAGAGCTCATACACCTCTTCCAGGACCTTTGACTGAAGGGAATCAAATGGCTGATCACCTAGTTGCTAATGCAATATCTAATGCTAGACACTTTCACAATTTAACCCATGTTAATGCCTCTGGTCTCAAACACAGATACATTACCTGAAATAAGCTAAAAATATTATCCAATGATGCCCAACTTGCCAAATGGTAATTCCTCATCTTTTACAGGAGGCGTTAATTCTCAAGGATTGGAACCTAACTCTCTTTGGCAAATGGAAGTCACACATGTTCCCTTGTTTGGGAGACTAGCTTATGTACATGTATGTGTGGACACCTTTTCTCACTTTGTCTGGGCTACATGCCAAACAGGAGAGTCTTCTGCCTGTGTTAAACATCATCTTTTTGCAGTCTTTTGTGGTGATGGGCATTCCAGCTTCTATTAAGACAGATAATGCCCCAGGCTATACTAGCCAAGCTACATTTTTCTCTATGTGGACTATTAAACACATTACTGGTATCCCATGCAATTCTCAAGGACAAGCCATAGTGGAAAGAATGAATGTCTCCCTAAAACAGCAGTTGCAAAAGCAGAAAGGGGGAGACAGAGAATATGGAACTTCAGAGATGCAACTGAATCTAGCATTATTAACTTTAAATTTTTTGAGCCTGCCCAAAGGCCAGATGTTATCAGCAGCTGAACAGCATCTACAGAAACCAGCTGCAAAGACAGAAGCAGAACAATTGATTTGGTGGAGAGATCCAATAACAAAAAGTTAGGAAATAGGTAAAATAATAACTTGGGGTAGAGGTTATGCTTGTGTTTCTCCAGACCAAAATCAACAGCCAATTTGGATACCATCAAGACACCTGAAACCTTATTATGTGCCAGATGTCGAGGAAGAGATTCTGGGAGGATCCCGAGGACTCCCTGGTTGCAGCCATGTCAAGGCTGATGCTGAGGAGGACCCCAACTGTCACGAGCAACACCTGTTGAACACAGCCACCCACTTGGGGACAGATCAAGAAGCTGTCACAGATGGCAGAAGAAAACCTGAGGAAAGTGGGACAACCAGTCACAATGAGTAATTTGATATGATAGCGGTTATCACCACTGCCATGAGTATTTCCTTCAACAAGGGCTGACACAGAGAACAATTATACTTATTGGGCATATTTATCAATCTTGGCTGGTAATAATGCCTGGATTTAATCACTCTATGACACAGTTACACATGCTTTCTGATCTCAGTATTTACCATAATAAATCTGCTCCTATAATTGAGGCATACCACCCTCAAAAACCTATTTGTAAACAAAATAGAACCTGGCTAGAAATAATGAATGTACTTGTTTAGGAAGATCGCTTTGCAGAAGAGGCAGAGGTGCTGCACAATGATTCCTACGGAATCATTATTAATTGGTCCCCTAAGGGGATGTTTAGCTTAAATTGCACCTCTCAGTCTGTGTGCCATGGTCACACTATGTTCAGCTGATCTGAACAAAAAGGTCAGATGGTAGACATAATAAGAAGTACAGCAAGAGTTCCTATTATCTGGAACCATGGCAGTATAGTGGCACCTCAGCCTCATGACATGGCCCACTCTAGGAGCTAAACACAAAGATTTGTGGAAACTATTAAATGCTCTTAATAAGATCAAAACTTGGGAAAGAATAAAAAAGTATTTAGAAAGACACTCTACAAACTCGTTTTTGGATATAGCAAAATTAAAAGAACAAATATTTAAAGCATCCCAGGTACACCTGAACTTAATGCCAGGAACTGGAGTGCTTAAAGGAGCTGCAGACAAATTAGCAGCTAGTAACCCATTAAAATGGATACAAACACTTGGAAGCTCTGTGATTTCAATGATGATTGTGCTTTTAATCTATGTTGTTTGTCCTTGTATAGTCTGCAGATGCGGATCCTGACTCCTGCGAGAAGTAGCTCACTGTGACAAAGCTACCTTTGCTTTTATCGATTTGCAAATCAAAGAAGGGGGACATGTTGGGAGCAAGACCCCAAAATCTACCCATAAACTGGCCCCAAAACTGGCCATAAACAAAATCTCTGCAGCACTGTAATATATTCATAATGGCCCTAATGCCCACGCTGAAAAAGTTGTGGGTTTACCAGAATGAGTGCAAGGAACACCTGGCCAGCCCAGGGTAGAAAACCACTTAAAGGCATTCTTAAGCCACAAACAATACCATGAGTGATCTGTGCCTTAAGGACATGCTCCTGCTGCAGTTAACTAGCCCAACCTATTCCTTTAATTCGGCCCATCCCTTCATTTCCCATAAGGGATAGTTTTAGTTAATTTAATATCTATAGAAGCAATGCTAATGACTGGTTTGCTGTTAATAAATAATGTGGGTAAATCTCTGTTCGATGCTGTCAGCTTTGAAGGCTGTGAGACCCCTGATTTCCCACTTCACACCTCCATATTTCTTATGTGTGTCTTTAATTCCTCTAGCACCACTGGGTTAGAGTGTCCCCAACCAAGCTGGTCTCAGCAAGCATCATTTAATAAAGAAGCCCTATTGCCCCACTGATTTGAGATCGCATACTAAATTTCCATATGTTCTAAGGTCTATTTCTGGATTCCTTACCCTGTTGTATTTATCTGTTCATATGCCCAAACCACAGTTTTAATTATTGAGGTTTTAGAACATGTTTTAATAATATCTCTTAGGGTTAACCCTCCTCTCAGCTATTTCTATTTTTAGAGTAAGAGTATTTCTGGTTATTTTCATTTATCTTTTCTTCCATATTAACTTTATAATCAACTTATCTAGTTCTGTAAAAACTCTGAAGTTGATTTTATTTGGTGCTATGGTTTGACTAATGGATGGTGTCCTCTCCAAATTTCATGTTGAAACGTAATCCTAAATGTGACATTATTAAGACATATGGCTTTTGGAAGGTGATTAAGCCATGAGGGCTCTACAGTCATGAATGGGATTAGCTCCCTTATGGCTCAGGTTTGAAGGAACATTCTCTTGCCTTTCTGCCATGTGTGGAAACAGCATTCATCCCCTCCAGAGGAGGTAGCAGCAGGACAACATCTTGGAAGCAAACAGCAGCCCTTGTCAGACACTGACAATGCTGATGCCTTGATCTGGGGCCTCCCAGCCTCCAGAACTATGGGAAAATAAATTCTGTTCTTTGTAAATTACCCAGTCTAAGGTATTTTGCTATAGAAGCACAAACACATTGGATTGCATTAAATGTATAAATTACTTTATGGGGCACTGTTATCTTTATGAAATTGAGTCAACTTATCCAATAACATGGAATGACTTTCTATCTGCTCAAATCTACTTTTTTTTATTTCAGGAATGTTTTATAGTTTTCCCCATATATGTTTCATGTAACTAATAACTCTTGACTGAGAAATTATAAAGGATTTAGATTCCATCTTATAAATGAGAAAACTGAGAACAAGAACGACCAAGTGATGGCTTGAGATCACAGGATTAGCACTGGGACCCCGGTCTTCTAGCTCCCATCATAGTGCTCTCTGTTGTACCATCCTATAAGCACCCTAGAATTCTATAGCAGCATCAAGAAAACTAGGAAAATGCTTCATCATTGTCTTACTTGTGCACGTTCTTCCTGCTCTGTTCCTAAACTTTCCAAAATACTTTCTAATTTCACCAGCTTTGTGTCATGCTACTCTCCCCAGTCACCCTGGCCAACCTGTCCTTGCCTCTCTGGCTTTAGTGTCTTTCCCTATAACATTCCTCCTTCCCTTCCAACTCATGAGGTTTTAGTCAAGTTGTCAGCAAAGTCTGCAGTTTTATCTAGAGGCTCAACTGGGAAAAGATTCACTTCCAAGCTCACTCATGTTGCTAATGGCAGGATTCAGCTCTTCATGGGCTATTGGACTGAGACTTCAGTTCCTCTCTGATGGCCAGAAGTCTCTCTCAGTTTCTTGCCATACAAGGCTCCTCACAGGGCAGCTCACAACATGGTAGCTTATTTCCCTCAGAGAAAGCTAGAGAGAGATGACATCTGAGACAGAAGCCACAGTCCTTTTATAACCTAATCTTAGAAGTACCATTTCATGGTTTTCGCTATATTGCATTTGTTAGTCACTAGGTTCAGCCAACACACACCCAAAGGAGGGGATTACATGAGGGAATGAAAACCAAGAGGCAGAGAAGACTTAGAGCCATCTTAAAGGCTGCACACCATACTTTCTGTTACCCTCTAGACCATATCTGGGCACCCTACTAAATGTTTTTTTCTTTTAGACAGGGCCTTACTCTGTTGCCCAGAATAAAGCATAATGGCACAATCACAGCTCACTGCAGCTTCAACCTCCTGGGCTCAAGAGATCCTCCCACCTCAGCCTTCTGAGTAGCTGGGACTAGAGGTGTGTGACACCATGCTCAGCTAATTTTTAATTTTTTTGTAGAGACAAAGTCTCCCTATGTTGCCCCAGCTGGTTTCAAACTCCTGGGCTCAAGCAATACTTCTGCCTTAGTTTCCCAAAGAGCTGGGATACAGACATGAGCCACCCTACTAGATGTTTTCTTAGCACCCAGTAGATCACTTTCAATTACCTCAATCATAATTGAACAACTAATTGTGTAATTCATGGTTCAATTTTATACTGTCTGTCTCCTCAAGAATAAAAAGTCACTGGGTGCGGTGGTTAATGTCTCTAATCCTAGCACTTTGGGAGGCCAAGGTGGGAGGATCACTTGAGCCCAAGAGTCCAAGACCAGCCTGGGCTACATAGTGAGACCTCGTCTCTACAAAAAAAAAAAAAAAAAAAATTTAGCTGGGCATGGTGGAACATGCCTGTGGTCCCAGCTACTGAAGAGGCTGAAGTTGTTACCAGTGGTGAATCCATGTGGGTCTGCAGCAACCTCAATTCTTGCCTCCTCAGAAGAAAGAATTTGGCTGAGGGCCATGAGGCAAAAGAGATGGAGGCAAGTTTTAGAGCAGGAGTGAAAGGAAGGAAAGTACACCTGGAAGAGGTCCAAGCAGGCAACTTGAAAACAAGTGTGAAGTTTGACCTTTTGACTTAGGGTTTTATATGCTGGCATACATCTGGGGTCTTGCATCCCTTCTGCCCTGATTCTTCCCTTGGGGTGGGTTGTATGCATGTGCAATGGCCTGCTAGTGCCTGGGAGGGGAGCATGCAGAGTATGTTTACTTGAGCTGTACACATGCTCAATTGAGGCATTCTTCCCATTCTGGTGGAATGCCCCCAGAAGTTCATATACCAGCTAAACTCTGCCATTTTGCCCTGTAATGCACATGCTGGAGCCCACTCACCCAATACCTGAGATCTTATTGAGAAGCTGCCACCAGTTTCAGGTGTTTTTATCTATTGGGAAACTGCCTCTCCCTGGTGCTGTTTGCAACCAATTATTGTATTAGAGAGGCAGTGTGACAATTGCCTGGCCTGACATTCCTGGTGAGGTGTGGGGGAAGCCCTTTCCTGTCTCGCACATGCCTGGCTAGCCACCTACTGTAACAAGATGAGAGGATCACTTGAGCCCAGGAGGCGGAGGCAACAGTGAGCTGTGATTGCACTACTGTACTCCAGCCTGGGTAACAGATTGAGACCCAGCTTCAAAAAAAGAAGAAGAAGAAGAAGAAGAAGAAGAAGAAGAGGAAGAGGAAGAGGAAGAGGAAGAGGAAGAGGAGGAAGAGGAGGAAGAGGAAGAAGAAGAGGAAGAAGAAGAAGAAGAGGAGGAGGAGGAGGAGGAGGAGGGGAGGGGGAGGAGGAGGAGGAGGAGGAGGAAAGAAGAAAGAAGAAGGAAGAAAGAAGAAAGAAGAAAGAAGAAAGAAGAAGAAGAATGAAAATTCCACAAACAATGGGCCCTGTGGATCTCACCTACAACTAAACCTTAGGTTCAACCACTGTATTTTATACATTGGAAACAAGATATAATTTTTTATTGAAAAACTATAAGGTAAACTCGGCAACCCCTTAAAAGAATTATTTGGCTGTTGTCATTACCTCACACCCGTGAAACCCAAAAATCTGAAACAGGTCTGTTAATTTAGAAAGTTTATTTTGCCAAGGTTGAGGATGCACCTGTGACACAGCCTCAGGAGAGATCCTGATCACATGTGCCCAAGGTGATCAGACCACAGTTTGGTTTTACACATTTTAGGGAGACATGAAAGATCAAACAACATGTGTAAGACGAACATAGGTTCGGTCTGGAAAGGCAGGACAACTCAAAGCAGGGAGAGGGCTTCCAGGTCATAGGTAGATAAGAGACAAATTGTTGCATTCTTTTAAGTTTCTGATTAGTCTCTCCACAGGAGGCAATCAGATATGCATTTATCTCAGCAAGCAGAGGGGTGACTTTGAAAAGAATGGGAGGCAGGTTTGCCCTAAGCAGTTCCCAGCTTGACTTTTCCCTTTAGCTTAGTGATTTGGGGGGGCCCAAGATATTTTTCTTTCACACACCCAATCTAAGTAAAATCTATTTTATGTATATTTTCAAGTAGAAATTCAGGCTCCCGTAGGGCATAGTCTTACTCAGGTGGCAGAAAAACTGTAATTACTGCAAATACCAGGTTTACCATATACATATTTCTAAATGGAGTTCTCTAGGTCTTGACATAAATAAAAAGGGTTGACTCACACTGAACTTCTCCACTTTAAAAAGAAGCAGAGTAGCAGAAGCACAAACCAGATTGCAGTGGGTTGGGGAGTGAACCACAGATTTACAGAAATAGGAGGGACTGCTCTTATGCTGGACAGGAGTTTTAAAATCAGTCTTTGGTTAGCAGCATTTTTAGTAACATTTTTATATCATATATAGTAACATTTTCATACCTATACTATGAATTATAAATATAATTCATATTACAGAAAAAATAAAAGTCACTTTGAAGGTATCTTTTACAATAAGCAATTCATAGAAGGGAAATCTGAATACCATTTTCACATATGAAAAATGTTTGAACAGTAATGAGAGAAATAAACATCTAAACCACAGTGAATTACCATTTTACACCCATCCAATTGGCAAAAACAAATTTAAATTTGGAAAACACCAACTGTGATGATAATATAGACCAACAAAAACCCTCAAACACTTGTAATGGAGAGACAACACAGCACTGTAACTGAAAGCACAGACCCTAGAGCCATTGTGTATTGTTTTAAGTTCTTGCTCTACTTCATAACTAGCTGTGTGACTTTGGGCAACTTACATAACATCTTGGTGCCATCTGTGAAACAGGAATGATAATAGATCCTACCTCGAGAGGACTAGTGTGAGTAATGACGAGTTACTATAACATGCTACATAAGTATTTGCTAGTATTGTTATTCTTGAAATAGAATAATGACTTTAGAGAGCAATTTGACTAGTGCTAATACAGTTGAAACTGTGCATAGCAAACAACCCAGCAATTTTGCTTCTGTGTGCACACCCCAAAGAAACACTTACAGGTTTACACAAGGCGGTATATGCAAGAATTTACATTGTAGCACTGTTTGTAATAGAGAAAACTGGAAATAGTAAAAATCTGCAGAAAAAAAACATTTTTTTAAATCTATGGTATATTCATATAATACTATATAGCAGTGAAAATAAATAGTGCAGTAGTTCTCAAACTTTACTATGCACTATAATCACCTGGAGAACTTGTTACAACACAAATTACTGGGGCCCACCTTCAGTTTTTGATTCAATAGGTCTGTAATGGGACTCAAGGGTTGACATTTTCCAAACGACGTTGATACTGCTGGTCCAGGACTGTCCTTTGAGAATCACTGAATTGGACCTTCATTGATCAACATGGACAAAGCTTACAAACAGAATGTTGAGTGGAAAATGGAAGTTGCGAAAGAATACATATGCTTTGATACAATTTATTTAAAGTTTTAAAATGTGGAAAAGAAATTATTTTGCTGCATCTGTATATATATCACATATACACATGCAGTAAAAATTTCGAATAAGATCACAAAGCTAGTCAGTTACAGGTCTAGGATTTATACCTATGTGTATCGTGAAATCGCCTTTGCAAACTGAAACCCCCTTTGCAAAAATTCTATCAGTGAGAAAATTATAGCAGTGGAGGAGATCTGATCTAGCCAAACCCCATCTTGCCTTTAGCTTTCAGCCTGTCCTTAATTATTCCTGGGCTTAAGCCAAGATAACTTTGGGAGACATTTAGTTTAATAGTTTAAATAATTATAGTCCTTCCCCAAAACTCAACTGTCTTTGTAAAGCTAATGAGAAATCACCAGACTAGGGGGATAGATGAGCCTGAATTCTGTTAAGTGTAGACATAAGTGATTGCCAGGCATTATTCCAGAGGTCACAAGATATGCAACTTCCCCAATTACTCCTGCAGAAAACATCACTATTGTAGAATCTAGGATTGGCCTTTTGGGGTATATTTTTAAGTTTGACTACTGATGGCTCCACCTGGACCCACCAACTGTTCCTGTGGCTCCACCCAGCAACGACTCAGTAGGCAGAAGGACCATCTCCCATACCCCTATGACTGCACCCCCAACCAGTCAGCAGCAAGCACCCATTGCCTAGCCATCCCTACCCCGTTCCCCAAACCACCTTTGAAAAAAACCCTAGCCCCCAAATGTTCCAGGAGGCTGATTTGAGTAATAATATAACTGATTTGAGTAACAATAAAACTTCTTCAATTTTTCCACTCAACGTTGTGTAAAACTCTTTCTCTGTTGCAATCCCTATACCTTGATAAATCATCTGTATCCAGGCAGCAAGCAAGAAGAATCCACTAGGCCACTACATCTGGATCTAAAGGCCATGCATTTTCCACTACAAGCTAATTAACAAGAGGTATCCTTTCCCCTCAGAAACAACTAGACAAACCTGTGTAGGTTCTACATAAAGAACAGTTAAAGAAAATCTGGTTAATACTTAGCCGAGTATACTTATCAGGAAATCATCAACAGTCTTTCTCTGACATTCCTGAAATTGTAATCCCCACCTTACACTTGTATCACTTGTTTTCTAAATATTAATATACAGTAAAATTCAGGTGACTGTGTGCTATGGGAAAATCTGGAGGAAAAGATAACTTGAAAAATATACTTTTTTGGCTCTGCTTGCTACTGAAAAAAAATTTTTTTAAGAAAATATACTCTTCCTCCCTAACATTAAAGTGAATCCACAGAAAATGCGTTTGGTGAAGTGTCTGGTGGTGAATACTAAGTAAAAAGGGCAAACTAACACAGCCTTAGAGCCTGGATAAAATCCTGGTGTCTTGAAAGTTCGACTGTGGGAAATCTGGAGGGTAAGGGCTATCTCTGATCTATGTAACTTCTGCACCTTGCACATAGTAGAGGCCTGACAGATACACGCCAACCCATGTGTGCAGGCAATAATCCAATCCACAATTAGGAACATTGTGCCAAAAGGAGACCCACCAACTAAAAAGAAATAAAAATTCTTAGCTTTCTGTGACTACCCTTTGACTACTGCCTTTGCTGACAAAAACAAAGAAGAAAAGAGGAGGCTTCAGTATTCAAACACTGCCAGTTCCGTAGTGAACTCTAAAAATGGTTACTCTTGGGATACAAAGAACCCTCACGAAGATAAACAGCCTTCGAGGTTACCCGAATGCCCCAGCAAAGGGCACGACTACTTCCGGAGCCGCACCGGAACCCCTTGGCTGAGTATGTGGCTTCCTGCGGGAACGGTTTAAGAATAGGACTACTTCCTCCTTCTGGACATGGGCGGGTGAAGGGAAAGGAAATAGCTCTAAGAGCGGCATCCTGCCTGAGCTACCAGCGGTGGAGGAGGAGGCAGAGAGGAGTGGAGGGCGGAGTAGACGGAGGAGGCTGCGGCAGAGAAGAAAGTGTCAGAGCCGGTAAGTGAGCCAGCCGCCTTAGAGCAGGGGACAGCGGACAGCGCCCCAGGGCTCGCTTCGCAAATATGTGGTCCCAAGTTGCTGAGCTGCCCCATGGGGTCAGGGGTGTGCTTCGTCGGTCGCCTGTCGGCGCCGAGAAGAGACTGTTGGGGCGCTGGGGCCGGGCCTTGCGGAGCGCCAGAGTGCGCTCTTGCTGGCTGACAGCCTATCTCAGAAGCCAGAGGAGGCCCTGGGCTGTGTCCTGCTTGGTAGTGCTGGGGTTCCGCACCCTGGACAGCTTCCCCAGACAGTGTTCGGAATTCAGGGAAGAAAGAAAGTACTGTGCGCCCCCATTTAACCCTCGGGACCTGGAGAAATCCTGCTACGTGGGTAGTGAACATTGTTTCGGGAACTGAAGGAAATGCATGTAAAGAGTGTTAGTCTGGAGCCATACTTTCCCTGCCCTGTTCAAGCTCCCTGGGCTGTCGGAAGCGGAGTTGTTTGTAAAGGCAAATGCCGACGCCTCCTCCTCCTGTCACTTCGGGACAAGTTAACAACCTTCAGATTCGTTGTTAAAGCAGCGTGTTCCCTATGTGATCTATCAGGTTAGTACTGCTGTCGGTATCTGGTGATTGCTCTGTAAATATACTTGTTGGCGAGATCACTGTTAAATATCTCCAAGCACTTTTTGAAGAGGAACAAGACTGACCTAACAGTCAGGACTATTTAGCATACTTTACCTCCCCTTTACTTTAATCGTTTTAGCATGCAGAGTAAAGATAGTAATCTTAAATGTGCTAGATTAAGTTATTGTGCATCTGCAAAAGGCCTGTGATATAATAGGATATGAAACTCTTGATAACTGACGAAATGAGTGAAATGATTAGATAAATATTGTTAGTGTAAAGATCAGAAATAGCTTTTATTAAGTTCCTGCTTTTCTGTTGTCTTAGGTTCGGCTTTAGAGTGTGGTGAAGGGTACTTTTCATGGTGCATGGAAGGAAAGCCAATGCGCAGGTAGGCATTTAGGAAGAAAACCTTTGGTTTCACTGATTAAAATTCAGCATGTAATAATTTAAATTTTTAAAAAAGAGTTCCAATCTTACTAAATTCTGCTTGGAACTAACGAGTCTTGTTCTACAATAAATCAAAAGTAATATTAAGAATTAATCGCTTTTTAATAGAATAAAATACAGAAGTTAAATTTTTGAAAAGTGCCGTGGATTGTATGTAAACACTTAATTTTCCTTTTTTCATGTTTTTTTTTAAGGTAAATAAACATTAAGTTCATTATGATACTATATGGATTTATTATCTTCAATTCCCTATAAAATGTAGAGGATTCTGTTCCCATGTAAGAATCATAATTATTTATAATACACTGTACTGCATGCCTAATTATGGTTTTGGTTATTTCCTTTATGTTCAATAATACATTTGTTCTGTTAATTAAAATAGCTGCATTGCAGGGAAGATTGTATAAGGACTAAAATAGGTATTAGACATAATAACTTACTCCATAGAAAAATAGAACAATGTCTGGGAAAATATAGACAATTAAATAGGCCCTCCCAACCCTAGAATTTAATAATGCTTTTTCTCACTCTGTTCTAACAAATGAGACTAGAATCTTTATTGATACAAAATCAGCCCAGTTCTATTTCTTTGGTTTTTACATTTGTTTTCTATTTATTGAACTCTATTTAATCATTTGTTATTTAACATCAAAGGTAAACAACTTTTGCAGTTCTTTTAAGAGAAGAAACATTTTATAATGGGAATATGACTTATAACTCAGAACTTGGAGCAAGAACAAGAATGTATATCTTTTTCCAAATCTGTTATTGATTTATCAATTGACCTTGAGCTGTTCACCTTCTCTGTACCCCAGCTTACTTCTTTAATGTATCTAATCAGGATATTGGGGATTAATGGATATTTGCAAATGCTTTAAATGTGGGAATGTTTTTGGTTTATCAGTAGTCTATATAAAATACTTAATCACTCATGCCTACTCCTTTTTTTCCAGATGAAAAGATGTTATCAAGGTGAAAAATATCATTATCTTATTTATATTTTATTCTGTGGCAGGAATAATATTTTACCACAATGTACATGAAAAAATTAACAACATATATTAAATGCTTCATCACTTCATTCTAACTTTATTGCAAAACCCACTGATTGTGTCTCATCTCCAGCTACCATAAAATGTCATGTCTTATGTAATTGCTAAAATAAGAGCTTATTATTTTTTAAAAGAATAGCAGAGTGTGGGAATGTTTTTGGTTTATCAGTAGTCTATATAAAATATTTGCTTAATCACTCATACTTGCTCCTTTTTTCTTGCTTTATTACATAATACTGTCAGCTATTCAAAATCATGTTGGATAATTCTAGTGCCGTTAATTGTTAAGTTACAGCTCCTTCTTCATCACTGTCACTTGGCCAGAGCCTAGCCTACTCACATTGGTCTCTGGTCTTACTTCCACCTGCTTCCTACATTCAATCACGGTCACACTTCCCTATCCTTTTCTTGTTGGGCTGTCATTTTTGCTGATTTAACCCAGAAGGCAGTCTCTGTAATGCTGGGTTTATACTCAGCTGCTATTAAAGAAACTTTGAGAAGTAACTTTTTATATTGAGACTGTTTGAATACATGTTCATTCTGCCTACTAGATTGAGAGCTCTTTTAGTCTCATGTCTTCCTATATTTGCATCACTAGCACCTAATGATTACTGAATAATTGTTTAAATAGGACTGAACAGTTTCTGCAGACTTTGCCCCTCCAAAAAACAAAAAAACTCTATGAACAAGAAAAGACTGAAAATTATTGTTAAAGGTATTCTAATTTTTGATTATAAAGTTTTATGAAATCAATTGGCATTTTATTATTAAAGTTTCATTGCATCATTTATTTATGTACCATCATTTGCATACACAGTGCAAAATTTAAAAGATACAATAGGATATTCAGTGAAAAGTTAACTCTCCCATTGCTGACCCCAGTTCCCAGTTCTTCTCTCCAGAGGCAACCACTGTAAGCAGTTTCTTATGCATTCTTTTAGAGGCATTATAGTTCACACACAAATATATGTAAGATGTCTTATCTTTTCTTTTTTTTAATTTTTATTTTGTAGAGACAGGCTTTTGCCATGTTGCCCAGACTGGTCTCAACTTCCTGGGCTCAAGGAATCTGCCTGCCTACTCCTCCCAAAGTGTTGGGATTACAGGCGTGAGCCACCACACCTGCCCAACATTAGTAGCTTTTAAAAAGAGAAGATGGCTGGGCACAGTGGCTCACGCCTATAATCCCAGCACTTTGGGAGGCTGAGGCAGGCAGATCCCTTGAGCCCAAGAGTTCAAGACCAGCCTGGGCAACATGACAAAACCCCATCTCTACAAAAAGGAAACAAAAAAAATTTAGCCAAGTGTTGTGGCAGATGCCTGAAGTTCTAGCTACTCAGGAGGCTGAGAGGATCACTTGAGTCTGGGAGGCAGAGGCTGCAGTAAGCCGTGATCACACCATTGAACCCCAACCTGGGCAACAGAGCAAGACACTGTCTCAAAAAAAAAAAAAAAAAAAAAAAGACACAAATGTTGCAGGGCATAGTGGTTCATACTTGTAATCCCAGCTACATAGGAGGCTGAAGCAGGAGGATTACTTGAGCCCAGGACTTCGAGGCTGTGGTGATCACGCCACTGCACTCCTGCCCGGGTAACAGAGAGAGACCCCATCTCTTAAATAAATAAATAAATAAAAATAAGAAAATAAAATGCATTTGAAAAGACACTAATGTCAGCATATCATGCACGTTCTTCTGTATCTTTATTCACTTGAAAAATTGTTTTGTAAATTGTAACAAATGCATATAGACTTACCTTCTTCCTTTTAATAGTTATGTAGTATTCCGTTGTCTATAGGCACCTTTGTTAACCAGTCCCATTTGAGAGAGATTTATTTCAACTGTTTTGCTCTTACAGCCAGTTCTGTCTGCAATGAATATCCTTGTAGGTGGTTTCTGCCCAAATGTGTAAGTATAGAATAAGTTCTGGCTGGGCACGGTGGCTCATGCCTGTAATCGAAGCACTTTGGGAGGCCGAGGTGGGCGAATCACAAAGTCAAGAGATCAAGACCATCCTGGCCAACGTGGTGAAACCCCTTCTCTACTAAAAATACAAAAATTAGCTGGGTGTGGTGGCGTGTGCCTGTAGTCCCAGCTACAGTCCCAGTTGGGAGGCTGAGGCAGGAGAATCACTTGAACCCGGCAGGCGGAAGTTGCAGTGAGCCAAAATCACACCACTGCACTCCAGCCTGACGAAAGCATAAGACTCCGTCTCAAAAAAAAGAATAAGTTCTTAGGTTTAGAATTGTCTAAAGGGTATGTACATTTTTAAATTTTGGTGGACATTGACAAATTTTTGCCCTTAGAGTTACACCAATCCATAGTCTTTACCAACAATGTGTTTGTTTCCCAAGATATTATTTTTTAATCATTCATTTATTTAGAGATACCAAATATTTTGTAATGTAATTCTTCCAAGTTTCCTTGAATATATTAGTAGAAAACTGAGCCTGATTGTAGAAATTGGTTTATTCATATGTCAAACCTTTATATAATATCACTCTATTCCTGTATATTGTGTGATACAGATCAAGTGATGAAAACAGATATCATGATACAATATTGGCCTGGTGCAGTGACTCATACCTGTAATCCCAGCACTTTGGGAGATGGAGGAGGCAGGAAGATCACTTGAGCCTAGGTGTTCGAGGCTGCAGTGAGCTGTGATTGCACCACTGCACTCCAGCCCAGATGACAGGGTGAGACTTCATCTCTAAAATGTAATTAGTTAATTAACTAACAAACATTAACAGAATTTTAATAGAGATGTAAACTTAGAGGAGGGAACTGCTCTGTGGAGATGAGGAAGCGTCACAGAGATGGCAACATTTGAGCTGGATCTTCTAGGAAGAATAAGAATTTACTTCTAAAGAAGGGAGTTAATTAAGCACACCATAAAAGGAAGGAACAGCTTGTGCAAAAAAAAAAAAAAAAAGGAAAGAAAAGAGAGAGCACCAAGACCCAGAATTGTCTGACATGCATGGAACAGTGAGTATATGTGGAGTATAGGCTATTTTGGGGAAGAAGGGGAAGTAGAAAATATGGAAATTGAGGCTACAACCATGGGAAAGAATTCAAACTTTATCCTTTAGGTATTTAAGAGCCAATGGACATTATTATATAGATCATTTGTTCTTTGAGCTGATTTCTAGGCACATGGGGGATGGATTGGAAAGAGGGAAGAAATTATGGCAAGGTAATGAATTTAAAGTAGTTGTGGTAGTTTAGATAAAAGAAGATGAGAACCTGAAGTAGATCTATGGCAGTTAGGGTTGAGAGAAGAGGGTGGAATTGAGAGCTTGTATAATAGTAAGATCAAAAGGATTTGGTGAACATGGAGTGAGAAAAAGGTAGTGTTATAAATGACTCCAAACTTAGGAAACTAGGTGCTGCCATGATAAGATTAAAAAGAAAATACAGGAAGAGGAACAGGTTTCAGTAAGCCAAGAATAGATTCTGTTTCATATACGTTTAATATTATTGTGTTTGGGAAACAGCCAGGTGGAGATATCCAGCATTTGATTGGAATATGAGTCTGGGGCAGAAGAGAGATTTGGGCTAGAAATTTTTTTAAAATGTGAGTCATCAGTACTAAGAAGGTTCTTCAAGCTGTAGGCATAAGTGATGGTAGAACAGAAAAGGAGAATGCTGAGGACAGAACTGTAGTGAGTACCGGGATGTTTACGGTGGGGCCTAGCAGGAAGACCCCATAAAGTCTCTAAAATGAGTAAGAAGCTTTACATGCTTCGAGTCTTATTTTATTTAACAGTATCTAGAGTTTTTATTGATAGTTTTTTACTCACATTGAAGGATAGCTGAGCTACTCCTTGAGTTTAATTTCAGAAGACAAAATTTCCAATCTCATATCTTTGAAATTTTCAATTTGTTCTAGTCAGTCTAAAGTGTATGCTTAAAAATAGTGGTAAAACATATACTTGCTTGATTTGACTATTCCCGAGTGTGGCATGCACTGTAGGTTAGCTTGCGCATCTCTTCCTTTCTTCCACCTGCTATAGACACTAGAAAATTAAATACTCTCCTTGATTTCTTAGTTGTCTCTGCATATGGGAAGGGCTGTGTGACACCGTGCTACCAATGAGATGTCAGCAGTAGTTGTTGAGGGGTATTCTAGGAAGGCTTTTGCTATCCTGATATAAAGGGAAACTAGCATGCTTGCATGAGGATTTACCCTTCCTGCTCCATCTTGGTCTCGATCACTGGACCAAGGCACCCAAGGCTTATGCTCATTTTATCAAATAAGCAGTGCTGAGATGCCTTGGGACTAAAACATTCACAACCAATTTTCAAATAAAGAGGTTAATAGCTTGGCTTTCTGGTGTGGAATCAGGTATAGAATATAGTGCCTATTGGGACCCCTTCTAGTAAGCAGTACTGGCACTTTGAGATATTATTTCTGTTTTGAGGGTTTATATACCCAAATCTCTAGCTCTCTCTATTCAAGTTTATTTAGGACTATAAATGAGGGTCAGTGCAACTGAATCTTTTTTAAGGTTAAGTTGTTAATTTTCAAAGTAAAACAAAATTTTTGAAGTAGGAAAGGTGAAATGTTCATTTAGATAGTGTATTAGTCCATTTTGCATTGCAATAAAGAAGTACCTGAGACTGGGTAATTTATTTTAAAAAAAAAAAAGAGGTTTATCTTGGCTTATGGTTCTGCAAGCTATACAAGAAGCACCTGTCACACATGTCACCACACCTGGCTAATTTTTAAATTTTTTTGTAGAGCTGGAATCTCATTTTATTGCCCAGGCTGGTCTCAAATTCCTAAGCTCAAACGATCCTCCTGCCTCAACCTCCCAAAGTGCTTGGATTACAGCTGTGAGCCACCATGCCCAGCTAGTTTTTACATTGTTAAATGGTTGAGAAAAAAAGACAAAAGATGAATAATATTTCCTGAAGTGAAAATTATATGGATGGACACCAATGGCTGGGGGCATGGTGGCCTACACCTGTGATCCCAGCACTTTGGGAGGCTGAGGCAGGAGGATAACTTGAGGCCAGGAGTTCTAGACCAGCCTGGGAAACAGAGAGAGACACTTTGTCTCTACAAGAAAATTAAAATTTAGCCAGGCGTGGTATTATGCACCTGAGGGCCTAACTACTCAGGAGGCTGAGTTGAGAGGATCGCTTCAGCCAGGAGCTTGAGGCTGCAGTGAGCTATGATCACACCACTGCACTTCATCATCAGTGACAGAGCAACACCTTATTTCTAAAAAAACCGAAAAGAAAAAAAGATTCTACTATACTAATGCAGTAATAAGAGCTTTTTTTTCTTTTTTTTTTCTTTTTTTGACACGGAGTTTTGCTTTTGTTGCCCAGGCTGGAGTAGTGCAGTGGCGCAATCTGGGTTCACTGCAACCTCTGCCTCCAGGGTTCACACGATTCTCTTGCCTCAGCCTCCCAAGTAGCTGGGATTACAAGCATGCACCACCATGTCCAGCTAATTTTTGTATTTTTAGTAGAGATGGGGCCTCACCAGGTTGGCCAGGCTGGTCTTGAACTTCTGACCTCAGATGATCCAGACACCACTGCCTCCCAAAGTGCTGGGATTACAGGTGTGAGCCACCGCGCCTGGCACTATGGTATATTTAAAGGAAAAACGGAGACATTAGGTTAGTTTACCCACATTGTACTTAGGTGAAATAAAAAATTGTTCATATCTCAGTTCAACAGTAGCATCTTTATGTACATAACTAAGGTTGTGACAATAACACTTTACTTTCAGCATTCAGTGTCAGTATTCCAGGAATTTTTGAGTTGGTCTTTTGTCTTTGTTACTTTTTTAAAAAAGAAGCTTGATTTTACCACTGTTAATCATGTGATTTATTCTTTCAGCAGCTACTATGTACAAGGCACCATTTTAGCTTTGTGGTTAAAAGCATTCTTGATTGTTTATGTGGATGATAAAAATTATTCTTTAACGGTTCAGCTTTATGTTTTAGTCTTTAAAATTGCCAAGCACAAACAGTGATGTTTTTACCAGATGTATAAGTATTTTGGAAAAATTGGTTCTTGTTGGAGAAAAGAAGAACCATGTTTTTTGTTTTCATGTTACATCTTTGCAATGCACATACAATTTCTTCTTCCTAGAACGTCCTTATAGATTTTTCTGTCCTTCTCAGGAGACTCCTTTTATACCTTTGTGTTTTATTATACTGTAGTTCCTGTCAGTGCTACAGCTTTGGAAGTAGAAGACTGATAGGGATGCTGTCCTTTGCAGGCTAGATATTAGACTCTCTCAGTAGTGGTAGATGACTCGTATCTGAGAGAGACTCACATGAGGCTGACCTAGAACTCAGTGATCACAATGCTTGAGTCATCCCCCTTTTAAGTAGCATGGTACTTTTGGAAGAATTTTCCATCAGAGGACTGCTTAATAAGAATCAGAAACAGAAATGTACCGATCTGGAGCATGGATGTGAGACACTTCCCTTAAGCTCTGGGAAAACCCAGTGTAATATTCTATTTTACAACAAGACACACACCCTTGTGGTAACCTGATAGATGACACGTGTCAGATCCAGAATCTTTCTGAATGATGTTAAACAAATACTTCATAGATTTTGCCTTTCTGAATGACTTTTAAGCTTTATTTAGGTATAATTGATATACAAAAAATTGTACATATTTTATGTATGCATTTTGATGAGTTTGGACATACGTGTACACCCATGATATCACCACAATCGAGGTCCTAAACATATGTATCACCTCCAAAAATTCTTTTTTTATATGTATATAAACATACACATACATTATATATATGTTTTTGGGTATTTTTTTTTTTTTCTAGAGATGGGGCCTCACTATGTTGCCCAGGCATGTCTCAAACTCCTGGGTTTAAGGGATCCCCCCACCTCAACCTCCCAAAGTGCTGGGATTACAGGCATGAGCCACTAGGCTCAGCCTAGCTCCAAAAATTCTTACGTTTGAACCACATCTTTTGTCCTGGTTGCCCTCTTACTGGTTATTCATGTATCTCTTCCTCTAGAGATTGCTTCTTTATATTACTTTGAATTTCCCACAGTCTATAGCAAAATGCTTTGTACATTAAAAGCAATTAGTGAGTATTTGTTAAAAGAATAGTTATTTTAATTAAGAGTCACAGATTGTCTTTTCTCTGCATGTTTATATAATGTGATGATATAAAAATCCAAATATCTTATTTCTAATTATTTGTCAGTAATTTGTGACTTTTACCTAGTAATTTCGCACCTGAATTTCCGCATATGAAATATAAATAGAAGATACAAATTTTCAAGCCAGGCATGGTGGCTCACATCTGTAGTCCCAGCTACTTGGGGGCTGAGGTGGGAGGATCACTTGAGCCTGGGAGGTCGAGGTGGCAGTGAGCCATGATCAAACCACTGTATTCCAGCCTGGGTGATAAAGCAAGACCCTGTTGCAAAGAAAAGATACAAATTTGTATCTTATGTATTATCTGGAATGACTTTAAAGATAATAAAATTATTTTAAGTATTTTATCAATACTTAAAGGTAATTCTGAAAATTTCTTAGACCATCCAGTTAATTTTAGTTAGAAAAGGGATGACATAAGTTCACTTTGTTAGGCTTATTCTCTTAAATATGAAATGCATTTTATAGGCCTCTTTTACCAAATTATTTGACTCTTCTTGATATTTCACTGATGAAGTTTTTCGTGATGACCGAATCTTAAAAAAAAAAAAAATCTGTATTTGGTGTAGTTTCTTGGGCTTTTAAAAATAGTTGTACAGAAATTTGGATAATCCATAAGAAAAAAACAAAACAAAACCTTAATTTGAATTGCTAAATCATCCTAGAAACTCTTCCCTCTCCTCACCTCCCAGTACTCACATGAATTACAGTAATTAAATATTCACAGTACCTCAGGAGATGCGTGGTTTACCCTAAAGCATCCAGAGACTGAAAGCTTCATGATTTTGAGTAAGTCACGTAACCAAATTAGTTTCTTCATCTGTAAAAGGAGGGCATTATGCTAGATGATCCGATGATCCATTCCATTCCATATCTAGATCTCCACATAAGCAAGAAGGGGCAGTTTTCATATTTGAAGACTTGTGAAGAACACCAACTTGTAAGATTTATAGACACATACATATATACTCTGATCCTGTAAGGCAGTGTTCATCAAATTTGAGCAATTTACAGATACTCCACCACCTTTTTGTCCAGAACCCATTTTAAAGGAAAATAATTATTGCAGCTTCTAAAAAATATGTCCTTTAACACAAGTTTAGACAACATGTACCTAAATGTACAGGAAATGCCCAACTTATAGACTTCTACAGTTTATGTATACTAGCTCGAGCCCTCATGTTTCTCTAAAGCTTTTGTTTAAAAACCAAAAACGGCCAGGCGCAGTGGCTCATGCCTGTAATCCCAGCACTTTGGGAGGCTGAGGCAGGTGGATCACGAAGTCAGGAAATCAAGACCATCCTGGCTAACATGGTGAAACCCCGTATCTACCAAAAATACAAAAAATTAGCCAGGCATGGTGGCACGTACCTGTAGTTCCAGCTACTTGGGAGGCTGAGGCGGGAGAATGGCTTGAACCTGGGAGGCGGAAGTTGCAATGAGCCGAGATTTTGCCACTGCACTCCAGCCTTCGCGACAGAGCCAGACTCTGTCTCCAAAAAAAAAAAAAAAAAACCAACCCAGCATGGTGGCATGTGCCTTTAATCCCAGCTACTCAGGAGGATTGCTTGAGCCTGGGAATTCAAGACCAGCATGGGCAACATAGTGAGACCCTCATCTCAAAATTTAAAAAACAATTAATAAATATAAAAACCCAGCAACAATAAATTGTAGACTAATCTGAAAAAGAGAGAGATTCTTTTCCTTCTCCCTTCTTGTACCTATTGTTCCTTGCGTCTTGGGACTTCAAAACTCAGGGCAGTGGCATTTAAACTTTTTTGATACAAACTGCAGTTTACAAAGGGAACCAGTGATGCATATCTATATGAATTTGTGTGTGTACATACATGCAATTGAACATACTTAATGAAATGTATGCTGTTACTTTCTATTTCATTTTTTAATGCTTCTTATGATGCACTGAATTTTACAACTAAACCTAGTCCCCATTTACAGCACTCTTACCATAGAAAAATACAAACCTCCAAATAAATAAACTTTTAGAATCAACTTTTAAATACTACTTATTTATAAATTGAAGAATGTCTGTTTATGAACTTATTTATTTTATAATCATACCAAAACCTCAGTGATTCAGACCAATTTGACAGCAGTTTGACATATGTAGTACTTTTAATTGAGGCTTATCATATTTAATATCTCTAGATAGGAAATTAGACCCAAATTAGTCTAACAAAATCGACCTGGAGGCTCTTTGGAGTCCTGCTGAATCATCATTTAGCTTGCCATCTTCTTTACTATTTTAATCTCAGTAAACTTTGAGGAAAAGATTCTATGTAAAGATAAATTTCAATCCAGACTTTTTTTTCTTGAGACAGGGTCTCTCTCTGTCACCCAGACTGGAGTGCGGTGATGCAATCTCGGCTTACTGCACCCTCTGCCTCCAGGGTTCAAGTGATTCTTGTGCTTCAGCCACCCAGGCAGCTGGGATTACAGGCATGTGCCACCACACATGGCTAATTTTTCTGTAATTTTAGTAGAGACAGGGTTTTGCCACATTCACCAGGCTGGTTTCGAACTCCTGGCCTCGAGTGATCAGCTTACCTTGGTCTCCCAGGGATTACAGACATGAGCCACCACACCCGGCCGTCAATCCAAACTTTTTAGATTGTCTTTAATTCAAAATTTAACTATTAATTGAAGCATGTTAACTTGGGCTTAATTTTTTAAATGGATAAGCATAACCACCTTATCTAAAAGTTTTATTACCATAGTAGTTGGAATTTAAATGGTTTATGTAGACCAGGCATGTTGGCTTATGGGAGGTGGAGGCAACAGGATCACTTGAGCCCAGGAGTTTGAGACCAATCTGGGCAACACAGTGAGACATCATCTCTACAAAAAAAATTAAAAAAAAAAAATCACCAAGCTAATTACATTTTCTTATTGCTTGGATTACAGACATTTAAGGGGAGAAAAGAGTTTATAATAATACTGCCATCTTCTCTCTCTCCCCCATCATTCCTATAGGTGTACCAACATTCGACCAGGAGAGACTGGAATGGATGTAACAAGCCGCTGCACCCTTGGAGACCCCAACAAACTGCCAGAAGGGGTTCCCCAACCTGCCCGCATGCCCTATATCTCAGACAAGCACCCTCGACAAACCTTGGAAGTGATTAACCTTCTGAGAAAGCACCGGGAGCTATGTGATGTAGTGCTAGTTGTGGGCGCCAAGAAGATATATGCCCATCGAGTCATTTTGTCAGCCTGTAGTCCCTACTTCCGAGCTATGTTTACAGGAGAATTGGCAGAGAGCCGTCAGACAGAAGTAGTGATCCGGGACATCGACGAGAGGGCTATGGAATTACTGATTGACTTTGCATATACCTCCCAGATAACAGTAGAAGAGGGCAATGTTCAGACTCTTCTGCCAGCTGCTTGCCTCCTCCAGCTAGCAGAAATACAGGAAGCCTGCTGTGAATTCTTAAAGAGACAATTAGATCCTTCTAACTGCCTGGGCATTCGGGCTTTTGCTGACACACATTCATGTCGTGAGTTGCTAAGGATAGCAGACAAGTTCACCCAACATAACTTTCAAGAGGTGAGTTGCACTTGGTGTTCCAATGCACTTATGACCTATTTGTCAGAGAGCAATATAGGTTCACATTCTGTTAAATTGCCTGGGTATTTCCTGCTGATTCTAACTCATAATAGCAAAGAAATAAGTTATTATAAATCCTAAACCTGGCTTTTATTTTAGAGGCCAATTTTGTGTTCTGCCAGCAAAAGTTAAGATTTAGGGATTGATTCTCCATAACTGTATTCATAAAAGTATAAGGAAAAAAAAGAAAACTAAAAAAAAAAGGTTAATTTATAAGCCAAAATAGTTTAATTCCTATGCCTGATAGGATACCTGGTATCATCATTTATATAAGATATTTCCTTCCTGATTATGTGGATTATTCAGAATAAATTATAGATTATAGCTTATTTGGTAAACTAATAATCTGAAAAGATGAGTTTAGATGTCATCAAAAGACTTTTCATTAAACCTGCTATCTTTCCCTTATTTATTTAACAAATATTTGTAAGGCTACTATGTTTAAGCCACTGTGCTTGGGAACATAGGGTACAATAGTGAACTAGAAATCTAGAGTCTCTGTATTCGTGGAGTTTATAATCTAGCAGGGAAGATAATCATTAAACGCTTAATTATACAAATAATTAACTACAGTTAATGGGTGTTACAAAGCAGCAGTCCTGGATGATTTAAGAGTGTATTACAGAGAAATTTAACTTTGGTTCTGGAACAACTTGTGCAAAATCCTGAGACATTAAAAAGCATCACTAGTTTGAAGACCTAAAAAAAAAACCAGTGAGACCCAGAGACCAAGGTGGTTAGAGGATGTTACATAGTGATTACACAGAAAGAAGAGGGCTAAATAACACTGAGGTTGATAGACTACATTAAGAATTTGAGATTGGCCTGGCACAATAGCACATGCCTGTAATCCCAGCACTTTGGGAGGCTGAGGCGGGCAGATTGCATGAGCTCAGGAGTTCAAGACTAGCCTGGGCAACATGGCGAAACCCTATCTCTACAAAAAATACAAAAATTAGTCGGGCATGGTGGCGTGCGCCCCTAGTCCCAGCTACTTAGGAGGCTGGGGTGGGAGGATGGCTTAAGCCCAGGAGGTAGAGGTTGCAGTGAGCCAAGATCGTGCCACTGCACTCCAGCCTGGGTGAGAGAGCCAGACCCTATCTCAAAAAAAAAAAAAAAAAAAAGAATTTGAGATTGATCCTAAGAGTGCTAGAAAACCATTAAAGGGTTTTAAGCAAAGGAAAAACATTGTCTGTTTTATAACTTTTTTAAAAAATCATATTTTTATTTATTTTGCAGCTCAGGACCATACTTTTTTTTCCCCCAATCGTTTTTTGGAGAACAGGTGGTGTTTGATTATATGAATAAGTTCTTCATTAGTGATTTCTGAGATTTTGGTGCACCCCCCACCCGAGCAGTGTACACTGTACCCAGTGTGTAGTCTTTTATCCCTCACACACCTCCCACACTTCCTCCTGAATCCCCAAAGTCCATTGTGTCATTCTTATGACTTTGCATCCTCATAGCTTAGCTCCCACTTATAAGGGAGAACATAGGATTTTTAGTTTTCCATTCCTGAGTTTCATCACTTAGAATAATGGTCTCCAGCCAGCTCCATCCAGATTGCTGCAAATGCCATTATATCTTTGTTTTTTCTTTTTCTTTTTCTTTTTTTTTTTTTTGAGACAGAGTCTCACTGTTGCCCAGGATGGAGTGCAGCAGGGCTCAGTCTCAGCTCCCTGCAACTTCTGCTTCCTGGGTTCAAGTGATTCTCCTGCCTCAGCCTCCCAAGTAGCTGGGACTATACGTACACGCCACCATGTCCAGCTAATTTTTGTATTTTTATTAGAGATGGAGTTTCACCATGTTGGCCAAGCTGGTCTCAAATTCCTGGCCTCAAATGATCTGCTTGCCTCAGCTTCCCAAAGTACTGGGATTACAGGTGTGAGTCACTGTTCCTGACCAATATATCGTTCCTTTTTATGACTGAGTAGTATTCTGTGGTATATGTACATACCACATTTTCTTTATCTACTCATTGATTGATGGCCATTTGGGCTGGTTCCATATTTTTGCAGTTGCGAATTGTGCTGCTATAAACATGCGTATACAAGCGTCTTTTTCATATAATGACTTCTTTTCCTCTGGGCAGGTAACCAGTAGTGGGATTGCTGGATGAAATGGTAGATACACTTTTAGTTCTTTAAGGAATCTCCATACTGTTTTCCATAGTGGTTGTACTAGTTCACATTCCAACCAACAATGTAAAAGTGTTCCCTTTTCATCACATCCATGCCAACATCTTTTTTTTTTTTTTTTTTTTTTTTAATTTTGAGACAGAGTCTCACTGTGTTGCCCAGGCTGGAGTGCAGTGGCATGATCTCGGCTTACTGCAACCTCCGCCTCCCAGGTTCAAGCGATTCTCCCACTTCAGCCTCCTGAGTAGCTGGGATTACAGGCATTTGCCACCACACCAAGCTAATTTTCGTATTTTTAGTAGAGATGGGGTTTCAAAATGTTGGCCAGGCTGGTCTCAAACTCCTGACCTCAGGTGATCCGCCCACCTTGGCCTCCCAAAGTGCTGGGATTACAGGCGTGAGCCACCGCACCTGGCCTATTTTTTATTTTTTATTTTATTTTATTTTTTTTTTGAGATGGAGTCTTGCTCTGTCACCCAGGCTGGAGTGCAGTGGTGCGATCTCGGCTCACTGCAAGCTCCGCCTCCTGGGTTTACGCCATTCTCCTGTCTCAGCCTCCCAAGTAGCTGGGACTACAGGCGCCCGCCACCTCGCCCGGCTAATTTTTTGTATTTTTAGTAGAATTTTAGTAGAATTTTGTATTTTTGTATTTTTAGTAGAGACGAGGTTTCACCGTGTTAGCCAGGATGGTCTCGATCTCCTGACCTCGTGATCCACCCGCCTTGGCGTCCCAAAGTGCTGGGATTACAGGCTTGAGCCACCGCGCCCGGCCAATTTTTTATTTTTTTAAATTATGGCCATTCTTGCAGGAGTAAAGTGGTATCACATTGTGGCTTTGATTTGCTGATCATTAGTGATGTTGAGCAGTTTTTCATACATTTGTTGACCATTTGTATATCTTCTTTTGAGAATTGTCTATTGGTCTTTAGCCCACTTTTTGATGGAATTGTTTTTTTTTCTTGGTGATTTGTTTGAATTCCTTGTAGATTCTGTATATTAGTCTGTTGTTGGATCCGTAGTTTGCAAACATTCTCTCCCACTCCGTGGGTTATGTTTACTCTGCTGATTATTTCTTTTGCTGTGCAGAAGCTTTTTAGTTTAAGTTCCATCTATTTATCTTTGTTTTTGTCGCATTTGCTTTTGGTTCTTGATCATGAACTCATTGCCTACACCAATGTCTAGAAGGGTTTTTTCCAATGTTATCTTCTAGAATTTTTATGGTTTCATGTCTTAGATTTAAGTCTTTGATCCATCTTGAGTTGATTTATGTATAAGGTGAGAGATGAAGATTCAGTTTCATTCTTCTACACGTGGCTTGCCAATTATCCCAGCACCATTTGCTGAATAGGATGTCCTTTCCCCACATTATGTTTTTGTTTGCTTTGTCAAAGATCAGTTGGCTTTAACTATTTGGCTTTATTTCTGGGTCCTCTATTCTTTCCATTGGTCTGTGTACCTATTTTTATATGAGTACCATGCTGTTTTGGTGACTATAGCCTTGTGAAATAATTTGAAGTCAGGTAATGTGATACCTCCAGATTTGCTTAGCCTTCCTTTGGGTATGTGGGCTCATTTTTGGTTCCATATGAATTTTAGGATTGTTTTTTTCTATTTCTGTGAAGAATGATGGTGGTATTTTGATGGGAATTGCATTGAATTTATAGATTCTCTTGGCAGTATAGTCATTTTTACAATATTGATTCTACCCATTCGTGAGCATGCTATGTGTTTCCATTTGTTTGTGTCACCTATGATTTCTTTCAGCAGTGTTTTTGTAGAGACTTTCACTTCTGTAGTGAGATATATTCATAAGTATTTTATCTTTTTTTTTTTTTGCAGTTATTATAAAAGGGGTTGGGTTCTTGATTTGATTTTCAACTTGGTCGCTCTTCGTGTATAGCAGTGCTACTGGTTTGTGTACATTAATTTTGTACCCTGAAACTTTACTGAATTCATTTACCAGTTATAGGAGCTTTTTGGATGAGTCTTTAGGGTTTTCAATCTTATCGTCGGCAAACAGCGACAGTTTGACTTTCTCTTTAATGATCTGGATGCCCTTTATTTCATTTGTTTGTTTGTTCTAAGAGATGGGGTCTTGCTCTGTCCCCCAGGCTGGAGTGTTTTGGTGCAAACACAGCTCACTGCAGCCTTGACCTCCTAGGCACAAGTGATCCTCCTGCTTCACCTACATAGTTGGGACTACAGGTGAACACCATCATGCCCGGCTAATTTTTGTATTTTTTTGTAGAGACAGGGTTTTGCCATGTTGCCCAGGCTGGTCCCAAACTCCTGAGCTCAGGCAATCCACCTGCTTCGGCGTCCCAAAGTGTTGGGAGTACAGGCGTGAGCTGCTGCACCCAGTCCTGGATGCCCTTTATTTCTTTCTCTTGTGTGATCGCTTTGGCTAGGACTTAAAGTACTATGTTGAATAGAAGTGGTGAAAGTGTGCATCTTTGTTTTGTTCCAGTTCTCAGGGGGATGCTTTCAGCTTTTCCTGTTCAGTATAATATTGGCTGCAGGTTTGTCATAGATGGTTTTTATTACCTTAAGGTATGTCCCTTCTATGCCGATTTTCCTGAGGGTTTTAATCATAAATGGATGCTAGATTTTGTCAAATGCTTTTTCTGTATCTATTGAGATGATCATATGATTTTTGTTTTTAATTCTGTTTATGTGGTATATCACAGTTATTGACTTGCATATGTTAAACTATCCCTTCATCCCTGGTATGAAACCCACTTGATGATGGTGGATTATCTTTTTGATATGCTGTTGGATTCAGTTAGCTATTATTTTGTTGAGGATTTTTGCATCTATGTTCATCAGGGATATTGGTCTGTAGTTTTGTTTCTTTGTTATGTTCTTTCCTGGTTTCAGTATTAGGGTGATACTGGCTTCATAGAATGATTTAGGGAGGATTCCCTCTTTCTTTGTCTTTTGGAATAGTGTCCGCAGGATTGGTACCAATTCTTTTTTTTTGGAGACAGAGTCTTGCTCTGTCGCCCAGGCTGGAGTACAGTAACACGATCTCAGCTCATTGCAACCTCCGTCTCCCGGGTTCAAGCGATTCTCCTGCCTTAGTCTCCTGAGTATCTGGAACTACAGGCACCCAACACCACGCCCAGCTAATTTTTTGTATTTTAGTGGAGACAGGGTTTCACCATTTTGCCCATACTGGTCTCAAACTCCTGAGCTCAGGCATTCCGCCACCTCAGCCTCCCAAAGTGCTGGAATTACAGGCATGAACCATCGCGCCTGGCCCAATTCTTCTTTAAATGTCTGATAGAATTCAACTGTGAATCCATCTGGTCCTGGACTTTTTTTGTTGGCAATTTTTAAAATTGTCATTTCAATCTCACTGTTGTTATTGCTCTGTTCAGGGTTTCTGTTTCTTCCTGGTTTAATTTAGGAGGGTTGTACATTTTCAGGAACTTATTAATCTCCTCTAGGTTTTCTAGTTTGTGCACCCATCGGTTGTAATATCTCCCTTTTTTTTTCTCTCTTTTTGAGATGGGGTTTCACACTTATCGCCCAGGCTGGAGTGCAGTGGCACAGTCTCAGCTCACAACAACCTCCACCTCCCGGGTTCAAACAATTCTTCTGCCTCAGCCTCCTGAGTAGCTGGGATTACAGGCACCTGCCACCACGCCCAGCTAATTTTTTTATTTTTAGTAGAGACAGGGTTTTGCCATGTTGGGCAGGCTGGTCTCGAACTCCTGACCTCAGGTGATCTGCCCACCTTGGCCTCCCAAAGTGTTAGGATTACAGGTGTGAGCCACCGCACCCAGCGCCATTTTGTTTCTAATTGAGCTTATTTGGATCTTCTCTCTTTTCTCGGTTAATCTTGATAATGGTCTATCCATTTTGTATATCTTTTCAAAGAACCGGCTCTTTCATTTCTCTTTTGTACTATTTTTTCTGTTTCAATTTCATTTAGTTCTGCTTTGATCTTTATCATTTCTTTTCTTCTGCTGGGTTTGAGTTTGTTCTTGTTTATCTAGTTCCTTGAGGTTTGACCTTAGATTGTCTATTTGTTTTTGTTTTTGTTTTTGTTTTTGTTTGAGATGGAGTCTCGCTCTGTCGCCCAGGCTGGAGTGCAGTGGCTGGATCTTGGCTCACTGCAAGCTCCGTCTCCCGGATTAACGCCATTCTCCTGCCTCAGCCTCCCCAGTAGCTGGGACTACAGGCGCCTGCCACCTCGCCCGGCTAGTTTTTTTGTATTTTTTAGTAGAGACGGGGTTTCACCGGGTTAGCCAGGATGGTCTCGATCTCCTGACCTCGTGATCCGCCCGTCTCGGCCTCCCAAAGTGCTGGGATTACAGGCTTGAGCCACCGCGCCCGGCCAGATTGTCTATTTGTACTCTCTCAGAATTTTGATGTAGGCATTTAATGCTATGAACTTTCCTCTTAGCACCACTTTTGCTGTATCCCACAGGTTTTGCTAAGTTGTATCACTATTATTGTCAGTTTAAAGAATTTTTAAATTTTCATCTTGATTTCATTGTTGACCCACAGATCAATCAGGAGCAGATTATGTAATTTCCATGTATTTACATGGTTTTTGAGATTCCTTCTGGAGTTGATTTCTCCCCGCTGAGAAGGCAGGCAGGGCTTTCAGGCCTTGCCCCTCCCTGCCTGCCATGGCTTCAGCTTCCATGTTGTATCTGCACTTCTCGTTTGCTTCCCCCGGATTCTGCCCAGGAAAATTTGCACTCAGTCAAAATTGTTACACAATTTACCTGGAAGTCTCCTTCTTTCTGTGGCCCTTCCCCAGTTCCACTGGCTGTTCTCCCCAAGGACCAAGTCAGAAATGGCTTCCCTGGGGACCAGGACTGCCTACAGGACTCTTCCTACTGCTGCTTTTACTTTCATATGTCACTAAATTAATTTCAGTTCTAGGTAAGAGTAAATCCTTCTCCCATAATCTGAATTTTCAGGTTCTCCAGTGAGGATGTGTGTTCAGAGGTGGGCTTTGCCCCTCTCATACTTTGGGCACTCAGTTTTTTGGCTCAGATTTTGCAGCTGCAAGCCACTTCTATCAAAGGATCTGTGAATTCTTTTCAGTTTTCCTGGTGTGTTCCTCTGGTGGTTCTTGGAGTAAAAGTTCACAATGTGAATCTCCACACACTGTTCTGTCTGTCCAATTGGAAGGTGCAAGTTAGTCCTGCCTCCTATCTGCCATTTTTTACATATTTTCTATTTTATGCTTTAATACCACCCTCTGTCCACCAGGATAACCTCCAATGGATCAAACATTTAAACATACAAAATAAAACCATGAAAATATTACAAGATGACATGGAGCAATTTCTTTACAATCTTGAAGTGAAAAAGGTCTTTCTAATTGACTAACCCAGAAAAGACAGAAGAGAAAATTGATAGATTTGACTACATAAAATTCAAAATGTTCTTCATGGTAAAACAAAGCAAAACAACAATTATAAGACGAAAGTCAAAGGCAAGCTGGGGAAAAATATTTGTAAATCGTCCTTTCTGGTGGTGATGACCTTCCCACGAGAACATGCCTCTTGCAAAGGATCTCTTTCATCCCTCTCCGGAAGAGGAGAAGAGGAAACACAAGAAGAAACGCCTGGTGCAGAGCCCCAGTTCCTACTTCATGGATGTGAAATGCCCAGGATGCTATAAAATCACCATGGTCTTTAGGCATGCACAAACCGTAGTTTTGTGTGTTGGCTGCTCCACTGTCCTTTGCCAGCCTACAGGAGGAAAGGCTTACAGAAGGATGTTCCTTCATATGAAAGCAGCACTAAAAGCACTCTGAACCACGATGAGTGGGAAACCATCTCAATAAACACATGTTGGATTAAACAACAATTGTAACTTGTATCATGGACGACGTTAATCTCCTTATGTCAAGAGCTCCTGTTGGTCAATAACACAAACTGATGACCTAACAGAAAAACAGGCCATAAACAGAAAAGAAATTCAGATTCCCCTTAAATGTATGAAATCTGCTTGTTTAAAATAACTAAAACACAAAACTACATGAAAGTAACATTTTTTATCTATCAGATTACAAATATCCAGAAATTTTATACACCCTGTTGGCAAGGCTGTGGGGAAATAAGATCATTGCTAGTGTGAGTATAAGTTAGTACAACCCTTTTGAGAGGAACTACGGTGGTATCTGTCAAAGTTACACACTTTTTACACACACTATTTTGACTCAGCTTCCTACTTCTGGAAATTTGTACTACAGGTGTACTGGAGAATGGAACAGTTTGCCACCATAAACAAGGTCAACAAATCAATACCAATGAGATCACCTGAGAGGGGAGAGAGAAGAAAAAAGCCCTAAAATGTTTCCAATATTGAGGGATAAGTGACTGGCAATGGTAACAGGGAATATTTAGAGAGGATAGAAGAAAAGAGCAAGCATGGGTTGTGAGATGCAAAGGAAAGGATTATTTTAAGAAGGATATATATGTGTATATATGCATATATATATACACATATATACACATACATATACACATGTATGTATATGCATATATATACACATATATACACATGTATATGTACACACATGTATATATACACATATATCTCAGCATATATATATATGCTGAAATAAAAGTTATTAATAGTATTAGGTCCATTGGCCTTAAGAAACATTAAAACATTACTAACATTTTGGTACTACAGAAGAATGTAAGCAGGATACAATTCAGACACCATAAAAAGATTAATTTGATTGCATAAAAGTTAAAATTTTTTGTTCTTTCCAACATAAAAAGCATCATGAACTAAAAAATTGATGTCAAACTCAGAAAATCTATTTGGAACATACACAACAGAAAAATGCTAATTCCCATGAGCTCATCCAAGTTTAATCAGAAAAAAAAAACCCATGAAAAACACAATGGAAAAATAAGCAAAGGGTATAATAAGGAATGTGTTAAAAAAAAAAAAAAAAGAGGGTCAAATGGAAAATAAACGTGAAAGGATGCTCAACCTCACCTATAATTAAAGAAACGTATTTCAAAACAAAATACCACTTTTTTTAGCCTTATCAGACTGGAAAAATACTATTTAAACTTTATTTGAAAAAAATCAAATTTATAGGAAATCACAGGAATAAGACAAAACTTTTATGTACCCTTTGTCCAAATTCACCAATTGTTAACATTTTCCCTCATTTACCTTATCATTTTCTCCTTGCTCTGTAAATATTTTTGTTTGGGTAATTGGGGGGTATATTGCCAATAGCATATTCCTTTACTCCTGAATACTCCTATATTCCTTTTATATTCTTTTACTCCTTTACTTTCATATTCCTTTATTCCTGAACACTTACTATGATGGTTGCAAAGTGGTGATTTAAAAAAAAAAAAAAGAAAACTCCAGTTTCTGTCTACATTCTGCTATAGGATAGAATTTTTCTTAACCCGTATTGATTGATTAGCACTGTGGACTTATGGGCTTATTCTATTCAGTAGATTATAGTCCTTTGTTGCTATTTATTGTTTTGATGCATGGTAGATTCTGGTTTATCCTTCTTGTTTCCTTTTGCAAAATTAAATACATGTATGTTTTCCTATTTCCATTTCTTTTCTGCATGCTATATATTTTGTTGCACCTTGCATTTTAATATTTTCTGGAATTCATTCCATATTAGTTGATTTAGATCATCCTTGTTTTTCATAGCTGCATTGTACTCCTTGTGTGGATGTACCACTGTTTGTTCAATCAGTCTCCAATGTTTGAGCATTTAGGTAGCTTTAAATATTTTGCCATCACAAATAATACTGCAATGAATAACATTTTGTATGAATATGTCAATATTGTTGGAAGTTTATCTTTAGAATAAATTCCTAGAAATAGGATTGCAGGGCCTAACTTTAACTTCATTTAAGTATCACCAATTTCCCTTCCATAGGGATTGAATCATTGTAACCAGTAATATATGAGGCTAATTGTCCACAGCCTCACCAACAGATTGTATTGCCAGCCTTTGGAATTTTTGCTAATTTAACAGATGAGAAGGGAATTTCAGTATCATTTTATTTTATACATCTCTTAAGTTGAACATCTTTTCTATTTTTAAGCACCATATGTATAAATCTTGTGAATTGTGTTTTAATGTTTTTTGCCCATTTTGCTATTAGATTTTTGTTTTTTCTTTAATTTTTTAAAGTTCTCTATATATTAACAGTGATACCCTTTTATCCATGATACATGTCACAAATATTTTTTCCAGTTTGCATTTGTCTTTCAAGTTTGCTTATTGTATTTTTGATCATGCAAAACTTTTTGGTTTTTTTTAATGTCAAATGTATCAGTCTTTTCTTTTATTGTATCTGGATTTTGAGGCAGAGTTTGAAAGGTGTCCCCAAACCCAGGTTACAGAGAAATTTACAAATATTTTTTCTAGTATGTAAATGGTCTTAGTTTATCTCTGTGTATAGTGTGAAATATGGACCTAAGTTTATCTTTTTCTGAATGGCCATCTAGTCTAAATACCATTTATTTAAAAGCCTTTCTTTGCCCCAGTGATTTCAGATAGCATCCTTATTAAACACTAAATTTCTGTATGTAATTGGCTTTTGACCTTCTGTTCTAGGCCATATACCAGTATGATACTGTTTTCTATTTATTATGGCTTAATTACTAAAGTTTTATAATGAATTTTAGTATGTATGTGGTAGGGCTAGTAACCCCTTCCCCACCATGTAACTCTTGTTTTTCAGTGTTTTCCAAGCTTTCTTGCTATTTATTTTTCCAGATGAACTTTAGTGTCGCCTTATCTAGTTCCAATAAAATAATTTATTGGTATATTTATTGGGATCATATTAATTTATAAGTAAACTTAAGAACAGTCATTTTATGATGTTGAGTTGTCCTATCAAATAACAAGATTTTATTTCTTCAATTGTATTTTTGTATCTCTTGGGAATGTTTTATAGTTTTATTCATCTAAGTTTTATACATTTCTTTTTTCTTTTCTTTTTTTTTCCTTTTTTTTTTTTTTTTTAAGAAGGAGTCTGGCTGTGTCACCTAGTGGGGAGTTGCAATGACACGACCTCCACTCAAGCAATTCTCCCACCTCAGCTTCCCGAAAAGCTGAGGTTACAGGCATGCACCACCATGCCTGGCTAATTTTTGCATTTTTAGTAGATACAAGGTTTCACCATGTTGACCAGCCTGGTCTCGAATGCCTGACCTCAAATGATCTGCCCTCCTTGGCCTCCCAAAGCGCTGGAATTACAGGTGTGAGCCACCCCACCCAGCCTACATTTCCTTTTAAGTTTACTTCTATTTTTTGTTGCTATCAAAAATAGGTTTTTCTCCTCCATTATATCTTCTAACTGGTGATCATTAATGTGTATGAAAGCTGCCTCATTGAGTTTTTTTATTCTTTGAGTTACTTTTACCATTGATTCTTTAGAGATTTTTTGGAATCCTCTTATATCACTTACATATTAGTAGTTTTATTTCTTCCTTTCCAATTGTTAATGCTTCTAATTGTTTTCTTTTGTCTAGTTGCTTGATAACTCTAGTAAAATGTTAAATAGTAATGGAAATATTGTACATACTTCCTTTGTTTCTGACAGAGGAATGCCTCTGGTGTTTTCCCATTAAGTACTATATTGGCTTTAGGATTGAGGTGTAGATATTTTATCATGTTTAGAAAGTACTCACTTGAACCCAGGAGCTGGAGGTTGCAGTGAGCCGAGATTGCGCCGCTGCACTCCAGCTTGGGCAACAGAGCGAGACTTTGTCTCCAAAAAAAAAAAAAAGTATTCATGTCCAACAATTCCTATTCTCCTGAATACTTTTTATTAGGAGCAGTGTTGAATTTTGTCCAAGACTTTTTCAGTTCTTATGGAGATAATCATATGAACTTTCTCCTTAAACCCATTAATGTAACCTACATTAATGGAATCCTACAAGTGAAACATCTTTGAATTATTAGCATACACCTCTTTATTATGGTGGTGTTAGAATCTACTGACTAATATTTAGCATTTTTACATCAATATTCATAAACGATATTAATCTTTAATTTCCTTGTACTGTCTTTGTCAAGTTAAGTATAAATGTTATACTTCATGAAAATGAGTTGGAAGTTTTCTTCATGTTCTGTACTCTGAAACAATAAATATACTATGGAGACTATGGTGTGTAAAAGTTTGATAGAATTTCCCTCTGAAATCATCTAGGTTTCGTGCTTTTCTGTAAAGTAATTTATTGATAAGTTTTTCTATTTCTTCTATGAAATTTTCTTTCTTTACAGAGATCAGTTTGGGTAAACTGTATTTCCCTAGAAAATTACCAATTTCATCTAGGTTTTCAAATTTATCTGTATAGAGGTATACAAAGTAATCTCTTTAATTTTTAAATTTCTGTATCAGTGGTTATTTACCCTTAATACTTTGATTTTGTATGTGTGTTTTCAATGTTTCTTTCCTTGTACAAGTTAACTAGTAATCCGTTTTAACTTTTTTTCAAACAGAGGATTTTTTACTTATTAATTAGATCTACTACCTTTTTGCTTGATTATTTCATTCTGGTTTTACCTTTATTATCTTCTCTCTTGTACCTTATTTTCACTTATTCTTTTTCTAGCTGTTTGAGTTGACAATTAATTTATTTTCATTCTTTCATAGTAACTACTGTAAGTATTTAAAGCTATTCTTCTCGGATCACTGTTTTGAATATATTTAATTGATTCTGGTCTTTAGTGCTTCATTATCATTGTTTTATAGAAATTCTGTTTATATTTCTCTTTAACTCAAAAACTATTAATTTTTCCAATTTCTAGATGGAAAGGTTTTTTGTGTTTTTTTAATTTCATTTTTAATTGCTAGTTTTAGTGCACTTTGATAAGTGTAATAATTCTACTCTATGAAATTTGCTTTCTTGGTAACCTAATATATGATCAATTTTTCTATTTCATGTGTGCTTGAGAAAAATGTGTATTTTCTAGTTTCTATTCTCATAATATAGTATTGGATGTGTATGCATAAGATCTACCATATTGATTATGTTGCTTAGCTCTTCTGTATTCCGTTTTTGTCCTTGGACCTGTGTGTTAAAGTCTCTTATTATTAGTGTGTCTAATTCTCTTTATATCATCTATAGGTAGTTACTGTGTTGCCTTATGCATAATCATAACTTTATGTCTTGATTATAAATTGTGACTTTGAGCTTTGTAAAGTGTTCCCCTTGTCAGATTTAATTCATTTGTTGTCTAAGTTCTAGTTTGTCTGATAATCTGGATTTCAACTCATTTTCTTATTGTTTCCATTTGACTGGTATTTGTCCTTCCCATTACTTTTAGCCTGCTCAAATTAAGATGTTTTAAGTATTTTTCTTGAATTAGTGTGGAACTGAGTTTTGCTTTATGAGCGGATTTGAAATCTTTTTCTTTAAATAGGCAGTTTAAACCCATTTGCATTGATTGCTCTGACTGATATATTTGTTTTCAACCCTGTCATATTTTTATCAATAATAGCTGATTCAGTTATATTTACTGTATTTCTTTTTCTATGTGGAATCTTCTTTGCTTTTTATTTTAATTTCTTTTGGTATATAGGAAAGTTTGTATTTTTGTTGCACTGGTTACTTTTACAAACTAGAAAAAGAAGAGCAAATTAAACCCACAGTAGAAGGAAGAAAATAATAAATATTAGAATAAAAACCAAGAGCTCTTTAAAAAAAAAATGATGAACCTCCATCTCCATACTGATCAAGAAAAGAAGGAAAGAAGACACAAGTTACCAGTAATAGGAATGAAAGAGAAGATATCACTACAAATCGTTTATACATAAGAAGGATGATAAGGAAATATTATGAACAACATTTTACCTATAAATTCACTGAGATGAAATAGGCAAATACTCTGAAGAAAACACAAATTACAAAAACTAACTTAAGAAGAAACAGAAAAACAGAATAACCCTATATCTATGAAATAAATTGAATTAATAATTTAAAAACCTTCTCACAAAGAAAATGCCAGTCCCAGATGGTGAATTTTTCAAACATGTAAAGAAGAAATAACACTAATCCTATGCAAAGTCTTTCAGAAAAGGAGAATGAAGTTACCAACTCATTTTATAAGGCCAGAATTGCCCTGATTGAAACCACAGACACTAAAACTACAGATCAGTATCTCTCATGATCTTAGATACAAAAATTCTTCACAAACTATTAGTAAATTAGTTCCAGGAAAGTATAAAAGGGGAAATTCTATGACTTAAATGGGGTTATATTATTAATTAATGTTGATAGAATCATTATTTTATAGTCACATTTAATTTTTCATTGAAAATAATCTAACTTCTTTAGATGCCTTCATAATAGACTTGTCTCTTCATTTCTTCCCACTGTTTTCAAATACAAATCCACTTTCCAAAAATAAAGATTTGCCATCACTGAGGAGCTCCAAAACAATATGCTGAAGGCTTTGGACCCCACATTAAGAATTCTCTGCTTCAGAACGTTTTTGGGTTATGGTAATGTTCTGTATCTTGATTGTGGTCTTGTTTACATGAGTATATAATTTATCAGAACTCATCGAGCTGTACACTTAAAGTTTTTTTTTTTTAATGTCCTGCTCTAAGTTGTGTTTTAGACCTAAGGTATTCACAAATATCTGAAGAATATTCTTGAGAGTAGAGGAAGTTCTGAAATCCCTTTTAGTTCTAATCCTGCCTCTAAAGTGAACCTGATACATACCATATTGAAATCCCAGTGAGGAAATCTTACCCTTGTTTATTGGACTAGCATGGCTCCATGTAAGTGCAAAAAAAGTCATTTGGAGCTTAACATTTGTGACTCATTTAAATTATTTTTGAACTTAATCAAATCTGTATTTAATTTTCTCCTACTTCATTAGACCTAGCTTAATTCATATAGTGTTACTCTGCTCATAATACATTTTTAAATTGTCTTTAAACTCAACAACTAAGTTCACCATATGTTTGTTAGAACAATTCCAGATGACTTTGCTTATTCATTCATGCTTGTTTTCAGCTTTATTCATTCTTCAAATAGCATCTACATTCATCTGAAGAAACTAAAAGTAAGCTGATTACCATAACAGTGTGGAGCTTACAGTTCAGATCTCCTCTAAACTCTTATTTAAGAGTAGATATTGTGAAGCATTATTTTCTTAACTTGGTTATTTGATTCAAGGATAGACTTTAGTACTAGATCATTAATATCCTTTTACTGGTTGTGGGAAAAAGAGAGGTGACATTTTAGCCAGGCATGTCTATCAAAAGTATTATGTTTACTCTCTACTCTTAGTGCCAAATATTTTTTCACACAGATTTTCAAATCTTCCTGTCATCTTGCATTTCCATTAAATGAGTTAACACCAGCGGGGCGCGGTGGCTCACAACTGTAATCCCGGCACTTTGGGAGGCCAAGACAGGCGGATCACGAGGTCAGGAGATCGAGACCATCCTGGCTAACATGGTGAAACCCCGTCTCTACTAAAAAATATAAAAGAGCTAGCCGGGTGTGGTGGGGGGTGCCTGTAGTTCCAGCTACTCGGGAGGCTGAGGCAGGAGAATGGCGTGAACCCGGGAGGCGGAGCTTGCAGTGAGCTGAGATCCGGCCACTGCACTCCAGCCTGGGCGACAGAGGGAGACTCCCTCTCAAAAAAAAAAAAAAAAAAAAAAAAAATGAGTTAACACCTTAGTAGATTATTCATAAACTTCAAACTTGGTGATCATTGATATTTTTGTAACATTTGGTTTATACTCTGATGAAATATAAAAAGAAATGTTCAGGCACTTCACAAAGATACACAATACCATGCTTAAGTGAAGAAATCAGAGAGAAAAGGAAGAGGAAAGCAAAATGCAGCCATGACTAAAGTTTTGCATGCTGTGAAGACCAACACACTTACTAGAGCTAGGCCCTAAATTTAGCCCTGGAGTTTGTAGTCCCTTAACACAAGGTTAACAGATAAAATACAGGGCACCCAATTAAATTTAAATTCCAGATAAACAAGTAATTTATAGTATAAGTATGTCTTGTATTTTTGTTCGCCAAACTAAGCAGCCCTACCACAGATAAAAAAATGCAACTATTTTAATTACTAAATTACATAAGCAACCTCAGCTAAAATTTAAAGGTTAACTATTTAATTTCCTGAACCTCAGAAAGTCTCTCACTCAGATCATTTGAAGACTTATGCCATAAAAATTGAAGTGCTTGTTATTATTTCTGCTATAAATATAACGGGCCTTATGGCCCTTTACTGTTTTATTTTAAGATTTGCATTTTTTTCCCTAATGCACTCAAGATTTTTTTTTTTTTTTTGGTGATAGGGCCTCGCCTGTCTCTCAGGCCGGAATGCTGTGATGCTGGTACAACTACGGCTTACTGCAACCTTGACCTCCTGGGCCCAAGTGATCCATTCACTTCAGCCCCTGGAATAGAAGGGACTACAGGCACGCACCACCATGTCCAGCCAATTTTTCTTTCTTTTTTGTTTTTTTTGAAACGGAGCCTCACTCTTGCCCAGGCTGGAGTGAAATGGCACAATCTTGGCTTACTGCAACCTCCCTCTCCGGCGTTCAAGTGATTCTCCTGCCTCAGGGTTTCACCATGTTGGCCAGGCTGGTCTCAAACTCCTGACCTCAAGTGATACACCCACCTCAGCCTCCCAAAGTGCTGGGGTTACAGGCATGAGCCACCACACCGAGCCTTAGTTAATTTTTTTAGTTTTTATTTTTGTAGAAATGAGGTCTCACTGTGTTGCCCAGGCTGGTCTCGAATTCCTGAGCTCAAATAATTCTCCTGCCTCAGCCTCCCAAATTGTTTGAATTGCAGGCATGAACCACCACACTTGGCTAAGCAAAACATTCTTAATAAAATATTTAAAGTATTTTTGTGGCCTATTGCATATTCTGCTAAATATTCTGACTTTTTGATGGTGTGAATATAACCCTGTCCCAAGAGAATCCATCAACTTCATTAGAGGTACTGCCTGCACTAATAGACATCACATGTAGTATAGTCTCCTGAGTAATAATATAACAGACCACGTGAAGGGTATGAAGGGTAGCAGTGACTGTTTCTTTCCTCTGCATTGCACCCTGTCCCTTTTACTCTACGTCCTGATGAATGGAATTACAAGGCCTTGGAATAGGTGGCTGGCCTTCTCAACAAGGTAATATCCTTGTTGCCATTTTGCCTCCATTCTGACAGTTGCCTAGCCTTAGGTAAAGACAAATTATTGGTGTTTGTAGATTCTCACTAGCATATATATTAGAGAGTTTGGTCCTCAGAGTTTTTTCACTGGTCTAATACTCTGCTCATTATATTCATTCTTGTTTACAGAACTGCTAACATTCTTATTCTTTTTTTAAACTGACCCCTTGGTTTTTCTGCCCTAGACACTGCCTATTCAGCAACTAATCTTCTGAAAGCTTTTCCTGACTTTTTTATATGCCTCATATATCTGGAGTTATAGTTTGGTATAGTTAATTTGGCTTATTTTGAATATAAATTTTTATTTCGATCACTTATTTTTTAAGTCATTTTTCCTAATTTGCTTGAATCACAAATGATTATTTTTACTAAACTTTAATGGTGTCTTCTGTACCTTCCTTTGTTCTCTTTATAAGTTTTTCTTTTCCTCTGGTATCGTTTTAAACTTCAGTGCATTGTGGAATACAGCTTTGTCCCATAACCCTGAAGAAAAACATTGAGACAATAAATGTGATCACAGGATTTTTTTTTCTTCTTACCTAACTTTGAACAGGTAATGGAGAGTGAAGAGTTCATGTTGCTTCCAGCCAATCAACTCATTGATATAATATCCAGTGATGAACTAAACGTTCGCAGTGAAGAACAAGTGTTCAATGCAGTGATGGCCTGGGTCAAATACAGTATTCAGGAAAGACGTCCTCAGTTACCCCAGGTAATGATAAAAATGCTTCTCTAAGAAACTACTGGCCAGGCGCGGTGGCTTATGCCTGTAATCCCATCACTTTGGGAGGCCGAGGCGGGTGGATCACAAGGTCAAGAGATCGAGACCATCCTGGCCAACATGGTGAAACCCCGTCTCTACTAAAAATACAAAAATTAGCTGGGCGTGGTGGTGGGCACCTGTAGTCCCAGCTACTTGGGAGCCTGAGGCAGGAGAATCGCTTGAACCCAGGAGGCGGAGATTGCAGTGAGCCGAGATTGCACCACTGCACTCCAGCCTGGCGACAGAGCGAGACTCTGTCTCAAAAAAAAAAAAAAAAGATACTGCTCAGTACTAGATGAGATAATATGTATTTGTCATGCAAACATAAAACAGTTATCACTCCACATTTGTCTATAAGAAAGTCCATCTGTTTCCAAATAATCAAGGAAATAAGTATTTAGAAGCATTTTGGTTGCTTATTAATGTGGGCTTTTTGCTCCTTTGCTTTCCCCATATTTTGGATCAATTCTACTTCTGAATGATAGCACAATTCAAAACTTAAATTGTAGAAAATGAACAAAAGAAAGCAAGGATGCTTCTTTTCTATAGCTTGGAAATCCTACCAGTTTTCCTTCAATATAACTTGGAAATACTACCACACTTTCAAGAGTAAAGAGATGATGCATCAGTCATCACTGAGCGATCAGTAGTTCACTTTAGACCCATTCTCGTTACTGTGATTATAGTCTTTAGCAATTCAACAAGATATTCTTCTGGATTGTGAATTGAGTCCAGCTTATAATGTATTGCTGAACATTTTTAGTAGTTACGCCTTCCTGCCTTCCTTATTTATGGTATTCAGTGAGATCCCAAAACAATTGGAAGCACAGTAGGGTACCGTGGGTCATGTATGCTCTTAAATATCTTATAGATGAGAGCTCATGCCTTTAATAGTGTTTATTGGTTGGGTGCAGTGGTCCAAGCCCATAATCGCAGCACTGGGAGGATAAGGCAGGCAGATTGCTTGAGCTCAGGTGTTTGAGACCAGCCTGGGCAGCATGGTGATTCCCCGTTTCTACAAAAAAAAAAAAAAATACAAACATTCACTGGGCATGGTGGCATGTACCTGTAGTTGCAGCTACTCTGGAGGCTGAGGTAGGCAGATCACTTGAGTCCAGGAGGGTGAGGCTGCAGTGACCCATGATCACGCCACTGCACTCCAGCCTGGGCAACAAAGTAAGACCTATCTCAAAATTAATTAATTAAAATAATGGTGTTTATTTTCTCATAGGTGCTGCAGCATGTTCGTTTGCCTTTGCTTAGTCCCAAGTTCCTCGTGGGCACAGTAGGCTCTGATCCCCTCATCAAAAGTGATGAAGAATGCAGGTATGAGTGACCTTGGATGGGAAAAATCAACAACTAAGCATTCCTATTTCTTCCTAATTTCTTTATTTATATTGCTTCCTAAATGTTGTATTTTGTAGAGCTGAAACCAGGGCATTAATTTAACAATATTTTCTTCTGGGCTAGGGTCAAGAGGAGGAAAAGGAAGAAGAGAGAACTAAACTTCCAGTGTTCCATTCCATTAGTTTTTTATGTGTGGTGCTTATTAGTGTAGAAGTGGCAATAAAGAGGTAGATTTCCAAGATTCTAATGCAGGCTTGAATTTGAAGAGTCAATTCTCTGCTAATATTTTTTTTTTTCCTTAAGATAATTGAATAATGCTGTTGACTCTGTCAGTGAACATTTTTTCCTTCCATCACATATGTCTGGTTGGGGAATAGAATCAGCCTTGCTTTCTAAATTGTGGACAGAGTTAAAGATCTGCCACCTTCTAAAATAGCTGTAGAAAGATTTTCACTAGAACTAGGTGAAGCGGTTTCCAGAATTTTTTTTGACAAAAGACACTCCAACTACTTTTACAAAGGGGGGAAAAAAGCAACCTGTTTTACTAGGCTGTCTCTAAAGTATATACAAAATGTAATAAATTACATTTCCAATTTGACAGATTTTAAGATTTAGGTTCAAATCTGAAATCTTCTGCGATTTTTAACCATTTTTTCCCAGCATGTCCCAAATATAAAAGTGAAAGAGAAAATCCATACTCAGAACTTTTTAAACTACACTGACCTTTGGACCTCCCTTGGTGATTAAAGACATTTAGAATGATCCCTGATTTTAGAATGGTGGTAGGACATGCAGATTCACTTGCATTTCTTCTATAAACTAAAACCTGTTCTTGTAACAGGAGAGGCTGGAGGGGATTTTAGATGTTTCTATTTTATTTTATTGTATCTTTTTTATATTAATCATTGTTTTTCCCTTTACCGTGGACTAGAGTTAAACTAGATATTTGTCTTTTATATTTAAAACACAGACAAATGGTAATTAATTCTCCCTAAATATTTGCAGTAGCAAAAGGGAAAACCATATACATTATACATGCTGAAATCTGAAGAAATAATACATAGATGCCCTCCTCCATTACACGTAAATTAGATTGTATTGATTCTGATGCAGAAAGTAAAGGTACTTATGAAGTCACATTTAAAAGAAGACCCTTCCTGATATCCTAACTTCTTTGTGCTGCAGTTTCTTCCTCTATAAAGTGAGGATGATAATAGTGCCTATTCCATGAGGCTGTTGTGAAGATTAAATGAGTTTATATATATTAAGCACTTAAAACCGGGACTAGCATATAGCTGTAAGTGTTGTTACTACCATTAATTTTGTGTTGGTTTGCTCAATATTATAACTCTATAATATTATTTCTAGGAACCCTCAAATGACCTAACAACCTATTAGGAGGTCAAAGTCTTTGTCTTTTTTATTTTTTTTTTGAGACGGAGTCTCGCTCCGTTGCCAGGCTGGAGTGCAGTGGCACAGTCTCGGCTCACTGCAACCTCCGCCTCCCAAGATCAAGCTATTCTCCTGCCTCAGCCTCCCGAGTAGCTGGGACTGCAGGTGTGCACTACCATGCCTGGCTACTTTTTGTATTTTTAGTAGAGACAGGGTTTCACCATATTGGCCAGGATGGTCTCAATCTCTTGACCTCGTGATCCACCCGCCCCTCAGCCTCCCAAAGTGTTGGGATTACAGGCATGAGCCATGGCAAAGTAATTACAAGTGTAATTACTAGATTCTTCTCTTAAAGTATCTTAACAAGACAGGAAATTTGTCTCAGTAGACTTGTTGAGAGTAAACCATTCATATGTTACCAGATAACGAATTTGTGCCAGTACAGTGTTTCTTTTTAGCAATCTGATTTTTGACCCAATTTTATTACTTTAACTAATTTAGCAAATAACTCTTGCCCTGGCCGATGTGCTACCTTGCTAATATCTTGCAGAATCTAATAAAATTTATTAAAAAGTAGTAACTCTGCAGTGTGGTAATCAAATTGTGATTTTTACTTTTCTATAAGTTATCGTTGGCTGTAAGCATGTTGAGCTTTAGGCTAAATTTGCAGTGAGATATGAGTCATGATGGAAATAACAATTCACAACTCAGTTTGACTGGCATTATTGCTTTCATGTTTGTGCCAATTTTAATATTGGCTGGCATTCATGATTTGGTTTGATTTATGCTTGCTTCCCTTTGCCAACCTATATATTCCTAAACTACATTGGGACTTAAGTAACAATGTAATTTAGATATTTGGAATAAAGGGAGAATTTTTTCTACAGAGACTTGGTAGATGAGGCTAAAAACTACCTCCTGTTGCCGCAAGAACGACCACTAATGCAAGGACCAAGGACGAGACCACGGAAACCTATCCGATGTGGGGAAGTACTCTTTGCAGGTTTGGATCTTATACTGTTAGTAGATTGAATATTTTCCCATGTGAGAAATTGTCATTTGAATAATCCTTTGGACAATTGTGATATTTACTGTCATAAGAAACAAACAACAAGTCAGCATGTAGCTTGACTCTTAACCCATGATTCAACACTGATATACTCCAAAAGAGTGCTCTATTTTTTTTCTCATTCAACACCTGTAATATCTATTTTTATATAAATCCAAAAATGTTGGCTGGGCACAGTGACTCATGCCTATAATCCCAGCATTTTGGGAGGCCAGGCGTTTGAGATCAGCCTGGGCAATATAGGGAGGCCCCATCTTTACAAAAAAATAAGAAAAACAATTAGCTGAATGTGGTAGTACATGCCTGTAGTCCCAGCTACTTGGGAGGCTGAGACAGGAGGATGGCTTGAGCCTAGGAGGTCAAGGTTGCAGTGAGCTGTGATTGTACCACTGTACTCCACCCTGGGGAACAGAACAAGATCCTGTCTCAAAAAATAAAAAATAAAAATGTCATGCAGTAGATGTTTTGTTGAAATGAGTCACATGCATTAATTTATATATCAATGTGCAGCTCATCTCATAATTACATGGAGTTGTGAAAAACATATTAAACAATTATAATTTATTTCTCCATTCTATGCATATCCATCTATAATTTCTCCATTCTATCTATATATACATATTATGTCAATCCCATTTGAATTGGTATCATTGCCCTCCTTTGTAAAATAGATATAATACTAACTTATTTACAGAGTTAATTAAAGATTATAACAATCCCAGGGGAATGAGTTAAAGTCATAACTTGCATTTTGGCCTACTGCTAGAGACATTTGGTGAGTCTAAGCAGTAGGTCACAGTGAAGTTCGTAGTGAGTGTTACATTCTATGCTTCAGGATAGGATTCTCTTGACCATTTCTGTTACTTCCCCAGTTGGTGGCTGGTGCAGTGGAGATGCCATTTCCAGTGTTGAACGATATGATCCGCAGACCAATGAATGGAGAATGGTGGCTTCAATGAGCAAAAGGAGATGCGGAGTTGGGGTCAGTGTTCTTGATGATCTGTTATATGCAGTAGGAGGCCATGATGGATCCTCTTATCTCAACAGTGTTGAAAGGTGAGTAAGGTCAATCTGTAATTTTCTCTCTACTATTCATATAGTTTTATTTGAGATGTTAATTAGGAATCAAATGTGACTTAATGTTTTAGTATTGCATCTGTGGCACTAGTTGGCAACCTAAACAAGTTAGTATGATACACAAATTCTTTATGATTTGGTCTCCACCTGTTTCTCTAGTCTGTCTCCCATGACATACTACCCCTCCCTAAGCATGCTACTGCAGACACATCAAATTGCCTGCAGTTCCTTGGACATGCTGTCTTCCTTCATACCTCTCTCCTTACATATATGCATGCTGTTCTTTTTTCCCTGGGATACTTTTGCCATTTTAAGACTTACATTGCCTTTGGCTGGGCGCAGTGGCTCACGCCTGTAATCCCAGCTACTCAGGAGGCTGAGGCAGGAGAATGGCCAGAACCCGGGAGGCAGAGCTTGCAGTGAGCTGAGATCGCACCACTGCATTCCAGCCTGGGCAAAAGAGGGAGACTCCTTCTCAAAAAAAAAAAAAGACTTAACATTTCCTTCAAGACACAAATGTTACTTATTACATACAACTTTCTATGATACCATATAGATGAGTTAGTTACTACTTGTTCGTTTGCCTTCCATAAGTATTTTGAACATGTTTGTACATATCCATCACATTGTACTGTATGTGTTGAAATGTATTTCACTATAATATCTATCGTAGTTACTAGGCACATTGGGAATCTATAGTAACTGATGTTTCCATAGCTTTTTGCTCTCAAGAAGTTGTGTTGATTAACAGTGACTCTTAATTTCCATAACACATCTGTGAAACGCTGCAGTTTTAAAGGTATAGATTGTGCAGCTGGGGAAAAAAATCTTAAAAAGTAGAGGGATCAGTCCCATAGAAGTAAAACAACTGCAACATGGAGAAACCTCATCTCTACAAAAAATACAAAAAAATTACCAGTTGTAGTGGTGCACACCTGTAGTCCCAGCTACTCAGGAGACTGAGGCATGGGGCCCGCTTGAGCCTGGGAAGGAAAGGTTGCCATGAGATGAGATTGCGCCATTGCACTCTAGTCTGGGTGACAAAGCAAGACTCTCTCAAAAAATAAAATAAAATAAAACAACACACACACTTAAAAATAAATTGATGACATCACAGGAGGGAAAAATAAATTGATGGCATTGCAGAAGGGATCATGGCGGACGGGAGGCAGGACTAGATTGAAGCTCCGGACCGGTCAGCATGCAGAGGCTTGACTGTAAATTTTAGCTCCAGATTGACTGCAAGAAAAAATCAGCAATATCAAGAGGACCCACAGACCCTCTGAAGAAAGCAGACTGCTCCTTCAGGACCTGGGAGAAACCCCACATACTGTGAGTGCCCCAACTGCAGAAGTGGGAAAGGGAGACCCTCCTCTTCCAAACACATACCCCCACTGGAGAAGCTGAAGGTCTGTTCACAGGAGAAATTTCCAACTTTACCTGGAGCTGAGTCAAGTTAGAGAGCCAAGCGAAATACAGGGGTAGAGGAAGCAGCAGAAAGGCCCTGGGAGTTCGCTGGGTCCAAATGATGGCCAAGCAGGCCTGGCACCACTGGGATCCATCGGGAGGGTGGCCAGAGGAGCAGGGGATAAAACTCCCCAGGGAGAAGGAATTCTCTAGCTGACCTTTGTAACAATTTGAACAGAGGGAGAAGCCTCCTGACCAGAATGCAAGGGACGATGCAAATCCTGCGTGCAGACTTCACTGGCAGGGAGAGAACTAAAGCCCTTTTCTCTTGCAGCTGGGAGGCGGATAGCCTCGGGCAAGTTTTCAAGCCTGTCTCCCGTGGCCTGGAAACAGACTCAGAGTTGTGAGGCAGGTACGGTGGGAGACCGGCCCTTCAGTTTGTGTGGGAGCTAAGTGAGGCCTGTGACTACCGGCTTTCCCCCACTTTCCTGACAACCTGCATGACTCAGCAGAGGCAGTCATAATCTTCCTAGCTACACAACTCAAGTGACCTGGGAATCTCTTCCCCCATCCCCAACAGCAGTCGCAGCAAGACCTGCCCAAGAAGAGTCTGAGCTCAGACATGCCTAATCCCGCCCCCACCTGATGGTCCTTCTCTGTCCACCCTGGTAGTGGAAGACAAAGGGCATATAATCTTGGGAGTTCTAGGACCCCACCTACCACCAGTTCCTCTCCATATTACTACAGCTGATGCTTTCTGGAAAGCACCATCTCCTGGCAGGAGGCCAACCAACACAAAAATAAAGCATTAAACCACCAAAACTAAGGATCCTCAGAGTCCACTGCACCCTCCACCAGAACAGGCACTGGTATCCACAGCTGAGAGACCCATAGACGGTTCACATCACAGGACTCTGCAGACATCCCCTACTACCAGCCCAGAGCTGAGTAGACTCACTGGGTGGCTAGACCCAGAAGAGAGACAACAATCACTGCAATTTGGCTCACAGGAAGCCACATCCATAGGAAAAGGGGGAAAATACTATATCAGGGGAACACTTTGTGGAACAAAAGAATCTGAACAATAGCCTTCATCCCTAGACCTTCCCTCTGACAGAGCCTACCCAAATGAGAAGGCACCAGAAAACCAACCCTGGTAACATGACAAAACAAGGCTCTTCAACACCCCCAAAAAAATCATACTAATTCACCAGCAATGGATCCAAATCAAGAAGATTCCCTGATTTACCTGAAAAAGAATTCAGGAGGTCAGTTATTAAGCTAATCAGGGAGGGACCAGAGAAAGGTGAAGCCCAATGCAAGGAAATCCAAAAATGATACAAGAAGTGAAGGGAGAAACACTCAAGGAAATAGATAGCTTAATGAGAAAACAAAAATTCAGGAAACTTTGGACACACTTTTAGAAATGCGAAATGCTCTGGAAAGTCTCAGTAATAGAATTGAACAAGTAGAAGAAAGAAATTCAGAGCTCAAAGACAAGGTCTTTGAATTAACCCAATCGTACAAAGACAAAGAAAAAAGGATAAGAAAATATGAACAAGCCTCCAAAAAGTCTGGGATTTTGTTAGACAACCAAAATAAGAATAACCAGTATACCCAAGGAAGAAGAGAATTCTAAAAGCCTGGAAAACATACTTGGGGGAGTAATCAAGGAAAATTTTCCCAGCCTTGTGAGAGACCTAAACATCCAAATATAGGAAGCACAAAGACACCTGTGAAATTCATCACAAAAAGATCTTTCCTTAGGCACATTGTCACCAGGTTATCCAAACTCAAGATGAAGGAAAGAATCAAGAGCTGTGAGACAGAAACACTGGGTAACTTATAAAGGAAAACCTATCATTAACAGCAGATTTCTCAGTGGAAACCCTGCAAGTTAGAAGGGATTGGGGACTTATCTTCATCCTCCTCAAACAAAACAATTATCAGCCAAGAATTTTGTATCCAGTAAAACTAAGCATTATATATGAAGGAAAGATAAGCCGTTTTCAGACAAACAAATGCTGAGATAATTTGCCATTACCAAATCACCACTACAAGAACTTCTAAAAGGAGCTCTAAATCTTGAAACAAATCCTAGAAACACATCAAAACAGAACCTCTTTAAAACATAAATCACACAGAACCTATAATGCAAAAATACAAGTTAAAAAGCAAAAACAAAAAACAAAACCAAAGTACACAGGCAACAAAGAGCACAATGAAAGTAACGGTACCTCACATTTCAATCCTAACATTGAATGTAAATGACCTAAATGCTCCACTTAAAAGGTACAGAACCGCAGAATGGATAAGAACTCAACAACCATCTGCTGCCTTCAGGAGACTCACCTAACACATAAGAACGCACATAAACTTAAAACAGTGGAAAAAGGCATTTCATTCAAATAGACACCAAAAGCGAGCAGGGATAGCTGTTCTTATATCAGACAAAACAAACTTTAAAGCAACAGTGGTTAAAAGAGACAAAGAGGGACAGTATATAATGGTAAAAGGCCTTGTCCAACAGGAAAATATCATAGGCCTAAACATATATGCACCTAATGAGCTCCTAAACTTATAAAACAATTACTAATAGACCCGAGAAATGAGATAGACAGCAACACAAGAATAGTGGGAGACTTCATTACTCCACTGACAGCACTAGACAGGTCATCAAGACAGAAATTCAACAAAGAAACAATGAATTTAAACTATACCTTGGAAAAAATGGATTTAACAGATATATACAGAACATTTCATCCAAAAACCACAGGATACCCATTCTATTCAACAGCTCATGGAACTTTCTCCAAGATAGACCATAAGATAGGCCATAAAATGAGCCTCAATAAATTTAAGAAAATTGAAATTATATCAAGCACTGAGACCACAGTGGAATAAAACTGGAAGTCAACTCCAAAAGGAACCTTCAAAACCATGCAAATACATGGAAATTAAATAACCTGCTCCTGAATGAGCATTGGGTCAAAAATGAAATCAAGATGGAAATTTAAAAATTCTTCGAACTTAATGACAATAATGACACAACCTATCAAAACCTCTGGGATACACAACAAAGGCGGTGCTAAGAGGAAAGTTCATAGCCCTAAATGCCTACATTATCAAGAAGTCTGAAAGAGCAAAGACAATCTAAGGTCACACCTCAAGGAACTAGGGAAACAAGAACAAACCAAACGCAAAGGAAATAACCGAGATCAGAGCAGAACTACATGAAATTGAAACAAACAAACAACAACAAAAAAAAAATACAAAGGATAAATGAAGCAAAAAGCTAGTTATTTGAAAAGATAAGGCCGGGCGCGGTGGCTCAAGCCTGTAATCCCAGCACTTTGGGAGGCCGAGACGGGTGGATCGCGAGGTCAGGAGATCGAGACCATCCTGGCTAACACGGCGAAACCCCGTCTCTACTAAAAAATACAAAAAACTAGCCGGGCGAGTTGGCGGGTGCCTGTAGTCCCAGCTACTTGGGAGGCTGAGGCAGGAGAATGGCGTAAACCCGGGAGGCGGAGCTTGCAGTGAGCTGAGATCCGGCCACTGCACTCCAGCCTGGGCGACAGAGCGAGACTCCGTCTCAAAAAAAAAAAAAAAAAAAAAAAAAAAAAAAAAAAAAAAAAAAAAAAAAAAAAAAAGAAAAGATAAATAAAATTGATAGACCATTGGCAAGATTAACCAAGAAAAGAAGAGAAAATCTAAATAACCTTACTAGAAAACAAAACAGGAGCTATTACAACTGACATGACTGAAATACCAGAGATCATTCAAGGCTACTATAAACAAGTTTACACATATAAACTAGAAAACCTAGAAGAGATGAATAAATTCCTGGAAAAATGCAACCCTCCTATCTTAAATCAGGAAGAATTAGATACCCTGAACACACCAATAATAAGCAGCAAGATTGAAGTGGTAATTTAAAAATACAACAAAAAAAAGTCCAGGACCAGACGGATTCACAGCATAATTCTACCAGACATTCAAAGAAGAATTGGTACCAATCCTTTTGACACTATTCCACAAGATAGAGAAAGAAGGAACCCTCCCTAATAATTCGTAATTCATTCTGTGAAGCTAGCATCACCCTAATACCAAAACCAGGAAAGGACATAACCAAAAAAGAAAACTAAAGACTGATATCCTTGATGAGCATAGATGCTAAAATCCTTAACAGAATACTAGCTAACCGAATCCAACATCATATCAAAAAGATAATCCACCATGATCAAGTGTGTTTCATGCCAGGGATGCAGGGATGGTTTAACATATCTAAGTCAATAAATGTGATACACCACATAAACAGAATTAAAAACAAAAATCACATGATCATATCAATAGATGCAAAAAAAGCATTTGACAAAACTCAGCATCCCTTTATGACTAAAACTCTCAACAAAATTGGCATACAAGGGACATACTTTAATGCAATAAAAGCCATCTATAACAAACCCACAGACAACATACTGAGTGGGGAAAAGTTGAAAGCATTTCCTGTGAGCATGGGGAAAAGACAAGGATGCCCACTCTCACCACTCCTCTTCAACATAGTACTGGAAGTCCTGGCCAGAGCAATCAGACAAGAGAAAGAAATAAAAGGCATCCAGATCAGTAAAGAGGAAGTCATATTGTCACTGTTTGCTGATGATATGATCGTTTACCATGAAAATCCTGAGGACTCCTCTGGAAAGCTCCTATAACTGATAAAATAATTCAGCGAAGTTTCCGGATATAAGATTAATGTACAAAAATCAGTAACTCTTCTATACACCAATAGCAACCAAGCAGAGAATGAAATCAAGAACTTAACTTTTTTTTACAATAGCTGCAAAAAAGTAAATAAAATACTCAGGAATATACCTAACAAAGGAGTCGAAAGACTTCTACAAGAAAAACTACAAAACAGTGCAGAAAGAAATCATAGATGCCACAAACAAATGGAAACACATCCCATGCTCATGGATGGGTAGAATCAATATTGTGAAAATATTGCCAAAGCAATCTACAAATTCAATGCAATCACCATCAGAATACCACCATCATTCTTCACAGAATTAAAAAAACAAAAAAAAATTATAAAGATCATATGGAACCAAAAAAGAGCCCGCATAGCCAAAGCAATACTAAACAAAAAGAACAAATCTGGAGACATCACACTACCTAATTTCAAACTATACTATAGAGTCATAGTAACCAAAACAGTGTGGTACTGGTATAAAAATAGGCACATAGACCAATGGAACAGAATAGAGAACCCAGAAATAAACCCAAATACTTACAGCCAACTGATCTTCAACAAAGCAAAGAAAAACATAAAAGGCCAAGGCGTGGTGGCTCAAGCCTGTAATCCCAGCACTTTGGGAGGCTGAGATGGGCGGATCACGAGGTCGGGCGATCAAGACCATCCTGGCTAACATGGTGAAACCCCGTCTCTACTAAAAAAAAAAATACAAAAAACTAGCCAGGCAAGGTGGCAGGCACCTGTAGTCCCAGCTACTCGGGAGGTTGAGGCAGGAGAATGGCATAAACCCAGGAGGCGGAGCTTGCAGTGAGCTGAGATCCGGCCACTGCACTCTAGCCTGGGCGACAGAGCGAGACTCCGTCTCAAAAAAAAAAAAAAGAAAAACATAAAGAGGGGCAAGAACACTCTTTTCAACAAATGGTGCTGGGATAATTAGCTAGCCACATATAAGGAAACGAAACTGGATCCTCATCTCTCACATTATACAAAAATCAACTCAAGATGGATTAAGGACTTAAACCCTAAGACCTGAAACTGTAAAAATTATAGAAGATAACATTGCAAAAACCCTTCTTGATATTGGCTTAGGCAAGGATTTCATGACCAGAAACCCAAAAGCAAATGCAATAAAAACAAAAGATAAATAGCTGGGACCTAATTAAACTGAAGAGCTGTTGCATGGCAAAAGGAACAGTCAGCAGAGTAAACAGACAACCCACAGAGTGTGAGAAAATCTTCGCAATCTATACATCTGAAAAACAACTAATACCTGGAATCTACAACGAACTCAAGTCAGTGAGAAAAAAAATCCTATCAAAAAGTGGGCTTAGGACATGAATAAACAGTTCTCAAAAGAAGATATACAAATTGCCAACAAACATGAAAAAATGCTCAACATCACAATGATCAGGGAAATGCAAATGAGAACCACAATGTGATTCCACCTTACTCCTGCAAGGATGGCCATAATAAAAAAATCAAAAACCAGTAGATGTTGGCGTGGATGCTATGAACAGGGAACACTTCTACACTGCTGGTGGCAATGTAAACTAGTACAGCCACTATGGAAAACAGTGCAGAGATTCCTTAAAGAACTAAAAGTAGAACTACCATTTGATCCAGTAATCCCACTACTGGGTATCTACCCAGAGGAAAAGAAGTCATTAATCAAAAATGATACTTGTACACGCACGTTTCTAGCAGCCCAATTCACAATTGCAAAATCATGGAAGCAAACCAAATGCCCATCAATCAATGAGTGGATAAAGAAACTGTGGTGTATATAGATGATGGAATACTACGCAGCCATAAAAAGGAATGAATTAACAGCATTTGCAGTGACCTGGATGAGATTAGAGACTATTATTCTAAGCGACGCAACTCAGAATGGAAAACCAAACATCGTATGTTCTCACTGATATGTGGGAGCTAAGCTATGAGGACTCAAAGGCATAAGAATGATGCAATGTACTTTGGGGACTTGGGGGGAAGAGTGGGAGGGGGTTGAGGGATAAAAGATTACAAATATGGTGCCATGTATACTGATGCATGCACTAAAATCTCATAAATCACCACTAAAGAATTTACTCATGTAACTAAATACCACGTGTACCCCGATACCCCAATAACTTATGGGGGAAAAAAAAAGAACACATCACAGTTAAAAAAAATCGATGGGTTAAAGAAATAAGAGTAGAAATAGCTAAATGTTTATACTTTAACAATTTAGCCTATGTATATCAAAATGGATAGAATGCAACTAAGGTGGTACCCAGAGGGAAATTTACATGAATTTTAGCTTAGATACATTAATATAACTTATATGCATTTGGAAATAAGAAAGATACAAAATAAATGAATCATGCTTTTAAATCGTTACTAAAAAAGCAATAAAACCCAACAAACAAAAGAAATCAATGAAATTGAAAAAAGAAGATATAACTACAAAAAGAGCAATTTGATAGTATTTTTAAAAATTAAGCATACTGGCCGGGCGCGGTGGCTCAAGCCTGTAATCCCAGCACTTTGGGAGGCCGAGACGGGCGGATCACGAGGTCAGGAGATCGAGACCATCCTGGCTAACACGGTGAAACCCCGTCTCTACTAAAAATACAAAAAAATGAGCCGGGTGTTGTGGCAGGCGCCTGTAGTCCCAGCTACTCAGGAGGCTGAGGCAGGAGAATGGCGTGAACCCAGGAGGCGGAGTGTGCAGTGAGCCAAGATTGCGCCACTGTACCCCAGCCCGTGCAACAGAGCCAGACTCCATCTCACAAAAAAAAAAAAAAAAAAATTAAGCATACTATTTGCTACAGTAATTCTACCTATCACCCATTCACACAAAGAGAAATGTACAAGGATGAACATTGTTTTTAATTGCAAAATATCAGAAACAGCATAAGGGGTATATCAGTAGGAATATAATTAAATAATGTATAACATATAATAGTAAAATAATTAAAAAGAAAAATCTGGAGCTATATTAGCATAAATAGATTTCAAAAAATGTTGAGGAAAAAAGCAGTGCCTACTGTGTGGTATTATTTATGTGAAGAAAACATGCTTGCATATAAAGAAATACATATATGTGGATGCATATATACCTATATATATTTTACTGAAAAGTCTTGAAGGATATATGCCAAATCAAAATGTGAAGAGACCAAAATTCAGGTGGAACTCAAGGAGGGATTTAGCTTTATCAATAATATTCTGATTTTTTAAAAGAAAATATATTCATACATAAAAAATAAAAACACAAACCAGATTTTCAAATGTTTTAGTTGTTATTAATCAGCCCATACTTAGGGGAAAGAATATATATCGTATAAATCCATGGATTTAGAATATGTAAACATAGCCAAGCATCCTTTGTGTAATACAAACTCTCCTCTTGGTATGTTCTTTTCAGGTATGACCCCAAAACAAACCAGTGGAGCAGTGATGTGGCCCCTACAAGCACCTGCAGGACAAGTGTTGGTGTAGCAGTACTTGGAGGCTTTCTCTATGCTGTGGGTGGCCAGGATGGCGTGTCTTGCCTCAACATTGTTGAGAGGTGATTTTTTTTTAAGTCATTTTCTGTATTTTTATTTTAAAGAACATAGAGCTCTTTAAAAGAAACAAGTACAGGCCGGGCATGGTGGCTCACACCTACAATCCTAGCACTTTGGAACGCCAAGGCAGGTGGATTGCTTGAGCTCAGGAGTTCAAGATCAGCCTAGGCAACATGGTGAGATTAAAAAAAAAAAAAAATTAGCCGGGCATGGCGGTGCATGCCTGTAGTCCCAGCTACTTGTGGGGCTGAGGCGAGAGGATCACTTGAGCCCAGGAAGTTGAGGCTGCAATGAGCTGAGATCATGCCACTGCACTCCAGCCTGGGTACAAAGTGAGACCCTGTATCCAGGAAAAAAAAAGAAAAGAAACAAGTGCAGCTGAATTTAGGACATTGGAGGATCCACTATTCAGTGGCTTTCCCATAGGCTTTCAGGAAAAAGTCTTTAGTTGATCTTAAAGTCTAGGAAAATGAAAGATCTATAAAAAGTTTTTTTTTAATTAACAAAAATTGTATATATTCATAGTGTACAGCATGATGTTTTGAAATATGTATAGCTGGTGGAATGGCTAAATCAAGCTAATTAACATATTTGTTACCTCACATACTTATGATTTATTTGTGGTGAGAACACTTAAAATCTACTCTCAAGTGTATAATACATTGTTATTAACTATAGTTACTATGTTGTACGTTAGAGTCCTTGAATTTATTCCTTCTCTCTAACTGAAATTTTGTATTCATTTACCAAGATTTCCTCACTGCCCCTCATCTTGCCAGCCCCTGGTAACCACCATTCTACTCTCTACTTCCATGAGTTCAGCTTTTTTAGATTCCTTATATAAGTGAGATCATGCAATATTTGTCTATGTGTAGCTTGTTTCACTTAATGTCCTCCAGGTTTATCCATGCCATCACAAATGCCAGGATTTCTTTCTTTTTTAAGACTGAATAGTATTCTATTCATATATGCCATATTTTCTGTATCCATTCATCTGTTGAGGTACATTTAGCTTAACTTCATATCTTGTCTATTGTAAATAATGCTGCAATGAATATGAAAGTACAGGTATCTTCAACATACTTATTTCCATTGAATATATGCTTAGTAGTGGGATTACTGGATCATATGATAGTTGTATTTTTAATTTTTCGAGGAACCTCTATACTGTTTTCTGTAATGGCTATACTAGTTTACATTCTCATCAATAGAGTGCAAGGGTTTCCTTTTCTCCATATTCTTGCCAATATTTATTATCTTTCTTTTTTTATATAGTAGCCATTCTAACAAGTGTGACATGATATTTCTTTGTGATTTTAATTTGCATTTCCCTGATGATCAGTGATATTGAGCATTTTCTCATATACTTAGCCATTTGTATGTGTTCTTTTGAAAAATATCTGTTCAGGTCCTTTGTCCATTTTTAAATCAGATTGTTTGTTTTCTTGCTGTTGAGTTGTTTAAGTTCCTTATATATTTTCAGTATTAACCTTTTATGAGATGTATGGTTTGCAAATATATTCTCCCACTCTGTAGATTGTCTCTTCACTCTGTTGATTGTTTCCTTTGCCATGCAGAAGCCTTTTAGTTTGACATAATCTTACTTTTTTTGCTTTTGTTGCCTGTGCTTTGGGGCACATAACCTGAGTTTTTCAACTGCCACGTTGATTGTACCTAACATTGAAATGTTAGAAATGTATTTCAGATTACATTCTGTATATATCAAGCATACCACTTGTGAAATCTGTTCTGATTGTTTTCCCGAATCTACCTGGAGTGTACTTAATGCATGACTCTACTCAGACTTCCCTCAGAGAAATCATTAAGTAATAATACTTTGTATAGGACATCTGATAAAAAGCTTAAAGTATTTTGTATATAGACTCTCATTAATCATTGAAATATGCTTAGGGAAATCTAGGTGGGCTGCCATAGTCACTTTATACTAGTGTACAAATAGTTAATTTTGGTGGAACAGATTTTGTTCTTAATTTCTTCTGTCAGATTTTAGAGTCTCATGTGCTATGATTACTGATAAGAACATATATTTCATCCTTACTTCTTAAAAAGAAATGAATCATGACTCTAAAATTTTTGAGGTAGCATTTACTAGTTTACCATGTATATGTTGAAAAGTTTAACTGTTGTCAGTACAGATAAAATAGAAGATAACTCTTGAAAGCTATGCCAGTTCCCTTTTATCTCTCTGTCAAGATTTTTTCACTTTCAAAACTCAGTACAGGAGGTTAGCAGCAGTGATGGCATAGTTTTTTAATATCTCCAAATACCCACGTAAAAACAGATAGAGTAATAGATAGCAAAGCTAAAAACCTATGTACTAGTTCTGGAGATTGGAGTTACACAACAATGTGAATATACTTAACACTACTAAACAGTTAAAACATGGTTAAGATGGTAAATTTTATGTTATGTGTATTTTACCACAATTTAAAAATCAGAACCTGTGAACAAAATTAAAGACAAAAGTAAAGGAAAGGATATCCTCACAAACTCCAAAACACAAATGGGCAAAGACAAACTACCATTAGCCACAAGACCTGCATGGTATTAGTATCTTCAGGAGAAATCAGAAAGAAGCAATTGGATGTCTGACAGATCTAAGAACAAAAGAACCTCAAACTAGCTAATACATAGTCACAAGAAATCACAAGGGGAAAATTTATCAGCAACTGAAACTAGACCAGTTTTGTCCACTGCCAGAGAGTGTAAGTGCAAGACCTCAATAAGACCTGAAGGATTTAGAAGAAGGTTTCTCAACCTCAGCACTACTGGCGTTTTGGGTCAGACAATTCTTTGTTGTAGGGGACTGTCCTGTGCATTGTAGGATGTTTAACAGCATCCATAGCCTCTACCAACTAAGTACCAGAAGCACATGCCTGGTTGTGATAACCAAAAATGTCTCCAAACATTGCCAGATGTTACCTAGGGGATGAAAAGGGGGGATGAAGGGGAAAAAATAACACCTGGTTGGGAACCAGCTGGGTTAGAGCCATCTAGTCCCTGGGAACTCTCAAAACTGACCAGCCAGGATAACCTTCCAGGTCAGGACTCTACACTGAGGAGAAACTTCTGGGAGTAGAATCAAAATTAAGCAGGATGAGGGCAACAGATGCCTTTTGTTTTCCTTGAAAAGAGAAAGCCAAGACAAAAGTAAGGCAGTGAATAGTAAATCACTGGGCTAGGTGCTGTGGCTCACACCCATAATCCCAACACTTTGGGAGGCCTAGGTGGGAGGGTTGCTTGAGTCCAGGATTTCAAAACTAGCATGCGCAACACAGTGAGACCTTGTCTCTCCAAAAAAATAAAAAAATTAGCCAGGTGTAGTGGCACATGCCTGTGGTCCCAGTTACTCAGGAGGCTGAGGTGAGAGGATTGCTGGGAGGTCAAGGCTACAGTGAGCCATGATCGCTCCACTGCACCCCAGCGAGGGTAATAGAGTGAGACCCTGTCTCAGAAAAAAATAAATAAAATAAAATAAAATAAAATTTAAGGATACCCCATTCTTTATGATGTGATTATTTCACATTGCATACATGTATCAAAACATCTCATATACCCCATAAATATATACACAAAAATTAAAAATAAAAAAATTTAAGTAAAAATCTCTGAAGGCAAGGCACTGTATTTTTTAATACTACTTTAAAAAAAGAAGGAGCTCCACAAAGTTAGAAAAACTATTACAAACCAAACCACTCACCCCTATTTCTAAAAGTTCAGGAAAACTCACTTCATGTAAAAATGAAATAGCAAAGTATTGAGATTAGATTACATACAAAGTTAGTATAAGAAGAGAGAATAAGCAGCAGAATAACATCTCTACAGACAATAAAAGCACACTAGAAAGACACACCTACACATCAAAACCTTAACTGTTTCAAAATGTGATAAAAGACATTAAGGAAATGATACAAGATATGAAACTACATAAATCAGAAGTAGAAAAATTCAGAAGTGACAGAACTCAGAAAAGTATTAGAAATGAAAGGAAAAATCATTTCAGAATGAAGATTAAAGGAGAATAAGCAAAACAGATAATGCCGTAAGACAAATAGATGTCGAAAAGAGCAAATTTTTTTTTTTTTTTTTTTTTTTTTTTTTGAGACGGAGTCTCGCTCTGTCGCCCAGGCTGGAGTGCAGTGGCCCAATCTCAGCTCACTGCAAGCTCCGCCTCCTGGGTTTACGCCATTCTCCTGCCTCAACCTCCCGAGTAGCTGGGACTACAGGCGCCCGCCACCTTGCCCGGCTAGTTTTTTGTATTTTTTAGTAGAGACGGGGTTTCACTGTGTTAGCCAGGATGGTTTCAATCTCCTGACCTCATGATCCGCCTGTCTCGGCCTCCCAAAGTGCTGGGATTACAGGCTTGAGCCACCGCGCCCGGCCGAAAAGAGCAAATATTTTAAGGTCAAAAAGAAATCAAGGGCGGGCACAGTGGCTCATGCCTGTAATTCCAGCACTTTGGGAGGCTGAAGGGGGTGGGGGGGATGGAGCACCTGAGGTCAGGAGTTCAAGACCAGCCTGACTAACATGGTGAAACCCCGTCTCTACGAAAAATACAGAATTAGCCCGATGTGGTGGCAGGCACCTGTAATCCCAGCTGCTTGGGAGGCTTGAACCCAGGAGGTGGAGGTTGCAGTGAGCCGAGATCGCGCCATTGAGCTCCACCCTGGTCATCAAGAGCAGAACTCTCTCTCAAAAAATAAATAAATAAATAAATAAAAATCAAGAGAGCATTTGAGAGATAGCAACAAATATTGAAAATAGGTAAAAATCTATTATACCGGTCATAGCAGTCCTTAAAGAAGAAAACCAAAACAGCGAAACAGAACGAATATTAAGAACTGTAATTCAAAATTACTTTCCTGTAATTAAAAAAAATTGAAACTTTTTTGAAAGAATACATTATATCCTTCAAATATTGACCCAGAACACCAAGACATATGCAATAACATGACTGTACCTTAAAGAAAAAATTATTTAGGTATCTACAAAAAAGTACATGTTACTTATAAGGAAAAGAAACTTAGATTATCATCTGGCTTTTTAAAAGTAGTACTTCATGCCAGAAGAAAATAGAATGGCATGTTTTAGATATTCAAGAAAAATGTGAGCCAAGCATTTTATACCTTGAGAAACCGACTTTGAAGTACAAAGGGCACAGACAGCTGTTATCAACATGTAAGAGATTAGGGAATCTTGTTCTCTTGAGCCCTGTAGGAGAACAAACTTCAGATAGAATTACTAGAAAGACATTGACAGAAGGGCTGGACCACATGGTTCACACCTGTAATCCCAGCACTTTGGGAGGCCGAGACAGGCGGATCACGAGGTCAGGAGATCGAGACCATCCTGGCTAACATGGTGAAACCCATCTCTACTAAAAAATACAAAAATCTAGCCGGGCGAGGTGGCGGGTGCCTGTAGTTCCAGCTACTCGGGAGGCTGAGGCAGGAGAATGGCGTGAACCTGGGAGGCAGAGCTTGCAGTGAGCTGAGATCCGGCCACTGCACTCCAGCCTGGGCGACAGAGCCAGACTCCGTCTCAAAAAAAATAAGAAATAAAAACATAAAAGGGAGAGAGTGTAGCATGCTCTAGCTATGTACTCAATCCTTGTAAATGTAGTACAAAGAAGAGGTATGCAAAAAGGAATTTTAATTGTTCTAAGGGGTATTAGTGATAATATTGCTATTCTGCTATGTGTATAAATGTAGAATAAAGGAAATGAGTGTGGATTATTCTAATTCTGTTCTCTCCTTTGTCCTTGAAAACCAGAGTGTGGAGGTAGAAGAAGAAAAGGTTGTAAAATAGAAGTTAAATAAAGTATCTTGTAGTCCTGAGTATGAATTTGAACTAAATTCTTCTTTTGAAAAAATTTCTATATATTCTAGCTTGTCAACTGAGAAAGCCTAGAAATAAAGTGTCAGTGAACATCTCTCCTTCCAGATTGTATCTTGAAATTTTATTTCCCACTTAAACCAGAGCTTTGGAAAAATGTCTGATTCTAGGTTTAGAACAGGAAATGTGCAGATGAGTCTGTACCCTCTTGTCATACCAAATAGCAAGCAAGCTGTCAGAGACTGCTAAGAGTCAAAAATTCAAAAAGACTCAGCCAACTTGAAGATGTTCCCACTGACCAAAGATAAGATAATTTCAGCTTTAAAAGCTATAATTGCAATAGATTGAAATCCAATAAATACACTTAAATCTATGCGTTCTTAATGTTAAATTTTTTAAGACTAATTATTGCCTTTGGAAGATCATAGGGAACAAATTTATTATCTCAAAACATGTAAATAAAGTGAAAGAAGAGAGCATATATCCTGCCTTTCTTATATGAACTGTATTATTATATCAATTGAGTAACCAAATAGTAGATAAAAGGATTGTTTCTTTATAAAATTATCCCAATAAAATAAAATAAGTGATAGAATATTATCATTTTGAAACACTAAGTAAATTAGTGTATCTAGACATTGATAAACAGCTGCTAACATACTACCTTCTGTAGTCTTGTTAAAGGAACCAAACATAGTCTGATCAAAGTTCTAGATCCAACTACCAGTTTGCCCAACATAAAAAGGACAGAGCAACAGATTGAACTGCACTATGAATGTGCAGTCAACCAAATCCATATTATGGGGAAAATTGTCATACACTCTAGGTTCTAAGATGAATTGCAGGGAGGAAAAGGAATGGAGGGAAAACCTGTAGATAATAAGAGACTCTTTAATTTTTTTAGAGACAGTGTCTCACTCTGTCACCCAGGCTGGAGTGCAGTGGTGCAATAATAGCTCACAACTGTCTCAAGCAATCCCTGCCTCAGCCTCCCAAGCAACTGGGACTGCAAGTGAACACCACCATGACTGGCTAATTTTTTTTCCCATTTTTTTATAGAGATAAGGTCTCTCTGTGTTGACCAGGCAGGTCTTGAACTCAAACTCGTGGCCTCAAGCAGTCCTCCAGCCTTAGCCTTCCAAAGTGCTGGGATTACAGGTATGAACCACCACACTCAGCCTTTAATTTTATTTTTATTTATTTATTTATTTAAGTCTCAGCCAGGCACAGTGACTCACCTGTAATCCCAGTGCTTTGGGGGGCTGAGGTGAGAGGATTGCTTGAGGCCAGGAGTTTGAGACTAGCCTGGTCAACACAGCAAGACCCCTATTTTTAAATAAATATTAATGAAAATTTTTCTAAATGTAATGTTAAGTAAGACTGAAGTGTCTAGGGATGACACTTGAGTGATAAAACGATAAACACAAGGAAGTGATAACTGTTAAAAGTCAGGATAATGGTTATTTGTGGAGAGGAGAAGATAGAGACTGGAAAAGGACACATTGCAGGGCTTCCAGAGTGGCATGCAAAGTTCTTTTTCTTGGCTTGGGTGGTGTTTACAAGGGGGCTTTCCTGATAATAACTCTTAAACTATACATTTATTTTGTGTGGCTCTCTGTATTTGAGTTTTATTTTATAATAAAAAGGTTGTTTCAAAGAACTATGCAAAAGACTTCTACTTCCAAATAGGATATAGTAGAGAGTAACAGCCATCACCCCCACTACAACAACTAGGAAAAAAAGACAAATTACAAAAATCATTTTAAAATTCATCAGAGGCATTTCAAAGTAATGACCAGATGAACTAAAATTCCATTGAAGAAAGAGCCTGTATTGCCGGCTGGGCGCGGTGGCTCATGCCTGTAATCCCAACACTTTGGGAGGCCCAGGCGGGCGGATCATGAGGTCAGGAGATCGAGAGCATTCTAGCTAACATGGTGAAACCCCGTCTCTAATAAAAATACAAAAAATTAGCCAGGCGAGGTGGCGGGCACCTGTAGTCCCCACTGCTCAGGCGGCTGAGGCAGGAGAATGGCGTGAACCCAGGAGGTGGAGTTTGCAGTGAACTGAGATTGTGCCACTGCACTCCAGCCTGGGCGACAGAGCAAGACTCCGTCTCAAAAAAAAAAAAAAAAAAAAAAAAAAAGAGCCTGTGTTATGTGAGCTGAGGTCATAGGTTGTTTTCTTCTTTCCTTGGGACATTTTCCAAGTCTGAGTGTAGAAAATAGCTTAATAAAAATAGCTTAATAGCTGGCACAGATATAAATTCTAAGATGTTTTTCTAATGACTAAGTAAAATGTTAGATTTTCATTGCACATTTGACTATAGCAAGTCTGTGTACTCAGTATATCTTTAGTGTGATTTCAGAGCTTATGAAAAAGGCTTCAGTTAATAAGAACAAGCATACAGTCTGGTTTCCCTCACTACAGGTATGATCCGAAGGAGAACAAGTGGACTCGGGTAGCTTCTATGAGTACCAGAAGACTAGGTGTGGCTGTGGCTGTGTTAGGAGGGTTCTTATATGCTGTAGGTGGCTCTGACGGGACATCTCCACTCAACACAGGTTAGTCCCTCCCAAAGGCAATCATGTTACCCAAAAGCAGAATGTTTTCCCGGAGAGTCCTCCTACAAAAAGTGTAGAAACTCCAGGTTATCCTATAATTTATTAGGAAAATGCTTGATTTTCCCTCCAGCAGAGTGCAGCTCTCAGCTCTTCCTCAGCTCCTACTGTAGTCATATTCTGAGTACATTCCCCAAATATTTGTTTCTTCCCCTGCTTTACAAGCTGCTGGAAATGTATAATGAATTTTAAAAACTACTTTCTTATATACTTTCTTATATAAGTAGTTCCTTTTCCTCCATCACAACTTCTCCTCAAAAAAACCCACAACGTACTCTATATTATAATCTAAGAATAAATAGGCCGGGCGCGGTGGCTCAAGCCTGTAATCCCAGCACTTTGGGAGGCCGAGACGGGCGGATCACGAGGTCCGGAGATCGAGACCATCCTGGCTAACACGGTGAAACCCCGTCTCTACTAAAAAATACAAAAAATTAGCCGGGCGTGGTGGCGGGCGCCTGTGGTCCCAGCTACTTGGGAGGCTGAGGCAGGAGAATGGCGTGAACCCGGGAGGCAGAGCTTGCAGTGAGCTGAGATCCGGCCACTGTACTCCAGCCTGGGCGACAGAGCAAGACTCTGTCTCAAAAAAAAAAAAAAAAAAAAAAAAAGAATAAATAAAAGCTTAGAACTACAAATTCATTTGTTTGGGTTTTGTTTTTGTTTTTGTTTTTATGATAGGGTCTCGCTCTGTCACCCAGGCTGGAATCCAGTGGCATGATCTTGGCTCACTGCAACCTCCAGGGCTCAAGCAGTCCTCCCACTTCAGCCTCCTGAGTAGCTGGGATTATAGGTGTGTGCCACCAGGCCTGGCTGATTTTTGTGTTTTTAGTAGAGATGGAGTTTCGCCGTGTTGCCCAGGCTGGTCTCAAACTCCTGAGCTCAAGTGATCCACCCACCTCAGCCTCCTAAAGTGCTGGAATTATAAGCGTGAGCCACTGCACCTGGCCTGGTTTGTTATTCCTTTCTATTTAGATATTATGGGTATTTTTGCCTAAGGATATTGTCAATATGACAGTCACACCAGATTCATTATCACATGTCTTCTCTTCAGAAGCTTAAAATGCACTATGCTATAGGGAAGGAATACAGGAGTACAGAAGTTGTCTGATTATGATGATAAATTATTAGTACTGAATGGTGCTTATTGATCATGTAGTCAGACTCCCCATTGAATGATAAGGAGAGTGAGGCTGAGAGTCATGTAGCTAATTAGTCATTTAGATAAAACTAGAACCAGAGTATCTGGATCCCAACACATGCCCTTTCCACTGTACCATACCTAGAAGAAACCAGCCCCTGATGAGAGTATATGTGGTATTGTCCAAAGGTATACAAATCCTTCTCAGAAGCAAAAATCAGATCATGTGTTGAAAATATGTTATCACAAAGTATCAGTGGCTATAAAGAAAACTGGAGGTGAGAGGAAATAGTTGAATGCTCACTTACTGGTTTTTCTTTTCCCTACAGTGGAACGTTACAATCCTCAGGAAAACAGATGGCACACTATAGCCCCTATGGGGACCCGGAGGAAACACCTAGGCTGTGCAGTGTATCAGGACATGATCTATGCTGTAGGAGGTAGAGATGACACTACAGAGCTGAGCAGTGCTGAGAGATACAACCCCAGAACCAACCAGTGGTCTCCAGTGGTGGCCATGACATCACGCCGTAGTGGAGTAAGTGGAGTTATGGGCACTTAGGTTGCTTCCAAATCTTGGCTATTAATAGTGCTGCAATAAACATGGGAGTGCAGATATCTCTTCAATATACTGATTTCCTTTCTTTGGGGTATATACCTAGCAATTAGATTGCTGGATCATATGATATTTCTATTCTTAGTTTTTTGAGGAACCTCCAAACTGTTGTACTAATTTACATTTTCACCAGCAGTGTAGGAGGGTTCCCTTTTCTCTACATCTTTATCAGCAATCATTATGGCCTGACTTTTGGATAAAAACCATTTTAACTGGGGTGAGATGACATCTCATTGTAATTTTCATTTCCATTTCTCTAGTGATCAGATGTTGAGCACCTTTTCATATACCTGTCTGCTATTTTTATGCCTTCTTTGGAGAAAGGTCTATTCAGATCTTTTGCCCACTTTTTAATTGGATTATTTGATTTTTTTCTATTGAGTTGTTTGAGCCCTTATATATTCTAGTTATTAATCCCTTGTCAGATGGGTAGTTTTCTCCCATTCAGTGGGTTGTCTCTTCATTTTGTTGGTTGTTTCCTTTGCTGTGCAGAAGCTTTTTGACTTAATGTGATCCCATTTGTCTATTTTTTCTTTGGTTGCCTGTGCTTGTGGAGTATTACTGAAAAAAATCTTTGCCCAGACCAATGTCCTGGAAAGTTTCCCCAGTGTTTTCTTTTAGCAGTGTCATTGTTTGAGGCCTTAGATTTAAGGCTTTACTTCATTTTAATTTGATTTTTGTATATGGCAAAAAATGGAGTCTAGTTTGATTCTGCATATAGATACCCAGTTTTCCCAGCACCATTAATTGAAGAGATTGTCCTTTCCCCAACGTACGTTCCTGGCACCTTTGTCAAAAAAACAGTTTGCTGTAAATGTATAGGTTTATTTCTGGGTTCTCCATTCTTTTCCATTGGTCTGTGTGTCTGTTTTTAATGCTAGTCTCATACTGTTTTGGTTACTGTAGCTCTTTAGTATAATTTGAAGTCAGATAATGTGATTCCTCCAGTTTTGGTCTTGTTGCTCATGATAGCTTTGGCTATTCTGGGTCTTTGTGGTTGCCTATAAATTTTAGGATTTTTTTTTCTATTTCTGTGAAGACTGTCATTGGTATTTTGGTAGGGATTGCATTGAATCTGTAGATTGTTTTGGATAGTACGGACATTTTAACAATATTGATTCTTCCAATCCATGAACATGGAATGTCTTTTCATTTTTGTGTGTCCTCTTCAATTTCTCGCATCAGTGTTTTCTAGTTTTCATCATATTTTTCACTTCTTTGGTTCAGTTTATTCCTAGGTATTTTATTTTATTTATAGTTATTGTAAATAGGATTACTTTCTTGATTTCTTTTTCAGATTGTTTGCTGTTGGCATATAGAAATGCTACTGATTTTTGTATCTTGATTTTGTATCCTGCAGCTTTGCTGAATTTATCAGTTCTAATAGTTTTTTGGTGGAGTCTTTAGGTTTTTCCAAATATAAGATCATATTGTCTGCAAAGAAGAATAACTTGACTTCTTCCTTTCCAATTTGAATGCCCTTTATTTCTTTCTTTTGTCCTGTTGCTCTAGCTAGGACTTCCAGTACTATACTGAATAACAGTGGTGAAAGTGCGCATGCCTGTCTTGTTCCAGATCTTAGATGAAAGGCTTTCCATTTTTCTCCATTGTAAATTATGCTACTGTGGGTCTGTCATATATGGTTTTTATTGTGTTGAGGTATGTTCCCTCTATACCCAGTTTTTTAAAGGTTTTTATCATGAAGGGATGCTTACTTTTATCAAATGCTTTTTCAGCATCAATTGAAATGATTATTTGGTTTTTGTCCTTCATTCTGTTGATATGATGTACCACACTGATTGATTTGCATATGTTGAACCATTCTTGCATCCCTGGGATAATTTCTGCCTGGTCATGATGAATGATCTTTCTAATGTGTCACTGAATTCAGTTTGCTGGGATTTTGTTGAAGATTTTTGCATCATTGTTCATGGAGGATATTGGACTGTAGTTTTCTTTTTTTGATGTGTCTTTGTCTGGTTTGGGTATCAGGGTAATACTGGCCTCCTAAAGTGAGTTTGGAAGTGTTCCCTCTTCCTCTATGTTTGGAGTAGTTTGATAGGATTGGTATTAGTTCTTCTTTAAATATTTGATAAGATTCAGCAGTGAGGCCATTGGGTCCTGGGCTTTTCTTTGTTGGGAGATTATTTTTTTTTCTTTTCTTTTCTTTCATTGTACTTTAAGTTCTAGGGTACATGTGCACAATGTGCAGGTTTGATACATAGGTCTACATGTGCCATGTTGGTTTGCTGCACCCATCAACTCGTCATTTACATTAGGTATTTTTCTTAATGCTATCACTCCCCCAGTCCCCCACTCCCCTACAGGCCTTGGTATGTGATGTCCCCCACCCTGTGTCTAAGTGATATCATTGTTCAATTCTGCTGGGAGATTTTTTATTACAGCTTTGATCTCATTACTTTTTTGTTTTGTTTTGAGATAGGGTCTGGGGCTGTCACCAAGGTTGGAGTGCAGTGATACAGTGTTGGCTCACTGCATCCTCCACCTCCCAGGCTCAAACCATCCTTCCACCTTAGTCTCCCCATTAGCTGGGACTACAGGTGCACACCACCATGCCCAGCTAATTTTTGTTTTTTGTTTTTTTGTTTTTTGGTAGAGTTGGGGTTTCGCCATGTTGCCCAGGCTGGTCTCAAACTCCTTGGCTCAAGCGATCTATTCACCTCAGCCTCCCAAAGTGCTGAGATTACAGGCATGAGCCACCACACTCAGCCTCATTACTTATTATTGGTCTGTTCCAGTTTTGGATTTCTTCATGGGTCAATCTTGGTAGGTTGTATGTGTCTAGGAATTTATCTGTTTCTTCTAGATTTTCCAATTTATTGGCATATATTTGTTCATAGTAGCCTCTAATTATCCTTTGAATTTCTGTGGTATCAGTTGTAATGTCTCCTTTTTATTCTCTGATTGTATTTATTTGGGCCTTCTCTCTTTTTTCTTAGTCTGCCTAAAGGTTTGTTGATTTTCAAAACCAAAAGGTTTGTTGATTTCAAAAGTCAACTTTTCATTTCATTGATCTTTTGTGTTTTTTTAACTTGAATTTCATTAATTTCTGCTCTGATCTTTATTGTTTCTTCTACTCATTTTGGATTTGGTTCTTTTCTAGTTCTTTAAGATGCATTGTTAGGTTATTTGAAGTTTTTGTACTTTTTTGACGTAGGCTCTTATTGCTATAAACTTTCCTTTTACTTTCACTTTATTTCTAAAACCACTTTATAGGTTTTGGTATGTTGTTTTTCCATTTTCATTTGTTTCAAGAAATTTTTAATTTCTTCATTTCTTCATTGACCCACTGGTCATTCAGGATGCTTTTAGGTAAATCAAGCCCTGCTAATTTGACACTAGAAAATAATGAATTTCTTTTGATTATTTTTATCTCATGTAGTTTAAAAATTTTATGTCCAGTCATATCTTTAATTAGAGAATAATTTTTTAGGATTTCTCTTTTTTTTTTTTTTTTTTTTTGAGAAGGAGTTCTCACTCTGTTACCCAGGCTGGAGTGCAGTGGCACAATCTCAGCTCACTGCAACTTCCACCTCCCAGGTTCAAGCAGTTCTCCTGCCTCAGCCTCCCAAGTAGCTGGGACTACAGGCACATGCCACCATGTCCAGCTAACTTTTGTATTTTTAGTAGAGATGGGGTTTCACCATGTTAGCCAGGCTGGTCTCGAACTCCTGACTTCAGGTGATCCAGCCCCCTCAGCCTCCCAAAGTGCTGGGATTACAGGCATAAGCCACTGTGCCTGGCTTTTATGATTTATCCTGTATCCATTGCTTTTCTGAAATAATCTCCCCAAATTATCTACTACCTTATCTAAATTAATATTAGATCTATATATTGCAACCTAATGTTTCTAGCTAATAGTCTAAGTAGTTGGATACTAATACAAATGTTTAGGCAAAAATACATCTGGCCCCACCCCCAGTCTCCACAAACTAGTTTGAGTCTATCCTATGTATAGTATAGACCAGATCAGACTCCCCTATGACGTGTTCTAGACCATGGATGGCCTGTGACTATAAGAGACTTCTGGGTGAAGTATAGAATTCATCCATCTTGGGATGTTTGCTCAGAGCAAAATGTAACCCATTAACCACTGATCATGTCAGGAGTTTATCGAGGCATCCATAACAGGAAGGAGAAGCAAGCAGTAGCTAAGCACTCCACAATCTGAGGATAAAAGAGAGTGAATTCTGGTTGGCATAAATCAAGGAACACCACTGGAAGGTGTCAGCAAGTCAAAGCCTTCACATATCTATGGCTTTTTATTACTGACAACTAACAGCATCTTAGTCACATTCCTGTTAAGTGTTTGCTATGTGTTGGGAAAGCAAAAATGAGTATGACATGATTCCTCTCCTTTAGTAGCTCCCAATTTAGTGAAGGAAATTGAAATGTTCACAGCTAACTATAATAAATAAACCCTACAGTGGTGTTAACGTATTTTATGGGAGAACATAGGAGAATGCGCTTACTGCTTTGGGGAAGTAAGAATGAGTTGGGTCAGTGAAGAGACTACCAAAGACCGTCACATGTAAGCTAGCTCATGAAGGAAGAATAAGCTTTTCTAAAAGACAGAAAACAGTAGCCAGGGCCAGGTGCGGTGGCTCATGCCTGTAATCCCAGCACTTTGAAAGGCAGACACAGGATTACTTGAGCCCAGGAATTTGAGACCGGTCTGGGCAACATGTGAGACCCCATCTATACAAAAAATTTAAAAATTAGCCAGATGTAGTGGTCCATCCCTGTAGTCCCAGCAACTTACGAAGCTGAGGTGGGAGGACCACTTAAGCCTAGGAGGTGGACGCTATCGTGAACTGTTTTTTTGTTTTCTTTTTTGAGCCTGTCACCCAGGCTGTAGTGCAGTGGTGCGATCTTGGCTCACTGCAACCTCCACCTCCCAGGCTCAAGTGATTCTCCTGCCTCAGCCTCCTGAGTAGCTAGGACTACAGGACTACAGGTGCGTGCCACCATGCCCGGCTATTTCTTTGTATTTTTAGTAAAGACGGTTTCACTATGGTGATCTGTGATCCTGCCACTGCTCTGCAGCTTGAGTGACAGAGTGAGACCCTGTGAGTAAGACAGAGAGGGAAAGAGAGAGAGGGAGAAAGAGAGAGAGAGAGGGGGGCGGGGAGAAAACACCAGCCAGGGAACATGTGCGAAAGTGTGGAGGTATGAAAAATGTATATTATCTTCAGGGACTAGCAGTTAATCCAGTTTTACTGCAGCATAGGATTCATTAGTAGGAGTAAAGGGAAACTATAGGAGGTGAGGCTCAAATAGTGGGCTAAGATAGATTTCTGGAGGGCCTGAGTAACATAATAAGGACTTTAAACTTATCCTTAAGTAGTCGGGAGGCTTAGAAAGTTGTTTTGGTTTTAGGAGATTTTTTTGAGAGGGTCCCACTCGGCTGCCCAGACTGGAGTACAGTGGAACAATCTCAGCTCACTGCAACTTCGACCTTTCAGGCTCAAGCCATCCTCAGCCTCCAGGTAGCTGGGACTACAGGTGTGCCCCAACTACACCCAACTAATTTTTGTATTTTTTGTAAAGACAGTCTCACTATGTTGCCCAGGCTGGTCTCGAACTCCTGGGCTCAAGCGATCCACCCACCTCAGCCTCCCAAAGTAAGAAAGTTTTTAAAAGAGGAAAGTGACAATATGATTAGATTTCTATTTTTCTGTTTTACTTTAGTTTTGTAGAGATAGAGGTCTCACTGTGTTGCCCAAGCTGGTCTTGAACTCTAGGCTTCAAGTGATGCTCCCACCTGGGCCTTCCCAAAGTGCTGGGATTACAGGCATGAGGTACCATGCTTGGCCTAGATTTGTATTTTTAAAAGAGAATTTTAGTAGCAATTTAGAAAGATTAGAGCAGGCAAATACCAAAAGAAGTGAGAGCAGTTTGAAGGTTGTTTGCTCACTCCTAGTGAGCAGTTTTTTTTAAATTTAAGAAACACATGTTTTCGATTCTGTGTGAATATTCTAATTTAATATATAATTTTATAGTTCCCATAATTTGATAGACTTTTGTTGTTACATCTTCCCCCTGTGTTTCAGTAAACCAGAATATAAGGCCATAAAGAATTATCTTTTGTAAACAGATTTATCTAGAAACCAGTCTAGAATTTCCTTAATGATTGTCTAGTTTCTTCAGCAGCTTACTATATTTTGGTTTTGTAGGTTGGCCTGGCAGTGGTCAATGGGCAGCTCATGGCAGTAGGAGGTTTTGATGGCACAACATACTTGAAGACCATAGAAGTTTTTGATCCTGATGCCAATACATGGAGGTAACTTTTAAGCTGTGTAGCAAATCACCTTACTACTGACTTGGAAATCATGGGCTTGAGACAGCCCATGACCATCAGAACTGGGATGGTCAGTAAATTGGAGTACTTTGAAGAGGGCTGAAGTTACACATATTTATGGCTCATTTTGACTTGATTGCTCTAAAGTGGCTGATATATTACAAAATTCTCCTTTTCAGTAACTGTCCAGTTTTATAATTAGAGATGAGTAAAATAGGGGAAAAAATCTCCTTCCTGGTCCAATCATGTTCAGCTGAGGAAACAAAAGCACTGAGAAATAAAATGACTTGCCTAAGTGATTTAGTGACAGAGTTAGAATTAGAACCTAGGTCTGGCTCCAAATCTGTCCATGCCATTTTTTGGTGTTCTTGTGGGAAACCTATGCTTAGGAAAAACAAATTGCAATTACTTTTGAAAAATTAATGTTTAAAAAAAGAATATTTCATTTTTAAACCCATTTTAACTTTTAGGGAGGAGGCTACATCTTATTTAAGAGAGCTTAACTTAAACTTCATTTCTAGGTTTAATTTTACTTTGCTTTTAAATCCTCAATTGTCTAATAAAGCTTTCCTAAGTAGTTAAATAGTTTTTACAATTTCACATAAATTAGGTGACTTTTGCATTTATTTTAAATATTCAAAACCTTTACAAACTTAGCAAAATTCTCTTAAACCTTTAAACTTAAAATAATTAAGTCTAAATCTTTACTCAATCATATTTTATACTGGAATCACAAGAGTAATCTTACAGATGCTCTAAAAAGCCAAATTCTCTTAAACACTATAAGAACTTAAAATGCCAAACATATAGTTAATTCTCAAACTTTAAAAATAACAGTACTATGGGTTTGATGTATGGCATATCTGTACTTAATTCTAAATACTAGTCTTCTAAGAAAACAGTGTTGCCTTCTAAGCAATTTGGGGTTTCCTTCTCAATAAAATGGGCTTACTTGCCTAAGCAAGTTTAGGGTTACCATCTCAGTGGTTAAGGTTGCACATCAACCAGAAATATCAGGCTGGACATGTGAGCTGAGGAGCAGACATTCTGGGAAATTCTTCTTATGGCCGTGAAGGATAAGCTGAGCTCTGTTTACTGTTACTGTTCTAAAAGAGGCAGTCTTGTAGTCCCTTCTTCACTGTGTTCTAATCCATTTCTTAATTTTAAGCCTGCAACTATCCACCTGGGTTTTTTCATCACCCTATTGGATTCAACTATAGTCTATCTCTAGGAAAGCCACAACCTTCACAGAGATTTAAGTGACGTGCTTTGGATCCTCCATATGTCTCACAGCTCCATATGACTCAGTGGTCACAAACTAAAGTCAGGCTAATAACAGCATAGTACTTTTTGCTCCTACATCACATTTTTACAGTCCTGTTCATTAAGTAAAGATTTACTAATGGCCAGGCACGGTGGCTCATGCCTGTAATCTCAGCACTTTGGGAGACCAAGGTGGGCAGATCACCTGAGGTCCGGAGTTCGAGACCAGCCTGACCAACATGGTGAAACCTTGTCTCTACTAAAAATACAAAAATTAGCCAGGCATGGGTGGTGGGCACCTGTAATCCCAGCTACTTGGGAGGCTGAGGCAGGAGAATTGCTTGAACCTGGGGGGCAGAGGTTGCAGTGAGCGGAGATTGGGCCATTGCACTGCAGCCCGGGTGACAGAGCGAGACTCCATCTCAAAAAAAAAAAAGGATTTACTAAGTGCTCTGAGCCCTGGGGATACAAAACTAGACGACAACAACAAAAAATTGCTGCTGAGCGCGCCTGCAATCCCAGCTACTCAGGAGGCTGAGGCACAGGAATCTCTTGACCCCAGGAGGTGGAGGTTGCAGTGAGCTGAGATCACACCACTGTACTCTAGTCTGAGTGGCAGAGCAAGACTCCGTCTAAAAAAAAAATTTCTTGCCCTGCTGGAGCTAACCAATTGTACTGAGGGAGACAAATAGTACCATACCAGTAGATGGAAGTGCTATGGCAAATACCAAAGCAGGGGAGGAGGCTAGGGAGTACAGGGAGGGGAATCTGTTTTTAAAGGTGGTCAGGGAAGGCCTCATTGGAAAGGTAACATTTTAGCAAAACCTAATAATGGTAAAGGATAGGTAATGGCAGCTTTGGACCTCCCCCTGGCAGGATATTTTCTTCCATATACAGCTTTCTATTTTTACTAGGAATTTTGAGTAAGCATAATTTCTGAAGACAGCCAAATTTACTGTCACTTAATCACTGTAATCTTATCTGAGGACTTGTTTCTTAGTAACTGTCACTAAATAGAATTAGTAATAGATGACAAAGTAATAGTCATGAAATTCTTGAGGATCATCTGTTGGAAGATTAATAACTAAATATTTGCAGTTACATATCCCAGACTTAAAAACCAACTCTACCTCATAGCTGATAAGGGTCTAGTATTCTTCTCCGTGGAAGGTCCTTAATTTTGAAGATGATCTTGTCACAAACTAGGTGCGACTTTACTCAAATCCAGTTTTGTTCTATAAAAGACTTGAGGAGGCTTACAGAGTATATATAAGACAAAGGGATAAAAATAAATATTTGAAGAATTTTAGGCAAAGGGAAAACATAGGTGGGACAATAATATAGCTGGGGCAAAATTACAAAACTGTAGAATATATAATTCTGTGTAATTGTTAGAAGTCAGTGAGGTATAAAGTTGTAAAGTTCTGATGCAAAAAGTGAATATGATGCTCTCTCATTCTTCACACAGCCTCCTATGAGTGAGAGCATGTCAGTCTCTGAAACAGTCCTGCTACTCAACAGTGCTCAACTGCAGCTTCTAATTTTTAGAATGAAGACAATATTAGTGTGAAGCTGAAAATATTAGTTATAATACAAAACATAGAAATGTGTTAATAACATCTTAGTTGTGGAAGAAATGGTGCTTTTTTTCCAGTTAGAAAATATGATTATGTTTCTCTCTTTGCAGGTTATATGGCGGGATGAATTACCGTCGGCTAGGGGGTGGTGTAGGAGTTATTAAAATGACACATTGTGAATCCCATATTTGGTGAACACAGAGAAGACAGAGTCTTGTACATATTCCTCTGTATTCTGGGGAGCTTTGACCTTGGAGCTTTGTACAGCTTGAGAAAACATTAGAACAAATTTTATTATTTGCCGGTGCCTCAACATATGGAAATACAAATGAAAGTACTTCACCTGCAAGATGCACAATAATTGTCAACTCTGTGCAGAAGAATATTTATTTTTGGTTTTAATTTATCATGGTTTTTTGTTGTTTTCGTTTTGAACTTATCCTTCCTCCCACAAAAAAAGAAAAGAAGAAAAAAATTCCAAGCAGCAAAACTTACTTTGTTTATAAGGTATTGATTTAGGTTTGAAAATACTATTTAATAAGGGCATAAGGGCTATATATGATTTGGCTGTTATTGCTAGACACTCCATCCACGTGATTCCACTAACAAGGATTACCAGGAATTAAGGTAGGTATGCAAAATGTATTAGCTAGCCATTATTCTTGCACTAACCACCAGAACACTTGAAAATCTAAAGAAAAAAAACACAAGAAAAGGCAACATCTCATTTTAAATAGTACAGTTCAGAAGGGATCCTAAATCAACAAAAACCAGGACTCAGACACTGCAGTTTTCATCAGTGTAATTTTATGTCTTGTTTCTGTATGAATTTGTTTATTTAGTCTTTTTTTCATAATATTCTCATAGAGTTTCTGCTAGATCTAGAGCTCTGCTCAGTGCCTCTTATAAAAACAATATATAAGTCTCATATGCTGTCTTGAGAATCCAAGAGGATCACATGCAGCTTCTGCAACAGTTTTTGCTCAAAAATGTTACCAACTAAAGCAACTATCCTTCCTGTTTCCTTATTGCTACCAAGGACCAGCAGGGAGAAATATCTTCTCCCAGCAGTGAATTCTGTTATGCAATTTATTCTTGATGCTCAGGCCTAGTTAAGCTGAGGCTTACCTTTAATAACAGCCTCCAAGGGAATGAATTATTCAGTTCATGTAATAGCACACATTAAACAGTATAAAATCAATTGAGGCATTTTATTAATATCTTGGTTCTTTTATACAAACAATGTATCATTATCTTCATTCTATAAGACCATTGTTACTACTTCTCTCAAATTGCACTTTCTGGTAAAAAGTTAAAAATTTTTAGGAAAAAACATAATTTCAATGGTTAAAGTTTTTTTTCCTCATTGTATTCATAGACAAATTTTTTTCAATATATTTTGCAAGAAAAATCTTTGAATAAGACTAACTGCATTTAAAAGGAATAACCTCCTTCTCCCTTTCCCCAACTACAAAGATGTTTGGCAACTTTGTGTTTACATTTAAAGATCATTTGCACCTTTTTCAAGGAAAAAAAAAGTATTGAGTAAACAATTGTTTACATGTATCATTTATGCTTTTTTCTAGCATGTATAACTTTTTTAAATAAAGGTAGTATTTACCATTAAAAAAATTTTAGCTAATGCTTTTTATCCTTGTACTTTTGTTATTTAATTTGGAATTTCTGTTTCTATATAATTTATTTTACCTGTATGTAAACTTACAAGTGCTTTCAACTTGAAGGAATAAAAGGATTGCCAGCTAGAATTAATAGGAATTTTCATTATATATTTTCATATGTTATATTACCTAACCTATAAACTTATTTTCTAGGTAGAACTTAGAATCATACAATTTTGATCTAGAAGGACTCTTCAACAATCATCTAGTCCAAACCCATTTATTACACTGATCCAAGTCTAAAAACCACAGAAGTCTGCCTAAGAATAAATAGTTAGTGACAGAACTAACATTAGAAATCAGTTTCCTCAATTCCCAGTCCATTCCTCCTTCTATGCCACACTGCCACTGCAGGTTTACCTGAAACTGAATATAATAAAAGACCTTAGGTATTTTAACTAAGTCTGGTATGAACATGTAAAAAGTATAAAAACTTTTATGAGATCCTTACTGTAGTACATCATTAACAATCAATCTTCAAGGCAAAACCATGTATTTCCCAAGACTCTACTATTTCATACATCTGAGGCAAAAGAGAGTGATAATAGCAAGAACAAAACTAGGGATTAGACTCTCCATTAGTCAGGAAGTCCCCAGTGGGAGCAATTCATACAGCACTGATTCAAGAGTAGAGACCCAGGAATTAACAGCACTGGCCAGAGTGTTCATTGGAGACTGTTAGGGGTTTGTGTTTCCCCCTCCAGTGAAGGCACTCCACTTTTATTATTGATTGAAATGTATTCTGTTAAAGGTGTTGCTGTAAAATAGAATCTTTATTAATTTTTGTGCATAGTTTTTTCCACAACTCAAGTTTGGAATAGGGGTTGAGTTGGCAGTCATTTTCATTTCATAAGTAAGTCTACTGAAGCTTAGAAAAGCTGAAATGACATGGTAGGAGCTGAACCTTAAATCTGTAGCCCCTGATTGTAAATCCTTTGTGCTCTATACACATTCCCACATTCCTGTTTTTGATTGCTTCCCAGTTCTGTTCCATAATGTTTTACCTCCAGACACTCACCCTGCAGATAATACTTCTTGACTACTGTGTAAAAGGGGTCTTTCCTGTACAAGATGTGCGGGAGTAGGGGACGAAACTTTCAAATTTTGTGTTAACTGAGGAAACAGATGGGCAAAGAAAAAATGCAAGAAGGAAAGAAATACAGAAGAGGAGAGAAAGAAGCAGCAGGAGGCAAAAATGACCCACTAAACCTGAGTATGTCTGCCCAATTGTGAGAAATGGCTCTGTAAATTGCTTTGAGGGCCCTGCTGGAAGTGACTGAAAAGAATGGTCCCAAGAAATGACAAAACTCTTCAACTGTCTTACATGTCCTTTATACTGATCTTTCAGTTTTTTAGCTGTGTAAGGTTAGGAACTTAATTTTAAATGTAAAAAAGAAAGGATGGTTATTCACTGAACTATCATAAAATATTTGGCGTTATTCCAGTCACAGTAACCTACTAATACCCCTATCCTAGAAAGACTGTTTAAGCCTGAATTCCTAGGAAAAGAGGACACATATCTTCAGTGTGAATTTAGATCAGTGAACCCTTGGACTTCTCCTAAACAGGAACAGCCCCTGCTTTCAAAAAGCTTAGTTTCAAGCCTTGGTTTCATCAAGCCTCTCGATCAGTGGTTCTCAGAGTATGGTCTGTGGACCCCTGAGGTCTCCAGTATCTTTCTTTTTCTTCCTCTTGTTGCCCGGGCTGGAGTGCAATGTTGCAATCTCGGCTCACTGCAACCTCCGCCTCCCAGATTCAAGCGATTCTCCTGCCTCAGCCTCCTGAGTAGCTGGGATTACAGGCATGTGCCACCAGGCCCAACTAATTTTTTTGTATTTTTAGTAGAGTCGGGGTTTTGCCATGTTGTTCAGTCTGGTCTCAAACTCCTGACCTCTGGTGATCCGTCTGCGTTGGCCTACCAAAGTGCTGGGATTACAGTCGTGAGCCGCTGCACCCAACCAAGTCCCCAATATCTTTCAAAGTATCCATGAGTCGAAACTATTTTTTTTTTTTTTTTTGAGAGGGAGTCTCGCTCTGTCGCCCAGGCTGGAGTGCAGTGGCTCAATCTCGGCTCACTGCAAGCTCTGCCTCCCAGGTTCACGCCATTCTCCTGCCTCAGCCTCCCGAGCAGCTGGCGCCCGCCACCATGCCAGACTAACTTTTTTATATTTTTAGTAGAGACAGGGTTTCACCGTGTTGGCCAGGATGGGCTCGATCTCCTGACCTCATGATCTGCCCACGTCAGCCTCTCAAAGTGCTGGGATTACAGGAATAAGCCACTGCACCCAGCTGAAACTATTTTCTTAGTAAAACTAAGTTTTCTGCCTTTTTTACTGTAGTGGCATTTGTGTTAATGGTGCAAAAGCTATGGTGGGTAAAACTGCTGGTGTCTTAGCATAAATCAAAGCATAAATCAAACTGTACAACTAGACATAGTATTCACCACTATAGACTTGTAGGACTTTTATTTTTTTTTAAACATGTTTTTGTTTGAGACAGAGTCACGCTCTGTCACCCAGGCTGGAGTGTAGTGGTGAGATCTCTGCTCACTGCAGCCTCCACCTCCTGGGTTCAGGCAATTCTCCAACCTCAGCCTCCCAAGTAGCTGGGAATACAGGCGCCCACTAGCACCCCCCGCTAATTTTATTTATTTTTCGTAGAGACGAGGTTTCGCCATGCTGGCCATGCTGGTCTCGAACTCCTAACCTCAAGCGATCCGCCCACCTCAGCCTCTCAAAGTGCTGGCATTACAGGCATGAGCCGCTGTGCCTGGCCTGGATATTTTTAAATTTGCTTAAAAATGTCCTTGATGAAGCAACAAAAATTATTAATTTACTAAATCTCAACTTGTGGACATGTCTTTTTTCAATATTGTATGACAAAATGGGAAGTATGCATAAAACACTGCTGCAAACCAAAATACAGTGGTCGTCCCAAGAAAATCTTTAGAGATTATTTTAAGATGCAAGCTGAAATACCTACTTTTTGAAAGAATGACACACAAATTGAGGTCATTCAGACTTGGGTGTTGAGCAGGCATTTTCTCTCAAATGAACAAAGTGAGGCTATCATTTCAAGGAACACAACTGACAGTACTTATTGTCAATCATATTCAAGAGAAAAATTACAATTTTGAGAAGGCTGTGCAACTATGAACTTGACAGCTACTTAAAAACTTTTCTGATGAAATTGGTGATGACATTGATGAATGCCATTTTAATTGTATAGTGAAGTGTGTCAACATGTGGAAGATCTGTATAACTCATGGAATCAGTTTTTCTAAATGATTAATGCACAGGTTAAGATGTATCCAAAGCACAAGACAGACCAACAGATCTTATGGGAACAATATGAAAGGTCTATTCATACGGTTTTAGATTTCAGCAGTCACTTGTCAAGTTTTAATGTAATATCAGGAGTATCCATAATTATCAGAAAAGCTATTAAAATCCTCCTCCCCCTTCCAATTTCATATTTGTGTAAGCCATATTTTCTTGACATACTTCAACCAAAATAACATTGCAAAAGATTGAATGCAGAAGCAGGTAAGAACTCAATTGAGTTATAATAAGCCAGAAATTGAAGTCATACAAAAATGTAAAAGAAAACATCACTAATTTTTTTGCTTTTGAAATAAACAAAAATTGTTTTAAAAATGATAACCTGGGCCAGGCATGGTGGCTGATGACTGTAATCCCAGCACCTTTGGAGGCCCAGGTGGCAGATACACCTGAGATCAGGAGTTTGAGACCAGCCAGGCAAAAATGGCAAATCCCTGTCTCTACTAAATATACAAAAATTAGCTGCACATGGTGGTGCATGCCTGTAATCTCAGCTCCTTGGGAGGCTGAGGCAGGAGAATCCCTCAAACCTGAGACACAGAGGCTGCAGTGAGCCGAAATCATGCCACTGCACTGCAACCTGGGTGACAGAGTAAGACTCCATCTCAAAAAAAAAAAAAAAAAAAAAAAAAAAAAAAAAAAAAAAAAGCATGTAAATAGGTTTATTTTTGATGCACTGTTTTTTTTAATTTCTCTATTTTAATTTCTAATATGGTAAATCACTAGATATAATGCATGTAAGCAGAAGCTCTTTGTATCCTCAAGTTTTTGAGGCTTTAAAGGGATCTCAAGGCAAAAATGTTTGAGAACTGCTGCTCTAAATCTTCCAGTTTACAGGAAATACAAAGGAACAGAGGAATGTGTTAACTTCATAGCAATTCAATGAGCAAAGTTCAAAAGTGCGAAACTTTACAAGACAAATAACTTCGCTTCTCCAAAAATTGAACTGCAAGAAAAGAAAGTGGAGAGGGAGAAACTGACAGAGTAAAAGGAATTTAAGACTCATATCATCAGCCTAGAGCGGTGGTTCATACCTATTAATAAAATCCCCCAGCACTTTGAGGGCAAGGTGGGAGAATCGATTTAACCCAGGAATTCAAGACCAATTTAGGCAAATAAGAGAAACCGTCTTTACAAAAAAACCATATATGTATATTTTTTATATATAATATATATAATTTATATAATATATATAATTTTATGTATTTATAATTTATATATTATATATAATTTTTATATATAATATATAATTTATATATATATATATATATATATATATATTAGCTGTGTGTATTGACACATGCCTCTGGTCCCAGATACTTGGGAGATTGAGGTGGGAGGATTACTTGGGCCAGGGAGGTCCAGGCTGCAGTGAGCCATGATCACACCACTGCACTACAGCCTCGTTGACAGAGCAAGACACTGTCTCAAAAAACGTCAACCAGATAGATATGAGGGCAATCTGACTGTGACATCTGTCACTCTTGATCGCCAGGGTTGATTCGGCTGATCTGTCTAGCTAGGCAGGAGTCCCCTTCCTCCCTCACCACTCCATGTGCTTCCCTCTCGAAGCTGTGCACTCAGGGAAAGAGGATGCCATCCTCAATAGAGGAAGGCCAGTCTTCAGTCAAGGGTATACAAGTAGCTGCACTCCTCTGCTAGAACCTCCAAACAAGCTCTCAAGATCCATTGGTAAAAGAACCTAGTAGGGTAGTCAAGCTTCCAAGACTCCAGACACATCTGAATGAGTTGCTGCATGTGGCAGTCTGCCTTTCTTTAAAAGCAAACAAACCAAACCACCAAACTTCAAGTAATAAGGCTGATAATGTTTTACATAATGAATCTCAGTATAAAACATGCAATGATTGAATTATTTACATAGCCCAGCAGAAGCGATTCAATAGTCTGCCCTGATGTGGACTGTAAGAATGATTAGAAAAGAAGTTATGCCTGAGAAAGGTTTGAAAGACAGTAATAGTTTTGCTAAGTGGACAAGAGTCGAAAGGACAGTCCCGGCAGAGCAGCATATGTAAGATATACAGAAGGAAGGCAGTGAGACAGTATGGGTTCAGGGAAATCAAAGCAGTCTCTTTCAGGAGAATAAAGTACAAAAAGCCTATGTCCAGAAATAAGACAGGAGAACCAGGTATCATCATAAGGGCCTCATATCCCAGTAGTTTTCTCTCTTCAGCTTTCTTTTCTGATGCTTAATTCTAGTAAGTTCTGTGAGGGTGTGGTCAGGCCCTAAGAGGCCCCAGTGATCCCTGCATTCTGGTATTCACATGCTTGTGTAATCCTCTCCCAAAATGCACCAGGGTTGGTCTGGTCTGTGTGCCTAATAGCGATGCTAGGAGCTCTGGTGGGGAATGTTAATAATGCTATTATTATTGTGAGGTGAGGCTCACATCAGTGAGAAAATGCATCAGTAGAGAAAAAGGATACATGGGAAATCTCTGTAAACATCCACTGAATTTTGTTGTGAACCTAAAACTACTCTAAAAAATAAACTCTATTAAAAAAAGTGTAGGGGGATGGTATGTCACTTCCAAAATTGGGCTTAAAAAGACTCTAGCTTTTTGTCTTGGGTGTTTTTCTCTCATCTTTCACACTCTGGGAAATGCAAATACATAAAAAAATATAAGAAACCCATGAACCTCCATATACCCACCACCCAGCTTCAAAAATTAACAGATTTTGCAAATTTTGTTTTATCTATCTCCTCTCACTCTTATTTCTCCTCTCCATCACCAATGAAGTATTTTAAAGCAGATCCCAGGCATCACCTTAAAGTCATGCACTTCATGTATAACAACATTTTGGCCATTGACAGACCACATATATGACAGTGGTCTCATAAGATTATAATACTGTTTTTACAGTGCCTTTTCGACGTGTAGATATGTTTAGATACACAAATCCTTACCATTGTGTTGCCTACAGTATTCAGTACAGTAAGTAATATGCTGTACAAGTTTGTAGGCTAGGAGCAACAGGCTATCCCACATAGCCTAGGTAATGTAGTAGGCTATACCATCTAGATTTATGTAAGTACACTCCGTGATGTTTATGCAAAGATGAAATCACCTAAGGACATATTTCTCAGAACATACCCCTGTTGTTAAGTGAAGCATGACTGTATTTCACCCACATTTGAATATTTAACAGATAAAGTCTAACTATAACATTATCACACTTGATAAAATTAACATTCCTTAATGTCATCTAATACCCAATGTTAAAATTCCCCTAGTTACCACTTAATTTGTTTACTATTACACTTTGAAGTTTTCTTTTTTTCCTATCCCTTCTTTCGCTCACTTGGTCAAATTTCTATTTTGTTCCTTTGCCCTTTAATTTTAGAAATTCTTCTATAGTTTCTATTCTATTTGTGTATGTGTATCTGCACTACAACAGATATATTTAAACATATTTCTCTACGAAGATACTCACATTAAGAGGCTGTTATCCATCCTGGCTAACATGGTGAAATCCCGTCTCTACTAAAAATACAAAAAAAAAAAAAAAAAAAATTAGCTGGGCAGAGTGGCGGGCGCCTGCAGGCGCCTGTAGTCCCACTGCACTCCAGCCTGGGCAAGACAGGGAGACTCCGTCTCAAAAAATCAAAAAAAAAAAGAGGCTGTTAGAAATACTTCATAGATGCTCTAAAGCATCAGTCATAACATACGTGATACTTGGCCCATATTTAGAGATATGAGAGTGGGCAGTGGCTTCGGGTGTTATCAGCTAGCTCCATTATAAAATACGTCATCAATCTTTCACCTAAGGGGTTAAGCAGATACTAATAATCGATGCTTACATCTATTATTTCACCGAGAGTTATAAATGATACCTTATCATTCCTTTGGATTTATCAGCTCAAATATATCTGAAAAACTTGCCTTGATCAGCTATTTGATTATCTTGAAATACAATTTATACTAGAAAGTAGAAAATGTTTGCTTCTCCCCTTTACCAATTTTCAGAACTTGATTCTGCAGCAACCTCCAAAAGTAACTCACCAGTTTCTAAAATTTTGTTTAGTATTAGTACGAGCTCATAAATTATTTTTTAATATTCTGATGTAAATAAATTTTTATATATTCAGTCAGTTGCAATTTTTCCTTTTGATATTTGAATTGTCTCACCTTTGGCAAGTAGGGTCCCCCTTCATTTTGGCTCCTATCCTTTTGACACAACTTTTGATAGCTATCTTGCCTTTCTGATACATGAAAAATATTTTTATACATTTCTTGTCCCAAACCTGAAATCAGCCCTTCCTCAAGAAGTTCTAGCTCCTTTTAGTGGGAAATACTTACAGAACATAATCTGTGTCTTAGTAATGTTCATTGTTAATGGCTTTTTACTGCTTCCAGGCCTCTCCAGTAAACAAAGTTATGTGTTTTTTGGCAAAAGAAAACCCAATCAAGAATAACCTCAATAGATGTAGGAAAAAAAGGGTGACAAAGTGCAACACCTATTCATAATAAAACCCCTCAACAAACTAGGAATAGAAAGGATCATTCTTAACTTGATAAAAGACATCTATGAAAAAACCTACAGCCAACATCATATTTAATTGTAAAAGACATGATGCTTTCCTACTAAAAACAAGACTAAAATGTACATTCTTACCAGTTCTATTCACCACTGTACTGGAGATTCTAGCCAAGGCAATTCAGCAAGAAAAAGAAACAAAAGATTAAAAATTAAGAAATAAAATTGTCTTTATTCACAGATGATATGAATCTTATATGTAGAAACTCCTAAAGAATTCAGTGAAAAAAAACTGCTAAGTTCAGCAAAGTCACAGGATACAAGAGCTATATACAAAATCACTTGTATTTCTACATGCTAGCAACAAAACAATTTGAAAATGAAATTAAGACAATTCCATTCTCACATAAGTATACATATGTAACAAACCTGCACGTTATGCACATGTACCCTAGAACTTAAAGTATAATAAAAAAAAAAAAGACAATTCCATTCTCAATAGATCTAAAAGAATAAAATATTTGAAGAAGATTAAATGGAAAAACATCCTGCTCATAGATTAGAAGATTTACTATCATTATGGCAACACTCCCCAAACTGCTCTATAGATTCAACACAATCATTATCAAAATCCCAGCAAATTTTTTTTTTTTTTTGCAACGATTGACAAGTTGATCCTAAAATTCTTATGGAAATGCAAAAGACTCAGCCAAATAACCTTGGGAAAAAACAAAGTTGAAGTTCTCACACTGGCCGGGCGCGGTGGCTCAAGCCTGTAATCCCAGCACTTTGGGAGGCCAAGACGGGCGGATCACGAGGTCAGGAGATCGAGACCATCCTGGCTAACATGGTGAAACCCCGTCTCTACTAAAAATACAAAAAAAAAAAAAATGAGCCGGGCGAGGTGGCAGGCGCCTGTAGTCCCAGCTACTCGGGAGGCTGAGGCAGGAGAATGGCATAAACCCAGGAGGCGGAGCTTGCAGTGAGCTGAGATCCGGCCACTGCACTCCAGCCTGGGTGACAGAGCGAGACTCCGTCTCAAAAAAAAAAAAAAAAAAAAGAAGTTCTCACACTTCCTGATTTCAAAATTCACTACAAAGCTATAGTAATTGAGACAGTGTCATACTGGCATAGGAAGTGACAAGTACAATGAAATAGAAAGTCCAGAAATAAACCCAAACATCCATGAAATACTGATTTTTGAAAAAAGTGACAAGATAATTCAATAAGAAAAGAAGTATTTTCAACATATGGTGCTGAAGCAAGTGAATATCCACATGCAAAAGGATGAATCTGGAACCCTACACAAAATTTAACTCAAAATGACAGACCTAATTTTCTATTTAGAAAATCCTGAGAAGAAAACAAAAGCAAACCTTTAGGACCTGAGGTTAATTGATGATTTATTAGATTCAACACCAAAGTACAAGCAATAAAAGAACAAAAATTGATCAATTAGACTTCATGAAAATTAAAAACTTTTGCACTTTAAAAATAAGAATTAATTCTGATATTCCCAATTAAATGTAATATGATTTTTTACTTGATTTTATAATTGTGTATCTTTTACACTGATAATTTTTTTTTTTTTTTAATGTCACCCAGGCTGGATTGCAGTGGCACAATCTTGGTTCACTGCAATCTCCACCTCCCAGGCTCAAGTGATCCTCCCAACCCAGCCTCCTGAGTAGCTGGTACTACAGACATGTGCCACCGTGCCTGGCTAATTTTTTGTGTTTTTTGTAGAGACGGTGGTTTTGCCATGTCGCCCAGGCTGGTCTTGAACTTCCGACCCCAGATGATCCACCCACCTTGGCCTCCCAAAGTGCTGGAATTACAGGCATGAGCCATCATGCCCAGCCTACACTGAAAATCTGAATAATTACATACATATTACCATATTATAAATAGTGCCAAAATAATAATAGCCATATTATTAATAACAAGACAACTGAATGTGATTTAAAATTTATTTGCTGCTCTTCTTTTTCTAGGATGGCGCCTGCTAGAATATACAACCAGAATACCACAAATTTAAAGATACTAAAAATTTAAAGATACACAAATTTAATGATACTCCAGACCGGGTGCAGTGGCTCATGCCTGCAATCCCAGCACTTTGGGAGGCCAAGAGGGGAGGATCACCTGAGCCCAGGAGTTCAAGACTAGCCTGGGCAACACAGCAAGACCCCAACTCTAAAAAAAAAAAAAAAAATTATCAAAAAAAAAAAAAGAAAAAAGGCCAGACACGGTGGCACACACCTGCAGTCCCCAGCTACTCAGGAAGCTGAGGCGAGAGGATCACTTGAGCCCAACAGTTTGAGCCCAGCTTGAGCAATATAGCAAGATCCCATCTATAAAATAAAAATATAAAGAACAGGTGTGGTGGCTCATGCCCATAATCCTAGCATTTGGGGAGGCCAAGGCAGGAGGATTGTTTGAGCCTCGGCTGAGGTGGGAAGTGTTCAAGACCAGCCTGGGCAATCCCTAGCAAAAATACAAAAAATTAGCTGGGCATTATTGCATGCACCCGTAGTCCAAGCTACTTGGGAGGCTGAGGAGGGAAGATGGTTTGAGCCCAGGAGGCAGAGGCTGCAGTGAGCTGAGATCGTGCCACTGCACTCCAGCCTGGGCAACAGAGCCAAACCCTGTCTCTAAAATAAAAAATAAAATAAAATAAAGTAAAGTAAAATGAAATGAAATGAAATGAAATAAATAAAATAAAATAAAAATAGATACTGAAAAAAATTTGTGTGGGCTGGGCACAGAGTGGCTCTTGCCTGTAATACCAGCACTTTGGGAGGCCATTGCAGGAGGATCGCTTGAGCCCAGGAGTTTAAGACCTGCCTGAACAACATAGGGAGACCCCATCTCTACAAAAATTGAAAAATTCACCAGGCGTGGTGGCAGTATGACTGTGGTCTCAGCTACTTGGAAGGCTGAGGTTGGAGGATTACTTGGGCCAGGGAGGTCAAGGCTGCAGTGAACTGTGATTGTGCCACTGCACTCCAGCCTGGGCAACAGAGCAAGACCGTGTCTCAAAAAAGAACAAAACAACTTGTGTGACTATGCCATGAACTTAATATAGTTAGGCTCATTTATTTTTAATTGCTAAGGATTGCTTTGTTTTTTCCTTTGATTCTAATTTTGTCTCCTAATTATACAAAACATTTACATGGTTCTAAACTATAAAAAAGGAACATTCAGGTAAATCTTAACTCTCATTCCTGTCCCCTCTACTCTGTTCCTTCCTTCTCCCTATAAGTAAATACATTTATAAGTTTGTGGTTTATCCTTCCATTGTTTTTTGAAAGCAAAAGGAAATACACACTCATATCTCCCTCATTCCTTACATAAAAAGTACAATACTCTACATTCTGTCCACATACATTGCTCTTTCACATAACAATATATCCTGGAGCTCACTCCATGGGAGTAAAGAGATATCTTCCCCAATCCTTTTTATAGTTGCATAGTAGTAATTCATTTTGCAGCTATAGCAGGCCTGATGAGCATCTGAGTTGTTTTTAGTCCTGCTATTACAAATACTATTGTACTAAGTAACCGTGTACATGCTTCATTTCGTAATTTTTTGCCAGTGAATATTTGGGACAGAATCCTAGAAGTGGAATTGCTAATCAAAGGGTGACTGCACACACAGTTTTGTTCAATATTGCTAACTTCTTCTCCATTAGGGTTATATCATTTGCAATAACCTTTTAACTGGTTCCCTTCTTCCACTCTTGTCTACCTACACCCATTCTCCCTACTATCTTATAAAATACTAATTCAATCATATTACTCTTACTTAAAATCTTTCAGTGGCTTCCCATTGCATTTATAATAAAATCCAATCTCTTTACACTATAAAAACTTAGGTGATATAGCTCCTCCCTCTGTATCAAGTTAGAATTAGGTCTGACTATGAACAAGAAAGACCCAAAATGACAACAGCTAAAACAAGACAGAAGTTTACTTCTCTGACAAGAAAATCTAGAGGAAGACTGCCCAAGGCCGGCACTGGAGTTCACCTTCAAGAAAACCTCAGGGCACAAGCTCCTCCCAGGCCACGCTCTGTCATCCCTAGGACTTGTTCCTCATCCCCATGACCTAAGAGAATAGCTATAGTACTAGTCATAATTTCAATGTTCCAGGCAGCAAAGTGGGAAGAAGGGAAAAGTAAGAAAAGGGGGATGGGGTACATGCCAGCTGTTTTTTATTATAGGTAAGATTCCTGGAAGCTCTACATGACACTTCAGTTTGTATCTCAAATCAGAACATATTTATATGACTATACCTACCTATGAGGAAGGATGGAAAATATCATCTTTATTCTAGGCAGCCAGGTGCCCCAGCCAAAAACTGGGAGATATTATGCCATGGAAGAAGGCTCTGCTGCACAACCTGTTCAGTTTCAGCTCATAATAGGCCATACACCCTTATTCACTATGCTCTAGCCAAAAGACTTCCTTTGTTCTTCAAAGCTGCCAAACTCTTACCTATCTCAAGGTTTCTCCTGCCTAGCACACCCTTCCTCAGATCTTCACATGGCTTGTTCCATCTCATCATTCAGGACTCAGTTCAAAAGGTCACTTCCTCAGACAGATCTTTGACTACCGTATGAAAGGTAGGCCCCACCCCAGTCACCCTTTTTCATATTGCACTGCCTTATTTTCTTCATAGCATTTGTCTCTATCTGAAATTATTTACTTTTTGCTTTATTTCACTAGAATATAATTTCCTCAGAACAAAGACCTTTTTTTCACTTCTTCACTGCTATATTCCTATTACACAATACAATTCTAAGCACATGGTAGGAGTTTAATATTAGTTGAATGGATGAATGTCTCACTCCAAAGCCCATGCTTTTCCCATTACATCTGCTGCTCCTAGTATATCTGAAATAATATCCCATTCCAGTAGCTAATCTTTGTTTTTTTGAGAATGACAGCCTATTAATTTTCTTTCAATCAAGATTTTTAAGAAATTATTCTTAAAGTAAAAGAAAATCTTACGCTCAGTAAGTAAAAAGAAGAGATTTGAATAAAATATTGTGGGCAAGACTCTTAAGTTGCTCGATCTCAGTTTTCATCTGTAAAAAGAAAGGGTTGATAAAAATTGATTTAATCTACAGATATTTATCAAGCATTATGCTAAACTGGGACATGAAGGTTAAATAAGATAATTTCTGACCTCAAAAAGGGCTCACAGGTGCCTTTCAACTCTGTAATTTGTATGATTCTATATAATTGTTAGTCCGTACCCTCTGTGTTAATAGAAAAAGCCTACCAATTTCCACTACTGAGATGTTAATTAAAAGATGTCAAGACATTGATACACACATTGATTCACTTTAAAACGAACATTTAATTCAACATTGCAACAGGAGTTGAACTGTATTTAAAACAGAAGCATATTAGTGACTAAAAAAAATGTGTACATTAATCCTTAGTTCCCTTTTGAGGGGATTTTGATTGCCAGTTCTCTGCAGTGAAATTCTAGGAAAATGTCTTTAGAAGACAGAATTCTTTCTGAATGCAAGTCTAAAATGCTTAAAAGAGATTAAAGGTTTTAAAGACTCAAATCAGAAATATCCATTAGATATATCTCATTTGAATCCTAAGAGTTTAAACACAATAAACACTATATTTATTTACTTTATTTTTTTTTATTTTTTGAGGCAGAGTCTCACTTTGTTGCCCAGGCTGGAGTGCAGTGGTGCAATCTTGGCTCACTGCAGCCTGTCTTCTGGGTTCAAACGATTCTCTTGCCTCAGCCTCCACAGTAACTGGGATTATAGGCATGCGCCACCACACCCAGCTAATTTTTGTATTTTCAGTAGAGAAGGGGTTTCACCATGTTGGCCAGGCTGGTCTAGAATTCCTGGCCTCAAATGATCCACCGACCTCAGCCTCCAAAAGTGCTAGAATTACAGGTATGAGTCACCAAGCCCAGCCTATATATATATATATATTTAAAGATGACAAGAAATTAACAACTCAGCATTTTGAGAATGGCATGCCAGGTTATCGTGATTAGTACATGGGCACCTGGCTGTAGCTCATCTACTACCATATTCTTTGTACTTCTAGATCCTTCTTGGCTTCCATCTTGGCAACTCCAAAGGCATGGTGGGGAAAACAGATGCAGAGATAGATGCCTATTTCTCCTGCAGTCTCTTTCAGCATAGCAATTAGGCAAGTCATCAATAAGAAAAAGAGTATATAATCTGTAACTTATAGTCCACATAAGGCTTCACTCAATTTGAAAAACTGCCAGTTCTGTCAAATATGCTAACACTCCGATAAGATATTTATGACACAGAATCTGCAAAAAGAAAAAGAAGACATTTATAATTAGAATAGTATTAATTATAACAAAGCAGATTGATATTTGAGTAATCAATGTTATATTGGTCTAACTTCTGGATTTAATTCATGAAGTTTAACAAATGCAATACACTCATTTTTGGCCAGGCACAGTGGTTTATCCCTATAATCCCAGCACTTTGATAGGCTGAGGCAGGAGGATCACTTGAGCCTAGGAGTTCAAGACCAGCCTGGGCAACAAAGGGAGACCTCATCGCTACAGAAAACTGTAAAATGTAAAAAACAGCCAGGTTTAGTGGTATACACCTATAGTCCCAGCTGCTCACAAGGCTGAGGGAGGAGGATCACTTGAGCCCAGGAGTTAAAGGTTATAGTGAGCTATAATCATGCTACTGCATTCCAGCCTGGGTGAAAAAGTGAGACTCCGTCTCTAAAACAAAAAACAAACCTCTCATTTTTATATTTTCTATTTCTTTCCTTTCTTGTTTCTTAATGCTAGTCTCTTCTCATCAAAATTATTTCCCAACCTGTTGCACTGTGACCTCCAGTTTGAAAAGCATGAATATAGTGCTTACAGAGTATTGACTTCTTGGATCTAAGAGATAAGAGTTCAAATCTTGATTCTTCCTCTTGATAAGCTATCTTGCTTGTCATTTAAACCTGTCCTGGTCTCAGTTTCCTTGTTTTAAAATAAAACATGGATAAAAACACCTAACTGTCCAGGCACGGTGGCTCACGCCTATAATCCCAGCACTTTGGGAGGCTGAGGCGGTTGGATCACGAGGTCAGCCTGGCCAACATGGCGAAACCCCATCTCTACTAAAAATACAAAAATTAGCCGGGCATAGTGGTGGGCGCCTGTAATCCCAGCTACTCGGGAGGCTGAGGCAGGAGAATTGCTTGAACCGAGGAAGTGGAGACTGCAGTAAGCCAAGATCACACCACTGCACACCAGCCTAGGAGACAGAGCAAGATTCCATCTCAAAGGAAAAATAATAATAATAATAATAAAACCTAACTAGCTGGGCACAGTGGCTCATGCCTGTAATCCCAACACTTTAGGAGGCCAAGGCAAGTGGATCATTTGAAGTCAGGAGTTCAAGACCAGCCTGGCCAACATGGTGAAACCCCAACTCTACTAAAAATACAAAAATTAGCTGGGCATGGTGGCAGGCACATGTAGTCTCAGCTACTCAGGAGGCTGAGGTACGAGAATCACTTCAACCCAGGAAACAGAAGTTGCACTGAGTTGAGATCACACCACTGCACTCCAGCCTGGGCAACAGAGCAAGACTCTGTCTCAAAATAAATAAATAAATAAAGGTAAAAATAGTAAAAAAAGTAAAATTACAAAAATTAGCCAGGTGTAGTGGCTTATGCTTGTAGTCCCAGCTACTCAGGAGGCTGAGGCACAAGAATCGTTTGAGCCCAGGAGGCAGAGGTTGTAGTTAGCCGAGATCGCACCACTGCACTCTAGCCTGGGTGATAGAGTAAGATTCTGTCTCAAAAAAAACAAAAAGCAAACACACAAAAAACACCTAACTACAGGGTTGCTCTAAAGATTAGAATTTAAGGTCTGTTAAACTCTTGGCATAGTAACAAGATCACAAGAAACATTTACCGAATGTATATTGTGGCTGTATATTTTAACATATTTTAGGAGCCAATTCTCAGTTTATTTCTGATACTTTTTTTTTTTTTTTTTTTTTGAGACAGAGTCTTACTCTGTTGCCCAGGCTGGAGTGTGGTGGCGCAATCTCGGCTCACTGCAAGCTCCGTCTCCCGGGTTCACACCATTCTCTTGCCTCGGCCTCCCGCGTAGCAGGGACTACAGGCGCCTGCCACCACACCTAATTTTTTGTATTTTTAGTAGAGACGGGGTTTCACTGTGTTAGCCAGGATGGTCTTGATCTCCTGACCTCGTGATCCGCCCGCCTCAGCCTCCCAAAGTGCTGGGATTACAGGCATGAGCCACTGCGCCTGGCCTATTTCTGATACTTCTTATCAGAAATCACTCTGCAGAGAATAAAACAATGTCTGTATTATTTCTTTCCCAATAAGGATAGAAAAGCCTAGAATATAAAGATGACATCTTAGTTCTGTGTTTCTGGCTATAATTTTGTCTAACATACAAAATTCTCTATTACTCTGATAATTAATTCAAAATTTCACAAGAAACAATTTTGAAAGTTTCAAAGTTACTATAAAATAATAATTCATATTATTACCAAAGGCTGAAGCACACAGCATATAGTGTCCTTCTATTATAAGGCTATATCTAGAAGGCTAAAGACTTTAGTAAACCATAAACCATAAAATAAAAGCTCTCTGTTGTCTTGGATACATTCAAGTATGTTTCTTCAATGTGGACAATACAATCATCATACATTTTTAAAACCATAAAATGAGGAAAAATTACTTAACTAGATTGTTCAAACTAACCTTTATTTTTCCATCAGTATGTGCTGAAGCTACAGATGTTGAAACACGAACCAATCTTGTGGCTGATAAATGAATCTTGAAATGTCTATGGAAATGTGAATAAAGGCAGTCCATGAATAGGTCAACTTCTTCCTGGGTAACCTCCCCAGGTGTTTTGTGGATGCTGTCCCATAGAGCTTTTGCATCCTCTGGATGTATTGCATAAGAAATGTCCAGACTTTGAGGGCTACAGGGTACAGACCAAAGAAATTCAGTAGTAGCCACATAATGGTCCACTTTGCATGCAGTCCACATGGCAGCCATCCAGGAAAGATTAAATGCATTGATTGCTAAAGGACTGAAATAACAGTCAAAGGTTTTCTGAAACCAAGTTCCAATTATGGCTGTGTTAGACTCTGCTCCATTTGCTAGGAATAAGGGCAGACAGGTGAAATCTTCTGAAACAGTCTCCAGAAGACTGTCTCCAAAAATACAGCAGAACCAGCCAGTCCACAACACTTTACCTTCTCTATTCTCAGATGGCAATTGAGATTTTGACAGAATCTACAAAGAAAGTAAACAGGTCCCTTAAATTCAAAAGTACATTTACTTCTAAATTCCATCTTCTCAAAATTAGTTCATTAAAAATAAGACGAGCCAATGTAATACCTGCAAAAAACCATAGAGGGAATAGTCTCCCTAATGATTAACAGGACGTATCAAAATAATTGGCCTTTTTTTTTTTTTTTTTTTTTGAGACGGAGTCTCACTCCGTTGCCCAGGCTGGAGTGCAGTGGCGCGATCTCAGCTCACTGCAACCTCCACCTCCTGGGTTCAAGTGATTCTCCAGCCTCAGCCTCCCAAGTAGCTGGGATTATAGGCATGCACCACCATGCCCGGCTAATTTTTGTATTTTCAGTAGGGATGGGGTTTCACCATATTGGCTAGGCTGGTCTCGTACCTCTGACCTCAGGTGATCTGCCCATCTTGGCCTCCCAAAGTACTAGGATTATAGGTGTGAGCTACCATGCCCGGCCCCCAATATTCTTATACAGTGGAAACATGATATATGGCAAGACCTTGGTGTAACCAAAATGCAAAACAAGAGCTACCAATATGGCATAACCCGGTGTAGTACCCTGAAACAAACAAACAAACAAACAAAACCCTCAACTTTAGAAAGAACTGTGAAAGATCAAAAAATCCAACATGTTTGAATTCTTTCATTAAGGAAGACTTCAATATTTCCTAAGGCAGCACTATCAACTTAAAACGTTCTTTTATGGCCGAGCGCGGTGGCTCATGCCTGTAATCCCAGCACTTTGGGAGGCCAAGACGGGCAGATCACGAGGTCAGGAGATCGAGACCATCCTGGCTAACACAGTGAAACCCTGTCTCCACTAAAAATACAAAAAATTAGCCGGGTGCGGTGGCGGGCGCCTGTAGTCCCAGCTACACGGGAGGCTAAGGCAGGAAAATGGCATGAACCCGGGAGGCGGAGCTTGCAGTGAGTCGAGATCGCGCCACTGCACTCCAGCCTAGGCGACACAGCAAGACTCCGTCTCAAAAAAAAAAAAAAAAAAAAAAATGTTCTTTTATATGTTAGACCCTACATTTTCTACCCACTAGTCCTGCTTTCTTCCTTTTGGGCATGTAGAATATAATCACATCTAATCTCTCTTCTACAGGAAAAGTCCTTCAGATATTTGATGGTCCCCATCATATATAGTACTAAGTTCAACATTTCCAGTTTCTTCAGCCATTCACCTAAGACATACATTCACATTCTCTCACTATGCTAGTCACTCTTCCCTGAAATTATTCTGCATAGGAATCATTATTTTAAAGTAATTGAACATAATTACTTTGAAAAGGTCTGATTCAGGGAAGGAGGGGGGAAAAAGATCTGATTGCAAGACTAACCATCACCTTTAACCTAGATTATACTATTAATGTAATCTCACATTGCAGTTTTCTGGTTTTTAGTTGACAGCTTTATATAAACTAGCCCTGTATATTCATGTTTGCTTTATAGGTAAATCTCTCCCAACTTATACTGAGGCTGTTAATTTATTCCTACTAAAATTTTAATCTCTTCTGATTTGGCTCATTGGACAATTCATTCAGATAATTGAGGATCTTTTATTATATTTTTAGCTGATTGCCTAACCCCTCAAACTTTAAATTTTAAGTTACATGACAAACATGCCTTCCAGATACTCAAAGAACTCTGTTAAAGCATTAAGCAGACCAAGGTTAAGATCACAGTTTTGTATCATACCCCTTCAGAAATGATCGTTTACACAGTCCTTTTAACATATTTCTCCTTCTTATTCAAGAAATTTTGAAAGACTCTCAAATACCTGGAAGCTTAGATATATTAAGTTTATTACACTTTCATGACCTAAGAGTCCTGTAATCCTATCAAGAAATGAGATTTAATTTGAAAACTATTAGAACACTATACCAGGAATTCAAGAGGTCATTTCTAATCCTCACAAGGGTAGATGCTTGCATCATAATATGCAAGTCACAGAACTTCTCTGTGCATCAGGTGCTTCACTTGACAAAAACTGCTAGTTGTCTCTTGAGTATCCATTTTTCCTTCCACAATAAAATAGTCCCTTTATGGCCGGGCAAGATGGCTCATGCCTGCAATCCCAGAACTTAGGGAGGCCGAGGCGGGTGGATCACTTGAGCTCAGGAGTTTGAGACCAGCCTGGGCAACATGATGAAACCCTGTCTCTACAAAAATATAAAATTAGCCTGGCATGGCGGCACATGCCTATAGTCCCAGCTACTTGGGGGGCTGAGGCGGGAAGACTACTTAAGCCCAGAAGGTAGAGGTTGCAGTGAGCGGAGACAGTGGCACTGCACTCCAACCTGGGTGACAGAGTGAGAACCTGTCTCAAAAAAAAAAAAAAAAAAGTCTCTTTAGTTAAGCTGGCAGAGTACCCACTGAAAAAACATTCTTTTCTAGTCTCCCTTCCAACTAAGATGTAAACAGAAGTTATTGGGTCTCAGCAAGATTTACTCTGCATCAGGTTCTGTTTGTCCTTCCCATCTTCTTCCTACTTCCTGCCTGGAACTTAAATATAAGGTTTAGAGCTGCTGGAGGCATCTTACGTTAGACCATAAGGTAACTTTTAGGATGAAAGTCATGCACTAAGTAGAAGAAAGAGCCTAGATTATTAATTATTTCATCAAGCATCATACCAGCCTTGGACAGCTTACATCCATGCACTTTAAAAAAAAAAGACAGTATACCACTATCTTGTTTAATTCACTATTCTTTAGGCTAACCCTAATCCTAGAACATCTTGAGATCTTTGCCAATACCATGACCTATATCTGGGGTCACCAATTTTTTTCTGTAAAGGGCCGGTTAGTAAGCATTTCAGACTTTGCCGGCAATATAGTCTCTGTTGCAACTTCTCAACTCTGCTGTTGCAGCACAAAAGCAGCAACAGACAATATATAAGCAAATAAAAGGGACTATGTTCCAATAAAACCTTATTTACAAAAACAAGCAGCAGGTCAGATTTGGCCTATGGGCCATGATTTACTGACCCCTAATCCATACAAACAAAAAGTCAGTCCTTTTCAACTGCTTGAGAACTTAATTTCCTTATCCATTATTAAGATTAGTTAGCTCAGGCCGGGCGCGGTGGCTCAAGCCTGTAATCCCAGCACTTTGGGAGGCCGAGACGGGCGGATCACGAGGTCAGGAGATTGAGACCATCCTGGCTAACACTGTGAAACCCCGTCTCTACTAAAAAATACAAAAAACTAGCCGGGCGAGGTGGCGGGCGCCTGTAGTCCCAGCTACTCGGGAGGCTGAGGCAGGAGAATGGCGTAAACCCGGGAGGCGGAGCTTGCAGTGAGCTGAGATCCGGCCACTGCACTCCAGCCCGGGTGACAGAGCGAGACTCCATCTCAAAAAAAAAAAAAAAAAAAAAAAAGATTAGTTAGCTCAAAAGAAACAGAAGCAGCAGGCATGAATAATAAACAAAATAAATCTGAGGCTGAGTGTGGTGGTTCATGCCTGTAATCCCAGCACTTTGGGAAGCCAAGGTGGGTGGATCACTTGAGCCCAGGAGTTCGAGACCAACCTGGGCAACATGGCAAGACCCTGTCTACAAAAAATACAAAATTTACCCAAGTGTGGTGGCATGCACCTGAGTCCCAGCTACTTTGAAGGCGAAGGTGGAAGGATCACTTGAGCCCAGGAGGCAGAGGTTGCAGTACGCCAAGATCGTGCCACTGTACTTTAGCCTGGGTGACAAAATGAGACCCTATCTCAAAAAAAAAAAAAAAAAAGAAATGCAACATTTTATATTCCTTCCTGTAAGTAGTATATAAGAGCAATAGAACTATCTTGATTGATTAAGAAACCAGATTTATTTATTTAATTATTGTATTTTTTGTAGAGATGGCATCTTGTCATGTTGCCCAGGATGGTCTCGAACTCCTAGGCTCAGGTGATCTGCCCGCTGTAGCCTCCCAAAGTGCTGGGATTACAGGCGTGAGCCACTGCACCTGGCCTTAAAATGTTACATTTCTGAGAGTAACCTGGCATGAAGTATCACAATATTTAATGATATATATTTTTATACTAAAATTCTACTTATAGAAATTTAATCCCAGAAAAACCCACAAAAATATGGAATTCCTAATGACATGAGTAATTGTCTACAATATTAGTAAAAATATAATGTACAAATATGGGCAATATGATCCCAATTTCAAGACTATATAGACACAGATAACCAAACATATATACCAAAATGTTAAAACTATAATTTTTAACTTTTTTGTACTTTCATGTATTTCCTCAGTTTTCAAAAATAAACATGATTTTGTACACAAACTACCTACATACGCAGGAAAAATTTTTTAAGTTGATTATATCTAATTATTATAGTTTAGTCAAACAAGACATAAAATACATTATAAATCACAAACTTAGAAATTTTTAAAACAGTTAAGAAAATATCACAACAATTTCCAAACTAAGAAAATGCAGATTCTTTTCCCCTAGAAAGCAAGTATTGTTTATGTACTATACCTGGACAAGAAATGCTTCTGGATCCCTTTGTGTTCCCTTCATTCCTAGGAGAGTAGAAAAAATCACTTTGATGTTGAAGTCTTCTCCCACTTCCACAGCAAGTCCTTTTTGCTTTTCAGCAACAATAAAAGCATTCAGAAGTCTAGAATACTGTTTGAGATTACTATAGGAGAATTTATATAAGGGAGTTAAACTATATAAAGTCCACTGTTTATGCAGAAGGAACGCAACCTTTTGAGGGTCAACATCTTCCTACAAAAAAAAAAATCAAGACAAAAGAAGTTTAAGAATGAGGAAACATTAATAAGAATTTAATCACAGCATTTAAAACATCTAATACAAATATATTATAGGGTACCTGATTTTTGCACTCCAACCAAATGAGTTTGCAGGACTTTTTGCAGATCCTTGAGCAGACTTTTACCTTTGCTGTAACTTCTCTTTAGAATGCTCTTCTCCCAAGTGTTCACATGGCAAGCTCCTTCACTTCATTCAGTTCTCTACCCAGATGTAATCCAAGAGGCCACTCAATCTAAAGTGGCACCTGCACGCACTCCAACTTTGTATCACCTCACCCAGATTTATTTTTCTTCACAGCACTTATTACTACCCAACATTATATTCTTGTCTGCAATTTTTCTGTATTTTTATTATCTGTCTACTGGTGTATAAGCTTGATGACAGCAGTGATTTTGTCTATTTAGTTCTCTCTAGAACAAAACTATCTAGAACAAGTGTCCAATAAATATATTTAACATACAATTTACGTTTCACTTTTAGAAACTTCAAATTAATAGATTTCAAAAATAGTAACCATTCCTAAAGTATCTAATTTGATTAGCCTTAATTTAAAAAAATTGTTTGGGCCAGGCGCGGTGGCTCACGCCTGTAATCCCAGCACTTTGGGAGGCTGAGGCAGGTGGATCACAAGGTCAGGAGTTCGAGACCAGCCTAGCCAACTCGGTAAAACACCGTCTCTACTAAAAATACAAAAATAAATAAGCCGGGCATGGTGGTGTGGACCTGTGATTCCAGCTACTTGGGAGGCTGAGGCAGGAGAATTCCTTGAATCTGGAGGGCAAAGGTTGTAGTGAGCTGAGATCATGCCACTACACTCCAGCCTGGGTGGCAGAGCAAGACTCTCTCTTTAAAAAAAAAAAAAAAAATTGTTTGGCAGCAAATCTACTCTATGACACCATGCCCAATTCAACAGATTAAATAAAAAGATACTTGGGGGCTTGTCCAAAGGTAATGAGTTATCTCAGTTGATTGTACACAATCAGTTATAGATCAAACTCCTTGTTTCCAACTCCTTATTCTACTCTTCCCCCACTTCCCCCTTCTCACTACTGTGCTAGACTAGCCTGAAAAAAAAAAAAAAAAAAAAAAAAGATATTTGGGAATATTTTTTGCTATGCTCTATTAGAACCACAGGTACCATTAAAAACAAAAACACTTCATTTGTATTGGCCCCACGGCATTGTTCAGGGCCTTCATATATGCCGCCATGTAGGCTCCTAGTTTCCTTCCAAACTGAATTTTTTTATGGAGTCCATACTTCCTGACATAGTCTCACAGCTCCAACAATCTTTTAGAACTTTCACTACAGTTGTCTACTTGACAAAAATGTTTGTTCTGACTAAAGCATTCATTGAAATGTTATAAGTTGTTTTATTATTATGACTAAAATACAGAGATGAGGAAGCAATGAAGTGAACATTCCAATATTCAATTTATATAAAATTTATGTTTTCTGGTTAAGAATCAACACTTTCATTACCAGCAATTGAAATTTTTCTTTAAGAAAATTGTCACAAAGAAAGCCAGGCATGGTGGCTGACACCTGTAATCCCACCACTTTGGGAGGCAGAGGCAGGAGGATGCTTGAGCCCAGGAGTTCAAGAATAGCCTGGTCAACATAGTGAGACCCTCATCTCTACTTTAAAAAAAAAAAAAAAACCTTTAAAAACTTAACCAGGCATGGTGGCATGTGCCTGTTATTCCCAGCTATACTTTGGAGGATCACTTAAGCCCAGGAGTTAGAAGCTGCTGTGAGCTATGATTGTGCCACTGCACTCCAGCCTTGGTGACAGAGTGAGGCCCTGTACTAAGCAAGACCCTGTCTCTAAGAAGAAATTTTTTAAAAAAGAAAATTGTCACAAAGAAATAAAACTTGTTTCATATCCCCAGTACTACATATACAACCGTATCTTGGGATATGAGACTACTGACCAGAGAAAAAGCTACAATGAGAGTGACTGATCAGCCAGGCCCCTAGCTAAGTGATTCAAAACCACACACCAAACTTTTATTGAATAGGATTTTATTTCCTGCTTCAGTAAAATTAGAAATTATTAATGCTATATACCTTCAGGGTTGTTTGTAAATGATCAAAACAGAGCATGTTGCCACCAGACAAATCTGGGACAATTTAAATACCAAAATAATTTAGTAATAAATTAAAAATCCTTAAAAAAAGGAATTTATGAGCCTATACCAATAATAAATAGATAAATAAATGAAGAAAAAAGGAGAAGTGTTACAATAGAATATCAAAGGCCAGTTGGTAAACATGAAGGGAGTGCTGGAGTTGGAAAACCATTAAGATGGGAACAGGAAAAAATCAAAAGATGGTAACAGAAAAAAAAACCATTAAGATGGGAACAGGAAAAACCATAAAGATGGGAACAGGAAAAAATTACCAGTGTAAACCAAGTCTAAGAAGAAATTTTGACAATTAACAGAATATCTGCCTTAAAGTTGTCTTTCCACAAACTGCTTACTAGTTGCAAAGAGGGAAAAAACAGTACATAAACAAAGTAAAGAAATTGGAGAACTCCTTGACAGGATGATCAAAATTAATGTCGCCTGTGTGCCTCAAGATGTGATTCACAAGGACACAACAGCACCTATGCAATATTCTAGCCAAAAATACTAATTTCAATCTAATCATGAAAAAATGCCAGACAGATGCAAAATGAGGAATATTCTACTTTAAAGAGGAAAAGAAGGCTGTACTGTATTCTTTTAAAATGTCAATGTCATTAAAGATAAATGAATACTATGGACAAACCTGACAAAAAAAGCAATGGGGAAAGGACTCCCTATTCAATAAATGGTACTGGGATAACTGGCTAGCCATATGCAGAAAACTGAAACTGGACCCCTTCCTCATACCATATACAAAAATTAACTCAATGTGGATTAAAGACTTAAATGTAAAACACAAAACTATAAAAACCCTGGAAGACAACCTAAGCAATACCATTCAGGACATAGGTACAGGCAAAGATTTCATGACAATGATGCCAAAAGCAATAGCAATGAAAGCAAAACTTGACAAATGGGATCTAACTAAACTAAAGGGCTTCTGCATAGCAAAAGAAACTATCAACAGAGTAAACAGAAAACCCACAGAATGGGAGAAAAATTTTGCAAACCATGCATCTGACAAAGGTCTACTATCCAGTACCAATAAGGAACTTAAACAAATTTACAAGAAAAAAATGGGCCAGGCCGGGCGTGGTGGCTCATGCCTGTAATCTCAGCACTTTGGGAGGCCGAGGCGGGTGGATCACGAGGTTAGGAGTTCAAGACCATCCTGGCCAAAATGGTGAAACCCTGTCTCTACTAACAATACAAAAAAAGTAGCTGGGTGTGGTGGTGGGCACCTGTAATGCCAGCTACTTGGGAGGCTGAGGCAGGAGAATCGCTTGAACCCAGGAGGCGGAGGTTGCAGCCAAGATCATACCATTGCACTCCAGCCTGGCTGACAGAGTAAGACTCCCAGCACTTTGAGAGGTCGGGGAGGGTGGATCACCTGAGGTCAAGAGTTCCAGACCAGCCTGGACAACATGGTGAACCCCCGTCTCTACTAAAAATACAAAAAAATTAGCCAGGCATGGTGGTGGATGCCTGTAATCCCAGTTACTCAGGAGGCTGAGGCAGAAGAATCACTTCAATCTGGGAGGCGGAGTCAGCCAAGATCATGCCACTGCACTCCAGCCTGGGTGACAGAGCGAGACTCTCTCTCAAAAAAAAAAAAAAAAGGAAAAAACAACCCCATTAAAAAGTCAGCAAAGGACACAAGCAGATACTTCTCAAAAGAAGACATACATGAGGCCAAAAATCATATGAAGTAAAGTTCAACATCACTGATCATTAGAGAAATGCAAATCAAAACCACAATGAGATACTATTTCATATCAGTCAGAATGGCTATTATTAAAAGGTCAAAAAACAACAGATGCTGGCGAGGTTGTGGAGAAAAATAAAAAGTCAAAAATAACAGATGCTGGTGAGGTTGTGGAGAAAAAGGAATGCTTATACATTGTTGGTGGGAGTGTGAATTAGTTCAACCACTGTGGAAGACTGTGTGGCAATTCCTCAAAGACCTAGAGACAGAAATATTATTTGACCCACCAATCCCCTTGCTGGGGTATATACCCAAAGGAATATAAATCAGTCTACCATAAAGACACATGCATGCTATACTCACTGCAGCACTATTCACAATAGCAAAGACATGGAATCAACCTAAATGCCCATCAATAACAGACTGGATAAAGAAAATGTGGTACATACACACCATGGAACACTATGCAGCCATAAAAATGAATGAGATCATATCCTTTGCAGAGACACGGATGGAGCTGGAGGCCATTATCCTTAGCCAACTAGCAAAGGAACAGAAAACCAAATACCACATGTTCTCACTTATAAGTGGGAGCTAAACGATGAGAACACATGGACGCATAGAGGGGAACAACACACACTGAGGCCTATCAGGGAGTGGAGGGTGGGAGGAGGGAGAGAAGCAGGAAAAATAACTAATGGGTATTAGGCTTAACACCTGGGTGATGAAATAATCTGTATAACCAACCCCCATGACGCACGTTTACCTATATAACAAACCTGCACATCCTGCACATATACCCCTAAACTTAAAATAAAAGTTAAAAAAAATACCGTGGACATGATTCAGATTAAAGGACGTTAAAATACATAAAAATTCCTGGTATATATATGGGTTGTATGTTTGAAAACTACTTTAAAAATAAATAAACAGGCGCAGTGGCTCACGCCTGTAATCCCAGCACTTTGGGAGGCTGAGGCAGGCAGATCACAAGGTCAGGAGATCGAGGCCATCCTGGCTAACACGGTGAAACCCCGTCTCTACTAAAAAATACAAAACATTAGCCAGGCGTGGTGGCGGGCGCCTATAGTCCCAGCTACTGGGGAGACTGAGACAGAAGAATGGCATGAACCCAGGAGGCGGAGCTTGCAGTGAGCAGAGATTGCGCCACTGCACTCCAGCCTGGGCGACAGAGCGAGACTCTGTCTCTAAATAAATGAATAAATACAAATATAAAAAACAAATAAAAGACATAAAAGAGATAGCACTGGTCATTATGAAATTGTTTCTTTGTTTCTCATTTATTTTATTAGTTGACGGGTTAAGAAGATACTAAGAATACTATAGTTACAAAAATTGAAATGTTTTGTTCACAGATATTCTCGATTATTGACTAACACAAAGGGATACAAAAAGCATACCTGCAACTGTGAACACTGGGGAATTTTCCTCCGAGGTGGAGTCGGGATAAATGAAGTCTGCTTCCTGATTGATTCTAATCGTTTCTGCAGAGGAGTGGCACCTACAAAGTAATCTTCAGGTCTTGAGGATGCACTAGGAGTTGATTCTGGTATATCATAAGAATCCATGGTCTGTCTACATAAGAAGAAATAAAACCAGAATTCTAAGCACTAAAAAGTTAACTGATGCTCAGTTTCACTGATTCCTCTCCTCACTCTAAAGGAATCTTTTCTCTTTCTTTCTTTTCCCCTCCCTATTCCCAGTTTTAAACCAAGTCCTATATTCCTTATTGGCTATAGCCCACTTTTATGTATATCTTACAGACACCTCAAACATAGTGTATGTTCAAAACTAATTCAACTTCTTTTCCTCCTTCAAAAAGCTAACTGATCCATTTTCAAATTCCTGTCAATTTGCTAAGTTAACTTAAATTCATGTAGTCTCCCACCTTCATTCTTTAACATACAGTCATTAAGCACATTCTACTGAGTTTTTCTTTCAAGAATCTGTTGAATCTGGTTCCAAGATGGCTGAATAGGAACAGCTCTGGTCTGCAGCTCCCAGCGTGATCAACACAGAAGACGGGTGATTTCTGCATTTCCAATTGAGGTACCTGATTCATCTCACTGGGACTGGTTGGACAGTGGGTGCAGCCCATGGAGGGTGAGTCGAAGCAGGGCGGGGCGTTGCCCCACTCAGGAAGTGCAAGGGGTCCAGGGATTTCCCTTTCCTAGCCAAGGGAAGGCGTAACAGACTACCTGGAAAACTGGGACACTCCCACCCAAATATTGCGCTTTTCCTACGGTCCTGACAACCAGCAGACTAGGAGATTCTCTCCCGTGCCTGGCTCGGCAGGTCCCACGCCCACGGAGCCTTGCTCACTGCTAGCCCAGCAGTCTGAGATTGACCTGCCAGGCAGTAGCCTGGCGGCAGGGAGGTGCATACACCATTGCTGAGGCTTGAGTAGGTAAACAAAGTGGCCAAGCAATTCAAACTGGGTGGAGCCCACCGCAGCTCAGCAATGCCCACTGCCTCTATAGATTTCACCTCTGTGGGCAGGGCATAGCTGAACAAAAGGCAGCAGAAACGTCTGCAGACTTAAATGTCCCTGTCTGACAGCTCTGAAGACAGTATTCTCCCAGTATGGTGTTTGAGCACTGAGAACAGACAGACTGCCTCCTCAAGTGGGTCCCTGACCCCCGTGTAGTCTAACTGGGAGACACCTCCCAGTAGGGGCCGAATGACACCTCATACAGGCAAGTGCCTCTCTGGGATGAAGCTTCCAGAGGAAGGATCAGGCAACAATATTTGCTGTTCTGCAAAATGCTGTTCTGCAGCCTCCACTGGTGATATCCAGGCAAACAGGGTCTGGAGTGGACCTCTAGCAAACTCCAACAGACTGCAGCTGAGGGACCTGACTGGTAAAAGAAAAACTAACAAAAAGAAAGGAATAGCATCTACATCAACAAAAAGGACATCCACACCAAAACCCCATCTGTAGGTCACCAACATCAAACACCAAAGGTAGATAAACCACAAAGATGGGGAGAAACCAGGGTACAAAAGCTGATAATTCTAAAAATCAGAACACCCCTTCTCCAAAGGATCACAGCCCCTCACCAGCAACGGAACAAAGCTGGACGGAGAATGGCTTTGACAAGTTGACAGAAGTAGGCTTCAGAAGGTCGGTAATAACAAACTTCTCTGAGCTAAAGGAGCATGTTCCAACCCATCGCAAGGAAGCTAAAAACCTTGAAAAAAGATTAGACGAGTGGCTAACTAGAATAAACAGTGTAGAGAAGACCTTAAATGACCTAATGGAGCTGAAAACCATGGCATAAGAACTTCATGATGCATGCACAAGCTTCAATAACCAATTCAATCAAGTGGAAGAAAGGATATCAGTTACTGAAGATCAAATTAATGAAATAAAGCAAGAAGACAAAATTAGAGAAAAAAGAGTAAAAAGAAATGAAAAAAGCCTCCAAGAAATAAGGGACTATGTGAAAAGACCAAATCTACGTTTGATTGGTGTACCTGAAAGTGATGGTGAGAATGGAACCAAATTGGAAAACACTCTCCACGATATTATCCAGGAGAACTTCCCCAACCTAGCAAGGCAGGCCAACATTCAAATTCAGGAAATACACAGACCACCACAAAGATACTCCTCGAGAAGAGCAACCCCAAGACACATAATTGTCAGATTCACCAAGGTTGAAATGAAGGAAAAAATGTTAAACACAGCCAGAGAGAAGGGTTGGGTTACCCACAAAGGGAAGCCCATCAGGCTAACAGCAGATCTCCTGGCAGAAACTCTACAAGCCAGAAGAGAGTGGGGGCCAATATTCAACATTCTTAAAGAAAGGAATTTCAACCCAGAATTTCATATCCAGCCAAACTAAGCTTCATAAGTGAAACAGAAATAAAATCCTTTACAGACAAGCAAATGCTGAGAGATTTTGTCACCATGAGGCCTGCCTTACAAGAGCTCCTGAAGGAAGCGCTAAACATGGAAAGGAACAACCAGTACCAGACACTTCAAAAACATGCCAAATTGTAAAGACCATCGATGCTAAGAAGAAACTGCACCAACTAACGGGCAAAATAACCAGCTAACATCATAATGTCAGGATCAAATTCACACATAACAATATTAACTTGAAATGTAACTGGGCTAAATGCCCCAATTAAAAGACACAGCCTGGCAAATTGGATAAAGAGCTAAGACCCATCAGTGTGCTGTATTTAGGAGACCCATCTCAAATGCAAAGACACACACAGGCTCAAAATAAAGAGACAGAGGAAGATCCACCAAGCAAATGGAAAGCAAAAAAAAGGGAGGGGTTGCAATCCTAGTCTCTGATAAAACAGACTTTAAACCAACAAAGATCAAAAGAGACAAGGAAGGCCATTACATAATGGTAAAGGGATCAATTTAACAAGAAGAGCTAACTAACCTTAAATATATATGCACCCAATACAGGAGTACCCAGATTCATAAAGCAAGTCCTTAGAGACCTACAAAGAGACTTAGAATCCCACACAATAATACTGGGAGACTTTAATACCCCAACATCAATATTAGACAGATCAATGAGACAGAAGGTTAAAAAGGATATCCAGGACTTGAACTCAGCTCTGCACCAAGCAGACCTAACAGACATCTACAGAACTCTCCACCTCAAATCAACAGAATATATATTCTTCTCATCACCACATTGCACTTATTCTAAAATTGACCACATAATTGGAAGTAAAGCACTCCTCAGCAAATGTAAAAGAACAGAAATCACAACAAACTGTTTCTCAGACCACAGTGCAATCAAAATTAGAACTCAGGATTAAAAAATTCATTCAAAACCACACAACTACATGGAAACTGAACAACCTGCTTCTGAATGACTACTGGTTAAATAACAAAATGAATGCAGAAATAAAGATGTTCTTTGAAACCAATGAGAACAAAGACGCAATGTACCAGAATCTTTGGGACACATTTAAAGCAGAGTGTACAGGGAAATTTATAGCACTCAATGCCCACAACAGAAAGCAGGAAAGATCTAAAATCAACACCCTAACATCACAATTAAAAGAACTAGAGAAGCAAGAGCAAACACATTCAAAAGCTAGCAGAAGGCAAGAAATGACTAAGAACAGAGCAGAACCGAAGGAGATAGACACACAAAAACACCCTTCAAAAAATCAGTGAATCCAGGAGTTGGTTTTTGAAAAGATCAACAAAATTGATAGACTGCTAGCAAGACTAATAAAGAAGAAAAGAGAGAAGACTCAAAAAGATGCAATAAAAAATGATAAAGGGGATATCACCACCAATCCCACAGAAATACAAACTACCATCAGAGAATACTATAAATACTTCTACGTAAATAAACTAGAAAATCTAGAAGAAATGGATAAATTCCTGGACACATACACCCTCCCAAGACTAAACCAGGGAGAAGTCAAAACTCTGAATAGACCAATAACAGGCTCTGAAATTGAGGCAATAATTAATAGCCTACCAACCAAAAAAGTCTAGGACCAAATGGATTCACAGCCGAATTCTACCAGATGTACAAAGGGGAGCTGGTACCATTCCTTCTGAAACTATCCCAATCAACAGAAAAAGAGGGAATCCTCCCTAACTCATTTTATGAGGCCAACATCATCCTGATACCAAAACCTGGCACAGACACAACAAAAAAAGAGAATTTTAGACCAATATCCCTGAAGAACATCAATGCGAAAATCCTCAATAAAATACTGGCAAACTGAATCCAGCAGCACATCAAAAAGCTTATCCACCATGATCAAGTCAGCTTCATCCCTGGGATGCAAGGCTGATTCAACATATGCGAATCAATAAATGTAATTCATCACATTAACAGAAACAACAAAAACCACATGATTATCTCAATAGATGCAGAAAAGGCCTTTGACAAAATTCAACAGCCCTTCATGCTAAAAACTCTCAAAAAACTAGATATTGATGGAACGTATCTCAAAATAATAAGAGCTATTTATGACAAACCCACAGCCTATATCATATAGAATGGGCAAAAACTGGAAGCATTCCCTTTGAAAACCGGCACAAGACAAGGATGCCCTCTCTCACCACTCCTATTCAACATAGTGTTGGAAGTTCTGGCCAGGGCAATCAGGCAAGAGAGAGAAATAAAGGGCATTCAATTAGGAAAAGAGAAAGTCAAATGACATGATTGTATATTTAGAAAATCCCATCATCTCAGCCCAAAATCTCCTTGAGCTGATAAGCAACTTCAGCAAAGTCTCAGGATACAAAATCAATATGCAAAAATCACAAGCATTCTTATACACCAATAATAGAGAAACAGAGCAAAATCCTGAGTGTACTCCCATTCACAATTGTTACGAAGAGAATAAAATACTGAGGAATCCAACTTACAAGGGATGTGAAGGACCTCTTCAAGGAGAACTACAAACCACTGCTCAACAAAATAAAAGAGGACACAAACAAATGGAAGAACATACCATGCTCATGGACAGGAAGAATCAATATTGTGAAATGGCCATACCGCCCAAGGTAATTTATAGATCCAATGCCATCCCCATCAAGTTACCAATGACTTTCTTCACAGAATTGGAAAAAACTACTTCATAGTTCACATGGAATCAAAAAAGATCCCACATTGCCAAGATAATCCTAAGCAAAAAGAACAAAGCTGGAGGCATCATGCCACCTCACTTCAAACTATACTACAAGGCCACAGTAACCAAAACAGCACAGTACTGGTACCAAAACAGATATATAGACCAAGGGAAAAGAACAGAGGCCTCAGAAATAACACCACACATCTAGAACCATCTGTATATCTGTTTTGGTACCAGTACCATGCTGTTTTGACAGTCTTTGACAAAACTGACAAAAACAAGAAATGGGAAAAAGATTCCCTGTTTAATAAATGGTGCTGGGAAAACTGGCTAGCTATATGTAGAAAGCTGAAACTGGATCCCTTCCTTACATCTTACAACAAAAATTAATTCAAGATGGATTAAAGATGTAATTGTTAGACCTAAAACCATAAAAACCCTAGAAGAAAACCGAGGCAATACCAATCAGGACATAGGCATGGGCAAGGACTTCATGACTAAAACACCAAAAGCAATGGCAACAAAAGCCAAAATAGACAAATGGGACCTAATTAAACTAAAGACCAGGCCGGGCGCTGTGGCTCATGCCTGTAATCCCAGCATTCTGGCGGGCGGATCACAAGGTCTGGAGCTCAAGACCAATCTTGACAATATGGTGAAACCCCATTTCTACTAAAAATACAAAAATTAGCCAGGCGTGGTGATGTGTGCCTGTAATCCCAGCCACTTGGGAGGCTGAGGCAAGAGAATCACTGAACCCGGGGAGGCGGAGGTTGCAGTGAGCCGAAATTGTGCCACTGCACTCCAGCCTGGGTGACAGAGCGAGACTCCGTCTTGGAAAAAAAAAAAAAAAAAAAACTAAAGACCTTCTGCACAGCAAAAGAAACTACCATCAGAGTGAACAGGCAACCTACAGCCTACAGAATGGGAGAAAATTTTTGCAATCTACTCATCTGACAAAGGGCTAATATCCAGAATGTGCAAAGAACTTAAACAAATTTACAAGAAAAAAACAAACAACCCCATCAAAAAGTGGGCAAAGGATATGAACAGACACTTCTCAAAAGAAGACATTTATGAAGCCAAAAGACACATGAAAAAATGCTCCTCATCACTGGCCATCAGAGAAATGCAAATCAAAACCACATTGAGATATCATCTTATGCCAGTTAGAATGGCGATCATTAAAACAATAGGAAACAACAGATGCTGAAGAGGATGTGGAGAAATAGGAATGTTTTTACACTGTTGGTGGGAGTGTAAATTAGTTCAACTTTTGTGGAAAACAGTGTGGCGATTCCTCAAGACTAGAAATACCATTTGATCCAGCAATCCTGTTACTTGGTATATACCCAAAGGATTATAAATCACGTTATTATAAAGACACATGCACACGTATGTTTACTGCGGCACTATTCACAATAGCAAAGACTTGGAACCAACCCAAATGTCCATCAATAATAGACTAGATTAAGAAAATGTGGCATATATACACCATGGAAAGCTATGCAGCCATAAAAAAGGGTGAGTTCATGTCCTTTGCAGGGACATGGATGAAGCTGGAAACCACCATTCTCAACAAACTATCACAAGGACAGACAACCAAACACTGCATGTTCTCACTCACAGGTGGGAATTGATCAATGCAAACACTTGGACACAGGGCAGGGAACATCACACATCAGGGCCTGTCAGGGGGTCGGGGGCTGGGGGAGGGATAGCATTAGGAGATATACCTGATGTAAATGACAAGTTGATGGCTGCAGCAAACCAACATAGCACATGTATACCTATGTAACAAACCTGCATGTTGTGCACATGTACCCTAGAACTTAAAGTATAACAACAAAAAAATTAATTTTTAAAAAATGTTAAAAAAAAAAAAACAAAAAACAGAATCTGTCATCCCTTCACAAAGCTAATTCCTTAGCCACAACTAAGAGTTCTCCGAAACTAAGAGTAATCCATTCTTCCAGAAATAGACTTTTTATCTGTGCAACAACCTTTACAGTAACAAGACAAATCCTAAACTCTTCTGCTGGGTTTAAGGTCTTTCTAATTCAGCTTCTCCTTATCTTCCTAATTCTCCTCTCCAACCTGGGACATAAACATATTCTTATCTTCATGTGGTTGCTTCTCAACTATATTCCCTACCTTAAGTGTCCTTTTCCCATCTCACCTCCTTTAAGACCATGCTAGAAATTTGATCTCCTTTCAAAGTAGGGTGTTTTTAACCTTTTGGTCCTGAAATACCTATGACATAGACTTTTATCTGTTATCTGTTATCAGTGGCTCATTCCTGGAAGCAGAGTATGCATGTGTGTGTGTGCTGTATGAGTTCTCATCTCAAAGTCTGAAAAAAATCCCTCAAGAATGTTCTACAACATCCTTGGAGATATATCAGCACACATAACTTTCCTCAATCACCCAGTCTGTACCACTCATTTTAGCCCCTGTTCATATACTTCCTTGTACCATTTTTTAGTGTGTATTTCTTGTATCCCCAGTAATACTAAGCTACTGTCACTGAAACCATGCTTTATATTTCCCAATGTATGTATAATTACCCAAATACAATGCTGAGTGTCCTTTAATTGTTAAACAAGTATTGGTTCAATTAAATGGAAGTATTTCATAGAACCTGCAAATTAGGGCCAGGCATGGTAGCTCATGACTATAATTCCAATATTTTGGGAGGCTGAAGCAGGTGGATCACTTGAGCCCAGATGTCTGAGACAAGCCTCCATCTCTACAAAAAATAAAAAATAACTAGCTAGGTGTGGTGGTGCACGCCTGTGGTCCCAGTTAATCAGGAGGCTGAAGTAGGACTGCATGAGCCCAGGAGGTCAAGGCTGCAGTTGAGATGTGATCATGCCACTGAATTCCAGCCTGGGTGACAGAGCAAGACCCTCTCAAGAAAAAAAAGACACACAAAATTAAAATACCATTTTCATTAAAAGGAATTATCATTTCAAAGTTATGATTAGTCTCGGCCGGGCGTAGTGGCTCATGCCTGTAATTCCAGCACTTTGGGAGGCCAAGGAAAAGTTGATCACCTGCGGTCAGAAGTTTGAGACCAGCCTGGCCAACATGGTGAAACCCCGTCTCTACTAAAAATACAAAAATTAGCTGGGTATGGTGGCACACACCTGTAGTCCCAGCTACTCAGGAGGCTGAGACAGGAGAATCTCTTGAACTTGGGAGGTGGAGGCTTCATTGAGCCGAGATCACGCCACTGTACTCCAGCCTGGGTGAGACAGAGCAAGACTCCATCTCAGCAACAACAACAACAACAAAGTTATGATAAATCTCAACTACTACACAATTACCCTTTTGAGAAGTTTTTTACGAATAAAAAGTTGTATTACTATATTTACTCATTTTATTTTATTTTTTGAGATGGAGTCTAACTGTTGTCTGGGCTGGAGTGCAACTGCACGATCCCGGCTCACTGCAACCTCTGCCTCCCAGGCTCCAGCAATTCTCTTGCCTCAGCCTCCCAAGCAGCTGAGATTACAGGCGCGCACCACCATGCCTCGCTCATTTTTTGTTTGTTTGTTTTTGTATTTTTAGTAGAGATAGGGTTTCACCACGTTGGCCAAGCTGGTCTTGAACTCCTGACCTCAGGTGATCCACCAGCCTCCCAAAGTGTTGGGATTACAGGCGTTAGCCACTGCACCCGGTCCATATTTAAATGGTATTATATTTAAAATAGTACAGGTTGAGCATCCCTTATCCAAAATGCTTAGGACCAAAAGTGTTTTTGGATTTCAGATTTTGTCAAATTTGGGAATATTTGTATCACACTGGTCAAGCATCCTTAATCCAAAAATCTGAAATCCAAAATGCTCCAGTGAACACTTCCTTTCAACATCATGTCAGTGCTCAAAAAGATTCACATTATGGGGCATTTCAGACTTCAGATTTTCTAATTAGGGATGCTTAACCTGTATCTTCAATTTCAATATGTTAGACTAGGACACCATTTATATTTTGCACAAAACTCCATAAATTAAACATGTAGTCCTAGCATGGACAACATAGCAAGACCCCATCTCTCAAAAAAAAAAAAAAAAAATTAGCCTGGCACGGTGGTAGTCCTAGCCACTTGAGAGGCTGAGGCAGGAGGAATGCTTGAGCCCAGGAGTTTAAGGCTGTAAAGCGATGATCACACCACTGCACTTTAGCCTGGGCAACAGAGTGAGATCCTCTCTAATTAATAAATAAATACATAAACTAAACATGTAGCATTATTTGTCCTTAAAGCTCAAATAATGTCCAGAGCAAGTTCATATACCACACAATTTATTTATTTATTTTTACAAATATTCATATTAGCTTTATTCATAGTAGCCAAAAATTGAAAATGACTCAGTGGGTGAATGATTAAATAAACTGTGGTACATCCACACCATGTAATAGTACTCTGCAATGAAAAGAAACAAATTATTGATACATGCAACAACTTGGATGTTAAAGCCAATCCAAAAAGGTCACATATAAAATTTCATACATTTAACATTTTTTAAATGACAAATTAAAGGAATGAAGAACAGATGAATGGCTGACAGAGATTAGGGAAAGGTAAGAGGGTGGGAGGGACATAAATGTGACTATAAAAAGGCAACACAAGAATTCCTTGTGGTGATAGAACTGTATCTTCATTGTGGTGAATACAGGACTCTACACCACACACCACACAATTTAAATAGCAGCTACTCTAAAGCATCCTAACTTTAAATGCACATTGAATTACCTATTTCAAAGGGAATTTTAATCAGTACTACTTACACAGAATATTTCCTTCAAATTTGTTACTTGGTGCAATAATTGCTAGCACTTATTGAGCATTCATCATGTTTCAAGTACTCTTCTAAGACCTTTATATTTTCTCATTTAATCTTCAAACAACCCCATGAAGTAGATCATGCTCCCAGCTGACAAACAGGAAATCAGACAAGTAACATAACTTACCAAAGTCAACCAGTTAGAGTGGAAGAGTTAGGATTTGAATCCAGACAGTCTAACTCTGCAATGAGTGCACTTAGCTACTTCTTTCACGTTGCCTTTTAAACAGGGATCAATTATGAGGCAACATAAGCCCTGCTGAATTTGACTCCTTAAAAGAGAAATGCTATGAATTCCAAAAAGATTTTAAAGTCTAGGTGACTTTAAAAAGTCTAGCAATAAATGAGATGAGAAAAACACTATTGGCACTAAGAGGGATGGTTTTGAAAAAACATGTCCGTTGAGTATTTAATGTTAAAGTAAAATAAAATAGCCCAATCCATGAATTAAAGATTAGCAAACGAGTTATATTCACTCTACCTTCTCATCTCACACTCAAGAATGTGTAATTTTGCCCAGCACAATAATCAAGATGTTATAAATATACCTTGAATCAATATATTACTGTCCCAATACTCTTCCTTCCAATCAGAAGCAAAAAGGTCCTCTTACTTTGATCTCCTCTGGACACCATCTCCTTTGTGTACTTCAACTTTTTTTTTTTTTTTTTTTTTGAGACAGGGTCTCACTCTGTTGTCCAGGCTGGAGCGCAGTGGCCCAATACCACTGCAGCCTCGACCTCCTGGGCTCAAGCGATCCTCCCACCTCAGCCTCTTGAGTAGCTGGGACTACAGGCATGCACTGCCACACCAGGCTGTACTTCACCTCTCTATTATCTTTAATCACTCCTATACAGGATCCTTTTCTTTCATTGCCAAGCATATTCTAGTATTTCTAACATTAAAAATTTGTGTTTAAATCCAATTCATCTCATTCCTTCTGAGACCAATCTCCTGGAAATGTGGTCCACACCTACTGCCTCCAGTTACTAATAAGTATTTTACTAGAACTCTTCAGCAATCTTTTTTCCATCTATCACTATAAAGAAACTGCACTTTTGAAGATCATTATTTTTGCCAAAACCATGGCCAAATACTTTGTTCATCAAGTTTGTTCATCCTTCCTCCTCTAAACTTTCTGGGACCTTGTTTCCTGACACTCCATTTTTTAGGGGCTTTCCTCCTCCTTACTTTTTATAGTTCCAATTTCTTTACTGATTCTTTTTTTCCCTCATGTTCCAATAATAGGTGGCCCCAGACTCTGAAAATCATTCATTCTACATAGGAAAATAATCATTCTATATGACTCCTAAATCTCTATCTTCAGACCATTACAGCTGCAACCCAGTCCTGCATTTCCAACTTCCTATAAGATGTTAAACTTTCATGTTGTCAGACTCATTAAGTTCAAAACTAATCATCACTTCACATCTCATTCAATCTTTCTTTGCCAACTACTGTACTCTGTTTTGCTCAGTAATAATTCCATTTTTCCGTTTTCTTTCCCTACTAAAAAAATACTTTCATCATCTTTTACTCTTCCTTCAACATCACCTTTACATCTAAAAAGTTAACTTTGTTACTTTGTTAACTTTATCATCAAATTCTGACATATTTCTTTTTTTTTTTTTTTAAGACAGAGTCTCACTCTGTCTCCCAGGCTGCAGTGCAGTGGTGTGATCTTGGCTCACTGCAACCTCCACCTCCCAGGTTCAAGTGATTCTCCTGCCTCAGCCTCCAAGTAGCTGGGACTACAGGCGTGCACCACCATGCCTGGTTAATTTTTGTATTTTTTGGTAGAGATGGGGTTTCACCATGTTGGCCAGGCTGGTCTTGAACTCCTGACCTCAGATGATCCGCCTGCCTTGGCCTCCCAAAGTGCTGGGATTACAGGCACGAGCCACCACATCTGGCCTCTGACATATTTCTTAAAAAGATATACACTTGTCCTCTTAGATGTGGGCTTCACTCTCATTCTCAATTATAGCTACTTATCTTTTTCCCAATCTTAGCCCCTTTCCCTAATCCATCATCAGTCTTTCATTGTCACCACTTTTACCATTACCTTGCTTGAGATCCCATAACAGTTCCCATACATCTATATGAAGTAGAATCAGAATTCCTGTCTGGTTTTCAAGGCACTACTGTATTTGATCTTATTATCTGATCCTATCCAGGTTCATTTTCTACTGCTTCAGTTCTTACCCCAAGTAGCCTTTCCAAAATCCAACATTCTGCATACACTTCCTCTAAGGTTTTGTATACAACATTGGGGGATAAGGGGAGGTGGAAGTGAAGAAAGTTCCAGCAGTCAATTCTTTAAAAGGTTAAATCACAGCCCTATAGCCAAACATGCACCCCCTACTCTAGACAGATGATCACTCTACTATTCTCCCTGCTTTTTTATTCACCTTATCGACAATTAAAAATACTTCCTACTCCCGTTTGTCTGAGCAAATCTTATCCATTTTCCATGTGCCATCTCCTCACAAGTTTTCCAGAGCTTGGCAGGGCTAGTTCTCTTGACAATTCCGCTTGCGGTTGTAGTTCACAGCACACAAGTAAAGCTTTGTTGTTTCTCTTGTGGTTAGTCCGTGAAGGGGCTCTGACTTGATCACTTTTCTACACTGCCACCAATACCTAAATCCAGCCGCCCTAATGCCAATACTTAGCCGGGTATTATGCATGTAGTGCTTAAACACACCTTAATACACAAGTATTGTGAAGATAATGACCACACAGCAGGGCAAATACAAAGTTAAAGCAAGTCCGGAACCAATACAAAGCATTTTTACCAATAAAATGCCGTGATGACGCTGTCACCCATTCCGGATTCATCAATCATTCTTCAAAAGTCCGGCTCCAAAACTATGTCGAGACTGAAATCCCCTGAAGAAAGAAAGAAAGAAAGAAAAAACCCCGCCAAAGTGACAGCTAAGAGAGAGGCCAGACTAACCCCTGGCCCTTCCAAATTCCCTCTCGCTCCACCACAAGTGGGTTCACAAGAGACACAAACGCACCCAGGAAGACCTCCACTCCCTCAGACGCGGGGCGGGCCCTGCGACTTCACTCTGGGAGGGACATTTCCGCTCACCCAGCTCTGCGACCCTCGCTCCTGCGGAGTCAGCTTCTGCTGGCGAAGGGGGAAGGGCAAAAGGACAGTGCGTCCCAACCCGTCCCTCTTCAGCTGAGCCTGTCAGAGACCAGCCCAGCTCTGAAATCACGCCGTTGTGAAAAGGCAATTCGGTCCTCCGCCGCGTCTTCAGTTTAAAATCGTTTCCCGACTCGCTCTGCGGCTCCACGCAGGAAGCCTCCTTAGCGCCTCACCGATTCCGTATCAGTGAAGCAACTAAAATTGCCATTTTAACTGAGGGCAAGGCCGAGCCACTTAACCATTATCGTCAACCTTTCCAACCGTCCTCGGTTGCTCGTCCGTTTTCCTACCGGTGCGAAGCTTTCTCTCAAATTTCCGCCCGTAGTAAGCATGGCGGCGGCACCTCACCACTGATTCGTTGAATTCCTTTCCCGTAATCTTGGGCACTAGAGGGCGGAGTTGAAGGGCGCTTGGACCCCCACGGCGATCTGTGTTTGGGTTCGGACTCTGGGAGGATTTTGGCTTTGCTCGCCTTCCTCTTTCAGAAGACTCGAGATCGGCCAGCAGGTCTGCGAGATTTGAAACGCGACTGTTACTCCTTGTTTTCCGGTTCTGGCCGCGGGAGCCTCTCGGGAAGCGTGGAAAGAAGGGTAGGGCGTATGCCTAGTGACCGCCTCTGGTTGTCGGGCTCGCGCCTGGCGCCGCTTCGTGGAGTAGCTCTCTCTTCGTCACTTTTGGTTGCAGACTTGTTGAGTAGAAGTGCAGACTGATGCTTTAAGACTCGGGGAAAGGTCTTTCCCTTATCTCCACCCCATCAAGCACCCCAGAGACGTTGGAGATTTGTCTTGTTTCTAGACACGTGTACTCGAATGTTGTGCGGAGGACTTAAATATTCGAGAAGAGAGTGGGAACTCCTGGAATTTTAAGGGATTTCTGTGTATTTCCAAAGCTGACTTTTAACAACCGGCAGCGTGGGATTCGTGATTGTTTTTCGCCTTCGTGTGGTTCCAACATGTACTTCCCTTCTTGGTTAAGTCAGCTGTACAAGGGTTTATCCAGACCCATCCGAAGGACCACCCAACCGATCTGGTGTTCTCTCTACAGAAGGCTGGTGCAGAGTTCACAGAGGAGAAATCCAGGTGAAAATAGCGAAGAGATCTGTCCTATGAACAGTACTTCAACCTGTTATCTACGACTGGAGAGCTTTTATTCCATATTTTCCCCCATTCTTAACTGGATAGCCTTATGTGTAGAAGCAGATCATTCACTCTTTTCATTCATTATAAGGCAGTTTTTTTCCCTGAGTTTTTAGAAAGACCACAAAAAGGTAACCACGTAATATATAGAATACTCTGCTTTTGGTTGATACCTTAAAAAATCCTTTTTCGGCCGGGCGCGGTGGCTCACGCTTGTAATCCCAGCACTTTGGGAGGCCGAGGCGAGCGGATCATGAGGTCAGGAGATCGAGACCATCCTGGCTAACACAGTGAAACCCCGTCTCTACTAATAATACCAAAAAACAAAAATTAGCCGGGCGTGGTGGCAGGCGCCTGTAGTCCCAGCTACTGGGGAGGCAGAGGCAGGAGAATGGCGTGAACCCGGGAGGCGGAGCTTGCAGTGAACTGAGATCACGCCACTGCACTCCAGCCTGGGCGACAATGCGAGACTCCGCCTCAAAAAAAAAGAAAAAATCATTTTTCACAGAATATAATAGTGTTTTCTAGTGTACAAGTGGCTGTTAAACATCAGATTCATATTAAAACTAAATAGTTCCTGCACCATCCATTTCTACAGTTTCTAAAATCCTATTTCATTTGGGGAAGAAACGTGCAATATTAAGAATTGGGTAATTAGGATTTTAGGTAAATGCAAATACTAGAAGATCAAAAAAATTTTGATTTCCTAACACAAGACAGAAATTTACGGTTATTCACTTGGCTTTTGACACATTTGCAGGTAAATTTAATAGTGAATGAGCTGTTTCCCTGACATACGTAAGATATATTTTGAGGATTTTTATTTTTAAGCAACCTGCAAGTGATGTATTTTTAATCTTGCCTTTTAAAGTTTCTTCTCTTTTTAAAAAAAAAAAAAAAAAAGAATTCAATAGCTTTGCTGTCCGGACCAACACATGTGGAGAGTTGCGTTCGTCTCACTTAGGCCAAGAAGTCACCTTGTGTGGATGGATTCAGTACCGCAGGTAAATTGAGGAAGACAGTCTAAGAATGCATGGTGGTGGTTTTCCTAGGGCAATTCTAAACCTTTACTAATTTACAACCAGTCCGAAGAATAAAACGTTTTGCAACTCCTGCAGGTTTAAGAATTTACTGAGTTTTCAACTTTGTTTTAGTTTTGAAAGGCCCAAGTGTCATTCTCAGTAGGTACCAGTAACATCTGTTGAAGGGTATAACAATGAAGCTTGATCCGCCAAATGGACTGAAATGACACTGGGCTTACTAAGACTGAAGAGGTCCTATGACCAGTAATTAAAAATGGGCCAGCCTCCTATAAACCAGCTGTTAAACTCCAATAGCATGGGGGAGAAAGCTCGTTTTAGTCCATTTAGAGAACAAGCCCAGAAACAGTGATTCTTTAAGATCAGAACCCAATTTTTGTTGTTGTTCATCTCTCTATTCCAGAACATTCCTGAATAGTACGTTAATTCACATGGAAGAGATCCAAAATACATAGGTTATATGACCTTCTTTTTTCTTTTTTTCTTTTTCTTTTTTTTTTGAGAGGGAGTCTAGCTCTGTCCCCCAGGCTGGAGTGCAGTGGCACGATCTCAGCTCACTGCAATCTCCGCCTCCCGGGTTTACGCCATTCTCCTGCCTCAGCCTCCGGAATAGCTGGGACTACAGGCGCCCGCCACCTCGCCCGGGTAGTTTTTTGTATTTTTTAGTAGAGACGGGGTTTCGGGGTTTCACCGTGTCGGCCAGGATGGTCTCGATTTCCTGACCTCGTGATCCGCCCATCTCGGCCTCCCAAAGTGCTGGGATTACAGGCTTAGGCGCCAGGCTGGGACATATTCTTTAAAAAGGTCATTGGTCGGGCATGGTGGCTCAAGCCTGTAATCCCAGCGCTTTGGGAGGCCGAGGCGGGCGGATCACGAGGTTAGGAGTTCGAGACCAGCCCGGCCAACATGATGAAACCCCATCTCTACTAAAAACACAAAAAAATTAGCCAGGCGGGGTGGCGCACGTCTGTAATCCTAGCTACTCAGGAGGCTGAGGCAGGAGAATTGCTTGAACCCAGGAAGCAGAGGTTGCAGTGAGCTCAGATCGTGCCACTGCACTCCAGCCTGGGCGACAGAACAAGACTCCGTCTCAGAAAGAAAAAAAAAAGGAATTTGTCCAAGTAGGTAGATAGTTTTCCCACAAGTGTAGTGACTTTGTTTCCTGAACCCAAATCTGAAGAGGGTTTCTGTACCTGTTCCTGGTGCTGAGGACACTATGAGAAATAGAGGTTGGCATTTCTGGGACCTTTTGATGATTCATAGAGGTATTAAATTAGTAGTTGGAACTCTTCCAGAAAATTTTAGATTGTATCTTTTTTTAGAAAAAGACTTTATATTGCCGTATTTCAAAAATGATCCATCAGATGTTTCCATTATGCTAAAATATTATCTTTGGATTTTACTATGTGCAAAGTTTCCAAATTTAATAGAATTTTCTAATAAGGACTTAAGCCAATAAAAAATTTTTTAATTGTTCATCTATAATAATTTTTCATTAATAAGCCATCTGTATAAGATTAATATATCAGATAAGTAGACAAAAATTGAAACTGAAATAAAAAACAATGTTTTTTCATCAATGAGCTACATAAATAACAACTGCATGAATGTAAAGAAAATACATAATTATCATAAAAAAGAAACATGAAAAATTGCATGGATTTTTGTTTTTTATTTTGTCTGCTTAAACTTTGGACTTAGAGATTTTATCTTAAAATGTTCCTTTTTTTCCCCCTCCCCTTAATCAGGCAAAACACATTCTTGGTCCTAAGAGATTTCCATGGGCTTGTTCAAGTTGTCATTCCCCAGGATGAGGTAATAGAAAATTTCCTGTTATTATCTAAAAGCCTCTTTGATGCTGTGGCTAGGGTAAGCTAAGTAGTTAGATGAACATGTTAGAGGTTTTAAATTCAGAAGTTTATTGTTAATGAAAACTGAAAAATATCATAAGCAATGTTAAGACATGGCAAAAAGACCAGTGACCCAGTAGAATTATGAACCTAGGATATGAACAAAAACTTCAGAGGAAAAAAATATATAAATGGCTTGTAGACATAATGTAAGTATGCCCAGCCTCACTCATAGGTAGAGAAATGTGAATTAAAACTGCATGTAATTGTCATTTTTAACACATTAAATTGACAATACACTGTGTTTGGGAAAGCAGGTGCTCAATTCCTGGAGGGAATACAAATTGGCACTAGCTGAAGGGAGAGCAATTTGGCAATATCAAAACTGTAAATGCATATATCCTTTGAGCCATTAATTTCACTTCTGATAAATTATCTTATATCTAGACTTATACAGATACAAAATGACATATGTACAAGGATATTCATTTCAGGATTCTTTTTAATAGAAAAAATTGGGAATCACCCAGATGTCCTCCAATAAGAGACTGGCTTAAAAAATAATGTATATTCTTACAATAAGATACTCTGCTCCGCCATACAAAAAAGAATGAAGAAGTTCTATTCTAATAGCAAAAAAAAATCCAAGGAATACTGTTAAGTGAAGAACTGGTATTCTTGAGTATACAGAAGAGCAGCTATTAAACTCCAGCACTCTAGTGCTGTCTTCTGTATAAAAACTAGGGGAAGGAGGCAGGATATATATTCAGTGATATATATTCAGTGTGTGTGTGTGTGTGTGTGTGTGTGTGTGGATTTGCTTGTATATATGTTATGAAATGTCTCTGGAAGGATACGTAAGTATCTGGTAACATTGGGTGCTACTGGGGGAAGGAATTGAGGGCCTTGAAAACAAGGATGGGGGGAAACTTTTCACTGTATCTTTTTGTACCCTTTGAATTTGAAGCCATGTGAAGGTACTAACTGCTCAAAAAGTATTTAATTTAATTACCATTGAAATTAGATACAATATGACAGAGTGATATTATGAAAAAACAATTTTTTTAGTTAAAAAATTCAAGGCCAGGCGTGGTGGCTCACACCTATAATCTCAGCGCTCTGGGAGGCCGAGGCCAGCAGATTGAGTATAGGAGTTGAGACCAGCCTGGGCAACAGAGTGAAACCTCATCTCTACTAAAAATTCAAAAAATTGGCCAGGTGTGGTGGCTCACGCCTGTAATCCCAGCACTTTTGGGAGGCTGAGGCGGGTGGATGTCGAAGTCAGGAGTTCAAGACCAGCCTGACCAACATGCTGAAACCCTGTCTCTACTAAAAATACAAAAATTTAGCCAAGTGTGGTTGTGGACGCCTGTAACCCCAGCTACTCAGGAGGCTGAGGCAGGAGAATTACTTGAACCGAGGAGGCAGAGGTTGCAATGGGCCGAGATTGCGCCACTGTACTCCAGCCTGGGCGACAAAGCAAGACTCCATCTCAAAAACAATAATAATAATACAAAAAATTAGCTGGGCATGGTGGCGTGCGCCTATAATCCCAGCTACTTGGGAGGCTGAATTGGAAGAATCTCCTGAGCCCAGGAGGTTGAGGCTGAAGTGAGCCAAAATCACACCACTGCACTCCAGCCTCAGCAACCAGAGTGATACCCTGTGTCAAAAAAAAAAAAATTAAAGAATTAGATAAAATAAAGAACTTCTATCATACTTACTGGGCAAGGTTGGTTTCTATTGTAATTTTTACTAATGCTTGTATGCCTAAGAAAAATATTAATTATTCAGCTCTTAAGTTTTGAAATAAATAAAAAGCAGTGAATTATCTTTTAGGGATCAACATCCAGAGATGAGTATAGCTAACCCTGGAGAACTCCTTTGACTTTGACTCATTATTGCTATTGGATTTAACTGTCCCTAAGACTAACCCTGGAGACAATTGCTTTTCAAGTATGTGGGACTTGTTTACACTAATAATAGTCACTCTTATCCTTATTTTCCTGTAAGGAAAGTTTTTTTAAAGCTCTTAACTAGTAGCTTTAATTGCTGTATTATATAGAGTCAAAATGGGGATGCAATTTTTACTAAATTTGGTAATAAAGTCATTAAGGAGCAGTCCTAGCCTTTATGGTAATTAAGCTGTGACTATTAACGTTTTTAAAACCATAGACTTACAATTACTGAAGATTCCTGTAAGTTCATTTGTTTCTCAGAACTCTTTTCCCCCTTGTTCTGTAGTCGGCAGCCTCTGTGAAGAAGATTTTATGTGAAGCCCCTGTGGAATCTGTGGTGCGAGTGTCTGGTACAGTCATTTCCCGTCCTGCAGGACAGGAGAATCCAGTAAGTAGTTTCAAAGATAACTGTGTAATTTTTGTTGTATGCATTTGTACTCGTACACATTCTGGCAACACATGACTGGACATTAGGCACTAAAGTTGAATAAATTCAACAAATGAACTGACAGATTTCAAAATCTTGAACTATAAACACACACATCTATGTAAATATGCATGCTAAGTCTTGCTCTGTCACCAGACTGGAGTACAGTGGCACAATCTCGGCTCACTGCAACCTCTGCCTCCTGGGTTTAAGCGATTCTCCTGCCTCAGCCTCCCAAGTAGCTGGGACTATAGGCGCATGCCACCACGCCCAGCTAATTTTTATATTTTTAGTAAAGAGAGGCTTTCACCATGTTGGCCAGGATGGTCTCCATCTCTTGACCTCATGATCTGCCCATCTCAGCCTCCCGAAGTGCCGGGATTACAGGCGTGAGCCACCGTGCCCCGCCCTTTTTTTCTTTGGAGACAGGGGTCTTGCAGTATTGCCCAGGCTGCTCTTGAATTCCTGGGCTTAAGTGATCCTCCTGTCTCAGCCTCCCAAGTATCAAACTGCAAGGATATGCCATGACATTTGTTGATGTCTGAACACATCAGCCACAGATATGCATAAGAATGTCAAAAGCATGCACAGACACGTATGCTTTATACTATACACTACACACTAGAAGGACTTTGCACATTTTCCATATGTAAATAAATGCATATGTTCTACAAATGTGTATTTTGTGTATATCCTGATGAGTAATTTTTAAAACACTTCCTTTCTCACTCTCCAAGAAAATGCCAACAGGTGAGATTGAAATCAAAGTTAAAACAGCTGAACTTCTGAATGCCTGCAAGAAGCTGCCCTTTGAAATTAAGGACTTCATGAAGGTACCATCCTCTGTTATTAATAAAACAGAGTATCTAGAAAATGTTGATAACTAGTCAAGTATTTTCAGAGTTTTTTTAAAGAAAACTTGAACTTCTACAAAATTAAACATTTTATTGTAGACACATCATGAAGTGTTCACTTAGTTGTACAACCTCTTGACAAACTGTTCTGAAATAGTGACAGTTCAATAAACTGTTGCAGTCCCTAAATACCTAGACTGTTTTTTCCAACAGATTAAAATGTGACTCTCTCTTTAAAATTTGAGGTGTTATATTATTCAGGTTTTTTGTTGCTATTGTTTAACATTTGAAAGGAAATTATGTCTAGCTTAGAAATGGCCAAATGGGACAGGGGATCCTATACCTATTAAGTGACAAAATGTGTGCTTAGAGCAATTCTTGACTTCCCAAGCATATAAATATAAGTAGGATTACTATAATTTAGAATGTTCTTTGCCAAAGTTTAAGGGGTTGATGGAGCTACTTTTTAGTCAAGTAGGCAAATTTCAGTCAGTGAAGAGTGATATTAATAATAATGAATAGCCGGGCACGGTGGCTCAAGCCTGTAATCCCAGCACTTTGGGAGGCCGAGACGGGCGGATCACGAGGTCAGGAGATCGAGACCATCCTGGCTAACACGGTGAAACCCCGTCTCTACTAAAAACTACAAAAAACTAGCCGGGCGACGTGGCGGCGCCTGTAGTCCCAGCTACTCGGGAGGCTGAGGCAGGAGAATGGCGTGAACCCGGGAGGCGGAGCTTGCAGTGAGCTGAGATCCGGCCACAGCACTCCAGCCTGGGTGACAGAGCGAGACTCCGTCTCAAAAAAATAATAATAATAATAATAATAATGAATAGTAAAAAAATGTAAAATCTGCACTACTGACAAACTTAGAAGTTACAGGAATTAACAGCATACAGTGGGCTACTTGACGATAGAAACTAAAGACAGAGCTAAAGTTTTTGAAAATTCGAACTCTATTTCTAAAGATAATACCTTTCTAATATTGAAAAATATTTAATTAGAAAAATCTTTCAATTTCTTTAGAAAACAGAGGCTCTTCGGTTGCAGTATCGCTACTTAGACTTGCGTAGTTTCCAAATGCAATATAATCTGCGACTGAGGTCCCAGATGGTCATGAAGATGCGGGAATATCTCTGTAATCTGCATGGTAAGAGAAATGCCTGGATGCTCTTTGGAGCTTTTTAGCCTTTCTTCTATTTTATTCAGCAGTTTTATTGTATATTTTCCTTAGCATCAGGTCAGATGTTGCCAGAAGTCTGGAATTCACTCAATGTGTAATATAGTTTTTGAAGAAAAGTTAACATTATTTTAAAGATGATAGTGGCTATTACATTGATTAATGTATGATAGTATTTTCCATCATTATCAAAGGCAGGACAGCTCTTTGGCTTTTTCTATAAGATTTCTTTTCTTTTTTTCTTTTGAGATGGAGTTTTGCTCTGTCTAAAGGGCAGTGGCATGACCACAACTCACTGCAGCCTCAACCTTTTAGGCTCAAGTGATCCTCCCGCCACACCTTCCCAAGTAGCTAGGACCACAGACAAGCATCACCATACCCAGCCAATTTTTTTTTTTTTTTTTTTTTTTTTTTGAGACAGAGTCTCGGTCTGTCACCCAGGCTGGAGTGCAGTGGTGTGGTCTCGGCTCACTGCAAGCTCCGCCTCCCAGGTTCACACCATTCTCCTGCCTCAGCCTCCCAAGTAGCTGGGACTACAGGCACCTGCCACCATGCCTGGCTAATTTTTTATATTTTTAGTAGAGATGGGATTTCACTGTGTTAGCCAGGATGGTCTCCATCTCCTGACCTCGTGATCCACCTCCCAAAGTGCTGGGATTACAGGCTTGAGCCACCACACCCGGCCTGCAGCCAATTTTTAAAAATTTTTTGTAGAGACAGGGTCTCATTATGTTGCCCAGGCTGGTCTCAAACTTCTGGGTTTAAGCAGTCCTCCCACTAGCCATCCCAAAGTGCTGGGATTACAGGCATGAACCATGATACCCAGCCAGTTTTCGTAATTCTTTATCATGTGCATATATCATTTATTGGGAGCTCAAAATGTCATGTGAATTAAACTAGACATCTCATTCAGTCCTGGACTTTTTCTGCTACATTTGTAGTATTTCTACACTAATAGAACATTTTAAAAATCAGAATAGGCCGGGCGCGGTGGCTCAAGCCTGTAATCCCAGCACTTTGGGAGGCCGAGACGGGCGGATCACGAGGTCAGGAGATCGAGACCATCCTGGCTAACACGGCGAAACCCCGTCTCTACTAAAAACTACAAAAAACCAGCCGGGCGATGTGGCGGCGCCTGTAGTCCCAGCTACTGGGGAGGCTGAGACAGGAGAATGGCGTGAACCCGGGAGGCGGAGCTTGCAGTGAGCTGAGATCTGGCCACAGCACTCCAGCCTGGGTGACAGAGCGAGACTCCATCTCAAAAAAAAAAAAAAAAAAAAAAATCAGAATAGTTCAGTAGACAAGAATCCATTAAATATTTAGAATTATTTTATGTGGACAGTATGCTTTATGAACAGAATAGTATTTATGAAAATCTTTAGCTTCCTTCTTAGATTTGTAGAAACCAGCACCAGTAGGCTTGGCAGCTTATTTCAGCTAAAATTCTTAATTAAAGGGAAGCCTCAGATTTGTTGTACTATATTGTGGACATCATATATGACAAATTTCACATTCCTATCTACTAAGTGATAATGTTTCTCTCTTTTTAGGGTTTGTGGATATAGAAACCCCCACATTGTTTAAGAGGACCCCAGGGGTATGTATATTCCTTCAATCAGTCTATTAAATATGTCCTATTAGTTATAAAGCTAGACCACTTTGCCTTTATATTCACTTGGTCCACTTTTATTTTATTTACTGCCTCAGGACGGTCATATTAACTAGGTTTTTCTGAAGAATTGAGAAAATTATTTGGGTATTTTGAGTCAGAACCATTTTATTCCACATAAGTATTCTTTCCTTTGAGTTTTTTTGTTTGTTTGTTTTTTGGTTTGTTTTGGGTTGTTTTTTTTTTTTTTTTTTTTTTGAGACAGCGTCTCACTCCATCATCCAGGCTGGAGTGCAGTAGCTTGATCTCAGCTCACTGCAACCTCTGCCTACCGGATTCAAGCAATTCTCATGGCTCAGCCTCCTGAGTAGCTGGGATTACAGGCATGCACCACCATGCCCGGCTAACTTTTGTGTTTTTAGTAGAGACAGAGTTTCACCATGTTGGCCAGGCTGGTCTCGAGCACCTGACCTGAAATGATCCACCCACCTCGGCCTCCCAAAGTGCTGGGATTACAGGTGTGAGCCACCTTGCCCAGTCTTGTTTGAGGTTTGAAGATGTAAATCATTAATAAATTGTTTGTTTATTTGTTTTAAGACAGAGTCTCGTTCTGTCAGCATTCTGTCACTTGAATCCGCCTACTAGATTCAAGCGATTCTCCCGCCTCAGCCTCCCAAGTAGCTGGGACTACAGGTGTGTGCCACCATGCCCTGTTAATTTTTGTATTTTTTCTTTTTCTTTTTTCTTTTTTTAAGATAGAGTCTCACTGTTACCCAGGCTGGAGTGCAGTGGTGTGATCTCGGCTCACTGCAAGCTGTGCCTCCCAGGTTCACACCATTCTCCTGCCTCAGCCTCCTGTGTAGCTGGGACTACAGGTGCCCGCCACCATGCCTGGCTAATTTTTTGTATTTTTTAGTAGAGATGGGGTTTCACTGTGTTAGCCAGGATGGTCTCGATCTCCTGACCTCGTGATCCATCTACCTCGGCCTCCCAAAATGCTGAGATTACAGGCATGAGCCATCGCGCCCGGCCAATTTTTGTATTTTTTTAGTAGAGATGGAGTTTCGCCACGTTGGCCAGGCTGGTCTCAAAATCCTGACCTCAGATGATCCACCTGCCTCAGCCTCCCAAAGTGCTGGGATTACAGGTGTGTGCCACCACACCCAGTCAATGAACTGGTTCTTTAAGAACAAATATCTTGGCCAGACGCGGTGGCTCGTACATGTAGTCTTAGTACTCTGGGAGGCTGAAGCAAGGAGGATGACTTCATTCCAGGAGTCCAAGACCAGCTTGGGCAACAAGACCCTATCTCTTTAAAGGAAAAAAAAAAATGGAAGAGGAAAAAAAATTAAAGAATAAATCTCTCATATATTAAAAATTAACATTTTTCAGCCAGGCGCAGTGGCTCACACCTATAATCTCAGCACTATGGGAGGCCGAGGCGGGCAGATCTTGAGGTCAGGAGTTAGAGACCAGCCTGGCCAACCATGGCCAACATGGTGAAACCTCGTCTCTACTAAAAGTACAAAAATTAGGCCGGGCACTGTGGCTCATGCTTGTAATCCCAATACTTTGGGAGGCCGAAGTGGGTGGATCACCTGAGATCAGGAGTTCAAGACCCACCTGACCAACATGGTGAAACCCCGTCTCTACTGAAAGTACAAAAAAAAATTTAGCCAGGCGTGGTGGCAGGCACCTGTAGTCCCAAATACTCAGGAGGCCGAGATAGGAGAATCGCTTGAACCCAGGAAGTGGAGGTTGCAATGAGCCAAGATCATGCCATTGCACTCCAGCCTGGGAGACAGAGCGAGGCAACAACTCAAATAAAAAAAAAGCCAGGTGCAGTGGCAGGAACCTGTAATCCCAGCTACTCGAGAGGCTAAGGCAGGAGAATCACTTGAATCCAGAAGGCAGAGTTTGCAGTGAGCCCAGATTGTACCACTGCACTCCAACCTGGGTGACAGACCAAGACTCTCTCTCAAAAAGAAATTCTTTTTAATAAATAAAAATGGACATTTCTGGCCAGGGGCAGTGGATCACACCTGTAATCCCAGCACTTTGGGAGGCCAAGGCGGTCAGATCACGAGGTCAGGAGTTCAAGACCAGTCTGGCCAACATGGCGAAACCCCATCTCTACTAAAATACAAAAATTAGCGGGGTGTGGTGGTGGCAGACACCTGTAATCACAGCTACTTGGGAGGCTGAGGCAGGAGAATCACTTCAACCCGGGAGGCGGAGATCGCAGCGTGCCAAGATTGTGCCATTGCACTCCAGCCTGGGTGACAAGAGCAAGACTCTGTCTCAAAAAAAAATGACATTTCTAAACATTAATATTTATTCTATTTATACAGTCTATGAAATTATAAAACTACAGTTTAATTTGGAAATGCAATTAGGAATTACTTGGATAGGAAATGATACACAAAATTCATTCATCTAGTAACAGAATTGGAAATTCAATTCCACAAGTATAAACTTAACACCTATCACATATAATGGTGTTTAAAGCCTATTATGTGCAAGTCTTTTTAGGGACTCAAAGATAAGTGGGAAATTATCTCTGTCATTGTAGGAACTTTGTTCTTTAGTCATTCATTGATAAACTGAAGTAACAGCTTCTACTAGTCAGTTATATCTTGGGTTTATTTTTGTTTTTTAATAATCTGTCTTCTCTCTCTCTTTGAAAGGGTGCCAAAGAGTTTTTAGTACCATCCAGGGAACCTGGAAAGTTTTATTCTCTCCCTCAGAGTCCTCAACAGTTTAAGCAACTTTTGATGGTTGGCGGTTTAGACAGGTGAGCTTTTTTTTATGGTAGCAGTTGTCAGAGAAGGAAAAGAGAAAAACAAAGGGAAAAAAGGAAACACAAAACCCTCTCTGTTCTCAAGAGAAGGATAGAAAATTTTTGAGAGTTTGGAGAATACTTATAAAATACCCTCATAATTCGTAATAATCCTTTATTAAAGGTTTATTGGGTGGCCACCACGTACAAAGCTCTGTGCTAGTAGGTGTGAGAAGGGATTTAAACAGCAACAAAAAAAAGAATAGGTTCTGCTCTCAAGGCGTTAAGGCTAGTAAGCCAGAACAGGATAGTGAATAAAACCAACTGTGATATAAACCAAATGTAAATGTATTGAGATTTGCAAATTAGGTATTAAGAGCTTTAAAATTACATTGTTTGAGGAAATTTAGAAAACTGTGTGAGCTAGACCTTTGAGGACAGAGCTACATTTCAGCAGTTGAAGATGAGAGTTGGAATGGCATAGCACAGAACGTCTCATGTGTATCCATGGTACAGTAAGTATTTCACTTTGGTCAAAGCAAAAGAGTATATATGAAGAAGCATGGACTAAAAAAAATGTTTTAATAAAAAGAACTGTCATGGACTGATTTGCATGCCAGTCTAATGTACAAACATCCAGAGATGCCAGTGTTTATTTTGAAAACAATATTAGAACAACTTCTCATAGGTCAGCTGTATATCTAATTCTATTAAAGTGTCATAAAAAATAAAAGTATTTCTTACTTTTTTTTTTTTTTTTTGAGACAGAGTCTTGCTCTGTCACCCAAGCTGGAGTGCAATGGCGCGATCTCGGCTCACTGCAACCTCTGCCTCCCAGGTTGAAGTGATTCTCTTGCCTTCGCCTCCCGAGTATCTAAGATTACAGGCGCACACCACCGCGCCCGGCTAATTTTTGTATTTTTAGTAGAGACAGGGTTTCACCCTGTTGGCCAGGCTGGTTGTGAATGCCTGACCTTGCAATCTGCCCGCCTCGGCCTCCCAAAGTGCTGGGATTACAGGCATGAGCCACCATGGCCGGCCCTTCTTACATTTTTTAAGTATCATTGTTTTATAACTTGCATTGCCTTAAACTTTTGGGAAAAAGTGTATATGTCTTCCTAGAATCATGACTCTATTAATGCTATTTCTCAATTGTAGATATTTTCAGGTTGCCCGATGTTATCGAGATGAAGGTTCAAGACCAGACAGACAGCCTGAATTTACTCAGGTACAAAGTTATATTCACTTGTTTCTTAAAATTCAGGCTTACTATTTTGAAAATAGTTTTTTGTTTGTTTGTTTTTTGTTTGTTTGTTTGTTTGTTTCGAGACAGAGTCTTGCTCTGTCACCTAGGCTGGAGTGCAGTTGCGTGATCTCAGCCCACTGCAAGCTCTGCCTCCCGGGTTCACACCATCCTCCTGCCTCAGCCTCCTGAGTAGCTGGGATTACAGGCGCACACCGCCACGCCTGGCTAATTTTTTGTATTTTTAGTAGAGACAGGGTTTCACCGTGTTCACCAGGATGGTGTCTATCTCCTGACCTTGTGATCCACCCGCCTCGGCCTCCCAAAGTGCTGGCGATTACAGGCATAAGCCACCACGCACAGCCTAAAATAGTATTTTCAAGACCAGTGCAGTATTAATACTTTACTTCTCATTACATTTTATCCATCAGATAGTTAATTAAACTCACCTGCAGTTGAGAAACTATTCAGTTTTTTAATCCATTGCATGTGTCCTTTTTTGAATTTTTTTCTTTCCTTGGATAGCACAGGGGCCACACTGTCATTCCAATTTTAGTATATGTGCTGCCAAAGAGAGCATGTGTCCTTTTCATAAAGAATGTGGTCAGCAACTAAGGAATGCCAGAAATTCCTAAAGTGTTCTAATGTTCATGATAAAGTCCTTAAGTCATGTTCTAATGTTCATGATAAAATCCTTAAAACAAATCTCTTATATATTAAGAACGAATAATTTTATATATTGATATTTTAATCTAATATGTGGACTTACCAAAGCTATTATGATTTGCTTTCTGTATAATAGCATTTTATTTTATTTTTATTTTATTTATTTATTTTTTTTTTTGAGACAGAGTCCTGCTCTGTCTCCCAGGCTGGAGTGCAGTGGCACAATCTTGGCTCACTTTAGCCTTAACCTCCCAGGTTCAAGCAATTCAACTGCCTCAGCCTCCCAAGTAGCTGGGACTACAGGTGTGTGCCACCATGTCTGGCTAAATTTTTGTGTTTTTATTAGAGATGGGGTTTCACCATGTTGGCCAGGATGGTCTCGATCTCCTGACCTCATGATCCGCCTGCCTCAGCCTCCCAAAGTGCTGGGTTTACAGGCGTGAGCCACCATACCTGGCCAAAAGCATTTTAATCATGTGTTGAAGTGAAAAAATTATGAGCTTTGGAGTTGGACAGACCTGGGATCAGATGTAGCTTTGCTGCTTACTAATTGCACATACGCAAATAAGTAACTTAGTTCTCTGAGCCTTCAGCCATGCAATAGTTGTGAGAACTAAACAAGTTAATGTATGTAAGGCCATTAGCACAGTGTCTGACATAAAAGAGATGTACAATAATATTTATACTCTCCGCATGTATTATTTATGTGCAAAATTCTATAGTAACTTGAAAGCAGAAAAATATATAAACGTGTATATACTGTGGCTAAATTAGTTTCCATATGTTACTTTGGTTTCAGATTGACATAGAAATGTCTTTTGTAGACCAGACTGGGATCCAGAGTTTAATTGAGGGTTTGCTCCAATATTCCTGGCCCAATGACAAAGATCCTGTGGTTGTTCCTTTTCCCACTGTGACTTTTACTGAGGCGCTGGCCACCTATGGAACTGATAAACCTGACACTCGCTTTGGCATGAAGGTACTTATCTTCACTTTTCTAGGACTCTGTCCCCAAATAATCCTGCAGTCTTTTTTAAACCACTTTGAAATTGACAAGTGTTACACACTGTTAGAGGATATTTTTGTGGCCTTGTTACCTTTGTTGTTACAGAGCTAGAGCAAGAGAGAATAATAGCATGTTAGCAATACAGTGCTTTCTATCTATCATCTTCCAAGATCCATTTCCAAGAGCAACATTCTTGCTATGAAGTTTTTATTACTTGTAAGTTACTGATTATATGGATATGAATGGTAACTTGAAAGAAAAAAATAGCTATTCTTTCCTTTTCAGTTTTTTTTAAAGCCAAGGAGTTACTAAGTTGTATTTGAATACAATGTTTATTCAAATTATTAATATCTGTAAGTATTTAAGGCAGGGGTAGAATTTATATAGAACAGTTTCATTACCAGACCTCTACTTGTTTGCTCTTAAACAGCAATATCACTTGATCCCCATAATGCTGGTGACATTTCTATATCTCAGTTCTCAGTGCTCGTTCTTTAGAAATTGAGTCCTGCCTGGTCTGTGAATAGTCAGTGCTCAATTCTTAGAATGAAAAAAATACAATACACAAAAAGTCATAACTACCAACTTATAGCTGCCAACTCAACTACTTCTTGTGTCTTCATTTGTAATATGGAATAGTGGTTCTTTTTTTATTTTTTTTGAGACGGAGTCTTGCACTGTTGCCCAGGCTGGAGTGCAGTGGTGAGATCTTGGCTCACTGCAACTTCCACCTCCTGGGTTCAAGTGATTCTCCTGCTTCAGCCTCTCGAGTAGCTGGGACTACAGGTGCGTACCACCACACTGGCTAATTTCTGTATTTTTAGTAGAGATGGGGTTTTGCCATGTTGGCCAGACTGACCTCCTGACCTCAGGTGATCTGCCCACCTCAGCCTCCCAAAGTGCTGAGATTATAGCGTGAGCCTCTGTGCCAAGCCTGGAATCTTAATCTAGTTCTTAAATCAGACTGTTTAGGTTAAATTCTGGCTCTGCCACTTACTAGCTATGCCATCTTGGGCAAGTTCCTTATTTCTGTGTCTTGGTTTCATCTATGAAATAGGGATAATAAAGAGTGCTAACCTCATAGTTTTATGCAGATTAAATGAATGAGTATATGTAAAACACTGGTCATATTGCTTAACCCATGGTAAACACTCTTTGAATGTAGTCTATAAATGTTAAATTATCAAGATCTATTCTCTTCTTTAAAATCTTGTTTGTAAAATGTTTTCAGATAAAAATTACTTCATATTTAGTTATCTCTTTTTGTTACCCATTTTCCAGATTATAGATATCAGTGATGTGTTCAGAAACACAGAGATTGGATTTCTTCAAGATGCACTTAGTAAGCCCCATGGAACTGTGAAAGCCATATGTATCCCTGAAGGAGCAGTAAGTAAAGTATAGTTCTGTGTTTCTCTAGAATGTATGCTTTGGAAGTAACTTTGTTCAATACTGTCATATTTAAACTTCAGAAAGAACAATTCTTTTTAAATAAAAATAGGTATTTTTACTGGGCGTGGTGACTCACGCCTGTAATCCTAGCACTTTGGGAGGCCAAGGTGGGTGGATCACTTGAGGTCAGGAGTTCAAGACCAGCCTGGCCAACATGGTGAAACCCCATCTCTACTAAAAAATTAGTCAGGCGTGGTGGCAGGTGCCTGTAATCCCAGCTACTTGGGAGGCTGAGGCAGGAGAATTACTTGAACCTGGGAGGCGGAGGTTGCAGTGAGCTGATATCACACCATTGCACTGCAGCCTGGGCAACAAGAGCAAAACTCTGAAAAAAAAAAAATAGGTATTTTTATACAGAGTCTAAAAGTGTTTCTAAAACTATAAGTAGAGAACAATAAAATCTTATGAATGTGAGTTTACATTCCAGATCCAGGGTGTTTCCCCCCCACCCCCCCGCCTTTTAAACGGTGCTATCAGCCAGGCATAGTAGCTCATGCTTATAATGCCAACACTGTGGGAGGCCAAGGCAGGAGAATTGCTTAAGCTCAGGAGTTCAAGACCAGCCTGGGGAACACAGACCTCGTCTCTACAAAAATTACCTGGCGTGGTGGCTCACACCTGTAGTCCCAGCTATTCGGGAGGCTGAGGTCGAAGGATCACTTGAGGCAAAGAGTTCAAGGCTGCAGTGAGCCATGATTGTGCCACTGCATTCTAACCTGGATAACAGAGCAAGACTCTGTCTCAAAAATAAGTAATAGGCCGGGTGCGGTGGCTCATGCCTGTAATCCCAGCACTTTGGGAGGCCGAGACGGGCGGATCACGAGGTCGGGAGATGGAGACCAACCTGGCTAACACGGTGAAACCCCGTCTCTACTAAAAGTACAAAAAATAGCCAGGCGCGGTGGTGGGCACCTGTAGTCCCGGCTATTCGGGAGGCTGAGGCAGGACAATGGCGTGAACCCAGGAGGCGGAGCTTGCAGTGAGTGGAGATCACGCCACTGCACTCCAGCCTGGGCGACAGAGAGAGACTCCGTCTCAAAAACAATAAAATAAAAATAAGTAATAAACGATGCTATGTAGTACTCCTGTACTTCATTGTCGATACTGTGTGAGCATAAAATAATAGGTAGTATTCTGTCTGCAGCCTCAGTTGTCTATCTCTTAGCCCTGTATCAGCGCCAGCATGGCCATTGCATGTTGATTCTTGATCTTCTGAGAGTTCTCATCTAAATTGCATTAATAACAGGGAAATAAAAGGAGATGGAGCTAAAAAAGCAAAAAGGAAGGGGAAGAGGGGGTAGGAGAGAGAGAGAGAATGGTTGGGCTGAGCAAGCATTGACTAAAGCAATGGTACACACCTCTTTTCTGTAGGTAGTACATCTGCTTTAAAAGTAATTTCATAAGAAGCATTCCAGTTATATTTTAAATAAGATTGTGATTTTGAAAGTCTATACTCATTTGGATACGTAAGCAGTATATTCAGAATGGAGTAAGAACTCAGTCTCATTACTTTCTTTTTTTTTTTTTTTAGACGGAGTCTTGCTCTGTCGCCCAGGCTGGAGTGCAGCGCTGTGATCTTGGCTCACTGCAACCTCCGCCTCCCGGGTTCAAGCGATTCTCCTGCCTTAGCCTCCTGAGTAGCTGGGACTACAGGCACATGCCACCACGCCTGGCTAAGTTTTCTTTGTATTTTTAGTAGAGATGGAGTTTCACCATGTTAGCCAGGATGGTCTCAAACTCCTGACCTGAGGTAATCCACCCGCCTCAGCCTCCCAAAGTGCTGGGATTACAGGTGTGAGCCACCATGCCTGGCCTCTCATTACTTTTTATTTACTTCATATATCCAGTAAAATGTAATTTATTGTCATGCTGGGCACGGTGGCCCACGCCTGTAATCCCAGCACTTTGGGAGGCCAAGGCAAAACCCTGTCTCTACTAAAAATTAAAAAATTAGCTGGGCATTGTGGTGGGTGCCTGTAATCTCAGCTACCTGGGGGGCTGAGGCAGTAGAATCACTTGAGCCCAGTAGGCAGAGGTTGCAGTGAGCACGAGATCACACCACTGCACTCCAGCCTGCATGACAGAGCAACACTCCATCTTAAAAAAAAAAAAGTAATTTATTGTGCATACTATAGTCCAGGCATAAGAAATATGTTCAGGTAAGCTCAGTATGATATTTTGCCTATTATTATGTACACCATTTCAAGTTTGTCTGTTCTTTCTCAAGTACATATAAGAACTGCAGGAGTGTGGATCATGTTTTCATCTTTTTATACCTCCCATACCTAGTTAAATGCCGCATGAATATAGTTAATGATGCATGGCTTATGGTAGAAATAAGACGATTAAAATATGATTTCACAAATCACATGGTTTATTGCCATACAAAGAAAATTTTTTCTTAGGTTCACAATGCTTAAAAGAGAGAGAATAAGAGCCAGGCGCGGTGGCTCACACCTGTAGTCCTAGCACTTTGGGAAGCCGAGGCAGGCGGATCACGAGGTCAGGAGATCAAGAGCAGCCTGGCCAATACGATCTGTACTAAAAATTTTAGTACATCTGTACTAAAAATATAAAAATTTAGCCAGGTGTGGTGGCAGGCACCTGTAGTTCCAGCTACTCAGGAGGCTGAGGCAGGAGAATCGCTTGACCCCTGGAGGCAGAGGTTGCAGGGATCCGAGATCACATCATTGCACTCCAGCCTGGGCAACAGAGTGAGACTCCGTCTCAAAAAAAAAAAAAAGAAAAAAAAAGAGAGAGAATAACATGAATAATCCTCACAGGGAAAACAGTAGCTGAGGTGTATTAATCACATAGCGAGTGAGTTCCAAAATTATTAAAGTCCACTTGCTCTATTAGGATGGAAGTAGTCCTCTGGGGAAAGTAAAGTCTAATTAAAGTTTGAGGTGTACTCTTTTTTTTTTTTTGAGACGGAGTCTCGCTCTGTCGCCCAGGCTGGAGTGCAGTGGCCGGATCTCAGCTCACTGCAAGCTCCGCCTCCCGGGTTCACGCCATTCTCCTGCCTCAGCCTCCCGAGTAGCTGGGACTACAGGCGCCCGCCACGTCGCCCGGCTAGTTTTTTGTATTTTTTAGTAGAGACGGGGTTTCACCGTGTTAGCCCGGATGGTCTCGATCTCCTGACCTCGTGATCCGCCCGTCTCGGCCTCCCAAAGTGCTGGGATTACAGGCTTGAGCCACCGCGCCCGGCCTGAGGTGTACTTTTATATGAGCAGTTCTTGGGAGAAGCTGGTTTGACCACCACAGTATAGACTACACCTAAGGTCCCTCAATGCTAGAGGGCAGTGCCAGTGTGGGTGGGCAAGGCTTCGGAGATTAGCTCCAAGGCTAACGGTGTCACCCATCTCTTGGCTGTAGGAGAAGCAGTTGACAGAGAATATCCCGTCACAGCATGTGCTATCAAAGTGTCTGCGGAACTCTTAAGTTTATATGTATTTTTGAAGTGCAGTAGTTGAGGTCAGTAATTCACACATGGGTATTATGATAAGGTTTGAGGTAACATTCCTGGGGGGAAGAGGGAGTTGACTCCAAGTTCTCACATAGGGGATCTGATAAGACATCATGCTCTCAAAGGGAGGGGGAATACACCCCAAAACATCAAACTGTGTAAGTGTTTGGATCACTTCCAAGTTATGTAACATGATAACCATAATGTCTCATTTGAAAGACATTGAGATAATTTCAAAAAAGATAGAATTTTAAGAAACCTCAAATAATCAAATTCTGAATCCTTTTATTGATCTGAAAGTTTTCTTTCACAATTCAGTTGTAGACATTCGTGTTGAACATTTATCCTGCATATTAGATATAAAGGGTCTTCTGTGGAATACATTCACAGCTATTTGCAATAAGAGCTGCATGCCCAGGGCGGTGGCTCACACCTGTAATCCCAGCACTTTGGGAGGCCAAGGCGGGCAGATCACATGACATCAGGAGTTCAAGACCAGCCTGGTCAACATGGTGAAACCCCATCTCTACTAAAAATACAAAAATTAGCTGGGTGTGGTGGCGGGCACCTGTAATCCCAGCTACTTGGGAGGCTGAGGCAGAAGAATCGCTTGAACCTGGGAGGTGAAGTTTTCGGTGAGCTGAGATCACGCCACTGTACTCCAGCCTGGGTGACAGAGCTAGACTCCATCGCAAAAAAAAATTTTAAAAAGTTGCATAACTGGAAAAAATAAGCACTGTAACAAGCTTTAAAAATGTGTCATTTGGTAGCAGAAATTGATTTTTTTTTTTTTTTTTTTGAGGCAGAATCTCACTTTGTTACCCAGGCTGGAGTGTAGTGGCACAGTCTCGGCTCACTGCAGCCTCTGCCTCCTGCATTCAAGTGATTCTCCTGCCTCAACCTCCCGAGTAGCTGGGATTACAGGCATCTGCCATCACACCCAACTAATTTTTGTATTTTTAGTAGAGACGGGGTTTCACCATGTTGGTCAGGCTGGTTTTGAACTCCCAACTTTCAAGCAATCCACCCATCTCAGCCTCCCAAAGTGCTGGGATTACAGGCATGAGCCACCGTGCCCAGCCCAGACATTGAATTTTTATTAAATCTTAACTATTGTAATAGGAAGACACAAAATATATTTGTTTGTCATTTGATCACATAACCATGTTTATGAAGCTAAGTGTCATAATGACAAGTTTACTTTGATCTTTCTTTCATCAGAAATACTTAAAAAGGAAAGACATTGAATCCATCAGAAAATTTGCAGCTGACCATTTTAATCAGGTAAGGAGTTAGAGTGGTTTTTTTCCTTATAGAGATTCAATATTTTTAACTATTATTAACTAAACTATCATTATCATTAGTTTTGAGCATCTTGTTATTTCAGATCATTCTTCTGCCTTTATTTATTTTTTATTTTATTTATATATTTATTTTGGAGATGTGGTCTTATTCTGTCGCCCAGGCTGGAGTGGTGGTGCCATAATAGCTCACTGCTGCCTTGATTTCTTAGGCTCAAGCAATGCTCCTGCCTCTCTCTCAAGTAGCTAGGACTACAGGCTCAGGCCACCATGCTGCCCTGTTGCACCCCTAGTCCCAGCTACTTAGGAGGCTGAGGTGGGAGAATCACCTGAGCCTGGTGTTTGAGGCTACAGTGAGCTAAGATTGTGCCACTGCACTCTAACCTGGGCATCAGAGCAAGATTCCGTCTTGGAAAAAAAAATTGGCCATGCGCAATGGCTCATGCCTGTAATCCCAGCACTTTGGGAGGCTGAAGCAGACGGATCAGAAGGTCAGGAGATCGAGACCATCCTGGCTAACACAGTGAAATCCCGTCTCTACCAAAAATACAAAAAAATTAGCCGGGCATGGTGGCAGGGGCCTATAGTCCCAGATACTTAGGAGGCTGAGGCAGGAGAATGGCATGAACCTGGGAGGCAGAGACAGTGAGCTGAGATTGGGCCACTGCACTCCAGCCTGGGTGACAGAGCAAGACTCTATCTCAAAAAAAAAAAAAAGGCCGGGCGCGGTGGCTCAAGCCTGTAATCCCAGCACTTTGGGAGGCCGAGATGGGTGGATCACGAGGTCAGGAGATCGAGACCATCCTGGCTAACACGGTGAAACCCCGTCTCTACTAAAAATACAAACAATTAGCCGGGCGAGGTGACAGCGCCTGTAGTCCCAGCTACTCGGGAGGCTGAGGCAGGAGAATGGTGTGAACCCGGGAGGCGGAGCTTGCAGTGAGCTGAGATCCGGCCACCGCACTCCAGCCTGGGCGACAGAGCAAGACTCCATCTCAAAAAAAAAAAAAAGCAAAAACTTAGCCAGGTGTGGTGGTGCACACTTGTAATCCCAGCTACTTTGAGAAGCTGATGCAGGAGAATCACTTGAACACAGGAGGTGGAGGTTGCAGTGAGCTGAGATCACACCACTGTACTCCAGCCTGGGTCACAGTCTCTAAATAAATAAATAAATATTAACTGGGCATAGTAGCACATGTCTGTCTGTAGTCCCAGCTACTTGGGAGACTGAGGCAGGAAACTCACAAGCCCAGGAGTTCAAGGTTGCAGTGAGCTATGATCATGCCACTGCATTCTAGCCTGGGTGACAGAGTGAGACCCTGTCTCTAAAAAAAAAAAAAAAAAAAAGAAAAGAAAGGATCCGGCCAGGCACGGGAGCACATACCTGTAATCTAGCACTTTGGGAGCCCAAGGTGGGAGTATCACTGGAGCCCAGAAATCTGAGACCAGCCTGGGCAACATAGTGAGACCTCGTCTCTACAAAAAACAGAAAAAAAATTAGCTGGGCATGGTGGCACACACCTATCATCCCAACTACTTGAGAGGCTGAGGTGGGAGAATCACTTGAACCCAGGAGATGGAGGCTGCAGTAAGCTGTGTTCACGCCACTGCACTCCAGCCTGGGTGACACAGTGAGACCCTGTCTCAAAAAAAACGGAAAGAATCTTAGGTATGATAACAGGAATAAAATGAAACCATATGGGAGTAATTAAATAAAGTATGATATAATCAAAGGAATTAATATTAAAGTTCCTTTTTAAAATCTTGTTTTCGCCGGGCGCGGTGGCTCAAGCCTGTAATCCCAGCACTTTGGGAGGCCGAGACGGGCGGATCATGAGGTCAGGAGATCGAGACCATCCTGGCTAATACGGTGAAACCCCGTCTCTACTAAAAAATACAAAAAACTAGCCGGGCGACGAGGCGGGCGCCTGTAGTCCCAGCTACTCGGGAGGCTGAGACAGGAGAATGGCGTGAACCCGGGAGGCGGAGCTTGCAGTGAGCTGAGAGCCGGCCACTGCACTCCAGCCTGGGCAGCAGAGCAAGACTCCGTCTCAAAAAAAAAAAAAAAAAAATCTTGTTTTCTAAGACTTAATAGAGGAATAATGCTCTTATAATGATATGTAAGAAAAGGAGGCTATAGAATTATATTTATACTGATTATAACCATGTAAAAAACATTGTATTTGTATCTTGAAAATGGACTACCTACCTCTACCACCATTTCCCAAGCCTCATACTTCAAGCACAAAGAACAATAAGTAGATTTTTATATAAGAAAAAAAGATTAGGATAGTGGTTTCCAAAATGGGTTGAAACAAAATCAGAAAAGTCAGGGCAATATAACAAGCTTTTCATAAAGTTAAACAAATTTAAAGAACTATCCTTTATTTCTCTGTTGGTGTTGGGGGGAGCAGGGGGATGAAATATGCCTTTTCTTTATAAAATTAAAAATTGGCAACCCTGTATCTTCCCATTTTGTTTATTTTTATTGTATTAGTGTATAAAATCTGCATCTAAGAACCATAGGACCAGGAAATAAGCCTGAAGGTTAACTTTGGCAGCCTTCGTTTGATGGGACTATTATTACATTTTCTTCTTTCATTGTTCTCTTTCTTCTTCTTTTTCCTTCCTAATTTCCTGAACTTTTATGTAAGAAATGGGTACTACTACTACTATTTTTATTAATTTTTTTTTTTTTTTTTTTTTTGAGACGGAGTCTCGCTCTGTCACCCAGGCTGGAGTGCTGTGGCCGGATCTCAGCTCACTGCAAGCTCCGCCTCCCGGGTTCATGCCATTCTCCTGTCTCAGCCTCCCAAGTAGCTGGGACTACAGGCGCCGCCACGTCGCCCGGCTAGTTTTTTGTTGTTTTTAGTAGAGACGGGGTTTCACCGTGTTAGCCAGGATGGTCTCGATCTCCTGACCTTGTGATCCGCCCGTCTCGGCCTCCCAAAGTGCTGGGATTACAGGCTTGAGCCACTGCGCCCGGCCTTATTAATGTTTTTAACTTGATTTGGCTTCTAATTGCTTTTAGAAGATCTTACATGTTTTTAGCAACATATGGCATAGAGGTGGTTCAAAAAATAAAGAAGCATTAATGATGAAATGCAATAATCATTTACTCTAGCCTGCCGCATCCATCCTAGTATTCTGCCAGAGTATCTGTGTTTTTGGAAATATCTCTACATACTTTTTTCTTTTTACTTAATTCATTTAAACCTTGTTAACTTCCTGTGATGAGAGATAAGGCTCACATAAACAGACCTCACCTAGTTACTCTGTACCTTCTGCTCAGCTGTCTTTCTGAACCTTTTCTTCATTCTTTTGAGTTGAAGTAACTCATCCTGGATCCCAGGTTTTCCTCTTTCTTTTTTGTGTTGGAGTATGTAGTCAAGTAACTTCCTAAGAAAGCATGTGAGAGATCAACTTACTGAGTTCTTACAAAATGTCTTTATGTTTAAAACCTCACACTTGATTAATAATAATTTGGCTTAGTACAAAATTTTGAATTGACAGCCATATAATCTTAGAAGAGTGCTGTCCAATAAAACTTTCTGTAATGATGGAAACGTTTTATGTCTGCATTGTTCAGTATAGTTGTTGCTAGCCAATGCAGCTAGTGAGCACTTGAAATAGGATAGTACAACTAAAGGGCTGAACTTTTTACTTTATTTCATTTTAATTAATTTAAATGTACATAGCCACAGTGCATCACTAGACAGCACAGCTTTAGAACATTTAAGGCATTGCTTTACTTTCTTCTCCCATGTATTGCTACTGATGAGAAGTCTGATGCTCTGATGCTTGTGTGAATTTACTCCATTATAGCAGACCTGATTTTTTCTCTTTGGAAGCTTTTTGCCTTCTGATTCTTTATGTTCAGAAATTTCAGAGTTTGTTTGCCTTTTTATCATTTTTCATTCAACGTGTTACACACTTGAAGAGCCCTTTCAGTATGAAGGTTTATGTCTTTTTATGTGTAGAAAATTCTTTTATTATGTGTAGAAAATTCTTTTATTATCTAACTATTTTGACCTCATCATTTTTTCTAGCCTCTTTTTGGAATTTCTACTAGTTGTATGTTGAACCAATTTAACCTCTTTTCTTTGGCATGTCATTTTTCACCATTTTCTTTGTCTTGTTCTATTTTCCTGGAGATTTCTTCAAGTCTTCTGTTGATTTTTTTTTTTTTTTTTTTTCCCAGTAGCTTTTTTCACTGCATCTTATTCTGGTTTTATTCATAAAATATCTTTTTGAGTACCTTTGAGGATTCAAGTTCTCTTTTGGTCCCTAACTTATGTTTTCTCTGGGACTAATTTTTTGGGTTTATCATGGTCTTTTTTTTTTTTTTTTTTTTTAATGCTGCAGTGTTTCTTCAATGTGCAGTGATTGTTGGTTATCTGTACATATTCAAGAATGGGGCATTTTAAAAGCTGGTTGGGGCCAGGTGCAGTGACTCACGCCTGTAATCCCAGCACTTTGGGAGGCCAAGGCAGGCAGATCGCTTGAAGTCAGGAGTTTGAGACCAGCCTAGCCAACATAGTGAAACCCCGTCTCTACTAAAAATGCAAAAATTAGCCGGGCATGGTGGCACACATCTGTAATCCCAGCAACTAGGGAGGCTGAGGCAGGAGAATTGCTTGAACCCGGGAGGCAGACTGCAGTGAGCCAAGATCAGGCCACTGTGCTCCAGCATGGGTGACAGAGCGAGACTCCATCTCAAAAAGAAAAAAAGCTGGTTGGAAGTGCGAGATCCTTACAGAGGCTTTGTAAATGGTTAGGTTTAGTTTAGCATGAGCAGCAAGGCCGCTGTCTGTTATCCTAGGCACTCAAGGCTTAAGAGTCCTGAGCCTCTCCAGAATTCTGCAGGGTAAAATCAGTTCCTTCTTGTGCTGAGGCCGCCTCCGTTGTTCTTTATGCCAGACCTTCCTGCACCTTGCTTCTTTAATCATTCCTACTCAGTTCACTTGCAATCTGCCAAAAATTCACAGAAATCCGTCATCTGCTATTATTCTCCATTCTTCATCCCCTCCCCCTTTTTTTCATTATGTTGAAATGATTTTTTTGTTGTTGTTTTTTTGAGTCTCACTCTGTCACCCAGGCTGGAGTGCAATGGCCCAATCTCAGCTCACTGCAGCCTCTACCTTCCAGGCTCAAGTGATTCTCATGCCTCAGCTTCCTGAGTAGCTAGGATTACAGACGCATACAACTGGCACAGCTAATTTTTGTATTTTTAGTAGAGACAGGGTTTCACCATGTTGGCCAAGCTGGTGTTGAACTCCTGGCCTCAAGTAATCCACCCACCTCAGCCTCCCAAAGTGCTGAGACTGCAGGCATGAGCCACTGTGCACTTTATAAAATTCCCTTAGTATCATTTTGAATGGGTTCAGGGAGATAATAGAGATAATCTCTTTTAAATTCTCTTCTATTGGGAACCAGAAATCTTTATACTATAAGAAGATAAATTAATCCCACTGTTTAAAAAACAAACAGGGCCGGACGCGGTGGCTCACGCCTGTAATCCCAGCACTTTGGCAGGCCGAGGCGGGCAGATCACAAGGTCAGGAGATCACGACCACGGTGAAACCCCGTCTCTACTAAAAATACAAAAAAAAGTTAGCCGGCGCCGTGGCGGGCACCTGTAGTCCCAGCTACTCGGGAGGCTGAGGCAGGAGAATGGCGGGAACCCGGGAGGCGGAGCTTGCAGTGAGCCGAGATAGCGCCACTGCACTCCAGCCTGGTGGACAGAGCGAGACTCCGTCTCAAAAAAAACAAACAAAAAAAACATGAATATGTCTTTTTCTTTTACACAGGAAATCTTACCTGTATTCCTTAACGCCAATAGAAACTGGAATTCTCCAGTTGCTAACTTCATAATGGAATCGCAAAGACTGGAATTAATAAGACTAATGGACACCCAAGAGGAAGATGTGGTCCTACTAACTGCTGGAGAGCACAATAAAGCAGTAAGAAAAATTACTTCCAACCATCAGTGCTGTTGATGCTGAACAATGCCTTACTCTCCTATTTTTATAGTATATGTTTGAACTATAGACTGTTAATTTATAAAATGAAGCTGCTCTGCATAAATCTTTTTTTTTTTTTTTTTTTTTTTTTTAAGAGACAGAGGTTTGCTCTGTTGTCCAGGCTGGAGTGCAGTGGTGCGGATCTTGGCTTACTGCAACCTCCACCTCCCAGGTTCTAGAGATTCTCCTGCTTCAGCCTCCTGGGTAGCTGGGATTACAGGCGCACACTGCCACACCTAATTTTTTGTATTTTGGTAGAGACGGGGTTTCACTGTGTTGCCCAGACTGGTCTCGAACTCCTCAGCTTAGGCAATCCACCCGCCTTAGCCTCCCAAAGTGCTAGGATTACAGCCATGAGCCACCGCGCCCAGCCTGCATAAATCTTATAGTACTTTATAATGCCCTGTATAAAAACTAAGGGTTGGCTGGGCAGGGTGGCTCACACCTATGATCCCAGCACTTTGGGAGACTGAGGTGGGCTGATCACCTGAAGTCAGGAGTTCGAGACCAGCCTGGTCAACGTGGTGAACCCTCATCTCTACTAAAAATACAAAAATTAGCCGGGCATGGTGGCGGGCTAATTTTTGTATTTTGTAGTCCCAGCTACTTGGGAGACTGAGGCAGGAGAATGACCTGAACCTGGGAGGCGGAGGTTGCAGTGAGCCGAGATCGTGCCACTGCACTCCAGCCTGGCCAACAGAGCCAAACTCTGTCTCAAAACAACAACAACAACAACAAAAAACTAAGGATTTTTTTCATTAGCTACCAGCCTCCATTGGCATTACTTTATTAAATAGATTAGACCTGACTCTAATTAGAAAAGCCACTTAGATTAAGAGGTAGTGAAATTAGTCATATAATCATGAAAAAATATTTTCAGAGTCAAGATTTCACAAATGAAGAAAATTAGGAGTCTCAAACTTTTGTACATAATCCATTCCTAAATTGTGGAAGGACAGATCACACCACTGGAGAGCTGGTGGGCTGGCAGACACCCCTGGACCAACTTGGTCAAAGTGGGCCCCTTTTTCCTCAAGAATAGCAGCTGTAGGTGGTGAGTGCCATCATGCACTGGCTGAGTCATGAGTCTTCAGGGGATATGGAAGACTGAATTAGCTTTAGGAATCTTTGTAAAATATAGAAAAGTATAGCACAAAGTCAAACGTGAATATTAAAAAAGTACTGTAAAGATCAAGCATGATATAAATTTATTTTTCACTTTAGTATATAGTTTTTTCCAAATGATAGTGTGTCTAACTAGTACTTCATCAAGTTCTTTCTTCGAATCTATATTTTCATTTCATTGTTTCTTGCAAAGAAAAAGTTTCAGAGTTCATCTTCAAAGCTAAATGTAATCCCCGTCTCCTCTTCCCCTACAATAGTAAACTGAAGAAAGCTATTTATTTCCAAATTTTATTATGAATGCATTTCTTAAAAAAGAACATGGGATTTTGTTCTAAACTGATTTGATTATTAAACATTCTCTTGGTATGAACTAAACAAGCTGGTGTTTCATTCTCAGGAAGTTATAGGTCTGATTCTCACAAGGCCCTCCTTGAAAGAGAGCTAAAAACCAGACTTTTGAGGAATAACATTAACGTTCTGAAAATGTCACAATGAGGGTCCCTTATGTAGACATAAATATAAGATAGAATGGGCTGCAAGATAACACCCTATCATGTCTCTAGGTATATGTCACTGTTCTAACCAGCTGTCCTTTCTCAGGGAAGTCCTGCACCTCATAGGTAGCACTTATTAAGCACTTAGTATTTGCCAAGCCCTGTTCTAAGCACTTTGTATATATTAACTCATTTAATCCTCATGCCAACCCTATGAAAGAAGTTCTGATACTGTTGCTATTTTAAAAATAAGAAAAGTGAGGCACACAGCTTAAAATTTTGCTCACAGTCACATAGCTAGGAAGTGGAGGAGCTGGATTTCTAACCCATGAATACAGTGGCACAATCTGGGCTCACTGCAACCTCCGCCTCCTCCCAGGTTCAAGCGATTTTCCTGCCTCAGCCTCCCGAGTAGCTGGGATTACAGATGCACGCCACCACGCCTGGCTAATTTTTGTATTTTTAGTAGAGACGAGGTTTCACCATGTTGGTCTGGCTGATCTCGGACTCCTGACCTTGTGATCCGCCCACCTCGGCCTCCCAAAGTGCTGGGACTACAGGTGTCAGCCACTGCACCCGGCCACACTCTTAAATGGACCTCTAATCCGCATTACCTGTAGTGATAGCCAGCCTTCACTGAACATTAACAGTGTGCCAGACACTTACCAACTCCTTCAAGAGAAGTGAGGAATAATCAGAACAACTACCACTCACATACTTTTTCAGGTCCTGCACCTTACGTACATTATCTCACTTAAGCTTCACAGCAGTCTTTTTGGAGTTGATATTTTTATCTCCATTTTACAATGAAAAAGGGTACAGAGAAGTTCGTAATTAGCCACACTGAGATTCAGACCCAGGTCTATGAAGTGCTGTTCCCTGTGCTCTTAATCACCGAGTTATTCGGTACTCACCCAATTAGTTGCGTCTGATGATTGTTCTCAACCTTGTTGCAATCAGACTCCTCAGATCATTGTGTCCTGAGAGGCAAAGGGCATCCTGTTAATTGGCTAATCCTTTCCTAGAGAATGGCCTGGCTTCGGAATCCAGGCTGTGTCTTTTCCTGCCTGCTCTGTAAAGAAGTTAACTCAATGTTTATGTATTCTGTTTGCAGTGCTCTTTGTTGGGAAAATTACGACTGGAATGTGCTGACCTTCTAGAAACAAGAGGAATGGTGCTCCGTGACCCCACTCTGTTCTCTTTTCTTTGGGTGGTAGATTTCCCACTCTTCCTCCCCAAGGAGGAAAATCCCAGAGAGCTGGAATCAGCCCACCACCCATTTACTGCTCCCCACCCCAGTGACATACACCTCCTGTACACTGAGCCCAAAAAGGTATAGCTATACTTCCAAATTAAAAGGAAATGTGTATATAAAGGCAAAGATCTTCAGTCTTCAAGGTCTGATGAAAGATAGGACCCAGTTCTGGAAGACCCAGAAGAAATTGTGGAGTTGAGTTAGTAGTTAATACATTGTCTTTAAGAATCTACAGGGTTTTTAACCTGTACAACAAAAAACCAGACATTTTCTCTAACATAAAGTCTCTGTGAATCTTCTAGGCCCGTAGCCAACACTATGACTTGGTTTTAAATGGCAATGAAATAGGAGGTGGTTCGATTCGAATTCACAATGCAGAGCTACAGCGTTATATCCTGGCAACTTTACTAAAGGTAACAAACATCATCTGCTGTCCTGGGCTTATTTTTTTACCAGAATATTTTTCAGTTTTGAGTTGTTGTTGTTGTTTGCTTGTTTGTTTTGTTTTTGAGACATTCTGTCACCCAGGCAGGTGTCCACTGGTGCATTCATAGCTCACTGCAGTCTCAACCTCCTGCACTTAAGACATCCTCCCACCTCAGCCTCCCAAGTAACTGTGACTACAGGCACATGTCACCATGCCTGGCTGATTTTTTTAATTTTTTGAAGAGAGAAGTTTTCCCTATGTTGCTCACACTGCTCTCAAACTCCTGCCCTCAAGCAGTCCTAGCTCAGCCTCCCAAAGTGCTGGGATTACAGGCATGAACCACTGCATCTGACTTAAATCAGCCTATTTTATTAAACATTTGTTATGAATGGAGGATTCACAAGATACAAAATAGCATCAGCTATCTCTACCTTAAATGTAGGACTTGGAAAAGTAAATAATATTAAAAGTAAATAATAATATTAAATGCTTAAATAGTATGTGGCACATAGCACTATTAAACAGCACTATATAAGTACTAATTAATAGTGCATATTAAATACCCTTATTATAATAGAGCAGATAAATATCCTTCTTCTGCCCACTCTAAAGATGAGATTTACTGAGGCAACTTACTTAACTTGCCAAAGCGACAGTACAAAAGTAAGCAGAGTCAGGATTTGAATCCAGGTGGGGTGGCTCTTAAGCCCATGCTCCTAACCACTACCCTGCTTAAAAAAACCATGCAGCTTGAAAAAAATAAAAATCAAATCAAATGAAAACCATGCAGTCTGAAGTAACTAAAAATGTTGATAATGTTAAAGAGACGTTTGAAAAGATTTTATATCACTTAATTAGATACTACTTTAGCTATATTTAAGGCAGGGATATATTTTAGTGATAATGGAGTAATCAGGATTTTTAAAAGAAAAAGAAGAGTCTGTACAGAGGCAGACCTAAGAATTTGAAGTTTGTTGGTGATGCTGTAGAAGGCTTGGGTAGGTTTCAGAAAGGGAAAGGTCTGAGAGAGTCTGGTCCTGAAAGATCATTTTGTGGGATTAACTGACAAGTGTGAGGTAGGATAGAACTTCACATGTAAGAGCAGGATTGGAGAACTCAGACCATGAGATGACTCCTTTAGCTTTAAGCCTTCAGTGTCCTTAAAGTTGATAGGCATTGTGAAATCCGTTACTTTTTTTTTTTTTGAGACAGAGTCTTGCTCTGTCACCCAGGCTGGAGTGCAGTGGCGCAATCTTGGCTCCCTGCAACCTCTGCCTCCTGGGTTCAAGCATTTCTTCTGCCTCAGCCTCCTGAGTAGCTGAGATTACAGGTGCGCGCTACCGTGCCCGGCTATTTTGTATTTTTAGTAGAGACGGGGTTTCACCATGTTGGCCAGACTAGTCTCGAACTCCTGACCTCAAGAGATCCACCCGCCTTGGCCTCCCAAAGTGCTGGGATTACAGGTGTGAGCCACCTCACCCAGCCGAAATCTGTTAACTTTTCTCCTGCCAAGTCAAAGCCTCCAATCACCCGTTGGGTTTTGTGTGTTTGTTTGTTTGTTTTTAAAAAGATAGAGTCTCACTCTGTCACCTAGGCTAGAGTGCAATGGCATGATCATAACTCAGTGCAGCCTCAAACTCCTGGGATCAAGAGATCCTCCTGCCCAGCCCAGCTTCCAGTCAGCAGTTTTCAGCCTTTTTCATTCCTCTCATTGTCAAACTTTTCAAGAGTCAGTAAGATTACTTTTTTTTTTTTTTTTTTTTTGAGACAGTCTCACTTTGTCACCCAGACTGGAGTGCAGTGGCGTGATCTTGATTCACTGCAACCTCCGCCTCCCAGGTTCAAGTGATTCTCTTGCCTTAGCCTCCTGAGTGGCTGGGACTACAGGCACACACCATCACGCCCAGCTTTTTTTTTTTTTTTTTTTTTTTTTTTTTGGTATTTTTAGTAGAGACAGGGTTTTGCATGTTGGCCAGGCTAGTCTTGAACCCCCAATCTCAGGTGATCTGCCTGCATCGGCCTCCCAAAGTGCTGAGATTACAAGTGTGAGCCACTGCACCTGGCCTAGAATACATTACTTCTGTTGCTTCCCTAAACAGTGGTTCTCAGCCCTGCTGCACCTTACAATCAAATCACCTGGAAAGCATTAAAAAAAAACACTGGTGCCTTGGCTACACATCAGACCAACTGAATAAAAAAGTTCTAAGCATGAGGCTTTGGCCTCTGTTTGTTTGAAGCTTCCCACTTGATCCTGATTTGTAGCCTGGTTGGAGAACCATTTCGAAACACACTTTCAACATTTCTACACATACTGCCCCACAAAAGTTACTCACAAAATCACCAAATCCAGTGTCCTGTTCTTGGCCCTTAAGCTCTCCTTCCTCCCAGCAGCATTTGACAATGTTGCCCACTTAGTAATGCTCTCTTCCCTTGGTCTCAGTGACAGGAGAGTTTCCTGCTTTTCATCTCCACGTCCTCGTTTAGTCTCACTCTGTTCGCATTGTGAATACAGTAAAAGCTGCATTTACTGAACACCAGGCATTTTTGTACATGTTATAATCATCTATGACTTGTCTTTTTCCCTTGCTAACCCTTAAGTAAATCACTTAAGGTAATTTTTTTCTTGACACTTTTCCAGTAAGTTTTTATTACTGGTTAAGTCAGGTTTAGGTGTTTTAAAACTCAACTTTGTTTCCCCTTTATCATCTAAGCCTAGATGGTGACACTTAGTGGACCTTCAAAATATATTTACACTGAATTATCTTCTGACTTTCAGGAGGATGTGAAAATGCTCTCCCATCTGCTCCAGGCTTTAGATTACGGGGCACCCCCTCATGGAGGAATTGCCTTAGGTAAACAACTTTTCCTTTTATAAGCTAAACTGAATTCCATTGCACTGTCTCAAATTCAGGTTCTCAGTTTGTGTTGGTAGAGGTGGAGGGATGAGTCCAAGAGTTCTATGAGTATGTAAGTTTCTGTTGAAATTTCAGTAATATATTTTTTAAATATATCTTAACAGTTATAAAGATATAATTTAACTGATAATTTGCATTTGAAAGATCATTAATAGCTTAAAACTGCAGATCTTAAGTCAATATCGTTCAAATCCCATGGCCTCACAGATGCACTCATTGGAGTCCGGAAAGCACTGCTCCATAATGTTCAGCTTGTATGAAAACAGGAATATGCCAGTGTCCTTCTGATTGCCACAGTTACTCACTTTGCTTGTTTTGTCAAAGCAAGGAAGAGTAAGAAATTCTAGAAAGCTCACCTAGATTGTAGGCCCCAATAATAGAGACTTCCTTCTGTGTTTATGGAGTTCCCTGCCAAGCACCAAATATATTGTTGAATCTGTTTTAGGGCCCTTAGTAAGCCTTTGCTAGGAATGCTAATCGCTGTGACAATCCAAGTAGCATGTGAACATTAGTCCTGAATACTTTTCCAGAATGAGATAGAAAAGAACCTCTCAAACAAGCAAAAGGTCTCTAAAAAGGTAGGGAACTATGGTTGACTAGTTTGTTAAATATTCTTATTTAAAAGTTCTCTACAACTTTTACAGAAAACTAAGTTATTTCCAACATTAGATTACATTTCTCATGTTATCTTTGTATTTTACTTACAGGGTTAGACAGACTGATATGCCTTGTCACTGGATCTCCAAGCATCAGAGATGTCATAGCCTTCCCAAAGTCCTTTCGGGGACATGACCTCATGAGCAATGCCCCAGATTCTATCCCTCCTGAGGAACTGAAGCCCTATCATATCCGAGTCTCCTGGCCAACAGACTCCAAAGCAGAAAGAGCTCATTGAGTCATGCATACCATCCAAAAAGTTGAACTTTTAGGTTTTCTATACCATGCAGGAAGTTAAGCTTTCAGGTTTTGTCCTCTTTGCTTCCCCAAGGCTAAAATCAGATCTAGAGTTCTGCCACAAGTCTGACAATCAAGTCTTTAGATGGAAGGAATCCAAGCAACATTCTTCGCCACAATGAAGAAACAGAAGATACCCAATTTTGACTCGATCTCATGCATCATTCGGATTTTTTTTGGTTAGGACTTTTTTTTGAAGTTCCTTTTTACTTAGGTGTGAAAGATGGTTCTTTGTTGGAATAATATAGTGGTTTAGTGTTTTCAAATCATGTTTTTCATACCCAGATAGTAGATTATTCACTTACGACAGAGGTAATCAGATCATGTGTGAAATGTGGGAAAATGCTTGCCCCTGTAAACTAGTGAGTTGATAGTTTGCTTCATCATCCTTATCAAGAGAATCATATAAATTAAGCTTTATAATGACATTTCAACCATCAACATAATGTAATGAGGAGTAGCATAATATTTTATAATAATGCAGAAAACATCACTGAAATGAGAGTCACAAATTTTTTTTCAGCCTGAGCAAGTTACGTAAACCTCTCTTAGCCTCCCTTCCTGCTAATGTGTAAAATACATACTTGCCCTGGCTACCTCACAGGGCTTTTATTGCTGGAATCAGAGGAGATAACATATATGGAAGATAAAGTGAATAAAAGTACTCTGAAAAACTATAAAGCATTCCAGAAATGTGAGATTATCTTATACATCCATAAATAGGTAGATATAGCTCTATATATTTAGCTTCAGATTAAACAAAACTGACATCAATAGTAAAAGTCATTTTACTTATCAATTTTCTGTTTACATTTTTAGTTTTAAAGATATTATTGGCCGGGAGTGGTGGCTCACACCTGTAATCCCAGCACTTTGGGAGACCGAGGTGGGTGGATCACTTGAGGTCAGGAGTTCAACACCAGCCTGGCCTGCAGGGGCCATTGAAAATAATATGCTAAGAATAGATAAGGCTCAAGGACAGTATCTCTAGCTAGTTGCACTTTCAATGAACTCCAGTAGTCAAGGACAGTATCTCTAGTTGAACTTTTAATGAACTCTAGTAGGCGCCAAGAAGGCAGACAAAATAAGAAAGAGCTTAGAGACAAGGAACTAAGTAGAAGTTTACATCTGGGTGCAGAAAGTTTGTTTTGCATTGTGTTATTTTTGCTGACGTGGGATTTATGGAGTATAAATAAAGTGAGGTGGAGGCTCTAGGCGTGGCCGCCATGTTCTCTGTTTGTCTTTGTCTCTTGTGTCTGTTCATTCTCCACCACCCCCGGCACGGTCCCCAATAAGTGGCGCAGCGAGCAGGGTGCACAGGGTGAGTAGTGGGGAACAAGAAGGGGAACCCCCTAGGAGCGGGTAAAACCCGGGAATTGTTAAGGGGAACCTTCTTAAGCTTTCATTATGGGGAATTCCAGTTCCTTGGCCTCAGAATATTTAAGATTATTACAAGGGCTTTTACTTTCTATTGGGGTTGATGCAAAAGAGAGAACTTTGCAGAAATGGTTTGCTCATGTGGAACAACATTGCTCTTGGTTTCAATATCAAACTGAAGTACAATTAAATAAGCGAGAGTGGCAACAGGTTGTTAAGACCCTTCGTCAAGTGCATCAGCGCGGCGATGTAATGTCAGCACCTTTGTGGGCCCTTTGTGCCTCTATTACTCAGGCTTTGGAGCTCTTAGAGACAGACTCTGAAAAGGGGGAAGGCGGGGATGAGGAGTCTTTGAAGTCTCCGATAGCCATTTCCCCTCCTTTAGATAATTCTGTAACTGAGGGAGAAGGTCCTTTGTGTGATAATGTGTCTCATGAAAAGGAATCAGAAAGTCAAAAGGAGCTTCAGCCGGTTATTCAATTGTTACAACAAATTTTACAATTGCAGTTATCTCCCCCTCAACCTTCTCCTCCACCCACTCCTGTTTTTACTTTTCCCGTGGTTCATCCACCCCCATCAGTACCTAAGGCGGAGGAGGAGGATAGTTTTCCACCACCACCACCGCCGATGGAAATGCTGCCTCGTTTAGGCACAGTTTTTGCTGTTCCTGCTTCTACTGCTAAAGCGTAATTAAGGTATTGGATTCTCCAGAGGATGAGGATCCTCTACAATTGTTCCCCATTATTAGGTAACGTTTTGGTCCTAATGACCAATTTCCTTAAGGGGGTATAAATGTGCAGTATAATGTTCTTCAATTTAAATTTCTTAAAGAAATGAAGGCAGCTGTTGCTAATTATGGCCCTCAATCTCCTTTTGTCATGGGGCTTCTAGATTCTTTCTCCTCTGAGAATTTGTTTTTGCCTCTTGATTGGGAGACTTTGGGGAAGGCTGTTTTGGACCGCTCTCAGTGGCTTCAGCTACGCAGTTGGTGGCTGAAAGATGCCACCAGGAAAAAGCAGGCCCACCGTAATGCCGCTAGAAATCCTCCAGGACCTACAGAGGAGCAATTAACAGGCACTGGTCAGTTTGCTACCGTAGCGGCTCAATCTGGACTTGAGGACGTGCCATTATCACAAGTTAAAGCACTTTTTTTAAAGGCTTGGTGTAAAGTAGAACCATCAGGAAAAACTGCCTTGTCTTTTGTTAAGATTTTGAAGGGTGCAAACGAACCTTATCCTGACTTTGTGGCTCGGCTCCAAGGTGCTGTAATAAAGACTGTGGGTAGTGGGGCTGCAGGCCAAATCCTGGTAACCACGCTAGCTTTTGAGAATGCTAATCAGGAATGTCAGAGGTTGTTGCGTCCTCTAAAAGCTGCTGGAAACTTACAAATAGAAGATTTTATTAGAGCCTGTGCAGGAGTGAGAGGGGCTGCCTACAACGCTCAGTTGTTTGCTGGAGCTTTATCTAAGGCATTCATGGGAAAAAAGGGAGTTTGCTTCCAATGTGGAATGACCGGTCATTTTAAAAAGGAGTGCCATAAGTTATCTAATAGGAGTGACTCCTCCAAAGTAGAATTTAAAAAGCTTCCTACTGAGCCCTGTCGTTGTTGCGGCAAAGGGCGACACTGGACTAATGAATGTTACTCTAAAGTGGACAAAAACGGTAATTCTCTCACCTCCGGATCGGGAAACTTGCAGAGGGGCCCTTCAGCTTGGGGCCCCAACAAGCCCTCTTCATTTGCAATTTCCAGTCAGCTCAGGGGTCCAGCATCAGCAGGCCGGTCAGCCAATGTTAACCCCCAATTTTCATTAGCTCAGCTTTTCTCTGCTACTTCCGGTAGCGCCGCTGCTGATGTGGCGATTTTTTTTTTTTTTTAATTTTATTTATTTATTTTTTGAGACGGAGTCTCGCTCTATCGCCCAGGCTGGAGTGCAGTGGCTGGATCTCAGCTCACTGCAAGCTCTGCCTTCCAGGTTTATGCCATTCTCCTGCCTCAGCCTCCCGAGTAGCTGGGACTATAGGCGCCCGCCACCTCGCCTGGCTAGTTTTTTGTATTTTTTAGTAGAGACAGGGTTTCACGGTGTTAGCCAGGATGGTCTCGATCTCCTGACCTCGTGATCCACCCGTCTCGGCCTCCCAAAGTGCTGGGATTACAGTCTTGAGCCACCGCACCCGGCCTGATGTGGCGATTTTACAGGCTGTTGAACTCACCCCAGAAATGGGAGTTGTTAAATTGGCTACAGGTGTTTTTGGGCCATTACCTCCACATACTGTTGGATTGCTTATAGGACACAGTAGTAGCATTTTACAGGGTTTACAAGTTCATTTGGGTGTTATAGATTCTGATTATAAAGGGGAAATTCAAATTATGGCTCAGGCTCATAAACCTATATCCCTGAAAGAAGGGCAGCAAATTGCACAACTCCTTGTACTACCCTATTTTCAGTTTCTTTCAGGGAGGCAAGAAAGAACCGGAGGTTTTGGAAGCACGGGTAAACATATTTTTTGGGAAACTTTAGTAACAACAAAAACCCTTGTTTCCCCTCAAAGTAGAGGGACAAATTTTTCAGGGCTTGGTCAACACTGGAGCTGACGTTTTCATTATTGCCTCTGATCAATGGCCTTTGCAGTGGCCTAAACAGCCTGTTGCTGTTTCTCTTACAGGATTAGGTTCCGCCTCTGAGGTGTATCAAAGTTCTCAATCCTTAAATTGCCGAGGGCCGGATGGTCAAGTGGCCCAAGTTCAGTTTTATATTGTTCCTATTGCCCTAAATTTATGGGGGCGAGATTTATTACAACAATTTGGTGCTTTTGTTTCTATTCCTCATGTCTCTAATTCTTGGCAAGTTGCTTGTACCTCATTTGTTGGACAATTTTCTACCCAATATCCTAAGTCTCCGATCTTTTCATTTTTTAGACAGCATTCTGTGTTGCCTTTCTCACCAATATCTTTATTTCCTTTTCAAGGCCCTACCTTTTTTACTGATGCTAGTAGCAATGGTAAAGCTGGATATTGGAGTTTTCATCAATCTCGAGTTACAGTTTATCCTTATCCCTCGGTGCAACAGGGAGAACTGTTTGCTATTCTCATGGTCTTACTTGATTTCCCTTCCACCAGTTGTAACATTGTTAGTGATTCTCAATACGCTGTGTATGTTACTTCTTATATTTCTCAAGCCACTCTACCTCTTTGTGCTACTTCTTCTCTTCAAAAACTCTTTTCTTTGTTGTCTTCTACTTTGAGCCAACGTCAAGCTCCTTTATTCATCACTCATCTTTGTTCTCATTCTCAACTTCCTGGACCGTTAGTTCATGGTAATGCTCAGATTGATTCGCTTTTAATCGGCCACCTACAGGCTGCAGAACAAGAACATGCTCTATCTACATCACACTAATAGTTCTGGCCTTCAACGACGATTTCATTTAACTCGTAAACAAGCTCGTTCTCTTATTCGAGCTTGTCCTTCTTGTGCTCCTTTGAGCATTCCATCTTTCCATCCTGGGGTTAATCCACGAGGTACTCAAGTTAATCAAATTTGGCAAATGGACGTCACACACGTCCCTTCTTTTGGACGATTAAAGTCTGTTCATCATACCATTGATACTTTCTCTCATTTTCAATGGGCAACTCCTTTGCCATCTAAAAAAGCTGATTCTGTTATTACTCATCTCTTAGCTTGTTTCGCCATCATGGGCATTCCTCTAATACTTAAAACTGATAATGCCCCTGCTTATGTTTCTCGTAAGTTACAAGTTTTCTTACAGCAATACAATATTCAACATCTCACCGGTATCCCGGGCAACAGTCAAGGTCAAGCCATCATTGAGCGTGCAAATTTAACCTTAAAAACTCAACTGCTAAAACAAAAAGGGGGAAATGAGTCCCCCAGAAATCAGATTTTAAAGGTTTTGTTTACCTTAAATTTTTTGAATCAATGGAGACAATTGCAGGACTCCGCTGCCGTAACTCATCTTTCCTCACCTCCCTCGGCGATAGTCCCCACCGACAATTTAAAGGTTTGGTATCCTAATGAAGAAGGTAAGTATGCACAGGGGCAAGTTCTAAAACAGGGACGGGGCTATGCTCTTGTCCTTACAGGGAGCGGACCTGAGTGATTTCCTACAAGGCGATTAAAACCCTGTTGAAAAAAAAACTGGACTCAGCATGCATCTCTTCCTTTGTTGGATGTGCCTCAGCGGGGGACTTATTTCCCTTAGTGAGGCTTTGTATGAATATTGGACTTATATTCTCTTTCCACCCTTGTATCAGGGAGTCACATGGGGGGAGGTGGAAGTTAAGGTTTTCACCAATGACACTACTTGGATGCCGTCCCCCTATATGGACAAGGACAACATAGAACGGGAAACGGGAATAATAAACAGCACATACCAATTTGGAGTGGAAGGACTTCCGATTTGCATGGGAAATAGTCCTCATTGTCTCCGGAAATCGCATGAAGCTTGGGCTGTTCGCTATAATCATAGCCATGTGGCTGCCAATACCGTTATTATCGTAACTAGAAGTTTTCATTATAATCATACTGTATATATTAATGAGACTATTCCTAGTTCCTTACCTTTTTGTCCTAGTCCAGAGGTTTCCCCTAATATTGAGGTATTGGAGTGGCAACATTGTCGGGGAACTAAGCCCCGCATTTTATTAGCATATAATGCAAGTAATTGATTGGAGTGTGCACGGTAATTTTCAAACAAAATTTAGTCACATACCTTTGAAATGGCACCAGGTAAATAAAAGTGTTGCTGCTAACGGTAATGAAACTTTGGTATGGCGTGAAGGAGGCTTGTCGCCACCTATGCCTCATCTTAGATACTCTTTACAAGTACAAAGTCATCTTTGGAAGTTATTAGCTGCAGGTGATGCTATTAGTACTTTTGTGGGGAATAGGTCCCTTAATCTTTCTAACCCGAATAACCCCTTTCATATTCAATTACATCGGAATATCTCCCGATATATTATTGCTTGTGTCCGAAAGCCTTACCTATTATTAGCAGGGAATTTAACATGGGATAATGATACGGGAATTGTTAATTGTACAGATACGTGTACATTTTTGTCTTGCCTCAGTCATTCCTGGTGGCACAACTTTACTGGGGATATTTATATCCTCAGGGCTCGTAAGGAAATTTGGCTACCTGTCAAACTTACGTGACCGTGGGGGGCATCACCTCTTGAAACTTATATTTGGACTTCCCTCCAGTGGACCCATCGTGCCCTTGGACTTATAGTCGCCTCGGTAATGGGCCTTGTCGCCATCGCCTCCACTGCAGCCGTGGCAGGACTCACTCTACATCAAAGCATACAAAATGCTAAATTTGTGCAGCAATGGCATGAGCAATCTCATCGGTTGTGGCTTCAACAACGGAACATTGACTCTCAACTCGCTGAAAGATTGGACAACGTAGAACAAGCCTTAACGTGGCTTGGAGATCAGCTCACTGTCCTCAGTACTCGAATAACATTGCAATGTGATTGGAACTCCACTCAATTTTGCGTAACACCTGTGCCTTTTAATGTTTCTCGGAATTGGACCGAAATCTGAGGATTATTAATAGGCCATAAAAATATTAGTTTGGACATCCAAGAATTCACTCAAAACATTTCTGAAGCATTTCGACAACAATTCCATGTATTGTCCGGGGCCGCTACCTTGCAGGAGCTGGGTCAAAGTTTTGCTGCCCTTAACCCATGGCCCCAGACGAAAACATGGATTTCTACCATCTCTGGAAGTATCTTGCTTTGGGCGCTTGGATTGAGTCTACTTCTCCTGGTAATCCGATGCTCCCTCCGTCGCATCCAAAAACAAAGGAAAAAACAGAAACAAGTATGGGCTACCTTTCTAGGATTGAGGCCAAACAAAAAGGGGGTGCAGGGGCCATTGAAAATAATATGCTAAGAATAGATAAGGCTCAAGGACAGTATCTCTAGCTAGTTGCACTTTCAATGAACTCCAGTAGTCAAGGACAGTATCTCTAGTTGAACTTTTAATGAACTCTAGTAGGCGCCAAGAAGGCAGACAAAATAAGAAAGAGCTTAGAGACAAGGAACTAAGTAGAAGTTTACATCTGGGTGCAGAAAGTTTGTTTTGCATTGTGTTATTTTTGCTGACGTGGGATTTATGGAGTATAAATAAAGTGAGGCGGAGGCTCTAGGCGTGGCCGCCATGTTCTCTGTTTGTCTTTGTCTCTTGTGTCTGTTCATTCTCCACCACCCCCAGCACGGTCCCCAATACTGGCCAACATAGTGAAACCCTGTGTCTACTAAAAACACAAAAATTAGCTGGCCATGGTGGCGCATGCCTGTAATCCCAGCTACTCGGGAGGCTGAGGTGTGAGGTTTGTTTGAACCTGGGAGATGGAGGTTGCAGTGAGCCAAGATGGTGCCACTGCACTTCAGCCTGGGTGACAGAGCAAGACTCCATCTCAAAAAAAAAGGTAACAAAGATGTTATTAATCACTGAACACTATTTTCTCTCAATTATAAGTAACTGAAAATTCTAATCCACCTTAGATTAACCTCAAATGTGCAAAAAAGTGAACACCAAAACTCATTGTGATTTTAAGTTCTAATCATACACATAAAAGTTTTAATAATAATTGTAAAATGAGGCTGGGTGCAGTGGCTCATGCCTGTAATCCCAGCACTTTGGGAGACTGAGGCGCATGGATCACAAGGTCAAGAGATCGAGACTATCCTGGCCAACATGGTGAAACCCATCTCTACTAAAAATACAAAAATTAGCCAGGCATGGTGGCGCATGCCTGTAGCCCCAGCTACTCAGGAGGCTGAGGCAGGAGACTCATTTGAACCCAGGAGGCAGAGGTTGCAGTGAGCCGAGGTCACGCCACTGCACTCCAGGCTGGCAACAGAACAAGACTCCATTTCAAAAAAATATATAAAATGAGAACAAGGTCTTGATCAGTGATTTTGAAATTGTTTTCTTCTACTCAGTCTTCACTTCTGCCTTGAAATTCTTTTGATTTGTAACTTTTTTCTTTTTTTTTTTTTTGAGACGGAGTCTCACTCTGTTGCCCAGGTTAGAGTGCAGTGGCGCCATCTTGGCTCACTACAACCCCCGCCTCCTGGGTTCAAGTGATTCTCCTGCCTCAGCCTATTTAATTAATTAATTATTGATTTAATGATTTTTTCATTTTAAAATAACCCATTACATGTTAACACAAATAGCAAGTTTTTATTTTATTTTGAGACAGAGTCTCACTCTGTTCGCCAGGCTGGAGTGCGGTGGTGCGATCTCGGCTCACTTCAACCTCCACCTCCCAGGTTCAGGCAGTTGTCCTGCCTCAGCCTCCTGAATAGTTGGGACCACAGGTGGCCGCCACCACGCCTGGCTAATTTTTGTATTTTTAGTAGAGATGGGGTTTTGCCATGTTGGCCAGGCTGGTCTCAAGCTCCTGGCCTCAGGTGATCTGCCTGCCTCAGCCTCCCAAAGTGCTGGGATTACAAAGGTGTGAGCCACCATATTCAGCCATGTTTTTGTTTTAAAAATAAGTATTTTCAAAAAAAAAAAAAAAATAGAAGAGTAACATTGTTTTGTATTTCTGCAAATATTTTTTATTTCTGGCTTAATAGAAGACACGAGATTCTGATATCTGTTGTTATATGCTGTTTTGGTTGAAGTATATGAAGAAAATCTCGCCCCACTCAAATATAAAGTTGGAAAAGGGAGTATTTTATTAGCTTTCTCTGATAATTATGGATATTCTCTTTGATACCACACCAAAATATGACAAGTAGTAGAGTTCCTTAAAGGTTAGTTGCAGTGTGGATTCTGAAATCATATTGATGAGCTTTTCTAAAGTCCATTGGTGTCCTTATATTTAAATAGAACTTTTACCTATGTGTGATATTTGTAACACCAGTCCAGTCATTGACCATTTGGAAAATATTGGTTCACTGAGTTATGCAAATCTTCCAAATGTTGACACGTTTTGATATACAATGTCTAAAATAAAATACCATTAATTAATATTACCACCAATCTCATTACAAAAGTCTTTAAAGTCTGAGGAAGCTATAAGAGCACAGAGGTGTATACAAGCCTTCCAAAATTTTAAGTTTCATTTGGAAGCTTGAGTTTTACCATTGGCAACAAATACCATCAGTTTTTTCCAAGCTTACTTGTTCTTTTTTGAGCAAATCTCTGCCAAAATTACTCCTAAAATATGAGTAATTTGTCAGATTTGTTTCAACTAAAAATGTTCTGTGAAAAAAGCTAATTCAGCTTGTATCTCAAACATTGTAACTACTTTTTCTAGGGGAAAAAATATCTAGAAATCCATACTTTGTGGCAGACGTGCTTCATGCATACTTCCCATTTTGTCACACAGCATATCAAAATAACGTGTACTCAAGGTCAAGATTTGCTAACAACTAAAATTCCAAAACTGCTAAACAACAGAATGCTGGGCCGGGCGCAGTGGCTCAAGCCTGTAATCCCAGCACTTTGGGAGGCCGAGACGGGCGGATCACGAGGTCAGGAGATCAAGACCATCCTGGCTAACACGGTGAAACCCCGTCTCTACTAAAAAAAAAAAAAAAAAAAAACAACAACAACAACAGAATGCTGAATAAGGTAATCCAATTTTTTAATATTTTATTTTATTTGAGACAACATCTCACCCTGTCACCCAGGCTGAAGTCCAGTGGTGTGAACATAGCTCACTGCAGCCTCAACTTCCTGGGCTCAAGCAATCGTCCCACCTGTCTCATGAGTGGCTGGGACTACAGGCATGCACCGTCACGCCTGGCTCTTTTTTTTTTTTTTTTTTTTAATTGTAGAGACAGGGTCTCATTATGTTGCCCAGGCCGGTCTTGAACTCCTGGACTTAAGCAATCCCCCCCGCCTTGGTTTCCCAAAGCGCTGGGATTACAGGCGTGAGCCACTACATACAACTTAAATCTTTTAATATGCCCGTCAAAGTTTTCTGATTCAGAAAATCACACTTATATATAAAAGGGAGAACAAGAGGCTGGATGTGGTGGCTCACGCCTGTAATCCCAGCACTTTGGGAGGCTAGGCGGGCAGATCACAAGGTCAGGAGTTCAAGACCAGCCTGGCCAACATGGTGAAACCCCCCCTCCCTACTAAAAATACAAAAATAACCAGGCATGGTGGCGCACGCCTGTAATCCCCAGCTACTCGGGGGGCTGAGGCAGGAGAATCGCTTGAACCTGGGTGGCAGAAGTTGCAGTGAGCTAAGATTGTGCCACTACATTCCAGCCTGGGCAACAAGAGCAAAACTCTGTCTCAAAAAAAAAAAAAGAGGGAACAAAAATAGAACTTGGCTGGACGCAATGGCTCCTACCTGTAACCCCAGCACTTTGGGATGGTGGGGTGATTGGATCACTTAAGGCCAGGAGTTCAAGACAAGCCTAGCTGACGTGGTGAAACCCCATCTCTACTAAAAATACAAAAAAAAAAAAAGCTAGGTGTGGTGGCACACACCTGTCATCCCAGCTACTCAGGTAGCTGAGGCACAAGAATCACTTGAGCCTAGGAGGCCCAGGTTGGAGTGAGGTGGCACAATCTTGGTTCACTGCAACCTCCACCTCCAGGGTTCAGAGTAGCTGAGACTACAGGCCCACACAACCACACCCGGCTAATTTTCATTTTTTTCCAGTAGAGACCGGGTTTTGCCATGTTGGCCAGGCTGGTATCGAAGCCTGAGCCATCACACCTGGTGAAAAGATACTTTGAAATGTAATATCGTTTTTCACTTCTAAATCAAGGTATTTTACCAATTTCAGTCTTTGGTACCTCCCCCAAAACTGATCTACCACATTTGCAATTTCATTCATTTTTTTCAACATTAAGGAATAAACTTGAAGCACTTACATTCTTGTGGGGGAAATAAACACAGATGATGGTGGTCGCATGAAAGGGTAACCATTTGCAGTAGGTGGTGCTATTTTTTTTTTTTTTTTTTTTTTTTTTTTTTGAGACAGTCTTGCTCTGTCACCTAGGCTGGAGCAGTGGCATGATCTCAGCTGACTGCAACTTCCACCTCCCAGGTTCAAGCGATTCTCCTGCCTCAGCCTCCCGAGTAGCTGGGATCACAGGTGCACACCACCACACCTGGCTAATTTTTGTATTTTTAGTAGAGATGGGGCTTTCACCATGTTGGTCAGGCTGGTCTCAAACTCCTGACCATATGATCCACCCGCCTCGGCCTCCCAAAGTGCTGGGATTACAGGCATAAGCCACCACGCCCAGCCTTTTTCTTTTCTTGAGACGGAGTCTCACCCTGTCACCCAGGCTGGAGTGCAGTGACACAATCTCAGTCACTGCAACCTCAGCCTCCCGAGTAGCTGGGATTACAGGAGGCCACCACTATACCCGGCTAGATTTTTGTAATTTTTTTTTTAGTAGAGATGGGGTTTCACCATGTTGGCCAGGTTGGTCCTGAAATCCTGACCTCAGGTGATCCGCCCACCTCAGCACCCGGCCAGGTGTTAGTTTTTTACAGCCTGTGTGAAACATTTGGGTGGGCCCCAGGAAATGAAACAATGTTTATTTGGGGAAGGAGGAGGCCTTTTTTCTTAGACAAAATTTATATGTATTCCCCATCTACAAAAATTATATGCGTTTAGTGCATAAGCTGACATTTCAATGAGATTGTGAAACGACCACAATGGGGAGAGTCCTGAAGAAAACATCAAGTATAAAAAGCCTGAAGAGGCCAGGCACACTGGCTCAAGCCTGCAATCCCAGCACTTTGGGAGGACGGGGTTTCATCTCTACTAAAAATACCAAAATTAGCCTGTTGCGATGGCAGAGGCTGAGGAGAATTGCTTGAACCCAGGAGGTTGAGGTTGCAGTGAGCAGTGGTTGAGATCACGCCATTGCACTCCAGCCTGGACAACAGGGATTCAGTCTCAAAAAAAGGAATTCAGAGGGTAAGTGGAAACAAGTTTTTTTTATCATTAATGGGACTAAAGCAGTTTAGCCCAGAAACTCAGATTTGTAAAACCATTACTGCTGACATCATTATAACCACAGCTGTACTGACACTCGAAAATCCACCCACCTTGGAATTTTGGCCCCTTGGTCCTACATTTCCCTGGGGCAGATTGCTTTAAAGTAACCAGTTGTGCCCCTTATACCCACTTTTGGCATCCCTAAACACTTGCTTGCCAAAAACCTATCACCATGGCTATGGATTGTAGATTTTCCCAATTCCATTAATTCCTATCACTAGTTGGGCATTTCTATAGCTTATTTTCCCAGCCTCAGACTCACCATGACTTTCTCAAAAGGAGCTCCCGTCAATACTTTAAGCTCAAAACCAATTAGCACAGAGGCCTATGAAACCTGACCATTTGCTCATATGGGGAATTAGGAAATACTGCACTTTTAACGCATAAAACACCTTGTAAAATACCCATATGAAGGGGTGGCCTGCCCCTCCACACCCATGGGCGTTTCTCATCAGGTGGAACAAGAGTTAAGAGAGGCACAGAGACAAAGTATAAAGAAAAGTGGGCCTAGGGGACCAGCGCTCAGCATATGGAGGACCGCGGGCACCCGTCAGTATTTATTGATCATTATCTTTACCATCTCAGAGAGCGGGAAGTGGCAGGACAATAGGGTCATAGTAGGGAGATCAGCAAGAAGACATATGAATAAAGATCTGTGTCATAAGTTTAAGGAAAAGTGCTGTGCTTTGATATGCATATATACAAACATCTCCATAAACATTTTCAGTGCATAAAGAGCAGCACTGCTGCTAGCACGTTCCACCTCCAGCCCTAAGGCGGTTTTCTCCTATCTCAGTAAATAGAACATGGGATTGGGTTTTACCAGAGGCTTGCCTTCCTTTCACTAATCCTCCTCAGCATAGGCACAGACCTTTTATGGGTGTCGGGCTGTGGGATGATCAGGTCTTTCCCTTCCTACGAGGCCACATTTCAGACTATCACATGTGGAGAAACCTAGGACAATACCTAGCTTTCCTAGGCAGAGGTCCCTGCGGCCTTCTGCAGTTTGTGTCCCTGGGTACTTGAGATTAGAGTATGGTGATGACTGTAGCAAGCATACTGCCTTCACGCACTTGTTTCACAAAGCACATCCTGCACAGCCCCAAATCCATTAAACCTTGAGTTGACACAGCAAGTCTCCGCAAGGACAGGGTTGGGGGTAGGGTTACAGATTAACAGCATCTCAAGGCAGAATAATTTTTCTTAGAACGAAACTAAATGGAGTCTCTTATGTCTACTTCTTTCTACATAGACACAGTAACAGTCTGATCTCTTTTCCCCACACCCATGAAATTTTAACTGGCTGCAGTGTTAAATGCCATGGAGTTATAATAGCCTTTGAATGTGATTTATGCTTACAGCTAATGAACAGATGAAAAGCACTGTGCTTTTTAAAGTAAATACTATACACTCCAAAAGGATTGCAAAAATTTATTAAAATTGGAGACACTGTTTTAATCTTCTTGTGCCATGAGACTCCAACAGGCTGTCTACAAAGACCATTGGGAGGCCGAGGATCACTTGAGCCCAGAAGTCTGACGCTGTAGTAAGCCTCAAAGGGCCACTGCACTCCAGCGTGGGTGAGGCAAGACCCTGTCTCAAAAAATAAGACAGACTTTTAGCCACATTTCCAGACTTCAGTTAAAATGCTACATGGGAATGCAGAATATCAGATCTTTTATTGTCATCAGGTAATCAGTGAGAGAGTTCAAGCTGGACTGAGATCATCATGTATTCTGCAATTATAATAGTCCCGATATTTCCAATCCTCACCTTTCAAGCGGTAAGCTGCATGCTTGCTTGCTGTGGTCATTAAAAACCCTGAAAGCAAAGACAACGTATTAATCATGGCAAAAAAACAAACGTGTGATGCTTGTTAGTAGAGTAACCTCAGAATCAAAATGGAACGGTTTTATAGTGATATCATTATATTTCATTTGGCAGAATCATTACATCATTGGTTAAGTTGAAAATTATCACATGTACCAAAAGCTGACTCACCTAGTTTAGGATAACAGGTCTGCCTGTTTGAAGATGAAAAATAATCCCATTTAATATTTGCCCTACTCATTATTTCCTTTTCAGTCACATTTCAACTTTCAAACAGCTAATCACTCCCATCTACAGATTAAGGTGTATATGCCACTAAAACCTTTTGCCACCTTAAAAATTTCCTTAAAAGTTTAAACTAACCTGCATTTCTTCAAGCATGAAGTCTGAGTCCTGAAATTAAGGGACAATACACAGTAAGACAACTTGCATACAATTAAGGGTAACCCAAAATCTCCAAACACTGTAGAATGACTATATTCCCCTTTTCCGGGCATAAACTAGAATGTTACAGCCAGATACATCAGATAGGAGCGAAAGACTTAATATTGCTCATCAGCGTTAGTCTGCTGAACTATGTTATCATCATTGTATCGGCTTCACAACACCAGACTTGAGGTGGGACCCAGTGGCTCATGCCTGTAATCCCAGCACTTTGGGAGGTCAATGCGCACAAATCACTTGAGGTCAGGAGTTGGAGACCAGCCTGAACAACACGGCAGTACAAAATTAGCCAGGCGTGGTGGCACATGGCTGTAATCCCAGCTACTCAGGAGGCTGAGGCAGGAGAATCCCTAGAACCCGGGAGGCAGAGGTTGCAGTGAGCTGATAGTGCCACTGCACTCCATTCCGGGCAAGAGCTAGACTCTGGCCTCAATTAAAAAAAAAAAAAAAAACTTGGGACTGCTATACCTTTGCTTCTTTAAAACTTGCTCCACACGGTGTAGTCAAGTCGACTCTCCATACCTGCAGAAATTTAATCTCCTTTACCAATAAGTAGTAGTAATAGGTGGATTTCTAAAAGATTTCCCAACTACTGTTTCAGTTTAAGATTAATCTCCATTTTCTTTCAGAGAGATTCCCATCTGCTTTAATTTTAAAATCATCACTAACAGTAGCTCACTCAATAAACATGTTAACATCAATAAAACATACCTTTAAAAGGTCTCCAAACATCGGCACCTGAAAAAGTTTCACACCATTTCCTACACTGAATATCACTTACTTTTCAAAGTAAACAATATTCAAATATTTACTTTCAAATATCTTATCTAATGCTTTTAAATAACTGCTTTAATACAGTACTTTCATACTACCTACTTTTCAGAATTTTCTAACAAAACGACTCTGTAACAGTCATCAATTAGTAAGACCACATTTCAGAAACAAGTTAGAGATATGACAGGAACTATCTTCATGTCCTCACCCAAGCAAGCCATCCACGGGTAAAAACGTTACCAGGAGGTGGAATACAAATAAGGCCTTCTATTAAAATGCTAAACATCATTAAACTCTTTTCAAAGTTGTCTGTCACAGGGTTCTTCAGTGTTACCTTTTGTCTACACTCTCATTTCAGGTCAGACATTTGATCAACATCATTACATAAACCCCGTTCCAAACATGCTCAAGGAAAATAAACACTGTTCCAAACATGTTCAAGGAAAACAGTTAGTATTCATCAGCCAAGCCTTAAACCATTAGCTCAGCAGTAAGCGTATCACTATCAGCATTTTCATTAATACTTACCAGAAACATAAAGCTGGTCCAGACAAGTTGGACTCCACCTAGAAATTAAGAGTGGTCTTAGAATAGCCACAGATGAGTTTCCCCCCCGCCCTGCCAAAACTAACAAATGCCTTTAATCAGTTAGAGCTAATTAAGACCTTCATGTTCAGTCAGTATTTGCTTATCATCATCCAGGCTGCATTTACAAACTTTCTTATTAATCGTAACAGGACAAGAACCCGCCATTTATTTAATGCATTTAGCACTGGTAGGAGGTAACTCTAAAAAGTCATTTGTGCCATAGGCAGTTTGCCCAGTTACCTGTTTACTTGGATATAATTTTACTTACCATTTCAACTTCTAGTTTTCTGTCTAATGCCTGTAATTTTAATACAAAATTGTCAGTAAAGAATGTTTTAATGGTAGATTGGTGGTACCCTGCTTAACTAGTAACAGCAAACTGCAACCACCCCAGATACATCAGATACGTAGTACTTTTCTTCATGATTCAATCTGCTGAACTATGCAACCATCATAGTATCTGGTTTCACATTTTCTTCAGTATTAAATTTAGTATCAATATGAGAGCACAACTCTCATTTGAAAAGTGGGGAGAGAAACACTAATATACATAAAATCATTCATTTGGCTATTTTCTAATCCCTCAAAAAGTGAGAAGTACAATATAGAGGTTTCTCACCTGTATGCCAATGGCTTGAGTTAGGCTTGCTCTTTAGGACCTGGGAATAAACAACTTCATGTAAACTTAGGTGTACTCTCTCTGTTCCCCAAATCACCATTTTGGGTGCCTCAGTTAAGATAATGGTGGTTAAGCTCCTCATCATTCTAGCAGTCAAGAGTAGCAAATAAACTGTCATCATTGTGGCACATCCAGTGACTTTAAATCTTTTTGAGGGAATTTTCAACTTACTTCAGTAGCTATTGTCATCCCTCCTTTGGGACACAACTAGAAAACAAAAAGATGCAAGCAGAACAGTGAGAATGAACCTCACTGCAGTCACGCTAAATATCAATGCTGTTAATATTAAAGCCTCAGAATAGAATTTCAGAAATCCCTTCTGTCCACTACTCTTAAAGCATCACAGGCTAAGACCACCTGTTAGATTTCATTCTTCCCACCGTACTTTCCCCGATTCTTACCTGTCCATAAGGTGCTATCGAGAGCCACATCGCATCTGCACCCAGCACCATACCTAAAGAGATCAGGTACAGATTTTAATTCATTGTTCCACGGTTCTTTATGTCGTGTTTTTAAATCAATGATGCAGGTAAACACACCATTATCGAGCGACAGGTAAAGAATACACTTAATGTTACAAAGGAGCACTGCACCCGCAGTTGAGAACCACTAACGGCCGGGCGCACTGGCTCACGCCTAGTAATTCCAACACTTTGGGAGACCACGGCTGGTGGATCACTTCAAGTCAGGAGTTTAAGACCAGTCTGGTCAACATGATGAGACCTACTAAAAATACAAAAGCCTAGCCTGGGGGCGCGCGCCTGTAGTCCCAGTTACTTGGGAGGCTGAGGCAGATCTGCTTGAACTAGGACGCGGAGGTTGCCATGAACCGAGATGGCGCCACTGCATTCCCGCCTGGGTGACAGAATGAGGCTCGGTCTCAAAAAAAAAAAAAAAAGGAAAAAGAAACACTAATGGAAATATTGGTGGCACCGCGGAATGCGGGCACTTGGAGAAGCACGTGGACTACCACCGCCAGCCTTTCCTGAGAGCCGGCGGCTGATGGAGGCTCGGGTCATGGCCCTTAACAATCGCTTACTCGGGAGACTCGGCACGTGCCACCATCAGAGCGGTTGGCATTCATCATCACTCTCAGATGTCCCTACCAACACAGGCTTCATCACAGGCAGGGCACGAGAGCCGAGGCTTCTCCGCAGTTCTACCGGAACAACATAGTCGCAGCTTAGGTCACGGAAGCACCAAACGTGCAATCCCCCACCATCCTCAGCTTGTACGCCCTGCAAAGGCGCGCGACTGGCTTAGAAGTCCCAGTCAGTTCAGGGTGACCTTAGCTGACAAAGGCTGGAGGGCCCCAAAACCCGCAACATTCGCAAACACAAAACATACCTCACAACACTCGGCTCCTACCTCGAAAAGACAATATGGAGCCTGGGCTCCTGTATATAAGAGTTCTTGTGATGACGTCACGACGCACGCTCCCAGCGGCGTCCGCTTCGGCTCCTCCCCCTAAGCCCCTCAATCTTTCCCTCCTCCAGCACCACCTTCTTCCCGCCCCCTAAGCCCGCCCCTTTTCCCCGCCCTTCCTCGCCATTTTGGGCGGAGACATGACCGCCCACGTGACGCCGTGCTCCCGTCCTCCTCCCGACTGAGGAGGAAGAGCAGAGAGGGGAGGGGGCGCGAGGCAAGGAAAGCTCTGGGGGTGGGGGAAGGGGGGCGGTGTAAGGCTGAGTGATTTCCTTCCGGCACGTCGCCCGCTCCGTGGGAGGGGGTGGGGGGTTTCACTTCCGGGACGGTGTTCCGGCCCATTCCGGCCCATTTCCACCCCCGGAGGTAGGTGCTGCTCCTTGACTGGACTCGGGCCCCACACCCCAGTGCCACTTCCCTGCACCGGGGTCACCTCGCCCGCCCTCCGCCGCAGCGCGCTCCTGGGGCGCTCAGCTACTTTCCTTCATCCCGCCTCCAGGCACCGGGCGACCTTCCACCCCCTTGGCCCCCCGGGCTGATTTGCCGGACCCGCCCCCTCGCGGGGCCCCTCCCTCAGGACCCCGGGATGGGCGGCCCCCTCCCCCACCGCAGACGGGACACACCCAGATACGCACACCCACCTCCCGGCGGCTCCCCGCCCGCCGCAGCCTGGAGCCGGTCCCCGGGCGCCGCCCCCTTCTTAGTTCTCACCTGAGCGCTGGCTCCCCCGCCCGGCGTCTTGTCCCCCTCTTCTCCAAAGTTACTCAGTGACATTTTGCCCTTTAGTTAGTTCCCCTCTCCCCATGCTTCCTAACGCAGAAGAAAACTGCTAAAGTGCTGGAGTGGCCAACCCCATGCCGTTCCCAATTCTCCCTCTTACAGCTCTCACCCCTCCAGTGCCGACGGTAGCGAAAGACTTTACTCCAGGGGCTTCCTCACTGGGGAATTGCCGGAAAGAGCAAACAAAAAGGCGCTGGTGTAGGCTCCAAAATAAGCACATCTGAATTCATGATGGCATCGACAGAGGCTCGTATTGGATTAAAAGTTTCAAAACAAACAATAAGGCTTTGGAAAAAGGTCAGATTGGCTAAAGTTGATTGTTGAAAACAGTGTATACAGTTCCCTATTTAATAAGTGTGTTGTTCATGCGCGGCAGTACTGTGAACTTGGCAGAATAAGTTCCTGAAGTTTCAGGTGTGGTGTAACTATGTAATATATAGATAAGTGGATGCACATTGGGCTCAAGTAAATGTCTTCCTGTTCGGATTTATACAAACTACTTTCAGTAGTTGAAACTGTACTTTCAACTACCTTGTATACAGCTTCAGGTTTAGTGTTTCAACCATTCTTAAAAAATATTTTAATGGAAAAATGTTGGGCGTACTTGGTAAATGCTGTATTTTTTCGTCGGATCTGGAGAACTAAGTTTCAGGATGGAAGTATCATCACCACCTTGAAATTGCCAACTTCGAATTTGGCAGATACCCAGCTTTGCTAATTTTGACAACTTCACGTTCTCTGCATCGTGGTTGAATCCTGGCACAACTGGGGGATTTTTCCTAACCTAGAGTTTGCCTCACAGCCCTATAACCAAAGTCTTTTTGTGGGGGGCTCTGACTCTTAAGCTTAGAAATATTAGTCTACATTCATGTGTAATATTAGTCCCTTTATAAAATAATAATTTTTGCAGCAGGTAGTAGAATACTAAGAGGGATATCAAGCCATCTGTGTAGAATTGCATTTATTCAGAAAGCTTTCCTCCTCCAGAGAAAAGTTGTAAAGTTGTTATGAGATTTTATGTTCAGTCTGCAAGTACCTTATAGTTAACACTTAAAAGTCCTTCCCACTACCTTCTGTTGAACTTTATTTTGATGTTATATACCTTATTAGTAAGGAAAGCATGGTCATAACATGAATTTTTAGGAGTCTGTAGATCACTTGTTAGTTTTAACTGTATAATCCTGTGAAACTTAAACTAAAAACCTGTTGGTAGTTCTGTTTCCACATCTACACATAAGGAAGGTATTTCTTTTACCTGAAAAATTTGAAATTTTACCAGATAACTATGTTTAAATACTTTTGAAATGGAAAACATCCAGAAAGTAAAATTGTAATTATTAATGAGAATATGGTTTTTTTCAGCAGGGTTGAATGTACCCTCAGGCACGATCATGGAGAAAGGTGGGAACATACAATTGGAGATTCCTGACTTCAGCAACTCTGTCCTGAGCCATCTAAACCAGTTGCGCATGCAGGGCCGTCTCTGTGATATTGTGGTCAATGTGCAAGGACAAGCTTTTCGGGCTCACAAAGTGGTGCTGGCTGCCAGCTCCCCCTATTTCCGGGATCACATGTCCTTGAATGAGATGAGTACAGTCTCCATTTCAGTCATCAAGAACCCTACTGTTTTTGAACAGCTCCTTTCTTTCTGTTACACAGGGCGGATATGCCTGCAACTGGCAGATATCATCAGCTACCTAACAGCTGCCAGTTTTCTGCAGATGCAGCATATTATAGACAAATGTACACAGATCCTGGAGGGCATTCATTTCAAAATTAATGTATCTGAGGTTGAAGCAGAATTAAGTCAAACAAGGACAAAGCATCAAGAGAGACCTCCAGAGTCTCACAGGGTTACACCAAATCTCAACCGCTCCCTTAGCCCACGACATAACACCCCAAAGGGAAACCGGCGAGGTCAGGTTAGTGCTGTGCTGGATATCAGAGAGCTAAGTCCTCCTGAGGAGTCCACCAGCCCTCAGATCATTGAACCAAGTTCTGATGTAGAGAGCCGGGAGCCCATTCTTCGGATCAACCGAGCAGGACAGTGGTATGTGGAGACAGGAGTGGCAGACCGTGGGGGTCGGAGTGATGATGAAGTTAGAGTTCTTGGAGCAGTACACATCAAAACTGAAAATCTGGAGGAGTGGCTTGGGCCTGAGAATCAGCCTTCTGGAGAAGATGGGAGTAGTGCAGAGGAAGTAACAGCCATGGTAATTGATACCACAGGCCATGGTTCTGTAGGACAGGAAAATTACACTTTAGGATCTTCGGGAGCCAAGGTGGCTCGGCCAACAAGCAGTGAAGTTGACAGGTAGGTTTGGTTTGATTTTGTTTTCCCATGTAATGGCTATTGTGTAGACATCACTAAAATGGGTCCTCTGTAGTACAAAGAGCATTTTCCTTACCTGATTTTCTTGGTCAAAATAAGTTGATGTTGGGGAAACTGGAGGTATGCCAAAAGACTTGCATTCTTATTTTTTTAAAGCAGGAAGCTCCATTCCTGAAGTATTCACAGTGTTGTGAGAACTGTGGTAAAGTTAGACACTTCCATGAATCAGAATAGCATCTGCAGCCACACTAGGATAGGATCAGTAATTTGCCAGGGCTTCCTCGGGATTCCAGGCAGGGAGCCGATCATCAGCTGGGAGCCTGGCAGCATTGCCCTTCCTTGGTGTGTTATCACACAGGTAGGTGGCCTCCGGAAGCCTCACTTTCCTTCGTGGCACTGCTTCCTTTTCTTTGCCCCCAACTACCAAATTAGAGGAAGTATGGTACCAGCAGTAATTGTTCTTTTCAAGTTAGTAAAATAGTAATTCTGAAGAAAGCATTACTGATCTTTCTCATCTCTTTTTTTCCCTTGTCATGTGATGGTATCTTCCCTGTTTTCTTTCATGGATGACTGCTGCTACCACAGGCCTGACAATCTCCCTTTTTTCACCTCCCTTTTCTCTTTTAATACGTTGTATTTATTAGAACATTTGTTTTTGGTAGCAATACCATGAGTTTCAGTCAATTGAGAGAAAGTCTCAATTGAAAGAAAGAAATATTACTAATTTAGATTGGTAATATTTGTTCTTTTCCCCTCTTAAAAATAAATTTAAATTGACTATATGAGCAAAGAAAACTAAAGAACTGTTATTTTGGTTTGGTCTTGAGAAACAAATGTATCACAGAGATTCAGTTAGTGTATATTGTATTCACTTCAGGTGGTCTTTTTATGTTATGTTATATTATTTTTGAGAGAAAGTCTCACTCTGTTGCCCAGGTTGGAGCACAGTAGTGTGATCTCAGCTCACTGCAGCCTCTACCTCCAGGGTTCAGGTGATTCTCCTGCCACTGTGCTTGGCCTCAGGTGATCTTGATTTGAGTATTGTCTTCCTGTGTCCTTATTAAAATAATCTTGAGCATAGAACTTGCCCTCCTATGTTAGAACTGTATCAGAAGTTCTTGGGTGATGGGTGCACCAAAATCTCACAAATCACCGAAGAACTTACTTATGTAACGAGATACCACCTGTTCCCTGATAACTTACAGAAATAAAAAAAAATTGAAAAAACAAAACTATCAGAAGTAATATCAGAGCCAGGTGTGGTGGCTCACACCTGTGATCCCAGCACTTTGGGAGGCTGAGGCGGGTGGATTACTTGAGGCCAGGAGTTTGAGACCATCCTGGCCAACATGGTGAAACTCCATCTCTACTAAAAATACAAAAATTAGCTGAGCGTGGTGGCGGCGTGCCTGTAATCTCAGCTATTCGGGCAGCTGAGGCAGGAGAATCGCTTGAACCCAGGAGGTGGAGATTGCAGTTAGCTGAGATCGCGCCACTGTACTCCAGCCTGGGCAACAGAGCAAGACTCTGTCTCAAAAAAAAAAAAGGTAATATCAACTTAAATGCAAAGATTTTTTAATCTCCATGATCTGTATCTGTAGTCTAAAATACAGGTTATTATGGGACCTTGGGGAAGAAACAGCCAAAAACCTGGCAATTACATAGAAGAAACAAAATTATAGGCCCTGTTTTAATTTATTCCTTTATGGTCTCCCAGTATTTATTTAAGGAAGAAAGCTTATATTTAGCTTTAGCTTCACCAGCTCATATGGTCCGTTATGTCATTTTGTGTTTATTAAATTTACTAGGGCTAACCTATTATTTCAAATCAGATTATGTATTAACTCCCTGAAAGTATTTCTCAGTTATTTGTTGCATGGTTTGTTCCCCCTTCTTTAGCCATAGAGTAAAGAGGGGCGACATCACCATTTTTCAGGTTCTTTGATGCTGCTTTTCTATTAGTCCCCTTTATGTTCCTCTTCCAACAGATTTAGCCCCTCCGGCAGTGTTGTTCCCTTGCCAGAGAGACACAGAGCCAGAAGTGAGTCTCCTGGGAGAATGGATGAGCCTAAGCAACCCAGCTCCCAGGTATGGAGTTGTGGATTTAGAATTGATGTGGTGTTGGAGGAATTGCTACTGTGTATGAATAGAAAATAATGAAAAAGGAAAGATGTAGGAGAGGTAACAGTGGCCCTGTTAAAGAAATACTGTATTTTTTTTTCCCTGAGGGTAGCAGAAGTTTAATATTAAAATTATACAGAGACATCACCAGAAAGGAAAATTGCAGACTGGTATTTCTCCCAAGCGTAGATGCAAATATCTTGAAAAGAACATTAACAAATCAACAGTGATAACTGGTTTAACATTTTAAAATTAATCATTGTAATCTGTTTCATTAATAAGGAGAAAGCGATAAATTACATATGGCAATTTTGATAGATACAGAAAAGAGCAATTGGCTAAAACTCTTAGCAAACAAGAAATACAAGGGAACTGGCCGGGCACGGTGGCTCACACCTGTGATCCCAGCACTTTGGGAGGCCAAGGCAGGCGGATCACCTGAGGTCCGGAGTTCGAGACCAGCCTGACCAACATGGAGAAACCCCGTCTCTACTAAAAATACAAAATTAGCCGAGCGTGGTGGCACACGCCTGTAATCCCAGCTACTCCGGAGGCTGAGGCAGGAGAATGGCTTGAACCCGGGAGGCGGAGGTTGCTGTGACCCAAGATCGCGCCATTGCACTCCAGCCTGGGCAGCAAGAGCGAAACTCCGTGGCAAAAAAAAAAAAAAGAAATACAAGGGAACTTTCCTAATCTGATTGAAAGTATCTGTCTAAAAAATCTATAGAAAATATTTTAATAGTAAGTTATTGAAAGCTTCCCTTGTGTGATTGGGAATGAGACAGAATGTCTGCTACCACCACTTCTACCCAGCTTTTTATTTGTAGTCCTAATCAGTGGAATAAAGCAAGAAATACAAATTTATAGCATAAGGAAAGCAAAGAAAGAAATAGAACTTTTGTTGTTAGTAGACAGCCTGACTTGTTATGTAAAAAATGCAAAGTGAAATACTGTATTTGATTACTTTTCTTTTTATTCTTGCTTATGGGCATGCAGGAAAATACACTTTTGGTGTCAGCAGAGTTTGGGAAGTATAAAAAAATAAGATTGTGGAACCCTTTCCTGATTATAATAACCACACTGTACAACTGATAGTAATAAAAAATAACCCCAGAAAACTACATGCAGGTAATTTGCAGGTAATTTAGGACCTGGAATGGAAAGTCTGATTTTATACGTGTGTGTGTGTGTGTGCACGCCCATGTGTACTATATATATGTAGTATACACACACCATGTATACTATAGTATACACACACTACATATACTATAGTATACACACACATTTTTGCCAAGTTACTAATTTATAGCATTTTATTTGTGTGTGTGTGTGTGTGTGTGTGTGTGTGTGTGTGTGTGTGTGTATATATATATATATATATATTCTTTCTTTTTTTTTTTTTTTTTGGAGACAGAGTCTTACTCTGTCACCCAGGCTGTAGTGCAGTGGTGCGATCTCGGCTCACTGCAACCTCTGCCTCCTGGGTTCAAACGATTCTCCTGCCTCAGCCTCCTGAGTAGCTGGGATTACAGGCGCCCGCCACCACTCCTAGCTAATTTTTGTATTTTTAGTAGAGACAGGGTTTCACCATGTGGGCCAGGCTGGTTTTGAATGCCTGACCTTGCGATCTGCCCGCCTCGGCCTCCCAAACTGCTGGGATTACAGATGTGAGCCATCGCGCCCAGCCTGCATTGTATATTTGTAAACAAATTGCTTATTGCTTATGCTTTTCTTTGTTTTTTTTTTTTCTATTTTGAGACAGGGTCTCACTCTGGTTGACCAGACTGCATTGCACTGGTGCAATCTTAGCTCACTTTAGCCTCAACCTCCTAGGTTCAGGTGATTCTCCCACCTCAGCCTTCTGAGTAGCTGGAACTACAGGTGCACACTACCATGCCCAGCTAATTTTTTTTTTTTTGTATTTTTAGTGGAAATGGCATTTCACCAGTTTGTCCAGGCTGGTCTCAAACTCGTGGACTCAAGCAATCTGCCCGCCTCAGCCTCCCAATTTGCTGGGATTACAGGCGTGAGCCACTGTGCGCACTTGCTTACACATTTTTATGTGTGTTTGCTATTTCATGTACTGTATCTTGTCATTTATTTTCTTCCTGAATATTTTGTTAGACTAGCACATTCTAGAAAGGATAGGAATGATGAATATTTTCTTTTTTTTTTTCTTTTTTTTTTTTTTTTTTTTTGAGACGGAGTCTCACTCTGCCGCCCAGGCTGGAGTGCAGTGGCTGGATCTCAGCTCACTGCAAGCTCCGCCTCCTGGGTTTATGCCATTCTCCTGCCTCAGCCTCCCGAGTAGCTGGGACTGCAGGCGCCCGCCACCTCGCCCGGCTAGTTTTTTTGTATTTTTTAGTAGAGACGGAGTTTCACCGGGTTAGCCAGGATAGTCTCGATCTCCTGACCTCGTGATCTGCCCGTCTCGGCCTCCCAAAGTGCTGGGATTACAGGCTTGAGCCACCGCGCCCGGCCGAATATTTTCTTTACAACTCTCCTTAGCAGCTAGTATGAGTAGTTGGTTGATATTTTTGTTTTTTTCTCACAGGTCTGATTGAATGATTTTTTTTAAAGCTCGTGAACTCACAAAGTAGAAGACAATCAATTGTGAAAAGTTTTGTCTTTAAAAAATAAACACTGTTGAATTAAGACTACATAGCTCATGTTTTTAGCCTCTGCATTACACTGATAGTATCTTGTCTAATTTTTAACTAAACCACTGATTTTTTTTTGTTTTCTAGACAAGAGTCTCGCTCTGTCCCCCAGGCTGGAGTGCAGTGGCATAATCTTGGCTTACTGCAACCTCCACCTCCCTGGTTTAAGCAATTCTCCTGTGTCCGTTTCCCAAGCAGCTGGGACTACAGGCACATGTCACCACGCCCAGCTAATTTTTATGTTTTTAGTAGAGGCAGGGTTTCACCATATTGGTCAGGCTGGTCTCGACCTCCTGACCTCAGGTAATCCAACTGCCTCGGCCTCCCAAAGTGCTGAGATTACAGTCGTGAGCTACCACACCTAGCCTAAACCACTGAATATTTATTGTGTGCATGGTGTAGTAATAGCAGTAAGACATTGTTACAAATTATGTTTTTTAGTTTTGATAAGCTGTTAGAGAAAATATTAGAAGCTTGGAGGAAAAGTAATTTCACTCATATTATTAGGGCCCTTTTTCTCCTCATCTCTCACATACGGTATGATAACAATGCAGAGGAGGCTGTTATGCAGATACAGACATGTGTCACTAATTGACAGTATGTTCTGAGAAATGCTAGACCATTTTGTCATTGTGCAAACATAGAGTATACTTACACAAATCTAGATGGTATAACCTACTGCACACCTAGGTTATATGCTATATCCTGTGCCTCTTAGGCTACAAACCTGTATAGCATGTTACTGTACTGAATTCTGTAGGCAGTTATAAAGTCATAGTAAAATATTTGTGTATCTAAACATAGAAACGATAGTGTAAAAATATTGTATTATAATCTTATGGAAGCACAGTTACATGTGTGGTCCATCATTGACCAGAATGATGTTATGTGGTGCATAACTGTAAATTCAGTAATGAGACAGACATTACAACTCAATGGGGGCATAAGACTAACAAATACACACAAACAAATGTAAGACTATACAGTATAAACTTCAGTGACAGTGTTGTGGGACTAGGATTGCTTAAAAGGCAATGGAATCAGTGTCCACTTAAGGAGAGTGTTATCAAGATTTTCTTTTTTTTGTTTTTTTTTTTTGGAGACGGGATCTTGCTTTGTCCCCCAGGCTGGAGTGCAGTGGTACGATCATGGCTAACTGCAGCCTTGCCCTCCCTGGCTCAAACAGTCCTCTCACCTCAGCTCCTGAGTAGCGGGGACCACAGGCATGTGCCACCACACCCAGTTAGTTTTTTTGTTTTTTATAGACTCAGGGTTTCACTGTATTGCCCAGGCTGATCTCAAATTCCTGAGTTCCAATGGTGGCTCACACCTGTAATCCTACCACTTAGAAGACACAGATGTGAGCCACCACGTCCAGCCTCAAGGATATTTTAAATGCAGTTTTTAAATAAGTTAGGAAGGGATAATTTATTCCATTTATGGATAGGATAGGGATAAGAATTAGAATTCTGTAAGAATATTTACCTTCTTGAAGCAAAAGGTACAGACAGGCTATAATGAAATAGGAGATAAGTAAGATTGGGTGAAGATGATATTAAGGGTGATATATATGTCTTAATGGATATGAAAGTTTAATATGGTAAGTCTACTTACCAGTTTTTTTGCCCTACTACAGGGAACTAAAACAGGGCAAGGACTTACAGTAAGAATGAATATTGATAGACTCAAAGAACTTCCTGATTATGGGGTTGATTAAACTGGAACACACTAATAAAGTTACTCCTTTACTTAAAAACATTCTGTAACTTTTTCTGTGACATGAAGGTTAATAACTTGGCCTAATTTTCCCAGTGACTTACAGTCTTTTTAACCCAACTTTTCCCACCACTCATCAGCATTCACTATCTCAAACAACCAGACTCTCCCTGTGTCGGAACCACATTAAACTTATTTCTCTCTCTGCATCTAAAGTCTGAATGCCTCCTTCTTTTCAGGTGTCTGGGTTCAGCCAAGGCCGAACTCTTAGTTTTATCTGTCCTAACTGCTCCAGTCCTCTTTGATTTTTCCTTTTTATGATACTATTATAGCATGGTACAGTACAATTTTTCCTGATTCTCTAGATTCATATATATTGTTCCTTTTCTATTTGCGTTAGTTTTGTGTCTCCTATTAAACTGAAATCTCCTTGAGAGCAAAGACCACATTTTCTTTCCTCTTTTTGTTTTTGTCTTTTGACAGTTTTAGTACCAGTAAGTGTTTATTCATTGTATTTTCCCAGGGAAAGGAGAAGGGAAGGGGAAAGAGTCAGCATGTGTTACAGAATGATTAGAAAAGGGGCAAGGAAGTACCCAGTACAGCAAAATCAACCATCAAATAAACACACCCCAGCGATGGGGTCACCAATGCCCAAAGAGGCTCTGTCTCCTGCAGTTCAGGAATGAGGGGAAGGGACCAGGAAAAGAACAGACAGCTACAGACTTTCCTACCTTCCCTCCCTCTCATAAATTCAAGATTTCACATAAAGCTTTAGTTTCTAGTGGTAAACATGAAGTTACATTTGTTCATCTCCATTAAGCAATCTTGTGGCCACTTTGACATAAATTTCTTTTTCTTCTTTTTTTTTTTTTTTGAGACGGAGTCTCGCTCTGTCGCCCAGGCTGGAGTGCAGTGGCCAGATCTCAGCTCACTGTAAGCTCCGCCTCCCGGGTTTACGTCATTCTCCTGCCTCAGCCTCCCGAGTAGCTGGGACTACAAGCGCCCGCCACCTCGCCCGGCTAGTTTTTTATATTTTTTTTAGTAGAGACGGGGTTTCACCGGGTTAGCCAGGATGGTCTCGATCTCCTGACCTTGTGATCCGCCCGTCTCGGCCTCCCAGAGTGCTGGGATTACAGGCTTGAGCCACCGCGCCCGGCCTTGACATAAATTTCTTACACCTGTATAAAAGTTCTTGAGTTACTTGGATATAAATTCACCATTTAGGCTGCGTGCAGTGGCTCACAACTGTAATCCCAGCATTTTGGGAGGCTGAGACGGGTGGATTGCTTGACATCAGGAGTTCAAGACCAGCCTGGCCAACATGGTGAAACCCCTTCTCTAGTAAAAATACAAAAACATTAGCCAGGCATGGTGGCAGGTGCCTGTAATCCCAGATGCTTGGGAGCTGAGACAGGAGAATCGCTTGAACCTGGGAGGCGGAGGTTTCTGTGAGCCAAGATCGTGCCATTGCCCTCCAGCCTGGTCAGGAAGAGCAAACTTCATCTCAAAAAAAAAAATTCAGCACTTGTTCTCTTTCTTGGCTTCCTGACCCCACTTTCTACATGAAAAGCCCCCCCATTGCTTCTCTGTACTTTAAGATTAAAGATTAAGTAGGTTTAATCCATCCAAAATCCAGCAGTGTCTTAAGGGTTTAGCATGAATCACATCAAGAAAAATGGTCTTGACTCAGGAGATTGCAAACAAGGGATGGAGAGTTCCTAGCTTCTTCAGGATTTTTGCATAAATCATTTCAGAGTTGTGGAGATGCCCTAAAAATTAAATGTGTATATGCATGGGTGTGTAGGTTTTCTTTTGGGGGTCAATGGAATAGAGGGAGAAGGGTAGGGGACAAGTTTTTGGGACAGAAGATCTGCCCCAATAGGTAATAGGGAAAGGAGAACACAAGAGAAAGGATGGTTCAAGATGCCCACTTTTAAGAAGAGAGCTCCCCAATCTAATGTTTCAGATTTTTTACCAGGTACAGAACCTTCTGTCAAAGATGCTTTGCCAGTTTTTCTCTCAATACAAGAAGAAGTTTGTAAACCCCAAAAGAACATGGAGAAATAATTTGCAACAATCGGCTGGGTGAGGTGGCTCACACTTGTAATCCCAGCACTTTGGGAGGCCCAGGTAGGTGGATCACCTGAGGTCAGGAGTTCGAGACCAACCTGGCAAACATGGTGAAACCCCATCTCTACTAAAAGTAAAACATTAGCCGGCCATGGTGGTGGGCACCTGTAATCTCAGCTACTCAGGAGGCTGCAGCAGGAGAATCACTTGAACCTGGGAGGCAGAGGTTGCAGTGAGCCGCGATCATGCCACTGTACTCCAGCCTGGGCAACAAAGCGAGACTGTCTCAAAAAAGAACATGAAGAAAGACCAGCACGTTATATTTACACAAACTAGGCCACCTAGCAATGACCAACTCGGTGAAGTCCTCCGAAGCCCAGACAAATACAATGACTAACAGGGTGTGGGGGAAAGCATTTAGGGGAAACAAGAACACGGGATCAGACACATGCTACCCAAGTGCGTTTTATTGCATTTGAGAGACCATGTTTTCTTACTTTCTTTGTATCTCTGACATTATCTTCTTAGGTGCCTGATTAATAGGAGTTTTATCTCTAAGTAATTCTAAGTAACTAAGTTTACTTAGTAGTTGCCCAATAAATAGGCACCTACTAAATAGGGAGTTATTTAGTTACTTGTAAAATCCTTAATTTTGCAGATCCTTCAAAAATATTAATACACCAAATCAGATGACTTTTTAAGGCCCTTCAGTTAACTTTGGGTCTGTGGTTAGTAACTGAAAATTAGAATGGCAGAAGGCTTCGAAGTCCACGTAAGGAATCTAGACTGATGTTTGTTTTAGAAAATTTGGAAACCTTCCATTTATACGGAGGTTTCATATAAATTATATGGAATAATTCATTAAGAAATAGCTATTGAGCCAGGCACTGATCAAATTCCTAGATATTTGGCAGTGCAGAATGTCCCTGTGCTTACAGCAGAGTTTACAATCAAATAGGTAATTGCCAAGTGAGAGGAATGAAATAATCCACCTCTTGGCAACAGAGAGAACCAGGAGGAAGCGATTTTTGCCTTTGCTTCTTTTTAAAGTTTAAAACAATAAAACTACAAAAAGTATATTGCTGCCATTGACAAGGACCCAATCTACATTTTGTGGTGTTCGTTCTTCTATTGGAACTTCACTCCAATAATTTTTTGGATGAGGCTGATCATAATATGTGATGTTTGTGCTTACAGTTTATCACTGATTACTAAAATGCATTTACTTTCTGCATGTGGAAATACTAATACATTACCTTCCTTAGAGTTGGGAAGATTTTTTTTCTTTTTCTTTTTCTGTTTTTTTTTTTGATTATACTTTAAGTTCTACGGTACATGTGTACAACGTACAGGTTTGTTGCGTATGTATACATGTGCCATGTTGGTATGCTGCACCCGTTAACTCGTCATTTACATTAGGTGTATCTCCTAATGCTATCCCTCCCCCATCCTCCTACCCCACGACAGGCCCCGGTGTGTGATGTTCCCCACCCTGTGTCCAAGTGTTCTCATTGTTCAATTCCTACCTATGAGTGAGAACATGCAGTGTTTGGTTTTCTGTCCTTGAGATAGTTTGGTCAGAATGATGGTTTTCAGCTTCATCCATGTCTCTACAAAGGACGTGAACTCATCATTTTTTATGGCTGCATAGTATTCCATGGTGTATATGTGCCACATTTTCTTAATCCAGTCTATCATTGATGGACATTTGGGTTGGTTCCAAGTCTTTGCTATTGTGAATAGTGCTGCAGTAAACATAGATGTGCATGTGTCTTTATAGCAGCATGATTTATAATCTTTTGGATATATACCCAGTAATGGAATGGCTGGGTCAAATGGTATTTCTAGTTCTAGATCCTTGAGGAATTGCCACACTGTCTTCCACAATGGTTGAACTAGTTTACAGTCCCACCAACAGTGTAAAAGCCTTCCTATTTCTCCACATCCTCTCCAGCACCTGTTGTTCCTGACTTTTTAATGATTGCCATTCTAACTGGTGTGAGATGGTATCTCATTGTGGTTTTGATTTGCATTTCTCTGATGACCAGTGATGATGAGCATTTTTTTCATGTGTCTTTTGGCTGCATAAATGTCTTCTTTTGAGAAGTGTCTGTTCATATCCTTCATCCACTTTTTGATGGGGTTGTTTGATTTTTTCTTGTAAATTTGTTTAAGTTCTTTGTAGGTTCTGGATATTAGCCCTTTGTCAGATGGGTAGATTGTAAAAAGTTTTCCCATTCTGTAGGTTGCCTGTTTACTCTGATGGTAATTTCTTTTGCTGTGCAGAAGCTCTTTAGTTTAATTAGATCCCATTTGTCTATTTTGGCTTTTGTTGCCATTGCTTTTGGTGTTTTGGTCATGAAGTCCTTGCCCATGCCTATGTCCTGAATGGTATTGCCTAGGTTTTCTTCTAGGGTTTTTATGGTTTTAGGTCTAATATTTAAGTCTTTAATCCATCTTGAATTAATTTTTGTATAAGGTGTAAGGAAGGGATCCAGTTTCAGCTTTCTACATAATGGCTAGCCAGTTTTCCCAGCCCAATTTATTAAATAGGCAATCCTTTCAGAGTTGGGGAGATTTATTAGGGTATTTTTATCCTCAAGGTTATAAATAATATGAGTTTGTAATGTTTAATAATAGCTAACGTTTATTCAGCACTTTAGTGTATTAACTCATTCAATGCTCAGAGCAACTAGTGAGGGACATTCTGTTACTATATTCACTTTACAGGTGAGGAAACTGAGGAATAGAAGTGTTAACTAACTTGCTCCAAGTCACACAATAAATGGAACTCACATTTGAACACAGGTTCCAGCATCCTTAATTGCTATGTAATATTATGCATTCATTGCATAATATTTTAGGACCATTGAAGGTCCTAAAAGTTACCATTGTGTTTAGAAAAAAGAGTACTGTTATCATGTTCATTTCTCATGAGAATCCTCTAAAACTGGCAAATCGTATGATAACCTTTGTACCTTATGGATGAGAAGACAGCCTTAGATATTTTGTCCTTGGTCACCCAAGACCTTTAGTGGGATGATTCCTCATTCTTTATTTGAATTCAGTTTTTATTATCCAGGGAAATGAAGCAGAAAGAAATATTGATATAAAACAAATAAAATAATCTTAAAACCTCAGTCTTAGTATTTAGCACTTGACTTTACATACTGCTTCCCAAACCGGTTGAGAACTGCCTGTATTGGAAATGCTGAATAGCACCGTCAGCATAGGAGGGGACAAAACACATCTTTAGAAATTGAAAGAGCAAAAGATCTTCTATAGTGTCTATCTTAGGGGAAAAAGCACAGGCACAAGATTAATTGCTAACTAGATGAATCTTGCTCCAGTTACTCCAGAGTCAACTTTGACATTTTCTTCTCTTTGGTACTTTATCTTCTGTTAAACGTATAATTCCCTCCTACATATTTAAAAAGGTTTTTATCCCCCTAATATAATGACTTCAGAAGTCAGTCATTATTAAGTCAGGGTAAAAAAACAATTTCCGATTGATTTTTTAAAATACAGAATTTTGAACAAAAAGCATTTCTAAATCCAAAGATTTTTTTGTTTGTTTTTTTTGAGATGGGGTCTTGCTTTGTCACCCAGCCTAGAGTGTAGTGGCATGATTACAACTCACTGCAGCCATGACTTCCCAGGCTCAAGTGATCCTCACACCTCAGCCTTCCCAAGGATCTGGGACTACAGGTGCGCACCATCACACCCAGCTAATTTTTTTATTTTTATTTTTTGTACAGATAGAGTCTTGCTATATTGCCCAGGCTGGTCTCAAACTCCTAGGCTCAGGTTATTCTCCCACCTCAGCCTCCCAAAGTGCTGGGATTATAAGCATGAGCCATCACACCTGGCCTTAAATCCAAGATTTTTAAGTAATTTATTGAAAGGAATATGTTCATACTGCTTCCCAGTTTTCAGATAAAAGACACCCATGCCCTCAAACAGTTTACTCTAAAGTCAGTTAAACTTTCAGTAGTCTTCAGAGTGAAAATAATATGTTCATATGATACTGAAATATTTTACATAAAAAGGAATACTGTCACCTACAAATTGTATACATTTTTATAAAGCTAGCTACTGCTAGATTAAAATGTGGTATTAATGATGTCATAATTTATAATATGTTGCCATTATATATTCTATACTATCTGATATAGTAAATGGTAGCCATTAGCCACTTGTCACATGTGGCTATTTAAATGTAAATTGTAATTAATTGAAAGCACTTAAAATTGTAAAAATTACTCAGTTGTATTAGCCATATTACAAATACTCAATAGCCACAGGTGGCTAGTGGCTACTGTAATGAATGGGGTAGGTTATAGAGCATTTTCATCATCATAGATAGTTCTGGCTGGGCGTCATGGCTTACACCTGTAATCTCGGCACTTTGGGAGACTGAGGTGGATAGATTGCTTGAGTCCAGGAATTCAGAACCAACCTGGGCAACATGGCAGAGCCTCATCTCTGCAAAAAGTACAAAAATTATCTGGGAGTGGTGGTGCGTGCCTGTGGTCCCAGCTACTCAGGAGGCTGAGATGGGAGGATCATCTCAGCCTGGGGAGGTCTAGGCTGTAGTGAGCCGTGATCACACCACTGCACTCCAGCCTGAGTGAGAGACCCTGTCTCAAAACAAAACAAAAACATAGTTCTTTTAGACCAGCACTGCCTTAAGTACTTGATTGTCTGGAATATAATTGTAAGATTAGGATCCAGGGTGTGGTATAAGTGGGCTCAGTTTCTCCTCAGATTACTGTAAAATAGTACATTCAGCAGGGGTTTAATAAGCATCCAGTTTGTTAGCCAGACATTAACTTTACTGTGTTGTTCTTTTATAGTAATGGAGTAGAGTATTCTCAATTTTGAAAAAATTATTATGATAATATCTTTACTTTTTGGTAATAATTTTCTGTTTGGTTCTCCACTGAAAATGTACATATATCTTAGTAACAAGTAAAAATAGATTTGATTGCTTTTAATATGTATGCTTAATAATATTTGTTCTTTCTTGGTTATTTTCCTTACCTGGTACAGGTAGAAGAGTCAGCAATGATGGGAGTAAGTGGCTATGTGGAGTATCTCCGAGAGCAGGAAGTATCTGAGCGGTGGTTCCGGTACAACCCTCGTCTCACCTGCATCTATTGCGCCAAATCCTTCAACCAGAAGGGAAGCCTGGACCGCCACATGCGCCTACACATGGGGATCACACCATTCGTCTGCCGCATGTGTGGCAAGAAGTATACCCGGAAAGATCAGCTGGAGTATCATATCCGCAAGCACACAGGCAACAAGCCCTTTCACTGTCATGTTTGTGGCAAAAGTTTCCCCTTCCAGGCCATCTTGAATCAGCACTTTCGCAAAAACCACCCTGGCTGTATACCCCTGGAGGGGCCTCACAGCATCTCCCCTGAAACAACTGTCACATCTCGAGGACAAGCTGAGGAAGAGTCACCTTCACAGGAAGAGACACTTGCTCCTGGGGAAGCTGCCCAGGGCTCTGTGTCCACCACTGGGCCAGATTGAAACATCCAGGGGGAGGGGGCTGACCCTCTTCCCCTTTGAGCCATAAGCAGCCAGCATCAGAGCCATGGGCTGATATTTAGATTCACAAAATGCCACATCACTAGGCCAGAAGACACTCCCAAGATGTTGCCAAACTGGAGGATCAGCAACATACACAAAAGCACTAAAGGCTCTTCTCTTCTTATTGCCCACCTCACACTTTGGAAAATAAGCAAATCAACTTTCTAATTCAGGGATCAACAGCCTTGGTTTGTTAACTTTATAAGAAAAAAGGTTTTTTAACAAAATGATACGTGGTCATTTATCTACCAGTCATGTTTGAACACTGTACTTCGGTCCATATCATCTTGGTGGCTATAATTGCCCAGATCTAAAAAATGCAGCAGGAGCCTCGACCATCTGAAGCAGCCAGCCACAAGAGAGAAGGAGGTAGTCATAATGGTGATGAGAAGGAGAAATTTCTCCTCTTCCTTCCCTGCCATAACATGCATTTTTGTGTTTCAAGAAAAAACAAATGAATACTGGTGGTTCTTACTTTGAAAGGTTAGACTTTATCTTTCCCCTGGCTAGGCATCTAATACTTTTCCTGGTTATTTCATATAATCAGCCATCTTGAAGCAGTATTCTAGCGGACAGCATCACCTGAAGCACTTGGCAACTGGAAGTGAAATGAGCAGCAAAGTGTATGCAATAGGTACTGCTACATTTGGGGGCTTGAGTGTTGTGTTGAGGAAGAGAAGAGCAGGGAGGGAAGTGTTTTTATGTTTTGCAAATATCGAACAGCACAGAGCCGTACTGCAACTTCCTGACTGGTATTTGTAAACCATAGTGCTACACATCCTTGGGGAATGGCTCTAGTTCAGGTGAATTAATGTGTTAGGCTGACTACCAAAGTTTCATCCAGTCTCTTTGGCTCCTGTTTTCACATTCAGCAATATTGTACATCAGAAATGTCACTTTCCAGTGAAATGAGCCTGGATTGTATTTTTAAATCCACAGGTCATATTTGATAACTTTTATATGAAGTTTTAAACATGTTTTTTCTGCAGTATTGTGGTTGAAGAAATTCAACACTATGATTCTTACTGCAACCACAATTTCATTTCCTTATACATATGTAATAGTTTATATTTTCAGGCATATAGAAAAACCTCACTTAAACCTATGTCTCGGGTCTGCAAACCTGGTAATTCATAAACCAACCATCAGCAACTAGCTGGTGACTCCAAGAGCTTTGCTTTTTAATAATATACTACAGGGCACTTATCAGAAAACATCATGCAGAATCATGTTGCAATAAATGATCAAAGGATCAGTTTTGATCAGGTTTGGTTACTTAGTCATTCCTAAGATTTTTAAAACTTCAAGGGACCCTTTTAGTAGTTCTGGGTATTTCTAAGATTCTTAATCCAGCACTGAGAGAAAGAACTTACCAAACATGTAGAGATTTAGAGACCCTGTCTTTCATGCAATGAGAGAAGGAGGAATATTAAGGGTTGTGGGCAAATAGATGCTTATAACTTACAGTGCAAGTTGAAAAATCCCTAGCTTCTCTTGATGGAGCACTAGTTGGTGGGATTCTTTTAAGTATTTAAGTATGTAATGGTTTAAGAAATTGTTTCAATGCAGAGGCATAGATGATTGTAAAAGAGGTTTGGGAGAGGGGCAGGTTGTACCTGTACTGGTGAACCATTTGTGAGAATGTTAGTCATGTGCTCCTTTCCTGAGATTGCTTTGTGGTATGTGAAAAGGTGGGTAGAAAAGAATGAAATTTCTTTGAGATAAGAAATTAGAATGCAAAGGGTAGATCCTAAGCAATCTGAGAATTGTACATGTGCATAAAGTTGCACCCTCTCACAAGAGAAAGGTTATTTTCTCTTCTGAAAAAGCATAGAAATGCATCTTTTATGGGAAGATAATGTTGCTACCATTTAATAAGAGCCTACCCTTAAAGGCAGCATTGAAACTATTTTGTCTTTAGAAGACATAAACTGGTGCATCCCCCTCCTTTTTAGTTGGGCAACAGCATGATAGGGAAAAAAACTGTCTTCTAAAGCCGTCTTTAGGGACTGGCTATGGTCTGTGGCATAGAAAAGGTAAAGTTGAATTACACTAAAATCCTTAGGGAAACAACTGGTAATAAGGTTTTCAGTGGACAGATTTTGCCATTACTAAATAGGCAGTGAGGTGAGAAGTACAGATTATGCTGCTTTGGATGGAGCTTTTAAGCCTACCAAAAAACGTTAAGTCCATCCTACTTTTGAAAATAGTATGCTAGAAAGTTGTTTCTTTTTCTTCTTTTTTGTATTTTTTAGAGACGGTGTCTAGCTCTTGTCACCCAAACCAGAGTGCAGTGGTGCAATCATAGCTCACTGTAATCTTGAACTCCTGGGCTCAAGCGATTCACCTGCCTCAGCCTCCAGGTAGCTAGGACTATAGGCATGCACCACTATGTCTAGCTAATTTTTAAATTGTTTTGTAGAGACAGTGTCTCTACAAAATTTGCCTAGGCTGGTCTTGAACTCATGGCCTCAAGTAATCCTCCCACTTTGACCTCCCAAAGTGCTAGGATTACAGGCATAAGCCAGTGAACGTGGCCTGGAAAATTCTTTGTTGCTTTGTTAGTTTCTTAGATTATATGTGAGAAAATGGAGCTTTTTAAACTATTACCAAATTTTAAAGGTGAAGTGCAGTAATTTCTGTAAAGAGAAACTTTACAGCATTTGTCAGTTCTCCATCCAGGGTTAGCAACAAACAAATGAGGTAGGGACTATCTCATTCATGTGGAAATGCTATGAATGTTTGGTGGGTTTCCCCTCCCTTTTCTTTTCTTTCACTTATATAGCTTTTTCCTATATTGATACTGTGAATAGGGTGCTTCCTGGTCATCTAGGACCACTTTAGCACAATCAAGTTTGCTGGTTCTCTCAATTGGCCTAGCCAGAGCCATGAAATTCATGAAAATTTAAGGCAGGCTAGCTTTTAAACAAATTAAAACTTCTGAAAACAATTTCAGCCTTTTAGTTAGAAGAGATATCATTATTCTAAAAAACTGTCCAAGATTCTTACCCAGGTACACTGTGACATTGTCCTAGTTCTTAGCTAACAACACTGATGTGTTGGTCATAGGAGTTACTGATGTTCTATCTACATTAATGAACGCCTATTGGTGTGTGCACAGAGGATACCTCTTAAGGATGTACTAAATGGACTTTGGCTGATGCTGAAAATTCATTACCAAATCTTAACTTGCACGTGTTACCTTGTGAAGGGAACTGCATTAGCAATGAGAGCTAAACCATCATGAAGTACTTTAATGCCATGAAATTGCAAACACTGGGACTGTTTTCATTTATTGAGTGGCACTTAGTAGCAAAGGAGCTATCCAGTATTCTCAGCAAAGAAGAGAGACGGAAGTATATTAATCTATTTTCAGTCTAAGATGTTCCTTTATTCTCTCTGAACTCTAATACCAGTATAAAATATAGCGTTGGCATGAACAGTTAACGCTGTACTTAGGCAGAAAGGCTCTTTCTAATGACTTGTTCTCTCTTTACTCAGAACCGTATTTACCTCTGAACGAAGTTGAATTTTATTTTATTCTAGTTGCAAACTACCCCATGCCATTTTTATTATACTAAAGAGTTAAATCTAACCTCAAATACATAAAGGTAAATTAGTTCATAAAGAATAAAAATTGGGAAAGAAGAGAGCAGTTAAGGAAAATTTTATTTTTTGTCATTTTTTAAATGTTTCCAGTTCCCTCTACGTCAGTGAAACGGTTTTCCAAAGATGGTTTGAAGATAGAAAAAAACTCTTTCCCCCCCAGCTTCATAGTTGACATCTGGCATTGGTTGAAATTGGTCTGGTGGCAGAGTGAAATAGGGAACTTCTTTTTTTTTTTTTTTTTTCTTAAAGACAGGGTCTCACTATGTTGCCCAGGCTGGTCTCAAACTACTGGGCTCAAGTGGTCCTCTTTCCTCAGCCTCCCAAGGAGCTGGGACGGCGTGTGACCACACCTGGCTGTAAATGTCATTCTTTTTTTTTTTTTTTTTTTTTTTTTTTTTTTTTTTTTTTTGAGACGGAGTCTCACTCTGTTGCCCAGGCTGGAGTGCAGTGGCCGGATCTTGGCTCACTGCAAGCTCCGTCTCCCAGGTTAATGCCATTCTCCTGGCTCAGCCTCCCCAGTAGCTGGGACTACAGGCGCCCGCCACCTCGCCCGGCTAGTTTTTTTGTATTTTTTAGTAGAGACAGGGTTTTACCGGGTTAGCCAGGATGGTCTCGATCTCCTGACCTCGTGATCGCCCGTCTCAGCCTCCCAAAGTGCTGGGATTACAGGCTTGAGCCACCGCGTCCGGCCTGTAAATGTCATTCTTAATACCTGAATAATCTTTGGTCAAGAAGTAACTTTTCCAGAGTTTTAGCTATTACTTGACATTAATTGTGTTTCTTTTAACTGGTGAAAACTATATTTTGTTTGACTAGATGATCTAATTAATGTAAATGAAAGCAGTGGATAATGGAAAGGAAATTGAACAAAGACAAAAGTCTTGTTCATCATAGTGGAAAGGCATTTAATCAGGAAGAAGTTGGAATCCTGGAAGTTTTTCTTTTTTGAGGTACAACAGGCATGATTTTTTTTCTCTTCCTAAAATGTTCTTCCCCTTATCTGTGTACTTATTAGTTCAAGGAATAACAAATGAGTCTTAGTTGAACTTAGTCTTTGGAAATTGAGCCCTTTATTTAGGCTATATGTGAAAGAGTTTATTGAAATACTTTGGTTGCTAAGCAGATTTAGAAAAGGAACAAGCAATTGTCAGGCAAATCCCTAGGTTTGAGAAGATGTCCTCAGCAAAATATGCCCCTAGGACTTACTTAATTAGATCAGGGTTCAGCAAACAGTAGTTTCCAGGCCAAATGCTGAGGCTACTTGCTTGTGTAAAGAAAATTATAATGGAATAGGGCCGCACTTACTTAAGTATTGTTTATAGCTTCTTTCTACTATACTGGCAAAATTGAGTACTTGTGACAAAGATCACGTGGCTGCAAAGCTTGAAAATATTTACTGTCTGGTATCTGTTAGAAAAAATTTGCCAACTCCAAGAAAGAATTACCTCCTAAAGTTGTTACTCCTCACATTTTGCCTTTACAATAGTTTAGTTGAAGTTTTAAATTCATGTTGGCACATATGCATGTTTCTTGAAAGAGTTTGCCAACTTTTTCTACATCCTCTTATAACTCTTTGTGCTCCTTCATGATTCCCATTGCTTCGAAAGCATTTAGAATTGGCCTTATGGTTGTCCTTGCCTTAATGGTGCAGGTATTTTAAAGTTTAGTTATAAGTAAGTGTTGCCATTCCTCTGAGTTAACTTGAACTGGTTTGCATAATGGTGACAAGAATAAATTTTTTCCCAAGTGGATTAAAAACTAATTTCATTATGAAGAAGTATTTTGATTCATATCCAAAGTACTGTTTTTCTAGATTAGAACCCCTGCCTTTTCCCTCTTAATTTTAACTACTTTAAACTCACTCTGTTCCATGTAGAGCAGTAAAAAGCCAAGTTTTTCTCCCTTTTTTCCTGGATGTTTTGAAACATAATGAAACATCTGAGGATTTCAAATTCTTTTTAGACCTATCTTCCCATTTCTGTTATTGTGTATAATTCTTCCAAATATGTATTGGAACATTACATGTTTGCTTTGTGAATGTTCACTCAGTGTTCAAATAGCCTACTTATACTCAATGTGGGGAAAATGGGAAATGTTAGGGGTTTAATAAACAGAAATCGTTGCAGGAAGCCAGGTATGACAGCAGGCACCTATAATCCCAGCTATTTGGGAGACTAAGTTGAGAGTCCCACTTGAGGCCAGGAGTTGAAGGACCAGCCTGGCAACATAGACCTCATCTCTAAGACAAAAAAACAAATCCTTGCAAGAGGAGAGAATAATTGCTTCCCATTTGGAAGTGATATAGGGACTTTTGAATTCGATCTATCTTGACAAAGTCATCTAGGCCGTGCTGATAACAGTATAGGGAGTTTGATTCTTTGTTGTGAGCTCTGTCAACATAGACAAAGTTCAGGTGAGTAACTGGCTTTCTATAATAGGGACTCTCTTCACTAGGTATTTTAAAGTTGCCTCTTTCTAATTGGATATTAGTAAGTTGTATATGATATACCCTCTGAGTAATAGATAATCCTCATCTATAAAATTCAGAATATTTGCCTAGGTTAGATCTGCCCTGGCTTAGAGCAGTTATACCTATAGTAACAGTAGGTTTTTGAGATTTTGGAGTATTACTTTTCTGATTAACCTAGGATTCTGATTAAGCTGGAATGTAGGACTTATGAAAGAACTGGATTTTGTTAGCCTCATGAATCATCTGCATCCCACTCTATTTGAGGTCTTGATAATAGATGTCAATTTAAATATGAATCTATTGAAAGCAATGGAGTTTTCCAAGCATTATGACGTCCTTGATAAGTTTCAGTCTTATCTTTTTTATTTTCTAGTCTCTTTCACTGTCTTTAGTCTTCTTCCTCTTACATGGTGCTTTTTCCAGGGCCAGTCTTTTTAGTTTCTAAGCAAGCAGGCTTTTTTGTTCAGGATAAGCCAGAGTTAGATATTATGAATACTTTGAAACATCTGAATATGTTACATTCCAAAGTATGTAATTACTGATAACGATAGTATTATCAAAACCTGAAAGATAGTGGTACAGATTATTCAGTTTGGTTGTGTAGGCAGACTATCTTTCTCCTCAGTTGTGACACACAGCAGTGACTTGAGAAGGCAAATATTACTTGAAACCCACATTATCTTTATAGAGGGTACGTATATAAATAAATTTCCTACGTGACATTTTTCCTATTATCAATGTATCAGTAGCTCACATCTTAACATAGAAGAAGCCCATTAGCTCAAATACTGGAAGCTTCAAACAACAAAGTAAGTTACAAAAGCAAAGCAGTTAATGAAAAAAACTTCGTCTGTTGCCGGCTTCTTTCATGTCTACTCAGTAGGTCCTGTTGAGGAGGCTAGAATACACCATCCAGTTAAGAAAGGGGTTGTTGTTTTGTTTTGTTTGAGACAGAGTCTTGGTCTGTCATCTAGGCTGGAGTCCTTGGTTCAAGCAATTCTCGTGCCTCAGCGTCCCGAGTAGCAGGGATTATAGGCGTGTGCCACCATGCCCAGCTAATTTTTGTATTTTTAGTAGAGAGGGGATTTCACCATGTTGGCCAGGCTGGTCTTGAACTCCTGGCCTCAACTGATCCTCCCGCCTCGGCCTCCCAAAGTACTGGACTTAACAGGCGTGAACCACTGCACCCAGCCTCAGTTAAGAGAGATTTATGTTCAGCATCTCATATGGCCTACACCATGATTTAATATACTGCGAATCTTAGGATTTCAGTTAATCCATAATGCCAAGAGTTAAAGTATTTCATGGGAACATGTTTCCTCTTCTATGAAATCACCTGTCTGCAGTGATAGGTAATGTATAGGAGAATCTGTTTCATTAAGTAAATATTAAGTACTTTTTGATACCAGACAACATGCCTGGAATTTGTATAATAAAACTGGTTTTAGACATAGTTTAGATATAATGTGTCTTCCTATACTTGAGAGTCCTAAGCCCACATGGTTGGCGTCTGGGATGTATTGCTTTTGAAAAGCCTTCACTTTTTACTGTAGAGATAAAAGATCAAAAAGGGGACAGAATTAGCTGTATTAAGTGCTTTATTGTCATAACTGCAGTTAATATAATAATACTATGAGGTAATAACAGTAATGTTAAAAATAACTTTTTTTGAATGCTTACTATGTGCCAGGCACAGTTCTATGTGCTTCACATTGATTAACTCATCTAATCCTTATGACAATCCCATGAGGGTGGATAACATATTATCCTCATTTTAGAGGGGAAGAAACAGACACAGATGACTCAGGCAGTCTAACACTAGAGTTGCCTCTAGTAGGTGTAATTATGTCACATTTTATAGATGAGGAAACTGATGAACCCCAGGTTACATAACTGGTAAATTACAGAGCCAGTATTTACCAATCTGATTCCAAAGCCCAGACTATCTGCATGATATCATATTGACTCCATTTGCTTATCAAGAGTTGAGGTTGACTGGAATATACAGTAGCCAGGAGCAGTACTGCTTTTAGTGAATGTATAAGTGAAGAGAAAGTGATTAGAAGATTCTTCAAAAGCTGATGCAGTTGATCTCTGAGCAGAGTTGAATAGTGAATATTTTCAGTGGATGTTGCCCACTGATTCAGAGGAGTCACCCGTGTGGTTAGGTCTAATAGTGAGTGAGGTACTATCAAGGCAAAAATTGAAGATAGAGTCCCAGTTACCTATTGCTGTGTAACAAACTTAATTAAAATTAAGTAATTTTAATTACTTAAAATCAACTATTTCCTGTATCCCATGATTTTGTGAATCAGAAAATTCAGGAAGGGCTTGTCTGGGCAATTCTGCTCCCTGTGGCAATGAGTCAGGTCACCTAATGGTATTCAGCAGGTGGTTAGACAAGTCTGGAAGGAGTGTCCAAGATGATCTTACTTACATATCTGACACTTTGGTGGGGAGACTAAAAGGATGGGCTCAACAGGGCTCTTCTTTCTCTCCATGAAGTCCAAGGACTCTCCATGTGTTCTCTTCGTCAAGGTAGTCAGACTTATTACAAGGATAACTAAGGCCTCTGAAAGGCTGGGCAGAAGATGCTAGTCAACTTAATGGCCAGGCCTAGAACTATCATATAGTCACCACTGTACTCTTGGTCAAAGAACTTAATGGTAAGATGACAGCAAGAATGAGGGGGTAAAAAAGAACTCAGTGGTCAGCCCAAATTTAAGGAGAGAAGAAATACCCTGCAACTTTATGGAAGGCATGTCCAGGACTTGGGGCTATTTTTAATGTGTTAATGTTTTTTTATTTTATTTTATTTTTTATTTATTTTATTTTATTTTTTGTCTTGACTGTTTGGTGTTTATTCATCAGTTGTTTGTGCTGTAGAAACCATTTATTATGTCTACCATGGGTCACTAAAGGAGCTAGAAAGAGAATGAGACAAATACCTGGAGCATATTTCATTACCTGCCCTCTCAAGTTTTATTTATCTTACAGCAAAATTTTCATTTTGTACTGTATTCCAAGTTGTGAACATTTGCCTGTTTTTGCTCTGAAGCCACCGTAACTACATGCGGAGCCAGAAATACTCTAGAGGGAGTAAAAAGCTAACTTTTTTTTTTTTTTTTTTTAAGGACAGAGTTTCACTCTGTCACCCAGGCTGGAGTGCAGTGGTGCAATCACAGCTCACTGCAGCCTCAACCTCCTGGACTCAAGTAATCCTCCCACCTCAGCCTCCCAAGTAGCTGGGACTTCAGACGTGTGCCACTATACCTGGCTAATGTTTGTATACTTTTAGAGACAGGATCTCACCATGTTGCCTGGGCTGGTCTTGAACTCCTGGACTCAAGAGATCCACCTTCCTCAACCTCCCAAAGTGCTGGGGTTACAGGCATGAGCCAACGTGCCTGGCCCCAAAAGCTTACTGTTAAATAATTTGATTTATTAGAGTTGTCAGTTGTATTTTAAGTGTACAAATAGGTAAATACTCTTGTGGTATGGGAACATTACATGGCTACTGAATCTCTTTCAACAGGAGTTTCTATTTGGTGGCTACATGGATCATATTCTTGAGATAGTGAAAAGTTTTACCTACTTATCTTAATCCCATCTCTACCTCTGCCATATCTCCTCCAGTATAATTTTGTGCTAGAAGATGAATCAGTTCCTTTCATTCTTGTTACCTTTCATACAGGAAAATGCATTGCCCAATTTTGTATGTTGTTAATCTTTTAAAATTGGCAGTTACCAGCCTCTCTCATTTAAAGTAACAGATCATTGAAGTTTTTTGATATTTGATTAGATGTGTCAGATTTAGGATGCCTGATTTAAACTCATGCTGACTTACTAAACTGTTCCTGCTCTGAGAAGAAATATGGACAGAGAATGAATTTCACTGTCCATATTGATGAACCCCAAATCAATACACTTCTTAAGAAAGGTTTGAGATTATCCAATCCATGTACAGTGAATTCTTGGAGCATTGGCTGTATGGGCTTCCTACTGATCATCTGCAGTTATCACAGTAAAGAGATCTCTGTTCCTAGGTCAGGCCTCAGCAATTGCAAATACAGGAAATAAAGGGGTACTCAATGCTGAAGACTTAATTTAGGGTACCTACAAAATCCTGGGAAGGGAAAAAGAAGACCTTGGTATTTGTAGTTGAATAACCAGAGATGGAATGTTTGAGGCTTTTAGGCATAAAGATTAATTAGATTTTATCATATAAAGATTAGGGCAAATTAATTTATTTTTTTCTAGTTCATTCTTAACATGTTAAGGGACAAATTTTAATGAATAAAAATTTAAAGGCCTTAAAACTTTCTTTTGGATTCACATTTCCACTCTGGTATAATCCACTCTGGTGTAGTCTGCCTTTTATGACAGAGAAAGCCTTTGAAAATATTGTCCCAGGGAATGAAAAATCTTATCTGTGGAAATGTCTCTCATTCTTTATTATAGCCCTTTGGGCCCTCCTGTAGATTCTCTGTGAATCTAAGTTTGAAATCATTTGGTGTTTGCATGAAAAATAATTCTTACTATTCATTTAAATAATTCTTAAATGTGGTCTTAAATTGCAAGAGAGAACAAAGCTAGAAAAAAGGGAACCTTGTAGATTGACCAAATATTTGTTCTTTATTTTCAGCATCACAAATCTAAACCATTTCAAGCTAATAACAACAACCTGAGTGAGTAGAAATTCCTTAAGGTTTAGATTTCTGCTTTTAGTCACATCTTGAAGCAGATGTTTATGACTTATTTGAAGATGATCCACTGAGTTTCCTATAAAGTAATAGAATCCTAGCTATAGTGGTTCTTTAAGAACCACAGAAAAAACAGAATTGCAATGCAGGGAACAAAGCTTAAAATGTGTTTCCTCTGGAAGCCAAGATGCTAAAAAAGGGGTCACTAAAAGTGTGACTGAAGTCCACCTCTAGAATGGCTATCAGTTAGATAGCAGAAGTATTTAGAATGTATATGGCATTTCTAATATTTTTACAAAAATAATTTTAAATCATGTACCTTGAATTTTTTTTTTAAGTCTGTTTTCTTTTTGGAAAACTGGCACCAAAAAAATAACACTAATATAATTCAATTGTATATGCACGTGCATTGAACCCAGAGTGGGTATACTAAAGATAGTTCATGCAAATAACTTATGGGAAGTTTGGCTATTTTTTCATAAATATATGTTTATAAATATATTTAGTCATCCACTGTGACCTTGGTAGCACAGAAGCATTTTGTTAGCTGTATCATTAATTCTAAAAATCAAATTCTTGGCATAGTAGGCTATGAGAGCTTTTTGTTACTTTGTATTTTGGCTAAGAAAATTATTTCTTGCACTTTCTATTTATAAAGATGTTATAACACAATGCACCCACTTAGTGCAGCTTTTCTTTAGAGAAAAAAGATGTAGGTGTAAAAGTGAAATGTATGTTTTAAAACCTGGCAAAAGGAGTGACCTCAAAAAAATAAATTTGGCTTGCCATCTACCTGAGTAGGGTTGGGGATTAATATAAAACTTAGGTTGAAAGTAGCTTTTGGGATAGGTATACTGTTGCTGTGAATCGCAATATTGCTGTGAGTTGCCATCTATGTGTCTGTAAGTTTATGTGTGTATGTAAGAAAAAGGTATTTCATGAAGGCATAAAAGTCAGTGTAGAATATTCTACCTCCCACTAGAGACAGCATATGCAAGATTGCTGTGTAGTCCCTGGGGCAGGAAGCTGGATTCCTCAGCCACTGTCTACCCTCTTCTTCTCTATACTCACTTCAGCTCCTCTACCTCTGAGCACTTGGCTGAAGAAAGAGTATAGCTTTCTGTAGCAAGCAAAGGAAAGCCAGACAATATAGAGGCTGCAGTATCTGAAATTCTTATCATATTCAGATATTAATATTTGATTTTGTTGCCCAAATCAAACAATGTCAGAACACTTGGGTTTAGTGCTTTTTTTTTTTTTTTTTGAGACGGAGTCTTGCTCTGTCGCCCAGGCTGGAGTGCAGTGGCGCAATCTCGGCTCACTGCAAGCTCCACCTCCGGGGTTCACGCCATTTTCCTGCCTCAGCCTCCCTGAGTGGCTGGGACTACCGGCACCCACCACCACGCCCGACTAATTTTTTTTATATTTTTAGTAGAGACGGGGTTTCACCTGTGTTAGCCAGGATGGTCTGGATCTCCTGACCTCGTGATCCGCCCACCTTGGCCTCCCAATGTGCTGGCATTACAGGCGTGAGCCACTGCGCCTGGCCTAGTGCTTTTGTTTTTTTTTCCTCTCCCACAAACTTCTAGTTTAGTGCTTTTATCCACTGGCTTCTGTTTGGCAGGAGTAGCCAGTGGAGGTCAAGTCTGTTTTTAAAGACTAAAACACCTAATTCCTTTTAATGATATGTAACATTTGTTTGAATCCCCAACGTCTTTTTTTTCTTTCTTTCTTTCTTTTTTTTTTTTTTTGTAGAGATGGAGTCTCCCTGTGTTGCCCAGTCTTGTCTTAAACGTTTGGGCTTGGCTGGGTGCAATGGCTCACACCTGTAATCCCAGCACTTTGGGAGGCCGAGGCAGAGGGATCACCTGATGTCAGGAGTTTGAGACCAACCTGGCCAACATTGTGCAACCCTGTCTCTACTAAAAATACAAAAAATTAGTTGGGTGTGGTGGCGGCACCTGTAATCCCAGCTACTAGGGAAACTGAGGCAGGAGAATCACTTGAACTCGGAAAGTGGAGGTTGTAGTGAGCCAAGATCGCACCATTGCACTCCAGCCTGAGCAACAAGAGTGAGACTCCGTCTCAAAAAAAATAAAAGTCTGGGCTGAAGCAATCCTACCACTTCAGCCTCCCAAAGTGCTGGGATTACAGGTGCCAGTCACCACACCTGGCCCATGATGGATTTTCAGATGACCTCTTTTGCTTTTAGTCTCTCCAAAGAGAGAGATTCTTGTTTTTAATGACAATATAGTTATAATAGTCAAGATGGCCTCACCTGAATGTTGTAGGTGTCAGAAGTTGTTTCAGTAGTAATATGCCACTAGGCAGACCACCTAATCTTTAAATCCAGTTGTAGCACTCAATTTACTTTCTGTTTGGGGCACTAGTGCACTGAGCCAAGTCAACTTGCCCACCTTTCTAATATTTCTTACAGCTAAGGAGGAACTAACTGTTGGTCCTTTGATATCCTAGAATGCTTTCTACCTTGTGGAAATGCTTTTCACCTTAATACACGGATTATATTGTCTAAATGTCTAAACAGGGATTCTCTGGTTAGAAGTGAAATGAGAGAGTGATCCATTTTCAGATTTTTAGAGGTTGGCCCCCGTATTTTAGGTACTAGCTGATAAGTATTTAGTTGCCTGGTGACTTTGGATAGGGCAAATGGAGATATAGAGAATGTGAAATTCCAAATAAGACCAGCATTACTCACAAATGACAACTGATGCAGTGATTTCTGCCCAAATGCAGTAAGAATCTTGTAGGGAGATAAAGTGGTAAAATTACATGAATCTTTTTACCATGACTATTTATTTTTTTTTCCTAACTGTAGCATAGTTCTCTGCCTATAAGCCATGCGAATATCCTAGACCCAGGAATTAATTCCTGCTTAAGAAAAATTTTTCCTCTGGCTTTTGTTTGTGCCCAGAGTTTTGTCGTAGGCCTGTCCCCTGATCTTCTGCTATAACACATACTTAAGGTGCAGTCTTCTTTCCTAAATCAATACTTTACTATTGGTGTTGCTGCCAGTTATTTATTTAGAAAGAAAGTGAAAAAATGCCTAGGTAGTTTGATTGCAGCATACTAAATCCATAAATCTGGACGGAAGCCATGGAGTCTTACCTTTTCTGTGTCTGGCTTGGATGAACAACGACCTTATGCTTTCTATTACAGGACTAGTTGACCCAGTTCTTCATATTGGTTGCACATTAGAATTGTATAGGACCCCCTCTAGACATTTACATTTTATTGGTCTGTTGTGCATCCTGGGCTTTAGATGATTCTAATATGCAGCCAAGGTTGAGAATCACTCCCTGTGAAATCCCTAATGGTCTTTAGCAGGATAACATCAATGCAGTTCTCTTTGACCTGAAAATATCTTTATTGGTATTCCATGCAAGGCTCTCAATTCGAAGTGTACATTGGGCCAAGGCTTAGGTAGTAAAATGGATCATCCATTTGTCCTTAGAGTAATTCTGGAGGGAGATACTGTCATCCGTCCAGTTTCCTCTCTATACCAAATACAAAGTACACATAAGTAAGCAAAACAAATTTTCAAAGATCCTTCTCTAGAATCCTCGTTCCTTTGCATATGTAATTTCAGTGGAGATTTCTCAACTAGCTGAAATGGAGAACTTGAATTTATTAAAAGATCCCAAACTGCTTACAGCAGTTTCTATTTGTAAAATAAACAGTTAGCATTGTTAATGGAGAAAAGGAAGGATCCTGCTTGGGGTGATGGTAATATGTTTATTTGTCTCTTAGCCTGTCTTCTAAGTGGGATTTCAGTGTCAGTTCACTTCACTTTTCTTGGCTTGTTTTTTTGTGAATGAAATGAACTAGCTAAGGCTTAAGTATTTCTGAATAATATATGAAATATGAAATGAGTCATTTTAGGATCTTTGTTCTGGAATGTCAAAGACCTAACCAAGTACCTCCCAAATGAGGTTCCAGATTCATTCTTCTCACCCAGGGTAGTAAAGGTGTTTCAATGGGTTTGTTACTTGCCCATGGCAACCTCACACATGGTAATAGAGAGGGGAGAATTGTTTTATTACCCTAAAAAAGTGAGAACCACTGTTCAAACTAGCTACCAAGAGACTTCTAACTCATGAAGAAAATTTATATTTAAGAGCAAGTTCAAATGTAGTAGTCTCTCTTCTGAGAGTATTCTGGATACCACGGAAAGTTTCACTTATATATTGCCCACAAGTAATTGGTAATTTGAACTTCAGTAGGTAATATGTGCAAAGAGAAAAAGTAGGTCAAGGAGAAAGTTGGTTAGCGCAGAGGACTGATTAAGCATCAGTCTGAAATTTCATTAAAGTAGCACTAAGGCCTGGGTGTTTGCTTAGCATGTAAATGCTGCAGTGTCAGAGAAAATGCCTCTTATGCCTTAGAAAATTTGCTGAAGGCTCCCTGTTAATGGTGGAATAGAAAAGCAGTAGCCTTTGAGACTCCAAAGAGAGTAGCCCCCTTAGGGTTTTCATACTGAAGAACCTTGTGGAGTACTGTGAAACATTGTTGAACTTTATGCAAATTATACTGCACTGTATTTTAAGATTTTATGGGGGAGAGAGTGGAGGAGAGTGGGGAAGTAATGATAAAAGATAAATACGTAAACTTGTACTATATTTTAAGCAAGGAATGAAACAAATTCTCTCGCAGGAATTCCCTGTCAGCACTGTGAAGTTTGGTCAAGTTCGGCCTAATGGGTTGGCTTGCTGATTCCTCTTAAACCTCTAGGAAATCCTTTCTAAAACCGCAAAACAAACGTTAGTTTGAGTACTGTTTCACCACCCTGCTCCATCCCCCTACTCTCAACAAAAGAAAAGCATTCCCAAACTATAGGCAAAAGAAATGTGTTCTATCTCAGTCCATTAATTTTTCATCTGCTATAATCTGTGTTCACAGTTTTAGCACATTGCATTATTTTGTGATCTGATAGCAGAACATCAGGAACTAATGGCTTCCTTCCCTTTAAGAAACCTTAAAGTTAAAACTTTTTTTTTTTTTTTTTTTTTGAGACAGGGTCTTGATCTGTCACCCAGGGTGGAGTACAGTGGCACACTTACAATTCGCTGCAGCCTCCACCTACCAGACTCTATCCTCCTGCCTCAGCCTCCCAAGTAGCTGGAATACAGGCACGTGCCACCACACCCAGCTAAATTTTCTATTTTCTTTTAGAGACAGAGTCTCACTATGTTGCCCAGGCTGGCTCAAACTCCTGGGCTCAAGTGATCCTCCCACCTAGGACTCCCAGAGTTACAGGCGTGAGCCACTGTGCTTGGCCTAGAACTCTATTTTTGGCATTTCTTTCTAAATGAGTACATTGGAAGAACATTTAGGTTTCCAGGCTCCTCATAATTTCTGAACGGGACCCGTTCTGCTCTGCCTCTGAAAGGAGAAGAAAAGGCTGAAGGTTCAAAGATAGAAAAGTCAATGTAGCAGAAATTTGATTTCCTTCAGATGGACATAGTCTGAAAGAAATCTATCCAGCTGTTCTCTGTGGTGCTTACATGATGGGTGACAGCCGTCCCCATCTACCTGTCCCTGGCACTGTGCCTTCCCACTGGTCACTGTGAAAAGCAGATCACACTGGACTCAGAGGCCAGAATCCAGGACAAAATCCCCCTTCCTATCTTGAGCCCATCATGTCTTTGTATAGCTGTTAATGTAGCATTTACTTCTCTATGGGAAACTCTTGGGTTTTTAACCCAAGAAGAAATTGTAAAGCATTTAAACTAGTCAGAAAATAAGATTCTGATGGTAGCGATCAAATAAAGAGATGATAGGAAAATTTTACTTCCTCTCAGTTGATATTGATTGATAGCAAGGATCAACTACGCCCACCTCTTCCTAAGTTTTTAAAGGCTACCATAATATTTGTAAGCAACAAATTTATCTAACATTTTTTACAACTTGCTAATCAAGGAGGATTCATACTAAAACAGACAATCAGTTTCTAAAATGTTATCCCTGAAAGGGAATGGAATAGAGTATTTTTAGCTATAAGAACCTACCAGTCTGTTTTTTCCCTTTGAAAAAACTAATGTTTGAAATTTGTGTCTTTCATCTGAAGCAGTTACTCCATTAATAGTAAAGATGCCTCGGAAAAGTCAGTGAACCAGGATAGTGCTCTTGCACCACTGAGGGTGCTAGACTGGCTTTGTGCATCTTATTTCCTAAGAAAATCAGTTTTTATTATGACCTTAATTATAAATACCTATATATAGGAGTAGGATTTTCTCTCACCCAACCCTACTTTAATCATTATCACTTAAGTGTAAACCACCACCTCCCCCTCTTTTCCTTTACTGAAAAAAAATGCACTTTAATTCCTAAGGAGAGTGGCTGTTCCTGGCCCTGAAGCCAGATTACTTCAGGGGGAGAGTTAAGGAGGGAGAACTCTTGCCAGACCCTGTGAAATTAATCAAATTTCTTAATGTAAACACACAAGTAATAGCATCCACTTTAAAGTGGCCCCCACTCCATGCCAAAGGGGAAAAGAACCACCAAATCAAAAAAGATTTCTAAGTACCTGTCCTGATTTTGGAAGTTTCACTGAGGGAAAACTACCTATTTTCACAGCTACCAATTTGTCAGAAACTTTGGTGGTGGTTTGTGGGAGGCTGAGATTTTTTAAATTAAAAATCAAGTGAAAACACAAAGATCTAAAATGTCCTGATTTGTGTCATTTCTAAGTATCAGATTTGTTCTCCCTTCATTTGACAGATGTTCTCAGTCTCTCCTCCTGTAAGATTCTGTCCTTCCCCTGATGACAAGCCAATAGTTCTTGGTGGGGTTGCATGTCTCCTAGAGCCCCAGGACCCCTGTCGTGTCGGGGAAGGGGGGAGGGCAGGAGGGTGGGCAGAGACTCGGGTTGGGGGAGGGAGATTCAAAGAAAGAGTGAAAATATGGGTTTATATAAACATATTTAAAGCAGTTTAGCAAAAGCTTTCTCGTTGAACAGCTTTAAGAACAATGTGAATGAAATCTTAGCAACTTGGTTAGTAATCTGAAAAGTCTATTAATGTATACTTGAAATTCTGTTTGTATAAAAATGCATTTTCCTTTTTATTTTAACACTGTATAAAAGAACATTATGCATGTGAGTGGTTTGAGAATTAAATGGTTTAATACTCAGATTTGAATCTGTCTTTTCCATATATAGAAAGTTTGTTTACATTTGTTTTTATTGATATTTTTTAGTGTCGTGGAAATCCTGAGAATTCACTCTCCCATCCCTTTCTGGCTGTCTACCATCTTTCATCGCTGTCTCCCTCATTTTCTTGATCCAGACGTGGTTATGGGGCAAAGAACAACTTGAAGGCATCATTTAACCAAATGCCCCAATAGCATGTTTCCCCTTTCCTTGTCTTCATTTCAGATGCAGAGTCCATTTATAATGTGAGATGGGAGTAGTTGTATTTATTTTTACTTCTATTCACAAACCAAAATAGGAAGAGGTACAAAGAATAAGAACAGTTTAGCTCATACAAGGGTTGGCTACTCTGCCCATGAAGATAATAGTGTTCAGAGGAACTTCTCTTATAAAAACCAGGAAAGGCCTGTTGGCCTTGAAGGTCACCCTGTTGGGGTTTAGCGAACGGCCAGCAATCCCAATGGCGGTACTTGCAGCTGCTTCACTGCCTTCTTCATTTACCTGCAGGTCACATGGGAAATAAAACTACATTATCTACTCTGCCGTTCATCATTGGCGGGTAAATCATCCACAGACACAGCATTTCCTCAAATGCTTTTGTTTTCCAGTAAAAAAGTACATTTGGGTCAGCTTGGATTCCCTCCAGAATCCTACTTCTACTCATTCTTTCATGCAGATAATGTAAGGTACTTGTGTTTGTCCAAGCCTTGTGCTAGGTAATAAGTGTAAGAGTTCCATTAAGGTAACCCAGAAATCTGAATGTACACAGATTATCACATTTCTGGCTGGTACCATTGTAAATGGTTTTACAGCAGATTTTTTTGTACCAGGTCTAGAGGGAAACACCTTCAGAAAATTTTGCCTCAGGACCCAGAATATCACTAGAACTCTGTTTCTGCTCTTTTTTTTTTTTTTTTTTTTTTGAGACGGAGTCTCGCTCTGCCACCCAGGCCCAGGCTGGAGTGCAGTGGCCAGATCTCAGCTCACTGCAAGCTCCACCTCCCGGGTTTACGCCATTCTCCTGCCTCAGCCTCCCGAGTAGCTGGGACTACAGGCGCCCGCCACGTCGCCCGGCTAGTTTTTTGTATTTTTTAGTAGAGACGGGGTTTCACCGTGTTAGCCAGGATGGTCTCGATCTCCTGACCTCGTGATCCGCCCGTCTCGGCCTCCCAAAGTGCTGGGATTACAGGCTTGAGCCACCGCGCCCGGCCTGTTTCTGCTCTTAATGAAAGCACATGATTAACCAGCTGCCTGGGTTTTCTGGAGCTAGTTAATGATGTCTTCTCCTTCCCTCTCACTCTTCCTTCCCCTTCCTTTGTTCCTCCCTTCCTTACCTTCTCTCTCCAAATAGTATCTATTTCATGCTCATTCCAGGACTAAGTTTATTAGCAGACTAGAGTGTTTGCATGACCAGGATCCTTTTATTCAAATCGGGTCTGATTTTTAATGGCTTCTCAGATCTACAATTAGTTGGGGTCCTGTTTATTAAGGGTTCCCAAGGTTTTCAAAGAAAACGGCTTTGTTGTAAGAACCACAGAAAAATCTTACATCATTGTGTACTGGGCTCAGGTGGATAAAATGAATCCAGACCTCTGCTTCTTCCTAATAGTAACTCAAACCCCTCGAGGTCTGAGTTGACCACTTCTAATTGGAGTCCTTACAAGGGGATATTCAATGAGAGTTAAAACCCTGAGGACTCAATTTCCCTTGCAGTCTTCCTTTCTTTCTTCCAAAAATCCATATGAAAGAGGGTGTGAGCAGTGTCATCTTAACTTCCAAAACCATTAATGCAGCACTGGTAAAATCCCTTGTTCTGATCTCAATACCTCTACTCTTGCTATTGTCTTAAAGGTCATTGACATTCATTGTCCTATAGATTATATCCCCACAATGAGGATTTTTGCACATAGCCTTTCTGTCCACCCCAACTCCTGCTATCATTTGAGACAATTAAATTATCTCAGTAGGCTGGGCACGGTGGCCCATGCCTGTAATCCCAGCACTTTGGGAGGCCGAGTCAGGTGGATCACTTGAGGTCAGGAGTTTGAGACCATTGAACCCAGGAGGCGGAGGTTGCAGTGAACTGAGATCATGCCACTGCACTCCAGCCTGGGCGACAGAGCAAGACTCCATCTCAGTGAAAAAAAAGAAAAAAGAAATTCTCAGTAGGAGACCCATTCAACACCGTAGCCTCCCATTTCTTTCATCTCCTCACACCTAATGAGCATTACCACGTAAGCAAACCTGTCCATGGCTACACCCTGGACTTGCCATCTCAGAACTGCTCTACCTTTGAAATTATATTAATAGCATCCTTTTCTCAGACTATTACCTTGTGTTCTTTCAAGTTATCACATTTCCTCACTCCCGTTAAAATTCCACTTTCCTCTGAACCAGGCATTTCCTACTGAGCTTGATCCCTGGATCTATATTTGCTAGCACCATCCTCTGAAACCTTTCTTTTCGACTACAACCTTCATTCTTTTCGATTTCTTCAATTCTAGGAACTTCTCTACCATCGTCCCATCTCCTTTCCCTCACAGCCTGGCTCCTGCAAAGAATAGTCTATACCAGTGGTTCCCAAATCTCATTGTGCATAAGAATCCCCTGAGGAGTTTAGTACGTACACGGATTCTCAGGGCCCATCCCAGAATCTCCAAAGATAAAGCTCCCCAGATGACTGCTGCTGTTGGTCCATAGTTTAGTGTTTGCTTGAGAACAACTAGAACCAGAAGTTCCACAGGCTGTACACAGCTATTACTCTAACACAGGGTTCCACGCACACCTCAGCTGGGGGAACACTAGGTTAAGTGATATTCAACCGTTTTCTTTACTGTGGAACTTCTCAGACCTCAGCATGCCAGTGTGTACTGTTCATCTCTCACGAGAGGATATACATTTATTTGACCACCTTTTCATTTCCTCCAGTGTAGTCTAGTGCTCTAGTTGTCTGGAGCACACTTTAAGACACTGATACACACTCACCAGCTTCCCTTTCTTACCTTCCATTTGCTCTTCATCCATTACCATTAGGCATGTGGCCACACTGTTTTGTCATCAGGGAAAGGTAAACTATGGGCAGTCTCCAAACTTTTTTTTTTTTTTTAAGACTTTTTGGTAGAGACAAGGTCTACTATGTTGCCCAGATTGGTTGCGAACTCCTGGGCTCAAGTGATCCTTCCATCTCACCCTCCCAAGGTACTGGGGTTACAGGTGTGAACCACCATGCCCAGCCCTGGAGTCTTCTTACTAGATGCTATCCATTTTCTTAAAACTTCTCCCTGGGTTGGCTGGGTGCAGTGGTTCATGCTTGTAATCCCAGCACTTTGGGGGTGCCAAGGAGGTGGATCACCTGAGGTCGGGAGTTCAATACCTGCCTGACCAACATGGAGAAACCCTGTCTCTACTAAAAATACAAAAATTAGCCGGGCATGGTGATGCGTGCCTGTCATCCCAGCTACTCAGGAGGCTGAGGCAGGAGAATCGCTTGAACCAGGAGGCAGAAGTTGCAGTGAGCTCTCGCGCCACTGCACTCTAGCCTGGGCAAAGAGCGAACAAAGCTCCGTCTCAAAAAAAAAAAAAAAACCTTCTCCCTGGGTTTCTGCGACCCCATACTCTTCTGGTTCTCCTCATCCTGTAAATTCCTTCTTGATGGCCTTTGCTGGCTTCTTTTCCTATATCACCCTCCTAAATATTTGTGTTCCCGCTTGACCTGCTGCAGAAGAGGTAGTGGGAGGGAAGGCAGAACAATCACACCATGAGGGTTTCGGGGAGGGCTGTATTATAGCAGGCCTTGTGGAGGACTTTTGCAGGCCTTAACACTGGAAACAGGCCTTTTCCACATGTGTGTTCTGTTGTTCATGCATCTCCTGTCTGGACCCTAAGAGCTAGTGGAGCAAGAACTCCAGAGTTAGAAATCACATGAAATACTGAATAATAAAGTGGCAGAAAAGTAGCATAGGAAGAGAGAGTTGGGAGGTGTACTCACCTCAAGAAATGCCTTATGGAATGCATCTGAGACATAGAGGTCATCCCGGCCTTCTGCAACAATACCTGGAAGGAAGACCGGAGAAGGCTTTGTGAGATGGGAGAAAGTTGGCTTCAACTCACAGATGGGAATTCAGTTTGAATTAAGAGATCCTTTGAGGCTTTTTGAAACATAAGAAGAAATCCTAAATCTTCACCTAATCATACTCTCACAATGAATATGTTAAAAATAATAAAGTACTTTGGGGGCCGAGTGCAGTGGCTCACACCTGTAATCCCAGCACTTTGGGAGGCCAAGGCGTACAGATCACCTGCGGTCAAGAGTTTGAGACACTCTGACTAGTATGGTGAAACCTGTCTCTACCATGAAAATACAAAAATTAGCCAGGTGTGGTGGCGAATGCCTGTAATCCCAGCTACTTGGGAGACTGAGGCAGGAGAATCGCTTGAATTTGGGAGGCGGAGGTTGCAGTGAGCCAAGATCACGCCACTGCACTCCAGCCTGGACAACAAGAGCAAAACTCCATCTCAAAAAACAATAATAATAATAACAATAATAATAATAATAATAATAAATTACTTTGGGCTTGTTCGGCGTGGCTTCTGATAATTCATTCTCAGGCTTCAGCTCTTTGTGGGAGAGAGAAAGGGCAAGACTCTGTTCTTATAGAAAAAAACTCACTCCATCCAGACAGAACATCTTTCTTTCCAGTCTGGCAACATTTTTAGTTTTCTAAACTAGCTTAAAGAGAGCCCAATAGCGCAGTGACTCACAGCTGTAATCATAGCACTTTGGGAGGCCAAGGCGGGTAGATCACCTGAGGTTAGGAATTCAAGACCAGCCTGGCCAACATGGTGAAACCCCATCTCTACTAAAAATACAAAAATTAGCCGGGCATGGTGGCAGGCGCCTGTAATCCCAGCTCCTTGGGAGGCTGAGGCAGGAGAATCACTTGAACCCAGGAGGCGGAGGTTGCAGTGAGCTGAGATTACACCACTGCACTCCAGCCTGGGGGACAAGAGGGAGGCTTCATCTCAAAAAAAAAAAAAGGCCCTATAAAGATAAATCTAACTACTTAACATCAGAACCTTATTATATTATATTATTTATTTACTTAGCGATATGGCCTCACTCTGTTGCTCAGGCTGGAAAGCAGTGGTGACTACAGCATTGACCTCCCAGGCTCAGGCAATCCTCCCAGCTCCACCTCCCAAGAGGCTAGGACTGCAGGTGTGCACCACCATGCCTGGATAATTTTTTTTTATTTTTTGTGGAGACCATCCTCACTATGTTGTCCAGGCTGGTCTCAAACTCGTGGGCTTAGACAATCCTCCCACCTCGGCCTCCCAAAGTGCTGGGATTACAGGTGTGAGCCACCGTGGCCAGCCAACTTCTTTAAAAGATACTTTAATGCGCTGGGCGCAGTGGCTAACGCCTGTAATCCCAGCACTTTGGGAAGCCGAGGCAGGTGGATCACAAGGTCAAGAGTTCAAGACCATCCTAGACAACATGGTGAAACCCCGTCTCTACTAAGAACACAGAAATTAGCCAGGCGTGGTGGCACATGCCTGTAATCCCAGCTACTCAGGAGGCTGAGGCATAAGAATTGCTTGAACCCGGGAGGCAGAGGTTGTAGTGAGCCGAAATCACACTGCTGCACTCCAAACTGGGCAACAGAGTGAGACTCTGTCTCAAATAATAATAATAATAATAATAATAATAATAATAATAATAAACGTCAGTGAGGCCTGTGTAATGGGAACCAAATTTCCCCAGCTCTTAATATCTGTGTCTTTGCTCTGAATTCCAATGCCCTTTCAAATTCCTCTCCACCTGGTCCCGTCTCCTGTACCTGATACAGACTCACAGGGCACCAGTGATGGCTGGGCCCATGGAGATCCAAGAACGAACTTCCCTTTTACAGAAGAGGAAACGGAGACCTCAAAAGGAAAAGAGATGTCCACAAGTTAGCAGTAGAAACTAGGATCAGAATCCAGGAGTCCTGACTTGTTGCTCCTTTCTATTCTTTCTCCAACTCTTCCACTTTTGGTCAGACTACCTTGTGGGTAGAGAAGGGAGGAAACTCCTTCCTAGACAAACCTGGGAGTTTGGACTTTTCAGGGCTGAACAGATCGACAAGGCCCATGTCTTGCAGCTGCTCCTTCAAACTGAAGCCGTCCTCAATGCGGAAGCGGGGCATGTGGACCACCAGCATCATCTCCTCCAACTCATCCAGCCACTCCTGCAGCACGTCTGGGGTGAGTTCCTGCTCCACCTTGGTAAGGCTCTTCTCAGGCTTGGGCAGGATGAGCACCATGGTGATGTCATCACCCTTGAAGGGCAACTCAAGCACCTGGGTGCCTTCAGCCACACGCCGATAACGGAACTTGGCTTCCTGGTACATCATAGACGCTGAACACGACTCTCCATCAGCCTTGTAGAACGGTTCCATCCTTGTGTTCTCAGGGCTAAACTTTGACTTCCACAGGCCCTGGAAGAGAATCACAAAGTGAGAACAAAAACCTTCATAGGAGGATATTTACTGACACAAGACATATTCATATTATAGTGTTACATTAATATTAATTATTTGGAAACAAGACTGGAGGAATATGCACAAAAAGGTTAATAATGACTGTATCAGAATGATGGAATTATGAGTAGGTTTTTCTCTGTGTACTTTTCTGTATTTCCCCAGATTTTCAGCAGTGAGTGTTTGCTTTTATAATCAGAAAAATAAAACCAAAACCAAGAACAATCTACAGGCCTCTCTGCAAGTCTCTTCTTGAGTTTAAATCTAATTGCCTTATGCTGTTTGCCTTCCACCAACCTCTTTTCTTTTCTTTTTTTTTTTTTGAGACGGAGTTTTGCTCTAGTCGCCCAGGCTGGAGTGCAATGGCACAATCTCGGCTCACTGCAACCTCCGCCTCAGGGTTCAAGCAATTCTCCTGCCTCAGCCTCCCAAGTTGCTGGGATTACAGGCACCTGCCATCACGCCCGGCTAACTTTTTGTATTTTTAGTAGAAATAGGATTTCGCCATGTTGGTCAGGCTGGTCTCAAACTCCTGACCTCAGGTGATCCACCCTCCTTGGCACCCCCAAAGTGCTGGGATTACAGGCCTGAACCACTGCGCCCGGCCCCACCAACCTCTTTTCTAAGGGCCAACCTCCAAAGTCCTGGGCTCTGCCAGACACAGACACAGGTAACAGAGGATAAGCCCTGACTGACTTCCTTTTCAAACTGGGAGGGACCCTGAGATAGAAGACAGACTTTTGAAAATTACCATTCTTTATCACTTTCTAGCTCTGTAATTTGGGGACAAGCCATTTAACTCTTCTTCTTTTTTGGGTGGGGGGCCAAGGTCTCAATCTGTGCCCCATGTTGGAGTGATGCAATGGCAAGCTCATGGCTCACTGCAGCCTCAACCTCCCAGGCTCAAGCTATCCTTCCACCTCAGCCTCCCAGGTGGCTAGGACTACAGGTGTGTGTAACCATGCCTAGCTAACTTTTTTAGTTTTTGTAAAGACGGGATCTCCCTGTGCTGCCCACGCTGATCTTGAGCTTCTGTGCTTGAGTGATCCTCCTGCTTCAGTTTCCCAAAGTGCTGGGATCACAAGTGTGAGTCATCATGCCTGGCCCATTTAACTCTTCTGAGTAGTGGTTTCTTATCTGTAAAACTAGGAGCTGGTGATAGCTAATATTTATAGAATATGCTTACTGCCTGCCAGGCACTTTTCTAAGCATTTAACTTACACCTTATTTACATGCAGTAACTACCTCAATATCCCTATGTGGTAGATGTACCATTATTACCACATTATAGATGCAGAAATTGGAGCATAGAAAGATCTCGGGTAACTCACCCAAGTTCACATGGTCAGAAATGGAAGAGTCAGTATTTAAAATTAAGTAATCTGTCCGAGTGGCCCAGGTTTCATTTGTGATGTGAGAATCAGGAGGGCTAATAAATGTCGAATTCTTCTGCAAACTGTAAAGGGCAAATTCACATGGTGGAAATACAGTCTGCTCTATCCTTGGAGAGGGGAAAACCGTAAGAAACAGGGCGACTGACAGCAGCAGCGACTGGCTAATCCTCTGGGCCCTGTGGGAGGGAATAATGTACCGGGAGGCACATCCCAGGATGGGCAAAGTATGCCACAATTCTACCCGCCTTAAACTGGTGGCCTCCTGAGTGTCAGCGGTCTGCTTATTCCCACTCCCCTCTTCCTTTTCCTTCCCAAATGTAGTCAAGTTGACACAGTCTTCAGAACACTACTCTGAGGAAAACAAGGCCTTCTGCATCGGTAAATAATAGCACCTCCCCTAAGTCTGAGGTGAGCCTGTCACCTAGAAGCTCAGAAGATTTAAGCTAAACCTGGATTATACAGGAAAGAAAACTTTTTTTTTTTTTTTTTTTTGAGACGGAGTCTCGCTCTGTCGCCCAGGCTGGAGTGCAGTGGCCGGATCTCAGCTCACTGCAAGCTCCGCCTCCCAGGTTCACGCCATTCTCCTGCCTCAGCCTCCCGAGTAGCTGGGACTACAGGCAAGAAAACATTTTTTAAAAAGATAAAATAGGCCAGGCGCAGTGGCTCACGCCTGTAATCCCAGCACTTTGGGAGGCCAAGGCAGGCCGATCATCTGAGGTCAGAAGTTCGAGACCAGCCTGGCCAACATGGTGAAACCCCATCTCTACTAAAAATACAAAAATTAGCTGGGCATCGCGGTGTGCGCCTGTAATCCCAGCTACTTGGGAGGCTGAAGCAGGAGAATTGCTTGAACTTGGGAGGCGGAGGTTGCAGTGAGCTGATTGCACCATTGTACTCTAGCCTGGGCGGCAAGAGCAAGACTCCATCTCAAAACAAAAAACAAAAGATAAAATATATAAAAATAAATTTTAAAAACTAAAATTTAGGCAAAGGGAACTTTGACTCATTATAGAAGCTGCTCCAGGTGATGGGAAAAAAATTGCAGCGCCGAAGATCGTGAACACATTGACTCTGTCATTTCATTCCAGTTTTCAAAATGGAGTTAACTGGACAGCAGAATCACATATATATGAGAGTTTGTCACTGCGCACACCTTGCAGTGGGACATGATGGGTTTGTTTGCGTGCCCACTCTGCCGTCAGCCTGGGGACACTACCACACCTCCCTGGACGGTGGCCCAGCAGCCATGGTTCAAACGGTTCTGGGCTCTCAGCAAATGTTTATGTCTGCCCAGACCATGCATGGACCATTTCTCAGAAAGGATCTACCTACACATGCCCAGTAGTGTTAAAGAGGGTAAGCTGGCCGCGTGTGGTGGTTCATGCCTGTAATCCCAGCACTTTGGGAGGCCACGGCAGAAGGATTGCTTGAGCCCACGAGTTCAAGACCAACCTGGGCTGTGGCATACAAAAGAATCAAAAACTTCACCTCCCATGTGCACTTGTCGGGAGGCCAAGGTGGGAGGATCATTGGGATGGCTGGGATCACTGGGAGGTCAAGGCTGCAGTGAGCTGTGATTGTGCCACTGCACTCCAGCCTGGGTGACAGAGTGGGATTCCGTATTTAAACAATAAATAAAATAAAATAAAATAAATGGAGGCGAGGAGGAAATAAGGCAGGGACAAGGAGGCAGAAGCAGGCGCTTTGGAGAAGTTGGTTCAGCTCTCTGCCTTCTACTGTCGGAATCTGTTCATGTAGTCCTTAGGCTTTTTTTGCCCATTTGGATTGACCTGCCCTGCTGACCTGTGTAGCTTTAGGCAGTCCATTTGCCCTCTCAGGGCTTCGGTCTCACCATTCAAAAAACCAAAGGGCGGGAGCGGGGTCAGGCGCGGTGGCTCACATCTGTAATCCCAGCACTTTGGGAGGCCGAGGAGGGCGGATCACAAGGTCAGAAGATCGAGACCATCCTGGCTAACACGGAGAAACCCCCTTCTCTACTAAAAAAAAAATACAAAAAGTTAGCCAGGCGCGGTGGCGGGCGCCTGTAGTCCCAGCTACTTGGGAGGCTGAGGCAGGAGAATGGCGGGAACCCGGGAGGCGGAGCTTGCAGTGAGCCAAGATGCGCGTTTCAAAAAAAAAAAAAAAAAAAAAAAAAAAGGCCGGGCGCGGTGGCTCAAGCCTGTAATCCCAGGACTTTGGGAGGCCGAGATGGGCGGATCACGAGGTCAGGAGATCGAGACCATCCTGGCTAACACGGTGAAACCCCGTCTCTACTAAAAAATACAAAAAACTAGCCGGGTGTGGTGGCGGCGCCTGTAGTCCCAGCTACTCGGGAGGCTGAGGCAGGAGAATGGCGTGAACCCGGGGAGGCGGAGCTTGCAGTGAGCTGAGATCCGTCCACTGCACTCCAGCCCAGGCGACAGAGTGAGATTCCGTCTCAAAAAAAAAAAAAAAAAAAAGGCGGGGGGTAAGCTGAAGAGCAAGAGGAAGTCCCCGGGGTCTCTCCAGGGTCATTCTGAGTACCTTGAAGTAAATGGTGTTAACCAGCACCAGAACAGTGAGCTCGTTGATGGCTTCCGGGGGAATGACATTGGTGATTCGGCCTTCGGTCTTATTGGACACCCATTTGTTGATGGCTGCTCTGGATTGCTCTGCATTTTCCTGAGGAGAACAGAAAATAAACCTACTCACCTGTGCTATTCAATTGGCTTCCCCATTTTCCCAGGCAGCGTTTTATTTTTCTCACCATCCCTCTGCCCTTTCCCACCATTCGATTAAGAAGCCATGGTTCGAATCCAAATTGGGGAAACCTCACATATCTAATGTAGTTCCATGAATCTTTTCTGTAGTTAATAAATATTATCAGAAGAAAAAGAACAAAAAGAAATAAGAAGAAATCAAGGAAAAGAAGGAAGATGAAAACAGTCTGGGAAAAATAAGATAAAATATTATTTTCTCTGACTTTGGAAAACCTGAACTCACAAAAGTAGAGTTTCCAAGGCATGTTCCAGGGAAAGCAATGAATGATTGCAGGTTATATGGGGTTGGCAGGTTATACGGAGGAGAGAAATGCCCGTGCAGTCAAATACATTTGAGGAATGCTGACTGAATAAAGCCAACAGATTTCTTTGTTGCGGAGTTTCTCAGAACCTTCATAGGCCCATGTTCTTCATGAATCTCCAAGAGGAGAATATAACATGCATCATGTACCAACTTTATTTGACCATGATAACTGTTCAAATTAAGTAAGATATCTTGTAGGACTAGCACCTTCAAAACACCCTTTGGTATATATTTGAAGTTGGTGGATGGAATGAAGAATTGATTATTTATTCACGTTTTTCTGGGCAGTCACTACAAGCTAAGCATGGATACCATTGATTTCTCAGGTTTCAAGTAAGAATAACTATTCCAGGGGTTCTGACTTGTAGTCAGCCCTCCAACAGTCTTCAGCAGCAAAGCAGTGTGAATTTGGATGCTGTTTCTCCACCTCCTCAATCTCTGAGTGGAGAGGAAGAACTCGGAGGTCAGGGGTAACATCTGCAACTCACCTTGAAGTCCAGGGGCTGGAGCTTGGCCCCATATACCAACTCACTGATGTCCTGGTAGGTCTCATTGAAGGTAAGGGATTTGTCTCCAAAAAGGCGATTGGCTGATACTAACTTGGAGGATTTGTTGGCTTTTCGATAGAGTCGGCAGTTCAGTTTGGCAAAGAAGAAGTGGATCTGATCAGATGTTTTCTCAGATATGGTGTCAAACTTAAATACCTACAGAAGTCAAAAAAAATGGTGGTGAGTTTGGTTGGCAGCCTGGCTAACGTGGGTGGTGAGCACAGGCTGGTCAGTCTCTGACTAATAGCCACCTCAGTTGTGAACTCCTTCAAGCACAGTACCTGGGACAGCATAAATGCTCAACTCTTGTGTTCTGATGAATAAAGGGATAAAAGAAGAATGAAGGGTAGGAAGGAAAAAGGGAAAAAGAGAGACTAGGTCACCACTAAAGTCTCTAAAGGGCTCTAGATCAACACACAGATGTTTTCTTGCTGGAATGGGATGGAAATGGGAAAAGTCCTCTTGGTGATTCTGGACAGAGAAGAGAATCAGGACAGTGTCCTTTCTTGTAGCAAACACTTTTGTGGCATCTCCTGGGGCCAGCTGCTCATGGAGGCTCTGGGATACTGGTGGTAGGGGTGAAAAAGGAAGAGTGAATCTATCAGCAAGGGATTAAACAGGCCCAGAATCCAAGAGTCTCAGGGTTGAAAACGACTTAGAAGTCATCCATGCTTTGAAGATGGAATCCCCCAGTGCCCACCTTCACCATCCGCCAAGGCAAATGGGTGAGGCTGTTCCCCTCCTGCCCTTCCCATGCTCTCTCCTCAGGCTACAAAAGGCCTTTTGGTTTTATCTGTTCTCTGCCTTTGGTTTTCCTGATTTTGTTCCAACAGGCACTTTTTTTTGTGGGGGGGATTATGCTTTTGATCAAAAGCTTGGTGCTGAATTTCTCTTTTCTCCAGAGAGATTCAGTCTCACCCTGCTTTCGAACACATGGCGTTTGTGTAGAGGGGAGGACCCAAGGAACATGTGTGGTTTGGAAGCAGCAGTGTTCTGTTCTTCTTGTAGGAAGGGTTACATTTAAGATCTTACTTGGGGACAGAGACATGAGGGATATGGAAGTGCTTTGAGACCAGTACCAATATATACAAAAATGACTGAAGGGCCCAGAGAAGGCAGTACTAAGTGTCTTAAGGGTTTTTAAACCTACAGTTTCTTTTGGGGAGTGAAGACTTGGGTTAACTCATCCCAGAGCCCTGAGCAAAGGTGATGAAGTTCCATGGAAACTGACCACTAGAATAGAAGGAACCCTTCTAAGAACCACAGACTTCAGTGTCCAAGGTCCAAATAAGCACTGTATACCATCTTGAAGGGACTCATGCCTCCCTATTGATGAACTCTGCCTCCAAAGTGTGATCCAACCTGAAGAAAGACTGTCAGGCAGCCAAGCCAAGGACAGATTAAAGATCTAGGGTTTCCATCCATGACTTATCATAGCCCCAGAGGCCAATAGTGATCAATCAATCCATGACGCTTCATCTTATCATGCCCTACTTCCCTCCCAGGAAAGGCAGTGGGGAAAAGGGGGTGCGAACTAAGTCACTGAGCTGAAATGATCCATACTTCCCAGAGCCAGAAAACACTCTCACGTCCTTGAGGCTTCTCTTGACTTTCCTGGGCCCCTGGTCTCAATATACCATCCTAGGCTGGGTGTGGTGGCTCCCACCTGTAACCCCAGCACTTTGGGAGGCCAAGGCGGGCAGATCACTTGAAGTCAAGAGTTTGAGGCCGGGCGCAGTGGCTCATGCCCATAATCTCAGCACTTTGGGAGGCCAAGGCAGATGAATCACGAGGTCAGGAGTTCAAGACCAGCCTGGCCAACATGGTGAAACCCTGTCTCTACTAAAAATAAAAAATGGTGCCAGGCGCCTATAATCTCAGCTACTCAGGAGGCTGAGGCAGAGAATTGCTTGAACCCGGGAGGTGGAGGTTGCAGTGAGCCGAGATTGCGCCACTGCACCCCAGCCTAGGTGATAAAGCGAGACTCCGTCTCAAAAAAAAAAAAAAGAAGAGTTTGAGACCAGCCTGGCCAACATGGTGAAACCCCATCTCTACTAAAAATACAAAAATTAGCTGGGCGTGGTGGCGTGTGCCTGTAATCCCAGCTACTCAGGAGGCTGAGGTGGGAGAATTGCTTGAACCCGGGAGGCGGAGATTGCAGTGAGTCGAGACTGCACCACTGCACTCCAGCCTGGGCAATAGAGTGAGACTCCATCTCAAAAAATAATAATATTCATAATAATATCCTGGCATTTTTTTCCACAAGAGCCCATATGCCTGTTGTCACCAGATGGAAAAGCTCCTCTTCTTCTGCCAGAGGAGGGACTGGCACAACTCATTGCCTGGCACAGAGGAAGTGCTGAATGAATAAATAAATAATGATCAAATTAATGAGTAAACATATAGATGAAAAAATTACTAAAGAGAGAAGTTGAAAGAGAGAGAAGCCCTCCCCCATTGCAAGGTCGCTCAAAACAGGAAACCAGGATTTAAAAAGCAGATATCCAGGTGGTAATTCCTTGGCTAATTTTTTTAAAAATGGTTTTCAAAGGGAATTATAACACATGAAGTAGTGATTCAAAGGGAATCGTAATGCATAAAGAGAGCTCTTAGTGGCCTGCAGTGTTGGTTGAGGAGTCACTGGACTTGGACCTATGCAAGCCCCAAAGGTGCTCCTAGCAAGGTGGCTGGGCAGAAGACCTTTGGGTCGTACCTCCATCAGTTGCTTGAGGGTGTCATTACAGGCACCCAGCTTGGTCATAGCAAAAGCCGTGGAGACACTCAGGGGTGACAGGAAAATGTTATCCTTGTCATTCTTGGAATCTGCCAGGTGCTGATAGAAAGTGGTAGCAAAGCGGGAATTGGCCTTGGATAGTTCCCAGACGCGCCGGTTGGTGGCCTCGGGGATCTTCTGTTCTGGGCCCTCATCCTCAGTTGCCTTCTTCTCCGGGGAGCGGTAAATGCACATGGGATTCATGGGAATGTCCCGTGGCTTGGCTGTGCAGATGTCCACAGGGCTCCCGTGACAGGTCACACAGTCCCAGAGGCCAATGAGCAGCAAGGACAGAAGATAAACCTTCCTGCAAGGGGGCAAAATGCCAAGTTAAGCTAGACTGCAACCCCTAGCCCCACTGCCCACCACAGGGTTGCCTCAGTAAAGCAGAGGATTCCAGCCCACCTGGTGTGGCCAAGAGAAGGGCTAAAGTCTTTGAACCAAGTACAAGGGCCCAGGCTGAACCTAGAACAGGTTCAGTCCTAAACTTCTTGCCAGGGGATAGTTCAGTTGCCTGGACATGGTCATGTTGGAATTAGAATCAACTGATGGCTATTTGAAGTATTATGTGCTCAATTTCCCCATGCTGGGAGAAAAAAGAATGCGAAGCTTCCTGTTTGTGACATGGAACATGCGTGCCTAAAAAATCGTCTGGGAACTTTAGTGCCCAGTGAAGAGTCAGGGCGGTAGGGGGAGCCACCTACAGAAACTGTTTGGGGAAGGACTCTGATAGGTGCAACAGAGAGATTTCAGCAACACAAGAGAGGTAAGAGAAAATGGATGCAGCAAAGGCGATATCTGGCCAGGCGTGGTGGCTCACGCCTGTAATCCTAGCACTTGGGGAGGCTGAGGCGGGCAGATCACTTGAGGTTGGGTGTTCAAGATCAGCCTGAACAGCATGGTGAAACCCCATCTCTACTAAAAATACAAAACTTAGCTGGGTGTGGTGGTGCACACCTGTAGTCCCAACCTACTGGGGAGACTGACGCAGGAGACTTGCTTGAACCCAGGAGGCGAAGGTTGCAGTGAGCTGAGATTGCACCACTGCACTCCAACCTGGTGGACAAAGTGAGACTCTGTCTCAAAACAACACCAGCAACAACAAAACAATGGCAACATCTGTGTGCTGAAGATTCCCACATATCTAGCTCCAGCCCTAACCCTTCCACTGAGCTCCAGACTGACTATTTGCTGGATAATTCCACCAGAAACTCCTACAAGTTCTTTAGGGAAGCAGGGACAAAGTGACCTGGTAATTAATTCTCCCCGAGGTGCCTGCTCCTCGTGTCCTCCAGCTCAGTGAATGGGATCAGTGAATTCAGTACAGAAACCCGAAAATCACCCTGGATTCCTCTCTCTCTCCTCCTCGTTTAGTCAAACCCCAGAGTCAATCAGTTCTGTTTTTTTACTCTTTCACCAGTTATTGCCACTGCTTTAGTTCAGGCTCTCATCCTTTTTTGTTGCCTGGAATTTTTAATAGTCTCCAACATGGATTCAATGAAGGTAAACTAAGTTAATTTCACCTTTTAAAAAAATGAGGTAGTTGGGACACTGGATGAAGCAAATCAAGAGATAAAGTCTCTTGTAATATTTTTTGTAGATAAGACAAGGGTGGGCTGCCTCCAGCTGGTTTAGGGTCCCTGGGTGTACAGAAGGGAATCCGTCTGTGGGTACTGGATCTTTCCATCTTCTCCTGGGAGAGAAAGAGAGGCGCCCAGTGCAGATTCACAGACGTGGTCTGCTAGGCAAGCGTGGGGCTGGCTGGAAGCTGGGGCAGCTGAGAGGGACTTGCCTTCTTGCGTGGTCTGAGTCCAGTTCTGCAGCCCTTTCAAGAACAGAGGTGCAAAGCGGGAAAGAAGCAGAGGCACCAAGGGAGATGTGGAAGGCAGGCTGAAGTAGCAGAGAGAGAGAGAGAGAGAGGAGAGGACCCTGCCATTCATCTTCCCATCTCCACTGCCTTCGGTTGCCCACTTTGTCCTTCAGCTACATTTGGAAATGCAATTCGAGGCTGAGTGGACCCTGGGAGGGCTATGAAGCACAAATTAAAACCAAGACAGTTGTGCCACCGCCCCATTTCTAGCCTCCTGTGACAACTCAGATGAAGAAAGGAATGTGTGTGGCATTGAGGGAGGGACAGCTCTCACTGTGAGAAAAGGAAGCAGTTTCGGCCCTTTAGTCAAAGGTCGCTGGGACCTTCGGTGGGGGCAGAGTGGAGTGGATCTGAGTGGAAGAAGGAGCAAACAGGGAGTGAGAAGGTCCTCGTGGGTAACATTTGCACTCTTCCCGGATGTACGGCAGGCCCTGGGGATTCGCCTTGGAGCATCCCCTGGATTCTGTGAGTGCTGGCGTCCTGCACAGCATCTTTACACCAGGGATGACATCCCCCTTGTTTCTTAGGCTAGGGACCCAAGGTGTGGCTTAGGAAAGGCCTTACCCCAAGAGGGGAGGTGGGAGGGAGGGCGCTTGAAATGACGTCTTCCAAACTGGTCTTTGACTGTAACTACCAGGGAGAGGGCCTGGTCTTCTCAAAGGTGTTAGAGGTCATTCCTGTGAGTCCTTTGGAGGTCAGAAAATGCAGTGAGGGCAGCCAAGGGGAAAGCTCACCCCTCTTACCTTTTTCCAGAGGCTACGGTTCCTATCACATTGGAATACATGGTCGCTAATCTTCCACAGGGCTGGGCAAGTGGAGATGGTGTGGTCTGAGGCAATCTGTCTGAAAACTGGTTCTTTCCTCTAAATCTCACCAAGGTTCCAGAGGCCAGGGTGCAGCAGGGAGCTGGTCAGGATGGGGAACTGAGGTCAAAGGCTGATGACCAGTTCCCAGGGTTAAGCAAAGTGTAGAGCCCAGTGTTGTTTAATTAGTAGAGAAGTTTCAAAGTTCAATCAGGCCCAGGGAAAGCCTGAGCCACCTCTCTTGCCCACACTCCCTCACTCTCCTCCTCAGCTTTATGGAAAAGGAAAAGGAGAGCATGTTCGTACCTTCAAACTTGGTTAGGAAATACATGACTGAGGAGAAATTTGTCTGCAGGATTTTTTCTTTTCGGTTAACCATATCAGAAGATAGAAATAGCTAATGTCCAAAAACTTCTAGCCCTCTACCTGTAATTCCCTCTCTCATAGTTTTCTTTATGGACAGAGAGAGAGAGAGAAATATCTAATTAGAGGAGGCGAAGAGGGACAAGCTGCTACCTTCAGGCATCTGAGCGCCAAGGTGTCCCTGATGCAGACAAGGAAAATACAGTGGTTACACCTGTGGCCCACAGAGAGACCCATTCCCCAGAGCCCTGAAGTGGTGGGACAGGGACAGAAGAGCAGGGCCTCGGGGTGCATGCCAAGTGTGTTTCTAAGGGGTTTGAGCAGCTGAGAAATACTTAGCAAAACTCTATTGGGGGATCAGGAGACAGAATGTAGGGCAGGTAAAAAACCCACATACAACTGCTGAAATAAAAACAAACTAAATTATATTTATGTGTATTGTTATTTTTATTAGTTATGAGGGAGACTGGGTAAATTCAAACTAACAGAGATAAAGGGCAAGTTTGTTTACATTTCCCTCTTCTGAAATAGCCAAAAGCACCATCACAAGGATTGCAGCTACCGAGTTCACAGGGTGCGTGTGCCTCCTGCTGTGTGATCAAGGATTCCTTGTCGTTGTTGTTGCAGTCATAGGCATTTTAGAGAGCTCTTCGTTCATGAGAGAGGACATCTCTCCTGGGCTGAAGCTGTGTCTAAGTTCTTGGCTGATTCAGACCCTGGATCCTTTGAAGCCCTCCATATGCAGCGTGAACAGTTGCCAAGAACTGTCCCAAAGGGCCCCAGAATGCCCAGAGGCTCATCTGTCACCCTAGAAAGACTATTGAAAAGGCTCCTGGTCAACCACTGGAGTTCAACAAACAGATGAGTGCTATCTGTGCCAGCAGACACTGTTCTTGGAGCTGGGTTTCCATTCAGGGGAGACATACAGCAATCACATAAAAAATCAGTATTTTGGGCTGAGGGTGGTGGCTCACACATGTAATCCCAGCACTTTGGGAGGCTGAGGTGGGCAGATCACCTGAAGTCAGGAGTTCGAGACCAGCCTGGCCAACCTGGTGAAACCCCGTCTCTACTAAAAATACAAAAATTAGCTGGGCATGGTGGCGGGCACCTGTATTCCCAGCTACTCAGGAGGCTGAGGCAGGAGAATCACTTGACCCCAGGAGGCAGAGGTTGCAGTGAGCCGAGATTGCACCATTGCACTCCAACCTGGGTGATAGAACAAGCCTCAAAAAAAAAAAAAAAAAAAAAAAAAAAAAAAAAAAAATCAGTATTTAAAAAATAAATATGTAACGTGCCAGTCAGATGTTAATAAGGTCCATAGAGGAAACTATAGCAGGGCAAGGGTATATAGGAAGCAGTGGGAGGAAATGGGTAGGGAACCATCTGAGAACATGTGGTAGAAAAGGCCTCCCTTAGGAATCGTTGTTAGGAAACCAGAATGAAATGATGGAGGGGGCCATATGAATATCTTTAGGAAGAGTTGTCCATAGAAGAAATCAGAAATACAAAGACCTTGAGGTTTCAGGACTATGCTGTTGAGACCTATTGTTCCAGCTTATAGGATTTGTGAGGTTTGTGTCTTGCCAAGAAGGTCCTTGGAGGAGGGCAGATGAGGGGCCCTGCAGAAATATAGGTGATTTGGTGAACATCTGCTGGAAAAGATTAGGATGCAGATACTACCAGGTCAAGGAGTTAAGAACTATAACATCAGGGTTTGGGTTTAATTTGTTCATCCAGGCTGGATGCAGTGGCTCACATCTGTGATCCCAGCACTTTGGGAGGCCGAAGCTTGAGGCCAGGAGTTCAAAACCAACTGTGAGACCCCACACAGTGAGACCCCCATCTCCAGAAAATAATAATAATAAGCTGGGCATGGTGGCCTGATTCTGTAGTCCCAGCTACTCAGGAGGCTGAGGTGGGAGGATCGCTTGTGTTTAGGAATTCAGGCTACAGTGAGCTGTGATCATGTCACTGCACTCCAGCCTTGGTGACAGAGTGAGACCCTGTCTCAAATGTTAAAAATTAAATTATATGTATTTTTTAAAAAGTGTTCTGCCAGGTATGGCGGCTCACACCTGTAATCCCAGCAGTTTGGGAGGCTGAGGTAGGCAGATCACTTGAGGCCGGGGGTTTGAGACCAGCCTGGCTAACACGGTGGAACCCTGTCTCTACTAAAAATACAAAAAAAAATTAGCTGGGCATGGTGGCATGCACCTGTAATCTCATCTACTTGGGCGGCTGAGGCAGGAGAATCACTTGAACCCGGGAGGTGGAGGTTTCAGTGAGCCGAGATCACGCCACTGCATTCCAGCCTGGATGACAGAGTGAGACTCTACAGGTGTAAGCCACTGTACCTGGCCCTTCTTCTTCTTCTTCTTCTTCTTCTTCTTCTTCTTCTTCTTCTTCTTCTTCTTCTTCTCCTTCTCCTTCTCCTTCTCCTTCTCCTTCTCCTTCTCCTTCTCCTTCTCCTTCTCCTTCTCCTTCTCCTTCTCCTTCTCCTTCTCCTTCTCCTTCTCCTTCTCCTTCTCCTTCTCCTTCTCCTTCTCCTTCTCCTTCTCCTTCTCCTTCTCCTTCTCCTTCTCCTTCTCCTTCCTCTTCCTCTTCCTCTTCCTCTTCCTCTTCCTCTTCCTCTTCCTCTTCCCCTTCTTCTTCTTCTTTCTTCTTTCTTCTTTCTTCTTTCTTCTTTTTTTGAGATGGAGTCTCACTGTGTCGCCCAGGCTGGAGTGCGGTGACCTTATCTTAGCCCACTCCAACCTCTGCCTCCCAGGTTCTATAGATTCTCATGACTCAACCTCCCGAGTAGCTGGGATTACTGGCCCCCGCCAGCATGCCTTGCAAACTTTTTTGTATTTTTAGTAGAGATGGGGTTTCACCACGTTGGCCAGGCTGGTCTCAAGCTCCTGACCTCAAGTGATCCATAAGCCTTGGCCTTCCAAAGTGCTGGGATTACAGGCGTGAGCCACTGTGCCCAGCATTATTTTCAAATATAGTACTATTTTAAAATCTCTAAACTTTATTCTAATTTTGCCAATCATCCAGTTAATGTTTTTAGAGACAGGTTGTCACTCTGTTGCCATTAGAGACGGGGGTCTTGCTCTGCTGCCCATGCTGGTCTCAAACTCCTGGCCTCAAGCAATCCTCCCGCCTCAGCCTCTCCACTAGCTGGAATTACAGGCAGGATCCACCACACCTCGTTATCAAAGCAGTGGTTTTCACCTTCTTTGTTTCAGAATCCTTTTATAGTCTTGCCAAAGAACATCTACATATTATTATTAAAATAGTTATGTACTAAAATAGTTTTGGCCAGCCTCAGTGGCTCACACTAGTAATCCCAGCATTTTGGGAGGCTGAGGCAAGAGGATTGCTTGAGCCCAGGAGTTCAAGACCAGCTTGGGCAACATGGCTAAACTCCATCTCTATAAAATAATACAAAAACTTAGCTGGGCATGGAGGTATGTGCCGGTAATCTCAGCTACCCAGGAGGCTGAGGTGGGAGAATCACTTGAGCCTGGAAGGTTGAGGTTGCAGTGAGCCGTGATGGCACCACCACACTCCAGCCTGGGTGATGGAGTAAGATCCTGTCTCAAAACACAAATAAACAGAATGAAATCGTTTTGACTTCATATACCTACTGACAGGTTTTCTGAATCTCCTAGGGTCCCTGGACCACGCTTTGGGAAGCACTAATTTATAACAAAAAAAAAGAAAGAAAGTAAAGTATTTTTTTTCCTCCTTTTTCTGGGGCAGGAGCGCACATTGCATTTAGTTGTCATGTCTCTGTAGTCTTCTGAGGCATGGAACAGTTCCACTCATCTATGGCCATACCACCCTGAATGTGCCTGATGTCGTCCGATCTTGGAAGCTAAGCAGGGTCGGTTAGTACTTGGATGGGAACAGTTTCTCTCTTTTTCTTTCATGATTTTGGCTTGTTTGAAGCATATAGGCCAGTTAATTTTGACGAATGTCTCTCAATTTGGTATATCTAAAATTTCTTCAGGATTAGATTCAAGTTATCCTTTTGGGGGCGGGAATACAACAGAGGTAATACTGTGTCTTTCTCAGTGTATTGCATCAGGAGGTACACTAATTTGTCCTACCACTGGTGATTAACTTGGATTACAGGATTGTGTCTGCCAAGTTTCTCTGCTGTAAAACTACAATATTCCCCCTTTTGTTAAATGTCTTGTAGGAATACTTCACATACTTGAGAGTATGCAAATATATTGTTTTCCATCAAATTTTCACCTGCTAATTTAAGCATACCTCAATGATCCTTTTGCAAGACTTAAACATTTGTTTTAAATTCATCTTTTTTTTTGAGACAGGATCTCGCTGTTGCCCCGTCTGGAGTACAGTGGCACCATCACAGCTCCCCGACGTCCTGAACAACCTGGGCTCAAACAATCCTCCCACCTTAGTCTCCCGAGTAGCTGGGACTACAGGTGTGTGCTACTGTGTCTGGCTATTTATTTATTTATTTTGAGAGGCATTTTCACTCTTGTTACCCAGGCTAGAGTACAATGATGTAGTCTCGGCTCACCACAACCTCCACCTCCTGGGTTTAAGCGATTCTCCTGCCTCAGGCTCCCAAGTAGCTGGGATTACAGGCATGCGCCACCATGCCCAGCTAATTTTTGTATTTTTAGTAAAGATGGGATTTCATCATGTTGGCCAGGCTGGTTTTGAATTCCTGGCCTCAGATGATCTGCCTGCCTCAGCCTCCCAAAGTGCTGAGATTATAGGCATGAGCCACCGCGCCCAGCCTTATTTATTTATTTTAAAAAACTTTTTGTACAGGTGGGTTTTCGCCATGTTGCCCAGGCTGGTCTCTAACTCCTGAGCTCAAGTAATCTGCCTGCCTTGGCCTCCCAAACTGTTGGGATTACAGGTGTGAGCCACCACATCCAGACCCTGTAAGACTTTCAAAGCACTCCTCCCTCCCTGTGATTTCCATGTTTCTCTAAAAAGGATTATCACAAAAACCGTTAGAATTAAAAGAGATTAAGTTAGACAATACACTAGGATGTGAGGAAACAAGCTGTTTCATCCATTGCTCTTCGGGGTACAAAGTGCCATAACTCTTTGTAGGGAAATGTGGAAACACCAGAATTACACATGCATGTACCCTGTGAATCGGACATTTCACTTCAGGAAATTCATCCTGTAGATACACCTGTGTGGGTTTCAACAAGGTTAGCTGTCACAACCTGATTCAGAATAGTGAAAAGTTGGACACCACTTCCATCTGTAGGATTAAATAAACCAAGGCACATCCCCACAATGGAAGACTGTGCCATTGTGTAAAAGAATGAGGATGCTCTATATGGATGTACTGATGTGGAAGCGTCCTTAAGATAATTATGTGGGGAAAAAGCAAGCTGCAGAAAGTGTTTATAGTATGCTACGCTTTTTGTAACACAAAGTGAGGATGATGGGGTGAGGGGTGGCTAGAGACACAGGTGGGAGTAGACTTATCAATATGTACCATCTCATTTAGTTTTCTAATTTTGAACATGTCAATGTATCACCTATTCAATACGTCTTGACTTTATGACACAAGGATGTCAGTGTTGGATTTACACAGAGGCTTGGGGAGAGAAGAGGAGCAGGGCAGGATGAGGGCAGTGGCAGTACCAAAGAGGAACCTGAGGCAGGCTGAGCGCCTGGCTGGTGACAGGGGAGAAAAGGAGAATGGGTCTGCAGGTGGAAAGAGGTGTTTAGGTGTGCCCTACCTGGGAAAGTAATTTCTAATGGCTGTATAATATTTAATAGTCTATAACTTAACCATTACTTTAGTGTTAGACATTAGCTTAGGTCAGACTCTTTAAATATTTGAACATGATTTATGATCATATAGGTGCCATCTTAATAGGTGCTATTTAAAAACACTATATACCAGGGTCTATACTAAATGCTTCCCAGGCATTAGCTTATATAATTCTCTCATCAACTCTACCAGAAAGATACTAATTATGCTAAGTTTACAGATGAGAACACTACTATTCACAAGGGTTATTTGCCCCAATTCGCAAAGCTAGCAGAGCTGAGATTCAAACCTCCTTCTGCTTTCCTCAGAGCTCTTGTGTCCCAGCATGATAGATATGAAAGAAATATCCAGGACTTTCCATGTTACAACCCAGTGTCCAATTGCTTTTCATCTGTTTCTCCTCTGGGTAGTCTCTGTCAAACTTGTTCACAATTCCCTCCAAAACCAGTGCCCAGAAATGAACCCAGGGACTACCACCTTTTCCTTTGTATCTATCTATCTATCTATCTATCTATCTATCTATCTATCTATCTATCTATCTATCTGTCTGTCTAATCTATCTATACATAAAATACATATACAGCCTCCACAGCTGGGACTACAGTATGCTTCACCACACATGGCTAATTTGTTTTTTGTAGAATCAAAATCACTATGTTGCCCAGGCTGCTCTCGAACTCCTGGTGTCAAGTGATCTTCCTGCCTTTGCCTCCTCAAGTGCTGGGATTAAAGGCATGAGCCACCACAGTTGGCCGGTCTATCCATATTTTATTTGATGCATATCCCAAATGGGCATACTCACAGCTCAGCCTGGGCATTCGGCACACTCGCTCTTTATTTTTCCATAGTTCAGTCTATAAGCCACGTGATGAAGATGAGGCTGATCCTAAGCCCTGAAAGTTATCAGCCCAGTTATTCCCTGCCTCTCACCTCTTGGACCCAGCACATTTGGGAAACTGAGATCCCATGCCCTGGAATGAAAGAAACAGACCTATAATCATGTTTCCCAACCAAGAAGCAATGTGTCTCACTCTGTCCTATCCAACACTGCCATCAGTGGTTTGGAAGAAGACACAGTCAGGAAACAGTCAAGGGACAGTGGGTGCAGCGATCATCTGCCGGATCCCAGGCTGCCTTGCCCTCTCCACTACCCTGCTCCGGCAGGTCTCCCAAGAGTTCTCATTGGTCTCTGGGAGTCTTTACCACCAGCCTAGTCTCTGGTACTCACTGCACAGAGCTCTCCTTGGCTTTTATTATACTGTCAAGGTTTGGATGATCCCAGATCCCTTTCCTCTTGGTTCATCTTAGACCGGTTAGACTGGGAAAAAAAAAAAAAGAGCTTATATGCTGGGCAAACTAATTTGTGACTGTGTGTGTGTTTACACACACATAGGTATTCTGAAAAGTACTTTTGTGTATACTTAAATATAATAAAGATATTTTAGGTTGGACATGGTGGCTCATGCTTGTAATGATTTGGGAGGCTGAGGCTAGAAGATGGCTTGAGGCCAGGAGTTCAAGACTAGCCTGGGCAGCATAGCGAGATCCTATCTTTACAAACAATTAAAAAATTAGCCAGGTGTGGTGGTGTGCACCTGTAGCCATAACTACTTCTTAAGTCCAGGATTTTGAGGCTGCAGTGAGCTATGATCGCACTACTGCCCTCCAGCCTGGACAATAGAGCAAGGCCCTGTCTCTAAAAAAGAAAGAAAAATGATTTATATTTCTTTAAATTAATATTTTCATGGAAATTTCTAATATTTCTAGAACAGAAAATATTAGAAAGAGATAGATATCTTAAGAACTTTTATCACAAAAAAAAGTTAGTTTTTGAAAAGGACTCCCTACTTCTGTGCAGCATTGTTTTTCTCAATTCTGAGTGAAAACAAGATTGAAAGGCTTGTGCTTTGCTGTGTTAGGAGTAGGTTCGAGGAACCATGAAGAGGAGAGAACATAGCATTTTATTACCCTCTCTTTTTTTAGTACTTTCTTCAAGACCAGTGATAAAATTCCTCTTTCTCTAGCCCTGCTTCCAGTTCGGTTGTAACTTCTATGAGCAGGTAACTCAGCAAGTCCATGTCCATTGTCTCATACCCTGGGCTGTTCTGTTCTTTCCTTTGGACTCAAGAGTAAGAACTTGGCAGGAAGGAGATAGGACCCAGCTCCTGTGTGATTATTGAATAACTCGAAGCTTAACCCTTCCATGGAAATTTGGCAAAACATTTAGTACAAACAGCAGTCTCCAACTCCCTTGGGTTCCCAGTTTACTAGGTGAACATGACATTTTAATTAAGGTGAAATTAAACTTACCAAAATAAATCCTACATTATCATTTGGCAGCATTTAGCTGAGGCTCTCAAGGCATCTCATTGGAATTTGCCCAAATCCTCCTGTTAGGAAGTTCAGTTTCGGCTTCAGGGAAACCAAATCAAAACAGCAAATATTTATTGAACATGTCCTGTGCACACGGCACGGAGCCCTGGATGTACCAGGTACTTGATAAACATTCATGTTTGAAAAAAATCTGGGTCCAGAGTAGTTCTGCTAACTTAATAACAGGAAATATAGCACTTTAAATTCCTCCCAAATAGAAAGTTTAGATTATCAAGTAAGGTAAAAAATGCTTACTCATCCAGAAGAATTGACACCTCGTATGAACAGAAACATTGGGCAAGGGTATTCTTTGGAGGTTGAGCAAGAGAGAGTTGTGTGGGTTCAAAGCTTGTTGCTTTTATATTAGTTTGGGAAGTTGTAGGTGGTGAAAGAGAAATAGCAAAGGGAGGCTGGATGTGGTGGCTCACGCCTGTAATCCCAGTGCTTCGGGAGGCCGAGGCAGCCGGATCACTTGAGCTCAGGAGTTCAAGACCAGCCTGGCTAACATGGCCAAACCCCATCACTACAAACAAAAAAGTAGCCAGGCTTGGTGGCGCATGCCTGTAGTCCCAGCTACCTCAGGAGGCTGAGGTAGGAGGATTACTTGAGCCTGGGAGGTTGAGGCTGCAGGAAATTAAGTATGATTTAAGGAGATGCATCATAGGTGCCAGGCTGACAAATAGGTAGACTTGTGGACTTAATTTAGTATCACCTTGACTGGATAAAGGAACACCTACAAACCTAATAAAGCATTATTTTGGGTGTGTCTGGGAGGGTGTTTTCCAAGGACATTTGTGTGTGAGTCTGAGTGGACTAGGTGGAGAAGTCTCTGAGAGCCGTGACAGACTTTTCTTCTGCTTCCTTGGACATTAGAACTTCAAGCTCGGGCGGGCACGGTGGCTCACGCCTGTAGTCCCAGCACTTTGGGAGGCCGAGGGGGCGGATCACGATATCAAGATATTGAGACTATCCTGGCCAACATGCTGAAACCCTGTCTCTGCTAAAAAAAAATACAAAAATTAGCTGGGCGTGGTGGTGGGCGCCTCTAGTCCCAGCTACTCAGGAGGCTGAGGCAGGAGAATTGCTTGAACCTGGGAGGTGGAGTTTGCAGTGAGCCGAGATGGCACCACTGCACTCCAGCCTGGCGACAGAGCGAGACTCCATCTCAAAAAAAAAAAAAAAAAACAAAAAAAAAACAAAAAACAAACTTCAAGCTCACAGGCCTTTGGACACCAGGACTTAAACCAGAGACTCTCCAGGTCTTGAGGCTCTCACTTCCCTGGTTCTCAGTGTAAAAATATGTTGAAACTTCTTTGATAAATGAAGAGGTTTTCTTGTACATCTGTATTTATGAAAGGTGAAATTTCTCAAGATCTCAGCTTCTGGGGCAGCTGTATATGCAGTGGTGACCCATTGTGTGTGTGTGTTTGAAGCAGGGTCTCACTCTGTCACCCATACTGGAGTGCAGTGGCACAATCACGGCTCACTGTAGCCTCGACCTCCTGGGCTCAAGCAATCCTCCTGCATCAGCCTCCCCAGTAGCTGGGACTATAGGCGCAAATCATCACGACCAGCTGATTTTTCTATTTTTTATGGAGACGAGTTCTCCTTATGTTGCCCACACTGGTATCTAACTCCTGGGTTCAAGTGATCCAGCTGCCTCAACCTCCCAAAGTGCTGGGATTACTGATGTGAGCGACTGCACCCAGCTCATTGTAGTTTTTGATTGATTTTGTCAACTCTTAGAGTTGTCTGCCACTATATTTCATATGACTGCGATTATAATGCTGGGTGCATAACCAACCACAGTGATATGCGTTTATACATTTTGCTTTTTGACCTACTTATAAACATGGTTCGTCTGCTCTTAACTGTTACATCCATGAGACTGTTATTATATCCGTCTTTGTTAAATAAAAATATATCATTGCTTATTTTATTATGTAAATTGACCTATGAAGTATTGTCTTTTTTTTTTCTTTTTGAGACGGGGTCTCAGTCTATGGCTCAGGCTGGTGTGCACTGGTGTGATGATGTGATCATAGCTCACTGCAGCTTCCATCTCCTGGGCTCAGCGATCCTCTGGCCTCAGCCACCCGAGTGGCTGGGACTACAGGGATACACCACACTTAGTAGAGGCAGGTCTTACTGTTGCCCAGGCTGTCGTGTTTTCCTGTTTCTCCTGTTTTTTTCTGAGACGGAGTCTTGCTCTGTTGCCCAGGCTGGAGTGCAGTGGCAAGATCTTGGCTCAGTGTGACCTCCGCCTCCCGAGTCAAGCGATTCTCCTACCTCAGCCTCCTGAGTAGCTGGGACTACAGGAATGTGCCACTATGTCCGGCTAATTTTGTATTTTTAGTAGAGGCGGGGTTTCACCAAGTTGGCCAGGCTGGTCTCAAACTCCCGACCTCAGGTGATCCGCCCGCCTCCGCCTTCCAGCGTGCTGGGATTACAGGCGTGAGCCACGGCTCCTGGCCCTAAATCTCCTTTTAAAAATTTAAATAGGGCCGGACGCGGTGGCTCACGCCTGTAATCCCAGCACCTTGGGAGGCCGAGGCGGGCGGATCACAAGGACAAGAGACTGAGACCATCCTGGCTAACATGGTGAAACCCCGTTTCTACTAAAAATACAAAAATTAGCCAGGGGTGGTGGCGCGCGCCCGGGGAGGCTGAGGCAGAATTGCTTGAACCCGGGAGGTGGAGGTTGTAGTTAGCTGAGATCACAATACTGCACTCCAGCCTGGGCGACGGAGCCAGACTCCGTCTTGAAGAAAAGAAAAAAAAAAAAAAAAAAAAAAAGTAAAAGTCTTTTAAATAATTTAATTTTTTTCCCCAAAATTATATCTTTGGAACTTTTTCAGAATTTCTTTTCTTTTTTTTTTTTTTTTTTTGAGACGGAGTCTCACTGTCGCACAGGCTAGAGTGCAGGGGCGCGATCTCGGCTCACTGCAAGCTCCGCCTCCCGGGCTCACGCCATTCTCCTGCCTCAGCCTCCCGAGTAGCGGGGACTACAGGCGCCCGCCGCCACTCCCAGCTAAATTTTTTTTTGTATTTTTAGTAGAGACGGGGTTTCACCGTGTTAGCTGGGATGGTCTCAATCTCCTGACCGTGATCCGCCCACCTCGGCCTCCCAAAGTGCTGGGATTACAGGCGCGAGCCACCACGCCCGGACCTTTTTCAGAATTTCAATATTTGGGGTTGTCTTTTGGGATTATGATCAGCTCCCAAGAGGCATAAATCTGGGCCCTTCATTCCACTGCTCACTACCCTTCTTTGCATTCCCTTTACTTTCAGAATAAAATCCAAACACTTAAGCACGGTCCACAGGCCTCCATGATCTATCTGGCTGTGAATCTCAAGCCACTGTCTTCACTACTTTTCCTCTAGTCTTAATGAACTCCTTCCAGTTTCCGCACCTCAGGCTCTTTCTTCCCTTAGAGAATTCACACATTCTATTTTCTCTGACCAAGTCTCTTGTCTCCCACACACCTCTCTCCCCCTCCCCCATGATTTTTCAAGTTTTATCTTCAGTGCAACTTCCTCAGGAAAGCCTGACCAGCCAGGCAAGCTTAAGTTTTCCTTGGATACCATCTCACTGCTCCTTGCTCTTCTGAGGACAAGTGTGGTTGAAAAATTATTTGGTAATTCTGTTTAGTGTTCTGTCAAGTTCCAGAATTAAAATTCATTGAGAGTGGAGCCAGTATTTTCTAACTCTTTGTCCTCTACAGGGCTGTGCATATGGGAAGTACTCAATACATTTCTTTAGTAAATACTCAATGAGTATTCAGTGAGTATTTGACAAGTCCACTTTTTATATGGTAGGTGTTCCAAATAAGGGTGGCAGCCATTTACTGAATGAGTCATCTTGCTGGAAGGCAAGGGGATTTACTAATTAACCACTGAAGATTAGCTGGTTATTGGGATTGAAGCACTAATGGGCATAAAAACCAAATTTCTATTTTTTTTTTTTTTTGTTTCAGCCCAAGAGGTCAGAATGTACCCTATTGCTTATCAGCAGGGTAGGCCTAGGTAGTTGATAAAGATGGCAGGGCTAGTTTTGTAATTCCCAGTCCAGAATTTATAATCATTCAGGGATGGCTGCAGCAGTTACCACTGCTCATACCCTGGGCTTTCTTTACTATGGTCCCTTCCCTTGAGGTCAGATATACCAGTGGACACCTAATCGCTAATTGCTGGCAGGAAGAGTAAATAACCTTCATTGGTAATGTACATTATTGACTTTTTTTTGGGGGGGGGGACAGAGTTTCACTCTTTGTTGCCCAGGCTGGAGTGCAGTGGCACAATCTTGGCTCACTGCAACTTCCGCCTCCAAAGTTCAAGTGATTCTCCTTCCTCAGCCTCCCATGCAGCTGCCTGCCACCATGCCCAGCTAATTTTTGCATGTATTTTTTGTTTTTTAGTAGAGACGGGGTTTCACCATGCTGGCCAGGTTGGTCTCAAACTCCTGACCTCAGGTGATCCGCCTACCTCAGCCTCCCAAAGTGCTGGGATTACAAGGCGTGAGCCACCGTGCGTGGCTGCATTATTTACTTTTTAAAAAGATTTTAGTTCCTACTTTAAAGGAAATTGCAGCTATTGTCAGTTTTGCATCTTTATTTTTAAAAATGGATGTTTTCTTACATAATCATGTTTTACACTGAACAAAAATGCCATTCCTTGGTATCATCTAATGCCCAATACATAATAAAATTTTCCTGTATACAAAAGTCTTTGTATATTTGGTTTGCTAAAATCACCCATGCTGCATTTTTGTATTTCTTATATTTCTTTTAATCTAGAATAATAGAGTCTCATTCCGTTGCCCAGGCTGGTGTAGTGGTGCAATGAAGCATCATAGCTCACTGTAGCTTTGATCTCCTGGACTCAAGCAATCCTCCCGCCTCAGCCTCCTGAGTAGCTGGGACTACACACATGAGCCACCACACCAAACCTCCTCCCTTTTCTTCTTCATGCCATCGAGGTGTTGACTAACGTATGATCTCTATTAGACAAACTTACTTATATCCACTAACTGCGAGGATTGACTAATGAGTGGGATTTCAGGACAATCAGGAGAAGTCAGTAAGAATGGAAAGACAAGGCTGGGAATAGTAGTTCATGCCTATAATCCCAGCATTTTGGGAGGCTGACGCAGGCAGATCGCTTCACATCAGGAGTTCGAGACCAGCCTGGCCAACATGGTGAAACCCCAACTCTACTAAAAATATAAAAATTAGCTGGGCATGGTGGTGCAGGCCTATATTCTCAGCTACTTGGGAGGCTGAGGCAGGAGAATTGCTTGAACCCGGGAGGCAGATGTTGCAGTGAGCTGAGATTCTGCCCCTGCACTCCAGCTTGGGCAACAGAGCAAGACTACATTAAAAAAAAAAAAAAAAAAAAAGAATGGAAAGACAAAAAAACATTTTGCATCAGGAAGTTACCATGGCAAGTAAAGACGGTCCTAATTTTCAGAGAAGCCATAAAAACGAAGACATTGGATGTTAGCCATGGAGTCTGAGTTGATGCTAGTATCTCAGAACCACTACCCTCACTCCTAATGTGCAATAACTGTGTGACAAATGAAGGAATGTGATGATAGTTTAAGATTGGACTAATTCCTGTGATGTCCACAAACTGGCTACTCCAAGTATGTGTTTGCTCATGCAGAGTAGCCATTTCTTTATTTTTCACCTAAAAAAAACCCCTCCATTAAAGAGGTGTAAGAAAGTAATCTCAAGATTAGAGTAAGACGGCTCAGACTCATTCACAAAAAAGAATACACACATTCCTCATTAATTTATCATTTAATATAAATGCTGACAGAAAGCAGATAAAGACCTTGTAGACACTTTCATATATTTACAATCCAAAAGGTGAATCACCTCCTTCTACTTGTTAAAATAAATCCTTTTATCTGCAACTCATGGGAGCCTTAAACACTAATTAGGAGCAACATGAGGCTGAGTCAGTTTCCAAGGTAATAAAGAAAGGAAATAGCATTTTAACAAAATGGGCATCTTTGATATAAACATGCAAACAAATAATACAAAATTTAAAAAAATGGCCCTAGTACTCTCAAAAATCAGCAACAAGTGGGAACATGTACTTATTTAGACCCAGAGTTCTGCTGCCCTAAACATCTTCCTACTATTTCTTTTTTTCCACCACACTTGTTTTGAAAGCTGCTTAAAAAGCAGAAATATTAAACAGATTAAAAACAAGAGAAAAATGGTCTATTTCAAATAGGGTTCTTTTTCCTACTCCAAAAGAACTCTCAAGAGATAAGGTCTTCAAATAAGACTTCACAGTTTGCCAGATCCTAAGGAATTATTCACAGCTTGTGAAATTCCAATCCATTTGTCTTCACTATTCCAACCTATTTGTCTTCACTTCTGTAAGCTGGAAACACTTGGAAAAAGTAAAATTTCACAAAATCCAGCAATTATAAAATTAGCTGTCACTTTAAGGCTCAATTTTTTTTTTTTTCCCCAAACAGGTGGGTGGAGGCAGGCAAGAAAAAATAGGGAGCTGCGGCAATAAAAAACAAAAAATACAAGAAAACTTTAAAAAATGGTATGTCTACCACTGATTTATAAGGAGATTTAAATTCTATCCAAAACTGTAAGTGATTTCATAAAGTCACTTATAACCTGACTCAAATCTCATGGGCTCCTTTATTAACCAAGATTATTTTTGTCTTGTTAAATATACCTCTGCAGGGCACAATCACTTACAATCAATACGATTGGTAAATTACACAAGCTCTATCCCAAGCAAATATGCACCAATGTTAAAAAGTTATTTTTTTTTAAAAAAACAAAATAAAACAAAATAAAATCCACCCAAAAAGGTGATAATGACTGCAGAATGTCTCGGGGAGACTGGTATGAGCCTAAAGACCAAATTACCATAGTCAGAGAAAAAGGGCAGAAGGGGTGACAAGGGGAAGAGACCACACACACAAAGAGGAATCTCAAAACTGGAAAATGTTTAAGTGGGTGAAAGGTTTTGTTCATTACCTTAATTCACTTTTTCCATTTTTCTTGTACCCAAAAGTCATAGATTAATCATAAAGAAAGATAATGAGCCTCGTGGACTAATTAATTACAAAAAAAAAGTTCCTTTTATTCCCAGGAAGCAGGAAGAGGAAAAAGGATGAACAGGGGAGAAGTGTGAAAATTTAGGCCAACGATCCATCTGGAAAAAATAATTCTCAGGACAGTGTCTTAGTTGAATAGAGTATGTAAAAACAATAAGCAAAAGCTAAATGCTTTTAAATCAGAGAACTATTTTATGGGGTAGTTCAGATATTATGAGAATGACAGCCAGTCACTGGAGAAAGATTACACAAATAAATGGTGATTACAAAAAAAAAAAAAAAAAAGGCAAAAAAAAATAAATAAAAAATAAAGCAACCAATTATTCACCCAATAGTTTGTTTCCAATCTTTTTCTTGACCCTTTCATACATTCACTGGGGTGGGGGACCACCTGACAGTTTCCAGTTATAAGATGACTCTGCGTGTACAACCTAAAATGGATGCCAAAGACTTGTGAGCTCTGTCTGCTTAGAGTTAGAACAGAAACAAAAACAAATCTGAAACAGTAAGACCTCAATACAAGAAAACAAGTCACCTTATCTAGTATAAAATAAACATTAGGATAACAAACTCCACAGGATTTTATTTTTCTAAATACACATTTTTGGACACAATATTATCTTGAGGTTTAAGTTCTTCCCCCTTATTGTGCCTTATTTTCTTGTGAAAATAAAGTTTGTTCTCTAGGGATGTTTTGTTCAGGGATAAAGTTTAGGAGAGTTCAGTGTTTGGCTGAAAATCCAGAGGCTCTAAAAACAAGGATTCCAGTGGTGAGGTAAATCCCTTTATTACAAAAGGATTTCAAAGGGCTCTTTACCCACTTTGTTCAGTGCAGTATTGAAAACATACCTATTAGGAATAGATTATTAAATGGTGTTACTTATTCCTGGTGGTGACAGTCTTATTCTTTCTTAACACTATAGCTAGTATTACTTATCAATTATAATCTATTACTTGTGAAAAGATCTTTAGTGAACACAGAAATAAAATCTTAAAAATTCAAATCTTAAGATTTACTTGCTACAATTAATAGTACCTTTTGACAAAAACAGCTTTCTTTTTGAAGTGGCTCAGAAAAGCTAAATTGAGAAAATGTTTAATAGTAACTATAATCAACCTACAACTCCCAATAAGTCATTTCAGCAGGAAAATTTCATAAACCTGAGCTGAAGCAACAAATAAATATAAAAATCGTAGCTGTCCCAGGTAGAAAGGTATGAACGTGGATCAGCAAAATGGGCACTCAGGTAAAATGATGACAGCAGTAGATTGCTTGCTTGTTCAGGTGCTAATGATGAAAGTAAAATTTGCTTTAGTTTAGTAGCTCTAAAGGATAGGCAGATTTTTCAGGGGAAGAGATCACCTTGCAACACTGTAACCATATCACCAATTAAAAATTTAACACATTTAGACTCTTTTTAGGGGGAAAAATCTAAGTAAACACTGTAGTTAATTTCCAGGTAGATTATTAATCTCTCCTAAAAAGTAACTGGGCCATTCCTTTCAATGACATATAAATCGTTACAGGTGCTTTTTACAGATAGATTTTACAAATAAAACCTTTACTCAATTACTTAAAACGAGCAAAAAGAGAGTAGAAAAACGGTGAGACTGCTACCCACCACGATTTGCATATAAGTGACAGCAACTGAATACTTCTTTACTGAGACGGATCCTTTTTTTTAGTGAAAATATTTTTTCTTGAATTTTAACAATCTGTATATGTACTGACTATAGTTTTTTCTCACCAGTCACATACTCTAGAATTCCTTTACCCAGACCCATGACTTGACCACAGTGATAGCAGAAGCTGGGGTGGGCACAAATGCTTATACACAACATTATAAAAGATGACATTCACTGGCTTAGAGAAACTGATGAATTTTCATTACTTTTACGTCTTATAAGGCTAGGTAACTTTAACAGTTAACTTTAGATAAATCTACTTACACAGTACAACCAACTCACAAATACTAAAATGTTTCATAATCAAAATGGCTACTACTTCCCCCAAAACCAAAACAGAGTAAAGCACAAGTCTTTGGCTCTCCTTTAAAGAAAACAGCAGGTTACCATTCTTAACCAGACCTTTGTTTGCCTACCAGTAGGGCAAATACCACATTTGTGCATCACTGAGTAATAACACCATTAGAAAAGGCAACTTCACAGAAGTTATTGGCTAAGCGAATTCATTTGAATGCTCTGTTTTGAGGCAGCAAACTGTCACTTTTGCAGATTGGGGAGGGCAGTGGGTAAGTCAAGGGGAAATTACAGGGTGGAAAAAGGTCAAGAAAAAAAAAGACATTTATGGAAAAATGTGAACTTTGAGCTCCATCCTGAAGAACTCTGGAAAGTCTGATGGAGTTATATACTCAAAGTAGCAAATGAGAATCATACCAATGTTCTTTTAGGCAAAAGAAATACATGGGAAAGAATAGAAGGGAAGGGAAATAAGATGGGAGAAAGGAATCACCAACATTAATGCTGTACCAAACAATTTTTTAAATACATTCTGAGTAGTTGAATATTTGTAGTTGGCATTAGGAACAGTGTCTTATCAACATCTAGAATAATATTACTAGAAATCTAGCTATCTCTTCTTTTAATTAGAAAAGTAATAAGGAATGGATCTTTGGTCACTTCAGCCTCTGTAAATTATCTAAGACAGGACAGTTACTGGACTTACCTTGTGACAAAATTATATATAAATTAGGCAAAAGAGCTACATATAAACCAGAAATGGAATCTAGATGTCTCATTCTCAGTTCTTCTACCCTTTTCTAGAGACTCCTTGAAAAAACAGTATGTCAAAGTACTTTTATATTTCTCACTATAAATAAAATTCCCTTACCTATATATGAGTGAACACAATGCTTATTACTCCTACCTTAACCCATTCAAAATTGTTCATCTCAGATATCCAATTTTTGCTTTTGAATTTAGTGAAATACAAATAAAGTAATATTTAGAAGAAACTAATATTGTAATAAGTAGAAAGCACAGAAACTGTATTTCCTATCTGGTTTCATCTTTGTCTCTGAAAAAACAAAATTAAAAAAAATTAATACCTTTTAGATTTTGATTTTTAAAAAGTAGTTACAGAGTCAAGCAGTTATGCCCAAATATGCCATTTGTCCTTACAGGCTCATGATATCACAGAGAAAAGGAAAAGGAAAAAAAAAAAAAAAAATTTGGGGGTGTTAGTGAATTCTAAAACCGCTGATGAGCACTAGGAAAACTGCAAGATTTTCCATTAAGTAAGGTGGAATGACCAATTTAAAATACATTATAGGCACAATGGGACAATATACCATTCTTCTGCCTTTCTACCCAACCAGATTAGCTCTAGAGTGTAGGACTATGGAGGGGTACAGCTCGAATTCAGGTTACAATTAGATTTTTTTCCCCCAAATGAAAATACATGAAAAGAGAAAGATATTATTTTAAGTCAAGTTTATACAGTGACTTTTCTGGTTTTCTTCAGAACAGGAATACTGAATAAGTTAATCCCTGCTCCTGCGTACTTCACAGAATCAAAAAGGTGAAAGCCAAGAACGAGTGTATTTAAAGGAAATAAGAACAACAGAAATTGAGTTACTAAGGGGTTTCAAATGATATCCAAAAGGAATCTTTACTTTTACTCTAAACTTCAACGAAAGTTAATACCTCCAAATGATCTTCTAATACAAGAATCATTCTGAATTCCAAAGTGAATCAACTGCTTCTAAAATTTAGGATGATCTGACATATCCAAAGGAGATCGGTCCAAATCTGCCTATAAGAAGGCTGTACTACAAAAATTAGCTGGACATGGTGGCGCATGCCTGTAGTCCTAGCTACTAGGGAGGCTGAGGCAAGAGAATCGCTTGAACCCGGGAGGCGGAGGTTGCAGTGAGCCGAGATCGACCCACTGCACTCCAGCCTGGTGACAGAAGGAGACTCCCTCTCAAAAAAAAAAAGGTTGGAGGCCAATAATATTGCCTTTCAAAAATCTTGGGTCTCTGTTTCTTTCCTTCTCCCAATGAACAACAGGCATTTAAAGTGGAAATGTAAAAGGGTTTTAAGTAAAAGTCAAAAAGCAAACAGAAGCCAAAAAAAAAAAAAAAAAAAAAAGCAAGAGCATATATATATATATTTTTTTTAAGGAAGAAAAATGTATAAGAAAATTGAAAAAAAAAAAAAGCCTCACCTTCATTCAGTGCTTCTACCACCTCCCAATCGGTCAATTTATCGCAACAGCTGCGCTCATGCGAAAAAATCCTTAAAACATACCCAATATATATACAGATATAGCTATGTATATATGTATATATATAATATATATAAATTTTTATTTAAATAAAAAAGAAAGCTCGAATCCCAAGCCAATATGTGTATATCAAATCCTTGACCAGCCAGGTCTGTAGGGCATAATCAAATTCAATGTGAAATAGTATATAAACACGGTGCCTTGACTGGGCAAATTAAATAATTGCTACTCAAAAGAGTGTTCTGTTTGGACTCTCCTACTGGTAGGCAATGGAGGACTGTATTACCCTTCCCACCCCCACCACCCATTTGTTTAAGTTAACAGTATGATGGACACAGAGTTTAGACTGAGGTTGTTATGACCTCAGCAGGAGTTAAGGGTTAAGAAAATAAGAAATAAGAAAAATATAAACTCTCGTTTTTACCCAACCAAAGCAATGTAGTAACTTATTACATAACCAGTGCCTTCTAATTTAGTAGTAAAATCCAGAAAGGGAAACTGAAAAAATCAGGCAAATAGATGAATGGAGAGGGCGACTATATCAAACAGTCCCCACTAAACATGTTTTACAGGGTCTTAGTTAAGCACAGACACATGGCATCAGAATATGTGCAGCAGAATAATAGTAAAAAAAATTCCTTACTCTTTTCAACATTTTCATGAAGAAACATTTTCAACATTGGACAGCTAAGTCTATGAAAAATGACTTCAGACTATTTCCTACCTACTTATACTAACGATTCTGAGTAACAAGTGATCAATTAATAAACTATCCTTAAGACTCAATCAGTTTACAAGTAAAACAAAAACATCCATTGAAATAATGTGGTTCTATTCATTTTAAGTTCAAATCAAATGTTGCAGTTTTAAAATGTGGTTGATTGTCCTGGTTTTTGAGCATCCTATGATTTCAGCAAAAGTTTAATTTGAAAAGCACTGCTTCAAATTTCCAACCATGAGTTGAATGCAGGTGAATCACCAAACATGTATTTTCAGTGCTAACAAGTTATAGTTAATTCTTAATCAACATTTAAATCTAATTAAATACTGACTCAGCTTTCTCATTATATTCAGAAAATGCAAATGATCCTTAATATGAAAATGAGGACTTCAAAAGTTGGTAATTCTCTTTGAAAAGTTGAAAATAAAAACAAGAAATAAAACCCTCCCAAACAAACAAAAAATTTCAATGTCAAGAAAAACATACCTATCCAGTGAAGCTAGTGATCTAGAAAGGCATAAAGAATTCCAAATAACAGCTCTGGGAAAAGTTGGTTTGCTGCACATTTTCTAATAACTCAGTCTAGTACTGTCTGTTTCTCAAGCACCACAGAATTCTCTGAAAGCTGATGTTTTTGGTCTGTTTTAAGTTTACAGGGTGGTGAGAATTGATAAGGATTGGGGGTAAGGAATTATACAAATTATACACTGGGTATGTAATACCAAAATACAAGAAAACCTACTTCATTAAGATCATACAATTAATCAAACAGAGTGTATATATAATATCTTTTTTTCTTTTAAAGCCCTGGATCCAAGGCGTCCAAAGTTATTAAAATAAAGTTCATTCACAGAACAAAAACAAATTTAATCTGAATTGCTTGCAGATACTGCTAATTTTCTTTTTCTTTAAATTAAAAAAATGCATTAATGTGAACTATGTGCAGGGTTTGTTTTTAGTAGTGGTGTTTGTGCACATTGCCTCTGGTGGATTTCCTGGATTTCTCTGACCGCTCTTAAGAGAAACAGTTTAGAAGTTATGCGTTCTCCTACCCCTATGCCCGACAAACTGATTAGGAGCAGAAGATAAAAGTAGGACTCCTCATATTTTAAGGAGCAGAACTGGGAGTAACTCCTGATCTCTGGGAGTCATTGTTATCCCCTCCTCCCTCAGGGTCCTCTGATAGGTTCAGAGAGCTGGTCTTGTTTGATAGGAGGCTGATACTCTCTTGTGTCAAGGCTGATCCATTTGGTACATCACTGCTGACATTTTAAAATTTTGAAAAAGGAGAGAGAGAAAAATGATTAGTACAAAAATATCAACAGGGGCTATCATTTAGCATGATAAAAAATATATAAATGGCTTCCAAATTTTAATCTACAGCCCCTTATCCATGTTTTAGCACAGGGTTGGCAAACTAAAGCTAGCCAGGTGCGTATTTTTTTTTCAGGTGTGTATTTTTGTAACTAAAGTTTTATTGGAATACAGCCTGCTCATTTGTTTAGCATATTATCCACTGCTTTCAAACCATAGAGAAGAGTTGAGAATTGTGACAAAAACTGTAAGGCTCATATCTTAAAATACTACCTGGCCTTTAAGAAAAGTACTTATCCCTGATTTAGCAGGTTTGCTACTATAAAAAATAATTTTGAGCTCATGTCTATAATCTTAGCACTTTCGGAGGCCAAAGCAGGCAGATCACTTGAGTTCAGGAGTTGGAGACCAGCCTGGCCAACACGGTGAAACCCTGTCTCTACTAAAAACACAAAAATTGGCCTGGTGGTGCGTGCCTGTAAAAACCTACTTGGGAGGCAGAGGCACAAGAATTGCTTGAACCTGAGAGGCAGAGGTTTCAATGAGCCAAGATCGCACCACTACACTCTAGCCTTAGTGATAGAATGAGATTTTGTCAAAAAAAAAAAAAAAAAAAAAAAAAAAAAAAAAAAAAAGCCAGGTGCAGTGGCTCATGCCTGTAATCCTAGCACTTTGGGAGGCTGAGGCAGGTGGATCACAAGGTCAGGAGTTTGAGACCAGCCTGGCTAAGACAGTGAAACCCTGTCTCTATTAAAAATGCAAAAACTAGCCAGGTGTGGTGGCACGCGCCTGTAGTCCCAGCTACTCAGGTGGCTGAGGCAGGAGACTCGCTTAAACCCAGGAGGCGGAAGCTGCAGTGAGCCGAGACCATGCCATTGCACTCTAGCCTGGGTGACACAGTAAGACTCTGTCTCAAAAAAAAAAAAAAAAAAAATTGAATCCAAGATAATGCATGAATTAAAAAGTCAAAATCCAGGCCTGAAAGCATTAGAAATTTTTGCTATATATCATCAGGGGGGCAACTTAGGACTATGTATTCAAAAGCCTCAAAATATCCTCAGAAAATAATTTAAGATATGCAAACAAAGCATTAATTGTAATACTGTTTATTGTAGGGATGTTCGTGGTAGTTGATATGTATCTTTTCATATCTGCAGAATATTGGATGATATAGGACAGACTGAATCAAAAACCAAGGAGGTGGAGTGCTGGGTTTGTAAAACTAGCAAGAGGATAAATGCCCACACACTTTAAAAAGACTGGAAAGACCTGGGTGCGGTGGCTCATACCTGTAATCCCAGCACTTTGGGAGGCCAAGACAGGTGGATCACCTGAGGTCAGGAGTTCAAGACCAGCCTGACCAACGTGAAGAAACCCTGTCTCTACTAAAAATACAAAATTAGCCAGGCGTAGTGGTGCATGCCTGTAATCCCAGCTACTTGGGAGGCTGAGGCAGGAGAATTGCTTGAACCCGGGAGGCAGAGGTTGTGGTGAGCCGAGATCCTGCCATTGCACTCCAGTCTAGGCAACAAGAGCGAAGCTCCATCTCAAAAAAAGAAAAAAAAAAGACTGGAAAGATAATACCCCAAAATGTTAACAAGAGTCATCTCTGAATATTGGAATTACAGGCAATTTAAAAATTTGCCCTTGTCTAACATTTTCGATTTCCTAAAGCTAATTTTTTTATAACATATTTAAGATGGGGGGGTGACTTTATTTTTTTTACATTAAGCATATCGTACTTTTATAATGTAAAGATACTAGGCTATCTTCGAAATAGATTTAAAAACAAGGGGAAGATGGAAACATAACCAGAAATTTTCCTTTGTTAGGTATTAACAGATAATTCAACCTTGGATCTCAGTTTTGTAACTCCAGATTTATGCAAAAAATATATATATATTTTTTGAGACTGAGTCTCACTCTGTCGCCAGGCTGGAGTACAGTGGCACAATCTCGGCTCACTGCAACCTCCCCCTCCCAGGTTCAAGTGATCCTCCTGCCTCAGCATCCCGAGTAACTGGGACTACAGGCACGGGCCCCCATGCCGAGCTAATCTTTGCATTTTTAGTAGAGATGGGGTTTCACCATGCTGGCCAGGATGGTCTCAATCTCTTGACCTCATGATTCGCCCGCCTCAGCCTCCCAAAGTGCTGGGATTACAGGCGTGAGCCACTGCGCCTGGCCGCAAAAATATTCTTAATGTACACAGAATAATGATATTTTAAGAATCAAATTATGTTTATGAGGGTACTTCTGATATGACTGGATAATATAATAATTTCTCTTTTGTGTGTAATTTAATATGGCTACGAAAATCTCCTTTTCTTTACCTGAATGTCAATGTAAGGTCCTCAGCCGGAACCTTGTTTTGTGGTTCTGGTTGTCCATTTTCAGCTTGTTTACTTGTATTCAGTTTGCTTTTCATGTCCACAGAACACTGGTTTTCCTTTGAAAGAGGAAATAAAATCAGTTATCGTCTATTTAATGGTGTTAATGGGAGAGACCAAATTACAGATAATACAAAGTGATGATCCAGAAATCATATTTAATTTTGTAAAATAACCAAAGAAACTGGTAGACTAAGAGTGACATACATAAAAACATAACAGAATACAACCCACTTGCTCACTAACCAAGCTGGAAAAAAAGAGAGACAATGCCTCAAGCTAACGTGAAAAAAAATTTCACAGAAAAAAATGATAACCTAGAAAGGCGGCCAGGCATGGTGGCTCACCCCTGTAGTACCAGCAGTTTGGAGGCTGAGGCAGGTGGACTGCCTGAGGTCAGTTCGAGACCAGACAGGCCAACATGGCAAAACCCCATCTCTAGTAAAACTACAAAAATCAGCCGGGTGTGGTGGTACACGCCTGTAATCCCAGCTACTCAGAAGCTTGAGGCAGGAGAATCATTTGAATCCAGAAGATGGAGGTTGCAGTGAGCTGAGATTGTACCACTGTACACCCCCACTGGGTGACAGTGTGAGACCCCCTCTCAAAAAAAGAAAAAAAAAAAAAAAAAAAAAGGCTGGGTGTGGTGGCTCACACCAGTAATCCCAACACTTTGGGAGGCTGAGGTGAGCATATCACCTGAGGTCAGGAGTTCGAGATCAGCCTGGCCAACATGGCGAAACCCCATCTCTACTAAAAATATTAAAAAATTAGTTGGGCATGGTGGCGGGCGCCTATAATCCTAGCTACTTGGGAGGCTGAGGCAGAAGAATCACTTGAACCCAGGAGGCTGAGGTTGCAGTGAGCTGAGATCGTGCCACTGCACACCAGCCTGGGCGACAGTGCGAGACTCCATCTCAAAAAAAAAAACTAAAAAAAAAAACAACAACAAAAAAACAAAAACTACACTAGTGTAGTAGCAGGCACCTGTAATCCCAGCTACTCAGGAGACTGAGGCAGGTGAATCACTGGAACATGGGAGGCGGAGGTTGCAGTGAGCTGAGATTGCATCACTGCCCTCCAGTCTGGGTGACAGAGACTCAGTCTCAAAAAAACAAAAAAAGCAAACCAAAGTACAATAAATATCTTTTTTTTTTTTTTTTTGAGACAGAGTCTCACTCTGTCGCCCAGGCTGGAGTGCAGTGGCCGGATCTCAGCTCACTGCAAGCTTCGCCTCCCGGGTTCACGCCATTTTCCTGCCTCAGCCTCCCAAGTAGCTGGGACTACAGGCACTCGCCACCTCGCCTGACTAGTTTTTTGTATTTTTTAGTAGAGACGGGGTTTCACCGCGTTAGCCAGGATGGTCTCGATCTCCCGACCTCGTGATCCACCCGTCTCGGCCTCCCAAAGTGCTGGGATTACAGGCGTGAGCCACTGCGCCCGGCCCCAATAAATACCTTTAACATACTTACTGAAAGCAAAAAACCCTGCACACTCAATTTATTTGCTTAGAAAGATTATGAAAACTATGCAACAAAAAAATCATATCATGCAACCTGAGGAACCCCCTAAGATTCAAAATTTACTAAAATGAATGTCTGTGCACTCTGAAGCAAATCCTAAGCATATTAATGGATATAGTTCCAAGGAAAGAATGTGCAGATTGTATATCACTCATAGCAAAAAAAGGTCATCATCATAAAGGCTAAGAAGCTGGAATATTATTTGGTGAATATATCTTTATATAACATGTTGTCACTGCAAAATAGTAAACACCATCCTATTTGCTTCCCTAATCAGTATGCTAAACAGAGATTTAAGAACTTCCATTAAGTTCTTAAATTAAAGAAGCATTAAAACCTTGTTTTCCCTAAAAGTTAATGAAGAATTCTAAGACAAAGAACACACCCAAACCAAAAGAGAGGAAGGGAATGACAAAATCGTAAGGTAGTCCACCCACATAATTATTTTAAATATTAACCACTCATCAGAGTGCCTTGAAGTGATGATTCTGTAGCTCTAGATAATTCTAGAGCCACATGAAAGATTTCATTTCACCTTCCCCCTCTCTTCCCACCATAACACTCACCATACTCAGTTCCCGTGTTCTCTTCCCGATTTCCCTTTCCACCTGGTGCAGTTCCAAGCTCAACTGCTCACTTGAGATCATTCCAGGCCATTTTGGAGGTGGCGGTGGTGGGGGCTGTGACTGGCCTGCCAGGGTGTTTGCCTCCCTCTGCAACACCAGCCTGTTACTAACAGCCTAGTGCATAAAGCCAAGCACAGAGAAAACTCAACACACTTCACACCATGCACAGAATAACCAGGCTCAATTCCACACCATAGCCTTAAGTAGCTTATCACCCAGCTATTTGCAACAAAAATAATGCAACTGTAAGGCACTGTTCTCTTTGAGTACCATTTGAACAAAAAAAGAGCAAAACAGGGACATTTAAATTTAATAAACAGTAATTTCATCTTAAGTATAAATTGCTCCTTGTATTTTCTGATTTGAAAGAGAAGTTGGCTGTGCATGGTGGCTCATGCCTTTAATTCTAGCACTTTGGGAGGCTGAGGTGGGAGGATCACTTGAGGCCAGGAATTTGAGACCCACCTGGGCAATACATCAAGACCTTGCCTCTACAAAAAAAAAAAAAAATTAGCCTAGGATGGTGGTGTGGGCCTGTAGTCCTAGCTACTAGGGAGGATCACTTGAGCCCAGGAGTTTAAGATTACAGTGAGCTATGATCATGCCACTGCACTCCATGCACTCCAGCCTGGGCAAGAGAGTGAGACCTTGTCTCTCAAAAAAAAAAAAAAAAAAAAAAAAAAAGGAAATGGAAGAAAAACAAGTCAACTACAGATGTGCATCTTTCCCCCTCTGTTTTTAATGGTAATTTTCTCTGAAGTAAATCCTATAACTTATTTCATTGAAACCTCAGTAATGGCAAGGACTTTTAACTGTACTGAGTTAAATATGTGGTAAGTTTCTAAATAATACTGATAGTCTTTTTGGACAGAAAATGTGCCTGAAAACTTTAAAACAAAAAACCATGCATTTGAGGATATGCAGTGATGCCTTATTGGGTGGAAGGTCTGAATCTTTAAAAAGTTAATGAACGAAAGATTGCCATAAGCAAACATAGCATTCTCTTTCTGTGACAGGAATCAGTAAGACGTTTTGAATCAATATAAATAAGCAATGGCAAAAGCAGACAAAATCTAAATATTACATAGATTTTTTTAAATTCCTAAATCTAATTGCGTACGTAGGGGCACAAGTCAGCTAAATGTTCCGAAAACAATCTCCTACTGGTCTTCCTAAAAAGAAAGTCTACTAAGAAAATGTCTTATAACTTTTTTTCCCTCCAAAGTGATGGCTTACTTATTATTAAAGATTATGGTAGAAAGACAGACTAATGTTCTAACAGTACCATTTTTTCCTCCAGAAAGGACAATGTATTTATCATTAGAATATCTTCAGTTTTCCATATTCAAAGAATATGTTCCAATGTAAAGGATGATATATAAACAAAACCTAGTCTTCCTTATGTGACACTTAAAAGATTTTTAAAATTCTTATTTTTTTTTTTTGAGACAGAGTCTCACTCTGTCGCTCAGGCTGGAGCGCAGTGGCACCATCTGGGATCACTGCAGCCTTGACCTCCCTGGGCTTAGGTGATCCTTCTGCCTTCAGCATCCTGAGTAGCTGAGACTACAGGCATGCACTACCATGCCTGGTGAATTTTTGCACTTTTTATAGTGAAGGGATTTTGCCATGTTGCCCAGGCTGGTCTCAAACTCCTGAGCTCAAGCAATCCATCTGCTTTGGCCTCCCAAAGTGCTGGGATTACAAGCACGAACCACCACATCCAGCCAGATTTAAAAAATTCTTTAGTTTTGTTTTTCTAAGTGTCAGGCAGCATGATGGAAAGAACACTGAATCTGAAATATGAAGACTTGGGTTCATGTTTCAACTTCTGAGAAACTCATATACTTCAATCAAAAAAGGAGGACAATACCACCTGCCTAACCTACCTATCAGGGATATTGTAAGGGTCAAATAAGACACGTGGTAGTGATTTTTAAATGGTACAGAACTACATAAATGAAAAGTGTTATTATTCTTATTACACTGGAACTATGTTTTATTTTTTAAGTCAAAGTTCTTTTTTTTTGAGACTGAGTCTCACACTGTAGCCTGGGCTGGAGTACAATGGCGCGATCTCGGCTCACTGCAACCTCTGCCTCCTGGGTTCACATGATTCTCCTGCCTCAGCCTCCTGAGTAGCTGTGATTACAGGCGATCACCAGCATGCCCAACTAATTTTTTGTATTTTTAGTAGACATGGGGTTTCACTATGTTGGCCAGACTAGTCTTAACTCCTGACCTCATGATCCGCTTGCCTCGGCCTCCCAAAGTGCTGGGATTACAGGGGTGAAATCCCGTCTCTACTAAAAATACAAAAATTAGCTGAGTATGGTGGTGTACATCTATAATTCCAAATACTCAGGAGGCTGAGGCAGGAGAATCACATGAACCCAGGAGGTGGAGGTTGCAGTGAGTCGAGATCACGCCCCCTCACTCCAGCCTGGGCAATAGAGCAATACTCTGTCTCAAAAAACAAAAAACAAAAAACAGAAACAAACAAACAAACAAAACTTAAATGTGCCATCAGGGAATACAAGCTCCTGTTGGGAAATTTTAGGTAATCTGTTTTCTATTCTTAGGTAGTAGAAATTTTACTTTTTCTATTGTCCCAGTGCTAAACCCAGTATTGAATTCTTTGAAGAATGGAAACCTACACTAACTCCTAAGAAATAGACCCTAAAGTTTTTTGTTCATAGTGCCTCAAAAGTTCCCATTTAAAATCTCTGAGAACGCTTCAAAAATTGGAATAAAAATGGCTCTCTAGGCTGGTACCTCTAGTCCACGTAGCTGGGTCTGCTGGCTAATCTGATGGTTCAATTGTTGCAATTCTAGTCGTAGCTGTTCTCTCTCAGCAGATGGAAGGGGTTTTCCATGACTGGCCACTTCTGACATAGATATTCTCTCCCTTTGGTTAGAAAGAAAGTGTGAAGTAAATTTTAACGTTTCATTTTGTTAACATATTACTGACCAGAAAAACAAAAAGAAGTTGCATAATTTTAAAGGTTTCTACATGTTTATTCAAGTAAAAAGAATGACTCATACCTCTCACTGAAGTGTCCCTGAGAAGGTATGTTTTGATGAGGTGAATATGGAGAACCTCCCCAGCCACCGTGGGTTCCATATGGACTATAATCTGTAAGAGAATGATTTATTATGGTATGATATAATTCACAGATTTGATTCTTCTTTTAAGGTACTCATAATCTAAAAGACATTAGGGTATTGCATACACAGATATCTGGTATCTACCTTAAATGGCCAGATTTTTAAAATTCTTTAACTTTGTTTTTCTAAATGTCAGGCAGCATGATGCTGGGTACTGATGCATGTTTGTTTCTTCCCCAATGAACTTTCAGTCTTTGTAGTTTTTCTTCCAAATTACTGTATAATGAGAATGTTATTCCCCCAAATAGCAATGAAGCTATTTGGGGTGGGGGTGGGATGGGGAAGAAACATTAGGAAAGCGTCACATATAGACATTTAATTTCAGTTTATGTACCTAAAATTCTCTGGGTTATATTACCTTTCTTACAGGGATGATTCCATGGAAAGTTTGAAAATTACTGCCTTGCAAGATTACTAAAAACACTGATTGTAAATGGGGAGCAGGGGTAATGCTGAAAGTCAAGATTATGAACCCTTTAGGTCAGCTTACCTTTGAGATTCTTACCTGAAATGTTAATAGATTTTGTAGGAGCTCCCTGAGGTGCCAGAGCCTGCATTGGACCAGCACCCTGATATATAGTTTTGGAAGTTCGCGAGATGGCACCAAACCGAGACACTGTTGGTCGGTCTCCAAATGGGATGAGGTCATCATCACTGGTTTCTGCTGCTCTTCTCTGAAGATCTAATCGCTGGTCCCTCATTCCTTTACTCTCCACATTCTGATAAAAAACCAAAATGAGAAATCTACCCCACACTCAGATGGCTCTGTAACCTAATTTTTTCTAGATCTGTAATAAGGTTAAAGATGAGTATAACACTCTTACTGGTAAGACTAAAATCATTAGTTACCTTTGGTTGTTTTTATGTAACACTGGTTTTTAAACCTCTGAGGTGAGGGGCGACAGGGTCCCACTCTGTTGCCCAGGCTGGAATGCAGGGGCACTATCATGGCTCACTGCATCCTCAACCTCCTGGGCTCCAGTGATCCTCACACCTCAGCCTCCCAGGTAGCTGGGACTATAGGCATGTACCACTATATCCAGCTAATTTTTTTTTTAAATTATTTATAGAGATGAGGTCTCCCTATGTTGACCAGGCTGGTCTCAAACTCCTAGGCTCAAGCAATCCTCCTGCCTCAAGTTCAACTTCCCAAAGTGCTGGGATTACAGGTATGAGCTACTGCACCTGACCTAAGAAATATATTTTTAAAATTTATGGGAGGCCATTGTTTTGGACTAAGCTCCTGCACTAAGCCCCAAGACACCAGATCAAAGCAGAATGTAATCACTTGTGCTAGATGCCACAAAATCAAACTGAACTTGAAAATGCGTCAGTTTTCCAAAAAACAGGAGATTCACAGCAATCAATCATAAGAGGATCACTCAATTAGAACTGGTAAGTCCCTTCTGCTTTAGTCCTATAAGGAAAATAACTTTGAAACAGCTAAACTGAGTTTTGCTTTCTTTTCTCTGTTTAGCTCATTAGAGCATCTTTCTATTTCATAGATGAAATGCTTCCTGATTAATCAATCACTAATAAAAGCCAATTCAATCTTTAAGAAATACATATATATAATGATCTAGTATATATATATATATATATATATGCATACAAATATATATTTATCCCTGTATAATGTTACACACATATATAGACACACAAATATATAATTTGTATGCACATTAACATTTGAGAAATACTAGATTAGACTTCTTTTACCTATTTGGGAGGTTTTCAATTACCTCCCAAACTTCAAGTCCTCTATATTGGACTGCAACTTTTTGTTTGTTTTTGAGACAGGGTTTTGCTCTGTCACCAGGTTGGAGTGCAGTGGTATGTGAGCCTCAACCTCCCGGGCTCAAGCAATCCTCCTGCCGCGGCTTCTCAAGTAGCTGGGACCACAGGCGTGCACCACCACACCTGGCTAATTAAAAACATTTTTGAGGAGATGGGGTCTTGCTATGTTGCCCAGGCTGGTCTTGAACTCCTGGGTTCAAACAATCCTCCCACCTTGGTCTCCCAAAGTGCTGGGGTTACAGGTGTGAGTCACCATGCCTGGCCCAAACTTTTTAATTCTTTACTGATTTAAGAAAATGAGTTTTATTTTGCTAATACTCGTGTTACTTTAATATAATAACCCTTTTTGGAAGCCAAGTACAAGGCAAACATTCCCGCCTAATTTCCCTCATTTCTTTCCAATAAGAGCCTTACTACAGCCTAAAAACAATGCTTCTGTAATCCTACTGCAAAAAAAAAAAAAAAAAAAAAAAAGATTTATTTTGTTTTTTCTCCCTCTAAAACTCTATTTTTTTGGGGGGGCGGGGCTGGCATATAATCATATTTATGCTATTAGATATCACTTCACTCATTTACAGTGGTTATCAGCATCCAAATCTTTTTTTTATGGCAAATATTGGTCTTTTCTTAACCACCTGGAAAAGTATTTATCCATGAAAATCTATATAACCTAGGAAAAACCTATATAATATCTTACTAACTCTGTCAAGAGTAATAAGGACAAATGGGTTAAGAATAGTCAAGGTACACCATACCGTTCAGCAATACCATTCCTTTTTTTTTTTTTTTTTTGAGATGAAGTCTCACTCTGTCATCTAGGCTGGAGTGCAGTGGCACAATCTCGGCTCACTGCAACCTCTGCCTCCCGGGTTCATGCCATTCTCCTGTCTCAATCTCCCAAGTACCTGGGATTACAGGCTCCTGCTACCATGCCCAGCTAATTTTTGTGTATTTAGTAGAGATGAGGTTTCGCCATGTTGGCCAGGCTGGTCTCAAACTCCTGAGCTCAAGTGATCCACCTGCCTTGGCCTCTGAAAGTGCTGGGATTACAAGCATGAGCCACGGTGCCCAGCCAGCAAGACCATTTCTAAGTGTAACTTTCATGCACGTGAAGACATATATACATAAGAATGTTTGCTGGAGTACCATACATAATAGTGAAAGATCAAAAATAGCCTAAATGTCCACTAATACAAAAATAAATCATTGTATGGTATCATTTATACAGAATATCTCGCAAAAGTAGCTAAAATCAATAATCCTGAGCTACAGATATAAATATGGGCTGGGCATAGTGGCTCACACCTGTAATCCCAGGATTTTGGGAGGCCGAGGAGGGCAGATCACCTGAAGTCAGGAGTTCCAGACAAGCCTGATCAACATGGTGAAACTCTGTCTCTACTAAAAATACAAAAAAATTAGCCGGGCATGGTGGTATGTGCTTGTAGTCCCAGCTCCTCGGGAGGCTGAGGCAGGAGAATCGCTTGAACCCAGGAGGCGGAGGTTGTACTGAGCTGAGATCACACCACTGCACTCCAGCCTGGGTGACAGAGTGGAACTCCGTCTCAAAAAAAACCAAAAAAAAAAAAAAAAAAAAAAAACCAACAAAAAAGACACAACTTAAAAGCAATGCTGAGTGAAAACATGACAATACAAGCTGAAGTGTATAATTTACATAAGGTCTATAAACATATAAAACAACATTGTTTAGGAATAGTGTAAAATTATCCATGGCCAGGTGCACTGGCACACACTTGTAACTACAGCACTTTCAGAAGCAGGAGAATCCCTTGAGCCCAGGAGCTCAGGACCAGCCTGTTCTGCCTAGGCGACATAGCAAGACCTCATCTCTACCAAAAAAAAAAAAAAATTAGCTGAGCATAGTATCACACATCTGTGTCCCAGCTACTTGGGAGGGTGAGGTGGGAGGATCATTTGAGTCCAGGAGTGTGAGGCTGCAGTGAGGTGTGATTGTGACACTGCACTCCAGCATGAGGAAGATCCTGTCTTAAGGGGAAATAAAATTATCCATGAAAATGATAAATACTAAACTCAGGATAGAGATTACTGACAGGGAATGAAAGAGGGAGAAAAATGAAAGTATATACAGGGGGATATACTTCTTGAAAATTGTATTTCTTTAAAAAATAAAAAGGCAATGAAGATAATATCCAAGTAGGGTAGCTCATGCCTGTAATCCCAGCACTTTGGGAGGCAGAGGCGGGAGGATCACTTGAGGCCAGGAGTTTAAGATCAGTCTGGGAAACATAGCAAGACCCCATCTCTACAAAATTTTTTAAATTAGCTGGGTGTGGTGGCATGCACCTGTAGTCCTAGCTACTCAGGAGGATCACCTAAGTTCAGGAGTTTGAAGTTACAGTGAGCCATAATCATGTCACTACACTCCACCCTGCGTGATGAAGATTGATCCTATCACTATAAAAAGAGATAAGCTGAAGCTGGGCATGGTGGCTCACGCCTGTAATCCCAGCACTTTGGGAGGCCGAGACAGGTGGATCACTTGAGGTCGGGAGTTTGAGACCAGCCTGACCAACATGGAGAAACCCTGTCTCTACTAAAAAATATAGCTGGGTGTGGTGGCATGCACCTGTAGTCCTAGGTACTCAGGAGGATCTCCTGAGTTCAGGAGTTTGAGGTTACAGTGAGCCATAATCACATCACTGCACTCTACCCTGGGTGACAAAGACCGATCCTATCTCTATAAAAAGAGATAAGATGAAGCTGGGCATGGTAGCTCACACCTATAATCCCAGCACTTTGGGAGGCCAAGGCGGGCAGATCACTTGAGGTCGGGAGTTCAAGACCAGTCTGACCAACATGGAGAAACTCCGTCTCTACTAAAAAATACACAATTAGCCGGGTGTGGTGGCGCATGCCTGCAATCCCAGCTACTCCGGAGGCTGAGGCAGGAGTATCACTTGAACCTGGGAGGCGGAGGTTGTGGTGAGCTGAGACCATTGCACTCCAGTCTGGGCAACAAGAGTAAAACTCCGTCTCAAAAAAAAAAAAAAAAGGAGATAAGATTTTGATAATATTTTAACTTGGTTATTAGAAACACTGGTGTTACATGATTTTTCACTAAAGAATAAAATAACCCAAGTATTAACTTTCAGCATCTTAGAGTTCACTTGAAGCTGAGCAGCTGTAATTCTGACACAAATACTACTCTTGTTCACTAGATTCAACTTTGTTATTTAAACTTCAGAGTTGTGAAAATAATTTTTTTTTGAGAATGTTTGTTTTGAGACGGAGTGTCACTTTGTCGCCCAGGCTGGAGTGCAGTGGCACAATCTTGGCTCACTGCATGCTCTGCCTCCCGGGTTCATGTCATTCTCCGTGAAGAAGAATTTTAACTTATTTGGTGAAGAAGTCCAAGATCCTAATTAATTATGTAAAATAATTTAATCTGGGTACTAAACAATTGTTGAGAAATTGCTATTTGCACAGAAATATAATAAATGCTCTGTCTCGGTAAGTATTAAAAGATTTTTATTTACATCTAAATGAATCAAAAACCTGCACTGTTTAAAGATAACTCAATTGCAGAGTATAGAATATGGTCTGAAACTCTTAAGCAAAGCTGAATTATTTGTGCCTAAACGGTAATGGGTGAAAATTTATTTGGTTTATCTTGATTTATATTAATTATTGCTTAGCTGTTACACATACCATCATTTCCACACTCCCTGCTGCCACAACATCTTTGGGTTTTGCATCTTTGGTTCCAATGTAGGAGCCGATGGTGTCACATGACCAGGGAGAGTATTGGCTATAATCATTTCCTTTGTATTTCCCAGCTACCTTCAAGTCTTCATCCAAAAACTACAGATGGAGAAAGAAAAAAAAAGAAAAAGAAAAAGAAATAAAACAGGAAATGGGTCTATGAGTAACAAGACAGAGAAAGCAGAGAATTTCTTAGAACATTGTGCTGAAGCAACATAATGATGATTATTCGATTTTTAAGTGCCACAATAGAAGATTTTTGTAAACTATGAAAAATATAAAGTAAGTGAAGAGTGATTTTTAGCTTTCAGTTTTTGTTTTTTGTTTTTTTTTACCTTAGCAGAAGGTTAAAAAAAAGAAAAAAAAAAGGTAATTCAATATCCTTTCAGGAATCAAGCTAGGATTTTATGGGTTTGCTCATCCTTTTCTTCATTAGATCAGTAAACATTTAAGCATATATGTACCAAGCCATAGTTTTGCTAGACCCTCCTCAATGTTTCTTTCAATAAAATCAAGGTAAACAAGAATATTAAAAATTTTGATTTTTATAGTACATGATGATGTAGTAATTTTTTACTGAAATCTCTTTAATAGCAATAATTCATATCTTGAATAAATTCTGCTTCTTAGGTTGATTCAATGAGATGAAAAGGATGTCTAATTTTTATCTTTTCAAGATAAGTTCTCCAGTCTAAAAACAGAATAGCTATTCTAAGGCTAATATATTTTCACTAAAATTGCAACATTCACATTTATAAAATGTTTTACATTTTCAAAATGTTTTCACGTATACTACCTAATAAGCTCCTAAATCCATAATAGACAACACAGGTGATATGACCAAGGCTATACCAGTATAGGGCAATGCTAGGACTGTAACTTTAATGTTTCTTTCATTTTATCACAAGACATATATACACTGATATCTAGGGGTATCAGTGTTCATACTAAAAACATCTCTTTGCTGAGTTATCATTGTTGGCCTTCTGCACTGACATAGGGTGTGCTCCTCGCTAATATCACTCACTGTCAACCACTCTTCATTGGTATTGGTTCATTTAAGTGGATCTATGCCTCCCACTATACTAAAAACATCTCTTTTCTGAGTCATCATTATTGGCCTTCTGCACCGACACAGGGTCTGCTGATCACTAATATCACTTATTGCCAACCACTCTTCTGTTTCTATTATTCATAACCTTTTCCCTTTTCTTTGTCCTATTATTTAAAAAATTTTTATCCTTTTTTTATTTTTCTTCCACTTATTAAACTTTAGATAGAACAGCTAACTTTTAAAACACATGACCTACCAGTTACAGTGCTCCTTTTTTTTGAGACGGTGTATCGCTCTGTCACCCAGGATGAAGTGCAGTGACATGATCTCCGCTCTCTGCAACCTCTGCCTCCCAGGTTCAAGCCATTCTCCTGACTCAGCCTCCCAAGTAGCTGGGATTACAGGTGCATAGTAGTGACAGGGTTTCACCATGTTGGCCAGGCTCGTCTGGAACACCTAACCTCAGGTGATCCACCCACCTCAGTCTCCCAAAGTGCTGGGATTACGGGCGTGAGCTACCACGCCTAGCCAAGAGTGCTCCTTTTTTAAATCTCTGACTGTAGTGTATTATATGCAGCTATTTAAATGAACGAGATAAATTTATATACTGACATACAAAGACAGCCAGGAAAATGGATTAGGTAAAAACAAAAACAAAGGCAAAACAGACATAAAACCAAGATGTATTTCCTAAATGATCCTATTAAAAAATAATAATGAGACTGGGCAAGGTGGCTGACACCTGTAATCCCAGCACTTTGGGAGGTCGAGGCAGGCAGATCACCTAAGGTCGGGAGTTCAAGACCAGCCTGGCTAAGGTGGTGAAACCCTGTCTCTACTAAAAATACAAAAATTAGTTGGGTGTGGTGGTGCATGCCTGTAGTCCCAGCTACTCAAGAGGTTGAGGCAGGAAAATTGCTTGAACCTGGGAGGCAGAGTTGCAGGGAGCCAAGTTTGCGCCACTGCACTCCAGCCTGGGCAACAGAGTGAGATTCCGTCTCAAAAAGAAAAAAAAAAAAGTAATAACAATAATAATAAAGAGATCCAACAATCCCACTACTGGGGATTCATCCAAAGGAAAAGAAATCAGTATATGAAGGGATATTTACACCCTCATGTTTTATTCCTGATAGCCAAGACACGGAATCAACCTAGGTGTACAGCAACAGATGAATTGATAAAGAAAATGTGGTATATATACAATGAAATACTATTCAGACATAAAAAAGAATAAATCATGTCATTTGCAGCAACATAGATGAGCCTGGAGGACAACACATTAAGTGAAATTGGTTAGGCACAGAAAGATAAATATTTCAGGTTCTCACTCATATGTGGGAGCTAAAAAGTTGAGTCACAGAAGTAGGGAGTGGAACTGTGGTTATGAGAGACTAGAAAGGGAATGGAGGGAGGCAAGGGGAGACAGAGCTTGGTTAATAGATACAAAATTATAGCTACATAGGAGGAATTACTTCTAGCATTCTATAGCCCTGCAGGGTGAATACAGTTAATAATTTACTATATATTTTCTAAAAGCTAGAAGAGAGGATTGTTTTTCCTGATTTGAAAAAATTATGGGTTTTTTTTTGAAGAAAACTTTTAACATCATAAACTGATCTTTATATACAATTTTATTCATTATTTCTATAGACCAATTCAATTCAGGTTTATTTACTTATTTACAAATGACATAAAAAATGTGGGCTGGGCATGGTGGGTGGATTGCTTGAGCCCATGAGTGTGAGACCACCAGCCTGGGCAACACAGCAAGACCCTGTCTCCTTTTTAAGAAAATAGAAACATTTTAAAAAAAATTTTCCACTTAGGATCTTGGAAGTCAAAATAAAATGGAAAGTATCTAGGACAGATTGACAAAAGAAACAAATATCAACAAAATGATTTTCAATTTGATGAAGAAAGAAACCACAATCTTAGGCTGGGCATGGTGGCTTGCACCTATAATCCAGTACTTTGGGAGGCCAAAGTGGGCAGATCACGAGGTCAGGAGTTCAAGACCAGCCTGGCCAACATAGTGAAACCCCGTTCCTACTAAAAATACAAAAAATTAGCGAGCATGGTGGCAGGCGCCTGTAATCTCAGCTACTCAGGAGGCTGAGGTGGGAGAATCGCTTGAACCTGGGAGGTGGAGGTTGCAGTGAGCCAAGATCACGGCATTGCACTCCAGCCCAGGTGACAGTGTGACATTCCATCTCAAAAAAAAAAAAAAAAGAAAGAAACCACAATCTTCATACAACAACAACAACAACATCATCAGGTCTGCAGTAAGAGATGTGGTTTTTTTTTTTTCTACAGGCATGAGCCACCGCGCTGGGCCGATTTATAAAGGAAGCTTGAGATAAACACTGTCAACAATGTTGTAGATATGAAAAGCAAGGACAACAGCAGATCTGCCCAGCATTTTTCCTTGAAATAAAATCTGAAGATATTTATTTAGCCCACAAGAAGAATGTTATTTATACAATGTTATATAATGCAAAAATTTACAATTAAATATAACACTGCTCTCTTCTTCAAAGAAAAGTTGGATGACTGGCCGGGCACAGTGGCTCATGCCTGTAATCACAGCACTTTGGGAGGCTTAGGTGGCTAGATCATCTGAGGTTAGGAGTTCGAGACCAGCCTGGCCAACATGGTGAAACCCCGCCTCTACTAAAAATACAAAAATCAGCCTGGCATGGTAGTGCATGCCTGTAATCCCAGTTACTCAAGGAGGCTGAGGCAGGAGAATCGCTTGAACCAGGGAGGTGGAGGTTGCAGTGAGCCGAGATCGTGCCACTGCACTCTAGCCTGGGCAACAGAGCAAAAGTCTGTCTCAAAAAAAAAAAAAAAAAAAAAAAAAAGAAAAAAGAAAAGTAAAGAAAAGAAAAGGAAAGTGGGATGACTGTTCTGAATGACTTAAAAGCTACCTGCCTACCAGTCAAAGGGTGACTGAAACTCTCTGGAAGCATCCTGCATTTCTGTAGCCTTGACCTTGCAGCAGCAAGTATCACATACACAACTGTCCAAGGAAGAGAGGATTTTGAATGTTCCCAATATAAATAAAAGGTAAATGTTTGAGATGATATGCTAATTACCCTGCTTTGATCATTGCATATTGTACATATCACTTTGGGAGGCCGAGGCAGGTGGACCACCTGAGGTCAGGAGTTTGAGACCAGCCTGACCAAGATAGAGAAACCCTGTCTCTACTAAAAATACAAAATTAGCTAGGCGTGGTGGCGCATGCCTGTAATCCCAGCTCCTCGGGTGGCTGAGGCAGAAGAATCACTTGAACCCGGGAGGCAGAGGTTGCGGTCAGCCGAGATCGCGCCACTGCACTCTAGCCTGGGCAACAAGAGCGAAACTCCATCTCAAAAAATAAAAATAAAAATAAATATCACTCTGTATCCCATAAACTTGTACAATTATAATGTGTCTACTAAAGAGATGTTAGTTCATGCACAGAAAGAAGGTGAAATATATATAAAAAGTTTAAATATATAATAAACAGTGGTTATAGAAAATGAGATTTTGGAGAAACTTCTCTTTCTATATCATGTATTTCCATAATGTACGAATTTAGTACAACCATACACAAGTTGTTTTATTTACTTATTTTTAAATTTTTGTTGAGAAGGAGTCTCGCTCTGTCGCCCAGGCTGGAGTGCAGTGGTGTGATCTCAGCTCGCTGCAACCTCTGCCTCCTGGGTTCAAGCAATTCTCCTGCCTCAGTCTCCCAAGTAGCTGGGATTACAGGCGCCCACCATCATGCCTGGTTAATTTTTGTATTCAGGTTGTTTATAATCAGAACTGAGGTTTAAATATATATCTTTGTATCTCAGTAACTAAAATAATACTAGATAATGTTCCTTAATAGCCAGGCATTATTATAATTTTTATTAGGAGTAAAAATAACAATAATAAATATGAATTGTTTACTGAATGCCTGCTACATACCAGATGCCTTATGTTTCGTCTTCACCATACCACTATGAGGTAGGCTTTCTTACGTTTGATTTATACATGAAGAAACTTGCACCTCAGGATTCAGGGATGCTAAGTAATTTTAAAAAGATCACACAGTGAAGGACACAACTGAACCTCAAAGTTTCCTATGTTTGATACCAAAAACTGCTCACTTTTCACAATGTCATATTGTTTTCCACATTTCTTATAAAACAATATAGCATAATAAAGTTCCAGGGTGTACTCTAAATAAAGAATTTTTGAAAAAATATCACACCTGGTGTTTTTTTTCCCTCTAACTTTTTTGAGACAAGGTCTTTGTTACTCAGGCTGGAGTGCAGTAGCATAATCATAGCTCATTGCAGCATGGACCTCCCAGGTTCAAGCAATCCTCCCACCTCAGCCTCCCAAGAAGCTGGGACCACAGGCGCATCCCACCACACCTGGCTAATCTTTATTTTTTTATTTTTTTTTTGAGACAGAGTCTCGCTCTGTCGCCCAGGCTGGAGTGCAGTGGCCAGATCTCAGCTCACTGCAAGCTCCGCCCCCCGGGTTTACGCCATTCTCCTGCCTCAGCCTCCCGAGTAGCTGGGACTACAGGCGCCCGCCACCTCACCCGGCTAGTTTTTTGTATTTTTTTTTTTTAGTAGAAACGGGGTTTCACCGTATTAGCCAGGATGGTCTCGATCTCCTGACCTCGTGATCCGCCTGTCTCGGCCTCCCAAAGTGCTGGGATTACAGGCTTGAGCCACCGCGGCTGGCCTAATCTTTATTTTTAAATTTGTAGGAATAGGGTCTATGTTGCTCAGACTGGTCTTGAACTCCTGGGCTCAAGTCATCTTCCCACCTCAGCCTCCCAAAGTATGGGATTACAGTTGTGAACTACTGCACACCTGGCCGTTTTTACTTTACAAATAAAACTACATTAATAGAAGACGTTGTGACTTTACTAATAACCTACATTTTTGTGGAAAACTCATCCAAAGTGTTTAGATGGGAAAACTAGATATTGTGAACAACTTCTATTTAGTAGACTTCCTTCATACACCCAACAAGATACTATTTACTATGTGTGATGTACTTCTCCATTTTCATTTATTATTCATGATTTGTCAATTAGTAACGTTTAGAATCGTAATTCTATACATAAAGGATGAAAGACAAGTTCCACATAGTATCAACTGTAATCCTGAGAAAACTTACTTGATTATTTAAAAAATATATAAACTATAAGCTAAAGCAGTATGTACAACCAACAAAACAAATACGGTTACTTTAAAGTTGGATATTTTTGGGCTGGGCGCAGTAGCTCACGCCTGTAATCCCAGCACTTTAGGAGGCCAAGGCGGGTAGATCATTTGAGGTCAGTTCGAGACCAGCCTGGCCAACATGGTAAAACCCCATCTCTACTAAAAATACAAAAAAAATTAGCTAGCTGCGTGTTGTGGCACATGCCTATAATCCCAGCTACTGGGGGAGGCTGAGGCAGGAGAATCGCTTGAACCCAGGAGGCAGAGGTTGCAGGGAACCAAGATTGCACCACTGCACTCCAGCCTGGGCAACAGGGCGAGACTCCGTTTCAAAAAAAAAAAAAAAAGTTGGCTTTTTGAAAAGACGAACAAAATTGATAAATCCCTAGCAGGACTGACAAAAAAAATTACCAATATAGAACTAGAAAAACGAATATCACTGTAGACCATATAGACATTAAGATAATAAGACAACACTTACTCACTATAACTAGTAGCACTGTCGTACAGAATTACAAAGAAGTTGACTCCCCAAATTATGGTTATTGCCCTGTGATACATTAACCAGCTTTTTTAAAAGCAATCTTATTTGACTGTTGTTTTTCTCTGATTTTCACTATCTGTATTTATGTGTCTTTCCTATTCATTAAACCAACTTTTCTGGCTGGTTTCCTCATTACTGAGTTAAATAAATCTTTGATATGTCTTACTTATTTAAAACAATTCTGAAACTAGGATTAGAGAAAAGTTTCATAAATACGATAAAGATTTTCTACCAAAAAGCCTATAACATAATGGTAAATTATTATTAAAAGCTCCATTTACTCAAAGATTAGAAAGGAGTCAAGAATATGTGTTACAATCACTTCTATTCAGCACTATGCTGGAGTCCAAAATAATAAGACAAAGACAAGACAAAAGGATTAAAAAGGGGAAAAAAGATTATTCAGAGGACATAATTGTGTGCATAGAATATTCAAAAGAATCTACTAACAGTATTATAATTAATAAAGAAATTTAGCAAGCCTGCTGAATAGAAGGGTCAATACAAAAAATCTATTTCTCTATATTAATAATAGAAAATAAAAATTTCCAAACAATTCTATTTAAAATAGTTTCAAAAAACATTGATTATCTAGGAATAAATTCAATGTAAGATGTGCAAGACACTGAAGTATGAAGTATAAAGAAAATTCAAATAAATGAAGGGGTATATGATGTTCATAGAGACTTGATATTAGAAAGATGTCACTTCTCAGCTGGGCACGGTGGCTTATGCTTGTAATCCCAGCACTTTGGGAGGCCGAGGCGGGCAGATCACCTGAGGTCAAGAGATCGAGACCATCTTGGCCAACATGGTGAAACCCCAGCGCTACTAAAATACAAAAAACTAGCCGGGCGTGGTGGCTCATGCCCGTAGTCCCAGCTACTTGGGAAGCTAAGGCAGAAGAATCACTTGAACCCAGGAGGCAGTGGTTGCAGTGAGCTGAGATGGCACCATTGCACTCCAGCCTGGCGAAAGAGCAAGACTCTGTCTCAAAAAAAAAAGAAAAATGTCATTTCTCATCATATTGATCTAAGGCAACACTGTCTAGGCCTGGCATGGTGTCTCACGCCTGTAATCCCAGCACTTTGGAAAGCTGAGGTGGGAGGATCACCTGAGGTCAGCAGTTCGAGACCAGCAAGGCCAACATGGTGAAGCCCTGTCTCCACTAAAAATACAAAAATTATAGTCGGGCGTGGTGGTGCACGCCTGTAATCTCAGTTACTCAGGAGGCTGGGGCAGGAGAATCACTTGAACCCAGGAGGTGGAGGTTGCAATGAATTGAGATTGCACCACTGTACTCCGGCCTGGGTGACAGAGTGAGACTCCGACTCAAAAAAAAAAGATACAAAAATTAGCTAGGAGTGGTGGTGTGCACCTGCAGTCCCAGCTACTTGGGAGGCTGAGGCATGAGAATTGCTTGAACCTGGGAGGCAGAGGCAGCAGTGAATGAAAATTGCACCACTGCACTCCAGCCTGGGCGACAGAGTGAGACTCTGTTTCAAAAAAACAAATAAAAATAAAGCAACACTAATAGAAATATAATGCGATCCACACATACAATTAAAACATTTTTAGTGGCCACATTAAAAGCAAAAACAGGTGAAATTAATTTTAATAATTTTATTTAATCTAATATATCAAAAATTTTAATGAATTTTACATTTTTGGTATGAAATTCTTGAATTCAGTGTGTATTTTATCACTATAGTACATCTGAACTTAAACTGGCCACATATTACATGTTCAACAGCCACATGTGGCTAGTGGCTACCATATTGGACAGCACAGATTTAGAGATCCGATGTAATCCTAATCAAAACTGGAGCAGACGTTTTTGTGGAAATCAACATACTGATTCTTGAAAAATAACAATACTAGAAAATATAACCACCACATATTGAAACTTATTATAGAACTACACGAAGAGAATGTGGCATTGGTTCAAGGATAGAAATAGACTGATGGAAAAGAAAAGGGTCAGGAAACATGTGGTCATCTGATTATGATAAAGCAGGGCACCAGGGAAAGCATGCTGATTTCATTAAATTGTGCTGAGTCAATGCCTTACAGGAAAAAAAACAAAACAAAACAAAACACGGATCTTGACTCCTAATACATTACATTACATACATACAAAGATCAGTTCTAGATGGATTGCAGAGTTAAATGATAATAAACCTTTTAGAAGAAAACAGAAAAAAAAATCTTCATACGCATTGGGAATAGGCAAAGATGACCTAAACTGGACACACACACAAAAACACTGATAAATGAGACTAAAAATGATTTGCTTACTTCTTCTGGATGAAAGGTAGGAGGCAAGGTTGGTGAAGGTGCAAAAGGAGGTGGAGAGATAACCTTTCTTTCCTCTAGCTGGGCCATTATTTCCTTTCGTCGGCGATGTAGTTCATCTAGACTAGGATGAGGCTGGGGAGGAGGAGGAAGCCGGCTATAAGGAGGTTCCTAAAAATAGAAAGATTAGTTAAAATTGAAAGAGAATTTCAGGACAGATTAATTCATTTAATATACTCAGCGTATATTTTAAGTTATGAAGCAGCTTGTATACCCTTAACATTTGAAAACACCAACACTTAATAGAACAAAGTAAAACAAAATCCCCCAAACTCTCAAGATCTTCCAAATAGCTAAATTTAGGTTTTTTTTATTTGGTCATAATTTCCAAGTAGATCTAGAATTGTTAATTAAACCATCTAAAGTTCAGAAACTAAGAATGGTTAATTGGGGGGGAGGAGGCAGAATTTTTTTCTCATTAATAGTTAAAAAAAAAAAAAACCTACCCAAATTATGAAAAGATTAAAAAAAAAAAGAAGCTCTCTTATGAAAAAGAAGTCATCAAAGGGTTATTGTCATTGTATAAAAAGTAAGGAATCACTGCAATCAATAGTCAAATTAAGTCTATGTAATAAAAAAAAATACAGCATACTCTGAGGTACGAAGGTCTGATCTGAGTTGGATGAGGAGCCACTGGATAGTAACTCTCGATCTGTTGGTATCTTTCTCTGGATTCTGGTACATACGATGGTACTGCTGCAGGTGGAATCTCAATGGGTATAGGGCTTTCTCGGAATATCTCTTCTCTTGTGTAAGACTGAGCAGGGTACACTCGACGGCTATCATAGTGAGATGGGTATATAGGTGGGTACTGCTGTGGCTGTGTGCCATACTGAGAGTTTACAACACGATCTTGGAGGTAGGGTGGATAATGATCCAAGTAGGGAGGAGCAGATTCAGGAGCGGATGGTGGAGGTCGGACAAAGCGGGACACACATTGTGGTGGTGGAGTATAATACATACCTGTACAATACAAAAGAGGAATCAAAGGCAATAATGAGCCAATTTAGTTTTCTATATAAGAGTTTACCTTTTAAAATACTGAAACACCAAAGTATTGATAATCTACTTATTTCTTTAGAAGTTTTCCATCTGCTTATATAATCAGGTTAGCTTTTTAAAAAATAACAAGCAAAAATTATCTGTAAAAGTCATTGAAAAAACTACCCTACTTATAACCTATAATACTAGATTGGCTCTCATTGTTTGACCCTCTTTCTTGGTGTGTCTTAATGAAATGAAGACATTGCAAAACAAAAAAACCACATTTCCCATATATCCTTGAAGTCAGGCTACACAAATTAATTACTTGTATGAGTTTTGAATTTGAAACTGAAATAACTAGGGGGAGACATGGAACACAAAAGGCCAGTTTTGCTGGTGCAGATTAGTAGCTACTGCTTGGCTCTGCAGTTCTCGAGACACCAGTTGTGGCAATAGTTTCTCAATTTTCAGACTTTTGCCTCAAATGATGTGATCTTGGAATTAAGTAGTTAGGACAGAAGTTTTTACTTCTACTGCTTCCTCATTGCAACAAGTTCTCTTGGCAGCTAGCTCTGGAGCATTGCTTGCTTCTTTAGTACCTCCACCAATATGGCAGGCACCTAACTCCTGCACTAAATCTCTTTCTGCTTAATATAGCTAAAATAATTTATCTAAAATTGAAACCAGGCTACAAAAATAGTTGCATTTTTCGTATAATGGATGGTCAAAAGGAAGATACAAATCACATTTTATCATATTTTGCATGAATTAGTAATGCCATATCAATTAAAAAACATTCTCATGAATGTAGAGAAGACAACATGATTCAAAATTAAATGACAGACTCGGAAAAAGAAGAGAGCACTTTTAATCTATTCCCGTTTTAAAAATTATAGTACTATACTGCTTCTGACAGAGAGATCCAACACTTAAAATCATTCAGTGTTTATTTTACATATAAATTGTATATGTAAAACATTAGTTTATTTTCTTTCCTTCATTCTCCATACCTGGTATTATCATTAAAGCTGGCTAATTTTCAAATTTGTCTATTTTTGAAATCCCTTCTCCTTTCCCACCACACTAATTCCTCAATATTCACACCAGGATTAACAGCCTCCTAACTCAACTCTCATCCTTCCAATCCATTCATACTTTTTTTTTTTCCTATTCCAAATACCTCCATTTGGGGCATTTCTTCCATTAAGTCTTTTTGATTCCTCAAGTTCTTCTCAATGATCTCCCTTGAGTCCTTCAGTCAATTTCTATCAAACTCATATTAACCACCACAGCAGATCACTTAATTTTTAATACATACATAAACACCACACACACGCATCTACTACTCATGCATATAAATAGTTTTCTATTCTTTACCATTATTTATTCTATTCTGTAAACTCTCTAAAGGTATATATGCTGCATTTTTTCATATATATTACAGGGCCCAGAATAATAATAATTGAAAGGAAGAAAAATGTACTGTGGATGTTTAATTTACACACACTATAATATTAATTCTTTTTTCATGCTTGAAGAAAATTTTGGTCAGGAGAATATATACTGCCTTACTCAGCAAAATTCCAATGCCTACTGTGTGACTTATTTCCATAAATATTATATATGAACACATGTATTATGCAACTGCTTTTAGTAGATAAGGCGGTTTGATTTTTATTACTTTGTTTCATTTATTTCATAGTATTTAGTTGATCATAAAATCCAATTTTTCCAAAGTATTAAAAAGTGCATTTATACATTTATTTATCTTAAAGAGGCTACTGTGTAAATGATCACTCTGACCTGAGCAGTTCTGGTAACTCCTAAGAAAAGCAAGCAATATAAATGAAAAATCGTTACCCTGCTGATAAGGTGCTGGTTCAAATGGTGGAGCCGCTCCTCGCGGATCCTGATAATAAACATCTGTCTGTTGTGCTGGATATAACTGAGAACCTCGAGGTACCATCTGAAGTGGTTTGGTGACAGGCATTGGAGGCAGATCTGTTGGCCCCCTTGGAGGTATAGGATGTGGATTCACAGGTAAGGCAGAAATACTCTTAGGAACAGATTCTAGCCTAAGGGAATAATATTATGGAATTTGTTTAAGGTCTTTAAAATACTCATGTGTATAAATTGTTACAAGTAAAAAAGACTGCTACAATTTGGGAAACTCACTTATTCTAATAGTCATACCTTCTACAAAATTTGCAATTTTTTATCTTATTTCCCCACGTTGTTTCTTTTCTTTTCTTTTTTTTTTTTGAGACAGAGTCTCGCTCTGTCACCCAGGCTGGAGTGCAGTGGTATGATCTTGGCTCACTGCAACCTCTGCCTCCTGGGTTCAAGCGATTCTCATGCCTCAGCCTCCCAAGTAGCTGGGATTACAGGCATGTGCTACCATGCCTGGCTAAGTTTTGTATTGTTAGCAGAAATGGGTTTCACCATGTTGGCCAGGCTGGTTTCGAACTCCTGGCCTCAAGTGATCTGTCCACCTCAGCCTCTCAAAGTGCTGGGATTATAGGCATGAGCCACCATGCCTGGCTATGCTAATAGTTTCTTAAAAAACACTAGCATGGGGAATAAAAAAACAACAAAATAAAAGCCAAAAAAAAAAAAAAAAATCAGAGTTTTTTTTTTTTTTTTTTAAACCCGAACATTAATTGTTCTTTCTTCCTTCGACTTTATGAAGAAGAAATTTTGAAAAAAAGAGTTAGGAAAAATGACGTACAGGTCAGGAGGGGATCCAGGAGCACTACTGCTCAGATGATCTATTTTTCCTGGTTTCAGACTAGAATCATAGCTGGGGTCTGTCCCTCGTGGAATAAGCTGTGTTACTGTATTCCCTGTTGATACAATTCCATTTGGCAGAGCAGGAGGTTTTCTGCTAGGGAGATCCACTGCACCTTCATCTGGAAGGATAGCTGCTGAAGGCAGGCCCACCTCATTAAGTTGACCCAAAGAGGCACTCAAGGGTCTTCTTGGAACCAGGCGCTTGTTCATTTTACGAAATCTATATAAAAAGCATAGGCACATATCAAAAAGCAAATATAAAAGCAAAACCAAGAACTAAAATGTACTTAACATTATTTTCTAGAAATATTCTCTCTTGAAACATTAACTCTATCAGTGTGTATATTTTCCATAAAATCCCAAGCAGCAAAGACATATAGATTAAGTATAAAATTCCTCATAAAAATGTGTAACATAGACTGGGTGCTGTGGCTCATGCCTGTAATCCTAGCACTTTGGGAGGCTGAGGCGGGTGGATCACGATGTCAAAAGATAGAGACCTGGCCAACATGGTGAAGCCCCGTCTCTATTAAAAATACAAAAATTAGCTGGGTGTGGTGGCGTGTGCCTGTGGTCCCAACCACTCGGGAGGCTAAGGCAGGAGAATCGCTTGAACCTGGGAGGCAGAGGTTGCAGTGAGCCGAGATCGTACCACTGAACTCCAGCCCGGCCAAAGAGTGAGATTCCGTCTCAAAAAAAAAAAAAAAAAGAGTTACATTTGTCATATTATAAAATATGCTATTAATATTTTTGCTATAATATATTTCTGTGGACATTTGTATTTCTAAAACTTATTGGAGAAGCTAGTAGAAAAATCTTCAGAAGATAGTTTCTGAAATATTTTACTTCAGCTGCCCCTCAAATGCCTTGGGATACAATGAGCCAATGTTAAAAACTAGGAATAAAGAAAAACAAAGCCAGTATGCACTGTGAAACATTTATCATTTACTCCATTAAAAAATTTAAGCAGCCAGGCACTATGGCTCACACCAGTAATCCCAGCACTCTGAGAGGCTGAAGCGGGCGAATCACTTGAGCTCAGGAGTTTGAGAGCAGCCTGAGCAACATAGTGAAACCCTGTCTTTACCAAAAATATAAAAACTTAACCGGGTATGGTGGTGCACGCCTGTGGTTCCAGCTACTCAGGAGGCTGAGGCAGGAGGATCACTTGAGCCTATGAGGCGGAGGTTGCAGTGAACCAAGACTGCACCACTGTACTCTAGTCTGGGCAACACAGTGAGACCCTGTTTCAAAAAAAAAATTTAAGCAATTAAGGATAGTGACTTTTATTAGAACTGCTGCAGAGATGCTGATGTTATGCCTGCCAACACAAAATTAAAGTTATTTTAAAAGTAGGTTAACGGAACCAAAACAAAATAATTGCCTAAGTTTAAACAGATGCTGTGGTACAACAAGCATATCGATTCTGAAATCTAACCAAAGGAAACAATATAAGCCATCAGACTCCAGGATCCTTGTTCCTCAACAATGAAAGCAAGCCCATTTACAACTGCTAATGCATTTTCATTTTCAAAAATAAAACCTCGGCTGGGCACAGTGGCTCACACCTATAATCCCAGCACTTTGGGAGGCTGAGGTAGGTGGATCACTTGAGCTCAGGAGTTCAGGAACAGCCTGGGAAACATGGGAAAACTCTGTCTCTACCAAAAATACAAAAATTACTGGGCATGGTGGCATGCACCTGTGGTCCCAGTTTCTTGGGAGGGTGAGGTGAGAGGATCACTGGAGCCTGGAAGTCGAGGCTGCAGTGGGCCATGATCACATCACTACACTCCAGCCTGGAAGACAGTGAGACCCTGTCTCAAAATAAATAAATAAATAAACAATAAAAAAGGTAACAGATAATTATGAACATGTACTTACACCTTGTGTGAATAACCAAATAAGCAAAGGCAGAATGAGGTCAAAGAGCATGCAAATTAGAAATTTTTATATCATACTGCTCTCTAAAACTATTTTAAGTCCTACTAATCATGAAGGAAAATGTCTTTCTTTCAAAACCTCAAATACTGGGTAGTACTGGTCTTTGTTAACTTGGTAGTCCAAAAATACTAAGTTGCTTTAATTTGCATTTCTTTAACAACTAGTGAGATTGAACATAGTTTCACAGAATAATTGGTCATTAGTACTTCTTCTGTAAACTATGTTTATGATCCATAAATCTATTGGTTCCTCTCCTCCTTACAGATTTGTAAGAGCTCATTTTATGTTAGCATATCAGCCCTCTGTATGTCATTTCCTCACCAAGCTCTTTATAAAAAACTGTATTTGTACCATATCTTAGTTTTATAATTTTTATGTAATCAAATTTATCAATCTTTCCCTTTATGGATGCTGGGTTGCAGTTATTAAAAAAATATTTTCCTTCTTTCCTTAACAACTAAAAACAAACAAACAAAAACCCTCTCACTACTCTGTGGTTTCTTTCTTCCTAAATATTTAAATCTCTTACACATCTAGAGTTCACTGTAGTATAAAGATTGTGGTAAGAATTCAGCTCTATTTTTCAAATAGGTGACAGTTATTTTCCATCATTCTTTTGGTCACTGATGTGAAATGCCACCTTAAGCACATATGCTAAGCTCCTACATGCATCTCAGACTCCTCCTAGATTCTCTATTGCATTTCATTAATCTATCTATTCCTATGCAAAAGACTACAGTCTTTTATTCACTGTAGTCCATAATATAGGTTAATAGTTATTAGTCTAGTTCCTGTCAAAAACTTCTTTTTCAGAATTTTCCTGGCTATTTGTACATATTTTTTCTTTACAAGTGAATTTTTGATAGGATCTTAACATCATCATGGTGAGATTTAAATTTGGATTTCTTGGAATTTATTGTCTACGGGAAAATAGAACTTTTATAGTGTCAAACCTTATCCAAGAACACAGTATGTTTACTCAGTATTCCTCTTATGTTCCTAGGTAATTTATTGGTTCAATTTATATACACCCTGATTATTCTTTACAAATCTATTATTTGGTATTTATCTTTTTTTGTTATTGCTAAAGTAGAAGAGATCCTGAATTTTAACTTTTTTTCCCAATAATTTTATGGCTATTTTATTCTTTCTTACATACATTAGCTACTACTTCCACAATGATAAATAATACTAGCAGAAAATTTTACTACTAATTACTAGCAGAAAATTTTGCCTTATCCTTGACTTTAATGAGAGTGAATTGAATAATTTACTAATTAAGCATCATACTATTATGTTGGCTTCTGATTTACAACATGATTTATTACCATGCTGAGAAAGTATGATATTTCTGTTGTATTAAGGAATTTTGATTTTTTTTTTTTTTTTTGGAGACAGAGTCTCGCACTATCATTCAGGCTGGAGTGCAATGGCGCAATCTCGGTTCACTGCAACCTCCGCCTCCTGGGTTCAAGAGATTCTCCTGCCTCAGCTTCCCGAGTAGCTGGGTCTACAGGCGCGTGCCACCACACCCAGCTAATTTTTGTATTTTTAGTAGAGACGGGGTTTCTCAATGTTGGCCAGAATGGTCTCAATCTCTTGACCTTGTGATCCGCCCGCCTCGGCCTCCCAAAGTGCTGGGGTTACAGGCATGAGCCACTGGTGCCTGGCTGGAATTTTGATTTTTAATTGACATTCAATTTTATTCAAAAGCCTTTGGCATTTTTTGCATATGATCATGTTATTTTCTAAGTTGTGATAATTATGTTGTACTAATTTTGCAGAGTCATGGCATCTATTTTCTTTTCTTTAAAAAAAATTATATTATTTATATTTAAAAAAAAACACCTACAGCACCCAATATTCCCAGGCAGTCTCCTATCCAAGTACTAACTGGGCCTGACCATGCTTAGCTTCCGAGATCAGATGAGCTCAGGTGGATTCAGGGTATTATGCCCATAGACATGGCATCTATTGTAATGTATTATTTAATTATATTTAAATTTTTTAGATTTTTAATATTAATACATGCGATAGATTTACAGTTTTCTTTAATTGTGTTATCTTTGTCAAATTTAATAAAAGTGTTACATTGGATTTATAAACAAATTAAGAGTCAATGGGTGTGGTGGCTCCTGCCTGTAATCCTAGCACTTTGGGAGGCCAAGGCAGGAGAATCCCTTAAGACCAGGAGTTTGAGACCAGCCTGGGCAACATAGGGAGACACTGTCTCTATTTTTAAAAAATAAAATAAAATAAAATAAAATAAAAATAAAAAAAATTAAGAGGCTTCTCCTTTCTTTCTTCAATGAGCTGAAAAATTTAACATCCCTGAAATTATCTTGTCCTTGAAGTTTAAAAGAACTTGTTAAACTGAGCCAAGGGCAAATTTTTCCATTGGAAATACAATATGCAATTAGTTAAGTTAAAATTGATTAAAATTATTAGAATTTTAATTTTTTTTGTCGTGAAAATGACCCACTTTTAGATTTAGCTAATCATAAAATAGTTTCCTATCTATAGGCATGATGCAATAAAAGCTGAAGAAACTGGTTTTCATTTTTAAAAATTATGTACAGGTTGAATATCTCTTATCTGAAATGCTTGGGACCAGAAGTGTTTCAAACACTGGATTTGTCTCGGATTTTGGAATATTTGCATATACATAAGGAGATGTCTTGGGGATAAGGCCCAAATATATAACACAAAATTCATTTATGTTTCATATACATCTTTTACACATAGTCTGAAAGTAATTTTATACATTATTTTAAATAATTTTGTGCATGAAGTTTTGACTGCCATCCGTCACAAGGTCAGGTGTGGAATTTTCAACTTGTGGTGTCAAATTGGCTTTCACGCATTTTTGGATATTGAAGCATTTCAGATTTTCAGAATAGGAATGTTCAAGCTATGTTGCATTCTAAAAATGTCCTATTTATTTAAGATAAAGCAATTACTCTTTCTGTATTTCTGTATGTCAGCAAATTATTCCACTTATACCTTATTCCAAAGTCTCCTGACTTCCACACTTACTTTTCCAGTTCCTCCTGTGAGTGTGCAAACGTACAGCTGGCCCCACGAGGGCATCCTCCTCTCTGCTTCATATCTCGACACATGTATGTTTTGTATTTGCTATGCTGTGGAGGCTAAAACCAAAATCAAAATATTAGATGTGTAACAACCCTTCACAAAAAAATATAAATTTTGTGTTGTCATTTTAGGATTTTGATAATCTAGATAAGTAATTCACATATTTATTTAGATTACCAAGAGCAAAAGTGCTGGAAAGTCATTCTGTCTGAAGTTTCAAAGTCCAAATATAAACAAAGCAAAAAGAAGGTAGTCCTAATTTCTCTGATATGTTGATATTAATTCTCAAACAAGTAGCATCACATAAATTCTTGAATAAATTTTATGGGCTTTCTTACACTTGTTTTATATGGAAAAAGAAAAATCTCATGGGGGCACTATGATCTCATTTCCACTTTTTTTTTTGAGATGGAGTCTTACTCTGTTGCCCAGGCTGGAGCACAGTGGCGCAATCTTGGCTCATTGCAACTTCCACCTTGCCAGCTAAAGCAATTCTCCTGCTTCAGTCTCCCGAGTAGCTGGGATTACAGGCGTCCACCACCGCACCTGGCTAATTTTTGTATTTTCAGTAGAGACAGGGTTTCACCATGTTGACCAGGCTGGTCTCGAACTCCTCACCTCAGGTGATCCGCCTGCCTCGGCCTCCCAAAGTGCTTGGGATTACAGGCGTGAGCTACTGTGCCCAACCCATTTCCACATTTTACAATGAAAAAACAAATCACTGTAGTTTAAGACTTTCAAATATATAAATTATCTTCTAATATTTGTTTTGTACAATGTTCAATACAGCTATATGTATGCTTCCTTACAACACACCACAAAAACTACAAAAGGCCCTATAATCAAAGAATATTCTGTAACTAATTCTTCTTGACATGCAGAATAATATACCAAGGACTTAAAATATCTTCAGAAGTACAAATGACACATATTATCTACAACTCAAGGATAAGGCAGGAGGATGGATTTGAAAGTTAATGAAATATGAGACACAACACTGAACTGGACAAAATTTAGTGTATTTTATCACCATATGGCAGACTTTAAAGGTTAGTCTCATTACGTTTGTTATTTTCTTCAAGATGTCTAATGAAACAGAGAGTTAAAAATTGTAGGTTCTCCTTTCTTTTATGCCTATTCATAAATAAAAGCTTTGACCTGTGTTAGATAGGTTAGGAAAATCATATCCAGATTATTTTACTTAGCAGGATACTTTTTACATTTCTTGCCTCTTAAGCAAAAAGGAATACTGAATAATCTATTGATGTTTACCTGAACCTGGTAAATTAAGAGTTTTAAGTTCACAGGCTTACTACTGCAAAATAAAAGATCTAATGAACCTAATATAAATCCTCAGAGCAAAATAAAATTACTGGGAATAAAATTTAAAAATCTAGCTATAAGAAGTTATTATACTCTACCATCGTATTTCATCTAAAAACTGTGAGGGAAAGTTGACCCACTGGCATAACAGACATTATGAATGAAAAAAATTTTTAATTTTAATAAGAAAATCTATAGAAATTTGAAGAATATTGAAAAGATACAGTATTAGCACTAAAAAGTGATACTTATTGTCAAACCAAAATGTAATACAAACTAAAGAGAATAATTATCTTATATAAATGGAATAAACTTCAGCACTGAATCTATTTTCTCCATCAAATGCTGCCATATCCAATGTGAAGACTGACCCCAGCATGATATCAGATCAATAAGGATTATTCAATGTCAATATTGTCAGATAAAATTACCAGCCTAATGCAGTAAACTGTTAACCATGCCAAGGTAATTTATAGTTTCTATAGTCAGAGTCTCAAAATATTCATGTCATCTTTTTGGCTTTGCATCTGCAGGTATACCCACAGTGGTTTACCTATAGTTTTAAGGCATATCCACAGTGCATTAACTCTAAGTTTTAAACAGCTTCCTTACCTGCTGCTGATCTGCTCCTTTTTTGCTGTGGTTCTGGATATAATCAACCAGCCCATGTACCACTGTACGCACAGCAACCAGCCCATTTTCCAGCTGTTCCCAAGTAGGAGGAGGAGCATCTATACAACCAATAATAATGTTTTAAACTCTAATGTTACTCAATATTTTCCCTAATATCAAATTAATAAAAGAGTTAGTTGACAACATTTCAGTGAAATCAAGTTTCACACCTTAACTTTTTAGATAATAGCTTATTCACCTAGCCATCATTTTAAAGGAATGGACATATTCTTTCAAAGCTGGGGTTGCAAAATGAAATAACCACAGGAACAAGAAAGGTAATAAGAAAGAGGTAAATAGGCCACACAATAGTGGTAACTGTCATTAGACTCTTAGGGTTGAGGAGACAAAAGCGAGTGACAGGGACTGCTGAACTGGAGAGGGTGTCCCTCATCTAAGAGTACGGTTATAACTCAGCTTTAGATGATTGTAGTTATGCGACAATGCAAGGCTGGCACTGCCAAATACATTCACTGTTTCCCAGGGAAACCTGAAACTTAAGATTTTTAAGTAAAAATTTTTCAGTTTTAAAATGTTGGCATCTAAGAAATTTAGACCATTGCTCAGACCAACACTGTGCGGACTAAACAAAACTGAGGAGTGCCTGTAGTTAGTCAATTTGCATGTTTATTTTGAACTTTTATATAAATCAAGTTTTGGTAAACAAAAAGCTTAAAAAGTTTAATAAGCCGGGCACAGTGGCTCAGGCTTGTAATCTCAGCACTTTAGGAGGCCGAGGTGGGAGGATCACAAGATCAAGAGATCGAGACCATCCTGTCCAACATGAAAAAAACCCCGTCTCTGCTAAAACAAAAATTACCCAGGCGTGGTGGCATGGGCCTATAGTCCCAGTTACTTGGGAGGCTGAGGCAGGAGAATTGCTTGAACCTGGGAGGTGGAGGTTGCAGTGAGCCAAGACGACACCACTGCACTCTATCCTGGTGACAGAGCGAAACTCCGTCTCAAAAAAAAAAAAAAAAAATTTTTAATAGAAGAGCTATTATATAAAGTAACTCTGCTACATGTCTTCTTCATTTAGTAGGTATTTGCCCTGTGCCAGCACTTTGATTTATAAAAGAAAAATTAACTATAAGGCTAAATATAAAATATTCTTTAAAAGAAATACATAAAATGAAACAAGAAGAGAGATGTAGAGATAACTTCCTGCTCAGACATCCTGAAAGAATTCTAGGGGATGGCATTTGAACTGGGCTTTGAAGGACACATGGAATCTGAAAAGGAAAAAAGGTAAAGAGAATAAGTATTCAAAAAAGTAGTTTTTGGAACACTTGCTAAATCTGAGTTATTGTTCTAGTGTTGGGTAAGCAATAGTGATTAAAACAAAAATCCCCATTACATTCAAGGAGAAGAGCCAGATAATAATCAAGACAAATAAGCAAAACATACAGTAGTATTTAGATAATGTTGAATTGAAAAAAATAGAACTAAGAAAAGTGGGGCCAATGTGTAAAATTTTAGACAGAGGCAATCCGCTCGTCTTGGCCTCCCAAAGTGCTACGATTACAGGTGTGAGCCACTGCACTCTACTAAAAATACAAAAAAAAATTAGCTGGGCATGGTGGCACATGCCTGTAGTTCCAGCTACTCGAGAAGCTGAGGCAGGAGAATCACTTCAACCTGGGAGGTGGAAGTTGCAGTGAGCTGAGATCGCACCACTGCACTCCAGCCTGGTCAATAGAGGGAGACTCTGTCTCAAAAGAAAAAAAAAAATTTAGACAGAGGCCAGAAAAGTCCTCCTTGAGAAGGTTACATTTGATTAAAGACCTGAAAGAAGGGCTTAAGTGTGCCTACTGGAGATATTAAGGTAAAAACATCCAAGTTAGAGGGAAGAATAAGTGCAAAGTCCTTAATGTGAGAAGTGTGTCCTGCATGTTGCATGGAGACAGAACCAGAGAAGAGGAAATTAAATGGAAAAAAAGGGTAGGAAACGAGGTTTGAGAGAGGTAATGGAAGACCAGACCACATGAGGCCCTACAGATCATGGGAAAGATTTTGGCTTTTACTCTGAGTGACAGAAAGCCACAGGAGAATTTATGAGCAGAGGGTGACAGGGTCACTCTGGCTCTTTTGCTAAAATCAGTTAGACAACAGGAGGCTATTCCATAATCCCCTGAGAGATGGTGATGGTAGCAGTGAAGGTAGATGGATTCTGGATGGATTTTAAAGGTAGGGCTTACAGAATTTGCTAACGGATCAGATATACATTATGAGAGAAAGAAGAGTTGAGATTTTTGGACTAAGCAACTGGAAGGATAGAGTTGCCACAAACAGGATGGCAGGGAAGAGCTCATTTTTAGATAGATTCAGTTTGAAATGCTTATCAGATATAAGATGATGGATGCTGAGAAAGCATTTTTTTTTTTTTTTTTTTTACAGAGTCTTGCTCTGTCATCAGGCTAGAGTGCAGTGGCATGATCTTGGCTCACTGCAACCTCCACCTTCTGGGTTCAAGCGATTCTCGTCTCAGCCTCCCAAGCAGCTGGGACTACAGGGGCCCGCCACCATGCCCAGCTAGTTTTTGTATTTTTAGTAGAGATGGGGTTTCACCATGTTGGCCAGGATGGTCTCAATCTCTTGACCTTGTGATCCGCCCATCTCAGCCTCCCAAAGTGCTGGGATTACAGGCGTGAGCCACTGCACCTGGCCGAGAAAGCAGTTTTATATACAAGTTCAGGAAAAAGGCATGGGCTGGATATATATTTCAAACTCTAAAAGACTATCAATTGTAATGCATATTACTTTACGTGCCACCAAAGAAAAAAAAAAGATTGTTAATTATAATGTCTTCACACAAATGCTTTCCAATTTCAGAAACGCTAAGATCTGAAATAATTATGAACCTCAAAACTGATGAAAATACAGTAAATTTATGAGCTATATAAATTATATTTGAAGCTATGAGATAGATAAGATTATCTAGGAAACAGGTATAGGATTAAACTGAGAACACTCCAAAGAGTACAGGATATGGAGATGAGAAAGCAGAGGATGCTGAGGAGAGTCCAATAAAGTAAGAAGAGAATTAGTAGCCTAGAAGTCAAGAAAAAAGCATTTCAAGGAAGAGAGAGTACAGAACAATGGCCAGGCATGGTGGCTCATGCCTGTAATCCTAGCACTTTGGGAGGCCGAGGCAGGTGGGTCACCTGAGGTCAGGAGTTTGAGAATAGCCTGGCCAACACGGTGAAACCCTGTTTCTATTAAAGATACTACAAATAAAAATAAATAATGGTAACAAATTAGCTGGATGTGGTGGTGCATGCCTGTAATCCTAGCTACACGGGACAAGAATTGCTTGAACCTGGGAGGCAGAGGTTGCAGTGAAGCGAGATCTTGCCATTGCACTCCAGCCTGGGGGACAGAGTGAAACTGTGTCTCCAAAAATAAATAAATAAATAAATAAAATGTTAAATGTTGTTAAATCAAGTACAGTAAGAACTGAGAGCTGACCTTTGGAATTAGCTACATGGAAGTAGTTTACGACCTTGACAAAATAAGTTTGGATAGAGCAGTGGAGATAAATGCCTGACTGGAGTTGAGTTCAAGAGAGTGCCAAAACAAGAAATGAAGTGGTAGGTAGATGAGAAACGGGGTCAAAAATGGATTAGGAACTTGTGGAAGTTCTCTTTTGACTGCTCAGGATGATCAAAGCACAGCAGTGGGGGGAAAAAATCACTATATATTCTAGTAACATTGATCTGGTTTACTAAGCAATTTTGGGAGCAAATCTATAAAAGCAGGCTGATAAAAAACTAAGAGGGCTCTGAATGCCATAGTCATGAGTGTCAAACCTTATTCCACGAGCAATTCTACAAACAATGAAAATTTATGAGTGTGGAAGCAAGATCAGGGATGTGATTTCTTTTATAGCAGTAAGTAGACTGGATTGGAGGAACTCGTAGTAGAGGAACTTGTAAGACATTCAGTCTCAGGGAAAAGGAGGCTCTCAAAGGAAGTAATCATAAGCAGGGGATATAGGGACATTGTGAAAGAACAGATAAATCCTATTGTATGAAATGGTATGTAGAACGAGTGAAAGGAAAAGATGAGGCAAGACAAAACATTAAGGTTTTAAACTTACATACCTCAGAGAATGAGGTCATTATCAGAAAGAGGAAACATTAGAGGAACAGCAAGTATCAAGTAATGATGAGCTTGCTTTGAAGCACTCAGAGGAGATGATGGAGAATCTCAGCAAGCACTGGGAGATGTATCTGGAATGGATGCAGAGGTAATAGTGACAGATACTTGGGAGTCTGTGTTCTACACGAAAGTAATACCTGATGCTAAGAATGAATAACCACCATCAGAGCATGTAGAGAAAACAAAATCCCAAGAGCATAACCTGCCTACTCTTTAGTGGGCAGGAGGGGAAAGCATGGTACAAATATGACAGAAGTAGCACTCAGGTCAGAAGAGAACTATGAGATCACAGAAAGATATCAAAAAAGTGCTCAACAACATTATCCAAATGCTGAAAACAAATGGGAGTGATTTAAAGACTAAGACAAAGTTTTTGGAATCAGAGACTGGGAACCTACTAGCGAATATTAAGAGAGCTTCAGATCAGTAGTAGGAATAAACACAGAGAAGTTAAAATATCTTAGATGTAAGTATAAGGTAAAAAATGAAGGTTGGGTACATTTTCAGCTTAAGAAGGAGCAGAAAAAGCCTAAGTAAAGATATACAAGAGATGATACTTGAAGGAACAAGATATCATGGAGAGGGCAAAAACAGGATCAAGGAAATGCAACTAAGGATACATAATACAGAAAAAAAATGAGAAAAATGAGATTTGGAAGAGGTAAGAATGGTAAAATACAACACAATTTTGTGATGGGAGAAAGAAGAAACATAAAGAAGCCCAGAGAGATCTATTTTCCTGATGAAATGAGCAACAGTGTAAAAAGTATTAAATAAATATTAAAGTGAACTAACCTGAGATAAAGAGGGAAAATATTTAAAATGGAAACTTAAAATACTGTAAAAAAGATCTGGAGGAACTACTTTGGGAAACCCTAGAGGAAGAACAAAAGATAATGAAAGAATCATTGAGCAGCACGAAAGGCACATATAAGACAGTCCATTAATTTCCCATGGGTTTACCTGGACTAGGGTCAATGTTTGCTAACAGCTCCAAATGGGGTCTTAGTCGGTTCAAGTTTGCTGGGTCTCCAGTCCGCTGGAGAGCAATTGTTAGTTCCTGAACACTCTGTGCAAAAGAGGCTGGGGTCTGCAACTTAAAAAAGATAAATGTTAACTTTCCCAAAGGTCGGATAATCTTTTAAATATAAAGATTATTTGTATTACAATCATTTTTACAATTTATTAAATTTAATTTTTATCTTCCCATATACCCTACACTTTGGGCAGATTAGATTACTTGCTACCTAAATAAATTCTCTACTTCTCTGCATCCAGAGCTTGGCACACTGTGTACTGTATTGCCTCTGCTGTCACATTCTTCAAATGTGAGACCTCTCTCAATTCAGCCTCCCATCAGTTAGATATATTGATGAGTCATCTTTGTGAATTGTTAATTCCTGTTTCTCTCTCCATTAATTTACTAGAATTAGTGCTTTTCTCATCACTTTTAATAAATTCTCTTTTGTATTATCCAATATCGTAACCTTAGCAATATGTGGTTATTTAAATTTAAGTTAATTAAATAAAATAAAAATTTCAGTTCATCAGTTGCAAAAGTCACATTTCAAGTGCTTAATAGCCATGTGTGACTAGTGATCACCATATTGGACAGTGCATACACAGAACATTTTCATGATTACAGAAAGTTCTGTTGCTCTATGAAATATCACACACACCGCAAAGTTTACCAGTTTGTTGTACAAAGGTCTCTGGATATTAAATTTAAAGCACTGCGGGTGATGTGAGAAAATTATTGTAGGATATACACCTAGTTACACAGTTCAGTTCAGACAGGAAGATTAACCACCTTGTAGAATCTTTATAAAAGGCAAGCCAGGCCAGGCACAGTGGCTCACGCCTGTAATCCTAGCACTTTGGGAGGCTGTGGTGGGCAGATCACGAGGTCAGGAGTTCGAGATCAGCCTGGCCAACATGGTGAAACCCCATCTTCACTAAAGACACAAAAAATTCGCTGGGTGTGGTAGCACGTGCCTGTAATCCCAGCTACCTGGGAGGCTGAGGCAGGAGAATCGCTTGAACCTGGGAGACAGAGATTGCAGTGAGCTGAGATAGTGCCATTGCACTCCAGTCTGGGTGACAGAGCAAGACTCCATCTCAAAAAAAAAAAAGAAAAAAGCAAACCAAGTTTCTCTTCAGAGGTAGAAAGGTACTCCTTTAATAGATCATTACTAAGCATTTCTGTAAATTATAAATCAGTTGCAAAACTTCAGATATAAGCTCCTGTCCAAACCTAAGAGTTGCAGGTAAAGTCTGGTTAAAGGTATCCAGGGAAGACTTACAGGGCAGAGCAAACAACCTACATTGTAACTAAAAATTATGTACCACCTTTTTTTCCCCCTAAAGAGACAGGGTCTCACATAGCTCACTGCACCCTCAAACTCCTGAGCTCAAGGATTCTCCCACCACAGCCTCCCAACTAGGTGGGACTACAGGCGCCTACCACCCCACCTGGCTATGGTTTTTTTTTTTTTGGTGGCAATGAGTGTCCCAATGTTTCCCAGGTTGTGCCCAAACTTCTGGCCTCAAGCAATCCTCCTACCTTGGCCTCTCAAAGTGTTGAGATTACAGGCATAAGCCACTGTGCCCACTCTACACCAGGCATTTAAAACACGTATTTCCCAATTCTCACTGTATTACCCATTCAAGGGATTCTATCTTTAGAAATAGAAAAAAAAAAAGGCGGGGGGAAATAGCTTGGTAAAAGGTTAGTGTATTCTACAGTGAGAATGCCCAAGTTCAAATCTACTTCTGTCATTTACTATCTATGTGATGCTGGAAAAACATATTAACTTCCCTTTGTCTTTGTCTAAAATGGATAATACAGGGCTGTTGAGAGGATTAAATGAATTATTTAAAACCACTAGATACATACTAAGATTTTAGTAAATGTTCATTATTTTTTTTTAGGTTACTCTTACTATTTGACTCTATTTCTCTAAATTAAATGTAGAGTGGTCTCTAGAGTGGGTAATCATCTCTGTGATTCTAGTAAAAATAAAATAAAATACAAAATAAATAAAATTAAAAATATAAACTAATCATCTCTTTATATGAACAAAGTGGTATTATAATGTGATTGGTTATGACACGACACTGGCTATAACTAAAATTTACAAAAGCTATACAGTATTCACTTTAATATACATTTGTTAAATGAATTACCAAAAGGCCAAGATTAGTCTAAGAAGTAAGGAACAAAAAAGGTTCTACCTTGTCAATAATGGACTGCATATGAGATTTGTGAGACTGGTCTCCATAAAGTAAAGAGGACCATTGGTCTGGTGCAATTCGTAAGCCTGCTTCCATAGCAATCTGCACTATCTGGGAGTCATGTTCTCGCCGCAGAGCTTCATAGGTTCTAAATTCTTCTTTCAGCTGCATCAAAGAAGAGTCTTCATCACGTTTGGTGACCTAATAAGACACAAATAATCTCATAATGAAGTCAAAAAAATTAGTTTATGCTTTATAGGAACACATAATTTTTAACGTAACAATTTTAGCAGCAACAACAAGATTAAATGAATATACCATTTGCCTGCAAAATATTTTCTCCTCAACTTGTTGAGGTAGGTATATTGTTATCATCCCATTCTGAGTCAAGTTGGATTTAGGCCAACATTTTCTCGATAGGTCTTTCAGAAAGAATAAACAGGCTGAAAATCTTTTATCCAAAATGCCTGGGCCAGAAGTGTTATCAGATTTCAGATTTTTTCAAATTTTGGAATATCTGCATTAAACCACTTGAGTATCCTTACTCTGAAAATCCGAAACGCTCCAATGAGCATGTGAGCATCATGCTGGTGTTCAAAAAGTTTTGGATTTTGGGTTTTTGTATAGTCAATCTGTATGTGCTGGAATGAAATCCAATGATTTGACAGACTTCAACATACACATGCAGTTTAAGGTGTGTATGTGTGTATATGCATTTTTGAAAAGAAAAAAGCACTAATACGATTACATATTCTGAAAAACAATGTTTCTTCTCCATAAATGTGGATTATGACTCTTGGGCTTGCCTGACAATGAGCTAGCTGGGATTGATGACTGCAGAGCTTCAGATGCTGGTTTAATTCTAAAAATGATTTAATTTGTAATTGGCTTAATTCTCCATGGAGTTTTGTGGGATGGGCTACTACCAGAAAGTGTAAAGTGTGAGATGCTAGACTAATCATAATGATTATGATTAAATAATATCATTTAGTAATAAAAATAGCTACCACGTTTTGAGCACCTGGCATGTGCCAGCCAATATATTAAATTATATTATTAACCATTATAGCACTGGATCAAGTCATTGACTTCTCTTGTTGAGGTAGGTGTACTGGTATCACCCCAATAACTTACATTCTGAGTCAAGTTGGATTTAGGCCAAATGCTTAACAAATCAAAGCAAAATAATTAAGTGTAGCTTAAGATAACCTCTACCCTAATATATTTCAGAACACATTTTGCCTTGTTAACCTTTTATTGCCATAAGGACTCATATTCTTCTTGTATGTAATTCCCGTTTTTTTCCCTCTCACCAAAGAAACTACAAAATATTGTAATCAGGACTTCTAAGTCACACTGATATAAAATTAATGTGAGTGGTGGCATGTGCCTGTAGTCCAGCTACTGAGGCTGAGCGGAGGGATTGCTTAAGCCCAAGAGTTGAAGGCCAGCCTGGGCAACACGACAAGACTCTATCGCTCAAAAAACAAGTAAATAAATAAATGCATTCTACTCGTATTACAAGGAAGAAAGTCTAACTTACTTTTTGTTAGGAACATCTATATAAGACCAAATCGATAAAAATCAAGAACTGGCCGGGCGTGGTGGCTCAAGCCTGTAATCCCAGCACTTTGGGAGGCCGAGACGGGCGGATCACGAGGTCAGGAGATGGAGACCATCCTGGCTAACACGGTGAAACCCCGTCTCTACTAAAAATACAAAAAAACTAGCCGGGCGAGGTGGCGGGCGCCTGTAGTCCCAGCTACTCCGGAGGCTGAGGCAGGAGAATGGCGTACACCCGGGAGGCGGAGCTTGCAGTGAGCTGAGATCCGGCCACTGCACTCCAGCCCGGGCGACAGAGCAAGATTCCGTCTCAAAAAAAAAAAAAAAAAAAAAGAAGAAGAAAAAAAAATCAAGAACTATAGTCACAAAAACTGAATATATTGTGCCATTATTAAAAGGCAAGTCAAAAGACCAAATGCATATGTTTAGCACTCCCTCAATATATGCTGAACCTCATTAAAATGTAAAGTATGCTTTCTATATGTAACAATGGTTCCTTGAACTTGGCTCTCACCACTCAATCTTTAACTAAAAACAATCAAGGACTTCCAAGAGATGAAATGTCTAAGTCTCAGAACTTTATTCTACTAAGAAAGATCAAATTATCTTGCAGCTCAAAAGGCTTTTCCAATGGAAATACAGGAGACACTAAAAGGACACAGCCGGAATACAGCTGTATGGATACAGATTCCTGCAAGGAAAATAATCATGACCTGAGTGAAAAAGCAGATTTTTACAAATTTCTAATTTTCTTTATTCCTATTTTTTTTTTTTTTTTAGGTGGAGTCTTGCTCTGTCACTCAGGCTAGAGTGCAGTGGCACGATCTTGGCTCACTGTAACCTCTGTCTCCCGGGTTCAAGCAATTCTCCTGCCTCACCCTCCCCAGTAGCTGGGATTACAGGTGTGTGCCACCACAACTGGCTAATTTTTTTTATTTTTGATTTTTAGTAGACACAGGTTTTTTCACTAAGTTGGCCAGGTTGGTCTCGAACTCAAATGATCTGCCCACCTCAGCCTCCCAAACTGCTGGAAATACAGGTGTGAGCTACTGCGCCTGGCCATATTCCTGTTAATGCTTTAGAGTTCAGAGAGGTTCACTTCATGGGTATTCTGGGTTTTCTTGAGTCACATATTCTTCTTTACAGGGGAAGGTTGAATGTTTTCTTTCCAAAGCTTCCTATATTGTATCTGTCTGGTGCTGTTAATGGATAACAATTAACAATGGAAGCAGACAGACGTTCCAGAATGTATTCTGAACTACACTGTAAAATCATGTTACTCTAACCACTACAACAAGAGTGAGTTATTCAGAGACAATCTGGACCAGTTAAAGTAATTTTAGCTAGAGGTTCTTACAGCTTCAGAGGTACCTACAGAAAATAGAGGCCCATTTTCAACATATAGTCTGACTCCACAAAGACACAGAATAAGACCAGCATTTAGCTAGAGCTTTAAAAATTTTGTTTAAATGAAATATATATGCCCTCCTGCTAATTTTGTAAGCCATTTCCTCCTTCTCAAAGGATGAGAGAACAGAATTTAGTAGAATAGCTAATGTGGCATTTTTTTAGTTTATGAGTGTCAGATGACAAGAATGTGGTGATCTGAGAATGGATTTCCTTACAGCTAGCATGAATGAATTAACAATTTTTTTAAAGACACGGTTTTCAAGTACTGGTTATAAGCTGTGTCAGAATCAAGACAGTTTGATTTTTAAAAGTCAGGAAAATAGGCTGCGTATGGTGGGTCATGCCTGTAATCCCAGCACTTTGGGAGACCGAGGTGGGCAGATCATCTGAGGTCAGGAGTTCAAGACCAGCCTGGCCAACATGGTGAAACCCTGTCTTTACTAAAAGTTAAAAAAAAAAAAATTAGCCAGGTATGGTGGCAGGCACCTGTAATCCCAGCTACTTAGAAGGCTGGAAGCAGGAGAACTGCTTTACCCAGAAGGCAGAGGATGCAGTGAGCCAAGACTACACCACTGCACTCCAGACTGGGTGACAGAGCAAGACTGCATCTCAAAAAAAAAGTCAGAAAAATAATACTGGAAGAACAATAAATGATACATGGTGAGTAGCAATGTTTGAGGCAGTGCTTATTCAATTTGGGATAAGAGACTATGTCCAGTATTACCATATAAACTGAAATGGCAAATGGAACTTCATTGTATATGTGGAATTACACTAGGAAAAAATCTCTGAATAAAATTTATTTGGCTGGGCACGCTGGCTCACGCTTGTAATCCCAGCATTTTGGGAGGCTGAGGCGTGCAGATCACCTGAGGTCAGGAGTTCGAGACCAGCCTGGCCAACATGGTAAAACTCCGTCTCTACTAAAAATACAAAAATTAGCCGGGCATGGTGATGGGCACCTGTAATCCCAGCTATTCGGGAGGCTGAGACAGGAGAATCGCTTGAACCCAGGAGGTAGAGGCTGCAGTAAGCAGAGATCGTGCACTACACTCCAGCCTGGGCAACAGCAAGACTTCGTCTCAAAAAAATAAAAATAAATAAATAAAATTTATTTGTGCTTCAATAACTCTGTCTTCAGACCAATTCTGCACAGTCTTGGTAAGAAATTGACAAAGTTTCTTAGTCTCTTCGAATACAAAAATCTATAAACCTTGATTTGATCTATGTTGTTCAATATCGAACATACAAAAATTCAATATAATAGGATTTAACTATAATAAGACACCATCTACATTCTTTAAAAGAATACAGAAAAATTGCTGAAATTTTCTGAAAAGACACAGGCAACTTTATTAAACTCAAAGTTTTATTACTTAAGTTTGGGGAAATAACAATGCTTCCTTTCAAGCTGAGCTTTAATGTAGGTTCATACCTTGAAACAGGAGGCTCTATAAAGGAGCTGAACAACATGCCCAATGCTAGTTTTAGAGGCTTGAGGAAACCGTGGCTCCAACCTTTGCACCACAAAGAGAACCAATACTTTTCTTGACAAAGCAGAACCATCTTCTAAGGCCAGCAGAACCAGCTTTAAAGCTTCCTCCTGCATTGCTAGGGAAAGTTGGGCAAAACCAAAATTTATCAAGTACATAGATAAGATAAATCCATTTATTAGAAGGGGAATATTTAATCATTTCTGCAGCTGTTCACTCAATTAACTGGCAATACAAAAAGATTAACCAGCAACACACTTTTACACCATTTTTGTGGGCAATTTTGTACTACATTCTATATATTTTATAAAGAAAACGGATTAAGTGATTAATATATTTAAGAAAAACTTCTATCAAAATGAATGAACTTCCTGCGACAGGTGTGAAAAAAAGGAAAAATTTAAAAACTTAAAAAAAGAAACAACTTTTGGCATTAAGAGAAAAGTTTTAAGTTCACTTAGTAAGTCCACTAAGTTATGTGGAATTGCCCAAGCCATGAACATCAAACAAGACATTACTTGGTAACAATAAAATACTGCAAAGAACTAGGCTTTGTACATCACTTATAATTCCTACATCATAATTTCAGAACTACCAGCAGAATAAATACCAAAACTTAATTATGTACCTGGTCCAAGGAACTGGCATCCTCTAGCCCTTACTGCTGCCCAAAGATTGGAAGAAAGTTGCTGAGGATTCTGGTGCTGGAGAATGAGCTCTGTAACTGTTCGTTCACCTAAAGATCGAGCTGCCCTCATGGCACGAATCCTGCCTTCTTCTTCTACTAGTTGACAGTGGACTAGAGTCACAAGCTTCCTCTGCATTGGGCGACTCAGAACACTCTGAGTAGTGCTGTTCAGACCCACTCCTTTAAAAGAGGAAAGAAGTTATTCCTAGGTTCAAAATGCAATTTTAAAGTCCAGGAGCAATTCTTCTGTTGGGTTAACTTGTGAGTATGTGAAGAGACTACAGTATTTAAAATAAACAACAAATAAAACCACACACGTAAAGCTTACTTATGTATATATTTTTAAAGTATACAAATGTATACATGAGTTATCTCATGTGCATTTAACATTCATTACAACATTAAATATACCATTACTCATTTTAATCATAGAGGAAGAAAGAAAAAAGGACTAGACAACATTGATAATTAGTTTAAAATCTAAATCTTGAGGTCCTAAGAGTTCTGGTATATTATTTCATAGTGGTTAATTTTACTTTCCTAATTAAATAGCAAGCCCTTTCTGTGCAGTAATGGCAACTTCCATATTTATTATACCGCCTATAGCATAGCATATAAAACTGGATAGAAGGCAAACCATTCAGAGTTGTCAAATGATGGAAAGCACTTCTGAGGTAAGTAGTTACATTTGCTTTTATGATCATTCAAATAATGTTTCCATCATTACATAAACTCAAAATTCACTATTTTATTTGCTGTGGTTTGTGTAATGATATTTAGCACAAAATGAGTTTAGTTTACAATTGGTAAATTTCATTAATATTCACTTAATAGCTCACAATTTTTATGGTAACAAGTTTCTTTAGTAGACATTAACTTAGTATGGATAATTGCATCAAATTTACCTCTAGTAGGTTTTTTGGGAATTTCTCAGGACTTATAATATATAGGATTATGTACTGAGTATTTAAAAAAGCAATTTTACTCTAAATAAGAAACAAAAACAAACTTACCTCTAGCACTGCTGAGCGGTTTTAAGTACAATGCTAATTCTTCTACACATTTCTTAGCTTCCTCATAATGCTTTGTGTCTTCAACCCCACTACACAAAGTAATAGGTTGCTGCTCAGGGACCTGGAGGCCAAAAGAAAAGATCTGTATGAGTGCTCGATTCATTAATTAAATGTTTTATTTAGTATAGTTTATGGACTCATAATGCTAACACCGGCAACATCAAAACACCCACTGAATTTACTGAATTCTTTCAAAAGATCTTTCCTATTAACACGTATCTTTGCATTCCTTTGTTTTGTTTCTCTAACAGCCTAATTAAGATAAAATCCACATACCATACAACTGATTGGTTTAAAGTATATACAATTCCATGGTTTTCAGTATATTCACAGTTGTGCAAACATAACCACAATGAACTTTAGAACCTTTTCATTAGCCCAAAAAGAAACACAGTACCCTTTTAACAATTACCCCTTATTTTTTCCCAACCATCCACCAACCTTTGGAAAGATGAATGTATTTTCTATGGATTTGCCTATTCTGGACATTTCGTACAAGCAAAATCAACACAATATATAGTCTTTTCTGACTTGCTTCTTTCACTTAACAATGTTTTCAAAGGTCTTCCAGGTTGTATCAGTACTTCATTTTCATCACTGAATAACATTCCATTGTATAAATATACCACACTTTATTTATACAATCATCAATTGACAGACATATGAGTTGTTTCTATTTTTGACTACTATGAATAATGCTGCTATGAACATCTGTGTACAAGTTTTTGTGGACAAAAGTTTTTGTTGCTCTTTGGTATATAACTAGGAATCTGTATTTAACCTTTTGAAAAACTGCCAAACTATTTTCCAAAAGCAGAGTAGCATTTTATATGCCCACCAGGAGTGTATAAGGGTTCCAATACTTCTACATTTAATGTAGAAAGATAATTCTTCTACTTATTATTATCTTTATTATAGCTATCCTGTTGGGTGGAAAGTAGTAATTCATTGTGGTTTTTCTAAATTTTATTTTAAATTAATAATAATTGCATATATTTATGGGGTACAACGTGACTTTTGATTGATACGTTTACAACATGAGATGACTAAAGCAGGTTAATTAACAAATTCATCACCTCACATTTTTTTTGTAGATTTTAAGTAAAATCTACTCTTTTAGCAATTTTGAAACATACAATGTATTACTATTTACAGTCACTATTCTGTGCAACAGATCACTAAAGGTATTCATCTGGTCTAACTGAAGCTTGGTATTCTTTGATAATTATCTCTTCTTCCCATCTATCTTCCTCCGACTTCATTGCGGTTTTGATTTGTATTTCCCTGATAGCTAATGATGTTGACCATCCTTTCATATGCTTATTATCCACTTGTATATCTTCTCTGGAGGAATGTCTATTCAGATCTTTTGCCCATTTTGCCTAGTAAACTTTATTTTGTAGAACAGTTTTAGATTTACAGAAAAGTGGCAAAGATAGTACACAGAATTCTCATTATCCTGTATTCAGTTTCCCCTCTTATTATTACTACTATTATTTTTGAGACGGAGTCTCCCTCTGTCACCCAGGCTGGACTGCAGTGGCACCATCTTGGCTCACTGCAACCTCCACCTCCCGGGTTCAAGTGATTCTTCTGCCTCAGCCTCCTGAGTAGCTGGGACTACAGGAGCAAGTAACCACGCCCAGCTAACAGTTTCCCCTATTATTAACATCTTACATTGGTATGGTACATTTGTTAAAATTAATGAGCCAATATCAACACATTCATAATTAACAATTAAAATCCATATGTTAATCAGATATCCTTAGTTTTCAACTAATGTTCTTTCTCAGTTCCAGGATCCCATTCAGGATACCGTATTACAGTTAGTCTTCAGAGACAGAGTCTTGCTCTGTCACTCAGGCTGGAGGGCAGTGGCAGCATCTGGGCTCACTGCAACCTCTGCCTCCCAGGTTCAAGTGATCCCCCACCTCAGACTCCTGAGTAGCTGGGACTGTAGGCACACGCCACTACACCCAGCTAATTTTGTATTGTTTCGTAGAGATGGAGGTCCCACTACATCGCCCAGACTGGCCTCAAACTCCTGGCCTCCACCCACCTTGGCCTCCCTCTCTCCCTCCATGTCTCTCCCTTTTTTTTTTTTTTAAGTTGAGACAAAGTCTCACTCTGTCGCCCAGGTTGGAGTACAGTGGCATAATCTCGGCTCACTGCAACTTCCACCTACCAGGTTCAAGAGATTCTCATGCCTCAGCCTCCCGAGTAGCTGGGATTATAGGCATGCGCCACCATGCCCAGCTAATTTTGTGTATTTTTAGTAGGACGGGATTTCACTGTGTTGGCCAGGCTGGTCTCCAACTCCCGGCCTCAAGTGATCTGCCCAACTCAGCCTCCCAAAGCGCTGGGATTACAGGTGTGAGCCACTGCGCTGGCCCTTCCATGTCTCTTTAAGTTCCTCTTGGCTTGGACAGCTTTCTCAGACTTTCCTTGTTTTAATGACCTTGACAGTTTTGAGGAGTACTGGTCTGGTATGTTGCAGAATGCCCCTAAACTGGGATCTAGGATCTGTCATTTTTCTCATGAGTATACTGTGGTTATGGATTTTTGGAAGATCATAGGGGAAAATTACCATTTTTATCACAGCACATCAAAGCTACATACCACCAACATGACTTATTACTGCTGATGTTAAATTTGATCAGCTGGTTTAGTCAGTGTTTACCAGGTTTCTCCACTATAAAGTTCCATAATCTCCCACCTTCCAAATTGTACTTTTTGAAAGGAGTCACTACGCATAGCCCACACACACTCTCCATCCTTGAGAGCAGAATATTTATGTAATTAATTTGGAATTCTGCATGGGAGATTTGTTTCTTTCTTCCATTTATTTATTCAATCATTTAATTTTATCATGTAGACTCAAGGATATTTATCTTATACCTGGGTTATAATCCAGTTCCATTTATTTTGTTGTTCAAACTGTTTTAGCTTTGGCCACTGAGAGCTCTTTCAGTTGGCTCCTGTGTGCCTTTGATATAGCCCCCATTACTCTGTGTATGTGTCTGTGTGTGTTTTGAATACTTCTCTACACTTTCCAGTGCTACAAGCTACTCCAGACTCATTTTGTGTATTTCCTGTCTCAGTCTTAGAATTAGCCATTTCTCCAAGGAACTCTGGTTCTCTTTATTGGAGAATGGTATTAGAAACCAAGATATGAATGCTATGTTTGCACATTGCTATTGGGGTGCTGTTCTTTCTAGGCCATTTTAGATGACAGAGCAAGGAAATATGTCAGTGTAATAACCCGAGATATACACGTATCTATTTCTGTATGCAACCATCTGTATCCATATCAAGCTAAAAATGAGTTCATATTGATGCCTCCAACTCTAATCCATTACCACATGAATCATTCTAACCTCTTCCTCCTTGCTTATCTGTAAACTGGCTCCAACCATTTGCCATTCATTTACTTAACTGTTCAATTCTAATATGTTTTATATATACAGCAGTATCAGAATTTGTACCCCTGTGGGAAAAGACTAGAGTACACTGCTTATAGATAATATCTTCCTCCATCTTTAATCTTACATAATCCTCTTTCTCCTCCACCCCTTTAGTGAAATTGTTTCATATACTTCAGATTGTTTGCCATAATCTTTATAAAGTTCTACAGTTTTTGCAAATTCAGTGTCATATAGCAACAATTATAGAATCATAAAGAACAGCTTTACTGCCCTAAGAAATACTGTTTTACCAATTCAATCCTCCCTCCCTACTCCTAAATCCATGGCAACCACTGATACTTCTATTGTTGCTATGGTTTTACCTTTTACAGATATCACATAATTGGAATCATACAGTATGTGGCCTTTTCACACTGCTATCTTTCACTTAGCAGTTATATACATTGAGATGTATCTATGTCTTTTTGTGACTTGACAGCTATGTCTTTTTATTACTTCATTTTATACAATGTTCCACTGTATGGATATACCACTGTTTATCCATTCACCTATTAAAAGATATCTCAAGTGCTCTCATTTTTTGGCAATCATGAATAAAGTTGTTATAAATAGTCATGTGTGGGTTTCTGTGTAGACATAAAATTTTCAAGTTAACTGGGTAAATATCTATTATGTTAAGCTTATAAAGAAACTGCCAAACTGTCTTGCAAAGTAGCTATACCATTTTTCATTTCCAAAAGGATGAGAGGTTTTGTTGCTCCATATCCTCACCAGCATTTGGTGTTGCTAATGTTTTGGATTTTCGTCATTCTAATTCGTGTGTAGTGGTTTCTCACTTGCTTTAATTTGCAATTACTTAAAGACAAACTGCTCAGCTACTTTTCATTTTGCTGATTTGCCATTTGTATAATCTATTTGACGAGGTGATTGTTCAGCTCTTTGTCCATTTTAAAAATTGGGTTGTCTTTTTATCACTGAGTTGTAACAGTTCCTCACATATTTTACACATAAATCTTTATCAGAAATAGGATTTTACAAGTGTTTTCTCACATTCTGTGGGTTGTTCGTTTTGCTTTCTTGTTGGTATCTTTGTTTTTTGTTGTCGCTGTTGTTTTTGAGATAGGGTCTCACTATGTCGCCCAAGCTAGAGCGTAGTGCTGCGATGGAGGCTCACTGCAGCCTCGATGGGGTGATCAGGCTCAGGTGATGCTCCCACCTCAGCCTCACAGACAGGTGGGACTACAGGTATGTGCCACCACACCCAGCAATTTTTTTTTTTTTTTGTATTTTCTGTAGAGATGGGGTTTTGCCATGTTGCCTAGGCTGGTCTCAAACGATCCATCCATCTTGACCTCCCACAGTGCTGGGATTACAGACGTGAGCCACTGTGCCCGGCCAATTGTTCATATCTTTGAAACACAGTTTTTAATTTTGATGAAGTTCAACTAATCTTTTTCTTTTGTTCCTTGTGCTTTTTGGTGTCATATCTTAAAAAAAACCACTGCCTACTCCATGGTCATGAAGACTTACGTCTATATTTTCTTCTAAGAGTTTAGTAGTTTTAGTTCTTATATTTAGCCTTTGATCCATTTTGAGTTAATATGAGTAAACGTTTATTCAAGTTTTAAGTTTCTTTTAAACAATGATCTGTAGTCTTCAAAATATAGTTTTACATTTCTTTTTTTTTTTTTTTTTTTTTTGACAAAGTCACTCTGTTACCCAGGTTGGAGGGCAGTAGTGTGATTTTAGCTCACTGCAACCTCCGCCTACTGGGTTTAAGCGAGTCTCATGCCTCAGCCACCTAAGTAGCTGGGATTACAGGATTACCTTCTCACGCCTGGCTAATTTTTCTATTTTTTTGGGTAGAGATAGGGTTTCACCTTGTTGGCCAGGCTGGTCTTGGAACTCCTGGCCTCAAGAGATCTGCTAGCCTCGGCCTCCCAAACTATTGAGATTACAGACATGAGCCACTGCACCTGGCCTAATTTTACATTTCTTTTGTTAAATATATTAATATTTTTTTAATGCTCTTGTAGATGAAATTGATTTCTATTTTCAGATTGTCCATTGCTAGTGTACAGAAATACAACATATATATTATTAATTTAACAAATCTTCATTAAGGGCCTACTATGTGCCAGAAAGCCTTTCTTACGTGTGTAAGAAAACTATTATTAACATATTATGGATGAAAGTATGCAACACAGCTGGGCGCGGTGGCTCACGCTTGTAATCCTAGCACTTTGGGAGGCCGAGGCGGGCGGATCACGAGGTCAGGAGATCGAGACCACAGTGAAACCCCGTCTCTACTAAAAATACAAAAAATTAGCCGGGTGCGGTGGCGGGCGCCTGTAGTCCCAGCTACTCAGGAGGCTGAGGCAGGAGAATGGCGTGAACCCAAAAGGCGGAGCTTGCAGTGAGCCAGAGATCGCACCACTGCACTCCAGCCTGGGGGACACAGCGAGACTCCACCTCAAAAAAAAAAAAAAAAAAAAAAAGAAAGTATGCAACACTAGCTGGATATGGTGGCTGATGCCTGTATTCCCAGTACTCTGGGAGGTCGAGACTGGTGTATCACTTGAGGCCAGGAGTTTGAGACCAGCATAGTCAATGTGGCGAAACCCTGTCTCTACTAAAAATACAAAAATTAGCTGGGTATGGTGGTACACACCTGTAATCCCAGCTACTTGGAAGGTTAAAGCACGAGAATCACTTGAACCTGAGAGGCAGAGATTGCAGTGAGCCAAGATATGCCACTGTACTCCAGCCTGGATGACAGAGTAAAGAAAAAAAGAAAGAAAGAAATTATGAAACATTGTAAACACATTTTTACACCTTAGAAACACTTTTGCTTTTTCAGACAACTGATATTTATATACTCATTCTATATCCTGCAACTTTGCCTAGTTTTTTGTTTCTAATAGCTTTTCCTTTGTAGATTCCTTAACATTTTCTATATATAAGACCATGCCATCTGTGAATGAGATTGTTTCTATTTTTTACCTCTTCTCTGAATGTCATTGGTTTAATTTACTTGCCTAATTGCCCTGGCTAGAAGGTCCTGTATGATGTTCAACAGAAATAGTTAAGAGTAGAGATCCTCAACTCGTTCCTGATCTTAAAGTAAAAGCTTCTAGTCTTTCGCCATTCAGCATGTTAGCTGTGGGTTTTTCATCCATGTCCTTTGGGTTGAAGAAGTTTTTTCCTAGTTGTTTCAGTGCTTTTATTATGAAAAGGTATTGGATTTTGCCAAATGCTTTTTCTGTGTCTATTGAGATGATCATATGTGTGCAATTTTGCAACTTTCACTGATACAGTGAATTACATTAATTGGTTTGCAGATGTTAAATCAACCTTACATTCCTAGGACAAACTGGTGATGATATATTTTAAAGTCTAATTTATTTTTTCTTTTTCCTTTTAGATGAAAGGAAAATTTAGGAAATTCTTTTATTGTGATAATATATACATAACACAAAATTTACTACCTTAACCATTTTTCAGTCTATAAAGCATTAAGTGTGTTCTAATGGTTCCCAAACGTTGTGCTATAGTTTTTTTCACCTTTCTCGTCTTTCATTTCAGTTAGTATCTACTGAGTAAAACTGCCAGAAGCAGCTGCACCTTCACTACTGAGTAAAGTGCAGTGGTTTTATGAACAATAGTTTTCTCAATGTTAAAAAAAGGTCCTTATGACTTACCTCTTAGGTTTCTTTTCTTTTTTTGAGACAAGGTCTCACTCTGTCACCCAGGCTGGAGTGCAGTGGTGCGAATCTTGGCTCACTGCAACCTCTGCCTCCTGGGTTAAAGTGATTCTCATACCTTGGCCTCCCAAGTAGCTGGGATTACAGGCACATATCATCGCACCCAGCTCATTTTTTTGTATTTGCGGTAGGGACAGGGTTTCACCATGTTGGCCAGGCTGGTCTCGAACTCCTGACCTCAAATGATCCATCCGCCTTGGCCTCCCAAAGTGCTGGGATTACAGACATGAGCCATCACACCCGGCCTTAGGTTTCTCTAGTGATCTGCATAACTAGGTTTATTGAATATCTGACAAGATTAAATGGATGCTACTGTACTATGACTAAAAAGCACTGGACTACCACAATAAATCTAACATGCTGAAATAAAGGATTTACAGTACCAAACAGAATTATACCTATTTAAATAGAAGGCAATGTTACCCAATTTTAATTCAACAGGTTTCTCTCAGGAGAAAAACACGCACAACACACACACACACACACACACACACACACACACACACACACACACAGAGAGAGAGAGAGACAGAGAGAGAGAGAAAGAGAGAAATTTAAAAGTATTAAGTCACCCATCTTACCTGAGCACCCACGAGCTGCAGCAATGCTGAGTTCACAGGGAGGAGCTCAATGTCTGTATTGATAGTGGTCTGGTCAAATGGGCAAGCCTTGCGGTGGAGTTTATTCAGGCACATCTTGCAGACAGTATGGCCACAACCCAAACTGATGGGCTTTCGAATTGTTTCGTCGAAAGTCTGAGTGCAAATTGGGCAGGAGAGGAAATCCGTCCATTGTGGAGCTTGTACAGGCATTGCTTCTGGAGTTACAATTCACGAACACAAACACACACGCAAATCTAAAGCAAAGATTCCACTGGAATCAAAATCTTTGAAAAAAAGTTTATCTTTTTTTTTTTTTTTAAATATCTTCTGTAGATACAGTCAGCACATAGTGTGAAATATAACCTGGAAAACAAAGAAAAAGGAAAAAAATTGAGTGTCTTTCTTTTCAATTAAACTGTTGAAAAAGAACCACAAGTCCAGTCTTATTTCACAACTTTTTATACCACATTTGTATTACTGTAATCCATCTTTTTACACTTTTACAGAATTACAGCCATGATAGAACATCTAGTTCCATTCCCTCATTTCAGAGATGGGAAGTAGTCCCCTGCCTGAGAGGAGATTTGAAGTTAGTAATAAAGTTCCATCCAGGACCCCAGTCTCTTAAGTTTATCTAAGTCCCTGAATTTTTTTTTTTTTTTGAGATGGAATTTTACTCTTGTTGCCCAGGCTGGAGTGCAATGGTGCAACCTCCATCTCCTGGGTTCAAGCAATTGTCCTGCCTCAGCCTCTCAAGTAGCTGGGATTACAGGCACGCGCCACCACGTCTGACTAATTTTGTATTTTTAGTAGAGACAGGGTTTCTCCATGTTGGTCAGGCTGGTCTTGAACTCCTGACCTCAGGTGATCCTCCCCCTCCACTTGGCATCCCAAAGTGCTGGGATTACAGGTGTGAGCCACCATGCCCGGCTAAATCTCTAATTAAAAAAAATAAATATATCTAAAAATTAATCTTGGCTGGGTACAGTGGCTCACACCTGTAATCCCAGCAATTTGGGAGGCCAAGGTGGGCAGATTCCTTGAGGTCAGGAGTTCGAGACAAGCCTGGCCAACCTGGTAAAACCCCATGTCCACTAAAAATACAAAAATTAGCCAGGCGTGGTGGCAGGCGCCTGTAATCCCAGCTACTCAGGAGGCTGAGGCGGGAGAATCACTTGAACCCAGGAGGCAGAGGTTGCAGTGAGCCGAGATCCGCCATTGCACTCCAGTCTGGGGAACAAGAGCAAAACTCAGTCTCAGAAGAAAAAAAAAAAAAAAAAAAAAAAAGCTTTGTTGGGGAAGGGGGTAGAGGGAGGGAAGAATTAACGACCAAGACATAAATAACTTTTGATGGCCAGGTGCAGTGTCTCAGGTTTGTAATCCCAGCACTTTGGGAGGCTGAGGCGGGTGGGTCACTTGAGGTCAGGAGTTTGAGACCAGACTGGCCAACATGGTGAAACCCCATCTCTACCAAAAATATAAAAAATTAGCCAGGCGTGGTGGTGCGTGGCTGTAATCCCAGCTATTCGGGAAGCTGAGTGAGGAGAATTGCTTGAACCCAGGAGGTAGAGGTTGCAGTGAGCCGAGATCCACCACTGCACTCCTACCTGGGTGACACAGTGAGACTCCATCTCAAAACAAACAAAAAAAACTTTTGACAACATAAGAATATTTTAAAAGTAGAAACAATTTACATAAACATATGTTTCCTCTGTATTTATACCACAATCTCAACAGACTCATACAAATTTTTCAGGCTGGGTGTGATGGCTCATGCCTATAATTCCAGCACTTTGAGAGACTGAGAAGGGAGGATTGCTTGAGCCCAGGAGTTTGAGACCAGCCTAGGTAACACAGGGAGACGCTATCTCTACAAAAATTAGCCAGGCATGGTGGCATGCACCTGTGGTCCCAGCGACCCAGGAAGCTAAGGGCTAAGGTAGGAGGATCACTTGAGCCCAGAAGTTTGAGGCTGCCTTGAGCCACGAACACGTGACTGCACTCCAGCCTGGGTGACAGAGCAAGACCCCATCTCAAAAAAGAAAAAAGAAAAAAGAACAAAAAGAAATCTTATTCCATTCCCAGGAAAAATTAAATTTAGTTAGATGACAAAAAAATGTTTTACTGGTCTTTACTATGTGTTCAGTACTAGGGATAAAAAATTATAAGTCATTCTAAGTCCATATGGAGCTTGCATTGTTTCTTTCACTAAACATATTACCAGCAATCACACAACTAAATATATGATTGCAAGTTATGGTAAGTGATATGTAGGTAAAGTATAGGGAGATACAAGCATATATAACAGAGCCAACCTGACCAAATTAGGGTAGAGCTGATGTACAGTTAAGTGATATTTATGGAAAGATTTTGAAGATGACTGCTGAATGAAAGTTAAGGGAAGAATAGTGTTTAATATGTGTGACATAGATTCTAGGTAAAGAAACAGCATAACCATAGATTCTGAGACTAGAAAGAATATAGTACAGATGAGGCTGGGCACAGTGGCCCACACCTGTAATCTCCAGCACTTTGGGAGGCGGAGGCAGGCTGATCACCTGAGGTTAGGAGTTTGAGACCAGACTGACCAACATGGAGAAATCCCGTCTCTACTAAAAATACAAAATTGGCCAGGCATAGTGGCACAATGCCTGTAATCTCACCTACTTGGGAGGCTGAAGCAGGAGAATCACTTGAACTCGGCAGACGAAGGTTGTGGTGAGCCAAGAGGGCACCACTGCACTCCAGCCTGGTAAACAAGAGCGAAACTCCTTTTCAAAAAAAAAAAAATAATAATAATATAGTACAAATGGGGAGCTAAAAAAAAAAGAAAAACAACAGTGAAACCAAAACCAAACAAAACACAGAACAGACAGCAAGAGGTATGAGATGAGACTAAAGAATTAGCAAGGACCAACTGGGCACGGTGGCTCACACCTGTAATCCCAGCACTTTGGGAGGCCAAGGTGTGCAAATCATGAAGTCAGGAAATCGAGACCATCCTGGCTAACACGGTGAAACCCCATCTCTACTAAAAATACAAAAAAATTAGCCAGACATAGTGGCAGGCACCTGTAGTCCCAGCTACTCGGGAGGCTGAGGCAGGAGAATGGCGTGAACCTGGAAGGCAGAGCTTGAAGTGAGCCGAGACAGCGTCACTGCACTCCAGCCTGGGTGACAGAGCGAGACTCAGTCTCAAAAAAAAAAAGAATCATCAAGGACTAAAGAACACAGGATCTTCTAACTTATATGATGGTATTTGGCTACTATGTGAAGAGTAGTGTAAAGCCATTGAAGGGGCAGGAGGTAACTCACTTTATTGTTTTGAAAGTTCTCCTGTGATATTATTCTCACCAGTCACACACAGTCCACTATGATCTCCTTCAACGCTCAACCAGGAAGACTAACAACTATATGCCTATTCTCACTCTTGGGCCCTAAAGCACTCATATGCTGATACACCAGCATGATGCTTACTTTAAGAAAACCTGATATGTAAAAACTCTAATATGGAAAACAGATTGATTACAGTGATTGTCCATATTACAGAGAGATAATAAACTTTACAAGGTATTTATAATAAGATTTAAAAGACTAGAAATCGATGTAATTGAAAAAATTGGGCTGGGTGTGGCGGCTCACGCCTGTAATCCCAGCACTTTGGGAGGTCGAGGCGGGCGGATCACCTGAAGTCAGAAGTTTGAGACCAGCCTGGTCAACATGGTGAAACCCTATCTCTACTAAAAATACAAAAATTAGCCTGGCGTGGTGATGCGCACCTGTAATCCCAGCTACTCGGGAGGCTGAGGCAATTGGACTACTTGAACCTGGGAGGGGGAGGCTGCAGTGAGCCGAAATCACGCCACTGCACTCTAGATAAACAGAGACATACCAGTGCTATGAAAATGTATGGAAAGAGACTCAAAATACATTAAGTAAAAAAACAAAAATAAAACAAAAAACAAGCCTTGCAGACCAATACATATTACATCATTTGTACTGAGGGAAAAGAACCCTTACATATTAGTCTATGTATTAATGTATGTAAATGGATGTAAGAAAAAGGTCTGAAAAGACACTCAACAAGCTGTAAGCAGACAGCAAGGTCTTCATGGACTATAGGAATTAATCAACTTGAACAATCAGCCTGTTTTATAGCCTCCTGCCTTGCAGCCTATTTTTGCCTAAACCCTGTGTAGAATGCATCACCTAGATGGCTGGAATCAGTTCCTCACAGACCCTGGCAACTCACAGATAAACCTGGGTGAACTTTCCTCATTACCATGCTAAAGTCTCCATCCTGGGAGAAGCTATAGCTTCACTACCATAGCATGTGACCTACGTCCAGGCATAAAGACTCACTGGGACCCCTCCTCTATACGCAGTGACATACCCTCTCTTCCCTCTCCATCGCCCCATAAAATCCTCTCACTTTCCCTGAGAGAGCCACTGCTTTGGAGAATATGCCCAGTGCTCTCCTTACTTGTGACAAGTAATAAAACGTCTATTGATCAAAATCTGTGTTCTTGTGGAGTCATTTGTTACTTGATAGGCAAAGGAACTCTGGATTTTTTTGGGTAACAAAACTTAACAGCACTGCCAGGCATGGTGGTTCATGCCTCTAATCCCAGCACTCTGGGAGGTGGAGACAGGTGGATCTCTTGAGCCCAGACCAGCCTGGGCAATAAAGTGAGGCCCTGTCTCTACAGAAAAATAAAAAATTTAGCTGGACATGGGGACCTTTAGTCCCAGCTATATGGAGGCTGAGGAAAGAGGATTGCCTGAGCCCAGGAGGTCAGAGCTGTAGCGAGTCAAATTTGCTCCACTGCACTCCAGTCTGGGCAACGGAGCGAGATCCTGCCTAAAACAAAACAAAACAAAAATCTTAATGGTAGTTACACAGTTGGGCAACTTACAAAATGTATGTAATCATGAATTACTTATATAAGTACAAATAAATTGAAAGAGTAACACAAAGCTAGAGTACACTTAAAGTACAATTTAAGCTTCTTAAGATAATTACTCTAAAACAATTCAAAACATTTGTCCTTATTAATCTTCTTTTACACATTTAGATAGCCAAATCATGAAAACTTATTAGTTCTTTTCGAAATTTAAGAACCTTAAAACAGTTTGTAACTTATCCCTTCAAAGAATTAGCATTCCTTTATTAATTTTGTTTATCACTTCTACCTGTATTAACTTTGTAAAGTAAGGTATGTAGTTGTTAATCTCTTAAATTTTCTAGTAAAATAGTTCTTTGACACAACTATAAACAACTTGATATAATAAAAACAGAAATATCAGCAATCAGTTCTTCATTAAAAATAAAAGCATTATTTTGACCATAAACACAGGTTTGAGAGACCAAGGGGAAAATAATATTCTTAAAGCTTGACTTTGGGAAATTTGATGATTAATAACAAAAAGTCACTCTTAGATGACCCTATTTCAGGACTTAAAAAATCACAAGGCAAAGATTTTTTAGAGACTCAAAGTGTCAGTTAATTGTAGACAGTAGATCTAAGAAGAATTTCCATTTCCTCATTCTTTAAGTATCTTTCTCTAAACTCATTCTTCCAAACATTCTCCAAGCTTCTTAAAGACAGTTTATATACTCTTCAACCACAACATGTATCTAAGCCACAAAAGACATGATTTAGTAAATAAGTATTCTTTCAGTCAAAAGTAAACATATGAAATAAAATTATTAATATACTAACATCCAGATTTTTTGAACTTCCTCAGGACAAGGTATGTCAGCAAACTAAAAAAGGCCACAAAATAAAAACAGCTGTAAATAATTCTACTAATCAAAACACATGCATTCAAAGCCTGCAGATAAACTGTTGGGGGCCAGGTCAAATCTAATTCATTAGGAGTATTTCTATTGGAACCTTCCTAACTGAAACAGAAGACAAATGATGAACCCTCTTTATTTCCAAAAAGATCCAAAAGAGTGACACTGCTGCTCAAGTATGAAAGCAATGATTAGTTTTTCCATCAGTTTAAATAAGGACTCCTCTCCTACAAAAATGACAATCAGAGATTTTACTGTTAATAATTGATAATACAGAATATACATGATAATTAAATAGCAATCAGTTCAAGGGTCTGACCTAAGATCCAAGTTCAAAAATACCATATAATTTCCCCAATTATATATACACATTTTTACACCACTAAAGAGTGCTCATAGAAAACACTGAAAAGACTGCTTTATTTGGTTATATGCCTTGTTCATGGCATTGACTGAAGAAGCTACAGTACAGAATATCACATTTGACATTTCACTATTAATTTATCCCAATGTCTAAATTCTGGTTAAGAGCCATCACTTTCTTAAATCTCTAAACTTTTATCAATAATATTACCATTTGACTTTACTCAGTTTTTTTTTCTTAAGAAAGAAATAAAGATCTTATCATCAAAATAAAAAAATTATTTTGGCTGGGTGCTATGGTTCACGCCTGCAATCACAGCACTTTTGGGTGGCTGAGGTGGGAGGATCACTTGAGACCAGGAGTTTGAGATCAACCTGGCCAACAAGGCAAGACCTTGTCTCTATAAGCAAAATAAAAAATGAGCAGAGTGTGGTGGCAAGTACTTGTAGTCCCAGCTACTCAGGAGGCTGAGGTGGGAGGTATGCTTGATCCCAGGAGTTCAAGGTTTCAGTAAGCTATGACTGCACCACTGCACTCCAGCCTGGGCAACAGAGTGAAACCCCATCTCTAAAAAAAAAAAAAAAAAAAAAATGCTGGGTGCTGTGGCTCACGCCTGTAAACCCAGCACTTTGGAAGGCTGAGGCTGGCAGATCACCTGAGGTGGGGAGTTTGAGACCAGCCTGACCAATATGGAGAAATCCTGTCTCTACTAAAAATAAAAAAATTAGCAGGGCATGGTGGCGCATGCCTGTAATCCCCGCTACTCGGGAGGCCGAGGGAGGAGAATCGCTTGAACCTGGGAGCCAGAGGTTGCGGTGAGCCAAGATCATGCCATTGCACTCCAGCCTGGGCAATAAGAGCAAAACTTGGTCTCAAAAAAAAAAAAAGAAGAGAGAAAGAAAGATACGAATTATAAACAACAAGACTACTGCCTGGGTCCACCAGCTAAGTGACTACTTTGTAGATACCAAACTCCAAGTCTTACAGCTCCCTTAGCTATTAAATTCAAATGCATGCCTCTGCAAAATAACAAATAACTACATATTGTGAGCACTGATGTTTAAGTATGATTAAAACATTGCCAATGAGCTACTACAGACAAAATTTTGATGACACGATGCATCTGGAAAGATGTAAAACAGCTTTGTTTTCTAAAAATCAATCATGTGTCAGTCACTGTGCTAGGCGTTTTCAGATATTTCTCTTATTTAAATGTCCACAATGTGAACTACCACCAATAACCAACATTTGTGAAGCAAAAACTAGGACACTAAACTTTCAGTGCGCTATATACAGTATCTAATTAATGTTCACAGTAACACTGTAATGTAGTTATTATTCCCACTTTAAAGATAAGGAAACCAAAGTACCCAAGTCACAAAGCTAGAAAATGGCAGGATTAAGACTCAAACTCAGGCCAGCCAAACTCCCAAGCTGGTACTTTTAAACTCTTTAATTTGTGCCACCTCATGAATAAAAGTTTATAGTAATTATGGCAAGGGAGCCCTTGGGAGTGACAGAAATGCCTTAAAACTGGATTGTAGTAATGGTTGCACAACTCTGTAAATTTACTAAAAATCATTTGTGTATTTAAAATAAGTGAATTTTATGGTATGTAAATTACACTTCAATAAAGCTGTTAAAATAGTCATTAAGGGCTTTTTAATAGTCTTAGTTTTCAAAAATGTTAATAATGTAGAAACATAGAAACTATTCAAATCTGTTCTATGAGCACAGCAATAGCCCTATTAAATAGCTAAATTACATTGCTGTGAAGATTTCATTTAAATGTATCACACATTTATTACCATCTCCTCTATTATAGGTTCATTTTATATGTTCCTGATTCAGAGAGAGAAAAATGGAAATTAAAATTCAAGTATCTACTCTGAGCCAGGCACTCCTCTGAGGCATTACTATGCCCATTTTACAGATGATAACTCGAGATTTGGCAGCATTAAGTAACGGCCCCAAATCAATAAACTGTTGAGCTGGGATTAACACCAGGTCTTACATATTTGAAGTATAAGCTGGCCTGTGAAAAATGTTTTATCAAACAAAACCACACTGTAAGAAGAAAATCTTGGCTCTCTTCCCACCATGTCCCATGAGATGAGATTTTAACTCATTATTCTTGACCTTAATTTTTCATTGCTCTGGAACATTTCCATAGCAACCAGCATGTAGGGCCACATCAGAGAAGAGAAAATGTTTCACTGTCTTGAAAAATGAAGCTGGAAGCAGGAGACAAAAACACAAAGAAGAAAACTAATGAAGGCCTATTATAACACTTAATTTTTTAATCCTCAGCAGAGCATCAACTAATTTACAGTGGAAATAGTCTCTAAAATGTGTGGAGGCTCAAGGTTTTTCCAGCAATAATATATTGTGAAGAAAGACCCAGTTTTGATTGTAAAAATACCTCTTCCCAAAATGTATGGACTGAATTGTAACCCTATATATACAACATCCTGGATATAAATAATTTAATATGACTATGTTAGTACAAATGGTCAATACTTGGGACAGGCATAAAGAGAAGGGCTTCTGAGTTAGAGGGAAAAATAGCTTGAAAAATAGAAGTTGGGCTGGGTGCGGTGGCTCAAGCCTGTAATCCCAGCACTTTGGGAGGCCGAGATGGGTGGATCACGAGGTCAGATCAAGACCATCCTGGCTAACCCAGTGAAACCCCGTCTCTACTAAAAAATACAAAAAACTAGCCGGGCAAGGTAGCAGGCACCTGTAGTCCCAGCTACTCGGGAGGCTGAGGCAGGAGAATGGTGTAAACCTGGGAGATGGAGGTTGCAGTGAGCTGAGATCTGGCCACTGCACTCCAGCCTGGGCGACAGAGCAAGACTCCATCTCAAAAAAAAAAAAAAGGAAAGAAAGAAAAATAGAAGTTGATAAAGAAAGGCTGAGGAAAGTTCAAGGGGTTAGTTCAGGTTGCTTACTTTTTCAGCGTTCAGAGGCAAAAAGAAAAATTTCTATCTGCAACCTACTGCCAGATTTAGGAGAAGAAGTAGTAAGAAAGGACAAAATCATTCATGGAGAAGCGCCTGACCTGAGTTTGCAACAGAGTGCCTGAGAAAATAAGACAGTCTTTAACTTTATGTATGTAGTTTGAATCTCCAGGTTCAAGTTATGCATTGCATATAAATGTGCTACACTAAAGAGGGCATTAGCCCCCAGTAGTTACCAAAGAGGTGGCAGAATGATGTGACCAGACTCAAAGGCATCATCTTTTTCTGTTGTTGTGTTTTCGAGACAGATTCTCATTCTGTTGCCCAGACTGGAGTGCAGTGGTACGATCTTGGCTCACTGCAACCTCCACCTCCTAGGTTCAAGCCATTCTTGTGCAGAGTAGCTGGGATTACAGGTGTGCACCACCATGCCCGGCTAATTTTTGTATTTTTAGTAGAGATGGGGTTTCGCCACCTTGGCCAGGTCTCAAACTCCACCTTCAAATGATCAGCCGCAGCCTCTCAAAGTGCAGGGATTATATAGGCGTGAGCCACCACACCCAGCCAAAAGCATCAACTTTAAAGGTAGTAGCAAGGAAAATTTACCTATTAAGCAAAAAAGCAAAATGTTTTAATTTTTTCAGTTTTTGCATTAACACTCTGTTAAATATTACATATACTATACTGTCAAGTAAATAAATATATAATCACCAATTTAGTGTTAGTACAAACACTAAGGATGTAATAAAACTGATTACTAAGATGAGTATTTTTAGTATACATTGAGTATTTCAGTTTACTCATTACCGTCAAAACATTTTACAAAATAGTTTATTCATTATCTTAACTGCTTTTAAATTAATCACAAATTTATGAAACTGTTTTTTTGTTGCTGTTGGGGGCGGGGGAGGTAGAAGTTGATATCTCCTTCTTAATTAAGCTTCTTTTCTAAATCAGAAAGATATTTCAGTCCCAAAATGAAAGATTCATGAATAAATTTTGAAGATGAGGCCAAATACTTTAATAAGACTAAATAGTTCTCCAGGTTATCTTTTGAAATCAGTCCTCTTGCTGCAATAATCGTTCGTTTTTACAAAGGAAGTTTACTCCTCTTGTCTCCATAAGTTATTTTGAGACACAAAAATCTGACTGGCAAATAATAATTTGGAATGCAGGGACAAATAATCACAATAAAAACAAAATCTAACCTGTGCCTAATAAATGTATGTTTCAGGTTGTTAAATACTATCCTACAGAATCCTAAGGAATATGATGAAATTAAGACATTTTAGAGGGTAGCACTAATATTCTGTTTCTTCAACTTGTCCTTCATTATTAGTTCTTTTCCCACTGGCATGCTTCAATGTTTGTTCAGGAGCTGAAAGAAATTTGTCTCCAACTTGTCTTATCTAAAAGAGTCATTCAATCCTTGTCCCTGTTTCTATCCACCACTATTTTGAAATAACTCTTAACAGGCACATTAAGAACTGTATGAAATTCAAGAGTCATATCTCAATTCTTATTTTACTTCTTTCTATAAAGCATTTAATAATATTAAAGTTACTCCTACAAAAGTTGCCCTTTTCTGGCTTCTATATAACATACTGTCCAATAATTGGCAGGCCACTCCTTGCCCATATCTATTGAGGGCTTCTTCGTCTCTATTCATACTTGGAATAGCGGTGGTTCTTAGAATTCCTTCCTCAATTCTCTTCCCTAGAGAGTTTCCCTGAGTAATTTAATCTGTTTTTATGTTTTCAACTACCAACTAGATCCTGCTGACCTCCAAATCTCTCTCTCAAGTTCAGACTTCTCTTCTGAGTGCCAGGGCCATATAACCAGTTGACTACTAAGTCATCCAAGCTCATCTCCTCCCCACCAAACCTTTTGTTCTCTTTGTCAGTGACTGAGTGACATACCAATTACTGTGATAAAAGCATGGGGAATTGCCAGGCGCAGTGGCTTATGCCTGTAATCCCAACACTTTGGGAGGCTGAAGTGACAGATTACCTGAGGTCAGGAGATCGAGACCAGCCTGGCCAACGTGGTGAAACCCCATCTCTACTAAAAATACAAAAATTAGCCAGACATGGTGGAGGGCACTTGTAATCCCAGGTACTAGGGAGGCTGAGGCAGGAGAACTGCTTGAACCCAGGAGGCGGAGGGCACAGTGAGCCGAGACTGAACCATTGCACTCCAGCCTGGGCAACAAGAGCAAGACTCCCATCTCAAAAAAAAAAAAAAAAAAGTATGGGGAATCATCCTTGACTACTCTCTTTTCTCACAGCTCTACCCACCAACTCATCGATCACCATGTATATATTATTTATTTAATGTTTCTTAAAACCTTCTAATCCATTCCCAATACCAGTATCTCTGACCTGGATCACTGTGACAATTTCTTAACTGGTATCCCAGGTAACAAACATCCCTAATTCAGCAAAGCTAGGCTATAACTAGACTGTACGTTCCTGAAAATCAGAAAATATTTTGGTTTTTTTTTTTTTTTTTTGAGACACAGTCTGTCTTTGTTCCCTAGGCTGGAGTGCAGTGATGCAATCTCGGTTCACTGCAAGCTACACCTCCCGGGTTCCATGCCATTCTCCTGCCCCAGCCTCCTGAGTAGCTGGAACTACAGGCGCCCACCACCACGCCCGGCTAATTTTTTGTATTTTTAGTAGAGACGGGGTTTCACCTTGTTACCCAGGATGGTCTTGATCTCCTGACCTTGTGATCCGCCCACCTCAGCCTCCCAAAGTGCTGGCATAAGCCACCGCACCTGGCAATTCCACATGCTTTTATCACAGTAATTGGTATGTCACTCACTGAAGTTTTTTCAATCTTCCTTTTAAAATTATTTTATATGCATTATTTATTATATATCATATATATTATATTATTTATTTTTATTTTTATTATTTTTTGAGACAGGGTCTCGCTCTGTCATCCAGACTGGAGTCAGTAGCACAATCACTGCTCACTGCAGCCTCAAGTCTTGCCCTTCTGGGCTTAAGTGATCCTCCTACCTCAGCCTCCCAAGTAGCTAGGACTACAGGTATGCACCAACACACCTGGTTAGTGTTTTAAAAATTTTTCATAGAAATGGAATCTCACAATGTTGCCCAGGCTAGTCTCAAACTCCTGGGCTCAAGTGTTCTCCCATCTCGGCCTCCAGAATTGAAGTTACAGGCGTGAACCACTGTGCCTGGCCCTATTTTCTCTATGGTTTTAATACACAAATACATATGTTATCCTACATAGGTGAGCAAATCAATCAAGCTGGAGTATTTATGTGTTCTCTAAGAGAAAGTCACTTGGCAGGGCTAGGTGCGGTGGCTCACGCCTGTAATCCAGGCATTCTGGGAGGCCGAGGTGGGTGGATCACCTGAGGTCAGGGGTTCGAGACCAGCCTGACCAACATGGTGGAACCCCGTCTCTACTAAAAAATACAAAAAATTAGTCAAGTATGGTGGCAGGTGCCTGTAATCCCAGCTACTTGGGAGGCTGAGGCAGGAGAATTGCTCGAACCCAGGAGGCATAGGTTGCAGTGAGCCGAGATCGCATCATTGGACTCCAGCCTAGGCGACAGAGCAAGACTCCGTCTCAAACAAAAAAAAAAAAAGAAAAAAAAAATGAAAGTCACTTGGCTCCTGTCCAAAAAAAGAAGAACGAAAAGAAAAAAGTCTATCGGGCTAATGGGAAACTGCCAGGGAAGAAACCTAGGGTCTTACCATTCAGAGTAACATGCAAAGACCCTAGGTTTCTTCCCCAACAGTTTCCCACAAGCCCAAAATCTTTTTTTTAGAGGAGGGTGGGCAGGGGGACAAGAGTCAGTTGACTTTTTATTAGAGAACACGTAAATACTCCAGCTTGATAGATTTGCTAACATATACAGGACAGCTTCCTAAGTATTAAAAACCATAGAGAAAATAGTGACACTGGGTCTACTTCCCCCATCCTTCAACGTGGGTGGCCCTGACTTACTTTCAACAGTCGCATGCAACAGAAGTGATGATACTGGGAGAGTTTCAGAGCCTAGGTCTCAAGAGACTTTGCAGGAAGCTTGAACTAGCTTGTCTGAGGACAAGAGTACATAAAACAAAGAAGAGCTGTTTTATAATATCTCAGATCCCTAAAACCAGTCCTAATTTGAGCTGTCAGATGATTGCAGCTACACAAGTGGCCTCAGGGGAGACCAGCAGAACTACCAAACTAAACTCAGTCCAAATTGCTGACTCACAGAATTGTAAGCGAATAAAATGGTTGCTTAAGCAGCTAAATTTTATTTAGAGTGGTTTGTTATTTAATAATAGATTATCTGTTGATTATATAATTAAGATAGTTTTATATATATAAATTTCATAGTCTTTTGAGAAAACATGTAATATTGACGTAGGAATTTGAAAGGTTCTCTCAACTGAATTATAACCTTTTTGACAGAGCATATTTATCTTTTTTTAGGCTCTAAAAATCATTAGGATACTGACACACCTTCACAAACACAACATTTGGCTCCTCAATCCTGCGTCATAAATTATCAGTAACAAAAAAGCAAAATGATACATTTTCAAAGCACAATATGGGCAATGAACCTCTTTTGACTTAAAAATATGTACCATTTGTGCTTAATTTAAACCTATCTAAAATTTATCATAATCCCACTCAACATACTTAAGATGTGATCCACGCAACAGTCCTCTACGTTGATGTGCCAAAGCAGTATTTTTTTTTTTTTTTTTTTTTTTTGAGACGGAGTCTTGCTCTGTCACCCAGGCTGAAGTGCAGTGGCTGGATCTCAGCTCACTGCAAGCTCGGCCTCCTGGGTTCATGCCATTCTCCTGCCTCAGCCTCCTGAGTAACTGGGACTACAGGCGCCCACCACATCGCCCAGCTAGTTTTTTTTGTATTTTTTTAGTAGAGACGGGGTTTCACCGTGTTAGCCAGGATGGTCTCGATCTCCTGACCTCGTGATCCACCCGTCTCAGCCTCCCAAAGTGCTGGGATTACAGGCTTGAGCCACTGCGCCCGGCCAAAGCAGCATTATTAACTCTTAATACTGATAAAGTTTCATGTGTTTCCAAGTTAGATGTTGTCAGTCCTTGCTGGTGACAATCTAAAGACCATTCCTGGCTGGGCGCGGTGGCTCATGCCTGTAATCCCAGCATTTTGGAAGGCCGAGGCAGGTGGATTACCTGAGGTCAGGAGATAGAGACCAGCCTGGCCAACATGACAAAACCCCGTCTCTACTAAAAATACAGTAAGTTAGCCAGACGTAGTGGTGGGTGCCTGTAATCCCTGCTACTTGGGAGGCTGAGGCAGGAGAACTGCTTGAACCCAGGAGGTAGAGGCCGCAGTGACCTGAGACCATGCTACTGCACTCCAGCCTGGGGAACAAGAGCAAAACTCCGTCTCATAAATGAATGAATGAATGAATAAATAAATAAATAAATAAATAAATACTGTTCTTTACCATCACTAGCTAAGGTTAGTCATTTTCAGCAAGTTATACTTTTTACCCACCTACAACTATCTTCATATACTTCCCAAATATTTTCTCTATCTCAAAACTGTGCGTTTGCTTGCCAATCACTAACTCATTTAATCTTTCCAATAACCTTCTGACATAGATATTATTACCTCTACTTTACTGACGAAAGAAGGAAAGAAAACTCAGTTACTCAACTAACTTAGTGATTTAGTCATAATTTGAACCCACATCTATCTGACTCCAAAACCTGTACTTCTTCTACCATAACACCATGTCTTCCAACTTTGAGCGCTTGTAACTTTTTATTATACTTTTTAATAATTATTTTATTAGTCAGCCACAATTAAAGATATAAATTAAATGATGCCTATTTTGGGTTTAATCTGAGCATGACTGGTTTTAAGTAGGAACTCTGGAACTGTTTAAACCTACTTGTTTATTAAAAAGAAAAAATCAGGTTGTAGCAGCAACTACTGTATTTCTTTTGAAGAGAACCACAAGGATAACTTTGTTTTGAATATTTTATTAAAATATTTCACTGAGAAATGAGAAGGGAACTAAAACAAAATGATTTATATATCTTAAGACATCTTACTGATATTTTAAGATGAAATATAACACACATACAGATCAAGAGTGCTCAGTTCAATGCATTATCACAAAGTGAGCAGACCTGCATACTTAAGACATACAACATTATCAGCATCTCAAAAGGCCCCCTCATCATCCCTCCCAATGATTACTCCTTTATTCTTCCCCAAATATCACTACTATCCTAACTCCTAACACAATAGGTTAGTTTTGCCTGGTTTAAAATTCTATATAACGGAATTATCAGTATGCATTCTTTTGTACTTGGCTTCTTTCACACAATGTTGTTGTTGTTGCTATTATTTGAGTCAGGGTCTTGCTTTATCACTGAGGCTGGTGTGCAGTGGCATGATCATGGTTCACTGCAGCCTCGAACTCATGGGTTCAAACGACCCTCCCACCTCAGCCTCCTGAGGAGCTGGGACTACGAGCATGGGCCACCATGCCTGGCTACTTTTTACACTTTTTGTAGGCATGGGCTATATTGCCCAGGCTGATCTCAAACTCCTGACCTCAAGTGATCCTCCTACCTCAGCCTCCCAGATCAGTAGGATGTCAGGTGTGAGCCACTGCGTCCAGCCCACACAATATTATTTTTGTTAGATTTTGTTTTTCCCAGCATTTACTACATGTCAAACTGTTACAAAGCATTCCAGTTAAAATGATCACAGTTAGGAAGCTACACTTTATGAACTTATTTGTTGGAGCAGTGATGACTTGTAGATTTTGAATGCAGCAGATTTCTCATGTTGAAATGGAAGGAACAAAAATGGGTGTCAATAACAAAAGTAGACAACAAAAATCTCTTCTTTACTCAAGAAAACGTAACAGTGTATGCAACACAGAGTATGTGTCACACACTAATAGTCTCTTATTACTTGCTTCTTGCTCCTATTACTTGCTTCTATTTCTTTTTCCCAAGGATCCTGTGCTTTAGACTTCCTTGTGGCATGTGGTGGCTGCCATCATGTTCTGACTGATTCTAGAAACATGTAGATGTATTCACAATAGGTAGATACCTAATTATATATTTTGACCTAGAAATTTTATTTGCATTAAAAACCTAGTATATTTAATAATAATAGCAATAATACCAATATTTTAAAAATGTATTTTCCCAATAATCTCTTAGGTCTTAAGGACACTTCATTACTTTGTTTTGTTTTGAAATATGCCTCCTAGAATTCAAACTATTTTCAGAAAACAATGTCACGGAGACTTTTAATTGCAGATACTTGAAAAATAGTGCTTGGAAAAGAAGAAAGAAGAAGGAAGCAGAAGCAGAAGCAGCAGCAGAGGAAGAAGCAGAAGAAGAGGGGAGGGGAGGAGGAGGAGGAAGAGAAAGAGGAAGAGGAGGAGCTGATTCATTTTCCATTTTAGAATTATTTCTCAACTATTATGGCAAGCAAAATTCCACTTTGAAGAGTTTAAAAGAATGAAAAAATTGCTACATGAACTCCCAACACAGAATCCTATAGCTACAATGTATCTTGTTTATACTGTGTTATTATTTTATCTTTATAAGTGGCTTGAAACAGGAAATAATTGTAAAAGGGGATGTTCTGGCCGGGTGCGGTGGCTCACACCTGTAATCCCAGCACTTTGTGAGGCCAAGGCCGGCAGATCACCTGAAGTCAGGAGTTTGAGACCAGCCTGGCCAACATGGCGAAACCCCATCTCTAATAAAAATACAAAAACTAGTCAGGCGTGGTGGCAGGCGCCTGTAATCCCAGCTACTTGGGAAGCTGAGGCAGGAGAATCACTCGAACCCAGGAGGCGGAGGTTGCAGTGAGCCAAGATTGCACCACTGCACTCCAGCCTGGGCAACAGAGTGAGACTTTGTCTCAAAAAAAAAAAAAAAAAAAAGATGTTTTGCTAATTCCCAAGTAGTTGCGAATGTTAGAGAACCTACTGACTGCCTGCTGCTGTATCAGAATCAAATATAAGACACTTCCTCCAAAATACGTAATGATGATCTTTCAGGGATTAAATTCATGCTTAGGTTTGTATAGTGTGTATGTTATAGGGAAGAGGAAATGAAAGGTTTAGATAAGTCTAACTACTGTGGATTGCACAATAAACAGTTAAGTCTATTTATCGCTTGGTAAAAACAGGGACCCTGGTTAAGAATATAGTTTGTCCTACTCTTCCTCCAACCCTGAACCTTTTCCCCATTTCTCTACAGGCATTAATATATGAATTCCTTCAGAGAAGGCCCTCCTGATCACCTTATTTCAAATAGATACCCCAATCTCAATCCCTCCCCAGCCCTCTGCTATTAAACCACATGTTAAACTGCATGTTTCCCATCTCTTTCCTGATTAATTTTTCTCAACAATACTTCTCATCATCCAACATCTATGTTTTATATTTATTTTGTTACAGTGTATACCCATTGCTACTGAAATATTAGCTCCTTAAGTGGGCCAGGCATGGTGGCTCGTGTCTGTAATCCTGGCACTTTGGGAGGCCAAGGCAGGCAGACCACTTGAGGTTAGGAGTTCAAGATCAGCCTGGCCAACATGGTGAACCCATCTCTACTAAAAACACAAAAAATTAGCTGGGTATGGTGGCACGCATCAGTAGTCCCAGCTACTTGGGAGGCTGAGGCACGAGAATCACTTGAACCCGGGAGGTGGAGGTTGCAGTGAGCCGAGATCATGCCACTGCACTATAGCCTTGGCCACAGAGCAAGACTCAGTCTCAAAAACAAACAAACAAACAGATGCTTGTTTCTATCTTTAACTATTTTTGAGTACACTCTATGTGCCAGGAAGTCTTTTATGTGGATCACATGCATACACTTCATCCTAGCAATGAGCCTATCTGGTCTCATTATTAATTTTAAAGCCGAGAACACTGTAACAGAGATGTTAGGTAATATGCTGGTCATGTGGCAACTAAATTTATTCTTATTTTTGAGCGGGTGATTCCTTCTGTAATTTTTCTTTAGTGGTACCACTAGACAATGTACATTTCTGGTAATCCTGCCAGATTTCCTCACTTTTTCCTTCCATTAAAAAATAATATTCCACAAATATACATACCTACTGTGTACCCACAAAAATTAAAAAGAAATAAAATGATAATAATAAATTACCTCTTGTATCTGTAATTCCTTTTCATCTTCGCTTTCTTGAGACCCTTAGTCATTCATTCAAAAACTACTTATTGAGCATCTACTATGTGCCAGACAGTGTCCCAGAAACTGATACAGTCCTGAATGAAATAAAGTCCTTGCTCTCATACAGAACACAGTCTCATCACCTAGATCACACAGCAACCTTTTTTTCTTTTCTAAATTTTTGAGACAGGGTCTCACTCTGTCATCCAGGCTAGAATGCAGTAGCATGATCAGAGCTCACTGCAGCCTCGACCTCCCAGGCTCAAGCAATCCTCCCACCTCAGTCTCCCCAATAGCTGGACCACCGGTATGCACCACCATGCCTGGCTGTTTTTTTAATTTTTTTTATAGACGGGGTCTCACAATGTTGCCCAGGCTGGTTGCAAACTCCTAGACTCAAGCGATCCTCCTGCCTTGGCCTCCCAAAGTGCTGGTATTGTGAGCCATCACACCTGGCCACACAGCGACCGTTTAACTGATCTCTGTCCTCAGGATAGTTCTTGCCTTCCTTTACCTTCCTCACAGCTGACAGTCACTTACCTACATCAGATTCTTCTATAACAACTCAATTTTTAAAAAGGATGATATACTTGAACAGAAAAGGATATTCAAATGGCAATAAGCATATAATATGTTCACTGAGGAGCGATTACTCATGAGGGGAAGAAGGTACTTAAAGCTTTTCATCTTAAAACTCTGGGTACGATGGATTAATTAATGAATGTCAATCATCAGGGGAATAGGTGCTGCTACTTCATTATTTATGGATGCCTTTGTAAGAATATTATCTGTACTAGCCTTATGATATTCTAATTACTCATATGTATTTAAAGAGTTTTACCATCCTATTTTCTATTCTAAGAATTTTACTACTTCAAAATCCCATCAAATTCTATTTAATAGTGATAGAAATAATAAACTGGAAGAGTCTTTTGTGCCCTCATGAACAGGTTTTCATCAACCACAGACCTACAAAAAAAAAGACATTTCTGAAAAAACTAACTCAGATAAATCCAAATAATCCACAACTCAATTTAAAAAACACTATATGAAGAGTCTTACATTTACTTTTTAAAGTTTTTGATAAACTTAATGAGAAGCTAGATTCAAGCAAAGAAGATTGACAGTTTTAACAAAAACCATTCAAAAACTGCTATGAATGGGATAATTAATGTAAAAATTGACATATAAAACACGGGATTTAAAAGTAGTAATTACAGGGAAAGCATTTTAAATTTTATTTTATTTTATTATTATTATACTTTAAGTTCTAGGGTACATGTGCATAACGTGCAGGTTTGTTACATATGTATATTTGTGCCATGTTGGTGTGCTGCACCCATCAACTCATCAGCACCCCAGGGAAAGCATTTCTAAATGAAAGCTGAAATCCAGTTTTTTTTTTTTTTTTTTTTAAATTTCAAGTACAGTACTTGAATGTGGAAGACTACTACTCTTTAAAAGAATGTCTCCACAAAAATGGACTTTTGAGCTAGTGTAACCAGCATACAGAAAAGTTAAATCAAGACCATAAGCAGTATGATTATTTTTAGCCAAGGACTAAGCACAGAGGGACAGCTTACCTCAAAAGAAAATCAAGAGACTGATATGAGGACCTCCATTTTTCAAGCTGTGAAAATTCTTAACGTGATGAGTTTAGGAAGATACAAGTTCATATAGTAACCAATCTGGGTTCTACAGATCAAAGTGTAGTTTGAATAGAATCCAAAGGTAAATTACAGTCAATAAAGGATTTAGGATGCCAATAATGTTCAGTTTAATTCTATTCACCTTCAACAACCAATTCGTATTAACATTGAAAATTAGTTTTTAGGCTGGGCGCGGTTGCTCAAGCCTGTAATCCCAGCACTTTGGGAGGCCGAGACGGGCGAATCACGAGGTTAGGCGAATCACGAGATCAGGAGACAGCGACCATCCTGGCTAACCAGGTGAAACCCTGTCTCTACCAAAAAAATACAAAAAACTAGCTGAGCGAGGTGGCGGGCGCCTGCAGTCCCAGCTACTCGGGAGGCTGAGGCAGGAGAATGCCGTAAACCCGGGAGGCGGAGCTTGCAGTGAGCTAAGATCCGGCCATTGCACTCCAGCCTGGGCAACAGAGCCAGACTCCGTCTCAAAAAAAAAAAAAAGAAAATTAGTTTTTGTCACCTAAAATGGGCCACAGCCAGCTACAGTGGCTCATGACTAATCCCAGCAGTTTGGGAGACTGAGGCAGACAGATAGCTTGAGCCCAGAAGTTCGAGACCAGCCTGGGCAACATCACGAGACTCCGTCTCTACAAAAAATACAAAAATTAGTGGGGTGTGCTGGCATGCACCTGTAGCCCCAGCTACAAGGTGGGGATGAGGTGGCAGGGGTAGTCTGAGGTGAGTCTGGGAGGTCAAGGCTGCAGTGCGCCCTGATCCCTCTACTACACTCTAGCCTGGGCAACACAGTGAGACTCTGTCTCAAAAAATAAAATAGGTAACATATGAAGGGACAGATATTTTTGCATCGAGAGAATCAGCTATTTAGCTGATTAGGATAAATTTCCTCATTTTCGTTTCTAATTGTTTAAAGAATTATAAATAATATGTTTATGAAATCTACAGCTATATCTTCTATAGACTTAACTTATAAAGATATTTAAAATCACATAATACATAATCAGTCTCCAATACCCTCTTCAAAATAACTTCTAAAAGTAGCCCCAACTAGTGGTGTTCCCGAGAAAGAACGAGAGCTGGGCACGGTGGCTCACACCTGTAATACCAGCACTTTGGGAGGCCAAGGCAGGCAGATCACGAGGTCAGGAGATCAAGACCATGCTGGCTAACATGGTGAAATCCCGTCTCTACTAAAAACACACATACACACACACACACACACACACACACAAAATTAGCTGGGTGTGGTGGCAGGCGCCCGTAGTCCCAGCTACTTGGGAGGCTGAGGCAGGAGAATGGCATGGACCCAGGAGGTGGAGCTTGCAGTGAGCCGAGATCACGCCACTGCACTCTAGCCTGGGCGACAGAGTGAGACTCTGTCTCAAAAAAAAAAAGAACTAGAATAAGGAGATCTAGATTCTAATACCAACTGTGCCATTTATTAGTGCTGAGATCTGCACACCTCTCCTAAACATTCAAAAGGTTTAGAGGAAAATAAAAAACAAAAAGATGACTCCAGATTTTAAGGACAAAAAAGATCAGACTATTATAGAATGCTGCCACATAAAATAAATTTAAAAAAAAAAATGAAGGATCAAAAACAAAATAAAAATTAAAAAATAAATTTAAAAAAAAGAAGAGCAGACTAAAAAGAGATGATGCTGTGATGGAAAACCTAGGAAACAATGCTATAATGGACAACACTTGAAAAGGATGGTTCTTAGGGGGAGTAAAGGATTTTAAATATCCAGTTGAGGGTTGCTGATAGTACAAGCAACAAAACAAAATAGATAATGCATTGAAAATGTAGGCTTGAGGAAAAATTGAGATCATGTAAACAGGAAAGTTCTGTAAGAGAGTGAATGGAAGTGGAGAATTGAACCTTGGGGGAATCATATATATCACTGCTTTCCAATATGGTAGCCATTGGTACATGTGGCTATTGAGCCCTTGAAATACGCTGGTGAGACAGAGGAATTAAATTTTAAATAAAATTTAAATGTATCCATACAACGGAATATTATTATTATTTTATATATATTTTTGTTTGTTTGTTTGTTTTTGTTTTGTTTTTGAGACACAGTCTCACTCTGTCGCCAGGCTGGAGTGCGGTGGCGCGATCTCGGCTCACTGCAACCTCTGCCTCCCGGGTTCAAACGATTCTCCTGCCTCAGCCTCCCAAGCAGCTGGGACTACAGGTTCATGTCACCATGCCTGGCTAATTTTTGTATTTTTAGTAGAGACAGGGTTTCACCACGTTGGCCAGGATGGTCTTGATCTCCTGACCTCATGATCCTTGGCCTCTCAAAGGGCTAGGATTACAGGCGTGAGCCATCGTGCCCAGCCACAATGGAATATTATTAAGCGGTAAAAAGAAATAAACTGTGAAGCCATGAAAAGACATGAAGAGGGCTAGGCACGGTGGCTCACGCCTATAATCCCAGCACTTTTGGGAGGCCAAGGCAGGAGCACTGCCTGAGCCCAGGAGTTCAAGATCAATTCCTATTTTAAACAAAAACAAAAACAAAAACAAAAGAAGATATTCACGAAGGGACCTAAATGCATATTGTTAAGTGAACTATGCCAGTCTGAAAGGACTATATACTATGATTCCAACCACATGACATTCTGAAAAGTTAAAACTATGACACGGGACATTTTTAGGTCAGTGAAACCATTCTGCACAATTCTAGAATAGTGGATATATAATGTTATGCATTTGGCAAAACCCATAGAACTGTCTGACACAAAGGGTGAATCCTAATGTGAACTATGGACTTTAGTTAATAATGTATCAACACTGGTTCATCAATGATAATCAACGCATCATACTAATGCAAGATATTAACAGAGGAAACTGTGCAGGAGAGTATAGATGGGCACTGTGTATTTTTTTGTGCAATTTTTCTGTAAATCCAAAACTGTTCTAAAAAAATAAAATCTTTCAAAAAACTCAAATTTACATAGCCACACGTAGTTAGTGGCTGGTATTGAACAGCAGAGGCCCATATAAATAGACTGATGTGGGAAGAAAATGAGAATGGTATATGAAGAATTACTTCATTTCTGACTACCATTCCCAAAAGTACACACATAGTTAACCCTAAACTATATAAGGCTTTATATGTAGCTTCTATATTAACATTTTACAGTAGAACTTGATCAAAAATATTCTGGATGAGTATCTTTCTAAAATTATTTTTGTCAAACAGAATTTAAGGAGGAAAATAACATTTATTAAAGGTGTCAGGTACTATACTAAAGATATTATCATTTATATTTCTGTACAACCTTTAGAGAAAGGTATTACCATTTCTGTTTTTAGAGATGAGGAATTATAAAGCTTAAGTCATAAAAGATGAGAATCTAGATATACTGGCCTCCAAAGTCTATGTTCTTTTTTTTTTTTTTTTTTTTTTACCAAAGTCTATATTCTAATATACACCACTCTACTGTATATATGTTTATGATTCCCAAAATTACAAACATAATTTTGCCACAATGAATTTTCCATCAAGGAGCAATACTTTATATATAACACAACATAACAGTTAATGATACACTCAGAGTCTAATGAGGTGTTGTATAGGTAACTGCTGTGCCTATTTTAAACAGCCTCAGGCTAATGTGACTTTTTTTCCTGCCACCCAGCTGGCCCTCCATCCTACCTATATGGCTCTACTCCAACATCTAATTTGCACCTTTTAATCTGCTGTGGGATGAGAAAATAGACAATCACATTCCTTGAATTATGTACAAAGCAAGAGAACTTCTAAACCAATGTGTAAGTGCAGATGATTTAGTTCATTAATTTTTCTGACAATTACAGGCCTTTTTTTTTTTTTTTGGCCTACTTCTTAATCTAAGCTGAGACCTGGATAAATTAAATACTGTTCTATAATAAAGCTAAGAATTTAGTGATTCTGTTTCATTGAAAAGTTTTTGACCACACCTTTTTCGTTTTTTTTGTTTTGTTTTGTTTTTGAGAAAAGTTTCGCTGTGTCGCCCAGGCTGAAGCGCAGTGGTGTGATCTCAGCTCACTGCAACCTCCACCTCCCGGGTTCAAGCAGTTCTCTGCCACAGCCTCCTGAGTGGCTGGGATTACAGGCACCCGCCACCACGCCCGGCTAATTTTTTTATATTTTTAGTAGAGACGGGGTTTCACCATCTTGGCCAGGCTGGTCTTCAACTCCTGACCTTGTGATCTACCCACCTCAGCCTCCCAAAGTTCTGGGATTACAGGCGTGAGCCACTACGCCTGGCCTCATATTTTTCATATATATATGCTTTAATACAGATGGGGTCTCACTATGTTGGCCAGGCTGGTCTGGAACTCTTGGCAAGTGACCCTGCCACCTTGGCCTTCCAAAGTGGTGGGATTATAGGTATGAGTCACCACCTCCTAGCCTATCCCATATTTTTCATGGATATAGCTCTAAACATCACCTAATTTAAAGACATTATTTTTATTTTTGTATTTGTTAACACTATCTGCTTCAAGGTAAAAGTTCGGCCAGGTGCAATAGCTCATGCCTGTAATCTCAGCACTCTGGAAGACCGTGGCGGGGGATCACCTGAGGTCAGGAGTTCAAGACCAGCCTGGCCAACATGGTGAAACCCTGTCTCTACTGAAAATACAAAATTTGGCCGGGCATGGTGGCGGGAGCCTGTAATCCCAGCTACTTGGGAGGCTAGAGACACAAGAATTGCTTGAACCCGGGAGGCAGAGGTTGCAGTGAGCCGAGACAGTGCCACTGGCACTCCAGGCTGGATGACAGAGTGAGACTCTGTCCACCCCCCCCCCAAAAAAAAGTATTTTTATAATTTTAATGTATTAACTGAGTACATTAGCTTTCTACTAAATGTTACTCTAAAAAATTAAGGAGGTATATATAAAAACATAGAAACATGTATTTACAAAAAGTTGACATTTTCCTGAAAAAAATTATTACAGAAAACCAGAAATTTTACTGCAGAGTTCTAAATATTCTGATATAATCCTTTTCCTTATCACTTTTTTTTTTTTTTTGAGGTGGGGTTTCACTCTATTGCCCAGGTTGGTCTGGAATTCCTGGCTTCAAGAGATCCTCCTGCCTTGGCCTCCCAAAGTGCTAGGATTACAGGCTTGAGCCACTGCACTCTAAGTTGTTCTTGTAACTAAATTATAATTATGTATATTAATAAAATTTTCCCTAAGGAGGGGAGATTAGTACCAAAATTTTAAATTATTTTTTTCTACTTAGAGCTCCCTGTAACCCCATTAGAAATCTTTACTAAGAAGATAAAGTGACTTTTGTTTCTTATAAATTTTAAGATTTCAATTCAATTAGATAAAGTACCATTTCTGAATTTAAGATAACAATATATTTCCAAAGCTCCAAATGGAAATGTCAATCTTAGCAGTAACTCCAAAAGTCCAAGTTTATTATTCTTTATTCTAGAAAGAAAAAAAAAAACAAAACTAATTTTGTCTCCCTCAGTCAGCCAATTAAAACAATCCAAAAAAGCTTACTAAACAATTGCCTTTGTAACAGTATTCATGTTTTCAGAGGTGATCAGGTATAGGGCCAAGATCAAGGTTTCTAACACTTATTTAACAAGGGATTAAAAGCACAGTGTCAGGCAAGTCAAAACTAAATATTCTCAAAGATTAGCTGAATAAAATAGTCATAAAGTTAGATTCACAAGGATCAAAGAGTTTCAACCTAATTCTAAAAATCGTTTCCCAGTGTAACTTCAAATAAATCCTTTGTGAATGTTTCTAGTTTCTTCTACATATTAGGAAAACCTAAAAGGCAAACAAGTTCTAAATAGAAGACTAAGTAAGTATTAAGTTGTTCACATTTGTATAGAACATTAAATTTTAGTTCTCACAACCCAGTGAAGAAATACAAATGAGTCTAAGAGTTTGAGCAAAACCCTCTGGGGTGATCAAAACAAAACTGCAAACTTCTATGATTCTCAACTTTTCTTCCATAGAGTCCCTGGCAGCATGCCTACTGTACTTACAGAAGCATGCAAAGAATTAGGTGGTTTTTTATTCCTAACAATCACATTCCAAAGTTTTTTCTGCAATTTCAATTGTACAGAGCACTGTTCCTCAATGTTGGCTCAAATTAGAGACAGAAAGCAGAATGGCGTTTGCTAGGGATTAGGGAAGAGGGGAATACAGAGTAACTGCTTAACGGGTACACTGTTTCCTTTTGGAGTAATGAACATGTTTTGGAACAACATTGTGAATGTACAAAGTGCCACCGAAACTGTTTACTTTAAAATGGTTAATTTTATGTTATGGGACTTAACCTCAATAAAAATTATGTTAATCTGTAGATAAAACTGACTCCTTTAGAACTCTTTCCTTCCTCAAAAAAAAAAAAAAAAAAAAAACTGCTATCATATTCAAATGCTATTTAGATATTGGAAATTTTTTAGATAAAATGCAATTATAAGTTAAATTATTACCACATGTGCACAGTAATAAACCATGAAGGTATACCAAGGTCAGTTTAAAACATTGCTATGCCTGTAATCTCAGCACTTTGGGAGGCGGAGGTGGGAGGATCACTTGTGCCCAGGAGTTTGAGACCACTGTGGGCAACACAGCAAAATGCTATCTCTATAAAAATAATAAAAATTTAAAAAATTCGCCAGGTAAGGCGGGAATATCACTTAAACAAAGGAGTTTGAGGCTTAAGTGAGCTATGACAGTGCCACTGCACTCCACCCTGGGTGACAGACCGTGAGTGACTCTGTCATTCGATTCATACATATACACATACAGCATTGCTAAAATGCTTGATAACTGTCAAAATAATATTGCTCTGACATACATCTGTAAATAGCTGACTTTAAATTTGAGGAAAATTACTTCCCCAAACCTCAATCAGGAAAACATTATAAACTAATAAGAAGTATCTAACAAACAAAAAGCAACCAAGAGTATTACATAAGAAGTAAACAGGCACAATCCCGACCAAAAATGGACAGAAATAAATATGCTAAAGTTAATTGTCTTGGGGATATAGGGCAACATTACTTCAGACTGGTAAACGTCACACTTCAAAAATAGAAGGAATCTACCTTAAGAAACTCTGTACTAAGAAAAACTCCTTTGTATAAATGCCTGACAAAATTAATATTTTATCATAACCTCTAAAGCTAGTCCAAATCCAGCCTAGATTCCAGGATTACACAAAAGAAAAAATCTTGGAGAAGGTTCTGGGAAAAGGCTGACTGAAATCTGTGACTGTTTTGATACAGGCCAATCTGAGAATTTTAATCCCTCTGAACCCAATCCTGAAGAATACCTGAACCCTGAGCACAGATAGGGCCAAAGCTAAACCAGGCCAGAATACCCTGCCAAGGAACATACTGATCCGAGGTGTTCACCAAACAGGGATCATTTATCAGTTTATTCCTCACTTTGTTGGATGCTGACCACTTTCAAGATATATACAAGAGTGGACTGATTAGACCCATCAAAATCCATTTCAAGTCCTAAGATCTGGAGATGAAAAACGCTGCAGAATTCTAAATTATCTATGGCTTAAAGAAAAAAAATTTGTAAATTAAGAACTTCAAATATTAGCTGACCCAACTTTAACATCACTGAATATCTTTAGTTATTTTTAAAAATTTATAAAGTATTTAAAAGGCACAATTTAGTAATTGCCTATATAACAAATTAACCATGAAAACAATTATAGCAGTATGATAAATCTGTCCTATGTAAACAGTATGAGTTTTTATATTTTATAGCATTCAGATATGCTAAAAACAAAAAGTTAAGTGTTTCTTTTGTGATTCACATGAACAAATACTTTCTTGTTCTTACAAGTAGATATCTGACAGGATACAAATAATGATAATAGGGTAAGTTCACAGGCAAAAAAAGGAATCTGTCCACACAGAAGATGCTGCAAAGTTTAACTGTGACACATGTGGTAGTGGCAAAGAATCTAATTTGTGTAACAAGACCTGGGTCTGAGTAAGCTCTTTTATCTATTAATTATGTGATCTTTTTGCTCATTATGTAGCTACTCCTAGCTTCAGATTCTTCATATGAAAAAATGAGGACAACAGAACTAATACTGCAGCATAATGAGGAAGATTAAATATTTTTATTCATTTAACAAATACTAAATTTTTATTATTGTGTACAAAATTACCCTTTTTAATTTCTTCAAATAAATCAAGCATATATTAATTTTTAATATTACCAAGAAAATATAAATCTAATTCTTAAGCTCTGGTCCCAACACTTCTTAGAAGTAAATTTTTATTACTTGAGAAAATCTGAACTTAAGTAATAAGTATTGATACTGAAGATGGGACAATTAAGGGATCACATCTTAAAACTGTTTTGACACAAAATGAATAAAAACAATTCCCTAAATTTTTTTCTATTAAATAAATATGGACCCAGACTAAGCCCATAAATTGCTGGGTCAATAACCAATCTCAAGTACAAAACCTTACCACTTAAAAATACTTATTTTCAGGAAAATGATAGTAAATATGAGGTAAATCTGCCCTTGACATAACACAGTGAGATTTTTTTTTCATAACACAGTACATGAACCACTTAAAACTTACAAGCTATCAATTACTACAATTGTTCTAATAGGTTTAGGGCCAAACATAAAGTTAATTATCATTACAACACGGACTTTACTTGGAATCTGTGCTGACCTAACAAAATTTAGCACAGAAAAAAAAAATCACAGATCTGAGCACCTGAAAAACGGTGTCTTTTCTGAAATGTTTGCAAAAAAGTCACAACATCAGGAGCCACAGAAAGTTGTTCTTTCTCCATCATTCAAAAAATCAAAACATCTCCAACGTTACTTATGGTAGGCATAAAATGAAAGTCAATATTGATACTCACTCACTATACTTCAAATCCTAACCAAGATAATTCAACCTCTATGTTTATTCAATTGCTAGTCTATTCAGTATCAATTGTGGAAAAACTAAGAAGTAGACTAGCGCTGCTTACTAGACTTCATGTAACCTGAAAATGTTTTTAATTATAACAAACTTGGACCAATTCTACTTAGAAATGTACCCTTAAAAGAGGTGAAAGACATTAACTGGCATCTTTTCAGCACAGGTCAGTCTTCCTTAAGAACACAACCTATAACCCTTAGGCCTTGCAGTTGAATGTTAACAAGTGAAAAACAATCTCCTTGGATGTATCCAAGCAATTTTAATATAAATTTCTGCATACCTAGGTAGAAAGTACTTTCGAAATAACTTAAATCTACCTTTTCCCTCACTTATAAGAAAATGTGGTAGAAGCCTTGAAAAATTAAGTTTAAGGCTGAGCGAGGTGGCTCAGGCCTGTAATCCCAGCAATTTAGGAGGCTGAGGCGGGCAGATAACTTGAGGTCAGGAGTTCCAGACCAGCCTGGCCAACATGGTGAAACCGTCTCTACTAAAAATACAAAAATCAGCCAGGCGTGGTGGCGGGCGCCTGTAATCCTACCTACTCCGGAGGGTGAGGCAGGGGAATCGCTTGAATCCGGGAGATGGAGGCTGCAGTGAGCCGAGATTGCGCCACACACTCCAGCCTGGGTGACAAGGCAAGACTCCGTCTCAAAAACAAAACAAAACAAAACAAGAACAAACAAAAATGAAATCAAATTTCTAACTCAGAGAAAAGGCTGGTCTTGAACAATTTAGGGACAAATTACTGAAACAGGAGACAAGGCACAAGAAGCTCTATGGCTGGAGATGAACCACCTCTGTGTCTCCTTTAGAAGTGCTTCCTGAGGTCCACTTTATGCTAGTTAATGTTGCTTCTTATACTGCATGTTAGTAATTTAAAACGCCTAGCTGGAATAAAAGTTCTCTTTAAACATTACAATTTGTCTCCGCGTTGCCAGTAAGTATTTGTCTCCAGTTTCATGGGCTATTCTGATATGTCAAGAGTAGTATTATTACTGTTCCAAAAGAGCCCTTGTTTCATTCATTTTCACCTGGGATGCGGGCATAACTGATGTTTACAGAACTGATGTTTAGAGAGGCGCATCCCTTACCACTCCATCCTTTATCGATAACCACATTTTGTATGTTTTTGTTGCATTTAAGTTTTTTTTTTTTTTAAGACACCTGCACACACACAATTTTCCCACCGCCAGCAGGGAGAAGACCACAGGCTAGGTCTCCATGGGCTTCAGGGAAACAGACACCGTGAACCCCGCTTGGCCAAAGAGGGGGAGCGCTTCAGGGGCTGGGGGAGGGAGCAGCCCTAAGGTGCTGGGAGTCAGAGGCGGCGCCTGTTTACAGACGCCTTCGCCCTCCCCCACCCTCACAGAGGAGGGGTCCAAAAAGCAGTTCCCGTGCGCACTCCCCGACTGGCCTAGGCCTTGGCAGTACCAGAAGAGCCAGGCAGCCCTTTCGCCCCCTCCCTCTAGTCCGAGCCTCCCTTCGCCCTCCTCTCGGCCCACCTACCCCTACAGGCCCTCCAGGCGGCGTGCAGAGGCCTGAGGCCTAAAGGACGCCGACCACTGACAAGCCCCAGAGCAGCCGGCGGGGGCCCTGAGGAGCCTGGGGCCGGCCGGGCGGCCGCTGCGGCGGAGGAGCAGAGGGCGGGCGAGGACAAATCCTTCCCGACCACAGCTGCCTATTGTTCCCGACTGAGGCCCCGGCCGCGGCAGCCCCGCTCCCCAAGTCGCCGCCCGCCGCTCGCTCACCGCGCTGGTCCGAGCAGCAGCTCCTCTCAGCTCCGAGTCCCCGCGGCCGTCGCCACCGCCGCGGCAGTCGCCGCCGCCGCCGCTGCCACCGTTGACTCTGATTCTGTCCCAGGCCGCCGGGCCACGGCTGCCGCCGCCACCGCCAGCACCGCCTCCGGCCTCCCACCTGCTGCTGCTGAGGCTGCTCCTGCAGCAGGGGCCATCTTGTTGGTCTGCCTCCTCTTCCTCCTCCTAGTCCTCCGCCGCCCAGTCGCTCGTTGTCCTCGTCCCCTTCCTCTTCCTCAGGCTCCGGCCCGCCCCGGAGACTGGGGCGGAGACTAGGGCGAGGATCCTCCCTCAGAAGGCGGGGCAGGCGGAGGGGCGGGGCGGGCGCGGGAGCAAAGCTCTGAGTCACCGGCCACCAACGCCCGGAAGGGAGGCCGGCGACGCTCTCCGCGGCGACCCAAAGTCTCACACTCCCTGAGCAGAGGAACCGGTCTCTCCGTCCGGCCTGCCCTCCCGCACCGGCGCCTTTGGGCTCAGCGGGCCAGTGGCCAGATGGCGAGAGTAAATTGGAGGAATTTCTGTCGTTTCCATCGAACCCCGCAATACGTCTACTCTTTTGGCTTTCTCAGCCGTTGTCCCCCAACTCTGGTTTCTTTTTCACGTCTTTTTCCCCACCCCATTTGTCTTCTTCCATATTATCCAGGCTCTGGATCTCATCAGCTTTGTCCTCGTCACCCCTCTTGGAGTTCAGCCTCCTAAGGCTGTGAAACAGCCCGAAGGCCCGGACACGCTACTCCAAAACGTCTCTCCTGGGCTGTGTGAACACTAAGAGCCATTTGGGGACGACAGGAAAAGATGTGGCTCGTCGAAGAGCTCCTGAAATCTAACCTTGCTACTCTTTAAAAGTTTCTTGTCCCTTGTGGAAAAGGTGCCGTTTGGTTTTGGGGAATGAGAGGTCCCTTCAGACAATTCATTTTAGCCAGACCCTCTTTAGCTTTTGAGAGGGGGAAGAAATGGGATTATTGTAACACCATACAGTACTGATTTCAAAATAAATCATCTAGAAGAGAAGAGAGAAAGAAAGTCCCCAAATAAACAACCATTTAATACTCTCTACTCGGCAGTATCACCTTTTTTGCTTCAGAACTTGACCAAGAGAGCAGAGATTATGTTTTTCTGTCCTTTCTTCACTGTTTACATCACAGTACCCCAAGAGAAGCACTTCTGCCTTTAACTTGATACATTGGAATCGCTATCACAGATAGTATTTTTGTATTATTTTTAAGAAATATCACACACCTTCCTAAACTCTTGGCAGAGAAGAATTCTTTTTAGTTGTTAACACCCTCCTGCTCCTGAAATCTCAGCCTCTGTTTAGAAGAACTATTGATGTCTTTCTATTGATTGGAATTTGCTGCCTTTGAACTGGGTTTAATCTGTAATCGTCTTTTCAGCCTACTAAATAGTAACCCTAGTCCTACAGAGAGTGAATTTCTAGCTACCACAGGGGGATTTAGGTTAGCATGTGCCAATCTAAAGGGATCTCTTAAAGCCTTTCCCTCCTCAAACCAGGCCTCTGTACCCTGCTAGGAAAAACAGATTAATCTGCTCCTCCTGCTTTTCCTCCTCCTCCCTTCTTCTCACTCCTAGGGAACCTTCCACAACAGAAGGTTTTAGCGACTGTTGCTAGGCAAACATGCCAACTTCCTTGTTTAGGTGAAGCAAGTAACTTAACTTCCATTACAAGCAACCTAGATAATGTAATTTCTTCCCCCCGCCAACCCCCCCCCCCCCCCCCCCCCCCCCCCCCCCCCCCGCCCCAGACGGAGTCTTGCTTTGTAGCCCAGGCTGGAGTGCAGTGGGGTGATCCCGGCTCCACCTCCCAGGTTCATACCATTCTCCTGCCTCAGCCTCCTGAGTAGCTCAACTACAGGCGCCCACCACCACGCCCAGCTACTTTTTTGTATTTTTAGCAGACACGGGGTTTCACCGTGTTAGCCAGGATGGTCTCGATCTCCTGACCTCGTGATCCACCCGCCTCGGTCTCCCAAAGTGCTGGGATTACAGGCATGAGCCACCGTGCCCGGCCAATTTCTTTGAACTATTAATAGTTGTACCTCAGTTGGTAAGGCTCCTTAAAAGGTTCCCTTAAGCAATATGATTTTTAAGTTGTTTATTTTTATCTTGTCAATGTTTCAATTAAAAATACGTTAAAGGTCAGATACAGTGGCTCACGCCTGTAACCCCAACATTTTAGGAGGCTGAGGGGGGGCGGATCACCTGAGGTCAGGAGTTCAAGACCAGCCTGACCAACTTGGAGAAACCCCCGTCTCTACTAAAAATACAAACATTAGCCAGGCGTGGTGGTGTGCACCTACAGTCCCAGCTACTCGGGAGGCTGAGGCTGGAGAATCACTTGAACCTGGGAGGCAGAGGTTGTAGTGAGCCGAGTTCGCGCCATTGCGCTCCAGTCGGGCAACAAGAGCTAAAAAAAAAAAAAAAAAAAAAAAAAAAAAAAATTAAAAATGGAGGCGCTTCCCTAAACCCAAATTCATTTTAGTGATATAAAGACGCATTTGACAGAAAAAGAAGAGCAGCTTTGAAGAAAACACTTATGTTTAAAATAAAAAATAAAAAACCTAATCTGTGAGAAGTCATATGTTTTGAACTCCCCAGTCAGACTAGAAGTATAAGATACAGAAGATAAGGCCAGGAGCGGTGGCTCACGCCTGTAATCCCAGCACTTTGGGAGACAGAGTGGGCAGATCACGAGGTCAGGAGATGACGACTATCCTGGCCAACATGGTGATACCCCGTCTCTACTAAAAATACAAAATTTAGCCAGGGGTGGTGGCGCGCGCCTATAGTCCCAGCTACTCCGGAGGCTGAGGAAGGAGAATCACTTGAACCCGGGAGGCGGAGGCTGCAGTGAGCCAAGATCATACCACTGCACTCCATCCTGGACGACAGCGAGACTCCATCTTGGCCGGGCATTGTGGCCCACGCCTGTAATCCCAGCACTTTGGGAGGCTGAGGAGGGTGGATGGATAGCCTGAGGTCAGGAGTTCGAGACCAGCCTGGCCAACATAGTGAAACCCCGTCGCTACTAAAAATACAAAAAAATTAGCTGAGCGAGGTGGCGGGCACCTGTAATCCCATCTACTAGGGAGGCTGAGGCAGGAGAATCGCTTGAACCCAGGAGGTGGAGGTTACAGTGAGCCGAGATCATGCCACTGCACTCCAGCCTGGTGATAGGCAAGACTCCATCTCAAAAAAAAAAAAAAAAGATACAGAGGATAATTTGTCTCTTGAAACTGAGTCTATTTAGAAGAAAGATAATAGGGATATTCAGCAAGGGGGAAAAAAGATATTCTGGGTTTTATTCCCAAATTAACAATTATTTGAAAATTTAGTGAAATAAGCTCTTTTTAAAAAGCTTATTTCAAATGTTTTTACTCTTGTTAGAGTATTGAGATTTGTTGTGAATTAATACAAATAAGATTAAATGAGGCCGAGCATGGTGGCTCATGACTGTAATCCTAGCATTTTAGGAGGCTGAGGCAGGAGGATTGCTTGAGGCCAAGAGTTCAAGACCACCTGGTCAACATAGTGAGACCCTGTCTCTAATTTTTTTTTTATTAATTTATAAAAGATTAATGACGCCAGGTGAGGTGGCTCACGCCTGTAATCCCAGAACTTTGGCAGGCTGAGGCAGGTGGATCACCTGAGGCCAGGAGTTTGAGACCAGCCTGGCTAACCTGGCAAAGCCCCATCTCTACTACAAATACAAAAAGTGGCTAGATATGGTGGCACATGCCTGTCATCCCAGCTACTCAAGAGGCTGAGACAGGAGAATTGCTTAAACCCAGGAGACAGAGGTTGCAGTGAGCCGAGATCACGCCACTGCACTCCAGCCTGGGCGACAGAGCAAGACTCTGTCTCAAAAAAAAAAAAAAAAAAAATCACTATTTTGTAGCTTCAAGACAACTTAAACAAATTGGTTTTATCTCATATTTTGTTAATAATTCTGACCCTCTCTGGGCTCCGACCTAGTTCGCGGCGATATGGTCAAACGCACCAAGAAAGTAGGGATCGTAGGTAAATAAGGGACCCGCTATGGGGCCTCCCTCTGAAAAATGGTGAAGAAAATTGAAATCAGCCAGCACGCCAAGTACACTTGCTCTTTCTGTGGCAAAACCAAGATAAAGAGACGAGCTCTTGGGGATCTGGCTCTGTGGTTCCTGTATGAAGACAGTGGCTGGCAGTGCCTGGACGTACAATACCACTTCTGCTGTCAAGGTAAAGTCCGCCATCAGAAGACTGAAGGAGTTGAAAGACCAGTAGACACTCCTCTGCTCTTTGAGACATCACTGGCCTACAATAAATGGGTTAATTTATTGAAAAATTAATTAATAATTAAATGGGTTAATTTATTGAAAAAATAATAATAATTCTGATGTGGAATACCCAGAAATTTAGACTTTGCTCTGACTTCCTCTACTGATATACTATGAAAATCAAATGAGTCATTTCATATAAAATATCAGTGCATGGCATATAGTAAGCACTCAATTTTTTTCAAATTCATTTTGTGCATATGTTATTATAGTCTTTTGTTTCTTAATCAGTCAGATAAGAATGACAAGTCATCAAATACATTTTTGCTCTTTGCATGAACCCTAAAAAAAGATTAATGCAACTTTTCAGATCATACACAAATCAGTTAAAATAATGCCTTATGTTTTCAATATGTATTCTAATGTGCCTGTACTATATTTTCTGATATGCCTGTACTATATTGTTTGTTCCTCTGATTTTTTTTTTTTTTTTTTTTTTTGAGACAGACTCTCTCTGTCACCAGGCTGAAGTGCAGTGGCACAATCTCAGCTCACTGCAACCTCCGTCTCCCGGGTTCCAGAGATTCCCTTGCCTCAGCCATCCGAGTAGCTGGGACTACAGGCACGCGCCACCACGCCCAGCTAATTTTTTGTATTTTAGTAGAGACGGGGATTCACCATGTTGGCCAGGATGGTCAGGAGATTGATCTCCTGACCTCGTGATCCTTCCACCTCAGCCTCTCAAAGTGCTGTGATCACAAGCGTGAGCCACCGCGCCTGGCCTCCTCTGATATTTCTTTTTTTTTAGAATAACTTAATGCTTTTTAGGTTAGGCTGCATGACTTTTTAACCTATTACATGCTTTAAAATTGTTCTAGAATGTGTTAATGTCAGCCTAACACACTGTTTGTCATATTAAGGCTAGAAATGACCTTAGATACTCATTTATTTCAGCAGTTGACGCTGAGAGTAAGAAAGACTGGATAGATCACTTACCTACATAACTACTTCTTTATAGATAAACACCATGTAATTGAGGAAGGGGTTAGGGAGCAAAGAGGGCTAGGAAAAGAGGAGAAAAGATGAATGAGGTATGTATCCCTGCCTTAGAGATAGTGAATAACCTAGTAGGAACAATACAATAAGATATTCATGTAAACTAGAGTATAAAGTACCTTAGTGATTAGTGCATAGAAAGTACAGTCAGTCCGGGTGCGGTGGCTCATGCCAATAATCCCAGCACTTTGGGAGGCCCAGGCGGGTGGATCAGGAATTCGAGACCAGCCTGGCCAACATGATGAAACCCTGTCTCTACTAAAAATACAAAAATTAGCCGGGCATGGTGGCTGGCGTCTATAATCCCAGCTACTCAGGAGGCTGAGGCAGGAGAATCACCTGAACCCAAGAGGTAGAGGTTACAGGGAGCCAAGATTGTGCCATTGCACTCCAGCCTAGGCAATAAGCGTGAAACTCTATCTCAAAAAAAGAAAGAAAGTACAAAGTCCTCTGAAAGTTAAAATCATTCTAATGTCATGGAACCTACCTTCTGACAGGTGGCAATTCTGTGGTATCAGATGTGTACCCAGGGCATAGAAATCCACTTAGCTCTCAATTTGGGACACCAGGGGGATGAAGGAGGATAATGAATGAGAAATTGAAAGGTATGAGAGTAGAGTTTGGACTAACTAAAAAACCTAGTTTAAAGCACAGCTGGGACCTGAGACCTCTCCAGTGTAAATAATTTATGTAAGGGGAGGGAATGACACCCTCAAACACAGACACACGAAATAGGGAGTACTGGAGCTGAGTCACTTCGGTTTTCTGAACTGCTTTAGGTAAAGTAAGAGTGGGAAGTTAATTGTCTTCTCCATCCTCACTATCCTGTCTTACTCTTATACAAAGATTCTCCATGACCTCCTACTTTCTCCCCAGTCCACAATATTGTACCCCTCATATTAAAATTTCATTAAAAATAAAACTCAAAAAATAAGCAGAGGAAGGTGTCCCATGCAATAATCTATAGAAATATGAGGAAACCAATGGTGTCTGACCTACCCTACACCTTTAGAGTCAAGTCCAAAATCAGACCCAAATCATCATCTGCAAATTAGGCCTAAGGGATTGCTGTAGATTCAGGGTGACAATCAAATGGCAAATATAGCCTAATTTAGTTCTGAAATTTCGAGAGCTAGGTTCCTGTAGACTTGATTCCAAAAGAGCTAAGTAAAATGATGTTTCTGAGTCTTACGTGAAATTGCTTCTAAATTGGCCTGCCTTCCATAAAGGCCTCCAGCCCAACATTGAGCTGTCTGAACTTTGACCCCCAGAGACTTACGTGAAGCCAATGATAAACAGAACACCTTTACAAAAGAGACGTCAAACAACTTTCAGCAAAGTGGTCCATTCTAGGCAGTTGGGTTAAGAGAAAGCAACTCCACTTGTCCAATGGCAAAACTCACTGGAATATTATTGTTTTCACTATTAATTTGCTAGGGCTATCACACCAAATGCCACAGTCTGGGTGGCTTTTTGTTTTTTAAACCTAATCCCACATGGCAGCATATTAAGTTATTATTAGTGTAAAATGGATAAGTATAAGATTTTTGTTTTGTTTTTGAGATGGAGTCTTGCTCTGTTACCCAGGCTGGAGTGCAGTGGCATGATCTCAGCTCACTGCAACGTCTGCCTCCCTGGTTCAAGCAATTCTCCTACCTCAGGCCGCTGGGTAGCCGGGATTATAGGCGTGAACCACCACGCCCAGCTGAGATAAGTATAAGATGTTTTATGTAAGCGTCAGGGTAACCACAAAGCAAAAGCCCATAATAGATGTGCAGGCCAGGCACAGTGGCTCATGCCTGTAATCCTAGCACTTTGGGCAGCCGAGGTTGGTGGATCATGAGGTCAGGAGTTCAAGACTAGCTTGGTCAACATAGTGAAACCCTGTCTCTACTAAAAATACAAAAATTAGCCCCCCATGGTGGCACATGTCTGTAGTGCCAGCTACTTGGGAAGCTGAGGAAGGAAAATCACTTGAATCTGGGAGGTGGAGGTTGTGGTGAGCTGAGATCGTGCCACTGCACTCCAGCCTGGGCAACAGAGCGAGATTTCATCTCAAAAAAAAAAAAAAAAAAAAAAAAAAAAATATATATATATATATATATATATATATACACACACACACACACACACAAATCAACCAGAATAACAGAACAATAACTAAAAAGAAAAAAAACAGAAAACAATTTTTCAAATGGCGCTTATAAGTCCTTACCTATACATAATTACTTTGAATGTAAATGGATTAAATTATGTAATCAAAAGGCATAGAGTGGCTGAATAGATTAAAAACAAAAACAAAAAACAAGACCCTTAGAGGCCAGGCGTGTAATCCCAGCACTTTGGGAGGCCAAGGCGGGCAGATGACCTAAGGTCAGGAGTTCCAGACCAGCCTGGCCAACTTGGCGAAACCCTGTCTGTACTAAAAATACAAAAATTAGCCGGGCATGGTGGCAGGTGCCTGTAATCCTAGCTACGTAGGAGGCTGAGACAGGAGAATCGCTTGAACCAGGGAGGCAGAGGTTGCAGTGAGCCGAGATGGTGCTATTGCACTCTAGTCTGGGCAACAAGAGCAAAACTCCATCTCAAAAAAAAAAAACAAAAACAAAAATTAGGCCGGGCGCGGTGGCTCAAGCCTGTAATCCCAGCACTTTGGGAGGCCGAGACGGGCGGATCACGAGGTCAGGAGATCGAGACCATCCTGGCCAACACAGTGAAACCCCATCTCTACTAAAAAAATACAAAAAACTAGCTGGGCGAGGTGGCGGGCGCCTGTGGTCCCAGCTACTTGGGAGGCTGAGGCAGGAGAATGGCATAAACCCAGGAGGCAGAGCTTGCAGTGAGCTGAGATCCGGCCACTGCACTCCAGCCTGGGTGACAGAGTGAGACTCCGTCTCAAAAAAAAAAAAAAAAAAAAAAAAAAAAAAAAAAAAAAAATTAGCCAGGCATGGTGGTGGGCACCTATAATCCCACTACTCAGGAGGCTGAGGCTGGAGAATGGCTTGAACCCAGGAGGAAGAGGTTGTAGTGAGCCAAGATCGTGTCATTGCATTTCAGCCTGGGTGACAAGAGTGAAACTTCATCTCGAAAACAAACAAACAACAACAACAACAAAAAACAAAAAAAGAAAAAAAGACCCTTGGAGCTGAAACAGTGGCTCAACCCTGTAATCCCAGTGACTCAGGAGGCTGAGGTGGGAGGATTGCTTGAGCCAAGAGTTGGAGGCTGCAGTGAGCTATGACTGTGCTGCCATACTCCAGCCTGGGCAATAGAATGAGACCCTATCTCTAAAAACAAACAAAAAACAAGACCAAATTATATGCTGCCTACATAAGACTCACTTCATCTTAAAGCAGGGGTCCCCAGCCTCTGGGCCATGGACCAGTACTGGTCTGTGATCTGTTAGGAACCTGGCCACACAGCAGATGAGCAGCTGGCAAGAGACCATCACCGCCTGAGCTCTGCCTCCTGTTAGATCAGTGGCAGCATTAGATTCTCATAGGAACACAAACTCTATTGTGAACTTCACATGCAAGAATCTAATGCCTGATGATCTGAGGTGGAACAGTTTCGGCCTGAAGCCATCCCCCACCCTGTCTTGTCCATGGAAAAATTGTCTTCCAAGAAACTGGTCCCTGGTGCAAAAAAGGTTGAGGATCATTGCCTTAAAGGACTCTTGTAGACTGAAAGTGAAGGGAAAGATGAACATTTGTTTATATAACTAATGATTGGAACTTCATGTGGGGCTCTGTCTAAATATACAATTCTAGATATACTGAGTTCAATATACTTTGTAACCAAATGATGTCTTCTAGCACAAATGTATGTTCAATATCTATTGGGCCATATTAGGTTTATCTGATCATGAGTATCAGTTAAGAATGAACTTCAGTTAAGTTGAACATTCGTATGTAAATCATTCAGGAAACTAGAATTTGAAACATAATGCTTTAAGCAATATGGAGAAGAAACTTCCTTTTGCTGCATACTTTACTCTGTATGATCTGGACTTGGGGGAGTCTTTGTAGAGTTTTTTGTTTTTCTAAGAGGTTAGGGACCAAAGATTATCCCTATCACTTGGAGGCAGTTCATGAACTGTGCAGTAGAATGTCTATGTAGCAGGCTCCTCATTGAAGATGAATATTCAGCTTCATGTTACTCCATGAGTTTATTTTCTTTTTGCTGTCCTCTAAGTTTGAATAAAGTGTTTGAGAGCTGTAGTCTTTTCTCAGTGCTAATCTTCTATTAATGGGAGAGTTCTGCAACCATACTTGGGCCAGTATAGCACCAGTGATGGGAAATACCTGGAGCTCCATCAGAGGAAAAGCAAATCCCTGGGGGTCAAGAGTCAGAGTCCTTCTCCATCTTGATATTTTTCCTCAGCTGTCAAACTGGGACAGGCAGAAAGATCTAGTTCAAGCCCTTGTTCCACTACTTACTAGCTGTGTGATCTTGTACAAGTTAACCTTAGAAATGTTCACTTTCCTTGAGTACAAGATTTATCAAAAGTATCTGATGTAAAATACAAGGATTGTGAAATTTATTTTATGGAGATTAAACTGAGAAAATATATGTAGAACATCTAGTACAATGCCTGACATCTATTAGGCACTTGATGAATGAGAGTTATTAAAATTATACTAGGTACTGTGCATAGCATTGGGCTGGTGGTTCTCAATTTTGCTGTGAACTTTTAAAAACTATGGTCCAGGCATGGTGGCTCATGCCTGTGATCCAGCACTTTGGGAGGCTGAAGCAGGTGGATCACTTGAGCTCAGGAGTTCAAGACCAGCTTGGGCAACAGGGCAAAACCTCGTTTCTACAAGAAATACAAAAATTCGCTAGATGTGGTGGCACACACCTGTAGTCCCAACTATTTGGTGGGCTGAGGTGGGAGGTTTACTTGAGCCCGGGGAAGTCGAGGCTGCAGTGAGCTGTGTTTGCACCACTGCACTCCAGCCTGAGACCCTGTCACAAAAACAAAACAACAACAACAACAAAAACTATGTATCTCCGGCTCTGACCCTAGAGATTCTGATTCAGAGTGTTGGTGTGGGGCCAGGCGTCTTTATGTTTTTTGGATTTTACAGGTGATTTTATCCTATCTTCTCGGGTGAGAACCACTGACATAGGGCAATGGTCAGCAAACCTTTTTGGTAAATGGTCAGATAGTAAATATTTTAGGCTTTACATGGCATATGGTCTCTGTCACAGCTATTTGACTCTGTCATTGTAGTTTTAGAGCAGCTATAGACAATATGTAAACAAATAAGAATGAGTGTTTCTAATACAGCTTTATTTATAAAAACAGACAAAAGGAAGTGGCAGACCAGATTTGGTCCCCAGACAATTACTTACCAACGCTTTCTTATATGGAGGGAGATTTTATTTGTTATAGCCAGGGAAAGTATATTATTATTATATTCAATGGCGGCATTAAAAGCCTTACAGTGTTGGGTGCAATACACAGTTAATTAAACAGACAATGCTCCTGCCTTCCAAAGAATTAGTCATTCAAAGCAACAACAACACAGACATAATATTTATAAGTAATCCTGCATGAGTAATTATCACATAAACAAATGACTATACAAGACTACATGTGAAACTGAGTTCAGGAATGGCCAGATTCTCCTAACGCTTCCATTTATAAATATCAGATAAAATAAAAGGAACATAAGGACTCATTCAGGAACCAATGTAAAGAAGAGAATGATGCCCCAGTGTAGCTCCCTTTTTTCAGCAAGAGGCTGTAAGGGAGCATCTTTTAAAAAGGGATCCTTTAAATAGTACTTCATGGCTTTCCACGTGGCTGAATTTACCTTCTCTCAACACTGATTTCTCCATCAAAATACATTACTGTCTGATTTATCCTGAGTTTAGGGGCTATACTACGATTGAGTTTAATGATAGCAGTGCTCATTACCTTTAACCTGGAACAAAGAAAAATATCTTCTGTCTTAATAGGAATAGTAAACTTCAGGGAAAAGCCAGTGGATCCGTCCATGTGGATGTGTGCGCATGTGTGTATAGGCATGTTTAAATAAAGTTGTTGGTAATTTAGTAACCTACTGCCTACAATGGTGGAGAGGATCCAGTAGTAGCTGTTGGATAGGGCAAAGTTCTTATATAGCCCTGAGGGATGGGCAAGTGTTGTGAACTTAGTAATTTTGGCTGACCAACATCTGACTCTCTCCTCCTCCCTCTCTTTGGGAATTCTCCATTTGGGAGTTTTAGTGGATGGCAGGGTCTCTTCTCCCACTATAAGGACTGGGAAAGTTCAGATACTTGCCTAAATGCCCTCCCCTAATCTGCCAAACACAAAATACACAACCAACTAGGGTGAAGGAAAGTGATCTAAGCTTGGTTGACTATAAATGTTGTTAGTTGGGACTGTGAATCTGCGTGAGTTACAGAGAATTAAGTAGAATTCATCCCACTAGCAGCACTGGTATCAAGAGTCTGGTGGGACATCAGAGTCTGATGGCAGCAATCCCTGAGGTGATGGCCAGCATCCACTGGCAGTGGGAATAGTACCCTTACCAGGGCATTTGAAGGCTGACATTAGCTGTGATTCTGGCTGTCTAGGTTCTCCCAATTCCTGTTCTTCAAAACTGTGAACTGCCTAGGTGCGGTGGCTCAGGCCTGTAATCCCAACACTTTAGGAGGCTTGAACTCAGGAGTTCAAGACCAGTCTGGGCAACATGACGAAACCCCTTCTCTACCAAAAATACAAAAAAAAAAAAAAAAAAAAAAAAAAATAGCTAGGCATGGTGGTGTGTGCCTGTGGTCCCAGCTACTCAGGAGGCTGAGGTGGGAGGATCACTTCAGCCTGGGAGGCTGTGGCTGCAGTGAGCCAAGATCATGCTATTGCACTCCAACCTGGGTGACAGAGTGAGACCCCATCTCAAAAAAACAAAAGAAACAAAGAAACTTTGAGCTACTCAGTTTGCTCCTAGTAAATTCCTATTCTGCTTAAGTTAGCCACTGAGATAGTTTGACCTGTAAGAAAAAGAGTGTAGAAAACAAGAGACTGCAGAAGTAATCTATTTTTCTTTTTCTCATAGAGACACCTTTTACTCAGTTTAAAGGAATTCTCCATGTTTTTTCTTTTTCTATGCCCTGATTTTTATGATTGCAGTTGTCAGAGTCTCAAAACTTCAAGGTACATCTATATCCATTTCACTTAAATCGAAGTGAAGGTATCCTAAACGACATATTTCCTTCTGTTAACTCAGTTCATTTATTATTACCAAATAAGCCGTCCTTTCAAGCTTTTGATTTGAACTTTTTACCCATCTGCCAAGAATGTTCAGTGTCTACTTTAAAACTAATATTGCACTAATTTCTCAAGGGGAAAGTCTCCATATCAATTTCTCTCTTAGTCAGGATTTATATCCCAGGGGAGAAAAAGAAGAATGAAATAATCTCTTTCTTGGCTAAAAACTATTATAAAAAATAATTTTTTTTCTTGAATTCTTAACAAGAATTTTTCTAATCAAGCATTTCATCTGGGGCAATCAAGCAATCAAAGCCTTCCTTACTAAAATTACATGGGAAAATAATTATTTTCCACATTTTTGCAAAAATATTGTAACTACCAAAATAGAAATGTTCATTTATGTTTTTTTTTTTCTGCAAAGAAACTTAACCTTGTTTCTGCAACATCTAATTGAGTCACAAATATTCTCAAGTGATGATACAAAAGTCACAGAACAAAATTAATTTGCATTCACTTTATCACAATCACAACAACTATTTGGTAACCTGCTATGTGCCACATAACACCATAGACATCGTGCTATTTTGTTTGTTTGTTTGTTTTTCTGTCACCCAGGCTGGAGTGCAGTGGCACCATCTCAGCTCACTGCAGCCTCTGTCTCCCGGGTTCAAATGATCCTCATGCCTCAGCCTCCCGAGTAGCTGGGATTACAGGCGCCTGCCACCACACCCGGCTAATGTTTGTATTTTTATCAGAGACAGGGTTTCACCATTTTGGCCAGACTGGCCTTAAACTCCTGACCTTAGGTGATTTGCCTGCCTCAGCCTCCCGAAATGCTGGGATTATTGGCATGAGCCACTGTGTCCAGTCGTGCTATGTTGATACAACAGTAAACAAAATAGACAGGGTCTGTCCCTCAGAGGCTTATAGTTTAGTGTGGAAGATAGAAGACTTATAATTAAATAACCACAAGTATGTTGAGTGTCCTGAAGGCCAAAGTACATGGGATGTTTAGCAGTAAGAATTGACCTAGTCTGATGAACAGAGAAGGTTCCTCAAGAAAGTGGTGTTTAAGCTGAAGCGAAAGGATGAGTAGGAATTAGCTAGGCAAATGAGGAGTAAAATGTTTCAGGCAGAGGATAGCATGTGCAATATCTCTGAGGTAGGAAGAAGTGTGGTATATTCAAGGAACTAACAGAAATCCAGTTTGGCTAAAGAAAGTATAGAGATTCAGAGGGAGCCTAGCAAACAAAAAAGATGTCGCAGAGTCCGGCAGGTAGACCTTGGAAGTCAAAGTAGAGATTTTGAGGTTTATTTAATTTATTTTTTCAATATCTTCAAATCATTTAATTGAGCTTTATTTTAAGTTAAATTTGCCAGATAGTGTACAGGATGTCAAATTAATTTATATTTTAATTAAATAGTAGTATTTTAGTATATGTCCCAAATATTACATGGGACATAAATTGAAAAAATTATCCATTATTTATGTGCAATTAAAATTTAGGCCAAGAGCAGTGGCTCACGCCTGTAATCCCAGCACTTTGGGAGGCTGAGGCAGGCAGATCACCTGAGGGCAGGAATTTGAGACCAACTTGGCCAACATGGTGAAACCTCATCTTTACTAAAAATATAAAAATTAGCTGGGCATGGTGGCTTGCACCTGTAATCCCAGCTACTTGGGAGGCTGGGGCAGGAGAATTGCTTGGACGATTCTCCAAGGTGGAGGTTGCCATGAGCCAAGATCACACCACTGCACTCTAGCCTGGGCAACAAGAGTGAAACTCTGTCTCAAAAAAATAAATAAATAAATAAAAAATAAAAAACTGATTTAACTGAGCATCCCATATTGTACTTTGCTAAATCTGGCAACCCTACTCCTTATTTATTTATTTATTTATTTAGGAGATACAGGGTCTCACTCTGTCTCACTCCAGGCTGGAGTGCAGTGGCACAATCATAGCTCACTGTAACCTCAAACTCTTGGGCTTAAGTGATCCTCTTGTCTCAACCTCTTTAGTAGCTAGGATACAGGCAAGCTCCACCTCACCGGGCTATTCTCTATTTTAAGAGCAAAGTCTGAAAGGCTAAAGAGGGACATGGCAAGATTTCCTTGTTAGCCAGGCGCAGTGGCTCATGCCTGTAATCCCAGGATTTTGGGAGGCTGAGGAGGGCAGATCACTTGAGCCCAGGTGTTTGAGACCACCATCATAAAAAGAAAGCATCCCCCACGTCTAGAAGCTTTATATTCATTATATTGAATCTTTACAATCCTGGAAGATGGATATTTTTATTGCCATTTTACAGAATAAGGAACTGAGGTTTGGGATGGTTATATATAACTCCAAATAAAACAGTAAATAGCAGAACTGGGATTCAAAGCCAGTTCTACTCATTCCAGTGTACTCATTCTATATTATAACAGTGCTGACTCTCTTGGCTATCTCAAGTAAATTTAGCTAATCTAAAGCTTGAATGGCTTTCTTTTTTAAATGATGGTAATAACCCATTTGACTCAGTTAATGATAAGATACAGGGCTGGTCCTGAGCCTGTTTACCTCCAGATCCATTTCTTGCTTTACTTGATCTCTGAATCACAGTAAGGACTGGCCTTCCTGTGTCAGCTGCCTTCCTGGTGTGCTTGGCTAAGCAGGAGGAAAAAGAAGCCAAGTTACTTCTTGCTGATTCTCTTCCTCCTGCTTCAGGTGGAATCCTGGGCAACAGCTATTTCCTTCATGGCCCCAGCTGAGGCTGAGCAGGCTTCCATCAGCTAGTCCCTGGGCCTCTGTAAAACATTTTCCTCTTTGTCCCTTTAAACTAGTGTTGTTGGTGGCTAATCTCTGGATTGCCCCTTCTAAAACCATGTAACTAATTCCGTGCATCAAACTTTGTCTGTTTTAAGTGTTTAGAGGATCTTCCACAAGCCTGATAGGACCCTGTTGGTATGGACATTGTCTTGACCAGTGTCATGGATAGGATATTGCTAGTTTGGACTGAAGGACCTCTCTTTTCATTCTGATAATATCTAATCTTACTGGTGAGAGACTAAAAATACTATTACTATTATTATTATTTTTAGCTTAAAGCTTTGAATTCTGTCATTGATAATACCACCAAACATTTTTACATACTTCAGCTATAATCGAAGAAAACGGCTGGGCATGGTAGCTCATGCCTGTAATCCTAGCTCCTTGGGAAGCTGAAGAGGGTGGATTGCTTGAGCTCAGGAGTTCAAAACCAGTCTGAGCAACATGGTGAAACCCCATCTCTACAAAAAAACACAAAAATTAGCCAGGCATGTTGGCACTTGCCTGTAGTACCAGCTACTTATAGGACTGAGGCAGGAGGATTGCTTGAAATCTGGGAGGTCAAGGTTGCAGTTAGCCAAGATGGCGCCGCTATACTCCAGCTTGGGTGATCAAGTGATACCCTGTTTTGATATATATACATATGCATATATCTATGTATATATATTCAAAGAATAGTCTATTTCACTAGAAGGGCTAATTGTACCCACAGCCTCTTTCTAGGGAAATCTTTAACAATACAATATCCTTGGGTATCAGAATAAGTGGATGTGTTTGTTCCTCTTGACTGGACCAGATGAGTGCCATTGCCCCAAGAACGGTAAGCTATTGACTGGCTGGCTTCCTATGAAAGAACTTGGAGTGAGAGCTTTGTCGTCAGGTCCTTAGTAACAATCTATCTGGTGTTTGATCTATAGATTTAGGGGGTCAATTAGTTGGTATTAGAAGCAAGGGCAGAAAGTCACCCTGAGAGAAACAGAATCATAGAGAAAAGATATGATGTTAATAGCTGAGCACTCAGGAAATGTTGGCAAGTTCTTGCAGCAGAGAGGATGCTTTATTTGTGCTGAATCCTGAAGAAGTTTTTAGTTCAGAAACCACAGTACTGACTCTGTCCATTTCAGCTGTATTCAGATTCACATTATTCCTGTGTAATCCCATGATCTTGCCATTTCCTATTTTCCTGGTTGACTGAGATTTGTGGCTAAGATTCGTCTTTATTTTCTTTTTAAAATTTCCCTGAATATCTTTTTAACATCACACACTGGGGCCTATTATGGGAAGCGGGAGGGGGGAGGGATGGCATTGGGAGTTATACCTGATGTAAATGATGATTTGATGGGTGCTGACGAGTTGATGGGTGCAGCACACCAATATGGCACAAGTATACATATATAACAAACCTGCACGTTGTGCACATGTACCCTAGAACTTAAAGTATAATAAAAAAAAAAAAAAAGAAAAATACAAGGAGGTCGTATTCTTTGCCATCCAATATTGATACAATTTTTAAAATTATAAATGTGTTATTGAAAAATACTTTCATAAATTACAGTTCTATAAAAAAAAAATTCCCTGAATATCTTTTTAGTAAACCATCTACTACTTGATATAATCTGAGTATACTTATGTGTCCTGCAACTGATATAAAAACCTAAAACAGTTTTTAAGGCATCTTTAGGTTTTTTCCATTTTTTTCTTTTTTTTTTTTTTGAGACAGAGTCTTGCTCTGTCACCCAGGCTAGAGTGCAGTGGCGTGATCTCAGCTCACTGCAAACTCCACCTCCTGGGTCCAAGTGATTCTCCTGCCTCAGCCTCCTGAGTAGCTGTGATTACAGGCAAATGCCACCACATCCTGCTAATTGTTGATTTTTAGTAGAGATGGGGTTTCTCCATGTTGGTCGGGCTGGTCTTGAACTCCTGACCTCGTGATCCACCTGCCTCGGCCTCCCACAGTGCTGGGATTAAAGGCATGAGCCACTGTGCCTAGCCACGACCCACTAATGTTTAGTAGAGATGGGGTTTTGTCATGTTGGCCAGGCTGGTCTCGAACTCCTGACCTCAAGTGATCCACCCACCTCAGCCTCCCAAAGTGCTAGGATTACTGGCATGAGCCACCGTGCCCAGCTAGCATCTAATCTTAATTGAGTGCTGAGGATGTGTCAGACATTGTTCTAAATGTACTAACTCATTTAAATTCTTACAACAGTTTTATAAATTGGTATTATTACTATTGGCACCATTTTACAAATGAGGAAATGTAGGAAAGAGAATGGTTAAGTTACCGCCCAGCAGTCACTCATCAAAACTGTGGGAAAGCTGGAAACTGAGCATGGCAATCTGCTGCAGGATCTGGACTGTGAAGTCGTCCTGCGAAAGAGTAGGAGGAAAAATTACCCAATATTGTTGAAAATGCAAAAACATATTTTCAGGTATACTCAGTGGAGATTTTGGAATCAATCCAAGAGATCAGTTTGGTTTTGACCTTCACAAGAGGTTGAAGACTCAGAAATATTTATTGGGCTGGGTGCAGTAGCTCATGCCTATAATCCCAGCACTTTGAGAGGCTGCGGCCAGAGGATTGCTTGAGGCCAGGAGTTTGAGACCAGCTTGAACAATACAGTGAGATCCCTGTCTCTACAAAAAAATTAAAAAAAAATTAGCCAGGCATGGGGGTGTATACCTGTAATCCTAGCTACTTGGGAGGCCAAGGTAGGAAGATCACTTGAACCCAGGAACTGAGGCTTCAGTGAGCTATGATCATGCCACTGCACTGCAGCCTAAGTGACAGAGTAAGACTCTGTCTCTAAAAACTAAATAAAATACAGAAATTTATTGAAGGTCAGAGAGAATTAAAAAATTCATCAGTGTTCTAAATCACCCAAAGAATATATGGGATACAATGTATTTTGATACCCTAGGAAAATAGCCACATAAAAAAGCACATCCTTGGGTATGAACCAAGAGTTTACTTGTATTACAAACAACTTTATCTACTGAACAATTGGAGGCTGTCTCTGCAGGTTGAGAGTAAGCATTGGGCCAAGCTTAAATCAGCAGCTCTTGTTCATAAGGAGATCATGAAGGCTGGGCGTGATGCTGGCTCACACCTGTAATCCCGGCTCACACCTGTAATCCCAACACTTTGAGAGACCAAGGTGGGAGGATCACTGGAGCCCAGGAGTTCAAGACCAGCCTGGGCAATGTGGCGAGATACTATCTCTAAAAAAAAAAAAACAAAAGCAAATCTTGAGATCCAGCAACACCTTTGGACAACTTATTTCTTCCCTCAGGGATTTATGTAATTTGTCCTGCATTCCTTTGTCCTACACAGTTGCCACCACACCGTCTATGTTTCTCCTCACAAGGCTGTCTAGGAAACCATCTCTTCAGCCTTCTCTAACCATCCTCAATTACCTTAGAAACAAAGCCCAGAGGCCCTTTTCCTTTTTAAGGAATCACTGCTAATTGCTATGGGGAAACAAATTTGTAGGCAAAAGAAATAGACGAAAATGGGGAAAGCAACAAATAATCACAAAATGTAAACAAGTTCTACAAATTTTCCTAATATTTTACCAACATGAGTCAGGAGACTGGGGCTAAACTAGTTTTATCATAGTCCTACCCGGAACTTGCTTTGTGCATAATTGTTATTTTTTGAGCACTTATATGCTGGGCACTGTCTGAATCATTTTACTTATCCTAGCTCCTCATAACATCCTTGTGCAGTAGGCATCCTATTTCATATAAGGAAACAGGCACAGTTTAGCATCCTATTTCATATGAGGAAACAGGCACAGAAGGGTTGGCTACTTGCCCAAGGTGACAATGAATAATAACAGAGTCATGATTCAAACTGCAGCTGCCTAGCTCTGAAGTCTACTCTCTTGACTACTGCACTATATGGCTTTTCTGGTGTGGTCAAATCAGGACAGATGGTTGTCAAGTGGAAGTGTGTAACAATTTGGGGCACTGAGTGGAAGTATGGCTTAAGGGTTCTGGCAGGCTCTCCTTAGCAGTGTACTTGGCAAGATCACCACTGCCTGGTGACTGCTCCTCAGCTTTGGAGATTCGTAATCTGGATTTTCTCCATTACCCAGATATGAATAGTGTCTTGAAGGCAGTTCAGACTGACCAAACTCGGGACACTTATGAACTGGCCATAATGTCATAAGGCATTTCTCTTTCCAGTGTCTGGAAACTCTTACTGCTCTCTGGGGCTCCCTCTTCCTGCCATCAGGGGCCCTGGAAAACCAGAGAGTTTACTAGTGAGAGTGGAATTGTAGCAAGTGAAGTAGAAAATTTGAGAGGTAATACAGGTTGAACATCCCTAATCTGAAAGTCCAAAATCAAAAATACTCCAAAATCTGAAATATTTTCTCTACTGACATGATGCCACAAGTGAACAATCCTACACCTGATCTCGTGTAATGGGTCAAAATGCAGACGCATAACACAGTTTATTCAGCATCCTCAAAGGAAACAAGACCCTCCCACTTGTGTGTGAATTTACTTTTGTGTAAATAAGTGTCAGAAAATTATTGTTTGTCAATAGCACATAAATTTTGAGTCAGGAATGATAGTGATGCCAAACAAACACATGTTGTCCACATGGGTAACCAAGACAGTGACACCTTTGCTTTCTGACAGTTCATTGTACACAAACTTTGTTTCATGCACAAAATTATTTAAAATGTTGTATAGAATTACCTTCAGGCTCTGTGTATAAAGTATGTATGAAACATAAATGAGCTGAGCACCATGGCTAGCTCCTGTAATCCCAGTTACTCAGGAGGCAGAGACAGGAAAATCCGCTTGAGGCCAGGAGTTCAAGGTCAGTCTGGGTAATGTAGCAAGACCTCATCTGTAAAAAATTTTTAAATTAGCTAGGCGTGGCAGCTTGTGCTTGTAGTCCTAGCTACTGGGAGGCTAAGGCAGAAGGATCATTTGAGCCCAAGAGCCTAATAATTTAAGGCTACAGTGAGCTATGATCATGCCATTGCATTCCAGCCTGGTTGACAGGTTTTTTTTTTTTTTTCCTCTAGTGAAAAAAAGAAGAAGAAGAAGAAGAAGAAGAAGAAGAAGAAGAAGAAGAAGAAGAAGAAGAAGGAGAAGGAGAAGGAGAAGGAGAAGGAGAAGGAGAAGGAGAAGGAGAAGGAGAAGGAGAAGGAGAAGGAGAAGGAGAAGGAGAAGGAGAAGGAGAAGGAGAAGGAGAAGGAGAAGGAGAAGAAGAAGAAGAAAAAGAAGAAGAAGAAGAGGAAGAGGAGGAGGAAGAAGAAGAGGAGGAAGAAAGAAAAGGAACATAAATGAATTTCATATTTAGTCTTAGGTCTCATCCCTAAAACATCTCATTATGCATACACAATTTTTTTTTTTTTTTAAAGACAGTCTCACTCTGTCGCCCAGGCGGGAGTGCAGTGGCATGATCTCAGCTTACTACAACCTCTGCCTCCCAGGTTCAAGCAATTCTCTGCCTTAGTCTCCTGAGTAGCTGAGATTATACGCACCCACCACCATGCTTGGCTAACTTTTTGTATTTTTAGTAGAGATGTGATTTCACCATCTTGGCCAGGTTGGTCTTGAACTCCTGACCTCATGATCCACTCGCATCAGCCTCCCAAAGTGCTGGGATTACAAGTATGAGCCACCGCGCTGGACCTTAAGCTTTTGTATTTTTAGTAGAGACGGGGTTTCACCATATTGGTAAGGCTGATCTCAAACTCCTGACCTCAGGTGATCTGCCTGTCTTGGCCTCCCAAAGTGTTGGGATTAAAGGCGTGAGCCACTGCGCCTGGCCCAAATATTTTAAAATCCAGAAAAATCCAAAATCTAATCCCAAGCATTTTCGTCTCCAGTTTTTTGTTTGTTTGTTTGTTTTTGAGAGGGAGTCTCACTCTGTCGCCCAGGCTGGAGTGCAAGTGGTACAATCTCAGTTCACTGCAACCTCCGCCTCCTGGGTTCAAGCGATTCTCCTGTCTCAGCCTCCCGAGTAGCTGGGATTACAGGTGTGTGCCACCACGCCTAGCTAATTTTTTTTGTATTTTTAGTAGACATGGGGTTTCACCATGTTGGCCAGGCTAGTCTGGAACTCCTGACCTCAAGTGATCCACTCCCCTCAGTCTCTGAAGTGGTGAGATTACATAGGCATGAGCCACCGTGCTGGCCATGTTGATCCCATTCTATCTTCCTGCCCTCTTATTGAACTGTCTTCCCCCAACTCGCATGTAGAACTTTGAGGAGTGAAATCAGATCAAATATTTCTTTCTTTTTTTTTTTTTTTTTTTTTTTTTGAGGCAAGGCCTCACTCTGTCACCCAGGCTGGAGTACAGTGACATGATCATGGCTCACAGCAGCCTCCTGGGCTCCTGGGCTCAAATGATCCTCCTACCTAAGATGCCCAAATAGCTAGGACTACTGTTGCGTGCCACCATGCCTGGTTAAGTTTTTGTTTTTGTTTGTTTTTGTTTTTTGAAACGGAGTTTTGCTCTTGTTGCCAGGCTGGAGTACAATGGCGCGATTTTGGCTCACCACAACCTCCACCTCCCGGGTTCAAGTGATTCTCCTGCCTCAGCCTCCCGAGCAGCTGGTATTACAGGCATGTACCACCATGCCTAGCTAATTTTGTAATTTTAGTAGAGACAGAGTTTCTCCATGTTGGTCAGGCTGGTCTTGAATTCCCGACCTCAGATAATCCGCCCCCCTTGGCCTCCCAAAGTGCTGGGATTACAGGAGTGAGCCACCGTGCCCGGTGTTAATTTATTATTATTTGTAGAGAGGGGTCTTGCTTTGTTGCCCAGGCTAGTCTTGAACTCTTGGCCTCAAACGATCCTCCCACCTCAGCCTTCAAAGCACTGGGATTATAGACATTAGCCACTGTGCCTGGCTCAAATACTTCCTATAAACTCTTTTTGACTAGTTAATAAATGCATATCTCAATAGGAAAAAATCTCAAGAATCAAGAATCTTCATTATGGTTTTTAGGCTGCATTCTTTGAACATTGAGCGTATACTTTTGTTTTTCACTTCTTTCTTTTTTTGTTTTTGATATTTAGGTGTCCAAAAGCAAAAAGGATGTATTTTAGTAGTCTACAAGAGAATTATTGGATACTACCTTTTTTTTTTTTTTCGGAGACCTCGTCTTGCTCTGTTGCCCAGGCTGGTGCTGGAGTCCAGTAGCACAATCATAGTTCACTGCAGCCTTGACCTCTTGAACTCCTGGGCTCAAACAATCCTCCCACCTCAGCTTCTCAAGTAGCTGACACTACAGGTGCACACCACTACACCCGGCTAATTAAAAAAATTTTTTTTCTTGGCCAGGTGCAGTGGCTCATGCCTGTAATTGCAGCACTTTGGGAGCCAAGGCAGGCAGATCACGAGGTCAGGAGATCAAGACCATCCTGGCTAACACGGTGAAACCCAGTCTCTACTAAAAATACAAAACAATTAGCTGGGTGTGGTGGCAGGCACCTGTAGTCCCAGGTACTCAGGAGGCTGAGGCAGGAGAATGGTGTGAACCTGGGAGGCGGAGCTTGCAGTGAGCCGAGATTGCGTCACTGCACTCCAGCCTGGGCAATAGAGCAAGACTCTGTCACAAAAGAAAAAACATATATGTTCATATATATATATATATGTTTACACAAATATAAACATATATACACACAAATATACATATATATATATTTTTATTTGTAGAAACAGGGTCTCACTGTGTTGACCAGGCTGGTTTTGAACCTCTGGCCTTAAGCAATCTTCCAGCCTTAGCCTCCCAAAGTGCTGGGGTTACAGGCATGAGCCACTGTGGATACTACCTTCTTTTTTTTTTTTTTTTTGCTAGTTCCCTATACACCTGAAAATCTCTTGAGTTTCATTGTATTCCTCCAAATATTGTTTGATTCTTCTCCAAACACTAACAAAGATAACTTTAGAATTATCTAGAGTTACTTAGAGTTAATGCTCTACCTTTCAGAAAGATCCCAATATTCTCTATAATGTGTACTGGTCTTATTATTTTATGTAGACACACTGCACTTCCTTAGTGCCTTTCATCTGAGGATCATAAAGTGCACAGCAAACATTAATTAATTCTTACAACAACTTTGTGAACTATAATTTTTATGTGCATATAGTAAATGAATCACCCAAAGACCAGCAAAACACAGCCTTTGTGAAGGAAGACTAGGCTTGGCACAACTGAACGTATAAACAACCTATTCAAATGGTTTAGGTCAGGAAAGAAGACATCATTTTTCATTGAACTAAAACCACCAATGGAGTTTCAATAAGAAAATGAGTATCCAAATAATGACTTACCTAAATGTCCACAAGCAGAACTTGGACTTTTGAAACAAACACTATCAGAAAAAGAAGGAGGCGTTAGAGTCTATTAATAGCTACACCTTCAATCTTATTGTCACTCCCAAAACAAGTACTTGGGCAAGAAGGAAGCAGGCCTAGTCATTAACTGCAGCTTTGATTTAGTATCAGTCAAAGAAAGTGTGCCACAGGCTGACTCATCAACACTCTGCTTCCTACCTAGATTCCCCTGAGTTTCTCTCACTCAGGTGTGTAGCAGGCCAAGGCCTATTTAGCAGAAAAGAGATTAAATCATTATTGTGTTTTAGGCCACTCTCTTTAACAAAAATAAAATCAGAAATATAATTTATAAAGGAAAATATTTACAAGAAAATGGCTTCCTTCTTTTCTGAGTTGACTTACTGAAACTTCAAGAATATGTACCAACAAATGCTTTGCTCGGGGAAACTGATTTAACACCTTTTCTTTTACTGGGAGCTCATCTTTATTCTAGCTTTTTATTTATAAATTTTCAAGTATACTTAAAGTAGATAGAATGATATAATAAAAACCTCAGAGCCGGACACAGTGGCTCACGCCTGTAATCCCAGCACTTTGGGAGGCCGAAGAGGACAGATCACCTGAGGTCAGGAGTTCAAGACCAACCTGGTCAACATGGAGAAACCCCATCTCTACTAAATAAAAAAAAATTAGCCAGGTGTGGTGGCGCATGCCTGCAATCCCAGCTACTCAGGAGGCTGAGGCACGAGAATTGCTTGAACCCGAGAGGCAGAGGTTGCAGTGAGCTGATTTTGCATCACTGCACTCTACCTGGGCGATAGAATAAGACTCTGTCTCAAGAGAAAAAAAAAAAAGAATTAATAAAAACCTCAGGTACCCACCACTCACCTCTAGCAGTTATCTCAGCTCCTCTTACTCAAACATTGTCATGTAATGTACACTGCAGAAATTCTCAGTCTCTTGGTTTGACAACAACAGCACAGTTATCTCAAAGGGTCACATAGAATCCTGAAAGCTAAATTTTATTTTTATTTTTATTTATTATTATTATTTTTTGAGACAGAGTCTTGCTCTGTCACCCAGGCTGGTGTGCAGTGGTGCAATCTCAACTCACTGCAACCTCTGCCTCAGGGGTTCAAGTGAGTCTTGTGCCTCAGCCACCTGAGTAGCTGCGATTACAGGTGGGCACCACCACACCTGCTAATTTTTGTATTGTTAGTAGAGATGGGGTTTTACCATGTAGGCCACGCTGGTCTTGAATTCCTGACCTCAAGTGATCCACCTGCCTCAACTTCCCAAAGTGCTGAGATTACTGGTGTGAGCCACCCCACCTGGCCAACAAACAATAATTTGTTGACCTATTCCTCCAAAGTACTTCCCAATATTTGTCCTAGAAACAACATCCCCTCTTTTTTTTCCATTTTACCTGTTTCTTTATGATTTATGCCCATATTCTTGATAATATCTTTATAAAACTGCCTCTTGATTCATCACTTTTAGAAATCATCAGTTGACTTCCTGGCATAGTAAAAAGAGTTTACCTGTTCAACAAATATTAATTGAACAGCTACTATATGACAAATTCTGCTCTACGTGCTGGGGTACCAGAGGCACAAAACAGACAACGCCTTGATTTTGTGGAACCTGCAATCAAGTGGATTAGACCCTTTTACAATCCTTCCACCCATTTCCCATAGTTCTGTTATAATCATATAATAATTTTAGTTAAATTAATCATCTGTGTTTGTCTATGTAGCTATTGTTCACTGTAGTGATCTAAACTGTACTATAATTGTGTTTCTTCTTTCTGCAACTCTTGAATACCTTAGACCATTTGTACTGCTGTAACAAAATACCACAGCCTGAGTAATTTATGAACAGTAGATATTTCTCTTTCACAGTTCTGGAGGCTGGAAGATCAAGATCAAGGCATTCAGCATCTTGTGAGGGCCTTCTTGCTGCATCCTCACTTGGCAGAAGGAAGGCAGAGGGCAAAAAGAGCTGAACTCTGTGTGAAACTTCTTTTTTATAAAGACCCTAATTCCATTCACAAAGGAGGTGCCTTCAAGACCTAATTACCTCCCAAAGGCACCGCCTCTTAATATTATTGCGTTGGAAATTAAGTTTCAACATGAATTTTGGGCAACACATTCAGACTATAGCAGGTTGTTAACAACCTAATTAGAATCCCAATCCATTTTTTCCCTAGTTTACCCCCAAATGTTCATACATGTCAGAAAAGTAATCTTTTTTTTTCTTTTTTCGAGATGGGTTTTTGCTGTGTTGCCTAGGCTGGAGTGCACTGGCTATTTATAGGAGCGTTCGTAGCTCACTGCAGCCTCTAACTACTCCTATCCTTCTGCCTCCACCTCCTTAATTGCTAGGATTATAGGCACATGCCACCACACCTGGCTGCAGTCAGTTTTCTTATTTTCCTAGAGCCTCATATGTGGAAACTGCTGTTTTGTTTCCGTCTGTATTGATTGCTCTCTAGGCCTGCTGCGTTGCTACTGCATTGTACTATTTCCTAGATTCCATGTTTTTCTCTGTCTTGATCTATATCCCCTTTTTATTGAAGTGTATTCTTAATGAAAGTCAGAGAAAGATAGAAATAAATTTTCTGGGTCCTCGAATACATGAAAACGTCTTTAATCTATCTTCCAGTTTGAAAGGTATTTTTTTTTTCTCAGAATTCTGAAAGCATTGCTTCAATTATCTTCTAGCATTCAGTACTGACGACAGAATTCTGATATTGTTCTCTTTCTTGCTCTTTTGAATAGGATCCATTTTTCCTCTCTGGAAGCTTTAGAATCTTCTCTTTATCTATGGAGTTTCAAAATTTCACAATGACAAATCCTTGTGTGAATTACTTTTTTTCAGTCATTGCTCAAGGTATTTGGGTTTCTTTCCATTTGTAGACTACTGTCTTGTGGGTCAGGGCAATTTCTAGTATTATTTCTTTGATAGTTCCTCTCTATTGACTCTTTTTCAGAAATTTACAACTTGGATGTTGGCCTTTCTAGATTGATCCTTTACATCTCTTTTATTTTCTACTGTTTGTTTTCTGAGAGATTTCACTTTCTCTTTTAACCCTTCTAATCATATTATTCTTTACAAGGGTCCCCAAGCCCCGGGCCATGGACTGGTACTGGTCTGTGGTCTGTTGGGAACCAGGCTGCACAGCAGGAGGTGAGTGGCTGGCAAGGAAGCATCACCGCCTGAGCTCAGATCAGTGGCAGCATTCGATTCTCGTAGAAGCGCGAACCCTATTGTGAACTGCACTTGTGAGAGATCTAGGTTATGTGCTCCTTATGAGAATCTAATGCCTGATGATCTGAGGTGGAACAGTTTCATCCCCAAATCATCCCCCCAACTCCCACAACTGCCATCCATGGAAAAACTCTTCCACAAAACCAGTCCCTGGTGACCGCTACTTTAAGGGATCACATTTTTAATTTCTAAGATATCTTTTGTGTTCTCTGCTTATTTTTAAACAGTATTCTGTTTTTGTTTTAAAATCTCTTACTTTCGGCCGGGCGCGGTGGCTCAAGCCTGTAATCCCAGCACTTTGGGAGGCCGATACGGGCGGATCACGAGGTCAGGAGATCGAGACCATCCTGGCTAACACGGTGAAACCCCGTCTCTACTAAAAATACAAAAAACTAGCCGGGCGAGGTGGCGGGCGCCTGTAGTTCCAGCTACTCGGGAGGCTGAGTCAGGAGAATGGCGTAAACCCGGGAGGCGGAGCTTGCAGTGAGCTGAGATCCGGCCATTGCACTCTAGCCTGGGCCACAGAGCGAGACTCCGTCTCAAAAAAAAAAAAAAAAAAAAAAAAAAAAAAAAAAAAATCTCTTACTTTCTCAGGAAATTTTAGAGTTTTAAAAAGAGTTTCTTCTTTCTACGTTACCACTGTCTTCCCTGGGTCCTTTTGTTCTGTTTATTTAGTTTAGGATGATTAGGTGGGAACCAGCCATTTCACTTGAGGGCCATCTTTTTTCAGGGACTGTTCAGTTTTTGCTCTATGGAATAAGTTATAATTTAATTTTAGTGGGGTCGTAGGTGGGAGAGGAAATAATTTCATGTGATCAATCTGCCATCTTCAAACAGAATCTTCGAGAGAAATAGGCTTTCACACATACAATCTTTAGATTCCTCTTGATGATCGTCGTTAGTAGGAGTAGCGAGATTTATAGAAACAGTCTTTAAATTTCACTTTTTAATAAGCTTTCTATCTGAGCCTATTAGCCCAGTTGTACAGAGGATGGCAAAATAATGTCAAGGTTATGAGTTTACTCTCCATGGAGTTTAATTAAACTTACTTAATTTCATGAACTCCATCTTCTCCCCTAACTCACAGAGAAGGTCAAGAATGTTATTCTGCAAAGCTATAAATGTTATTTTGGGTAGCTATCAGCAGCTGTAAAATGAAAGCTGGATTATTTCTTGTCAATTTTATAGGCAAGAAATAATCCAGCTTTCATTTTATTGCTGCTGTTAGGACTCCATGTCCTAATGAAATACTATAACGTGTTACTACAGGAGCATAAAAGGAACAAAAAATACTGGCAAATTAAAGGAAAATAGAGAGAAAAATAGTACAGACATATCACTATACATCAATTTACTTCTGCTGGGGGAGAAAATCAGCCCATTTGTCTTACTTGGGTCATTTCCCCAGAACATGGTTTTTAGATGGAGATTGGTAAGAGAAAGTTTTTTCGTTGACGTTGTTTTCAGACAGTCTCACTCTGTTGACCAGGCTGGAGGGCAGTGGCATGATCTTGGCTCACTGCAACCTCCACCTCCCAGGTTCAAGTAATTCTCTGCCTCAGCCTCCCTGGTAGCTGGGCCTACAGTTGCATGCCACCACACCAGGCTAATTTTTGTATTTTTAGTAGAGACAGATTTCACCATGTTGGCCAGGTTGGTCTCGAACTCCTGGCCTCAAGTGATCTGCCCTCCTCGGCCTCCCAAAGTACTTGGATTATAGGCATGAGTCACCACACCCGGCTTGTAAGAGAAAGGTTTATTGGGGAGTGCTCTGAGAGACAACACCCACAAAGGAGTAAGGGCAGGGGGAGAAGTTGAACTGTGATACAATCACAACAGAGGCCTCAGCTGATCCCACAAGAAGCTCTGGAACTGGGAATTCCTTCAGAGTTGTCTCACTTTGAGGCAAGAGGCCAGAACTTTCTAACCTCACATTGACCAGTTGTTGGATAAGCGCTATCCCCAAGAAAGGACATGACCTTCTGGGGTCAGGACTTCAGTGAAGTGCCTCTCTTCAGCTGACAGTAGTCTCCAGAGTTTTGCAGCTGTGATCCAGCAATCAATACACCTGGCAGCTGGGGTGCCAGACCACAGCATCCACTAGACCGGGGTCCCCAACCCTAGGCCACAGACTGGTACCAGTCCATGGCCTGTTAGGCACTGGGCCGCACAGCAGGAGGTGAGTGGTGGGCAAGTGAGCAAAGCTTCATCTGTATTTATAGCCACTTCCCATCACTCCAATGGCTGCCTAAGCTCTGCCTCCTGTCAGATCAGTGGCAGCATTAGATTATCTTATGAGCATGAACACTACTGTGAACCGCACACGTGAGGGATCTAGGTTGTGCACTCCTTATGAGAATCTAATGCCTGATGATCTGTCACTGACCACTGACCATCACCCCCAGATGGGACCACCCCCAGATGGGACTTCTCCCATCACCCTCAGATGGGAAAACAGGCTCAGGGCTCCCACTGATTCTACATTATGGTGAGTTGTATAATCATTTCATTATATATTGCAATGTAATACTAATAGAAATAAGGTGCACAATTAATGTGATGTGCTTGAGTCATCCCTGCTGCTGCTGGTTCATGGAAAGATTGTCTTCATGAAATTGGTCCCTGGTGCCAGAAAGGTTGGGGACTGCAGCACTGACTACATAAAGTAGTACTTGATCTCTTGAAAGTTCATGAGCTGAAATACTGTATTTTTCTTTCATTTCTTCTAGATACCTACAGGAGGAGAAAACAAACTATGTTTGAACTGAGGAGGAACAAAGGATCTGTTTAGTCTGTAACTAGATAATTAGCATCCAAGAAATGGAATGAATGGAATAAACTTTTGAAGAGTTTAACTATTTTATTTCATGCTGTTTTTGCATTTTGGGCATACTTCCTTTGTTTAGCAATCATTCTTAAGTTTTAAATATGAAGCCAAAGTCATTATGTTTAGGTTTATAGTACTAAGTTGGGGGAAGTTCACAGACAATACTTACAGGAGAAAGAAACACTTGGCATGTATTTTAACTTCAGTTAACAGGTATGGAAAAGTAATAGTCAAAAATTCTAATTTTTTGCTTTGTATTTAGGGAGAAAGAAAAATAGAGACAAGTATACTAAAATAGTTAAGCCTTTAAAGATATAGAGAAGTTCGGGCATGAACTTCCTGTAATCCCGGAACTTTGGAAGGATTGCTTGAGTCTCAGGAGTTCAAGACCAACCTGAGTAACATAATGAAACTCCTATTTCTAAAAAAAAAAAAAAAAAAAAAAAAATTAGCTAGGCATGGTGGCACACACCTGTAGTCCTAGCTCTTCAAGAGGGTGAGGTGGGAGGATCACTTGAGCCTAGGAGGTTGAGGCTGCAGTGAGCCAAGATCGTGCCACTGCACTCCAGCCTGAGAGACAGTGAGACCCTATCTCAAAAATAAATACATAAATAAACGTGGAAGAACAAAACTTTCTTTAGTACATTAAAATGTTTCCACCTTCAACCTGACCCACAGTTGCTGTTGTTGTTGTTGTTTTCTCTCTCTCTCTGTCTGTTATTCTCCCCCTCTCTCCAACTTAGGGTTTCTGTATGTTATTTTATCTCTAAAAAATTACATTGTATTTCTTGGAAAAGGTAGGGAAATTTAGTAACATCTTTCTTTCTTCTTTTTTTTTTTTTTGAAATGGGGTGTCTTGCTCTGTTGCCCAGGCTGGAGTGTAGTGGCACAATCTCAGCTCACTACAACCTCCACCTCCCAGGTTCAAACGATTCTCCTGCCTCAGCTTCCCAAGTAGCTGAGATTAGAGGCATGTGCCACCACACCAGCTAATTTTTTTTTTTAATTTTTTTACTTTTTAGTAGAGACAGGGTTTCACCATGTTGGCCAGGCTGGTCTTGAACTCCTGACCTCAGGTGATCAGCCAGCTTCGGCCCCGCAAAGTGTTGGGATTACAGGCTTGAGCCACTGCGCCCTGTAGTAACATCTTTTGTTGTTGCTGAAAAGTCGGCAATTTAATATTTCTAAGCAAAGATATATAAAAGTCGTTCAAGACAACAAGCTAAGGGAAACAATGATTTGAAACTTTAATTCTGCTCTCTTAAGCTTCAAATCTGTGGAAAACAGAAGGTAAAAGAAGAGAGAGGAGCTTCACAGTCTGAGAATCAATTTTCCCTTGTTTTCGGGAAACTGAAGAACATTAATCAAATAACCCAAGACTTTTAAAGAGGGAGGGAGCAAGTTTTCGTTTGGTGGTGACTTAACTGGGTTCAGTATGACAAGACGCATTGTGAAGTCAAGCAGTGGCTGAGTCATGTATTGGAACAACTGAGCTTCACTTCCAACAGGCAGCTGGATTTAGTGTCATGTGGGAATTGAGAACAAAGGCAGCTGGTTTCTCTGTGTCATAATAAAGGCTCCAAAATGGTGCGGAGAGGGGAGTGGCTTCAGCATCATCTCAGAGAATCTTCAGAAAACTTTTCCTGGAGATTAGGCTCATTCAATTGAATTCTGTTCCGTATGCTCAGTTGTTCCTGTCTTTGTGTCAAAGAGAGCTCCATCAACTGTGAAATCTTGGACCGATAAAATTCAAAAGGTGCTTTCGGACAGGCGATGAAAAATAAGCCTTCCTCCTCTGTCCTCCAACTTTCCCGTTCCTTTCCCAAAGGCAAATCTTTTTTCCAGTTTCTGGAGTATTTATTTGCCTCTGAAATATTCTAACGTGTAGGTTTTTAAAATATACACTTTATATTTTTGCTGCCACAACCTCCCAAGTATCAATATAAATATAATAGCTTTGTTTTAGAAAATGAATTTAGTCTCATGAGCTTATAATAAACCTGTGCTGATGCTTAACAATTGATTACTACTTCTTTTTAAAGTGATTCTAAACAATGTGTGTGTCCTCAAATTTCTCCTGGCACAGAATTCTGTAGTTTTTAGGGCTGACACATTGCAGTTTCTCTGAAGGCCAGGCAGAAAACTGAAACATAGAATGTCTGGGAGAAGATAACTGGAAGTGGTGGGTCACGTTCAAACTGAAGTTCCTAGTCTAAAGGTATTTCAAACACCGAGATTGTTATAGACATGGTACAACTAAACTACATGGTTGTATGGCCCCTTATTACACAGTTCATTCTTCTTAAAAATCACAAATATGTGTATCTATCACCAGCCTTCTACTACCTAGCCCATTTTTCCTAATTTTAAAAAAATTACAGAGATCACTTTAATAATTTCAGGATCTGGTAGATAATTTGGTTTGGTCCCAAGAGATTTAGATGTAGTGTGGAAATATTGTTTTAATTTCATAAGGTGGTCAGACAGGGTAGCTCACATATGTAATCCCAGCACTTTGGTAGGCCAAGACAGGAGGAATGCTTGAGCCCAGGAGTTCAAGACCAGGCTGGGTAACACAGTGAGACCCTGTCTCTACCAAAAAAAAAAAAAAAAAAAAAAATTAGCCAGGCATGGTGTTGTGTACCTGTAGTTCAGCTACTCAGGAGGCTGAGGCAGGAGGATCACTTGAGCCTGGGAGGTCAAGGCTGCAATGAGCTGTGATTGAGCCACCACACTTCAGCCTGGGCGGCAGAGCAAGACTCTGTCTCAAAATAAATAAATACATAAATAAATTATGAGGTCAAATCACAGAGTGCTTAAGGACACAGGCCCTGAGATCTGAGACCTGAATTTGAACTTTAGGTTAGACATTGGCCAGATTGGGCAAGTTCTTCAACTTTTTGGGAACTTAGCTTCTTCTTTTTTTTATTTTTTTTTTTAACAAAATAGGTATTAATAATAGTTGTTTCAAATGTTACATTAGGTAAGTCAGGTTAAGTGCTTCACACAGTACCTGATACCTACTTGGTAACTCAATAAATGAGAGCAATGATTATTGCTTAGAAAACCTTGTATAATATTATACTCCTTGGACTTGAATTCCCTGATAACTAGCTTTTTCCTACTTATTTTAACTTGAAGATCATTAAAAAATATTTTTCTATCACCTTAAATATTTGTCTCTTCTTTATGCTAGAACCATTCCAATTCTTCTCTTCTGGTTATTTTGAAATATGTTATAGTCACCATACTAATCTATATAACAATAGGTCTTATTTCTTCTTTCTGAATGTTTATTTGTACTCATTATTATCAACTTCTTTCTCTTCATTCCCTTTTCTCATTATCCTTCCCAGCCACTAGTAAACATGAATTTACTCTCTGTCTTTGTGAGATCCACTTCTTTAGCTCTCATATATAAGTGAGAACATGTGATATTTGTCTTCCTGTGCCTGGCTTATTTCACTTAACATAATGGCCTCTAGGTCCAACCATGTTGCTGCAAATGACAAGATTTCATTCTTTTTATGGCTGAATAATATTCCATTGTGTGTGTGTGTGTGTGTGTATATATATATATCACATTTTCTTTATTCATCTATTGATGGCACTTAGGTTGCTTTCATACTACGGCTATTGTAAATAGTGCCGCAATAAACATGAGAGTAGAGATATCTTTTCCATATGTTGATTTCCTTTCTTTTGGATAGACATACCTAGTAGTGGAATTGCTGGAGCTTGTGGTCGTTCTAATTTAATTTTTTTTGAGGAAACTCCATGCTATTCTCCATAGTGACTATACTAATTTATATTCCCACCAACAATGTACGATGGTTTCCTTATCTCCACATCCTCACCAGCATCTGTTATTGCCTGTCTTTTTTTTTTTTTTTTGAGACTGAGTCTCGCTCTGTCCCCCAGGCTGGGATGCAATGGTGCAATCTCAGCTCGCTGCAACCTCCACCTCCCGAGTTCTAGCGATTCTCCTGCCTCAGCCTCCTGAGTAGCTGGGATTACAGGCACCTGCCACTACATCTGGCTAATTTTTATATTTTTAGTAGAGATGGGGTTTCACTATGTTGGTCAGACTGATCTCGAACTCCTGACCTCAGGTGATCCACCCACCTCAGCCTCCCAAAGTGCTGAGATTACAGGCGTGAGCTATCACGCCCAGCTGCCTGTCTTTTTTATAGAAACCATTTCAACTGGAGTGAGATGATATCTCATTGAAGTTTTGATTTGCATTTCTCTGATGATTAGTGACATTGAGCATTTTTTCATATACCTGTTAGCTGTTTGTATGTCCTCTTTTGAGAAATGTCTATTTAGATCTTTTTTTTTTTTTTTTCTATTGAGGCAAGGTATCATTCTATTGCCCAGGCTGGAGTGCAGTGGCACGATCTCAGCTTACTGCAACCTCCACCTCCTGGGTTCAAATGATTTTCCCACCTCAGCCTCCTGAGAAGCTGGGACTGCAGGTGCACCACTACGCCCGGCTAATTTTTGTATTTTTTGGTAGAGACAGGGTTTTATCATTGGTCAGGCTGGTCTTGAACTCTTAACCTCAAGCAATGCACCCACCTTGTTTTCCCAAAGTGCTGGGATTACAGGTGTAAGTCACCGCATCCGACCCATTCAGATTTTTGTTTGTTTGTTTGTTTGTTTTGAGATGGAGTTTTGATCTTGTTGCCCAGGCTGGAGTGCAATGGTGGATCTCGGCTCATTGCAACCTCTGTCTTCTGGGTTCAAGCGATTCTCCTGCCTCAGGCTCCAAAGTAGCTGGGATTACAGGCATGTGCCAACACTCCTGGCTAATTCTGTATTTTTAGTAGAGATGGGATTTCTCCATGTTGGTCGGGGCTGGTCTCCACCTCCTGACCTCAGGTTATCTGCTTGCCTCAGCATCCCAAAGTGCTAGAATTACAGGCGTGAGCCACCGAGCCCCACCAACCTATTCAGGTCTTTTAACCACTTTTTAAAGTTTAACTTTTTAAACTTTAACTTTAATAAAGCTCCTTATATATTCTGGTTATTAGACCATTGTCAGATGGGTAGTTTGCAAATATTTTTTCCCATTCTGTAGGTTATCTTTCCACTTTCTTGGTTGTTTCCTTTGCTGTGCAGAAGCTTTTAAACTTGATGCAATCCCATTTATCTATTTTTGCTTTGGTTGCCTGTGCCTTTGAGGTCTTATCCAAAAAATCTTCGCCCTTGCCGGGTGCAGTGGCTCATGTCTATAATCCTAGCACTTTGGGAGGCTGAGGCAGGCGGATCACCTGAGGTCAGGAGTTTGAGACCAGCCTGGCCAACAAGAGGAAACCCTGTCTCTACTACAAATACAAAAATTAGCTGGGCATGGTGGCAGGTGCCTGTAATCCCAGCTACTTGAGAGGCTGAGGCAGGAAGAATTGCTTGAACCCTGGAGGTGGAGGTTGCAGTGAGCCAAGATTGCACCACGGCACTCCAGCTTAAGCGACGGAGTGAGACTCCATCTCAAAAAAAAAAAGCTTTGCCCAGACCAATGTCCTGGAGTTTTTCCCCAATGTTTCCTTCTAGTAGCTTCATAGTTTCAGGTCCTACATTTAGGTCTTTGATTCATTTTGATTTGATTTTGTGTATGGTGCGAGGCAGGGATCTAGTTTCAGTCTTCTGCATGTGGTTATCTAGTTTTCCCAGCAGCATTCATTGAAGAGACTGTCCTTCCCCCAGTGTATATTCTTGGCACTTTTGTCAAAGAGTTACCCGTAAATGCATGGATTTGTATCTGGGTTCTCTATACATTCCATTGGTCCATGTATCTGTTTTTACGCCACTCCAATGCTTATTTGACTGCTATTGCTTTGTAGCAAATTTTGAAATCAAGATAATATGGTGCCTCCACCTTTGTTCTTTTTGCTCAGAATTGCTTTGGCTATTCAGGGTCTTTTGCGGTTCCACATAAATTTTAAGATTTTTTTTTTCTATTTCTGTGAAGAATGTCATTGATATTTTGATAGCAATTGCATTTGTTTGTTTGTTTCAAGACAAGGTCTCACTCTGTCGCCCAAGCTGGAGTGTCATGGTGCAATCTCAGCTCACTGCAACTTCAGCTTCCTCAGCTCAAGCAATCATCCCACCACCAGTCTCCTGAGTAGCTGGGAGTACAGGCACATGCCACCATGCCTGGCTAATTTTTGTATTTTCTGTAGACACGGGGTTTCACCATATTGCCCAGGCTGGTCTCGAACTCCTGAGCTCAAGTAATGTGCCCACCTCAGCCTCCCAAAGTGCTGGAATTACAGGTGTGAGCCACCGCGCTCCACCTGTTATTGTCTTTATTTGGAAATTAAATATATTTAAGGAGATTTGTAGGGGTTCCAAGTTGACAAGGGGTGAACTTTTGGACTTAATTTTAGGTGCCAACTTGTCTAGATTAAAGAATGCCTAGAAACTTGGTAATGCATTATTTTGGGTGTGTCTGGAAGGGTGTTTCCAGAGAAGACTGTAGTGTGAGTCAGAGTGGATTAGGTGGGAAAGATATGCCTTCAGTGTTCGTGGGCACTGTCCAATCCACTGATGGCCTGGAGAGAACAAACACAGAAGGCGAATTGGTCTCTCTGAGAACTGGGATAGGCTTTTTTTTTTTTTCTGCTGCCTTAAACATCAGACCTCCTGGCTCACCAGTCTTTGGGCTCCAGATTTACACCAGCAGGCCCCCAAGTCCTAAGGCCTTTGACCTCAGATTGAGAGTTACACCCTCGGCTTCTCTGGTTCTGAGACCTTCAGACTTGGTCTGAGCCATGCTAGTGGCATCCCCGGGTCTCCAGCAGATGTTGTGGGACTTCTCAACCTCCATAATTGCATAAGTCAATTCCCCTAATACTCTCTCCTATATGTATACACATATCCTGTTGGTTCTGTCTCTCGGGAAAACCCTGACTAATACAGATTCAGTATTAAGGAAGCTGAAAATCATTCCCCCTTACTGACTTTCTCACAACATAATGGAAGAGATCTGTGAAATTGTTTCCTCACAAAAAGGCTGTGATCATTGTGTGAGTTTGCTTAATAATGAAATATAAGTCTAAAAGCTAATTATTATTGATGCTGTGAAAGCAGAAAATTGCTTAATTGCGATGGCTGAGCAATAACCAGAGTTTCAAATGGACAGCATATACTTTAGAAATTTGTAGGCTGGGTGCAGTGGCTCACGCCTGTAATCCCAGCACTTTGGGAGGCTGAGGCAGGCCGATCATTTGAGGTCAGGAGTTCGAGACCAGCCTGACTAATATGGCAAAACCCTGTCTCTACCAAAAATACAAAAAATTTAGCCAGGCATGGTGGTGCATGCCTGTAGTCCCAGCTACTCAGAAGGTTGAGGCAGGCGAATCACTTGAACTCGGGAGGCGGAGGTTGCAGTGAGCCCGAGGTGGCGCCACTGCACTCCAGCCTGGGTAACAGAGCAACACTATGTCTCAAAACAAAAAACAAAAAACAAAAAACCTTGACTACAACCACTCTTTAAATACAAGTGCAGTGAGTATTTTGAAATTACAGAGGAAGTGAAAACACAGGCAAAAAATCCAACAAGTCTCCCCTGCTAAATTGTTCAATCATGTATGACTTTTGCCCCTTCACACATAGCACCATTCTTGCCTTTAAAGAATGCCCTTTGTCAGAGAATAAAAATAATTCAACAAGCTCAGCAACCTTCTGAATCAAAGTTATTTGCTGATATTGAATGGCGAACTATCCTGAATTAGGGATTTGACTGTTGAAGAAGATAGACTTCTTGTATCTTCCAGTAAATCTAACAGAAAAATCAGCACATGCTTATCTTTGGCTAATGGATGGCACTTTCAGAACTGTCCACACTGTTTTTTCTTTTTTAATGAATTATATACAATTTATGACCCTGTTAAATCCAAAATCTCTAGAATTTATTTGCTTATTTATGTATCAATGACTGAAAAAAGTGAGGCACGTTGTAAAACCGTATTTGTAGATTTGGTGGACTTTGTAGAAGAAAATGGATTTCAACTGAATCCTCAAACTGTAATGACAGGTGTGGAATCAGGACTAATCAAAGCCTTCTAAAAGTGAATTTCAAGGTATTACTAATAAAATTTGTTTTTTCCATTCAGCCCAATGCATTTGGTGGAAAATTAGATGAGGGGATTAGCTAGGCAATAAGGGAACAATGAAAACTTCAGTTAAAAAAATATGTCATTTGCCTGCATTGACATTCCTTCCAGATGATGACATTCCAGGAGTTTTTGATAAATTAAAGCCACAATTGCCTGAAGAAGCTAGTGAAGTTACTGACTAGTTAAAAAATAATTATGTACGTGGTAGGATGAGAAGGCACTCACCGGTGTTGCTGGTTTTTTTTTTATTTTTTGTTTTGAGACAGAGTCTTGCTCTGTTGCTCAGGCTGGAGCACACTGAGTGATCTCAGCTCACTGTAGTCTTTGGCTCCTGGGTTCAAGCGATTTTAGTGTCTCAGCCTCTCGAATAGCTGGAATTACAGGTGCCTGCCACCACGCCTGGCTAATTTTTATATTTTTAGTACAGATGGGGTTTTACCATGTTGGCCAGGCTGGTCTTGAACTCCTGACCTCAAGTGATCCACTCACCTCGGCCTCCCAAAATGCTGGGATTACAGGTGTGAGCCATGGCGCTGGCCTGATATTGCTGTTTGATCACCAGTATTGTTTCCACTAAATCTGTGGTCTGTATATGAGTACTTGTGAAATTGGGTTTCCATATGGCCAAAACAACATAGACGCATGGCATGGGAAAATTAATAGGGAATGCTGATATCTATGTACAGAGGATCACAGAAAAATTTCAAAAAGAGCAGTGTCACATAGAAAATGAATGTGAACATATTTTTCAAGGAGACTCATGCCCTAAAAGAAAAAAAAGCAGGTATTCATTGAGGTGTAAGACTCATGGTCTTGATGTTACAGTTGGTGTTACAATCATGGTCAATGATTGTTACAGTTGTTCAGCTCTTATGGACTACCTCTGTGCAATTACCCATAGTCTATCTCTGTAATGCACTTTTTTGTATGTCAGATTTTCTTTTCAGCTTTTGGTTTAGTTTAGTTTAGTTTAGTTTTTTTCCTGCTACTTTAAATTACTGGCATTATTTTTTAGAAGTCTCTATGGTATGTATCTCATCTTTGCATCACTCCAATACTGGAGGTATTAATTGTGTAAAGACTTTCAGAGTTCTAAATCTTTTTTTTTTTTTTTTTTTTTGTCCGAGTCTTGTTCTGTCATCCAAGTAGAGTGCAATGGCCACTCTCCGCTCACTGCAACCTCTACCTCCCAGGTTCAAGCAATTCTCCTGCCTCAGCTTCCTGAGTTTTTCATGCATTTTTTGCAAATTTGTCTCCACAAAGGTGCATTTGTGTATAAGCATTGTGCATGTATATAAAAACACGGAAATGTCCTCAAAAAATTAAGAGATGTCCTTTTGTGCATTTGTGTTAATGAAAGATAAAATTTCTCGATAGTTCAGCTCTTTGGATGACTGCATATGCAGTGGTGAACCATCATGGTTTTTGATCAGCCTCATCAAAAGACTTGGGTTGCCTGTCACGAGATGTCAGATTATTGAAGTTACATAAGCTCCTTCTTCTTTCTTTCTTTCTTTTTTCTTCCTTCCTTTCTTTCCTTCTCTTTCTTTCTTTCTTTTTCTTTCTTTCTTTTTCTTTCTTTCCTTTTTTCTTTCTCTCTCTTTTTTCTTTCTTTCTCTCTCTCTTTCTCACTCTCTCTTTCTTTCTGTCTTTCTCTTTCTTTCTTCTTTTGAGATAGATTCTTGCTCCATCACCAGATGTCAGATTATTGAAGTTATATAAGCTCTCTTTATTCTTTCTCTTTCTTCTTTTTTCTTCCTTCCCTCCCTCCCTCCTCTCTTCCTTCTTCTTTCTTTTCTTTCTTTCTTTCTTTCTTTCTTTCTTTCTTTCTTTCTTTCTTTCCTTCTTTCTTTCTTTCTTTCTTCCTTTCTTCCTTTCTTCCTTTCTTCCTTTCTTCCTTTCTTCCTTTCTTCCTTTCCTTCTTTCCTTTCTTTCCTTTCTTTCTTTTCTTTCTTTCCTTCCTTCCTTCCTTCCTTCCTTCCTTCCTTCCTTCCTTTCCTTTCTTTCCTTTCTTTCCTTCTTTCTTCTTTTCTTCTTTTGAGACAGGTTCTTGCTCCATCACCCAGGCTGGAGTGCAGCAGTGTAATCTCCACTCACTGCAACCTCTGCCTCCTGGGCTCAAGCAATTCTCCTGCCTCAGCCTCCTGAGTAGCTGGGACTACAGGCATGCACCTAATTTTAGCTCATGCACCTAAAATTAGCTCAGCTGATTTTTTATTTTTAGTAGAGACAGGGTTTCTCCATGTTGGCCAGTCTGGTCTCAAACTCCTGACCTCAAATGGTGCTCCAAAGTGTTGGGATTACAGGCATGCGCCACTGCACCTGGCCATAGTTCTTTATAAATATGCTTCATCTGCTCATAAATGTTACACCCATGTGACTATTTTTAGAATATCTGAGTGTTTATGCTTGCAAAAATATGTATCTTGATGCCTATTCTATTGTGTAAAGTGGTCTATAAAGTGTTCTGTTTGTGTTGTTGTTGTTTTTGTTGTTTGAGTCAGGGCCTCACTCTGTCACCCGGGTTGGAGTGCTGTGGCGTGATCATAGCTCACTACAACTGCACCTCCCAGGGTCAGGCGTCCCACTTCAGCCTCCCAGGTAGCTGGGAATATAGGTGCTACCACACCTGGCTAACTTTTCATATTTTTAGTAGAGACGGGGTTTTGCTATGTTGCTGATTTGCCGAGGCTGGTCTAGAACTTCTGGGCTCAAGCGATTCACCCACCTCAGCTGTAAATGCTGGGATGACTGGGGTGAGCCACCATGCCTGGCCTACTTCTGTTGTGTTTTTATGTTTCTCTAATAAGTCCCCTTTAAAAATGTAAATAAATATCTTTAAAATTTTTTAAATTATGTTTCCAGAATAATATTTTCATAGTTTTGTTCTTTTGAGATTTCAACATTCAGGATTATGGTGCTCAGGATTGTGTCTTTCAGGGTTATGATCGGCTCCTACCACAGTGACCTCTTTGGGTGCTGTTCTGTTTTGGTCTTTGCCAAAGGTATTTGCAAATGTTTCCCTAACACTATGCTGGCTATACCTATAGTCATGTAGCCATCCTTCCCTGGATCGTGTCCCACTTCTCCCTGTAAAAACCTGAAGACACAATTTATCTTTTTATCACATTTCTCCTACCTTCCACCCATAACTCCGCTCCACAAAACACTGAGAAGAAGAGCCAGTTTTTACTAAAGATTTTATGGAAAGAAAAAGGCAAATAATTTACAAGGCACACCACACACAAATGACTTAAGGTTCCAGTTGAACATTTTTTGTCCTCTCCCCAAAATGCTACCAGCCAGTTTCTTGCTCTCACCTAATCCTTCATACACCCTCTCTTAGAGTAATTTAGCACTTTTTGATTTCTCTATCATTGTCAACCTTTCCATGATTTTGAAGCCTAGTCTCTCTAAATGGGTTTAATCAAGGCAGGTCTGTCCCTAGGGAAGGATTCTCCTGCTTCTTCTCCCCTCATGGTCTTATTCATTTTGTTACATTCCTGATTCTCTTTTTCCAGGCCAAATCCCTTATGAACTTTTTCATATCTAGTTGCCACCTGTCTTCTCTGCCTGAATGTCGCATAGCTACTTTATTTGATGATGTCTCAAATCCAACTTGCATTCTTTTCTGTCTTTTCAATTCTATTTCTCTTATTTCAGAAAAGGGTACCACCACCCACCCAAGTATTCCAAGGCAGAAGCCTGGGAACCATCCTTGACTCTTCCCTCCTTTCTCACACCCAGGTTATCACTCCTTCCATCCATCTAGCAATCAATCACCAGGTACTATTGAGTCTGATTTTTCAAAAAAATATTTTTAATCTACTTCTTTCCATCCCCACTTGCCATAATGAATGAATCTCTTCTGCTCAGAAATTTATAACAGGCTGGGTGCAGTGGCTTATACCTGCAACACCAGCATTAGAGGAGGCTGAAGTAAGAGGATCGCTTGAGCCCCAGAGCTTAAGGCCAGCCTGGGCAGCATAGTGAGACTTCATCTCTATAAAAAATTAGCCAGGCATGATGGCATGCCCCTGTAGTCCCAGCTGCTATGGAGGCTGAAGTGTGAAGATGGCTTGAGCCCAGGAGGTCGAGGCTGCAGTAAGCTATGATTATGCTAGTCTTGGCAACAGAGCAAGACCCTGTCTCATTAAAAAATAATAAAAATAATAAATTACAACAATGCTCCATTGTTTGACACATAAACTAAACTTCTTTGGCTTTTAAAATGGATGCTAACATGAAAACACTTCATTAGGATCAGAGGGTTGTCTGTTTTCCTCCCAAGAAAGCTATTTGCATCTGATTAAATTGTAGAGGTCCCTTTCACTATCTCCATCTTTATTTATTTATTTATATTTTTTTAAATGGAGTCTCCCTTTGTTGCCCAGGCTGGAGTGCAGTGGCGCAATTTGGATCACTGCAACCTCCGCCTCCCAGGTTCAAGCAATTACCCATCCTCAGCTTCCTGAGTGACTGGGATTACAGGCACCCACCATCACGCCTGGCTAATTTTTGTATTTTTAGTAGAGACAGGGTTTCACCATGTTGCCCAGGTTGGTCTCGAACTCCTGAGCTCAGGTGATCCGCCCGCCCTGTCCTCCCAAAGTGCTAGGATTACAGGTGTGAGCCACTACACCCGGCCTCCTCAAGCTTCTGTACAGCATATTCCTCTTTCTTGTTTTGTGTTTCCGCCTAATTTGGGCGAAGCACACACCAGTAGCTTCCTAAAAAAGAGTACATGAGAGGTAAATTTTTTGAGACCCTGTATGTCTGAAAATTTCCTTAATTTACTCTCACAGCTAATTGGTAGTTTGATCAGATATATAATTCTAGGTTAGAAATAACTTTTCTAAAAGAAAACATTGGGAAAACACTCTAAGACATTGGACTGGGCAAAGATTTCTTGAGTAATACCCTCAAAGCACAGGCAACCAAAGCAAATTTGGACAAATGGGATCACATTAAGTTAAAAAGCTTCTGCGCAGCAAAGGGAACAATCAACAAAGTGAAGAGACAACCCACGGAATGGGAGAAAACTACCCATCTGACAAGGCATTAATAACGAGAATATATAAGGAGCTCTAACAACTCAGTAGGAAAAAATCTAATAATCTGATAAAAATGAGCAAAAGATTTGAATAGACATTTCTCAAAAGAAGACATACAAATAGGCTAGGTGTAGTGCCTCACACCTGTAATCTCAGCACTTTGGAAGGCTAAGGTGGGCAGATCACCTGAGGTCAGAAGTTTCAGACCACCCTGGCCAACAAGGTGAAACCCTGTCTCTACTAACAATACAAACATTAGAGGGCATGGTGGCGCCCACCTGTAATCCTAGCCACTCAGGAAGCTGAGGCATGAGAATTGCTTGAACCTGGGAGGTGGAGGCTGCAGTGAGCCATCATCGTGCCACTGCACTCCAGGCTGGGTGACAGAGTGAGATTCTGTCTCAAAACAAAACAAAAAAACGAGTGAGAAATCCAGACATTATATGCTGTCAGATGTTAGGCAGTATCAGGTATACAACACCATTATTTAAAAAAGAAGAAGAAGAAGACATACAAATGGCAAAGAGGTATTAGAAAAGGTGTTCAACATCATTGATCATTAGAGAAACGTAAATCAAAATTCCGGTGAGATATCATCTCAGCACAGTTAAAATGACTTATATCTAAAAGATGGGAAATAATAAATGCTGGCAAGGATGTGGAAAAAAGGAATCCTGGTACACTGTTGCTGGGAATGTAGATTAGTACAGTTGCTATGGAGAATAGTTTGGAGGTTCCTCAAAAAACTAAAAATTGAGCTACCACATGATTCAGCAATCCTACCACTAGGTATGTACTCCAAAGAAAGGAAATCAGTATATCAAAGAGATATCTGCACTCCTATGTTTGTTGCAGCACTATTCACGGTAGCCAAGATTTGGAAGCCACCTAAGTGTCCATCAACAGGTGAATGGATAAAGAAAGTGTGTTACGTGTACACAATAGAGTGCTATGCAGCCATAAAAAATAATGAGATCCTATCATTTGCAACAACATGAATGGAACTGGGGGTCATTATGTTAAGTGAAATAAGCCAGGCACAGAAAGACAAACTGCGCGTTCTTATTTGTGGGAGATAAAAGTTAAAACAATTAAACTCACGGAGATAGGAGAATGATGGTTACCAGAAGAAGGGTAGTTGGGGCCGGGGGGGCGGGGGGCGGGGGGCGGATGGTTAATGGGACAAAAAATAGAATAAATAAGATCTAGTATTTGATAGCGCAACAAAGTGACTATAGTTAACAATAACTGATTGTACATTTTAAGGTAATTAAAAGAGTGGAATTCGATCATTTATAATACAAAGAAAGGATAAATGCTTCAGGTGATGGATACTCCATTTACCCTGATTTGATTATTATGCATCATATGCCTTTATCAAAATATCTCATGTACCCCATAAATATATACACTACTATGTACCCACAAAAATTAAAAGTAAAAATTTTTATTTAAGAATGCATAACTTTTCTTCAGAATTTTGAGTCTCATGGTTGTCGTCCGGCTTCTGCTGTTGCTGTTGAGAAGCTATATTAGTTTTCTACTGCTGTTAATAAATCACCACAAATTTAGCAGCTTAAAAAAATACCCATGTATTAGTTTACAGTTCCATAGGTCAGAAATCTGAGCAGAGCATGACTGGATTCTCTGTTCAGGGTATCCTAAGGCTGAAATTAAGGTGTTAGCTGGATTGAATGCTTGTCTGGAAACTCTGGGGGAAAATGTGCATCCAGGTTCACTCAGGGTGTTGGCAGAATTCTGTGCTTTATGGTTGTAAGACCATGATAAGTGTTTTCTTGAGGGCTATCAGCCAGGGACCACTCTCAGCTCCTGCAGGCCTCTGCATTCTTTGCACTGTGGCCTGCACATCTTCAGAGCTGGCTATGGAGAATTTCCTTTGCCAGGAAGAGTCCTTTCAGCCCCTCATAAGGCTAATTAGGTCATGCCTTTCTCAAAGCCAACTGTTCCATAATAACAACCTAATTATGGTCATGAAATCCATGACATTTCTGGTACCAGAGACATGTCCACAGGGGGTGGGGACTCTTACAGGCCATCTTAGAATTCTGCCTACCACAGAAGTCTAAAATTATTCTAATTTGTGATTTATATTATATGTTCTATTTTTACCTCTGGATGCTTACAAAATTTCCCATTGTCCTCAGGTTTCTGAAATTTCATGATATGCCTTTGTATGAACTTATTTTTATCTATTGTGCTGTGCACTATATAAACCACTTCAGCATGGAGACTCACATTCTTCAATTTAATTTGATTATTTTCATTAACTATTTTCTCCCTTTCATTTTTCTATTCTTGTTTCTGGAACTGTAATTATTTGCATGTCGGTCTGTCTGGATTAATCCTCTCATCTTCACTGGCTTTTTTGTCCTTCATTTCTAACTGTACTTATTTTTTCTCAACATTATCTTCCAGATATTTATTTTTTCATGTAGGTTCTCAACATTTTAATTTACAAGAGCTGACTTTTTTGGTTTTATTTTGTTTATTTGTATCATAAATGTTCCTATTGTATGGCATCATGGTCTGTTTACTGGATGCAACATTTTCTCTTATTTCTGTGAGGACATTTATTTATTTATTTACTTTCTTTTGAGACAGAGTTTTGCTCTGTCACCCAGACTGGAGTGCAGTGGCGTGATCTCAGCTCGCTGCAACTTCTGTCTCAGGTTCAAGCGATTCTCCTTCCTCAGCCTCCTGAGTAGCTGGGATTACAGGCGAGTGTCACCACACCTGGCTAATTTTTGTATTTTCGGTAGAGAAAAGGTTTCACCATTTGTCCAGGCTGGTCTCAAATTCCCAGCCTCTGGTGATCCACCCGCCTTGGCCTCCCAAAGTGTTGGGATTACAGGCATGAGCCACCATACCCATCATCTCTGAGGATATTTAATGAGGGTTTTCTTTAGGGAGTATTCTTCTCTCCACATAGTCTTCATTTCCTCCAAGTTACTTTTATGTATTTGTTAGAGGCTTTCCTTAGATAACTGCGATCTTTGCTCATCTGTTTCAAACCACTAAAAGGCTGGTAGGAAGCTCTGTGCCCATGAGTACAGTTTGTCAACTGTGAAATTTACTGTAGAGTAAGCTGCTTTGGCCACTATGCTAAGGAACTCCCAATGCTGTTATCTTCAAGTCTTTCCTCTTGAACAACTCAGATAGTCCTGAAAAGACATCCTAAAGCCTTTCACATCTTCTGCCTAGAGGTTGTTGGCCTATTTCTCAGCTTCTTAGAGCTGAGTAGAAGATAAAAACTTAGGGCGTATATTCCTGGCAGTGTGCCTGGAATTCACAATCCTCTGTGTGGCATCGACGTTAATACATCCTGTGTTTTCTGCCTCCACACCTGCTAGAGTACTTAGAATGCACACTCTGCTTCTCTTTTTTGTCTGTTGAATTTCTACCATTCTTCATAGTTAACTTCTATTGACCTGCCTAGAAGTTATCCTTCCCACCTTTGTACTTGTTTAAAATATGTTTTATATCACCATAACACTTTATTATGCCTGCCTTGAATTGTATATAATTGTTTACTTATTCTGCAATTCCCGAGCATCCTAATGCTTTTCTTCAACAAAGAGACTCTCAAAAACCTGGAAAAGCCATTTTCTCAATATTAACAATGTAGGCAAGTGGCTGGATTATCAGAATAATTTTTTTCTCTTTCTAGCTCCATATTAATTCTGATGGACATGTTACTTTTTTTCTCATGGTATCAGTTTCATTTTGTAAAAATGGCAAATAAAATGCCCTAAATGTCAGTCATCAAATTTTTTTTAAAAAACATCTTGGAAGATGCAACTTCTAGAAGCTAAATTTTCTCCTGCTTTCTGATTCACTATCGAGATTATGGTAGCTAATCTTAAACCTCGTCTTATTTACTTTTCTCATAATTCTCACTTAATTTCTCTTCATCCTTTAAGCCTCAGCACAAATTAGACCCTCTTTAGTAAATAATCCATGTTAAGTACAAAAAGTTTTGGAAGTATAAAACAGAACAAGAAGAAGATTGAAATTTGTAATCCTACTATTCAGGGAAATTGATTTGCTAATATTTTGGAATCGCTTCCTTTTTTCTGGGTAAAAGTATATAAATAATTTATTTAAAAAATTTTATATGAAATTATACTAATATATTGCATTTTTTGACTAAAACTATATTACGGATATTTTTCCATATTGGAATGTTTCTCAGGGAATGGTGGAGTTAAAAGCATGGTTTCTAAAGTTAAACTCTTCTCTGGATTAAAATCTCACTTCTACTTATTATCTATACGATTATGGGTGAATTACTTAGCCTCTCCATGCAGTAGATTCCTTATTTATACAATGGAGATGATAATGAAATACATACTTCAGGATTTTTGTGTTTATTAAATGAGTAATTATATGAGTTACTGGATATAAAACACAACAATACCTTGCACATAGTAAGCACTTAATGGACATTAGCCATTAATATTTTAAAATATTTTAAGTTATAACATAGCACACCATTATTTGGATATACTATATGTAATTGATTCCTTATTATTGGACACTTAGATTGTTTCCAATTTTTTTGTTGTTTTGAGACGGAGTGTCGCCCAGGCTGGAGTGCAATGGCTCAACCTCTGCTCATTGCAGCCTACGCCTCCCAGATTTCAAGGGATTCTCCTGCCTCATCCTCCCAAGTAGCTGGGATTACAGGCTCCCACCACCATGCCTGGCTAATTTTTGTATTTTTGTAGAGACAGGGTTTCCCCATGTTGTCCGGGCTGGTTTTGAACTCCTGACCTCAGGTGATCCGCCCACCTTGGCCTCCCAAAGTGCTGGGATTACAGGCGAGAGCCACCGTGCCCAGCCTAGTTTTTGTATTTTTAGTAGAGACGGAGTTTCACCATGTTGGCCAGGCTGGTGTTGAACTCCTGACCTCAGGTGATCCACCCGCCTCAGCCTCCTAAAGTGCTGGGATTATAGGCGTAAGCCACCGCGCCCCGTCTCCAATTTTTAAAAATAATAAGTAACATTATAACGTGTCAACATGTTTGTGCCTACATCTGTGTATATTTATCTGATTGTTTACCTTGTCAAATTCCTAGATATTGTGGGCAATCTTGTAACTAATTTATTATTTCTTCTCCCTCTTCCTGTAAGTTCCACAGGGCAGAGAATTTACCTTTCTTGTTTAGTACTGTATTTCCACTACCTAGACATCCACGTGATATACTCTAAGGACTTGAGAAATCCTTGTTTGTTGAAAGAAGTACTATATCCATTTAAGTAATCTTAATAGATATTGCCAAATTAATCTTCAGAATTAACACTTTCACCTGAAAGTATGTATCCCTAATTCATGACTACTTTTCCTTTCCGATCATGTCATTTATATTCTTTGCCTGAAGAATCTTTGATATCAGTATCCATAAGGTGTCATTGTAATTCTGGTATGCTGTTTATCATACTCCACTAAATGTATGTTTGTTAAAGATGGTGCCTAGCCTTATATTTTTCCTCAATATTTTGTGTATAGAATGATATTCTGTTGCAGTTAGTCCTGTCTGTTCATCATGCTTATTCTTATTTTTATGACTACTGGGCTTGGATAAGGTACATTGGTTCTGAATAACAGCAACTAGCACAAAGTGATTTAAGCAAAAAGGGAAATTATTTTAAGGATATGGTGTTTTCTCACAGAACTCAAGGATAAGAATGCAGTAAGAGACTCTGGAAGAATCTAGTAGGTTCTAGAACCAAGAAATCAGGATTCTTTTTTGCTCTCTCTCTTACTTTTTATCTCTGCGGATTAGCTTTCCCCACTTCTCTGCCCATCTGTGGCTCCTGATTTTATGTGGTGCAGTTCCAGTCATGCTTAGGGAATTACCTCCCTATTTTGAACCACAGTTCAGAATTTCTGAGATAGAATTTGATTGACTTGACTTGGTTTGGGTCAAGCATCCAGTGCAATTACTTCTCTTGTGGCAAGATTGATTAGACTGCTCTGGATGTCTACCAGGTGCCCATTCCTGTGGAGGGAGGACCAGTTCTGAGAGAAAAAGGAGAAATTATTCTGAGATGAGCAGAAACCCTAGAAGTATCTACCACAATGATCTTGCTCAAATCCTTTCCCTGCCTGAACTTGTTGGTTTATCTAAACTTTATCCCTCCTTAAAAAGCCCAGGAAGACTCTCCAATTTGGGGACCATAAAAATTCCTTGACAGTCCAAATTATGTTTTAATCTCTATCCTTTCTGAATGCTTATTTTCTGCCCTGTACAATTTAGTTTTATGTTAAACAATAGGTCATTTTCCAATTGGTTTATTCAGGAAGCTTTTGATTTCCAAACTGATAAGCATTTTAAGGAAGAAGGATCTCTCTTAAACTTCATTTCTTTTTTTTTTTCTCTCTGTCGCCCAGGCTGCAGTGTAGTGGCATAATCTCGGCTCACTGCAACCTCTGTCTCCGAGGTTCAAGTGATTTTCTTGCCTTAGCCTCCCGAGTAGCTGGGATTACAGGTTCCTGACACCACAACTGGCTAATTTTTGCATTTTTTGTGGAGACAGGTTTTTGGCATACTGGCAAGGGTGGTCTCGAATTCCTGACCTCAGGTGATCCACCCACCTTGGCCTCCCAAAGAGCTGGGATTATAGGCATGAGCCACCATGCCTGGCCTCAAATTTCACTTCTATACACTCCAAAGATATTCAATTAATATAATGAAGTGATTAAAGTGCTTGATAACAGCTTTGAGTTCATTAAAAGTTAACAGAACTCGGCAGGCCATGGTGGCTCACGCCTGTAATCCTAGAGCTTTGGGAGGCAGAGGTGGGCAGATCACGAACTCAGGAGATCAAGAGCATCCTGGCTAACAAGGTGAAACCACGTCTCTACTAAAAACACAAAAATTAGCCAGGCGTGGTGGCGGGCGCCTGTAGTCCCAGCTACTCGGGAGGCTGAGGCAGGAGAATGGCGTGAACCTGGAAGGCGGAGCTTGCAGTGAGCCGAGATTGCGTCACCGCACTCCAGCCTGGGCGACAGAGCGAGGCTCCATCTCAGAAACAAAATTAAAAAAAAAGAAAAAAAGAAAAAGTGAACAGAACTCATTCTGTCAAATGAAATTATTGTATTTTGAGTTATTTTCCAATATATATTTTGCATAGAAACACTTTACTGATAACCGGTAGAACTATCAGTATCTCTTAAAATACCTTTCAAATTTATGAACAACTTTACATCTCCATCAACGCATTTATTGAGTTCATTGTCCTCTATCTCAGGGAAAATTGCATTAGACTTTTATTTTATCTCCCTGTTGCTATTTGTTTCTTTCCAACCCATTCTTCTCAAAGTAGCAAGAACTTTCTTAAAATACAAATTCAATGATGTTATTTCTCTGTTTAAAATCCTTCAGTGACTTTATATTTTCCTTAGAATGAAATCCAAACTCCTACCATAGCCCACAAAACCTGGTATCTGACCCCCAACTTAACTCTTCAACCTCGTTTTTTAAAAGCACTCTTCCCCTTGCTTGCTATGCTCTGAGCGTCTGGTTTTTGTTCAGTTCTGTTTTGTTTTTAGCTCGTCAGGCACATCAAGCTCTTTCTCTTCTCAGGGCTTTTGCGCATGCTATTTATTGCCTCTGTTGAGAGAGCTGCAACCCCTGAAAGGCTGCCTCTCCTCAGGTTTCAGCTGAAGTGTCAGCATCTTTTCTTGACCTGACTTCTTGAACAGCCTGTCTTCGATCGTTTTCCTCTGTTCTTTATAATTTCACCCTCATGTTTACTTTCTCTACAAAATATTCACAACTCACAACTATTTTACTTCTCTCCTCATTTTTTTGTCTGCCCCTCCCCCTCACATAAGCTCCACAAATATGCAGGGACTGAGCTGGTTTTGTATTTTTGTTTTTTCCCTAATGTATCTCTAGCATCTCCCACAGTGCCTCGCATGTAGTAACTATTCAAAACATATTTGATTATGTAAACAAAAGAGTAATAAGATAGAATGCTAATTTTGTTTTTCCTTTCTTTGAGACAGTCTCGCTCTGTCACCTAGTCTGGAGTGCAGCGGCATGATCTCAGCTCACTGTAACCTCCTCCTCCCAGGTTCAAGCAATCCTCCTGCCTCAGCTTCCCTAGTAGCTGGGACTACAGGTGTGTGCCACCACACCCGGCTAATTTTTGTATTTTTAGTAGAGACGGAGTTTCACGGTTTTGGCCAGGCTGGTCTCAAACTCCTGAGCTCAAGTGATCCACCTGCCTCGACTTCCCAAAGTGTTGGGATTATAGGCATGAGTCACCTGGCTGGCAGGATGCTAATTTTCTAGTAGCTCTAAGTGGTTCCAGTGGTTTCCAGTGGTTCTGTGATTGTCAGAAGGCATAATCTCCCTCCTCCCTCTTTCACTCTCCAGTGGGTCCCGGTATCTTTTGTTCCCTTCTTTGTGTCCATATGTACTAAATGTTTAGTTCCCACTTATACATTTGATCCTTTTGTTCTTTAGTTTCCCACACATAAGTAACATATAATCATACCCTATTAATTGGTTTATGGAAACATTACTCATAAAGGCAATTTGGAAGTGATGATGAGTGGCCATACTTCTAGTCAGGCATGCAAACAGTGTGTGTGTTTGAGTACATTTAAGAAAATGAAAAGCAGGCCGGGCGCGGTGGCTCAAGCCTGTAATCCCAGCACTTTGGGAGGCCGAGACGGGCGGATCACGAGGTCAGGAGATCGAGACCATCCTGGCTAACACGGTGAAACCCCGTCTCTACTAAAAACTACAAAAAACTAGCCGGGCGACGTGGCGGCGCCTGTAGTCCCAGCTACTCGGGAGGCTGAGACAGGAGAATGGCCTGAACCCGGGAGGCGGAGCTTGCAGTGAGCTGAGATCCGGCCACACCACTCCAGCCTGGGTGACAGAGCGAGACTCCGTCTCAAAAAAAAAAAAAAAAAAAAAAAAAAAAAGAAAATGAAAAGCATACAGCCGGTTGCACCTTCTCCCTGAAAACTGAGTTTGTCTGAGGACAGTGCATGATCACATGATGAAAAGATCTTTTAGCAAATCTTTATGAATTAATTTGCTTTGTTTTTTGATGTGGAAAAGGGACTAGTAGTCGGGGCCGGGTGGTTGAAGCCTGTAATCCCAGCACTTTGGAAGCGCTAGGCAGGCGGATCACTTGTGCTCAACACGGTGAAAGCCCGTCTCTACTAAAAATACAAAAATTAGCTGGGCATGGTGGCAAAGGCTGTAGTCCCAGCTCCTTGGAGGGCTGAGGCAGGAGGATTCCTTGAACCTGGGGGGTCAAGACTGTAGTGAGGTGAGATTGCTCCACTGCACTACAGCCTGGGTGACAAAGTGAGACCTTGTATCAAAAAAGGAAAAAATGGACGTGTAAAATCTTAAGGGGCTGGAGAAAATAATCTTAAAATCGTGACTATACGTTGCTGCTTTTTATCTCTGTTTGGACTAATAAGATATACACTACTACCAGAAGATTCCAAAGCCAATTGTTACAGGCCTAGAATCAAAAGGATCTTATGTAGGATTGCATTTTGTTTCTAGAATTCTTTTTCTAACAGCTTGACATTTTATATGTTAATAATATCTTATGCATTTACAACATTTTGCAACACATTTTCCCATTCATAAGCAAGGGAGACATTATCACTGTTTTAGAGGAGTGGAAACAACACCTCTAAAGTATTAAGTATTTTGCTCCAGGTCACAGGATTAGTGAAAGGCAATGTGAGTGGAGAAAGGTGCTCTCAAACTCTAGATTTTTTGCTTCTGGCCCAGGGTTTATTCCACTACCCTAAGCCATCTCTCTCATAAGTGCTAAGTGATAAACTGACATTTCCTGGTAGCACTAATAGAGGCTTGCAGATAAATAATGGAAATCATTTTATAAACAGAAACACTAAAAAAATCTATAATTGTGTAAGCATCTCGAATATTGACCTGAGTGATCTTGCCAATATTCATATTTCAAGCCTCCTTTCTTTGGGTCATGGTTTATTCCAGTTTTGAAACATTTGATATGCTTTTAAAAATCATGGCTCTGTTTTTAGATACAGTTCAGAAAGATACTTTTATTAACTAATTTGGCCACAGGAAGTTTAAAACTATCTTGGTTACCTAGTGCCCTCTGCTGAAATAGTCATAGTATAACAAATTAATGATAGAGGAATGAATTTCTTCTAAGAAACTGAATATTGATATTATGTCTCAGGATAGTAAAAACCCCCTAATTTTATAGTAATTCTTCAAGAAACTCCTCATATCTAAGTGTATTAGATTATATAAATGAAGAATTTATATTACTAGTCCCTAACTCAGTGGCCAAGTCATAGGACATTTAATAAACGTTTGGTGAATTCATGTACATATACTTCAGTTTATTCTAGTGGTGCTCATGTGAGAATCTACTGTGGCATTCCTTTGTGAAGTAGGATCATTCTTTTACAGCTTCAATTAGTCTTGAGTAATTTTCTCTTGTACTCCTATAGCCCCGTGTTGAGACTTGACAGTCATAGTGATTCCTGGTATCTCCCCATGCCTCCTCCCCACCCCCGATTGTTATTTTGGCTTTGCTCAAAATACACTGGAAGTTTCCAAGAGCCCAGACTTTTGAGTAAGACAGATCTGGGTTTAAATCCAGGCTCTGCCACTTTCTTTGACAAATTACTCATTCTTTAAAAGCGTTTCTAACTGTAGAATGGGGAAAATAGTCTAGCCTAACTCATAGGATCATTGTGAGGATTTAAATGACGGAATGCAAAGAAAGGGCCCAGCACAACATATGCCACTTAGCAACTGGTCAGTAATTGCTAGCTTTTATCTACAATTATTTTTCATATCTCACATTCTAACAAGTTTCAGCCAAAAAGACTTCCCTAGACTCCTTTTCCTTTCAGGCCTCTTTACACTTATCAACCATTTTTTATTAGTTCTTCCTCCTTCGTTGTGAAGATGGTAAAATGGTCTTCATTTAATTCAACATGAGGAACCTGGAACACAGAGAAAAAACTTGAGAATCGCTGAAATGGAACAAGACAGGAACAAACAAGTTTTTATTGTTTATTTCAGTATACTAGTTTAAAGGAGTTGGTCAAAGTTAATTTAAATTTAAATTTTACTTTAACAAAGGAAACATCTTGGGTTTGTTGTGTTTTCTAAATTTACTTTAAATTTTTATCACACCTTAATGCATGTACATAGTTTTAAAAGCCAAAAAGGATGATAAGACTTGTAGTAAAAAATGCAGTTCCTGGTGCCATCCCTCCCCCAAAATGGCCCCCTCCCTCCATTCCCCAGCAATAACTGTTTCAAGTCTTTTAGCTGGTGTATTAGAGTTATCCTGAGAAACAGAATACATATATATTATATATATATTTATCTTATATATAAGATATGATATGCACGTATTATCTATCATAGATAGATAATCGATATTATCTATATACTCTTGGCCATAATGGTCTTTTGAAAAATAGTTACATCGACTGGGTGCAGTGGCTCACGCCTGTAATCCCAGCACCTTGGGAGGCTGAGGCGGGTGGATCACTTGAGCTCAGGAGTTTGAGACCAGCCTGGCCAACGTGGTGAAACCTTGTCTCTACTAAAAATACAGAAATTAGTTGGGCGTGGCTGTGCGTTCCTGTAGTCCCAGCTACTTGGGAGGCAGGGGCAGGAGAATCGCTTGAACCCGGGAGGTCGAGGCTGCAGTGAGCCAAAATCGTGCCACTGCATTCCAGCCTGAGCGAAAGAGGGAGGCCCTATCTCAAAAAAAAAAAAAAAAAAAAATTGGCTGGGTGCGGTGGCTCACGCTTGTAATCCCAGCACTCTGGGAGGTTGAGACGGGTGGATCTCCTGAGGTCAGGAGCTTGAGACCAACCTGGCCATGATGGCAAAGCCCCATCTCTACTAAAAATACAAAACTTAACCGGGCATGGTGGTGCACGCCTGTAGTCCCAGCTACTTGGGAGGCTGAGGTAGGAGAATTGCTGGAACCTGGGAGGTAGAGGTTGCAGCAAGCAGAGATTGTGCCACTGCACTTCAGCCTAGACAACAGAGCAAGACTCCGTCTCCAAAAAATAAATAAATAAATAAATTAAAATTAACATAAAAAACATAAAAATAAAAATAGCTTTATCATCTAGCATAAGGATGTTAGCTAGCTCTTTTATCTCTTTGAAGATGTTAAAGTATGGGGTTTTTTTTTAACTGTAATTTTTTTTTTTCTGCTGTAGGGATATCAGACACAGTTCAGATTGCTAGTTAATTTCCTCAGAGAGAAGTTCTCTAGTTAAAAAAAGTAAGCCAAACCACACAGTGCACTTAGTGACAGAGTAGATTTCCATTGTTGCACAAATTCCGTATCTTGTTGTAGACCAATAATGAATACCAGTTTGTGAACCAAATATTGGGTAGCAATGTGTTAATCGCTCTCTAAGGAATGAAACCCTGGATGCCAACATCCTGGAGCTCAGTTGGGGGTTAAATATATTACTTGGAATAAGTAGATTTTCACCTGCCGCACATTTACGAATTTCAGTAAATTACTCATACCTTCAGCTATTCCTGGTGTCTCTGAGTCTACCTTTTCTCTGCTTCAAACTTTCCAGGTAATAAACCTCCAATCTAATGGTGTGATTCTCAAATTCTAACATGTACCAGAGTCCCATGGAGGGCTTGGTAAAACACAGGTCGCTGGGTCCCATTGAGCAGGAGAATAGGGTCTGGAGGCAGGGAACCTAAGGCTGTTTCACTCTGACTTCCTAGAACTAAATTGAAAGGAAAACCCTAACTTTCCACGCCTCAGTAACAAAAGGAGCAGAGGCTACTCCCTTGGACCTTTTCTGCGTGGCAGATGGGAAATTTGCTGTCCACAACAAATCATGCTGAGTGCGGGTGGAGTCTTTGTTTGCAACTTTGTGACTTCACTCCAACCTCTGAATGGTTGCTTTCTGCAACCAATCAGACTGAGTGGGGGATACCACTTCATTTACATGAGGTGAGCATGAAGTACCCAAGGGGAATCTTCTAAGGGGTATTTGGACCCAAGAAAATTCTGTATCTGGGCCCTTGAGCCACTGCTTGGGTCTGCTCCCACACTGGAGTGTACTTTCTTTTTCAATAAATCCCTGCTTTCGTTCTTTTGTTGCTTCATTCTTTCTTTGCTTTGCTGGGTGTTTCTTCCAATTCTTTGTTCAAAACGCCAAGAACCTGGACAACTTGCAGTCATGACTCTCTGCCGGTGACACCATCTCTAGAGTTTCTCATTCAGGAAGTCAGGGGTGAAGCCTGGTAATTTGTATTTGTAATTTTCTATTGCTGCCAGTCCAACGACCTCACTTTGAGACTACTGGTTGACAGCCTATTTGGGTTGAAAGAAGGAATCTACAAATGACCTTCCCTCCTTATAATTCAACCAGTTCTTCTATTTTCAATACCATACTTACCCCTCCTCTGGAGATACCTGTGCCTTCAATTTAAGAACGATTCCAGGATGTTGCCACAAAATTAAGCTTACTTGTCTCTGGATTCACACCCCAACTTCCAACGTACGCACACACACAACTTTAGGCTTATATTTTGGCTTTTTCAGTTCTCTGAAGTCAGTTCTCTCTAGTCCATCCACTTTTCAGCTTCCAAAATTTTCCTGACACATCTTAACCACTATAATCTCCTCTCCTGGGCTTTTAGTACTTTTGAGCTTATGCCTTTTTTTTAAGAAAAAATTCTGACATTTTGGTGTAAGCAACGAAATGAACACTTGCTTCAAACTGTCGTGTTTTATAGGAAGTCAATGCAGGAAGCTATAAAGGAGAAACTAATAGTTACCTTCAAATTTCACCATTCAGAAATAATCATCATTGACATTAGGTAAACATCTTTCCTTGAATATATACATATAAAAAATAGAAGGCCAAGCGCAGTGGCTCACTCTGGCAATCCCAGCACTTTGGGAGGCCAAGACAGGCGGATCAAGAGGTCAAGAGATCAAGACCATCCTGGCCAACAGGGTGAAATACTGTCTCTACTAAAAATACAAACATTAGCTGAGCGTGTTAGCGCACCTGTAGTCTCAGCTACTCAGGAGGCTGAGGCAGGAGAATCACTTGAACCTGTGAGGCGGAGGTTGCAGTGAGCAAAGATTGCGCCACTGCATTATTCCAGCCTGGTGACAGAGTGAGACTACATCTCAAAAAAAAAAAAAAAAAAGGAAGAAAGACTATTTATTTTTATATGTGATTATATTATGTGTTTGTTAAAATTTATTTAAAAGGAAAATTTTAAAACTGAAAAAATTACTGAATTAAAAATAAATATTTGTTATCCAAAGTGATATTGGTCCTCACTGGGGGCATCACATTATCTGACTTTATTTATTTATATATTTTTTGAGATGGAGTCTTGTTCTGTCACCCAGGCTGGAGTGCAGTGGCCGGATCTTAACTCACTGCAAGCTCTGCCTCCCGGGTTCACGCCATTCTCCTGCCTCAGCCTCCCAAGTAGCTGGGACTACAGGCGCCCGCCACCAGGCCTGGCTAATTTTTTGTATTTTTAGTAGAGACAGGGTTTCACTGTGTTAGCCAGGATGGTCTCGGTCTCCTGACCTCGTGATCTGCCCGCATCGGCCTCCCAAAGTGCTGGAATTTCATGCGTGAGCCACCACACCCGACATTATCTGACTTTAAAACCTACTACAAAGCTATAGTAAGCAAAACAGCGTGGTAGTGGCATAAAAAAGACACATAGTGTCATGCGTGTCCATGCGAAGAGACCACCAAATAGGCTTTGTGTGAGCAATAAAGCTTTTTAATCACCTGGGTGCAGGCAGGCTGAGTTCAAAAAGAGAGTCAGGGAAGGGAGATAAGGGTGGGGCCATTTTATAGGATTTGGGTAGGTAAAGGAAAATTACACTCAAAGGGGTTTGTTCTCTGGCAGGCAGGAGTGGGGGTTACAAGGTGCTCATTGGGGGAGCTTTTTGAGCCAGGATGAATCAGGAAAAGGACTTTCACAAGGTAATGTCATCACTTAAGACAAGGACAGGCCATTTTCACTTCTTTTGTGGTGGAATGTCATCAGTTAAGGCGGGGCAGGGCCTTTTCACTTCTTTTGTGATTCTTCATTTACTTCAGGCCATCTGGGCGAATACGTGCAAGTCACAGGGGATGCGATGGCTTGCCTTGGGCTCAGAGGACTGACACATAGACCAATGGAACAGAACAGAGAACTCAGAAATAAATCCATACATTTACAGCCAATTCATTTTCAACAAAGGCACCAGAAACACACACTGGGGAAAAGACAGCCTCTTCAATAAATAGTACTGGGAAAACTAGATAACCATATGCAGAATAGTGAAACTAGACCCCTATCTCTTCTGACCGTATACAAAAATCTAATCAAAATGAATCAAAGACTTCAATGTAAGACCTGAAACTTTGAAACTACTAGAAGAGAACATTGGGGAAATACTCCAGGTCATTGGTCTGGGCAAAGATTTTTTGAGTAAGATTTAAAAAACACAGGCAACCAAAGCAAAAATACACAAACGGGATTACATCAAGCTAAAAAACAAATGAACAAAAAACCCTTCTAAACAGCAAAGGAAATAACAGAGTGAAGAGACAACCTACAGAATGGGAGAAAATTTGCAAACTATCTATCTGATGACAGATTAATAACCAGAATATATAAGGAACTCAAACAACTTGATAGCAAAAACAACAACAACGACGATGAAACCAAATATCTGATTTAAAAATGGGCAAATAAGCTGAATAGACATTTCACAAAAGAAGACATACAAATGGCCAACAGGTAAATGGAAAAGTGCTCAACATCACTAGTCATCAGAGAAATGCAAATCAAAACCACAATGAGATATCATCTCACTCCACTTAAAATAGGTATTGTCAAAAAGACCATTTGCTGGCAAGAATGCGGAAAAAGGGGAATGTTCACATACTATTGGTGGAAATGTAAATTAATACAGCTACTATTACAGTGGCTGTACACTATTACACTACATAAAGGAAAACAGTATGGAGATTCCTCAAAAACTAAAAATAGATCTTCCATATGATCTAACAATTCCACTGCTGGGCATACATCCAAAAGAAAGGAAATCAATGTATCAAAGAGATATCTGCACTCTCATGTCTACTGCAGCAGTATTCACAATAGCCAAGATTGTAAACAACCTAAGTGTCCACCAACAGATGTAAGGGTACTTCTCTGTAGGGTTAAAAAGAAAAGAAAAGAAAAGAAAAAAAAAAAAAAAACAAACCCAAAAAATTCACAGACCCTTAGAAAGAAGCAATTTGCTGCTATAAAATCCATGAGACAGTAAAAAAACTGAGTGGCCAATGTGTGAGAAGGGAAAGTCTGCCTCTGAACACACATCCTCACTGGCGAACCTGAAAATCCAGATCACAGGAGAAAGATTTAACCTAACCTATAGCTGAAACAACTTTAGAGAGCTGAGCGAAATATAAAGGTAGAAGAAGCAGTGGGGAAAGCCCTATAGGCACTCCTGGTCCCCAGGGAAGGCCAGGAAGGTAGTTTCTGACTTTTTCTCACAGGGGTCTTTGTTGCGGGGCTGCCAATGGAACTGGGGAAGGACCATAGGGGGAAAGAAACTTCAAGTTGAACTTTGTAATAATTTTGACTGAGCGTGAATTTTCCTGGGCAAAATGGAGAGGGGGGTGAACAGGAAGTGCAGATAAGAGCATGGAAACCACAGCAGGCAGGGAGAGGCGGGGCCTGAAAGCCCTGCTTGCTTTCTGAGCAGGGAAGCTTGTAGCCTTGGGCAAGATCTCAGTCTTGCTCACCTGGATATAAACTCCATGCTGTTGGTGGGGCATGGTGGTGAGACTGGCTTTGCTGGTTGCAGGGAAGCTGGATGAGACGTGTCACTGCCATCAGGTGTTCCTGAGGAAGAAGATAAATCTGAAAGTCTGGAAAAGTCTGGAAAACTTATTTGAGGGAATAATCAAGGAAAACTTCTCTGGCCTTCCTAGAGATCTAGACATCCAAACACAAGAAGCTCAAAGAACACCCAGGAAATTCATCACAAAAAGATCATCACCTAGACACATGGTCATCAGGTTATCTAAGTCAAGGCAAAAGAAAGCATCTTAAGGACAGTGAGGCGAAAGCATCTGGTAACCTATAAAGGAAAACCTATCAGAATAACAGTAGATTTCTCAATAGAAACCCTATAAGCTAGAAGGGATTGGGGTCTTATCTTTAGCCTCCTTAAACAAAACAATTATCAGCCAAGAATCTTGTATCCAGCAAACCTAAACTTCATAAGTGGAGGAAAGATAAAGTCTTTTTCAGGCAAACAAATGCTGAGAGAATTCGCCACTACTAAGCCAGCACTACAAGAAATGCTAAAAGGAATTCTAACTCTTGAAACAAAACCTCAAAATACACCAAAGTAGAGCCATTTTAAAGAATATATCCCACAGGGCATCTAAGACAATAACAACAATAGCAAAAACAAAAATAAGGTATTCAGGCAACAACTAGCAGGATGAACAGAATAGTTATCTCACATCTCAATATTAACGTTGAATGTAAAATGATCCACTTAAAAGACACAGAATGGCAGAATGGATAAGAATTCACCCAATCAAGTGTCTGCAGTCTTCAAGAAACTCAGCTAACACATAAGGACCCACATAAATTTAAGGTAAAGGGGTGGAAAAAGATATTTCATGGAAATGAACATAAAAGCATGCAGGAATATTTATTTTTATATCAGACAAAAAAAAAAAAAAAAAAAAAAAAAGACCTTAAAATAGCAACAGGTAAAAAAGACAAAGAAGGACATTATGTAATGACAAAAGGAGTAGTCCAACAGGAAAATATCACAATCCTAAACGTATATGCATCTAACTCTAGAGCTCCCAAATTCACAAAACCATTATTACTAGACCTAAGAAAAGAGATAGACAGCAACACAATAATAGTGGGGGACCTCAATACTCCACTGACAGCACTAGACAGGTCATCAAGACAGAAAGCCAAAAAAGAAACAACGGACTTAAACTATACCCTTGAACAAATGGACTTAACAGATACTTACAGAACATTCTACCCAACTGCAGAATATACATTATATTCATCTATAAATTCAATGCAATTCCCATCAAAATACCACTATCATTCTTCACAGAACTAGAAAAAGCAATCCTAAAATTCATATGGAACAAAGAAAAAAGAGCCCACATAGCCAAAACAATACTAAGAAAAACAAAAAACAACAACCAAAAAAACACAAATCTGGCTGGGCACGGTGGCTCACACCTGTAATCCCAGCACTTCAGGAGGCCAAGGTGGGTGGATCACCTGAGGGCATGAGTTCGAGACCATTCTGGCCAACATGGTGAAACTTCATCTCTATTAAAATACAAAAAATTAGCCAGGTGTGGTTGCGCATGGCTGTAATCCCAGCTACTTGGGAGGCTGAGGCAGGAGAATTGCTGGAACCCAGGAGGTAGAGGTTGCAGTAATTGCACCACTGCACCTCCAGCCTGGGCAACAAGAGCAAAACTCCATCTCAAAAAAAAAAAAAAACAAAAAAAAAAAAAACAAATCTGGAGGCATCACATTACCTGACTTCAAACTATACTGCAAGGCCATAGTCACCAAAACGTCATAGTACTGACACAAAAATAGGCACACAGACTGATGGAACAAAATAGAGAATCCAGAAATAAAGCCAGATACTTATAGCCAACTGATCTTCAACAAAGCAAACAAAAACATAAAGTGGGGAAAGGACACCCTATTCAACAAATGATGCTGGGATAATTGGCAAGCCCTATACGGAAGAATGGAACTAGAGCAAAACTCCGTCTCAAAAAATAAATAAATAAAAATAAATAAAAAATCTGGCCGGGCGCAGTGGCTCACGCCTGTAATCCCAGCACTTTGGGAGGCCGAGGCGGGCGGATCACGAGGTCAGGAGATCGAGACCATCCTGGCTAACACAGTGAAACCCCGTCTCTACTAAAAATGCAAAAAATTAGCCGGGCGTGGCGGCGGGCGCCTGTTGTCCCAGCTACTTGGGAGGCTGAGGCAGGAGAATGGCGGGAACCCGGGAGACGGAGCTTGCAGTGAGTGGAGATCCCGCAACTGCACTCCAGACTGGGGGACTGAGCAAGACTCTGTCTCAAAAAAAGAAAAAAAAAAGTCTGCCAGGTGTGATGGCCCATGCCTATAATCCCAGCATTTGGGAGGTCAAGGAGGGAAGATCACTTGAGCCCAGGAGTTTGAGACCATCCTAGGCTGTAACATGGCAAAACTCTATCTCTACAAAAAATTCCAAAATTAGCAGGGCATGGTGGCATGTGTCTGTAGTCCCACCTACTGGAGTGCAGTAGCATGATGTGGGCTCATCGCAACCTCTGCCTCCTGGGGTCAAGCAATTCTGTCTCAGCCTCCCGAGTAGCTGGGACTATAGGCACATGCCGCCATGCCTGGCTAATTTTTGTATTTTTAGTAGAGACGGGATTTCACCATGTTGGTCAGGCTGGTCTTGAACTCTTGACCTCAGGTGATCCATCTGCCTCAGCCTCCCAAAATGCTGGGATTACAGGCATGAGCCACCGCACCCAACCAGGCTTTCATGTCTTTTAATGCTATTGTGAATGTTGGGCCTTAAAATTTTCAATTCTGATTTTTTGTTCCTAGTATTTAGAAATACAATTAATTTTTGAAATTGATCTTGTACCATTCAACTGTACTGAACTCATTTATTAGTTGCAGCAGCTTCTTTGTACATTCTGTAGAATTTTCTTTTCTTTTTTTTTTTTTTTTTTGAGACGGAGTCTTGCTCTGCCGCCCAGGCTGGAGTGCAGTGGCCGGCTCTCAGCTCACTGCAAGCTCCGCCTCCCGGGTTCAGGCCATTCTCCTGTCTCAGCCTCCCGAGTAGCTGGGACTACAGGCGCCCGCCTCGTCGCCTGGCTAGTTTTTTTTGTATTTTTTAGTAGAGACGGGGTTTCACCGTATTAGCCAGGATGGTCTCGATCTCCTGACCTCGTGATCCGCCCGTCTCGGCCTCCCAAAGTGCTGGGATTACAGGCTTGAGCCACCGCGCCCCGCCATTCTGTAGAATTTTCTACTTAAAAGTATGTCATCTGCAAGTAAAGGCAATTTAATGTCTCCCTTTCCAATCTGGATATATTTTATTTATTTTTCTTGCCTTGATATACTGGCTTTCTTTAGTACAATGTTGAATACAAGTGGTGAGAACTTACATGCCTGCCTTATTCCTAATGTTAGGGAGAAACATTCAGTCTTTCATCATTAAGTATCATATTAGCTTTAGATTTTGAGGGCTAACTTTATAAAGTTGAGGAAATTTTATTCCTTTTATTCCTTCTACTCTTAGGTAACATTTTATTTGTTTGTTTGTTTGTTTGTTTGTTTACTTATTTGAGGCAGTCTTGCTCTGTTATCCAGGCTGGAATACAGTGATGCAATCATGGCTCACTTCCGCCTCATCTTCCCAGGCTCACACAATCCTCTCACCTCAGCCTTCTGAGTAGCTGGGACTACAGACACATGCCACCATGCCCTGCTAATTTGGGAATTTTTTGTAGAGATGGGGTTTTGCCATGTTGCCTAGGATGGTTTTGAACTCCTGGGCTCAAGTGATCATCCCGCCCTGACCTCCCAAATGCTGGGATTATAGGCATGAGCCACCACACCTGGTAGATTTTTTATTTATTTTTATTTATTCATTTATTTTTTGAGATGGAGTTTTGTTCTTGTTGCCCAGGTTGGAGTGCAATGGCACGATCTTGTCTCCCTGCAACCTCCCCGTCCCAGGTTCAGGTGATTTTCCCGCCTCAGCTTCTCAAGTAGCTGGGATTACAGGCATACACCATCACTTGTGGCTAATTTTGAATTTTTAGTAGAGATGGGGCTTCACCATGTTGGCCAGGCGGGTTTCAAACTCCTGACCTCAGGTGATCCACCTGCTTGTGCCTCCCAAAGTGCTGAGATTACAGGTGTAAGCCACCACACCTGGCCCTGGGAGATTTTTTAAAAAATCGGGAACAGATACTGGATTTTTATGAAATATTTTTTCTGAATCTACTGAGATGAACATACAGTAGGTTTGTTTTTTGTTTGGTTTGGTTTGGGTTTTTTTATACGGTAAATTCCATTGATTTTCAAATGTTAAACCAAACTTGCATTTCTGAGGGGAGATTCCAGTTGGGCATAATGTATTACCATTTTTGGACATTGTTTGATTCAACTCGGTAAACTTTTGTTAAGGCTCCTTTTGCATTTATGTTCATGAGGTATATTGGTCCTTAGCTTTTGTTTGTTTGAGTCTTGTAATTGTTGTATTTTGGTGTCAGAGTAATGCTAGCCTCTAGTCTCATAGGATGAGTTAGTATTTTATTCTTCTCAAATTTTTGAAAGAATTTGCATAGCATTGGTGTTATTTATTTCCTAAACGTTTGGTAGAATTTGCCAAATAATTTAATTTTGAAAATTTGTTTAATGTTTATGTTTTAACTTTAAGTTCAGGGTTATATGTGCAGGTTTGTTATATAGGTAAACTTATGTCATGTGGGTTTGTTGTACAGATTATTTCATTACCCAGGTATTAGGCCTAGTACCCATTAGTTATTATTCCCCATCCTCTCCCTCCTTCCAACCTTCACCCTCTGATAGACCCCAGTGTTTGGTTCCCCTGTATGTGTCCATGTGTTATCATTTAGCTCCCACTTATAAGTGAGAACATGCAGTATTTGGTTTTCTGTTCCTTTGCTAGTTTGCTAAGGATAATGACCTCCAGCTCCATTCATGTTCCTCCATCGCATAGGACATGATCTCATTCTTTTTTATGGCTGCATAGTATTCCATGGTGTATATGTACCATATTTTCTTTATCCAGTCTCTCATTGCTGGGCATTTAGGTTGATTCTATGTCTTTGCTATTGTGAATAGTGCTGCAACAAACATATGCATCCATGTATCTTTATAACAGAACAATTTATATTCCCCTGGGCATATACCCAGTGATGGAATTACTAAATCAAATGGTATTTCTGTTTTTAGGTCTCACCAAAGAATTTATATGAGCCCGGAGTAGTTTTATTTTAATAGGAAGATTTTAACTATAGGTGCAAGTTCTTTAATAGAAAAGGTGCCATTTGGGATTGTTTCTTTTGTGTGTGCTTAGGTAGCTTGTATCTCTCAATGAATTTGTCCATTTCATCTAAATTGTTGAATTTATTGGCATGACAGTGTTCCTAATTTCCTTTGTTTTGCTTTTAATACCTGTGGATTCTGCATTGATATCATGTCTTACTCCTGACATGGGCAATTTGTATCCTCTCTATTTTTCTTTTAATTCCTTCCTTCCTTCCTTTTTTCCTTTCCTTTTTCCTTCTCTTCCTCCTCCTCTTCCTCCTCCTTTTACATCCAGAATACACAATGCAGTTCCTTTCTTCCTTTTACTGATCAGCCTGGCTAGGAGATTATCAATTTAATTGATCACAAAGTAACAGCTTTTGGTCTCATTGATTTCCTCTGTTAATTTTCTGCTTTCTGTTTAATTATGCTCTTTATTCTTCTTCTTTGTTTATTTATTTTTGCTTACTTTGGATTTCATTTACTCTTTTCATTTCTAGTTTATTAAGGAGGAAGCTGATGTCACTGATTTGGTTCTTTTTTACTAATATAGGCACTTAGTGCAATAAATTTCCCTCTGAGTGCTGCTTTAGCTACATTTTACAAATTTCAATATGTTGTCATTTTGTTTTAACTCAACTCATGTTGTTTTTCTGATTTCCCTTTCTGATTTCTTCTTTGACCCTGTGGGTTGTTTAGAAGTGTGTTATTTCATTTACAACTATTTTGAGGGTTTTTTCAGATATTTCTATTTTTGATTTTTAATTTTATTCCACATTGGTCAGAAAACATACTTTATACGATTTGAATCCTTTAAATTTATTGAGATTTTTGGGGGGCTCACAATATCATCTGTTTTAGTAAACATTCCGTGTGCAATTTAAAAAAGTATATTCTGTTGTCATTGAGTGGAGTGTTTTATAAATTTCAATTTTGTCAAATTATTTGATAGTGTTGTTCAACACTGTATCTTTGCTAATTTTCTGTTCACTTGTTCTATCACATATTGAGTGATGGACATTAAAATCTCTGACTATAATTAAGGATTGCATCTATTTATTCTCAGAGTTCTATCAGTTTTGCTCCTTGTATTGTGAAAATGCGTTATTAGGTCCATAATTTAGGATTATTATTTCCTCTTCATGAATTGACTACTGTATCATTATAAATCATCTTCTTTATCTCTGGTAGTACTTTTTAAGTACTGAAATATTTGTCTACAACTACTCCAGTTTTCTTTTGATTAGTGTAAGCATAGTATATATTATTCTATTCTTTTACTTTTAATGTATTTGTATTTTTATATTTAATGTGGGTTTCCTGCAGGTAGAATATAATTAAAATCTTACTCTTTGCCTTTTAATGGGGTATGTTTAGACCATTTATATTTAATATAATTATCATTATCATTATTATTATTATTCTTATTATTAGAGAGAGAGTCTTTCACTTTCACCCAGACTAGAGTGTAGTGGTGCTATCATTGCTCATTGCAGTCTTAAACTCTTGGACTCAAGCAGTCCTCCTGCCTTGGCCTCCCACAGTGTTGGGATTAGAGGAGTGAGCCACCATGCCTCGCCTACATTTAATGTAATTTTTTTCTTTTACGTTTTGCATTTCTTTGTTTTTTTACGTCTTTTTTTTTTTTTTTTTTTTTTTTTTTTAAGTTCAGGGGTACATGTGCAAAATGAACAAGTCTGTTACATAGGTAAAAATGTGCCATGATGATTTGCTGCACAGATCATCCCATCACCTAGGTATTAAGCCCAGCATCCATCAGCTATTCTGATGCTCTCCTTCCTCCCTTCTTCTCCTACCCTCAACAGACCTCAGTGTGTGTTGTTCCCCACCATGTGTCCATGTTTTCTCATTATTCAGCTCCCACTTATAAGTGAGAAAATGTGGTATTTGATTTTCTGTTCCTGCATTAGTTTGTTGAGGATAACGGCCTCCAGCTCCATCCATGTCCCTGCAAAGGACATGATCTCATTCTTTTTAATGGCTGCATAGTATTCCGTGGTGTATGTGTACCACATTTTCTTTATCTAGTCTATCATTGCTGGGCATTTAGGTTGATTCTATGTCTTTGCTATTGTAAAAAGTGGTGCAATGAACATACGCATGCATGTATCTATAATAGAATGAGGGCTGGGCACAGTAGCTCATGCCTGTAATCCCAGTACTTTAGGAGGCCGAGGCAGGTGGATCATCTGAGGTCAGGAGTTTGAGACCAGCCTAGCTGGCATAGTGAAACCCCGTCTCTACTAAAAATATAAAAATTAGACAGGCATGGTGGCATGCACCTGTATTCCTAGCTACTCGGGAGGCTGAGGTGTAAGAATTGCTTGAACCTGGGAGGTGGAGGTTGCAGTAAGCCCAGTTCACATCACTGCACTCCAGCCTGGGTGACAGAGTGAGACTCCATCTCAAAAAAAAAAAAAAAAAAAAAAAAAAAAAAAAATAGAATGATTTATATTCCTTTGGGTATATACCCAGTAATTGGATTGCTGGGTCAAATGGTATATCTGCCTCTAGGTCTTTGAGGAATTGCCACATTTTCTGCCACAATGGTTGAACTAATTTACACTTCCACCAACAGTGTAAAAGTGTTCCTTTTTCTCCATAACCTCGCCACTATCAGTTATTTTTTTACTTTAACAATAACCATTCTGATTGTGAGATGGTATCTCATTGTGGTTCTGTTTTGCATTTCTCTAATGATCAGTAATGTTGAACCTTTTTTTATATGTTTGTTGGCCACATGTACGTATTCTTTTGAGAAGTGTCTGTTCATGTCCTTTTTCCACTTTTTAACGGGATTGTTTTCTTTTCTTGTAAGTTTAAGTTTTTGTTCTTCCTTGTAAATGCTGGATATTAGACCTTTGTCAGATGAATAGTTTATAAAAATTTTCTCCCTCATTCTGTAGGTTGTCTGTTCATTCTGATGATCTTTTCTTTTGCTGTGCAGAAGTGCTTTAGTTTAATTAGATCTTATTTGTCAATTTTTTATTTTGTTGCAATTGCTTTTGGCATCTTCATCATAAAATCTTTGCCTGCGCCTATGCCCTGAATGGTATTGCCTAGATTTTCTTCTTGGGTTTTTATGGTTTTGGGTTTTACATTTAAGTCTTTTTTTTTTTTTTGAGATGGAGTCTCTCTCTGTCGCCCAGGCTGGAGTACAGTGGCTGGATCTCAGCTCACTGCAAGCTCCACCTCTCGGGTTCATGCCATTCTCCTGCCTCAGCCTCCCGAGTAGCTGGGATTACAGGCGCCCGCCACCTCACCGGGCTAATTTTTTTTGTATTTTTAGTAGAGATGCGGTTTCACCGTGTTAGCCAGGATGGTCTCGATCTCCTGACCTCGTGATCCACCTGTCTCGGCCTCCCAAAGTGCTAGGATTACAGGCTTGAGCCACCGCACCCAGCCTACATTTAAGTCTTTAATCCACCTCAAGTTAATTTTTTTTTATATAAGGAAGGGGTCCAGTTTCAATTTTCTGCATATGACTAGCCAGTTCTCCCAGCACCATTTGTTAAATAGGGAATCCTTTCCCCATTGCTTGTTTTTGTCAGGCTTGTTGAAGATCAAATGGTTGTAGGTGTGTGGTCTTATTTCTGGGTTGTCTATTCTGCTCCATTTGTCTATGTGTCTGTTCTTGTACCAGTACCATGCTCTTTTGGTTGCTGTAGCCTTGAAGTATAGTTTGAAGTCAGATAGCATGATGTCTCCAGCTTTGTTCTTTTTGCTTAGGATTGTCTTGGCTATTTGGGCTCTTTTTTGGTTCCATATGAATTTTAAAATAGTTCTTTTTAAATTCTGTGACAAATGTCAGTGATAGTTTATTGGGAATAGCATTAAAGCCATAAATTGCTTTGGACATTGTGGCCATTTTCATGATATTGATTCGTACTATCCATGAGCATGGAATGTTTTTCCATTTGTTTTTGTGTCATCTTCCTTGCTTTTTGAGTTTTTATTGTTTTTGCATTGATTCTTTCTTTTCTTTGTGGGCTTATCCACCTTCAATATTCAAGGTTGCTGACCTTTGGGTGGGATTTTTGTGTTGTTTTCTTTGTTGTTGTTGTTTCCTGTTTGTTTGTTTTTCTTTTAACCATCTGGCCACTTTTCCATAGGGCTGCTGTGGTTTTCTGGGGGTCTGCTCCAGACCCTAGTCACCTTTGTTTTTCCTGTACCTGAAGGTATCATCGGTGAAGGCTGTGAAACAGCAAAAATGGCAGCCCGCCTCTTCCTCTGGAAACTCCATCCCAGGGGGTTACTGATCTATTGTCAACCTGAATGTACCTGTAGGAAGTGGCTGGAGACCCTGGTTGGAAGGTCTTACCCAGTCAGGAGGAACGGGATCACAGACCCACTTGAAGAAGCAGTTTGGTTGCTTTTTGGTAGAGCAGCTGTACTGTGTTGGGGAACTTTTCAGCCCCTGATCGATTTGGACTCTCCAAGGCCCACAGGATGAACTGGCTGAGAAACCTGAATGGCCAAGGTGGTGGCCTGTCTGTTCTGGCATGCTTCTAATGATATCAGAATCGCCTGGATCAATGATGGACAGCGTGCATACTCTGCAGTATTTCCCACATGCTATGCCCAGTTCAAAAGTATTGTCACTGTAGTGATGCACACCAGTTTTGGTCAACACGGTATAGCACTCTATTTTGAATTTCCTCAAAGCCGGGCAGTTTTCAGTGAGGATAGCCAATTTTGCTTTGCCTTGCCTGATCATCTTTAGAGTCTGCTTGTACCCCAGTATGTGCTTTCCACTTTTTATAACAAGTAGGAGCCTAGAGTTGATCCATTCCACTGACTTTTTAATCTTCTTTGCAGCCACCATCTTCCTGTATTAGGTGTGGGATGGCCCCCAAACGAAAGCAGCTGCCAAGATAACTGGGAGGCAAGAAGGGAAGACCTAGAATTTTTCTAAAGCAAGACTTTGATGGGCTGCCCACCTATTTCATCCCCAGGCACCTTGTAATTGTTAATTATTGCCACAGATCTCTTGGGTTAAAGCTCTTGATTAACATTTCCTCTCTGCAGCTTAATGTGGTAATTGCATCTATCCTGTCTCTGATGATTAAATGCTGCCACCTGGCCTTCTACACACCAGGATTCTATTATTCCATTGAAATCAGGGATTCCTAATTTCATGGCAACATTTCCGACCATCATCACTGACCTACAGAATCAGCCAACACTGAGCTTTAAAATAATACTGAGGCTTCCAACCCAAGTATTTATCAAATGATTGATTTTTTATATTTATTAATTTGTTAATGGTTTGGTGAAGGGAATACCCTCTAGGCCTCCAGGAGGTATGGTTGATATGTGGGTGATCACATCTGCTCTAACATACTGATTTCCCTAAGCCTGCGGCTTAATTCCTAGAGCATACCAAAGAAGTAATGGCATCTCAATTTCTTTTTTTTTTTGAGACCGAGTCTCACTCTGTCACCCAGGCTGGAGTGCAGTGGCATGATCTCAGCTCACTGCAAGCTCCACCTCCCAGGTTCAAGCCATTCTTCTGCTTCAGCCTCCTGAGTAGCTGGGACTACAGGTGTGCACCACCACACCGACCTAATTTTTGTATTTTTGGTAGAGACAGGGTTTCACCATCTTGGCCAAGCTGATCTTGAATTCCTTACCTCGTGATCCACTTGCCTCGGCCTCTCAAAGTGCTGGGATGGCATCTCAATTTCATTCACTATAGGCCACTATTGAAGTCAGTCCTGCTAACCAACCAAACAAATTGTTAGTTACACCTAGGCAGTTAAACATATTAAATCTCCATATTTATATTAATAAATTTAGCCAGATCCAACCTTACATTTTTTTTCTCTGTGGACTAATACCTTTAGAATATACTGTCAATATGCTCCCCAAATTTCTGACAATACGAGTTATCCTTCAACTGCTGCATTTTCTGTGTTTACAGTATTTTCTCTCACTCAGCAGACCTTGCTATTTTCCCTCTGAGCTATGCTGGGAATTAACTATTGTGAGTTTGGAGTTGATGCAGGTCTTCAGGAGAGAGTTTTTTTTTTAAATATTGGATATGGTCAGAATATAGATTGTGTTTAAGCTACAAGATTGGATGTGACCATCAAGACAGCATAGATAAGAAAGAAAAGAGTTGCAAGGGCCAAACCTAATATTTAGGGATCAGGCTGAGGGAAATGGATCAGCAAAGGAAGAATGGCCAATAAGGTAAGAGGAAAACAAATCCTGAAGCAAGTGTAGAATGTGTTTAGCGGAGAAAAAATTATCAACGGTCCGATAATTGACCATTTGATTTGGCCACATAAAGGTTATTGGTGACCTTGGCAGGCAATTTGAGTTGTGTTGAAGGTAAAACCCTAACTGGAGCAAGTTTGAGAGAAGATGTGGAAGGAACTTGTAAACAGAAAATACAGGCAACACTTATGAAGAATTTTGTTGTAACAAAAGCAGAGAAATGGAATGTAAGCTGGAGGAGGATGTCAGGTCAAAGGAGGACATCTCTCTCTTTCTAGAATGGGGGATTTTTCAGCATGTTTCTGTGCTCATGTGAATGATCCAGTAGAGACAGAAAAACTGATGCAGGAGGGTGAGAGGAGAATTACCAGAGTAATGTCCTTAGTGAGGTGAGATGAGAAGGAATGGGATCTAGTGCTGCAATGGAAGAGTGGCTTTAGGAGAAAAGACAGTTCATTTTTATAAACAAGAGGAAAGGTAGTATCTGGGCACAGATGTAGGATGGGTAGATGTGCTGATGGTAGGAACCTGTGGAAATTCTCCCCTGGGTGCTTTTTATTTATTTTTCACTAATTAATTTTACTGATATATAATTTGCATACAGTAACATGCACAGATCTTTTGTATATAATCTAATGAGTTAAGATAAATGTACCCTTCTGTGTAAAAAACACCCCAGTCAAGACAGACCCAGAACATTTCTGTCAACACAGCAAGTTCCCTCCAGCCTCTTTCCAGTTAATCCCCTCATCCTCCTCCTTGCCATCAACGCCCCCTCCTATTGCCCAGCAGCCCCAGGCAACAACTAATTTGATTTCTATTACTATAGACTAGTTTTACCAGTCTTAATTTTCACACAAATAGAATAATAAAATCTGTAGTGTTTTCTGGCTTTTTTCCTTAATATGATGTTTTGAAGTCACCTATAGTATTATTATATCAATAGTTTATTATTTTATTACAGAGTAGTATTCCATAATACAAATGTACCACAGTATGTATAGTCATTCTCCCATTGAACATTTGGATTGTTTCCAGTTTTTGGTTTTTGTGAATAAAGCTACTGTGAACATTCTTAGGCTAATCTTTTTGACAATTGTTTTTAACTCCAAGACCTGTACATTGAGAAAGATATTGTCCCTTAGCTTCAGATTCATATACCTAGTTGTCTACTTGAATGATTCCCAGGTTCTTCAAACTCAAAATATTCCAAACTGAGTCCTTCCCTTAAACCTGGTCCGCCTCCAAGATCTCCCTTCTCAGTAACAGCACCATTATCCACCTCACGGCCCCTGCTAGAAACGTAGAAGTTGCTCTTAACTTTTCCTCTCCCTCACCTGCTGTTTCCAGTCACTCACCATATCCTGTTGATTTGATTTCCTATCTTTTTTTGCAAACATCTTATGAATCCACCCATTATCTACTACAGTCTAATCCATTTCCTACATAGAAAAAATATGGTTGGGCATGGTGGATCATGCTTATAATCCCAGCACTTTCCCAGCACTTTTGGAGGCCCAGGCAGTCGCCTAGGCAACATGGTGAAACTCTGTCTCTACAAAACAAAACAAAACAAAGCAAAACAAAACAAAACAAAACACGAAAAACAAGCCGGGCATGATGGTGCAAGTCTGTGGTCCCAGATACTCAGGAGGCTGAGGTGGGAGGATTGCTTGAGCTTAGGGGGTTCGAGGCTGCAGTGAGCCACGATGGTGCCACTGTACTCCAGCCTGGGCGACCAAAAGGAGACCCTGTCTCAAAAAAAAATTCTTTTTTTTTTTGAGACGGAGTCTCGCTGTGTCGCCCAGGCTGGAGTGCAGTGGCCGGATCTCAGCTCACTGCAAGCTCCGCCTCCCAGGTTTACGCCATTCTCCTGCCTCAGCCTCCCGAGTAGCTGGGACTACAGGCGCCCGCCACCTCGCCCGGCTAGTTTTTTGTGTTTTATTAGTAGAGAGTAGAGTTAGTAAAGAGGGTGTTTCACCATGTTAGCCAGGATGGTCTCGATCTCCTGACCTCGTGATCCGCCCGTCTCAGCCTCCCAAAGTGCTGGGATTACAGGCTTGAGCCACTGCGCCCGGCTGAAACAGATTTTCTGAAGCTCAGATCTGATCATCTTGTTCCTGATCAGCTCTTCCATAATAACTATCCCTTGCCTTACCTTCATGATAAAAACCAAAGCCCTTAGCATGGCTTTCAGTCCCGATCCAGCCCCCGATTACCTTGGTAGCCTGATCTCAAAGCTCCAGGCCCACTGAACACATTTCCATTTTTCAAATGTTCTCTCTTGCTTGAGGCTCTTCACTTTGTCTATAATCTTCTCTTTCCTGCTCTTGTTTGCCTGACTAATTTCTAGCATCGTTTTAACATTGCACTTCCTCTGGGTGGCCCTCGACCTCCACTATGTGCTTCATAGCACATACTTGATCGTAATTACTTTTTTTTTTTTTTTTTTTTGAGTCAGAGTCTTATTCTGTCACCCAGGCTGGAGTGCAGTGGCGCCATCTCGGCTCACTGCAACATTCACCTCCCAGGTTCAAGTGACTTTCCTGCCTCAGCTTTCTGAGTAGCTGGAATTACAGGCACTCGCCACCATGCCTGGCTAATTTTTGTATTTTTAGTAGAGATGGCGTTTCACCATGCTGGCCAGGTTGATCTCGAACTCCTGACCTCAGGTGATCCGCTCACCTCAGCCTCCCGAAGTACTGGAATTATAGGCGTGAGCCACCGCGCCCAATCCATAATTACTTATTGAATTGTCTTTATCTCCCTCAAGTGGAATAAACAGTCTCGTTCACTGTTGCATTTCCCTTGCTTAGTACATAGTAAAAATACTTAATAAATATCTGTTAATTGAATAAACAATACTTAATAGGCTTTAATGTCCATTGTTCATATTTTATAGCACAACTTCCTCATTTGGAATTCCTTTTTTTTTTTTTGAGACGGAGTCTCGCTCTGTCGCCCAAGCTGGAGTGCAGTGGCCGGATCTCAGCTCACTGCAAGCTCCGCCTCCCGGGTTTTACGCCATTCTCCTGCCTCAGCCTCCCGAGTAGCTGGGACTACAGGCGCCCGCCACCTCGCCCGGCTAGTTTTTTGTATTTTTTAGTAGAGACGGGGTTTCACCGTGTTAGCCAGGATGGTCTCGATCTCCTGACCTTGTGATCCACCCATCTCGGCCTCCCAAAGTGCTGGGATTACAGGCTTGAGCCACCGCACCCGGCCCTTGGAATTCCTTTTTATCTTCTTTATTTTTTTGAAACAGAGTCTTGTTCTGTCTCCCAGGTTGGAGTGCAATGGTGTGATCTCAGCTTACTGCATCCTCTGCCTCCCAGGTTCAGGCAATTCTCCTGCTTCAGTCTCCTGAGTAGCTGGGACTACAGGCGCCTGCCACCATGCCTGGCTAATTTTTGGATTTTTAGTACAGATGGAGTTTTACCAAATTGGCCAGGCTGGTCCTGAACTCGTGACCTCAGGTGATCCGCCTGCCTCGGCCTCCCAAAGTGCTGGGTTACAGACATCAGCACTGCACCTGGCCTTCATTTGGAATTCTCATTCTGATTTCTTAGTTAGTTGAAGATACTCAAGATTTATTTATTTATTTATTTATTTATTTATTTATTTATTTAGAGATGGGGTCTCACTCCAGTTGCCTGGGCTGGAGTGCAGTGGCATAATCTTGGCTCACTGCATCCTTGACCTTCCTGCCCCAAGCGATCCTTCTGCCTCAGCACCCTGAGTAGCTGGGATTACAGGTGTGGGCCACCATGCACGGTTAGTTTTTTTTTGTTTTTTGTTTTTTGTACTTTTAGTAGAGACGAGGTTTCACCATGTTGCCTAGGCTGGTCTTGAACTTGGAGCTCAAGTGATCCTCCCACCTTGGCCTTCCAAAGTGCTGGGGTTACAGGTATGAGCCACTGCTCCTAGCCAAGATTTATTTCTTAAAACTTACTTTTCTTAAAAAAATTTTTTTTCATTGTGGGGGGCTTTCTGGTAAAGACCAGAAAACCTGCTAGACAAATTTTAAAAGAGCTGTAATGTGATTTATTTTTTATTAAAAAAAAGTTTTTAGACATGGGTTTCACAATGTTGCCAAGACTGACCTCGAACTCCTGGGCTCAAGCAATCCTCCCACCTCAGCCTCCAGAGTCCTGAGTAGTTGGGACTACAGGTAAAAGCCACCGTGCCTGGCTATGCTCAAGACTTTTTTAAAGAAGAAAATATGAGTATTATTTTTATTCTGAAACTTCTCATGTTTTCTCTTGCCATCATAGATACACACATTAGTTTGCACTTAAACAGCAGCTTAAATTTAAAATTTTATCCATCCAAATTTTGTTACAAACTTTGTTATAATGGAAGCTCTAAATGAGGGTTATCTGATTTTTAGTTATTTTTTTATTTTTTATTTTTTTTTTTTGAGGTGGAGTCTCGCTCTGTCGCCCAGGCTGGAGTGCAGTGGCTGGATCTCAGCTCACTGCACGCTCCGCCTCCCGGATTTACGCCATTCTCCTGCCTCAGCCTCCCGAGTAGCTGGGACTACAGGCGCCCGCCACCTCGCCCGGCTAGTTTTTGTATTTTTAGTAGAGACGAGGTTTCACCGTGTTAGCCAGGATGGTCTCGATCTCCTGACCTCGTGATCCGCCCGTCTCAGCCTCCCAAAGTGCTGGGATTACAGGCTTGAGCCAATTTTTAAGTAATCTGTTTTAGTCTACCGGAATGCTTGTAAACTCCTTGTTATCTTCCCTGCTCCCTAGGATATGTCTAGATACGGATCTTTGACTATGAATCTCATGTCACCTTTTTCTTTACTTTTAGGTCTTCTTTTAAGTCTAGATATTTTTATTCAATTTGCCTTTGAGTTACTATTACTTCTGTTTAAGTTAGTCTAGATTGCTCCTCAAACATACTTGTAATTTTCAGATTGGGTTTTATCTCATCTCTTTTGTCTTTCTGCTTCTGTTTCATACAGGCCTCATCTTCTTGCTTTCTTCTTGAGAATGTAAATTTTCTAAAAGAGGTATCTATTTCCTTAGACAATCACTTTCAGAGATAAGCGAATCTTCTGAATCTTCTGTATTATGATCCTTTCCCCTTTTATATATTATTTTTTATGTTTCTCTTGGGACAAGAAGAGGGCTTGGGAGTCTGATACGGACCAAGGTTCCAAGGACTTGGGACAGGTCATGTGCAAGTAAGCAGAGCTGACTACCAGCTGTGGATAGGAAATAAAGGGGAGTCGAAGTCTAAGAGCCTTGCCAAGCAGCATTGAGAAGCAAACAATAGTCTGAAACTTGAAATCTGTGAGGGAAGATGAACTCAAGAACTGGATCTTTTTCAAGCGTTGTCAGGCAAGATTGACCTTAGCTAGTAGAATCTGGAGACAGCCAGGAATGTTAACTTGAGGAAATAAAATACACAAGGATGTGATAGCTTTTCATAGTGCTAGATGTGGAGAGAATTAAGATCTTAGGTCAGTTTGGACAGGTTTTCCCCTTCTTTATTTTCTCATCTACATCCAGTATATCAATCATATATTCAGACAGGAAATGTGAATTTCCTTTGGCTCCACTCTCCGATCTCTAAGTAGAGTCCAGATTGATATGCCCATGTAAGAGTAATTTCCAGGGTCTTTTTCCATTGTTTTAAACCAATGGAATCCATGATCAACTATCATTTCAGCAAGCACTGTGACCAGCACTCTCCCCATACACTGTATTCACAGGGATAAATGTGACAGGGTAAATGGACAACTACCTGTCTCTCCATCCACCCCATCTTTCCCCGCTGAATTCTGGAAGTTGCAGTCCCCAGTTACACGCATGAAGATGATAGTCTCTAACAGTACTATAACCACCTCTCAAAGCAGGATTTTAGATTTAAGAGGCTGATATTGTTTGGATCTGTGTCTCTGCCCAAATCTCATGTCGAATTATAATCCTCAATGTTGGAGGTGGGGCCTGGTAGGAGGTGACTGAAACACAGGGGTGGATTTCTCAGGAATGGTTACCACCACCCCTTCACACTATGCCTCATGATAGTGAGTTCTCATGAGAGCTGGTTGTTTAAAAGTGTGTATCACCTCCTCCCTTGCTTTCTCTCTTGCTCCTGCTCCTGCCATGTAAGATGCCTGCTCCCCCTTTGCTTTTTGCCATGATTGGAAGTTTCTTGAGGCCTCCCCAAAAGCAGAAGCCACTATGCTTCCTGTATAGCCTTCAGAACCATGAGCCAATTAAACCTCTTTTCTTTATAAATTACGCAGTGTCAGGTGATTTTTTTTTTTTTTTTTTTTTTAACAGCAATTCAAGAACAGACTAATACAGAGGCCAGAGAGGGCCAGCTGCTTAGTTTGCAGCTCTGATGGATACCGGCTCTCTAATTCAGTGAGCAGACTGGGAAAGGGGTGCTCAGATGCCAAACTTTCTTTCAGATGGGTGGATCTGTTCTATACCATGAAGTAGAGTATGGATAAGCCAGCAATTGTTTTTCTGTATCCAACTCCATTAGCCTCATAAATTAGGGCAATTCCTCCTGGTAATGAGCGAGCAGCTTGTCATTCTTTATGCTCTGTGTTAGGATTAATTTTGTCATTTTTCTTTACCTTTTTATGTGTTTTAGGCAGCAGTTGAGAGATGCTGAGGCAGGGCTGCTAGCCAAATACTGTTTAAAGCTAGAAATGCCTCACTGATTTTTATTGTAGATTGCTTCAGCCTCTGTTCATTTCTTCAGTCTCTGACTGTAGGATTTCCCAGGGTGCAGTCTTTGGCTGGCTGCTCAGTCTGCACTCTCCTTGAGAGGACTAATTTACTCTTACACCTTCACATCGGACACCTGAAGACTCTCAAACTGTTATCTCTAGTCTTGTCTTCTCATTTAAATTGTGACCCTGTATTTTCTGACTAAAAGACATTTCTACTTGTCTATCCCACAAAATTACTGTATCCCTGGTGTGCATACTCTTACCTTAATTATTAAAACTGCTAAATTATCAAAGACCAAAGTCATGAAGACCGGAAACAAACATTTTGTGCAAGAGCTACTGATAAAACTTTTGGAGGCACAATCCCATTCATACTCCTTTGGTTCCTGGAGAAGAGAAACTGCACTATGTATTATTCAAAGGTTCTGAGCATTTACCTCATCCTGCAGGACCACATCCCAGCTTCACACCCCAAAATAGCATGGCCTGATAGCTGGCAATGTAACTGGGTTTTCAGTAGCCATGTCACTATTCTCTAAGATCAACATCAAATGCTTCTGGCTAATGGGGTGTTAGATAAGACCTGTAAATCTAATGGGTATCAGAATATTGACTCACAGAGTTCATTTGTTGAAGCAATGTTGCATGGAAAATTCACATCACATAAGATGTTTTCATTTGCAAGGAGCAGACTGCCCAATGAGTTACAGTTCTTGAAGTTTCTCCCACAGTGAGGATATCCCTTTCCCACCATCCTTCAGGGTCTACCTAGATGGAACTGAATGTTACAGAAACCCATTTAGGGCAAGAGCTGTCATACCATACAGAGATTTCTATAAACTTGGTTAAGTTTTTTTTTTTTTTTTTTTTTCCCTCCCCAGGCAAGTGATCATAAGGAAGCATCCGTGATTCCACAGGAGTGGGATATGGAAAGTGTGGCAGTGAAATCAGAAAAGGCATGTTGCAGTGTGAGCCATCTGCACATGCAACTTTCTTGTGACTTTGGACCTGTTGGGTCTAGTCCTATTTACATAGTTTCCACTTGATGATGGTGGATACCATCCTCAGATATAACGTGGTTTTCGTTCTAGACCACTACAATAAAGTGGATATGGCAATAAACCAAGTCACACAATTTTTTTTGTTTCCCAATCCATATAAAAGTTATTATTTACACTATGCTGTAGTCCATTGCTAGAGTGCAATAGCATTATGTTAAAAAGAACACGTACATACCTAAATTAAAAATGCTTTATGACTAAAAATTGCTAACAATCATCTGAGCCTTCAGCAAGTCATAATCTTTTTGCTGGAAGACAGTCTTGTTTCCATGTTGATGGCTGCTGACTGATCAGGGTGGTGGTTGCTGAAAGATGGAATGGATGTAGCAATTTCTTAAAATAAGACAACAATGAAGTTTGGCACATTGACTGACTCTTCCTTTCATGAAAGATTTCTCTGTAGCATGTAATGCTGTTTGATAACATTTTACCCACAGTAGAACTTCTTTCAAAATTGGAGATAATCATCTCAAAACCTCCCACCATTGCTTTATTAACTAAGCTTATGTAATATTTTTTGATCCTTTGTTGCCGTTTCAACAGTGTTCACAGCATCTTCACCAGAAGTAGATTCCATCTCAAGAAACTACTTTCTTTGTTCATCCATAAAAAGCAACTTTTCATCTGTTCAAGTTTTATTATGAGATTGCAGCATTACAATTAATCTTCAGGCTACATCAATCACAAATGTTTTTAATGGCATTAGAATGGTGAATCTTTTCCATAAGGTTTTCCATTGACTTTGCCCAGATCCATCAGAAGAATCACTATCTATGGCAGCTACAGCCATACGAAATGTGCTTCTTAAGTAATAAGACTTGAAAGTTGAAATTACTCCTTAATCCGTGGGCTACAGAATAGATGGATGTTGTGTTAGCAGGCATGAAAAAACATTAATCTCCTTGTACATCTCCATCAGAGCTCTTAATTGACTAGGTCCATTGTCAATGAGCAGTAACATTTTGAAGGATTTTTTTTTTTCCCTGAGCAGGAGGTCTCAATAGTGGGCTTAAAATATCCAGTAAACCATGCTGTAAACAGATGTGCTGTCATTCAGGCTTTGTTGTTCCATTTGTAGAGCACAGGTAGAGTAAATTTAGCATAATTCTTCAGGGCCCTAGGAATTTGGGGATGGGAAATGAACATTGGTTTCAACTTAAAGTCAACAGCTGCCTTAGCCCCTAACAAGAGAGTCTGCCTGTCCTTGGAAGCTTTGAAACCAGGCACTCGAAAGTTTAACTAAGCTATGCTATTCTAGGGTTGGTCAATTTCGTGCCAGCCACCGCGGCCATACGATTGACCCAAACTAATAGACATCGGCGTAAAGGGTGTTTTAGATAAATCCAACTAAATAAAGCTAAACTCTTTCTAAACTGTAAAATCCTAGCCAATGTAAAATAAACTACGAAAGTGGCTTTAAAAACTCTGAATACACAATAGCTAAGACTCAAACTGGGATTAGACACCCCACTATGCTTAGCCCTAAACTTTAATAGTTAAAATAACAAAACTATTCGCCAGAACACTACAAGCAACAGCTTAAAACTCAAAGGACTTGGCGGTGCTTCATATCCCCCTAGAGGAGCCTGTTCTATAATCGATAAACCCCGATACACCCCACCATCTCTTGCTCAGCCTATATACCGCCATCTTCAGCAAACCTCAATAAGAGATATAAAGTAAGCACAAACGCCCACGCAAAAACGTTAGGTCAAGGTGTAGCTTATGTAGCTTATGATGTATTCTTTCTAGCTATGAAAGTCCCAGATGGCTTCTTCTTCCAAGAGACAGCTATTTCATCTACACTGAAAATATGTTGTTTAGTGTAGCCACATTCATTAATTATCTTAGCTAAATCTTCTGGCTAACTTGCTGCAGCTTTTATATCAACACTTGCGGTTTCTCTTTGTACTTTTATGTTATGGAAATGGCTTCTTTTCTTTTTTTTTCTTTTTTTGTTTTTTGTTTTAACATGTTTATTACAACAGATACAATTCACATCTGACTAGCTCTGTTTCCTCTTTCCCCTCCCACAACCATGTTCATTGGGCCATTTCTTTATATTTGAGCAATCAATGTACTTTAAGCACACATGCCTGTCCAGCAGTACTTTTAAGTCCATTCTTACGGGGTGCAAATGGATTTCAATAATTTATACAAACAAGTAGGCTATGCTCAATCACTGCAATTTTAAGCTACTGTACACAGGAATGAAAAGGTTATAGAAAAGTGCCATAGCAACAGTGCCTTAAGAAAGGAGATAAAGAAGAGCCTTAAAAAAATGGATAAAATCAGAATTTCAGAGGGAAATGGAACACACGGGAAATGAAAACGTTTCTCTGCAAAACAAATGGAGAAGCACTGCTCTTGATCAGGTGCTATACGGGAGGCTGAGGCAGGAGAATGGCGTGAACCCGGGAGGCGGAGCTTGCAGTGAGCCGAGATCGTGCCAGTGCACTCCAGCCTGGGCAACAAGAGTGAAACTCCATCTCAAAAAAAAAAAGATGGTGAGCTTCATGTAAAAAATGTGTGTTCTGAGTACTTCATAGACAACTCGTTCTCTCGTCTTTTTTCTTTTCTTCATAATTCTTCTATTCCCTAAGATATAACAATATTGAAATTAGGTCAGTTAATAACCCTACAATGGCCTCTAAGTGTTCAAGTGCCCCTAAGTGCTTCAAATCCTTGCTGTTATTCTCCTAACAAAACTTGGCACATTCTCTGTAAGGCATAATTGATCAGTCTTGAGCACCACTTGTACTTCAGCCTGGATGAGTTAGGATATTCCCTCTAAAATGATGATCATGTTTTTCTACTCTCCCTACCACTCAGGAAGAGACACAATGGTTTGTGAGCTTCCTTGGATTTTGGAGGCAGCATACACTGTATTGAATATGTTGCTGTAATCCATTTTCAGGTTAACACAAAAGATCTCAGCTTTGAGAGGGCCCCAGAGCAAAAAAGTTTCTCTGGCTGATAAAGGTGGATCAGGGAGCTGCATGGAGATGATGGCAAGTTCTAGTAAAGGAGTCAAAATGGAGGTACCTGATAGTTTGGGAGGAAACTATGCCCTTTTTGGCAAGTGACTATTCTATTTTTGATAAGCAACTCTTGTTCTGATACTGGTTTCTGGTAGAAACTGAGCACCTGACTGTAAGGTACCAAGGAACCATGGATTTTGAGGAACCTTCCATGAAACAAGTGTTGTATGACCTACCTAGCCATATAGTCTGATGTTGCCAGCAGCATTCCATCAAGTGAAAGTGGTGTATACATACGGCCAGACACAAGCAAGGTACAAGTAAGTGTCATGTGAAGGTGTCTCATATTTACAGCATTTTTTCTGTTGCTTCTTCCTCAGCTCATACCTAAGGGCTTTGTGTAGAATTCTCTATGATTATAGGGAGGAAAAAAAATCCAGCTTGGTTACAGAGATTTAGGTTTTATTGGTGACAACTGAAAAGCTTACCGTTTCATTCAGCTGGAAAAGCAGATCAGGGGCTTAATTTTTGAATGAAGTTTAAGATATGTATCATTAATCCAAGTGGATACCTTTTTTTTTTTTTTTTGAGACGGAGTCTCGCTCTGCCCCCAGGCTGGAGTGCAGTGGCGCCATCTCGGCTCACTGCAAGCTCCGCCTCCCGGGTTCACGCCATTCTGCTGCCTCAGCCTCCCGTATAGCTGGGACTACAGGCGCCCACTACCACACGCGGCTAATTTTTTGTATTTTTTTTTTTTTTTTTTTTTTTTTTTGAGACGGAGTCTCGCTCGTCGCCCAGGCTGGAGTGCAGTGGCCGGATCTCAGCTCACTGCAAGCTCCGCCTCCCGGGTTCACGCCATTCTCCTGCCTCAGCCTCCCGAGTAGCTGGGACTACAGGCGCCCGCCATCTCGCCCGGCTAATTTTTTGTATTTTTTAAGTGGAGACGGGGTTTCACTGTGTTAGCCAGGATGGTCTGGATCTCCTGACCTCGTGATCCGCCCGCCTCGGCCTCCCAAAGTGCTGGGATTACAGGCTTGAGCCACCGCGCCCGGCCCAAGCGGAGATTCTTTAGCTGGATATATGAATGCGAATTTCAAGGAGGAGGACTTGATGACAGTTTAATTCAGATGCGATCCTGAAAAGTAATGGAAAAAAGAAATCCCCTGGTTAATGACACTTTAAGGAAGACTTCTCATTATCCATTTTATCTAAAAGGAGGGTTGACATTAGATAAATTAGTACAATGATTCCTGGAAAATAACAAAAGGTTTCACTGAATGGTCAGGGACTTGGGAGTAAATGGACTGAAGAGCTGCTGACAAGGAGTTTTAGAAAGGTGGTATGAGGCTAGATCTCAGAATGGGTCCAGAATGTTAGAATATTTGAGTCCCATGAGAATGACCACAAAAGATGCCTACTTTAAAGGACAATCTCAATAATGAAGTGATAAAATGACATACTATAGATGTCACTCAACCTCTTTCTGCATCTAAGTGCTTGCTCAGTGAGCTCATAAAGTGGCCATTGCAGCAGATGATGGTTATGAGTTGGGTCAACAACATGGATGTCCTCTCACTAAGGCCACTATGGCGGCTGCCTCTGCTGAGTGCCCCATTTTCTAGCAGCAGCAACAAGCCCTAAGCCCCTGATGTGTTACTGCATGAAAAAAAATCTCAATGCGCATCTTATTTGACTTATCAAGAGCATTTGACACAGTTCATCTCTCTTTCCTCCTTGAAACACATTCTTCAGTGACTTCTAAGGCACCCCTCTTTTTTTTCAGTTGAAAAAGTGGAGAAAACTCCAGACATTGCATGGTTTAGGCTTTGGCCCTATATTCTTGCGAGTCTCCTGTCCGGGAGAACCATTAGTGCCTCAGATCTACTCAGTGCAGACCCTAAGGTCCTTTCCACCCCCACGAGCCACCTGTCAGGGTGAGCTGAGAAATCAGCCGGGGGGAGCAGAGTCACTTATGGCCAAAAGGAATTGTTCTGGGGGTTCGTTAGTAAGCAGGAGAGAGAAAGGGGAGAAGAAAATCGTGCACAGGGGTCAAATGCCTGCAGCTGAAGAGGGCGAGGCAAATAGATCTCTTATCACTAGGGAATGTGTCTGAGTCACATGGCACCAAAATATGTTTGCAGTGGTGAATATGAGTTGCTAGTGGCGAATCTGTATGGATCTGCAGCAATCTCAATTCTTGCCTCCTCAGAAGGAAGAATTCAGCTGAGGGGCATAAGGCAGAAAAAGAGACTGAGGCAAGTTTCAGAGCAGGAGTTGAGGTTGATTAAAAAAGCTTTACAGGACAGGTGCGGTGGCTCACACCTGTGATCCCAGCACTTTGGGAGGCTGAGGCAGGCGGATTACCTGAGGTCAGGAGTTCAAGACCAGCCTGGCCAACATGGTGAAACCCTGTCTCTACTAAAAATACAAAAATTATCCAGGCATGGTGGCACACGCCTGTAAACCCAGCTACTCAGGAGGATGAGGCAGGAGAATTGCTTAAGCCCAGGAGACGGAGGTTGCAGTGAGCCAAGATTGTGCCATTGCGCTCCAGCCTGGGCGACAGAGTGAAACTCTGTCTCAAAAGAGAAAAAAAAAACTTTAGAGCAGGAAAGAAAGTAAAGTACACTTGGAAGAGAGCCAAGCAGATACCTTGGAGGCCAAGTGCCACTCCTCCTTAATTTTCCGTTTTTAATCATTTCTTCTTAGAATATCTTTGCTAGTTCCTTCTCAATTCCCTGACCTCTTATATTGGGGTGTCCCAGAGTTCTGTTTTTTTTTTTTTTTTTTTTTTTTTTTTTTTTTTTTTTTTTTTTTTTTTTTGAGATGGAGTCTCACTCTGTTGCCCAGGCTGGAGTGCAATGGCGTGATCTTGGCTCACTACAACCTCCACCTCCTGGGTTCAAGCGATTCTTCTGCTTCAACCTCCCAAGTAGTTGGGATTACAGGTGCCCACCACCACGCCTGGCTAACTTTTGTATTTTTAGTAGAGACAGAGTTTTGTCATGTTGGTTAGGCTGGTCTCAAACTCCTGACCTCAGGTGATCCATCCTCCTCGGCCTCCCAAAGTGCTGGGATTACAGGCGTGAGCCACTGCGCCCAGCCAAAGCTCAATCTTTAGACTTCTTTTCTTCTCTACGTGCTTTCCTTTCCTAGGCGATCCCTTCAAGTCTTGTGTCTTTAAGTAAGATAAATTTGCTAACAAGTCACATTTACATCTGCAGCCTGGTTCTAAAATCTAGGCCCAAGTATCCAGTGGAATGTATTTCCACCTGCATGTGCATTTTACATTTAATTGATCAAAAAGCCTCAGATCTGTCCCCTAAGGCTGTTCTTCCTGCAGTCTTCCCTTTCTGAATTGATTGCAACTTCAACTTTCCAATTGTTTAGACCAAAAATTTTGGAGCCAGTATTGACTCTCTTTGTTTTTTTTTTTGTTTTTTGTTTTTTTTTTTTTTTTTTTGAGACAAAGTCTTACTCTGACGCCCAGGCTGGAATGCAGTGGCGCGATCTCTACTCACTGCAACCTCCACCTCCTGAGTTCAAGTGATTCTCCTGCCTCACCCTCTTGAGTAGCTGGGATTACAGGCATGTGCTGCCATGCCTGGGGTTTCACCATTTTGGCCAGGCTGGTCTCAAACTCCTGACCTCAAGTGATCCACCTGCCTTAGCCTCCCAAAGTGCTGGGATTACAGGTGTGAGCCATGTGCCTGGCCTGACTCTCTTCTTTCAAACCACACATCTAATCCACCAGCAAATCCTTTTGACGCAAGCTTCAAAATTAATCCCAAATTTGATCACTTACCACTGCCACTACCGCCCCCTTGGATCAAAACACCATAGTCTCCTGGATTACTGCAATAGCCTCTTAGCGGATTTTCCTGCTTTGGCTCTTGCTCCCCAATAATCTGTTCTCTATACTCAGGTCAAGTCACTCTGTACTTAAAACTTTCAAATGAGTTTCATCTCATTCAAAGTAAAAGCCAAAGTCTTCACTCTGTTTCAGCCCCATTGGTCTCCTTAGGGTTCCTAGCATGTGCCAAGCTTGTCCCCACAGAAGGGTATTTGCACATCCTGTTCCCTGAACTTGGAACATTTCCCCTCATCCCAACCGTACCTCCAAATATCACTATATTTGGTTATTTTATTTGCTTGAAATCTTTGTACAGATGTCACTTTCTAAGTGAGGGCTTACCCCAAAACCCTATTTAAAACTGCAACCATCATTCCCTCTGCATTTCTTATTTACTTTCCCTGTTTTTCTTCATGACACTTATGATCGTACTATATGTTTTATTTTGTTTATTGTCTGTCCCCTCTCCTACCAAGAAAGCAGCCATTTATTGTCTATTTAATGTGGTGCCTAAAACACATCAAATACTCAATAGATATTTTTCTTTCTCCCTATCCTCCAATATCTTTCTTTTTTTCTAGACAGAGTCTCGCTCTGTCACCCAGGCTGGAGTGCAGTGGTACAATCTTGGCTCACTGCAATCTCCGCCTCCCGGGTTCAAGTGATTCACATGCCTCAGCCTTCCACGTAGCTGGGATTACAGGTATGCATCACTATGCTGAGCTAATTTTTGTGTTTTTAGTAGAGACAGGGTTTTGCCATGTTGGCCAGGCTGGTCTTGAACTCTTGATCTCAAGTGATACATCCATCTTGGCCACCCAAAGTGCGGGGATTACAGGCAGGAGCCACTGTGCCCAACCTCTTCCAGCTTTTTCGTTTTGAAAATTTTCAGACCTAAAGAGGCCAGGCATGGTGGCTCATACCTACAATCGCAGCACTTTGGGAAGCCAAGGAGGGAGGACTGCTTGAGCCCAGGAGTTTGAGACCAGCCTGGGCAACATAGGGAGGCTCCATCTCTACAAAAAAAATTTAAAAATTAGCCAGGTGTGGTGGCACACACCTGTAATTTCAGCTACTTGGGAGGCTGAGGTGGGAGGATCACATCAACCCAGGAGTTGGAGGTTGCAGGGAGCTATGATCTCACCATTGCACTCCACCCTGGGTGACAGAGTGAGACCCTGTCTCAAAAAACAAACAGGTGCAGCACACCAACATGGCACAAGTATACATATGTAACAAACCTGCACGTTATGCACATGTACCCTAGAATTTAAAGTATAATAAAATAAATAAATAAATAACAACAAACCTACAGAAAATTTAACAGCAAACACAATGGATATCCATATCCCCTTCAGCTAGATTCACTCATTGTTAACATTTTGTCACATTTGTTTTATTTCTTTCGGTTGCACTACATACACACACACACACACATACACACACTTTTTTTGCTGACTTCATTTGAAAGTAAGTTTTAGACATCATGACCCTTCACTCCCAAATAATTTAGCCTGCATTAGCTATGATATAAAACATACATAACCACAATGCAATTACCATTCAGGATAATTGACAATTATATATACACACACGCACATACATATATACACACACACAGACTCTATTCAAATTTCCTCAGTTGTTCCAATAATGTATTTTATAGCTGTTTTTTTTTTTTTTTTTGAGGCGGAGTCTCGCTCTGTCGCCCAGACTGGAGTGCAGTGGCCAGATCTCAGCTCACTGCAAGCTCTGCCTCCCGGGTTTACGCCATTCTCCTGCCTCAGCCTCCCGAGTAGCTGGGACTACAGGCGCCCGCCACCTCGCCCGGCTAGTTTTTGTATTTTTAGTAGAGACGGGGTTTCACCGTGTTCACCAGGATGGTCTCGATCTCCTGACCTCGTGATCCGCCCGTCTCGGCCTCCCAAAGTGCTGGGATTACAGGCTTGAGCCACCGCGCCCGGCCTTTATAGCTGTTTTTAAAAAATTAATGAAGGACTCAATCAGGAATTATGCATTTCACTTAAATGCCATGTCTCTTAAGGTTCTGAAATTTACAACAGTGCCCCAGCTTCTTTGTGTTTATTTTATAACACTGATAGTTTTAAGGGTACATGCTATTTGTCAATGAATATTTTATAAACTAATACATAATGATTTCCTCAAATGGTTTTGCTTCCTGTCCCTGCAGCTCTGAGCTCTCATTATTTGGTGGTCTGGGAATGCAAGAGAAGAGTACTTCTACAAGGGAATACAACAGCAATTCCACTGAAGTTGAAATTCAATGGTCATTTCAGGTTCTTCTTACCACCAATACAACTGGTAAGAAAGAGGATTATGGGATTGTTTGTGGTAATAGATTTCAGATATCAGGGGAAATAGGACTGCTGCTATAAGATAGGGGAAGGAGGCTGGGCGCGGTGGCTCAAGCCTGTAATCCCAGCACTTTGGGAGGCCGAGACGGGCAGATGACAAGGTCAGGAGATCGTAGACCATCCTGGCTAACACGGTGAAACCCCGTCTCTACTAAAAAATACAAAAAACTAGCCGGGCGAAGTAGCGGGCGCCTGTAGTCCCAGCTACTCAGGAGGCTGAGGCAGGAGAATGGCGTGAACCCGGGAGGCGGAGCTTGCAGTGAGCTGAGATCCGGCCACTGCACTCCAGCCTGGTGGCAGAGCGAGACTCTGTCTCAAAAAAAAAAAAAAAAAAAAAAAAAAAAAGATAGGAGAAGGAGTAGTATAGATGAACTCCAGGTGGCTATTGGGAGCTTCTTCTGTTATTGGCATATTCAGAGGTAAAAGGCAATGGAAGACTACAACAACCTATACGGGCAGGATCACCAAAGGTACAAATTTTTCAGGAATGAAAGACAGTAACACACTAGATAAGAAATAGATGGCTAAAGGCAGAGAGAACACAGAGTTAGTAGAAAAGAGAGCTCCAAGACACTGGCAGCCAAGCCTCAACCTGTTAGGCAGGAAGAAACTTTTCTGGGGATCAGATCCATCCAAAAGGAAAGTTATAGATATCACTTCAGGGATTCCTTAGCAAATGATCCAGGCATATCATCTGATATGGTTTGGCTGTGTCCCCCCACAAATCTCATCTTGAATTCCCACATGTTGTGGTTAGGGACCTGGTGGGAGGTAATTGGATCATGGGTGCAAGTCTTTCCCCTGCTGTTCTTGTGATAGCGAATAAGTCTCATGAGATCTGATGGTTTTAAAAAGAGGAGTTCCCCTGAACAAGCTCTCTCTCTTTGCCTGCTGGTATTCCACATAAAATGTGACTTGCTCCTCCTTGCCTTCCGCCATTATTCTGAGGCATCCCCAGCCACGTGGAACTGTAAGTCCAATTAAACCTCTTTCTTTGGTAAATTGCCAGGTCTCAGGTATGTCTTTATCAGCAGCGTGAAAACAGACTAATACATCATCTCACAGCGAAACTGAGAGATAACATATTGCTGTGGTCTCAATGTTTGTGTCCTCCCAAAAATTCATATGCTGAAACCTAATCACCAGCGTGATAGTACTAAGATGTGGGGCCTTTAGGTGGTGATTAAGTCATGAGGGCAGAGCCTTCATGATTGAGATTAGTGCCCTTGTAAAAGAGATGCTAGAGAGCTGTGTTGCCCCTTTTACCAGGTGAGGACACAGCAAAAAGGCACCACCTACGAAACAGAAAGCAGACCTCACCAGACTTAGAATCTGCTGGCATCTTGATCTTGGACTTTCCAGCCTCCAGAACTGTAAGAAATCAACTTCTGTTGTTTTTAAGTTATCCAGTCTGTGGTATAGCTTATATACCAGACTAAGGCAAGGAGAAATGGCCTCAAAATTCTGAAGCAGAATTATTTCCAACTTTGAATTCTACGCCCAGTACATATGTTTTTTAAAAGAAGGGAGGAGACATTTTCAGACATGCAAGTATGCAAAAAATTTATTTCCCATACATTGTCTCTGAGGAAGTTATCAAAGGTGTGCATCGTTGAAACAGATCTATCCTAGGAGAGAAGTGAAAGGATTTTCCAAGATGTTTATGAAGGGAGACCTTAGGATGACACCTATGTGACAAGTCAAAGTTAAGGTATGTCAGAGGCCCTGAGACAGAAATATTTAGGAAGATGAAATCGATAGAATATGTGAATTTATAAACAACTGTAAGAGAGTTTGGTTGAATTAGAAATTAGGAAGTTAAACACATGCACACAAATTATTAACTCTAGAGAAAGCAAAATATTTTGCAGGAAAGGAAAATGATCATAGTTGACTATATTGCTCCATTCTGAAAGCACATATAGTCACAACAATATCAACACTATATATTTATCTAACCAAAATTATATCACTATATTGTGATAAAAATGATAACTGCTTTGTATGTCTGTGTTTAATTGTGGTGTGGAGAGGAAAGACCATAGGGAATGCCTACAACTAAAAGAATATGACATAGCAACACAAACATGTTCTCTAGAGTATGGAGGTACATACGAAGAGAATCATTTAGAGGTAAATGTAATGTCTTTGGACATGGAAATGATGGGTGGAAGAACAATTGAGAGCTGTTCTTTATTTTAACATATCTCATAAAATTTGTTGACTTTAAAAAATAAAGACAAAAAGTTAATTTATAATCACAATATTTCAGAGGCATTACTTAGGACACCGAACTAGTTATTTTGTTTACCCTGCCTTGTACATGGTAAAGACACCTAATTGTTTTTTGAATGGAATCCTTTTAAATGTGTCAGAAGTTATATAAGCCATTACTAGTCTGTAAAATTGAGATCAGGGATTACTTCTTATACTTCTTTCTTATACTTCAGGACACAGTGTGGCATTATTTGCATTGTATTTTTATTAACGTGCAGGATATTGTGTGTATAAGACTCAAGAAGAACCAAATCAAATTCCTTTTTAGTCTCAGTTGATGTATGAACAATCCTGAGTGGAATATTTCACTTTACAAATGAGATCTGCTTTTTCCCGTGCTATGAATCGAAACATTACCTCCCAATCAAGAAATCAACAATGCAGTTGTTTGAATATATGCCCTCCAAAATTCAGGTATTGTCAACGTGGTGGTGTTGAGAGCTGAGGGCCTTTAAGAAGTGAATGGGCCATGAGGGCTTCTGTCTTGTGAGTGGGATTGGATGCTCTTGTAAAAAGGCTTGATGGAGGCAATTGGTCCCTTTGCCCTTCTGCTTTCCACCATGTGAGGACACAGTGTTCCTCCCCTCCAGAGGATGCAGCAACAAGGCACCATCTTGGAAGTAGAGACTGGACCCTCACCAGACAATGAATCTGCCATTGCCTTGATCTTAGATTTCCCTACCTCCAGAACTGTGAGAAATAATTTTCTGTTGTTTATAAATTACCTAGTCTGGCCGGGCGTGGTGGCTCGTGCCTGTAATCCCAGCAATTTGGGAGGCCGGGACAGATGGATCACCTGAGGTCAGGAGTTTGAGACCAGTCTGGCCAACATGGTGAAACCCCGTCTCTACTAAAAATACAAAAAGCAGCTGGGCATGGTGGCTTGCACTTGTAATCCCAGCTAGTTGGAGGCTAAGTCAGGAGAATCACTTGTACCCAGGAGGCGGAGGTTGCAGTGAGCCAATATGGTGCCACTGCACTCCAGCCTGAGCAACAGAGCAAGACTCTATCTTAAAAACAAACAAACAAATAAATAAATAAATATAAATAAATAAATAACCTAGTCTGTGCTATCTGTAACAGTAGCATAAATGGATGAAGATAAATCAACAGTTTTTTTGGAGTACTTATCTTGGACAAGACAGATAACATAATTTAAAAAATCAATTATAGTACCTAATAGTTGTTTTTGGTTTTTTCGAGACAGGGTCTCACTCTGTCATCTAGGCTGGAGTGGTGACACAATCTCAGCTCATTGCAACCTCTGCTTCCCAGGTTCAAGCAATCCTCCAGCCTCAGCCCACCGAGTAGCTGGGATTACAGGAGCACGCCACAATGCCTGGCTAATTTTTGTATTTTTTTGTAGAGACAGGGTTTCACCAGGTTGCCCAGGCTGATCTCGAACTCCTGAGCTCAAGTGATCCACCCGCCTTGGCCTCCCAAAATACTGGGATTGCAGGAATGAACCACTGCATCCGGTAGTACACATAGTTCTTTAATAACTGGATTACTATGTTTATTAACTATATTACATTCTCCAGGAAAAGAATCTGAGAGATTGCCAAGGTCACCCAGAGAATCAGGCATACCACCTCTTCAGATTATTTACCCTAAACTAAACTTTTGTGAAAAAAAACACACCGAGCTGGGCGCGGTGGCTCAAGCCTGTAATCCCAGCACTTTGGGAGGCCGAGACGGGCGGATCACGAGGTCAGGAGATGGAGACCATCCTGGCTAACACGGTGAAACCCCGTCTCTACTAAAAACTACAAAAAACTAGCCGGGCGACGTGGCGGCGCCTGTAGTCCCAGCTACCCGGGAGGCTGAGACAGGAGAATGGCGTGAACCCGGGAAGCGGAGCTTGCAGTGAGCTGAGATCCGGCCACAGCATTCCAGCCTGGGTGACAGAGCGAGACTCCGTCTCAAAAAAAAAAAAAAAAAAAAAAAAAAAACCACACCGAGTAGGTGTGAGGAAAAAGTTAGAAGGGTTTATCCCACTTCAGATTAACGAGCAGTGTAGTTTGTCTTCGACTAAAGTGTTGATGGATAAAAGACAAAAACTGGTGTGTAAATTCAGCTTTCAGTTTGTTGAAAGGGGATTAAAAATAGAAAGGAATTCTATTTAGGTTTAGACACTGAAAGTTGAGAAACAGCTTTTTTAAAGGAGTAGGCTTGAGATATTTTTTCCTAGTGAAGAGTCCAAATTGTGGAGCTGCCAGAATAAGCATCTTGTCTGCCTGCTTGTATTTTTGGTGTCTCGATTAATTGCATAGCTGTCCTGCATCAGCAGTTTTAAATCTATAAATTCACAGCTCTCGAGAGTTAAGATTATCCAGACACTATTTAAAGGGCCAGAGATCAAAGAAACAAAGGAGCCTCTGTATAGGGGCTATTTGAGTACTTTTCTAGTCCTTAGGCACTTGGTAATTTCACAAAGTAGATGCGATGTATTTGTCAAGAAAATCTCTTTCAACACATTCTCTTTGTTTGTTCCCTCTCATTATAAATAGTCATATTCTATGCCTCTAAAAGGGTGTAATTATTTTACATAGGACAATTCTACTTTCTATTTGCTGTATTAATTGTTGTCTCCTGTATGGAAGCTTACTTTTGATACCTTAGGTTGAAAAAACCTCAGTAGAGAGTAGAATAGTGATTACCAGAGACTGGGGAGGGAAGGAAGAGAGGTTGGTTAATGGGTACAAAAACACAACTAGATGGAAGAAATAAGTCTTAGTATCTGATAGTTCTGTAGGGAAATTATAGTTAACAATAATTCACTGCATATGTCAAAATACTAGAAGAGAAGAATTTTAATGTTCCCAACACAAAGATAAATGTTTGAAGTGATGGATATCACAATTACTCTGATTTCATCATTACTCACTATATACATGTATCAAAATATCACAAGTACCCCCAAAATATGTACAACTATGATATATCAATTAAACAAATCCCAAAAGCTCAGAAGAGCATCCCTAAGACTTAAGGGATGGTAAGTATAATTCAGAAAACCTTGGAAAGAATGGAGTCTTGGAAACAGTAAGTACAAGAAAACTGCATTAATAATTACCATTTAAAAATCTGCCATGCAGAAGATAACCACACACTTAAAATGACTTATCTGTTAGCTTCTATCATTTTAAATGGATTTTCCAAGACATATTTCCTATATATTTAACCAAAGGACTCAACATTTTTAGCATTAAATATTGGAAAGTATAATAATTTAATAATAATGTTTTGCATTTGTTTTATACCTTTAAAATGCTTTCACATATGTAATTTGAGACAGATAGTGCAGGTATTATGATCATTTATAGATTGAGGAAACAGATATGAGAATTTAAGTGACATGGCCAAGGTCTCAAAACCACATTGTGAAAGGCAGGACCGGAATTCTTGTTCCAGTGTTTTGTTCTTTACTATCTATCGGTAAAAATTATATCTTTGATTAATTATAGGCATTTTTTTTTCCTGGATAAATAATAGAAATGGAGCAATTCTTTATGATGAACAAAGGTCAGGACAATTAAACTTTTACAAACAAAGTACAGTATTATTTCCATCATACAATTGCATAGTATATAACAGGTGTAAACTATTATGTGGCAAAATAATTACAATAATATTATAAGTAACATTCTATTAATCTGACTTTAAGAATTAATTTTGATGGTCTTCAGACATCTATTACATAAAAAAATAATTTTGAAATCAAAGAAACCATTATATATCCAATGAAAGGTTGCCTCACTGTGTTTAAGTAATATTAGAGAATTAAAAGTAATTTGGATATTAGTACAAATTAGTAGAAATTGGCCATTATTTGTGCCACTTCAACAGCTTCCCTATGTTTGGGGTATGTCTCACCATGTAAATCTTCATGACAAGCAAAGACTGTCTCCCATAATGGAAGCAGGAGATGTCACATACTTTCTCTGCGGTGCAGGCATGTGACCTAGGCTTTTCAGCCAGACATCTGTGTTAGACCATTGACTTAGAGCTGAGGAGACAAGCAACAGTTTTTTTCCTCTCTCCCTTCTCCCTTCCTCCTTCCCTGCTCAGTGGCAGTAGAGGTTATTGCAAGCGTGAGTTCCCATTGTACAAGTGGCCAAAGGGCAAATTGTGTTGTCTAGTGCTTGATGTCTCTGGCACTAGCTGCAAGATTACCACATTGTCAGTCATACTTTGCCCAGCACTTTTCAGATTTTGGCATGGAAGGATCAGAATCCTTGGAAACTACAGAGTCACTAAAAAAACCCAGGACAGTTGGTAACACTAGCCAACTTCTTCATCGTGTCAGTTTTGTGGGTGGTTTATCATTGCTGTTTAAGTTCAAGCCTGGTTTTAAAGCCCTCTCAACAATTCTGTGAGCTACCCAATATCTTTTTAAATTTTTATTTTTCGAGATAAGATCTTGCTCTGTCACCCAGGCTGGAGTGCAGTGCCATGATCACAGCTCACTGCAGCCTTGACCTCCGGGGTCAAGCGATCCTCTATCTCAGCCTCTTGAGTAGCTGGAACTACAGGCGTGCACGACCATGCCTGGCTAATTTTGAATTTTTTGTAGAGAAGGAGTCTTGCTATGTTGTGCAGGCTGGTCTTGGACTCCTGACCTCAATGGATCCTTCCGCCTTAACCTCCCAAAGTACTGGGATTATAGGCATGAGTCACCGCATCTGGCAAAAAAAAAAAAAAAAAAAAAAAAAAAAAAAGTTAATGGAAGTATAACTCAGTATCTGCTATGGTCTGAATGTCTGTATTCTCGCACATTCTTACATTGAAACCTAATCACCAATGTGATGGTGTTAGGAGGTGGGGCCGTTAGGAGGTGACCAGGTCATAAGAACAGAGCCACTATGAATGAAATTAGTGCCCTTATAAAACAGACCCCAGAAAGCTGCCTTATCTCTTACACCATGTGAGGACACAACAAGAAGGTGCCATCCTCGACTGAAGCAAGGGCCTTCATCAGACATCAGACACCAAATATGCTAGTCCCTTGATTTTGGACTTCTCAGCCTCCAGAACGGTAAAAAATAAATTTTTGTTGTTTGTAAGGTACTCAGTCAATGGTATTTTGTAATAGAAACCCAAATAACTAAGACAACACCCTTTTAATCAATTACTGCTCTGCTTAAATCAAAGAGAATCGGTCTCAATTATTCTTACCAAGAACCTTGACTGAAACAGACACCTTTGTGTATAAGCAGTTTGGTAACCTTCTACATTTCACAATGACCGTGTGAGTCATATTGGCTTAATTCAGCTTGTATAGTTATTACAGACCCTCTTTGATGTTAGTGAACTTTTTAGCATGTTGAAATGTTCTGAAAAAGCATCAGTAATGAGTTCTTATTGTATTCTTGAAATCCTGAGATATTTCTGATGGTTGAGACTACCATGAACCATTTTTTTCTCTGGCAATGAGACAAACAAACATTGATAGAATGTAAAATTACTTAAAAATAAAGTTGCTGACAGAAAATCTTAGATTTTCTCCATCCCATTGCATAATCTCCAAATTTATGAATGTTTAATTATCAAGATTAAGGTCAAGGGAATAGAAGAAAGTGGTAACCTAAAAAACCCGTTTAACTATTCATCTTTGGACCATATATAAAAGTTCTTTGTTGTTTTTCCTGACAAGTATCTCTCCTGAACACACCTACCTCTCACCAGCTTCACCTTCCTAACATCCTCATATTCCTGCACTTTGATTTTCCATCTTTTGGAGAGGAAACCTTCCATAAAGATACTCCTGCTCATTAAAGTGGTTATTACAATGTTATTGCATCATCAATACATCTTTGTTAAATAAAATAAAAATACTGGAAGACAAATAGAAATAAGCATCCATAATTCTGCCACTACTAACATTTCGATATTCTTTTGACATAAACTCTCATGTCTTTATATAATTTTTAAAAAATTTTGGGGTCAAATGATGCATACTATTTCAGAACCTGCTTTATTGGTAGAATTGTGGATTTCTTTCTAGATTGCAAATGATTGCACACTTTTACAACATATAGAAGTATCATAACATGTCATCATTCAGTTTTCTTTTTTCTTTTTTCTTTTTTTTTTTTTTTTGAGATGGATTCTTGCTCTGTCACCTAGGCTGGAGTGCAATGGCAGGATCTCTGCTCACCACAACCTAAGCCTCCTGGGTTCAAGCAATTCTCCTTCCTCAGCCTCCTGAGTAGCTGGGATTACAGGCGTGTGCCACCATGCCCAGCTAATTTTTTTGTATTTTTAGTAGAGATGAGGTTTCACCATATTGGTCAGGCTGGTCTCGAACTCCTGACCTCATGATCTGCCTGCCTTGGCCTCCCAAAGTGCTGGGGATTACAGGCGTGAGCCTGGACCATCATTGAGTTTTTTACGCTGGAGTGTAGTGGTGTAGTCATAGCTCACTGCAGCCGCTATCTCCTGGACTCAAGCGATCCTCCAGTCTCAGCCTCCTGAGTAGCTGGGACTACAGGCACACACCACCAGGTCCGGCTAATGTTTGTGATTTTTAGTAAAAAGGAAGTCTTGTTGTGTTGCCCAGGATGGTCTTGAACTCCTGAACTCAAACAATCCTCCTGCCTTGGCTTCCCAAAGTGCTGGGGTTACATGAGTGAGCCACCACTCCCAGGCTATCATTGAATTTTGTTAAACATTGTTAGTTTTTATAAATAATACTGCCAAAATTGTGTATTTATCCTTCAACACTTTTCTGATTATTTCTCAAAAATAAATATTAGAAATCGAATTTTTACACCAGAGATATGCCCAGTTTTGAGGGTTTTCTTATATCTTGACAAATTGCCTCCCAGAAAAGTTGTGCCTTTTTTATGCTCTTACTAATGAGCTATGAGACTGTCTACTTCCACCCTCAACAACACTATTATTCTTTTTAATCATCGTTAATTGGATAAACAAAGAGATATCTCATTGTTTTATTGATTACAAGTGAGGATAACATTTTAATGTATCTTTTGGTCTTGTATTTCTTCTTTTGTGAATTATCTGCTCCCATCAAGTGTTCGTTTTTCTTCATTGTAGATATATGAGATTAACCACTTAATTCCATCTTGATATGCAGAGAAGCAAACCCAAATTCTGAAAGTAATTATCATCCCCTTCATGAATTGACATTATATGGTTTGTCATCATCATCTAGCCATTTGGTTTTTACAAATTATTTCCTCCTTGAAATAGCTTTCTAGTTGATTTTCACTCTTTTACTTCATTCTCAAGAAGTGTTCAGATTTTCAAAATTTATTTTCTTTTACTCCTAAAAGTACCATACTCAGAGTGAATTATTTATTTTAAATATGGATGCTTGGAATGCATACCTTGAATAGGAAGGAATTAAGTAGGTGGTACCAAAATGCAATTTATGTAATCAATTTGTTTTTTCTTTAGGTTAAATATATTTTCTCCTTTTCAAAAAGAAAAAAATTACATCTTTTGTCTTTTTATTTATTTGTTTATTTATTTATTTTATTTACTTAGAGATGGGGGGTCTCACTTTGTTGCCCAGACTGGTCTCAAACTCCTGGGCTCAAATGATCCTCCTGCCTCAGTCTGACAAAGTGCTGGGACTACAGGCATGAGCCACTGTGCCAGCTTTTCTTCTATTTAAAGAATATGTAAACTATTAAATAAAAATACTTACGATGCTGGCATTTGTCACAAGGTGGGAGTTTAGAGGAAGTGCAATCAGTATCTCTGCAGCAGTATTTACTGCCTGTTTCCTAACTGCTTTGCTGTTTTTTGCTGACCTTCATGTCCAATATTACCTCAAAATCCATCATCACCCTCTTCTAAAGCCTACCCACTGGGCATTGCTGGAGGCTGTTAATATCAATCACACCAGAGTAAGGAGAGAAACTCTTCAGGGGTTCTTGTTGGCTTCCATATCTTAGCTCTATTTTTAACTCCCTGCAATCAACGTTGATGACATTAGACATTTGCTTAATCTCAGTGTACCCTTTCCTTGGCTCATTCCTCTCACACCTTAGAACCTTTTCCCAGGCTACACCCTATGCTGTGAGTGACCATATGCTCTTTACTTTCTGGAGAGTCTCAATTTCAGATATTCTGTCTTGTTGCCAAATCAGCTGCCAAGCCATATGCTTCATATTTTCTTTGGGGCAATATATTCACCTACTTATGCTTCAGTTCCTTGAACTCTGCTCATGAAGATTTTTATTAGTTTTACATAATAGTTTACGAAAACTTTTTATTAGCTCAAAACGTAGCTCAGATGTCTTTTCCCTTAGGAAACCTTCCTTCACAGTCCTCCTCCCCGAGATGATACTCTCACCGATTAGGATTTCCTTCCTTGGTAGGGTTGGGAAAAGTGAAGGTGAAAGGGGTTGCTCCACATCTGTTATCGGTTTACCCACCTGCACTCTGCTGCTCAGGATGGCTTCTCTGCCCAGTTAGAGGATACGCTTCACTTTTCTGCTGCAAATGGTTTGAGCCATAGATTGTAGTCTACATCTTCCTCCCCTCTCCTAGTCGTCTATGGATCTGAGTATCTTCATGAGCACATTGCCTCACCTTGCACACTTTAGTCTAGAATAATACCACAGGGAAGGGATAGAGCTCCTGGTGGGCTTTACACTAAGTCCAGTTGCATAGTTTAGAGCCTAGGGAAGACTTTTGGCAGTCTAAGGATCTGGGAGACAATTATTGGATCAGGCACATATATACACATTGATCTCCTAAGGACAGACATCAATTTTCAGAGCAGAATCGATAAGGAGGAAAACAAACATTTTCCTAACTATTCTATATAACACAGCCCTGGTATGCAATGAAGTTAGAGCTTTACCTTATAATGTGAACAGCATTAGGCCTTTAATTCATTTCCACCCTCCTCTTTTGCTTTTATGTTATATTTTTATTTATTTAATTTAGTTTTTTGAGACAGAGTCCCCATCTGTCACCCAGGCTGGAGTGCGGTGGTGTGATCTCGGCTCACTGCAACCTCCACCCCCTGGGTTCAAGAAATTCTCCTGCCTCAGCCTCCCTAGTAGCTGGGATTACAGGTGTTGCACTACCATGCCCAGCTACTTTTTGTATTTTTAGTAAAGATGGGGCTTTGCCATGTTGGCCAGGTTTGTCTCGAACTCCTGACCTCAAGTGATCTGCCCACTTCACCCTCCCAAAGTGCTGGGCTTACAGGCATGAGCCATCATGCCCGGCCTTCTTTTGCTTTTAAATAGGAAAGTCCAGGCCAACTGAAAATTTAAAAATGGGCCAATTACTGACCCTAATTTCTCCCTAATAAATGAAAATATGATATAAACTGTGGCCCTTCTCTTCAAGAAAAGATACACCTAGGTGACTGGCTCATGGAGGCAGTTTCTTTTACTTTTTAAAAAACTTTTTCTTTTACATTAAGTTCCAGGATACAAGTATCAGAATATATGCAGGTTTGTTACATAGGTATAGATGTGCCATGGTGGTTTGCTGCACCTATTGACCCATCCTTTAAGTTCCCTCACCTTGCCCCATACCCCCAACAGACCCTGGTGTGTGTTGTTCCTTTCCCTGTGTCCATGTGTCCATGTTGTCTCATTGACCAACTCCCACTTATGAGTAAGAACATGCGGTGTTTCGTTTTCTATTCCTGTGTTAGTTTGCTGAGGAAGATGGCTTCCAGCTTTATCTATGTCCCCTCAAAGGGCATGATCTTATTCCTTTTAATGGCTGCTTAGTATTCCATAGTGTATATGTACCACATTTTCTTTATCCAGTCTATCATTGATGGGCATTTGCGTTGGTTCCATGACTTTGCTATGGTAAATAGTGCTGCAATAAACATATGTGTGCATATGTTTTTATAGCAGAATGATTTATATTCCTTTGGGTATTGACCCAGTAATGGAATTGCTGGGTCAAACGATATTTCTCGTTCTAGATCCTTGAGGAATCGCCATACTGTCTTCACGATGGTTCAACTCATTTACATTCCCATCAACAGCATAAAAGCATTCCTATTTCTCCACAACTTTGCCAACCACTATTGTTTCTTGCCTTTTTAATAAACACCATTCTGACTGGCATGTGGTTTTGTTTTGCATTTCTCTAGTGATCATTGATGTTGAGCTTTTTTTCATATGTTTGTTGGATGCATAAAAATCTTCTTTTGAGAAGTGTCTGTTCATAACCCTTGCCCAGTTTTTGATAGGGTTGTTTGTTTTTTTCTTGTAAATTTGTTTAAATTCCTTGTAAATTCTGGATAGTAGACCTTTGTCAGATGGGTAAATTGCAAAATTTTTCTCCCATTCTGTAGGTTGCCTGTTCACTCTGATGATAGTTTATTTTGCTGTGCAGAAGCTCTTTAGTTTAATTAGATCCCATTTGTCAATTGTGGCTTTTGTTGCAAATGCTTTTGGCATTTTTGTCATGATGTTTTGCCCATGCCTATGTCCTAAGTGGTATTACCTACGTTTCCTTCAAGGGTTTTTATGGTTTTGGGTTTTACATTTAAGTCTTTAATCCATCTTGAGTTAATTTTTGTATAAGGTGAAAGGAAGGGGTCCAGTTTGAATTTTCTGCATATGGGTAGCCAGTTTTCCCAGCACCATTTATTGAATAGGAGATCCTTTCCCCATTGCTTGTTTTTGTCAGGTTTGTTGAAGATCAGATGGCTGTAGATGTATGATGTTATTTCTGAGGTCTCTGTTCTGTTCCATTTGTCTATATGTCTGTTTTGGTGCCAGTACCATGCTGTTTTGGTTACTGTAGCCTTGTAGTATAGTTTGAAGTCAGGTAGCATGATGCCTCCAGCTTTGTTCTTTTGGCTTAGGATTGTCTTGTCTATACAGGGACTTCATTGATTCCATATGAAATTTACAATAGTTTTATCTAATTCTGTGAAGAATGTCAATGGTAATTTGATAGGGATAGCATTGAATCTATAAATTACTTTGGGTAGTATGGCCATTTTCAAGATATGGACTCTTCCTATCCATGAGGTTGGAATGTTTTTCAAATTGTTTGTGTCTTCTCTTATTTCCTTGAGCAGTGGTTTGTAGTTCTCCTTGAAAAGGTCCTTCACATCCCTTGTTAGCTGTATTCCTAGGTATTTTATCCTCTTTGTAGTGATTGTGAATAGGAATTCATTCATGATTTGGCTCTCTGCTTGTCTGTTATTGGTGTAAAGGAATGCTTGTGATTTTTGCACGTTGATTTTGTATCTTGAGGCTTTGCTGAATTTGCTTATCAGTTTAAGGAAGTTTTGGGCTGAGATGATGGGGTTTTCTAAATATACAATCATGTCATCTCCAAACAGAAACAATTTGACTTCCTCTCTTCCTATTTGAATACACTTTATTTCTTTCTCTTTCCTGATTGCCCTGGCCAGAACTTTCGATACTATGTTGAATAGTTGTGAGAGCAGGCATTCTTGTCTTGTACTGCTTTTCAAAGGGAATGCTTCCAGCTTTTGTCCATTCAATATGATATTGGCTGTGGGTTTGCCAAAAATAGCTCTTATTAGTTTGACATATGTTCCATCAATACCTAGTTTATTGAGAGCTTTTAACATGAAGGGATGTTGACTTTTATTGAAGGCCTTTTCTGCATCTACTGAGATGATCACGTGGTTTTTGTCATTGGTTCTGTTTATATGATGGATTATGTTTATTGATTTGCACATGTTGAACCAGCCTTGCATCCCAGGAATGAAGCCAACTTGATCATGGTGGATAAGCTTTTTGATGTGCTGCTGGATTTGGCTTGCCAGTATTTTATTGAGGATTTTCACATCAATGTTCATCGGGGATACTGGCCTAAAGTTTTCTTTCTTTTCTTGTGTCTCTTCCTGGTTTTGGTATCAGGATGATGCTGGCTTCATAAAATGAGTTAGGGAGGAGTCCCTACTTTTCAATTATTTGAAATAATTTCAGAAGGAATGGTACCAGCTCATCTTTGTACCTCTGGTAGAATTTGGCTGTGAATCTGTCTGGTCCTGGGTTTTTTTTTTTTTTTTTTTTTTTTGGTTGGGAGGCTGTTAATTACTGCCTCAATTTCAGAACTTGTTATTGGTCTACTCAGGGATTGAACTTCTCCTAGTTTAGTCTTGGGAGGGTGTATGTGTCCAGGAATTTATCCATTTCTTCTAGATTTTCTAGTTTATTTGTATAGAGGTGTTTATGGTATTCTCTGATGGTAGTTTGTATTTCCATGGGGTCAGTGGTGATATCCCTTTTATCATTTTTTATTGTGCCTATTTGATGCTTCTCTCTTTTCTTCTTTATTAATTGAGCTAGCAGTCTATTTTGTTAATTTTTCCAAAACATCAGCTCCTGGATTCATTGATTTTTTGGAGGGTTTTTCATGTCTCTATCCCTTTAATTCTGCTTTGATTTTAGTTATTTCTTGCCTTCTGCTAGCTTTTGGATTAGTTTGCTCTTGCCTCTCTAGCTGGTTTTTTTTTTTTTTTTTTTTTTTTTTTTTTTTTTTTGAGACAGAGTCTCGCTGTGTCACCCAGGCTGGAGTGCAGTGGCACGATCTCGGCTCACTGCAAGCTCTGCCTCCCAGGTTCACGCCATTCTCCTGCCTCAGCCCCCCAAGTAGCTGGGAGTACAGGCACCTGCCACCACACCCAGCTAAGTTTTTGTATTTTTAGTAGAGATGGGGTTTCACCATGTTAGCCAGGATGGTCTTGATCTCCTGACCTCGTGATCTGCCCACCTCGGCCTCCCAAAGTACTGGGATTACAGGTGTGAGCCACTGTGCCTGGCCCTCTCTAGCTCTTTTAATTGTGATGTTAGGGTGTCAATTTGAGATCTTTCAAATTTTCTCATGTGGGTATTTAGTGCTATAAATTTCCCTCTTAACACTGCTTTAGCTGTAGCCCAGAGATTCTGGTACATTATCTCTTTGTTCTCATTGGTTTCAAATAACTTTTTGATTTTTGCCTTAATTTCAGTATTTACCCAGTAGTCATTCAGGAGCAGGTTGTCCAATTTCCATGCAATTGTTTGGTTTTGAGTGAGTTTCTTTATCCTAAGTTCTAATTTGATTGCACTGTGGTCTGAGAAACTGTTTGTTATGATTTCAGTTCTTTTGCATTTGCTGAGGAGTGCTTTAATTCCAATTATGTGGTTGATTTTAGAATAAGTGCCATGTAGCACTGAGAAGAGTGTATATTCTGTTGATTTGGGGTGAGGAGTTCTGTAGATGTCTGTTAGTTCCACTTGATCCAGAGCTGAGTTCAAGTCCTGAATATCTTTGTTAATTTTCTGTCTCATTGATCTGTCTAATACTGACAGTGGAGTGTTACAGTCTCCCACCATTATTGTGTGGGAGTCTAAGTCTCCTTGTAGGTCTCTAAGAACTTGCTCTATGAATCTGGGTGCTCCTCTATTGGGTGCATATATATTTAGAATAGTTAGCTCTTCTTGTTGAATCATTCCCTTTACCATTAGGTAATGCCCTTGTTTGTCTTTTTTGTTTTTTTATCTTTGTTGATTTAAAGTCTGTTTTGTCAGAGACTAGGATTGCAACCCTTGCTTTTTATTTTTTATTTTTTGCCTTACATTTGCTTGTTGAATTTTCTTCCATCCCTTTATTTTGAGCCTATGTATGTCTTTACACTTGAGATGGGTCTCCTGAATACAGCACACTGATGGGTCTTGACTCTTTATCCAATTTGCCAGCCTGTGTCTTTTAATTGGGGCATTTAGCCCATTTACATTTAAAGTTAGTTTTATTATGTGTAAATCTGATTCTGTCATCGTGATGCTATCTGGTTATTTTGCACACTAGTTGATGCAGTTTCTTCATAGTGTCATGAGTCTTTATATTTTGATGTGTTTTTTGCAATGGATGGTAGCAGTTTTTCCTTAGCTTCTTCATATTGAATTAGAACATGCTCCTTTAGCTCAGCAGAGTTTTTTATTACCCATCTTCTGAAGCCTACTTCTGTCAATTTATCCATCTCATCCTCTGTCCAGTTCTGCTCTCTTTCTGGAGAGACAATGCAATCATTTGGAGGGGAAGAGGCACTCTGGCCTTTTGGGTTTTCAGTGTTTTTTTTTTGTTGATTCTTTCTCATCTTCATGAGTTTGTCTAGTTTCAATCTTTGAGGCTGCTGATCCTTGGATGGGTTTTTTGTGGGAGTTTTTTGCTGTTGTTACTGTTTGTTTTTCTTTCAACGGTCAGGTCCCTCTTCTGTAGAGATACTGTGATTTGCCGGGGGGCGGGGGGGGGTCCACTTCAGGCCCTATTCTTCTGGTTTGTTCTTGTGCCTGGAGATGTCACTCAAGGAGGAGAACAGCAAAGATGGGTGCCTGCTCCTTCTTCTGGGACCTCAGACCTCAAGGGGCACCAACCTGATGCCAGTAGGAGCACTCCTGTATAGGGTGTCTGACAACCCCTGCTGGAGGGTCTCACCCAGTTGGGCGGCATGGGGAACAGGATCTGTTTAATGAAGCACTTTGTCCCTTGGTGGAGGGGTGTGCTTTGCTAGGGGGAAACCCACTCCTCTGGGCTGCCCGGATTCCTCACAACTACCAGGAGGAAAGGCTAATAAGTCTGCTGAAGTCTGCTGGTCCAGAGACTGTGGCCACTCCTCCCCCTAGGGGCTCAGGCCCAGGGAGATCCGGGTAATGTCCTTGAGCCTCTGGCTGGAGTTATTGGAGTCCCTGCAGGGAAGCCCTGCCCAGTGAGGAAGGATGAGTCAGGGTCAGGCCTGAAGAGGCACTCGATACAGTCTGTCACAGCCAGTGTGTTGGGCTGTGGGGGACACATCTTGGGACCAAGCTGTCCAGCCTTCCTCGCCCCAGCAGGGGAAAAGTGTGGCCTGGAGCCATAGAGATGGCTGCCATCCTTCCCCTGCCCAGGGAGCTCAGTGTGTCAGGCAGTTGTGAGTCCCAGTGCTGGCTGCTGCCCCTCCCACAAGGAGCTCAAATGGCTTAGACAGCAGGCAGCTGCAGCCGTGGTGCTGGTCGCCCCTTCCCCTCAGGAGCTTGGTAGGCTTAAGCAGATTCCAGTTGAGAGGTTATTGAGAATATGTGCGGCTCTGGGGTTGGGACGCTAGGCCCCAGTGGCATGGGTTTGTGAGTGAGATCTACTGATCTGTGGGCCGCACAGTTCTGTGGAAAAAGCACAATTTCCCTGTCTGGGTACCATGCTCACTCACTACCTCCCTTGGCTGTGGGGTGGGGGCTCCTCTGCCCTGTGTGGCTCTCAGGTGGGCCACCACACCACACTGCTCTTGTTTCCTCTCTGTGGGTCACGCTAGTCCCCTAGTCCGTTCTGATGAGAACTTGGATACCTCGGTTGCTGGTGAAGGATTCACATGCTTATTATGGTCCTTTTTGATGGGAGCCTCCAATCACTGCTGCTTCTAGTCAGCCATCTTGGCCCCGATGGGGGCAGTTTCTAATGGTTTAGCACCATCCCCTCTTTGTACTGTATAGTGATTTGGTTCTCACACGATCTGGTTGTTTGAAAGTGTGTAGCACCTCCCCGACTTCCTCCCGCTCTGGCCATGTGAGGCGCTTACTCCTCCTTTGCCTTCTGCCATGATTGTAAGTTTTCTGAGGCCTCTCCAGAAATTCAGCAGATGCCAGCTGCTATGCTTCCTGTACAGCCTGCAGGACTGTGAGCCAAATAAACCTCTTTTCTTTATAAATTACTCAGTCTCAGGTATTTATTCATAGCAGAGTGAGAATGAACTGATACACTCCTTCAAAAAAATAAATTAATAAGTTAATTGAACAACAACAAAAAATTGGCTACCACAGCCCAAAAAGTACACCAGCAAGTACACAGATAAAAACATTTGACTCTTGAACAACATGGATTTGAACTATGCAGGTGAACTTATATATGAATTCTTTTCAACCAAATGCAGATTGAAAATACAGTATTCAAGAGATGCAACCCATGTATAAAATAGGGCAACTTTTCTTATACAAGGGTTCTGCAGGGCTGACTGTGGGACATGAACTTGTGCAGATTTTGGTAAACGTGGGAATCCTGAAATCTGTCCCCAAAGTATACTGAGGGATGACTGTAATTGAAGAGTACCTATACAGAGAAACATTCCTCAGCAATAAAAAGGAAGAAGTATTGATACACACAACAACATGGGTGAATCTCAAAATAATTATGCTGAATGAAAGAAGCTAGACAAAAAAGTGTGTGATTTTACTTAAATAAAATTCTAGAAAATGCAAACTAACGTATAGTGACAGAAAGCAAATTAGTGGTTTCCTGGGGAAGGAATAGACAGAGAGAGGCAGAAGGGAAAGGGGCATGAGAAAATTTGGCGTGATAGATATCATTATCTTGGTTGTGGTGATAGTTTCACAGGTGTTTATATATGTGAAGAGGTATGAAATTACACACTTTAGGCCAGGCACGGTGGCTCATGCCTGTAATTTCAGCATTTTGGCAGGCCAAGGCAGGTAGATCATTTGAGCTCGGGAGTTTGAGGCCAGCTTGGGCAACATAGTGAGATCTTGTCTCTACAAAAACTTTTTAAAAAATCAGCTGGGCATGGTGGCTCGCACCTGTAGTTCCAGCTACTTGGGAACTTGGGAGGCTGAGGCAGAAGAGGGCTTGCACTTGGGAAATCGAGGCTGTAGTGAGCCATGATCATGCCACTGCACTACAGCTTGGATGACAGAATGAGACTCTGCCTCAAAAAATTGTTTGCACATTTTAAATTTGTGCAATTTTTTCTACATCATTTATGTCTTAATAAACTTGTTAAATCTGGGGGGTGGGGGAGTCAAAGGAGACTGTCTCCATGCCCTGACAAAAGTCTAGAAGTTTTTCTCTACCCATAACAAAGGGCATGTAGCTTCTAATTCAGGTGGCCAGGCTTGGGCCAGATATTAGGTTTCTGAGGATGCCCTGGATCTCTTTAGAGGAGTTTTTTTTTTGGGGTCAGCTAAGCTTGTTCACTGTGATCCTCATTAGGGCCACCTCTTGCTCCCATTTCTTGTGCTTATCATTTGCTATTCTGAAATGAAAAATAGGAGTGGGCTGGGTATGGTGGCTCATGTCTGTAATCACAGCACTTTGAGAGGCTGAGGCAGGCGGATCACCTGAGATCAGGAGTTCGAGACCACCCTGGACAACATGGTGAAACCCCATCTCTACTAAAAATACGAAACATCATCCGGGTGTGGTGGCACACCTGTAATCCCAGCTACTCAGGAGGCTGAGGCATGAGAATTGCTTGAACCCGGGAGGCGGAGGTTGCAGTGAGCCGAGATCGTGCCACTGCACTCCAGCCTGGGCAACAGAGCAAGACTCCGTCTCAAAAAGAAAAAAAAAAAAGACTGAAGTCATCATTTGTTCAATAAGCACTTACTGAGCATCTACTAAGTTCAAGATGTTGTGGGCATATTTATTGGGCAGTTTCCCCACACCTTGTATGGGGTCCTTGTAACTTGCTTTGACCAATACAATGTGGAAGAAGTAATACTGTGTGCCAGTTCTGAGTCTAGGCCTTATGAGACATCTGCTTGGAAATCTGCTAGTCCATATGAATAAGCTGGTGCTAGCCTGATGCAGGATGACAGATATATAATGCAGTCATCACCATCTCCTAGCTGCTTTTTGCTAAACTCTAAAAGCAGAACCTCCTAGGTTCCTGGAAATTGACTGCAGATGCACAAACCAGTTCAACTGAGACCAGAAAAGCTGCCCATCCAAGTCCAGCCCAAATTACTGAACCATAAAATTGCTGAGTCAAATAAACGGTCTCTTCCATGCACACATACACACATGGTTCCTCCTCTTATTACTAGTACCCAAATGACTTGGTCTCGTTATTTAACCTGTCAGTACTTCAGTTTTCTCATCTTTAAAATGATTATAAAAATACCTATATTTGCTTATATATTTGAGGTAATTATATATTATATAATTATATATATAGTTATATATAATTGAGGTAATTATATATTTGTTATATATAATTATATATTGAGGTAATTATATATTTGTTTATATATTTGAGGTAATATTTGTAAAGTGCCTAGCACAACGCCAAGTATAATAGGTAACAGAATATGGTAGCAATAATTATTTTTTGAGATAGGGCCCATATTTTACTTGTCTTTTTTTCTCCCGCAACTAGCACAGAGTCTTCTTCATGAAAGAAACACAATAAGTAAATGTAACTATTTTGGAAGTGTAGTAATCTCAATGAATAATCTGATTATAATTTTATAACGATAGTTCGTATCTTCATAAAGATATGTCTATCTTAAAGGCAGTAAGAATCATTACCTCTCTAGCTGCGATTTTATTTTATTTATTTATTTATTTTGAGATGGAGTCTCGCTCTGTCACCCAGGCTGGAGTGCAGTGGTGCAATCTAGGCTCACTGCAAGCTCTGCCTCCCGGGTTCGTGCCATTCTCCTGCCTCAGCCTCCTGAGCAGCTGGGACTACAGGCACCTGCCACCATGACTGGCTAATTTTTTGTATTTTTAGTAGAGATGGGGTTTCACCGTGTTAGTCAGGATGGTCTCGATCTCCTGACCTCGTGATCCGCCCGCCTCGGCCTCCCAAAGTGCTGGGACTACAGGTATGAGCCACTGCGCCTGGCCTACCTGTGATTTTTAAAAGCAAGCTAGCAAATAAACAAAAAAATCTTTGTTATCTTCATTTCCTTGAAATCCAGGACTGATATTGGAATTCTCACTTCTTTTCTTCTTAACCATTCAATACCAGCTGATCATTCCTTTCTCCTTGAAACACTATCCTTATTTGGCTCCTATATAGCATACTTCGCTGATTTCCTGTCTGCATCATCAGCCACAGTTTCTTTTGAGAGTTCATCCTCCTCTCCTCAGCCTGTAAATGTCGAAGTGATCTAGGGCTCAGCCCTTTGCTCTTTTCTCTTCATTTCCATTCTTTCCCTTAGTGATGTCATTCAGTTTCATGGCTTTAAATAACTTTCCTATTACTGGCAATCTCAAATTTTTGTCTCTAGCTCAGACCTCTCTCCTGAACTCCAGTCTTATAAATCCAACTTCATAAATCTAACTGCTGATTTGACACCTCTATTTGGGATACTTAATAGGCATCTAAACCTTTATGCATCTAAAGTTTAACTCCAGAGTCTGCCCTTCTTCCACCTTGAGGTTGTTCCTCCTAAAATTTTCCCTATCTCAGTATATGACAATTCCTCTTTCTAGTTCCACGCACTGCTAGAAGAACCTAATATTTAGGGAGCAATTCTCCTAAAGTATTGCCCATTATTCTGCCTCATATTACACATAGCAACCAGGAGTGAAGGGTGGGAGATTGTCACAGGAAGACATGGTATTTGAACTGGGACTTGAAAGACGGCAGAGTTTTGAAAGATAGAGAATAGAATAAGAAAGCATTCTAGGAGCTGGGTGCACTGGCTCACACCTGTAATCCTAGCACTTTGAGAGGCCATTGTCACATATATAACTTTGTTTTATATATATAACTTTCTCTTTTATATATGTATTTATAACTTTCTGTTTTATATTTTTATATGAAGGTTTCTGCTTTATATGTATATATAACTTTCTGTTTTATTATATATTTGTTATATATATAAAAAACAGAAACCTTTATATATATATAAAACAGAAACCTTCGGTATTTCAAAATTCAAAACAGTAAACACTGGCCATCATAGCATGACTGCTGGAGAATACAGTGTTAGGCAAGTTAATCTTTTTATGCCAGTTAATATCATACTTGGCCATCTACTGTGCTTCTCACAAACGAATTTGTCTTCTCCCAAGAGGTTAATTCTGTTTCAAAAGTACTATTTTAACATTTTTATGTCTTCTTTCCTTCAGAAGACTTTCATATGCAAGGAGCCCAATTATTTTTCTGCTCCTGGGTTCCAGAAGGCTATTCTTGAATACCCTTCAACCCCTCCTGGGTTCCAGAAGGATATTCTTGAATGAAGTGTCATTTTCTCTCTTTTTCATAGATTTATTCAGCATCTGAAGAATTACCCAAAAGAGAAATGAATCTGCATAGGATGGTTCATATTGCAAAAAGTTTCAAAATTACTTTCATATCCACTTCCTCATCTAATTCTATTAATATCCTACTTCTAATACTAATATCTCCTGATTTTATTATTACTGATACTATTGCGTATCTTGTCTCTTACCCCTGCTACAAGCTGGTACCACACCCTCACTGACTATTTGTAGGGCTTCCTAATATATCTCTATATTTTTAAAAAATATAGTAGAATGCATGATGGATTAGAGCAAAGAACAGTGACTCCATGTTCTTTGCTCTAATCCATCATGCAGTCTACTATATTTTTTAAAAATCTGAATTATCAAATCTGGACTACTTTCTTTTCCCTTAATCCTGGGGCTTTATATAAGGCTCTATAATTTTCAAGAATTTTTCATAATAAGTATGAAATATAAGTATTCATAATAAATATTGCTTTATTCTTTTTTTTTTTTGAGACAGAGTCTCACTCTGTCACACAGGCTGGAGTGCAGTGGTGCAATCTCGGCTCACTGCAAACTCTGCCTCCCAGGTTCAAGCAATTCTAATGCCTCAGCCTCCTGAGTGGCTGGGATTACAGGTACCTGCTACCACGCTCGGCTAATTTTTGTATTTTTAGTAGAGACAGGGTTTCACCATGTTGGCTAGGCTGGTCCCAAACTCCTGATCTCAAGTGATCTGCCCAACTCGTCTGCAAAAGTGCTGGGCTTAGAGGCATGAGCCACTGTGCCCAGCCAATATTGCTTAATTCTTATTACAGTCCTATATTACTAACAGTATCACTAACAGTGCTGTAAAGATGATGCAACAACATATACAGAGTAAGCACTACCAAAGAAAATCACACAGGTAATGCATGTCAGATTTGAGAGTCAAACTCAGGTCTTCTTTATTCTAGCTCAAGTAATTTTTTTTTTTTTTTTTTTTTTTTTTTTTTTTTTTTTTGAGACAGAGTCTCACTCTGTCACCTAGGCTGGAGTGCAGAGGCACGATCTTACCTCACTGCAACCTCTGCCTTCCAGGCAGAAGCGATTCTCATGCCTCAACCTCCCAAGTAGCTGAGACTAACAGGCTTGCATCACTGCAGCTGGCTAATTTTTGTATTTTTAGTAGAGACAGGATTTTACCTTGTTGGCCAGGCTGGTCTCAAACTCCTGGCCTCAAGTGATCCACCTGCCTTGGCCTCCCAAAGTGCTAGGATTACAGGTGTTAGCTACTGCACCTGGCAACAACTCTAGTAATTTTTTACAATACAAATGCTCTTTTTAACCCTTCTGCTTACCTTGCTTTTTTTCTATTTATTTTTTATTTTTTAATTTTTTGTAGAGATAGGATCTCACTATGTTTCACAAGCTGATCGTGAACTCCTGGCCTTAAGCAATCTTCCCACCTTGGCCTCTCAAAGTGCTAGGATTACAGGTGTGAGCCAGTGCACCCAGCTCCTAGAATGCTTTCTTATTCTATTCTCTATCTTTCAAAACTCTGCCGTCTTTCAAGTCTCAGTTCAAATACCATGTCTTCCTTAATACCTTCTTTGTCGTTACACCTGGAATTAACAATCAATCTATATAACTATAGCATTTAGTTTGTATAACAATATAGCTAACACTCATCACATATTGCTTTATAGAATTGTGTGCATCGTCTCATCTGGCCTACTGTTGAGAAAACCTCGAGGGCAGAAAATTTAGCACATTAGTTTTTATGTTCCCCCACTGAGCAAATATATGGCGGTTGTTTGAGTAATTGTGAGTAAATGAATGAACACATGAAGGTCTTGGCCCACGCAGTTCTAAAAGGGATTACGGCCTAAGGAACATCTGGATATCAACTAATGTATTCACCTATTGGCTTAGTTATACTATCTTAGAAAGAGATAATGAAATTACTGAACTAATAGTTAAGCTGTTGGTGCCTCGGGACAAAACAGAGCGGTGAGGAGGATTGAAATATTTAAGTTAATGACCCCCTAGATGCAAAGGTAAAAGTTTAGCTCAGTATTTCCTAAACTGCATTCACTTCATAGATAAGGAACAATAGTCATTTATTATAAAGTCCATAGTCATATAGTGAAAATATTGATGATGATGATGATGATGATAAAATTGCCTTCTGAATTTATTATTTGTCATTCCTGGACACATAAACAATATTATCTCCAAATGTTACTGGCAATTATAGTTAATATTTTATTTACACATTTATATATTTTTCAATATCAATACACATATATACATGTATCACTATGATGAAACTACTTTATAATTATTTTAATTTTTTTATTAAAATGCATTTTAAGCATTATATAATGTTTCATAAAATACTTCATGAGGTAACCACCTATGGTTTGTACAGAGAATTCACACCCTCAACACCCTTGCTCTTCTCTCCTTTGGTACTTGCCTGGCAAAACAAGCCTGGTGAAATGCAACTTCTCACCTACTCCATGCCTACATCTAATCAACTAGAGAAGAAAAAATTATCATGCTAATTGGACTCAATTTAAAATTATGACCTCAAGCCTCAAGTGGGTTCTCAGTGTTGCCCAGCAATTCTTTACAATTCCGTAGTCATTTGACTCTTCTACTCTTCAGATGAAACTGTTCCCCTCAAGCCTCTTTCTTCCTCCTCCCTCTCAGCTGATCTTGCTTTCTATTAATACTTCACTGAAAAAAAAAAGCAACTGGAAGAGAACCTTCACAACTTCTCACCACTAATTCTACTCACTTACCTGCATCTTACCTTCCCTTCTACTATGAAGGTTGAAATATTCGTGTTTCCGTCTGAGTCTAACCCCTCCCTCCTGTGCCCTTGGTCCTATCCTCCTTTGCTCCCAAAATTATCCCATCTCTTTCCTGTATCAACTTTTCTCTTTCTGTAGAATCATTAACATCAACATATAATATATATTTGAATATCTCCCACTTAATAAAAGAAACTCTATCCTGATCTCACATTCTTCTTTAGCCACAGCTCCACTTCTTTTGCAGAAAATCTCAAAGGAATTATCTCAATTTATTGTCCCTCAGTCGTCTCTCATTCTATCTTGAATCCACTCTAATAAGCCTTTTTGCCTTCACTATTCTACTGGCAATACTTTCATGAAGTATACCATTGCCCTCCATATCACTAAACCCAATGCCGAATTATCAGTCTTCATGATATCATGGATGACCTCTTAGCAGTATTCAGCATAGTTGATCTTCTTGGAACACATTCTACATTGGCTTCCAAAAAAACCTCTCTCTCCTGGTTTCTCCCTTATCTCTTTGGCTTCTTTGGAGTCTACTTTGCTGGTTCCTCTTCATTACTTGTCAAAGTAATGAAGTGCTGGAGTTCCCCAAAGCTAGCTCAGTTCTCCTCTAGCTACCCTCATTTCATTCCCTAGGACCTTTCAATCAGTCTCGTGGTTTCAAAAACTATATATATATATATATATACAGTTACACATATATAGTTTGTATATAGTTTTAGATATAGGATATCTAGGTATACAGATATAGATATAGATATAGATAAAGGATATATATATATATCTTTCTCTTCCCCTTTCCTTTCTCTCCTTTCTCTTCTTAAATGATTTGATCCCAAAGCCATTAGGTGGAAAAAGCAAGGTTGGAATTGGGCCTGAGTTGGGGAGAATCACAGAGGCCAATTGGGATTTTGGAGTCCAATATGGGAAAGGAGGATGCTTGCATAAGAGGACTGTGTAGCAAGGATAGTTATAGCCTGAGAAGAGTGAGAAGGACATCCATGCAGAGGGGCAGCATAGTATGGGCTACTGGGTATCCACACAGAAAACTGGTCATGCACGAGGAGTCAAAGCCTAAGCAGAATGAGAAAGACATTTACATGGCAGGGGTAGACAGGTATGGGTGTTAGAGACTGAGTGGGGTGAGGAGGACATTTGTGCATAGAAGAGAGTGGTGGTGACAATCAACGATCTGTTATTACAGGGGGCTTAATTACGTAAATAAATATATTAAAAAGTTAGAGTCAGGTTCCCCATTGTCAGATGGAAAAGAATACTAGAATAAACCTTGTGATGTTTGATTAGAATAGGAGATATTTGTGTGAATTTATGGTTATATATCTAAACAGATTGATATGGATATATAGATATAGAAATAAATACAGATGTAAAAGTGTATGTGTTTTCATGTATCTCTTTTTTTGTCTCTATATTCCTCATTTCTGACCACTGACAGAGCCTGGGAGTAGCTACACCCCAGTAGCAACTGAGCACATCTACTACCAGATTTTGATTTCTAAGTATCGTTCTCCACAAAAATAACCAGGGTTCTTTGAGTAATGGTTGATTCCAGTACTGGGGCAGCAAAAGTACACATTAACCCTGGAACATCTGCTGAACCAGGAAAAAAAGTACTCTAGAAATGATGGGGGTACGTCAAAAAGACAGAGAAGCCAGCCTGAGGGGCTTTCTACTGACCAAATCTGGGACAATTGGATATTTATTTATTTATTTATTTAGACGTCCTCAAATCATGGGATGAGATGATTTGAGAATTAATGGTGGAAACAGATTATACTCATTTAAAAAACAAACAATGAGTCAACACAAACATAAATTAATAAATTTAATACATGGAAAGTTTGAAGGCCGGGCATAGTGGCTCATGCCTGTAATCCCAGCACTATGGGAGGCTGAGGCGGGTGTTTCACCTGAGGTCAGGAGTTTGAGGCCAGCCTGGCCAACAGGGTGAAACCCCATCTCTACTAAAAGTATAAAAATTAGCTGGGCATGGTGGTGTATGCCTATAATCCCAGCTACTCAAGAAGCTGAGGCAGGAGAATTGTTTGAACCCAGGAGGCAGAGGTGGCAGTGAGCTGAGATCATGCCATTTGCACTCCAGCCTGGGCGACAGAGCAAGACTCCATAAAAAATAAATAAGTAAATAAATAAAGTTTGATGAAGAATAGGATATTTGCCAGGCATGGTGACTCACACTTGTAATCCCAGTACTTTGAGAGGCCAAGTCAGGTGGATTGCTTGAGCCCAGAAGTTCAAGACCAGCCTGGGCAACATGGCAAAACCCTGTTTATACCAAAAAACAAACAAACAAACAAACAAAAAACTGGCCTGCTTCTCTAGTCCCAGCTACCCAGGAGGCTCAGGTGGGAACATCGCCTGAGCCTGGGAGGTTGAGGCTGCAGTGAGCTATGATCCTGGCACTGCATTCCAGCCTGGGAGACAGAGCAATACCCTGTCTCAAAACAAAAACAAAAACAAAAACAAAAACAAAAACAAAATAGAACAGGATATTTACATAGCTTCAAAGTAATTTTCTACAAAATGCTTATTAAGAACAAAAGGGAAAAAAAAGCTTTAAAATGGAGCAGCTTATATTACTTTAATCAAGTGATTCAAATGAACATCATCAATAATGAGACAAATTGAAATTGTGTCCCTAACACCTGATAGGATGCAATAAGAATATAGGATTGCTTATCTATATTCTTAATAAAGAGATGCATAATCTGAATCTAATCATGATGAAATATAAAATAAATTCAAACTTGAGGGATATACTTCAAAATAACTGGCCTGTTAATCTTCAAAAGTAGCAAGGTCATGAAAATCAACGAAAGACCAAGGAAATGTTCCTGAGTGAAGGAGACTAAAGAGACATAATAGGTAAATTCTGAACTGAATCCTTTTATTATAAAGGACATTATGATTTGGATAAGGTCTGAGGGTTAGGTAAGTATAGCAGTCTTAATTTCTAGATTTTGATGGGTTTATTGTGTTTATACAGGAAAACGTCCTTATTTATAGGAAGAACACACTGAAGTATCAGGGGGTAATGGGTAATGGAGTCAGCATTCTCATTGTGTCATTACTGGGTCAGTTTTTGTTGTTATTCTCAAATGACTAAGGAAAACCGTTGTTTGTGCTATACTTGCATCTTTCTTGTAATTTTTGACACCGTTTTTTAAAAAGAAAGAAGACTACATGTTAATGAGTTTCAAATTTCTCTCTCCGGCATGAATCTGAACCCAAGATCATATATTTAATTTTCTAGTCAAAATTGCCACTTGCACCAAACTGGGCAACATAGCAAGACCCCATCTCTACAGAATAAAATTAACCAGGCATGGTGGCATACACCTGTAGTCTCAGCTACTTGGGAAGTTGAGGCAGGAGAATCACTTGAGCCCAGGAGTTTGAGGTCGCAGTGAGCTAACATGCACCACTGCATTCCAGCCTGGGCAACAGAGGGAGGCCCTGTCTCAAAAAATAAAATAGGCTGGGCATGGTGGCTCATGTCTGTAATCCCAGCACTTTGGGAGGCTGAGGTGGAAGGATCACCTAAGGTCAGGAGTTTGAGACCAGCCTGGCCAACATGGTGAAAACCCATCTCTACTAAAAATATAAAAAATAGCCAGGTGTGGTGGCAGGTGCCTCTAATCCCAGCTACTCCAGAGGCTGAGGCAGGAGAATCATTTCAACCTGGGAGGCCCTCCGGAGGTTGCAGTGAACTGAGATCATGCTGCTGCACTACAGCCTGGGTGACAGAGCAAGACTGTGTCTCAAAAAATAAAATAAAATAAAAAGTCTTCACTTGGATGTCTAATCATTGTCAAACTTAAAATGTAAAACTGAGGGTGGCTGGCAAGATGAATGAACAGGAACAGCTCCGGTCTGCAGCTCCCAGCGAGATCAATGCAGAAGGTGGGTGATTTCTGCATTTCCAACTGAGTTACCTGGCTCATCTCACTGGGACTGGTTAGACAGTGGGTGCAGCCCACGGAGGGCAAGCCGAAGCAGGGTGGAGTGTCACCTCAGCTGGGAAGCACAAGGGGTTGGGGAACTCCCTTCCCTAGCCAAGGGAAGCTGTCAGGAATGGTGCATTCTGGCCCGGATACCAGGCTTTTCCCATGGTCTTTGCAACCCACAAACCAAGAGATTCCCTCAGGTGCCTATACCACCAGGGCCCTGGGTTTGAAGCAGAAACTAGGCGGCCATTTGGGCAGACACTGAGCTAGCTGCAGGAGTTTTTTGTTTTCTGTTTTTTCTTACCTCAGTGGCACCTGGACTGACAGTGAGACAGAACCGTTCACTCCCCTGGAAAGGGGGCTGAAGCCAGGGAGCCAAGTGGTCTAGCTCAGCAGATCCCACTGCCACAAAGCCCAGCAAGCTAAGATCCACTGGCTTGAAATTATTGCTGCCAGCACAGCAGTCTGAAGTTGACCTGGGACTTTGAATTTGGTGCGGGAGAGGCATCTGTCATTACTGAGGCTTAAGTAGGCGGTTTCCCCTCACAATGTAAACAAAGCTGCTGGGAAGTTCGAACTGGGTGGAGCCCACCGCAGGGCACCAAAGCCCCTGTAGCCAGACTGCCTATCTAGATTCCTCCTCTCTGGGCAGGGTATCTCTGAAAGAAAGGCAGCAGACCCAGATAAAACTCCCATTTCCCTGGGACAGAGCACCTGGAAGAAGGGGCTGCTTTGGGCGCAGCTTCAGTAGACTTAAACATTCCCGCCGGCCAGCTCTGAAGAGAGCAGTAGGTCTCCCAGCACAGCACTCGAGCTCTGCTAAGGGACAGACTGCCTCCTCAAGTGGGTCCCTGACCCCCGTGCCTCCTGACTAGGAGATACTTCCCAGCAGGGGTCAACACCTCATATAGGAGAGTTCTGGCTGGCATCTGGCTGGTGTCCCTCTGGGACGAAGCTTCCAGAGGAAGAAACAGGCAGCAATCTTTGCTGTTCTGCAGCCTCCGCTGGTGATACCCAGGCAAACAGGGTTTGGATTAGACCTCCAGCAAACTCCAGCAGACCTGCAGCACAGGGACCTGACCCTTAGAAGGAAAACTAACAGAGAGGAATAGTATCAACATCAACGAAAAGGACATCCACATAGAAACCCCATCTGAAGGTCACCAACATCAAATACCAAAGGTAGATAAATCCATGAAGATGAGAAAAAAACCAGTGCACAAAGGCTGAACATTCCAAAAACCAGAATGCCTCTTCTCCTCCAAAGGATCACAACTCCTCACCAGAAAGGGAACAAAACTGGATGGAGAATGAGTTTGATAAACTGACAGAAGTAGGCTTAAGAAAGTGGGTAGTAACAAACTCCTCTGAGCTAAAGGAGCATGTTCTAACCCGATGCAAGGAAGCTAAGAACTTTGATAAAAGGTTAGAGGAATTGCTGACTAGAATAACCAGTTTAGAGAAGAACATAAATTACCTGATGGAGCTGAAAAACACAGCATGAGAACTTCGTGAAGGATACACAAGTAACAATAGCCAAATCCATCAAGTGGAAAAAAGGATATCAGAGATTAAAGACAAACTTAATGAAACAAAGCAAGAAGACAAGATTAGAGAAAAAAGAATGAAAAGAAACGAACAAATCCTCCAAGAAATATGGGACTGTGTGAGAAGACCAAACCTACGTTTGATTGGTGTACCTGAAAGTGACGGGGAGAATGGAACCAACTTGGAAAACACTCTTCAGGATATTATCCAGGAGAACTTCCCCAACCTAGCAAGGCAGGCCAACATTCAAATTCAGGAAATACAGAGAACACCACCAACATACTCCTCGAGAAGAGTAACCCCAAGACATATAATTGTCAGATTCACCAAGGTTGAAATAAAGGAAAAAATGTTAAGGGCAGCCAGAGAGAAAGGTTGGGTTACCCACAAAGGGAAGCCCATCAGACTAACAGCAGATCTCTCTACAGAAACCCTACAAGCCAGAAGAGAGTAGGGGCCAATATTCAACATTCTTAAAGAAAATAATTTTCAACCCAGAATTTCATATCCAACCAAACTAAGCTTCATAAGCGAAGGAGAAATAAAATCCTTTACAGACAAGCAAATACTGAGGGATTTTGTCACCATCAGGCCTGTTTTAGAAGAGCTCCTGAAGGAAGCACTAAATATGGAAAGGAAAAACTAGTGCCAGCCACTGCAAAAACATGCCAAATTGTAAAGACCATCAACGCTATAAAGGAACGGCATCAACTAACAGGCAAAATAACCAGCTAGCATCATAATGACAGGATCAAATTCACACATAACAATATTAACCTTAAATGTAAATGGGCTAAATGCCCCAATTAAAAGACACAGACTGGTAAACTGGATAAAAAGTGAAGACCTATTGGTGTGCTGTATTCAGGAAACCCATCTCACGTGCAAAGACACACATAGGCTCAAAATAAAGGGATGGAGGAAAATTACCAAAATTAAGGCAGAAATAAATAAGTTATTTGAAACCAATGAGAACAAAGACACAATGTACCAGAATCTCTGAGCTACAGCTAAAGCAGTGTTTAGAGGGAAATTTATAGCACTAAAATCCCACAGGAGAAAGTGGGAAAGGTCTAAAATTAACACCCTAACATCACATTTAAAAGAACTAGAGAAGCAAGAGCAAACAAATTCAAAAGCTAGCAGAAGACAAGAAATAACTAAGATCAGAGCAGAACTGAAGGAGATAGAGAGACAAAAAAAATCCTTCAAAAAATCAATGAATTCAGGAGGTGGTTTTTTGAAAAGATTAACAAAATATATAGACCACTAGCCAGACTAATAAAGCAGAAAGAGAGAACAATCAAATAGACACAATAAAAAAATGATAAAGGGGATATCACCACTGACCGCACAAAAATACAAACTGCCATCAGAGAATACTATAAATACCTCTAGGCAAATAAACTGGAAAGTCTAGAAGAAATGGATAAATTCCTGGACACATACACCCTCCCAAGACTACACCAGGAAGAAGTGGAATCCCTGAATAGACTAATAACAGGTTCTGAAATTGAGCTGTAATTAATAGCCTACCAAACAAAAAAGTCCAGGACCAGATGGATTCACAGCCGAATTCTACCAGAGGTACAAAGAGGAGCTGGTATCATTCCTTCTGAAACTATTCCAAAAAATAGAAAAAGAGGGACTCCTCCTTAACTCATATTATGAGGCCAGCATTATTCTGATACCAAAACCTGGCAGAGACACAACAAAAAAAGAAAATTTCAGGCCAATATCCCTGATGAACATGGATGTGAAAATCCTCAATAAAATACTGGCAAGCCGAATCCAGCAGCACATCAAAAAGCTCATCCACCACAGTCAAGTCGGCTTCATTCCTGGGATGCAAGTCTGGTTCAACATACACAAATCAATAAACGTAATCCATAACATAAACAGAACCAATGACAAAAACCACATGATTATCTCAATAGATGCAGAAAAGGCCTTCAATAAAATTCAACACCCCATTCATGCTAAAAACTCTCAATAAACTAGGTATTGATGGAACATATGTCAAAATAATAAGAGCTATTTATGACAAACCCACAGCCAATATCATACTAACTGAATGGGCAAAAGCTGGAAGCATTCCCTTTGACAACTGGCACAAGACAAGGATGCCCTCTTTCAGCACTCCTATTTAACATAGTACTGGAAGTTTTGGCCAGGGCAATCAGGCAAGAGAAAGAAATAAAGGGTATTCAAATAGGAAGAGAGGAAGTCAAATTGCCTCTGTTTACAGATGACATCATTTTATATTTAGAACACCCCATCGTCTCAGCCCAAAATCTCCTTAAGCTGATAAGCAACTTCAGCAAAGTTTCAGGATACAAAATCAATGTGCAAAAATCACAAGCATTCCTATACATCAACAATATACAAACAGAGAGCCAAATCATGAGTGCACTCCCATTCACAATTGCTACAAAGGTAATAAAATACCTAGGAATACAAATTACAAGGGATGTGAAGGACATCTTCAAGGAGAACTACAAACCACTGCTCAAGGAAATAAAAGAGGACACAAACAAATGGAAAAACATTCCACGCTCATGAATAGGAAGAATTAATATTGTGAAAATGGCCATATCGCCCAAAGTAAATTATAGATTCAATGCTATTTCCATTGAGCTACCACTGACTTTCTTCACAGCATAAAAAAAAAAAAAAAACTTTAAATTTCATATGGAACCAAAAAAGAGCCTGTATGGCCAAGACAATCCTAAGCAAAAAGAACAAAGCTGGAAGCATCACGCTACCTGACTTCAAACTATACTACAAGGCTACAGTAACCAAAACAGCATGGTATTGGTATCAAAACAGAGATATAGACCAATGGAACAGAACAGAGGCCTCAGAATTAACACCACAAATCTACAACCATCTGATTTTTGACAAACCTGACAAAAACAAGCAATGCAGAAAGGATTCCCTATTTAATAGATGGCATTGGGAAAACTGGCTAGCCATATGCCAAAAAACTGAAACTGGACCCCTTCCTCACACCTTATACAAAAATTAACTCAAGATGGATTGAAGGCTTAAACTTAAGACCTAAAACCATAAAAACCCTAAAAGAAAACCTAGGCAATACCATTCAGGATATAGGCATGGGCAAAGACTTCATGACTAAAATACCAAAAGCAATGGCAACAAAAGCCAAAATTGACAAATGGGGTCTAATTAAACTAAAGAGCTTCTGCGCAGCAAAAGAAACTATCATCAGAGTGAACAGGCAACCTATAGAATGGGAGAAATTTTTGCAATCTATCCATCTGATAAAGGGCTAATATCCAGAATCTACAAGGAACTTAAACAAATTTACAAGAAAAAAACAAACAACCTCATCAAAACGTGGGCAAAGGATATGAACAGACACTTCTCAAAAGAAGACATTTATGCAGCCAATAAACACACGACAAAAAAAGGTCATCATCACTGGTCATTAGAGAAATGCATATCAAAACCATAATGAGATATCATCTCACGGCAGTTAGAATGGTGATCATTAAAAAGTCAGGAAACAACAGATGCTGGAGAGGATGTGGAGAAATAGGAATGTGTTTACACTGTTGGTGGGAGTGTACATTAGTTCAACCATTGTGGAAGACAGTGTGGCAATTCCTCAAGGATCTAGAAACAGAAATACCATTTAACCCAACAATCCCATTACTGGGTATATACCCAAAGAGTTGTAAATCATTCTACTATAAAGACATATGCACACGTATGTTTATTGCAGCACTATTCACAATAGCAAAGACTTGGAACCAACCCAAATGTCCATCAATGATAGACTGGATAAAGAAAATGTGGCACATATACATCATGGAATACTATGCACCCATAAAAAAGGATGAATTCATGTCCTTTGCAGGGACATGGATGAAGCTGGGAACCATCATTCTCAGCAGACTAACACAAGAATAGAAAACCAAACACTGCATGTTTTCACTCATAAGTGGGAGTTGAACAATGAGAACACATGGACACAGGGAGGGGAACATCGTACACTGGGACCTGTTGGGGGATGGGGCATAGGGGAGGAATAGCATTAGGAGAAATACCTAATGTAGATGACAGATTGATGGGTGCAGCAAACCACCACGGCACCTGTATACCCATGTAACAAACCTGCAGTTCTGCACATGTATCCCAGAGCTTAAAGTATAATTTAAAAAATGTAAAACTGAACTTTAGATTATGTATCTGTTACCTACCTCCCCTTACTCCTTCCCAATGTTTCCACCATTCAGCTAGTTGATTAGGCCAAAACTCTTAAAATCTTCAGCTCTTCTTTAATTCTTGGGTCCTCAGCAAATCCTGTTGGATCTGTCTTCAAAATACATCCAGAATTCAATTACTTTTTTCCATTTATCCCACTACCACTCTATTTCAAGTTACCATCATCTTTTATCTGGTCTTTGAAGCTAGATTTCTAACTGGTCTGCTTGTTTCTACTCTTGCTTCCCTGTTGTTAATTCTCAACAATGGAGACAGATTGATCTTTTTAAACCATGGAACTGATCTCTAAACTGATCCCTCCATCAGTTTAGAACAAAATCTGTAGTCTATGAGGCTCTCTATCATCTTAGCCACCAGTTATTACCCCAAACTCATCTCCTACTACTTTTTAATCACTGGCCCCAATCAGACTGGTTTCCCTGCTGTTCTTAGCATGCAAGGAGTCTGTCATCTTAGCCCATTTGTACTAATTAACCATTACCTCATTAGAATTTCTATCCAGACACACTTCCCCAGAGAGGCCTTTCCAGACTACCCTATCTAAAATGGCACTTTGTTTCTCTATACTGTTTTATTTTTCTTCATTGCATTTATTACCACCTGACATTATAACATCTATTTATTTATCTAGCTGTTTACTGCTGCTGTTTTCCATGAGTACCCATGAGGGCTTGGACTTTTTCTATTGTGTTTACTGTTGTATCCTCAATACCTAAAACAGTACCTTTTACCTAAGAAGTACTCAATAAATATTTGTTCAATGAATGGATGGAAATGAATGAATGGAAATGGTTAATATTACACTACTATGAACAAATGAAAATTATGTGGTAAGCTCTGATCAAAAGAGAAGGGGGAGGACTTTGAAGTAATATCATTTAAAAGAATGATTTGCTTTTTTTGTTTTGTTTTGTTTTTGTTGTTCTTGCCTAGGCTGGAGTACAGTGGTGTGATCTTGGCTCACAGCAACCTCCTCCTCCTGGGTTCAAATGATTCTCCTGCCTCAGCCTCCCAAGTAGCTGGGATTACAGGCACGTGCCAGCATGCCCAGCTAATTTTTGTATTTTTGGTAGAGACAGGGTTTCACCATGTTGGCCAGGCTGGTCTTGAACTCCTGACCTCAAGTGATCTGCCCGTCTCGGCCTCCCAAAGTGCTGGGATTTACAGTTGTGAGCCCCTGTACCCAGCAAGAAAGAATTTTGGGGGGTAAGTAAAGATTGTTTTTCTTATTCTGGTGGTGGGGTGGTGGGAGGGAGTAAGAAGGGAATCACGCCAGGGACAAAAGTCTTATATATCTACATTTCCCTTTTCTTCTTTCTGCTTATCCAGTCAGAACCCAAGGAAAATCTTTGGAGAAGAGAAAGCTAAAATGCAGAAGCATAACTCAGTAGCAAAATACTGAGTAAAATAGTCAGTGTAAAGTAGTCAGTCATTGGAATTATTCCACAAACTGGTGCAGCTCTACATACATCTAGAAGAGCATTTGATTTTTAAAGTGGTATTTGATTTTTAAAGAGAGCAGTTTAATATCTATTCTGAAAGATTTTTGTACTCTGAGGAGAATTGAGGGTTTGTTAGGAGAGAGTTTCTTAGGTCTGAAGGAATTCATGGTGGAGTGGGGAAGAGGATATAGAAATTAAAAGAAACTAGGGATGATATTTACCAATGAGAGAGAAAAATAACAATTTTACTTTTCATGTTATTGACTAGTTTGTGATTATTATGATCAGTTTATATTCCTGTTGTTTTAATAAAGGAGGCTAATTTTAAAAGCATAATATATTGGGAAATTGTGCTAATCTCTCGGCAAAACATATTTGAGAAGTCTGGCTATTCGAATCCTGAAGATGTAACAAATATAACAAAAGATTGCATAGAAAATTTTGGCCTAAGCATTCCAATGCAATAGATGTGACATTTCTCAGTGAAGTATCAGACTAATAAGCAGCAATTTCAAAACAAGTTTCCACTAGTTAAAAGGTTTTGAAAAACCGCAAATGTCAGACAGTAGAATTGAAACTGCTTTTCGTCAGAGGTGTTCTTTAGAGAAAGCCATGCTTTACATCCTATGTCCCTCTCACTAGGGTGAAGGAGAGGAGGGTGCCTGCTTCTCCACCTCAGGCCTAGTGATCAGGGCTTCTTACAGAACTGTTCAAAGAACTGTAATGGGAAGATTGGGATGATGTCTGACTCCTTCCTCCCAGAAAAATCTAGAGGGCCAGAAAGAGAATGCCTGGCAGGTTCTTCATTATTGGAGAGGATATATCCAGTTGCATTAGGACCAACCAACTCACTCAGAGTTTCGCAACACAAATGATGCATAATGCTTCCCATGGACAAGATGTGGGCCACACAAGGGATAAAGAGCCAGGCTGGAGCTCTTTGGACTACTGCACAAGGCAACTGCCTGAAATGTCAGTTGGGGTCTAACAGAAAACAAGAACATGGTGTAGAGTTCTACAAAATATCTGAGGCTGGGGAGAAGTGGCAGCAAGAGGAATAGAATACATGGCCTGTATCACAGAAGGTGGAGGAGTTGTAGCTTGACTGACCAAGCATGTGAGTCTCTGAGGAACTCACAAAAGTGCCTGTAAGACAAAGAGTTAGCTTTAAATATCTGTTCATTTAAAGCTAACATATGAGAGAGTACAAAGCCACCTCACTACAGCTCCAGTCAATGAACACCTTTCTGGTCCCTTTTCCCTTATTCTCTCCCTGCACTTAAACCCAGAGTGTCACTGACCACAGCCATTGAGTAGGTGAGAACACGAACAGGAAAGACAGAAGAGCCGAACACGTTTCTTTTCTCAGAAGCCTCCCTTTCAAATGAGGCTGAATTCTGTGATGTAAAAAATTTAAGACCTTATGATTTCTAAAAGTGGGCAGGAAAGTCATGAGACTTGCTGGAATTTTCATCTTTGTGGCAGGGGAAAAAACTAACCCCACTGAGTTAGTTTTAAGAGAATAGTTATGTTTTGATTATATTTTACAAGTCACACCAGCTCAATGCAATGAATATACAGATTTTCTGCTACACAGTTGGTGGAAACCTTTCAGAACCTGCAGGTACACGTCTTAAGAGGAAAAGAGCATTGCAAGCTCAAATTTATAAAATAAAAAATTTGACAATTCCTATCTTAGGTTAATTCACCAATCACTACACTAAGTCCCGAAGTGAATAAAATGTATGTATTCAAAATTTATGAAATAAATAAATAAAAAATTTGAATGGGCCGGGTGCGGTGGCTCACGTCTGTAATCCCAGCACTTTGGGAAGCCGAGGCGGGCGGATTACGAGGTCAGGAGATCGAGACCATCCTGGCTAACTGGGTGCAACTCGGTCTCTACTAAAGAATACAAAAAATTAGCTAGGTGTGGTGGCGAGAGCCTATAGTCACAGCTACTCGGGAGGCTGAGGCAAGAGAATGGTGTGAACCCGGGAGGCGGAGGTTGCCGAGATCGTGCCACTGTACTCCAGTCTGGGTGGCAGAGCGACACTCTGTCTCAAAAAAAAAAAAAAAAAATTTGAATGACAAAAAAATTCAGTCTTCTGGCCAGGTGTGGTAACTCAGGCCTATAATCCCAGAACTTTCGGAGGCCAAGGCAGGCGGATCCCTTGAGGTCAGGAGTTTGAGACCAGCCTGGCCAACATTGTGAAACCCCATCTCTACTAAAAATACAAAAATTAGCTGGGCATGGTGACGCACGCCTGTAATCCCAGCTACTCTGGAGGCTGAGGCTGGAGACTTGCTTGAACCCGGGAGGCAGAGGTTGCAGTGAGCAAACATCACGCCACTCTGCATTCCAGCCTGGGTGACAGAGTGAGACTCCAATCTCAAAAAAAAAAAAAAAAAAAAAAAAAAAAAAAAAAAAAAAAAAAATTCAGTCTAAGACAGGGAAATATGCAGTGTACTTTCAGTAGAATGATTTTCAAACCACAAAGGACTTAAAAAACAACAACAACCCTTTAGTCATGGTTATTAAGATGAAATAATTACTGAAATTCTTATCTAAATTTCCTATATCAGCTATCCTTCTAGATATGAGGTATCTAAGTGAAGAATTTCAATTTTAAAGGAATTATTATTATCGTTATTATTATTTTTAGAGACATGGTCTTCCCTTATCACCCAGGCTGGACCACAGTGGTGCTATCATAGCTTACTGCAACCTCAAACTCTTGGGCTCAGGTGATCCTCCTGCTCTAGCCTTCATAGTAGCTGGGACTACAGGCGTGTGCCACCATGTCTGGTAAAAAAAAAATTTTTTTTTCTTAGAGATGGGGTCTTGCTATGTTGCCCAGGCTCTTCTCAAACTCCTGGCTTGAAGTGATCCTCTTGCTTTGGCCTCCCAAAGTGCTGGGATTCAAGGCGCAAGTCACCATGCCTGGCTAGGAATTTTTATTTGTTTTTTGAGATAGGGTCTCACTCTGTTGCCAAGGCTGGAGTACAGTGGCAGGATCTCTGCTCACTGCAGCCTCCACCTCTCTGACCCAAGCAATCCTTCCACTTCAGCCCCCCAAGCAGCTGGGACTACTAGCAGGCGCCACCACACTCAGATAATTTTTGTATTTTTTGTAGAGATAGGATTTCACCATGTTGCCCAGGCTGGTCTTGAACTCCTGAGCTTTAGTGATCCACCCGCCTCAACCTCCCAGAGTGCCAGAATTATATTTTTCTGAAATTATTTTAATAATTCCATAAATTATAAATTATAATCTATTCAGAAATCACGTGAATCAATTAAAAAGGAATATGACCCTAAGATAAGGTTTAAGAGTAAAAATAGTAGTTAGAATTAAGTTCAGTTGCAAGTGAGTAAAGCTAAAAATAATAAATAATGGATTAAACACACAAGGTTTCATTCTCTCTAAATTTGGACATTGGCATTTCAGGTGGGATTTCAGGTGGGATAGAGGTTCCACAAAGTCATCACGGACATAAACTCCTGGTTCGTCACGCCACCATACCTAGGGTGGTCCTCATCCTCTGGCTGAAGATGGTTGCTAGATTCAACCATCACATTTATGTTCCAGGTAGTAGGAGGGAAGAAAGGGAAAAGAAGAGCCCAGTCTTTTTTTTTGGAAGAAAATTCCACAGTTATTTTTCTCATTTGCCAGAATATGTGGCTGCAAAGGAAGCCAGGAATTATAGTCTTTTATCTGTGAATACTTTAATATTGAATAAATTTGGGGTTCTTTTACTAAGATGGAAGGAGAAAAATGGATGTTGAGGCAAGCAGCTAGGAGTCTGTGGCCTACAGACTTAAATATATTTCTTTTAATAAGATGGTTAGGTCTGACGTTAATTACTAACAAGTTAGAATTATTGGTAAAGATCTTTAATTGTACTGTAGATTCAGTGTTCTTTAAATGCTTGCTTTCTCTATGTAGAGAACATTTCTGTCACTTGCAACCAAAGAAAGATTAAATCATGGTCAGTAATCAGGGATTTGTTCTATTATTTAAGCTCTCTGTTTCACTAAGAGAAGCATCTCAGCAAATTCTAACACAAATTTGTAAATACATTCATTCAATTATTCATACAATAAACATACTGAATGCCTAGGTACTAGGAAAAAAACATAATTTTTTACTTCAAAGGGTTCACAGTCTAGTAGAAAAAGACAGTGATAAAAATTTTAAATGTATAAAAGTCTTATAGGTGCAGTAAAAATGTATGTATCTGGTGTTGTGGGGTATAGTAGAGTGAGGTATCAATTCTACAAAAATGAGATTAAAGGGTATGCATCCAAAGTAAGGCATACATTGATGGTGGAATTCAATTAAAAATGATTACATAATTTAAAATACATCAAAAGGTACAGAGAATAAGACAATGGCTATCAATTTATGCGCATCTACCTATGAAACAAGATATTTTGAATATAATTACAAGATACAATTCTGATTTTCACATACAGTTTAAAATTATTAGCAGTTTGAAATTATTAGTAACGATGTATGTAGGTATGTCAAAAACTAAAAATCTTCCACGAAGAGGTTATTGTCACCATCACCAAGTCAGAGAATTAAATAGTAAGAATTTTCCTGAAATTGAGAGTGTCAGACAAAGTGTTAGCAATATTTTAATATATTCTAAAGCAATGGCATTTTCATTCTATAATTCCCATTTACTCTTGTATTAGAGAGTCTTTTAGAATTAGACATAATCTTTTTACAAATTTGCAGCTTATTTTTTATGCTGCAAAGGGAAAAGGATTGAAAAAATGTCTTGGAGAGAGGGTTAGGGTGTGGTGGAGAGGGCGTGAACTTCCCTTGACTCAGAAGAGGAAAGTGGTAATTTTCCTCCCTTTACCATTAAAGTATTTGTAATTTTTAAAGTAACTTTTTCTACAAAACACATGTATTTAAGGAATATTTCTTATATGTTCAAAACCTGCAATTTATTTGGTCTGTGGTAAGTACTTCAAGGGAACTTGGAGTTTACTGCCAAAGCTCTGTTTGGAAAAGCTTGTGCAGGGAAAGCATCAGGAAGGAAGATACCACATCTATAGAAAGGCAGGCTCCCTTTTTGTATAGTTTCTTTACATTGCCAAAAAATTAATATAATTCAGACTAATATGGCTAGCTAGACTGACAAGGGAAGACTCCCTACCTTTACAAAAATATACAAATGCTGGATAATAACTTTAAAAATTGAAAAAATATATTTTGCCAAGCTTGAAAGCAAGAAAGGGAAATCAGCTAGGTATGGTGGCTGTAATCCTAGCACTTTGGGAGGCTGAGGCAGGAGATCACTTGAGCCCAGGATTTTAAGATCAGCCTGGCAACATAGAGATGTCCCATTTCTACCAAACATTAAAAAATAATGCAGGCATGGTGGCGTGAACCTGAGGTCCCAGCTACTCGGGAGGCTGAGGTGAAAAGGATCACTTGAGACCAGGGGATTGAGGCTGCAGTGAGCTGTGATCATGCCACTTCCACTCTGGCCTGGGTGACACAGTAAAACTCTGTCTCAAAGAAATTTTTTTTGAGCCATCGAAATAACAGCAACAACAACAACAACAACAACAACAACAACAACAACAAAAGGAAATCACTAGCTTTTAGAAAAAGGAAAACAAAAAACCAGAGCATTACAGGAAGCTGAAGGCAAGTATATACTGAAGCCCAATGGCTCACCTGAGTACTGGAACTTGATATATGCTGTGAGACTCAAAGACTTAGAAGGAATAGACTACTGACAAGTACAAAAATACGAATGAATCCTGAAATGATTATACTGAGTGAAAAAAAGAACACAAAAGAAGAATACACACTATATGATTTCATTTATAGAAAATTCTAGAAAATGCAAACAAATCTCTAGCAACATCAGATCAGTGACAGCCTCAGGACATGGAGGGGGATGAGTCAGAGTAAGAGCCAGAGATTACAAAGGGGCATGATGGATATGTTTACTCTCTTGATTGTGGTGATGGTTTCACAGTTGTGTACATACGTCAAAACTTGTCAAATTGTACACTTTAAATATGAATAGCTTATTGTATGTCAGTTATATCTCATGAAGATGTTAAAAAGGACAAACAAAATCAACATCCAAGCAAGTTCAACAGATCCTTCTTCTCACTTATATGTATGCAATTTATTTGCTGAAGAAACTTGCTGGTATGTCCTATAGAGTTTCTCACATTCTGGATTTTATTGATTGCAAAAAGGAATCCTTATCTTTTTTTTTTTTTTTTGAGACAGGGTATTGTTTTGTCACCCAGGCTGAAGTGCAACTGGCACCGCTGTCACCCAGGCTGAAGTGCAACTGGCACCATCATGGCTCATTGCAGCCTTGACCTCCCAGGCTCAAGCGGTCTTCCTACCACAACCTCCCAAGTAGCTGGGACCATAGGTGCATGCCATCACCCCTGGCTGGTCTCAAACTCCTGGGCTCAAGCAATCCTCCTGCCTTGGCCTCCCAAAGTACTGGGATTACAGGCCTGAGCCACCATGCCTGGTCAAGAATTCTTGTCTTTTAGAGCTTTATACGATGAAGTATTTATGGGTGATATCCATGTGAGGGGTGGGGAAGGAGATTGGCCATATGTTGATAATTGTTCAAGTTGAATGACTGACTCATGAAGGCTCATTATACTCTTCTCTCTACTTTTTATGTGCTGAAACATTTTTTATGAGAAAAAGTTGAAACAAGTCCTGGGGCCTATCTTAGAGGTACTGAATTTCTTGGGGGTTGAGCACAGAGGTATGCATTTTTATAAACTCCCAAGTATAACAAGATTTAGCTATACACTACAGAGGATCACTGCCCCACATAAAAGAAAAGGACTCCTATGATGAGGTGAATTTCAGACACCTACCACAAGGTATGGGAAAAACCATTTTTGGTAGGCGTCCTTTACATTCAGTATCAAATTCTAAAAGTAGTAGGGGCTGGGCATGGTGGCTCATGCCTGTAATCTCAGCACTTTGGGACGCCAAGGTGGGCAGATCACTTGAAGTCAGGAGTTTGAGACCAGCCTGGCCAACACGGTGAAACCCCGTCTGCACTAAAAATACAACAATTATCCAGGTGTTGTGGTGGGCGCCTATAATCCCAGCTACTTGGGAGGCTGAGGCAGGAGAGTTGCTTGAACCCGGGAGGTGGAGGTTGCAGTGAGCCAAGATCGCACCACTGCACTCCAGCCTGGGTGACAGAGTGAGACCCTGTCTCAAAAAATAAAAAAATATAAAAAATAAAATAAGTAAAAGTAGTAGGTTAGCTATTCTTCCTCAAGAGACATTTAGGGCCAGGCGCGGTGGCTCACGCCTGTAATCCCAGCACTTTGGGAGGCTGAGGCGGGCAGATCACCTGAGGTCAGGAGTTCGAGACCAGATTGGCCAACGTGGTGAAACCCCATCTCTACTAAAAAAATACAAAAATTAGCTGGGCGTGGTGGCACGTGCCTGTAATCCCAGCTACTCGGGAGGCTAAGGCAGGGGAATTGCTTGAAGCCAGGAGGCGGAGGTTGCTGTGAGCTGAGATTGCGCCACTGCACTCCAGCCTGGGCAGCAAGAGTGAAACTCCGTCTCAAAAAATAAAATAAAATAAAACAGGCATTTAGATCTTTGCCTGCCTCTTCTACTGCTGAGGATATTTTCTGCTGCCTATATACATATTGTTTTATTGCATTCTTAGTCTTAAATGGGTGATTGCAACACAGGTTTGGTTTATCATATAGGCTCAGTACGATTTGTCCAGATTACTCTGAATTTCAGCCCTACATAAAACCGTGAAATAAAAAAGGGTTTCTTCTGTATCTCCAGTTTTACCTGTTATATCTTTCGCTCTCTCTGTGATTTCCCCCTTCCTCAAGTAGCCAGTGCCTTTTTCAAATCTTCCCGTTAATAATAATAAAAAAAGATTCAAAAATCATGTGATAAACTCATTTATACAAGATTAGTGATTCAAGTCATGAAGTGCTCTTCTTGGACAAAGTTGATTTAAATAGGGCACAGGATTTAAGTCAAAGTGAAAAAAAAAGTGTATTGATGGGCTTTCAGGCATCAGGTAGCCCAGTCAGGGAAGGATTTTTTGGTGTGGTCAAATTCCTTTCAAGACCCTGTAAAATCTTGCCAGATAGGTTATCTTTCTATCATTGGAAATGTATCCTTGGAAGAGTCATATAATGTAACTAAAGTTCTTTGTCCCATAGTATGCATGGAAATATTTAGCTTTATCTGTAAGAAATGCAAAGCCAAACTCAAACCTTCTTAAAAAGCTGTCAAAATCAGGCTGGGCACAGTGGCTCACTGTAATCCCAGAATTTTGGGAGGACAAGGCGAGTGGATCACTTGAGGTCAGGAGTTTGAGACCACCCTGGCCAATATGGTAAAACCCCATCTCTACTAAAAAATACAAAAATTAGCTGGGCGTGGTGGTAGGCGCCTGTAATCCCAGCTTCTCGCGCGGCTGAGACAGGAGAAGCGCTTGAACCCAGGAGGCAGAGGTTGTAGTGAACTGAGATTGTGCCACTGCACTCCAGCCTGGGCAACAGAGTGAGACTCTGTCTTAAAAAAAAAAAAAAGAAAAAAGCTGTGAAAATATATTGTCTCAGAGAAAGGGGTAGGCTTCAAGCTGGGTTTGAGCGCTTCCATCATGTGTCAGCTTCATCCTCAGGCTGGCTTCCTCATGGTAGCAAAGTGGCTGCAGTAACCATTGGACTCACATCTACCCATCACACCAGCCAGAGTGAGAAAAAGAGCACTTTTCATTTCCCAACAAACACACGATATGGCTTTCCATATGATTGGGACCAATTTAGACTCATATCAGTGCCTATCAGTGAATACTGACAGGTCAAGTGAGGATGGGATTAGGCCGATTATCACAATCACTATCCACACCTGGAGCAGGAGATGGGCCTAATCAGATCCTTGGTTGTCTTGCAATTGCAGAGGGGTGGAAATATATTCTGGGGAATCAATCAATATAATTATAATGCCCACTATAAAATCAATATGATATTCTGTACCATTAGATACCAGTTTAAACTCTTACATTATTGTTCAATGTTTAATTTGTTTCTATTTTTTTTTTCTTTTTTTGTGGAGACAGGGTATTGTTATGTTGCCCAGGCTAATCTCGAACTCCTGGGCTCAAGCAATTCTGCCTTGGCCTCTCAAAGTGCTGGGATTACAGGCATGAACCACTGCAGCTGGTCTGTTTCCAATTTTTGACATTACATTTTAAACTAGGAGTTGCAGACATAAATGAGAGAAACATCACTCTGTAAGATACAACAGAGAATGTAGAGACTTTGACAAAAGAGAGAATGCATGTCTTGCAGCTGATTGTTGTCATGTAAGAATAGTAAGCTCACTCTTACCAAATCTTCCACTTTTTAAAGAGAGGCCCAAAATGCATGTATAATTTTCTGGTTTATAACTTTGGATATAGATTTTTTAAAGTACCATGTATGCCAAAAAAAACATGTTTGTGGGTTTGATTTGTACCTGGACCACCAGTTTGTCATGTTATGAATCATGCTGGAGTATTTTATAACACTGTCTCTCAAAGTGAGAGTTTCAGTCCTTTCATGGACCAGGGGTGCTAGGATACGCTTAATGCAAATGAAGCCACAGTGGGAAGAGAAGTGAGCAGTACATACCACATGAAGAATGCTTTCTTTTAGTTTCTCGAGTAAAAGATTGAAGACTTGTTAATAATTTTTTTGGCATGTGCTTACAATTGTTTTTCTGGTGGTAGGGATGAGTTTGCACCAGATCACCTTAATTGTCTTTTATCTAGGTTCTCTCGTGACTTGTCTCTTATCTATGTTGTACTGTGAGGAAAAGTTCAGTTTTACAGAATGACCCGTTGATGAGAGGTGTTACATGTGGCCATGGGACAGGATTTTTTTTTTCCTTGTAGCAAGCTGGCACATGAAGATATCATGCTCCACTTAAATAGAAGAATTACCTCGCCAGTGGTGGCCACTATTGCTTTCAAAGACATATGGAACTGAATTTGGGGAACACTGAACTTGTTTTGGAGTTGTCATTTTTTTTTTTAAATTCTTTTTTTGGCTAAGTTACCTATTGAATGCTCATAATTACCACATCTATTGTCCTTTTTTGTCAAAAAGCTTCACTCCAGTTAGAAGATACCTGAAGGCAGAAACTATGGCTTTGTCAACTTTGACTTCCTCATGGTGTGCAGTGTAAATATACTACTACTTTATTGAGTAGATTCTTAGTACTTACTTGTTGGCAGATTTACTAATAGTTCCTGTACATCTCAGCAAATTAACAGATGATTTAGGTTATTCTAACCCTAACTTTATTTAATATAATAAAAACTTTCAGCATTTATTGTCAGGCCCAGGGCTAGGTAGGCTCCTGAGATAGAGAAGTTCATAAGGGAAGGAGCTCAGAAGGTAGGGGAAACAAAAAATTAGTTACAACACTCTTGCTATGTCTCAGCATCTATAGACATTAACATCAGGAAAAGCTGAGGGGTGGGGGGAAGGAATTTGTGAGGGAGGGCCCTTTGGACAAACGTCACGTTTCTCAGAGTACCTTTTAGATATGGGTGGGAAAATGAGGGCAGGGCAATTGAAGTGGGATAGAAGGGAGATATTTAAACTAACGTCATCCTAGGGCTCCAATCACTGGACACAGGTAATTCTTCCTACACTATATTCATTTATCCATGCAATCACATTCATTGAGTGTTTCCTATGAGTTAGGCAGGGTGCACTGTGTAGGATACAAATGAATGAAGCAGGTCCACAGCGGTTGTCTAGGGGGATAAAATGCTGCACAGGGCAACCTGGATAAGCCTGACATGTTAGGTGCCACGAAGCTACAGAAACAAAGTGCTAAGGAGATTCGGAAAATTTACAGGTCATTTCTGGATGCAGGATCTAGGAAGAAGGATATCCACAGTTCAAAGATCAGTACAATCTTCGTAGCGAAAAAGGGTTGGTTTATTCTACCTCTACCTAGTTCATGCCTCAACATCTTTGACCCCAAAGGATAAAAAGGTGCAAATAAGGGCACATTTTCTTCATAGAATACGTAATGGTGCTTATTTAATGCTTTCCTGTTCATTCCCCGCAGTGATTTCCCTCTTCACTCTCCCCCGAGTCTCACAGAAGGAACTGTTAAGGGAGCGCTTCACAAGCACAAACACCTTTAAAGAGGCGCAGAAAAGAGTACTTGGTGAAAAAGTTAGTATTCTGTCAGGTGACTTTCCTTAAGATTACTGGGCATTAAGAATGAAAATATGTAAACCAGGTTTACGAGCAAGAAAACAAGCTCTTCTCATTTAGAGTTAATCTTCGAACTCAGCAACGGTCAGCAGAACTCACCCCCATCAGGGCGGGCTCGCGGGCGCGGTCCCACCTACAGGCCCCTCCCCCGCGGAGATTCTCCAGCGCCGCCCGTACTCCCGCCCTTGGCGCGTCCCTGCCTTAACAGCTCTGGTTCTGTCAGGACCTCACTCCTCCGCCCCCAGCGCAACCGCGGCCATGCAGCGACGTGCACCCGCGTGTGCGCCGCCGCCGCCCGGCAGAGTGGGCGCCTCCGACATCAGGAGCGCGCACGCCGTGCCGAGGGTCCTGGACGAGCGCGCTCCCGACGCACCGCCTCCTCCTCCTTCCCCCTCCTACTCGGCCCGCCCCCTCCCTCGCCTCTTCCTGCCTGGCCGTCCTTCTCCCCTCCCCTCTCCGTTCCCTCCGCCCTCCCCTGGCTCCAGCGGCGGCGGAGTGAACGGCACCGGCCCGGCCTTAGAGCGCGAGGTGGCGGGTGGGACGCGGGCGCCTGAAGGAGTTGTTGTTTCGGCAGCGCCCGCGGAGACGTGAAGAGGTGAGGCGAGGGCGGCCTCCTCGGGACACGAGGGCGGCCCGGCGGCCCGGATCTACGGGCCGAGGCTGCCTGGGTGTGTTGGCGTCGGGCTCAGCCTGGGGAGGGTCGAGATGGGGCCCCGGCCCGGGACGGGGATGCGGGAGGACCGTGGGAAGGAGGGCAGCGGGCGGGTTCAGGGCTGTCGGCCGCCTCCCAGACGCCGCGATTCTCCCAGGTGGCCGCCCCTCGCAGCTAGGGCGGGCGGGGTCTGCGCCCTTACCTGGGGGCGGGGTAGTGGCTTCTGCGGCCGCCGCCTCCAGCTGTGCCCTCCTGACATTGCTGCCTGGGCGGCTGCCGCCCGCTGCTACGCTGTGGCTGCTGCTGGATTCGCAGTCCCGGCAGCCCTGCGTCCGGTGGGCGAGTGGTTAGAGTATTTTCTCACCCACACGCAGGCTTCTGTACTCTACCGTTTCTCTCCCTCGCCCTTCCTCTTCCTCCGCCGAGCACTTTGCTCGGCTCCTGCTGTTGATGCTTGTGGTTTTGTAGTTTGGGATGGGCTGCGTTCCCGGCAGATCCCTACCTGCAGGGAATGCCCCGCTTCAGAGTTGACCTCCTGAGCCATAACAAACACCTCCCCCCAGCCCCCACCCAGCTTGTGGGTGCTCAGTGTCCTGATAACTGAGTCAAAGTTTCTGAGACTGGGCTGGTACTTTGCACTGATCGCCAACGGTACAGGGCTGGGCAGTGCGTCAGCATGTGGAAAGGGGCCACCGGCTAGCGGGATATGGCCGGGTGCATGGGAGCTGAACTGACGGGTTTCAGATACTAGGCAGTGTGTCCAGGTCCTTGGATCTCTCAGATAGGGTTATGTTAGAATATGTGCCAAAACTTGGGTGGTCACTTGCAAAATTGGTTTCATGCAAGTAAACTGAAATGCCAGCCTTATTACTTTAATGGTAAGGAGAACTTTTGCTTGCCGGACAGATTTCAGCGCAGTTTGGAAAATGATTTTAAGGCCTTTATTTTTGACACTGGAGGGATTTAGGGATTTTTAATACATTTAAATTTCCTTGTGCATAGTGGGAGGTAAGTAGTTGCTTGTTAAAATTCTGAAAACACAGTTTCATGGAAACCTTCTGACTTTTCTTACAGTAGTGTTTATATTTGACATCTTCCATAGAATATCCATTAGTTATGATGTCAGAAGATACGGATGTGAAGTTTGCTTGTGGTCACATTGGAAGTTGATTTTGTTCATGGAAAATACTGGTTCACAAGCTCCTAGTACTAGAAAACTGGCCTGTGATTCATTTTTTCAGTGTAGCGTCCCTTATGAAATTGACAGTGAGATTTCCAAGGAGAAAGACTAGTTGAACTTTATGTATACATTATCATCAAATTGTATTAAATGTACACCTGCTTAAGGGGTTAGCTCTAGACTTTGAGTTACACTGGTGTCTATACTAAATCAGTTCAATAAATGCGCTGATATTATGTATTGTTCATTTGGAGAGAAGTAGATAAAGCAGGGCAGAGTTTATATATTAGCATATTATATAGCCTGCATTTGCTCTGATGTGTATTATTATTATTGTTATTTGGGACGGAGTTTCGCTCTTGATGTCCAGGCTGGAGTGCGATAGCGCGATCTTGGCTCACCGCAACCTCCGCCTCCCGGGTTCAAGCGATTTTCTTGCCTCAGCCTTATGTGTAGTTGGGACTACAGGCATGCTCCGCCACTCCTGGCTAATTTTGTATTTTTAGTGGAGACGGGGTTTCTCCACGTTGGTCAGGATGGTCAAACTCCTGACCTCAGGTGATCTGCCCACCTCAGCCTCCCAAAGTACTGGGATTACAGGCGTGAGCCCGGTACCCGGCCTCTGATGTGTATTATTAAGTCATCTGGGGAGAAGTAGATCAAGTAGGGCAGAGCTTATATGTGAACATGTTATATAATCTACATTGTCCTCTAGAAAGCTGGAAACAAGTTAGTAAGTCTCAGTACTATTGGGGCATATGGTGAATATACAAACCAGCTTTAAAAAGTGTGACTGTAAATGTACGAAGTTTGTTTGTTTGTTTGTTTTAAAGAGACAAGATCTCGCTCTGGCGCCCAGGCTGGAGTACAATGGCTCAATCCTAGCTCACTGCAGCCACGAAGTTCTCCTCACAAGAGATCCTCCCACCTCAGCCTCCTGAGTAGCTGGGAGTACAGGCACATGCCACCGCACCTGGCTAATTTTTTGTTTTAGTTTTGTAGAGTCAGGGGTCTCACCATGTTGTCCAGGCTAGTCTCCAACTCCTGACCTCAGGCAGTTCTTCTGCCTCGGCCTCCCGAAGTGCTGGGATTATAGGCCTGAGCCAACCATGCTTGGCCCCCCCTTTTTTTTTTCACCTGAGTTCTTTGATGGGAATTTCTATATATTACAGTTGTGATGTTCTGAGAATTTTTGTTTCTTTGATAATTGTTTCATGATTTAGATATTTTCTTTTTATCCTGGTAGTTATGATTTTTTTCCTTTGAATGAAATAATTTTATTAGGCATGTGAAACAGTAGTTTTTATGTGATCAGCTCACCAGTTCTAAATTTGTGACTTTTAAAAATCTTGAATTTTTTTCTTTGCCTTAACCCAAGCTTGAATTTGCTCAGCCGCTGTATATTTATTTGAATTCTCAGATGATACAGCATTGAAGCAGAAAGTCCTTTTATCCATTCTTTTGGAGTAATCAAAAGAAGGAATTCTGTTGTGCCAAGTAAAAATATGTGTAGGAGATAGCTAGGCTTCAAGAGATTGACTTTGAAGAGAGTAGTAGCGAAGTAGCAAAAATTTTCTGTATTGAGGGTGTAGAACTGGGGCTGTATTCCAACCTACCATTGTCTTCAAGTGGGGTATGGATCGTTATGACTGGTTAGAGGGGATTTGGAGAATGAGGTTGATGCTGTAATGCTATGGGATTCCCAGGCACAGAGCTTGCCTGTGTCTTTTAATGAGTTCTACATTTTTGTAACTCTTGACTTATAGAAATGGGTCAGCCATTGAGTCTGAGGATGACCAGCAGCCCAAGGCTATTCCAGGTGCTGGTATTTCAAAGATGGCTCAGGGATTTCTTGTGGAGATGATCTGATGAGCATTTTGCCGTTACAAACAGTGGAGGCTGAGAAAGTATGGACTTGAGCCTGAGGTGTGCTAAAAGATACTCGTTTTTAAAGGAGAGTTTTAATGTTGATATTATAGAGAAATACGTTGTTTGACTCCTAGACTTTCAGAATGGGAAATAATTTTGACTTTATAGTCAGTATTTGAATTGGGTATAAGTTTGTGAATTTCAGTGGACCCTAATAAGGAAGAGTTAATGAATTAAGCAGAGCTTTCATCTCTGAACATTTCCTTTTTCTACTTCATTTGCTTCCCATATTGCTCTTATTCAACAGATAGGATGGCATAATTGAGTATAGCAAGTTTATGCGCATGCTAAGTCTTTTTTGTTATCTTTTGGTGTTTTTTGGTGTACTTTTGGGGATTTTCCTGGGAAAGTTCTAGGCATATATTCAGTTGATTTAGAGTTAGATTTGGGCTAAGATTATTAGTATACTTGAAATTCTGAGCATTCTTATTTTCTAAATAGCTTTCAAAATAGAAAACATTTTGCCATTGCTGTTGGGCTTCAAAAAAACAAAACCCAACAGCAACACAATTCTTTATAAATACTCATGAAAAATCAGGTTACAGGCTGTTTTGTGATAGACATAGTACAGCCAAAAATATATTTAAGAAAATTCTCATCCAGTTTAGTAAGCTTAAATAAGAAGAAAATAAGACTTTTTTTAAAAAATAAAAGCCTGATTTTCCCAGAATATGAAGCCTAACTACTGTTTGCTGTGTTGTTTTCCCTCTTGGCTATTCTAAATTCAGCAAGAACTATGCACCCCTAGTCCATGGTAAAAGCTTAGTTGTAGTAGAGGATTCTTAGTAACGGAGGTCTCATTGAGGGATGCAAGGGATTTTGATTGGGAAACATCAGGCATGGAACATTTCCTTTTTACTGCTCTAATTTTCTCTGTACCTGGCTATTCAGTGGGTTGGGAACATGAACACAAATACTAGAATTATCTGGATTTTTTTTTTTATATACTATGGATTTCCTCCTCTTACCCCCTACCTGCCCTGCAACCCATTGCTAAGTGAGCCATTGATAGTAGGATTGTGTTATATCCTTTAGGTATGTAGGGCTGAACAAATGCTAGGAACCTTGGCACTTGGCTGATACTCCATAAACCAAATTCCTGCTCTGTGTAATTTGCCTTCTGGTGATATCAGTAGATATTTGTTACTCCCATTTTTGAAGAAAAATATGAATTGTGGTGAAGAGACATCTGTAACCAAGAGTAAGATTTATCAAATTAGGTAGTATACATGAAAGACATCAGGAGGTTATCTGAACATTTATTAAACTCTTTTGACTGTGACCTACAATAACAAATACATTTTACTTCTTGATTCAGCAAGTGCACACACACACAAAGTTGACAGTTTGGTGAAATAATATTTATCTTTTCAGGGCCCTGTTGAGTTGGCTATAATGGCTTGCAAGACCAGTTGTGCATCTCTCTTCCTATCTAGCTCTATGTCCAGTGACATCATGTTGGTAGCTCAAAATTGGTCATGGTGGGAATATTTACACCAGGAAATTCAGCAAATGGTATTCTCAGGGCTTCCCTCTTCATAGGTAGTTGTTAAACATTTATAGCACCCCGTTGTTTATAACACACATAGATACATTCTGTTATTTCATTTCATTTTTAAAATGCTGTGTTTTGACTTCCAAATTAATTTTACACCCAGCTAATGGATTATAGCCTACAGTTAACAACAAATACAACTAGTTTAGCCTACCCTCTTACCTTCGTAAGTGAAGGAACATACTAAAAGCCTCAAGTCCAAGGTTAGATAGTGAGTGAGTTATTAGCAAAGCCAGGGCTCTGGACTCAATCTGGAGTTGTTTTTGGTGGGCTTCTTTCCTAACCTCGCTTAGTATGTGTAAGGGATTGTGTTAATCAGTTTGAATAAAGATGGACCTTGACCCTGAGGACTTTATGCTTAGGTGGGGGATTAAATATGGAAACATCAACGATAATGAAAGGCAGAAAGTAATGGGTGGTAAGAAGATAAACATAAGGAACTGTAAGAGTTTAGAGAAGAGGGAGAGATTACTTTTAGTTAAAGTAATGGGTGGTAAAAAGATAAGGAACTATAAGAGTTTGGAGAGGAGGGAGAGATTACTTTTAGTTGTTGTTGTTTTTTGACCCGGGTTGGAGTGCAGTGGTACAATTTCAGCTCACTGCAACCTCTGCTTCCCGGTTTCAAGCAATTCTCCTGCCTCTGCCTCCCTGAGTAGCTGGGATTACAGGCGCCCGCTGCCACGCCCGGCTAATTTTTGTATTTTTAGTACAGATGGGGTTTTGCCATGTTGGCCCAGCTGGTTTTGAATTTCTGACCTCAGGTGATCCACCCGCCTCAGCCTCCCAAAGTGCTGGGATTACAGGCGTGAGCCACCGTGCCTGGCCTGCTTCTAGTTTTAAGGATAAGAGAAGAGGTGACATTTGAACTATTGTTTTTTTTTTTTTTTTTTTTTTTTTTTTTTTTTTTGAGATAGCATCTCACTCTGTGACTCAAACTGAGTGCTGTGGTGCCATCACAGCTCACTGCAGCCTTGATTTCCTGGCCTCTAGCAGTTCTTCTGCCTCAGCCCCCGAGTGGCTGGGACCATAGGCACACACCAACATGCTTGGCTCATTTTTGATTGTTTGTAGAGATGGGGTCTCATGATGTTGCCCAGGCTGTTCTTGAACTCCTGGACTGAAGCTATCCTCCTGCCTCGGCCTCCCAAAGTGCTGGGATTATAGTTGTGAGGCACCATGCCCGGCCCCTGAACTATGTTTTTGAAGAATGGGTAGGATTTGGATGTGTGGAAATAGGACAACTCGTATCACCCTGGGCCAAGGGCCAGGGTGATCAAAGGCATACAAGCATGAACAGGGGAAAGTGAGTAGTGAAAGAGCTAGGCAAGAAAGAGTCAGTTAGCACCAGATGGTTCAGAGCCTAGAATGCCAGTTTTCCTTTCTGCTTTTTGGTTTATCTTTCATTTTTGACTCTGGAGTAATCTGGTACTTCTTAACATTTCAGGATTTATTTATTGTGGTTAAAATATGATCCAGAGAGCACCTAAGTATTCTTAGAGTAGAAGCTGAAGGGAAAAATTACTAGTTTTAGAGAAGCAACCTTGAGTTTACCAATCCTAAAAGTGTTGGAACGTAAAAAATATTTTATTTGTAAGGAGATACAGTTTTTTTTTTTTTTTGTTCACCAAATAGCATCACATTGGCTGGAGTAGAACAGGAAGCAGTTTTGAAAGTCTTTACAAGGGCCTTCTAAAATGTGATTTCTGAATGACTGGATCTTAATTTTTGGAGGCAGGTTTAGTTCAGGCAGAAGGGTAGTTTATACAGATCCGCAGCTGAGCTGAGTAGCTTTTAGAATTTAGGGCAGCAAAGCAGGGTATTTTACACAAAATTCATTTGTAAGGGATTGATGGCTTCTTTACTCCAAGAATTTTCTTAGATTTCAGTATTTATGTCTTTAACAGCCTGTATGACTGAAGATGTTTTGAAGTCTTGGATGGAACTTGCCTTATTTCACAGGGGAATTGGGTGCCTAGAAATGAAGGTAAATGCCAGTAAGTTGTGTCTGTTAATCAAATTGAAGTACTGGTAGCAGTTCTCAAGATTTTCTGTCTGCTGATGATTTCACACTTACTGCTTCTAATTACATGGTGTATAGTCGATTTGAAGAAGCCTTGGTTCTCTTTGACCCACCAGTTCTGTAAAGGTAAAAGCCTTCTCAGAGTGTTGCCCAGGTAACAACACATACAGAGACTGTTTAGTAGCTTGTCACGAAAGAGTGTGGAAAATTTTGGAAATGTTGGTAAAGAAGTTGCTATAGTAAATAACTGGTTGGTAAAAAGCTGGGCTACTTCTGCATAGTTGATAAAGAGTTTTTGAGATGAGCCTTGGTTCTAAAATAAATATGAATTGTGTCATTGCCATACTATTTTCTTCAGTTAAATAAGCTCCTAATATGTAAATGTTGTAGTCCTATCATTTTAGAAAGTTTCAGCAGTTTCATATGAACTGTTCCACAACATAGCACACCCCAAACACCACGATAAGAGTTCAAATACGGCATAGCCCAGATGCCTCACACCAGTTAAATGATAAAGTTAATCTTATGTCAGCACAGTGTTTTTTAAAAGTTTTTTCCCCCTCTTTTTTGAGGCATGTTAGTTTTCACAAATTGAGGTTATTAGAATCTTTCCAGATTTTCTACCACCATTTTTTTTGTGTGTGTGGTAAAAAGTATGATGATGGTGTCCTTAAACTATGTAAACATTTGTAAAGATATACACACATACACATAGTGTGTGTATATGTATGTGTAGACCTACATACACACACACATACACATAGTGTGTGTATATGTATGTGTAGACCTACATACATATATATTTACATATCATTAGTTGTTGGAATTTGTGGTGAAAATACACCCACCCATGGCAAATGACTGAAAACAAGTGTTCTGGCTCTTTGAAGACTACCATGTGAAGTATTCACAAATATGAAAGTAATGCAAACCCAAAGGGAGTTTTTTGTATGCCTGATTTCAAGAAAGGAGCACATTTTAAGAGGCAAATATGGAATTCATTCATATACCAGTGAAGAATTTCTCAACTTCTCCTTTACCCCACACATACACCCATTTACCGTCCTCATTATTAGCGGTAAGCAAAATTATGGAACTTTGAATCAGACTTCTACTACAAGCGATGCAAATAAATATTATTTTTAGAAAAAATACAAACTTGTGGTTTTGAGTTATGAAGGTTTAAGAGACACCTATCACTAGTTTTTTTTTTATAAACTACGTGGAGTGTTTTCTGTGCTTCAAGATGTTTTAATTGTCATTGTGAGACCTTTTGCTGAGAGCATTGTATAAAGGCATAGTTGTTAAAATGGTTATTAGGTGTTCTTTGAATAGTTTATTTTTCTGTAGTCAATTTATCTTGCATACATTGATGGCCGGGCGTGATGGCCCACACCTGTAATCCCAGCACTTTAGGAGGCCAAGGCAGGCAGATTGCTTGAGGCTAGGAGTTTAAGCCTAGCCTGGCCAAGATGGTGAAACCCCATCTCTGATAAAAATAAAAAAATTAGTGTGGTGCGTACCCATAGTCCAAGCTACTTGGGAGGCTGAGGCACAAGAATCTCTTGAACCTGGAAGACGGAAGTTGCAGTGAGCCGAGATCGTGCCATTGCACTCCAGCCTGAGCTGCAGAGTAAGACTCGGTCTCAAAAAAAAAAAAAATGAATAGAGTGTACTACTTCACTGAAAAATCAACCATTGAAGGGAGGTTGTATATATATATATTGGCAGACAGTAGGGTTTCTGATGTTGTTTTAGAGTAATTTTGTTATTCAGCAGCTGTTTATCACCAGACCTCATTCATTTATTACTGCTTTTTTCCATTTCTTTTTAATCTCATGAACTGTATTCTTTCATTTTAAATCTCTCATATTTGCCCTGCGGTCAGTGGTCATATTTGGACTAATGTTTTGATTTGCCATTGCCTGTGCAAAGATCTATTACCAAGTTGCATTATCAAGTTGGTATTGAATGGTAATTCAGTTAATGTCCTCTTCTCTCCATTCCTTTTTTCCTTCCGTATTCTAGAAGTTACCCTACCACTAGTGTTAGATTCCTGGCAAAGTTAATGGGAAAATGAAATTAAATATTACTGTTATTCAAATCCTAGGATGCATTTTTTGCCAACACTAATGAACATACGAAATTCTTCAGCATGAATTACACAGCTTAAATTTTCACTGAGGCTAGGCCTCTTAAGTTTAAAAAATTAAAAATTAAAAAAAATTTATGGGGTACAAGTGCAGATTTCTTACATGTATAGATTCTTACATGTATAGATGTGGTGAAGTCTAGACTTTTAATGTACCTATTACCTGAGTATACACCATTCGGTATGTCCATGTGCACCCATTGTTTAGCTCTCATATACAAATGAGAACATGCGGCATTTGACTTTTTGTTTCTGAGTTATTTTACATGTGATAATGTAGGCCTGTTAAGGTAAAAACCATTCTGACATGCATTTTATAGTTCTTTTCAACGTTTTCAATAGCTTTGCTAGATGAAACAGGTTTCTTCTGTTGCAGTTGGTATCACAAACAATAAATGAGCTATCCCTACCATTTGAAAATATAAGATAAAGGTTTTTTTTTTGACACAGAGTCTCGTTCTGTCTCCCAGGCTGGAGTGCAGGGACCTGATCTCAGCTCACTGCAACCTCTGACCTATGCCTCCCAGGTTCAAGCAATTCTCCTGCCTCAGCCTTCTGAGTAGCTAGGACCACAGGCATGTGCCATCATGCCTGGCTAATTGTATTTTTAGAAGTATTTTCACTGTGTTGGCCAGGCTGGTCTTGAACTCTTGAACTCATGATCCACCAGCCTTGGCCTCCCAAAGTGCTGGGATTACAGGCGTGAGTGACCGTGCCTGGCCCAGATAAAGTTTTTTTTTAAAAGATAATCTAGGCCGGGCGCGGTGGCTCAAGCCTGTAATCCCAGCACTTTGGGAGGCCGAGACGGGCGGATCACGAGGTCAGGAGATCGAGACCATCCTGGCGAACATGGTGAAACCCCGTCTCTACTAAAAATACAAAAAAGTAGCCGGGCGAGGTGGCAGGCGCCTGTAGTCCCAGCTACTCGGGAGGCTGAGGCCGGAGAATGGCGTAAACCCGGGAGGCGGAGCTTGCAGTGAGCTGAGATCCGGCCACTGCACTCCAGCCTGGGCGACAGAGCGAGACTCCGTCTCAAAAAAAAAAAAAAGATAATCTAGTAATAGTAGGAAAGAGAAACCACTTTATCAGTTAATCTACTACTTCCCATTTTGAATATAAATTTCATTGTGTTGCATGCTAACTTCATTATGTTCTACCGAGTATTTACTTTTCTAAAGACAGAGCTTTAACAATTTTTCTTTTTTTATCGTGTTTTGGAGACAGGTATCTCTCTGTTGCCCCAGCTGAAGTGCAGTAGCACGGTCATAGCTCATTGCAGCCTGGAACTCCTGGGCTGAAAGTGGGACTATAAAACTGTACCACCACACTCTGCTAATTTTTTAAATGGGAGTCTCCCTATGTTGCCCAGGCTGGTCTCAGACTCCTGGGTTCAAGCAATCCTCCTGCCTCAGCCCTTCCAAAGCATTGGGATTACAGATGTGAGCCACTAAACCCTGCGCAGTTTTTCACCTTTTGAGAATTTCACTTAGAGGAGGATCATAGTAGCTTTTAGACATTTTTATCAGTTGTCCAAGGGTGGAAAAAGTAGTTAAGATGCAAGTAACTATAAACATTTTTGGTTTTGTGGGAGACAGTGTAGGTAGAACATAGGACCTTAATTCTTGATCTGCTGCTGTGAGATTCAGAGAGAGTAAGTGATTTAGACACAACTTTTTTCTCCTCTTTGCACACTAACCGTGAGCTAACACTGAGTGTTTACATGGGGTATTTATTACATAAGAAAATGTACATTATCTAGCTAACCTTCACAGTAACCATATGAGGTAGGAATGATTATAATATCATCTCCAGTTTGCAGATGAGGAAGCAGGATTAGAGAACTTCAGTAACTTACTTAAGATCACATAGCTTGGCTGGGCACAGTGGCTCACGCCTGTAATCCTAGCACTTTGGGAGGCCGAGGCAGGCAGATCACGAGGTCAGGAGATAAGAGACCATCCTGGCCAACATGGTGAAACCCCAGCTCTACTAAAAGTACAAAAATTAACCAGGCATGGTGGCATGTGCCTGTAATCCCAGCTACTCAGGAGGCTGAGGCAGGAGAATCGCTTGAACCAGGGAGGCTGAGGTTGCGGCACTGCACTCCAGCCTGGTGACAGAGCGAGACTCCATTTCAAAAAAAAAGAAAAAATCACGTAGCTTGTGAGAGGCAGTTATTTCTTGCTTCTAAATCTGTCTCACAGTGCCTCTCTACTACTACTCTGTATTGACAATCTTTAAATGGGATGATATTTGCTTTACACGTTTCATAGGGTGGTTATGAGAATCAAGAAGGATAAAGATGTACAAAAGAACACACAGATGTCTCTGGTATATTCATTTTATTGGATAATATTTGAGACACCAAAGAAATCTTTGAAATCTTGTATACATATATTAGTTTGTAATCAGTAATGCTATAAAATAAGTTTAACAGATGAATATTTGAAAAGTTATCTATAAAGACATATTTGGTGTGCATTCAAGGGATCTGTGAGTGAAAGGTAGAGGAAGGCAGAAATGTAGGGATGTATTGAATAAAAAGTGGATCATATGATCTCTAGCAGCCTGAATTCTTTCTGCAATGAGGAGTATATGTAACAGGTGACCTATAAGATCCTTCCAACATCAATAATCTATGAGTCTTTGTTATGGGTTACTTTTTTTCTGTTAGAATATCCTCAAATGAGCTAGATGTGCCCGAAAGAGCTTTTTAATTTTATTTTAGCTTAGATCATCAATAATCATCATTCTTTGTCCTTTTCTAGAATTGTATATATTTAAGGTATACCACGTGATTTTTGCTATACATATACAAAACATATATAGATACAAAATCATGAAATGATTTGTATGTTTTGATATACAGATACAAAATCATGAAATGATTACCACAGTTAAACAAATTAACCTATCCGTCTCCTTCCACAATTTTTAAAATTGTCTGTGGTGTGAGCATCTAATCTGTCTTAGCACATTTTATATATACTATACAATATTAATAATTATAGACATGCTGTACATTAGCTCTCCAGACTTACTCATCCTACGTAACTGTGAGTTTGTACCCTTTGACCTACTTATTCCCATTTACTCTTGTTTCTATGTATCCAGCTTTAAAAAACAAAAAAAGGATTTCTCTGGGTGTGGTGGCCCACGCCTGTAATCCCAGCACTTTGGGAGGCCGAGGCAGGCAGATCACGAGGTCAGGAGTTCGAGACCAGCCTGACCAACATGATGAAAACCCGTCTCTATTAAAAGTACAAAAATTAGCCAGGCATGGTGGCGTGTGCCTGTAATCCCAGCTACTTGGGAGGCTGAGGCAGGAGAATCGCTTGAACCCAGGAGGCGGAGGTTGCAGTGAGCTGAGATCATGCAACTGCACTCCAGCCTAGGCGACAGAGTGAAACTCCATCTCAAAAATAAATAAATAACACTTTGGGAGGTCGAGGCCGGTGGATCACGAGGTCAGGAGATCAAGACCATCCTGGCTAACCCGGTGAAACCCCGTCTCTACTAAAAAATACAAAAAACTAGCCGGGCGAGGTGGCGGGCCTCTTGTAGTCCCAGCTACTCGGGAGGCTGAGGCAGGAGAATGATGTAAACCCAGGAGGCGGAGCTTGCAGTGAGCCGAGATCTGGCCACTGCACTCCAGCCTGGGTGACAGAGCCAGACTCCGTCTCAAAAAAGAAAAAATAAATAAATAAATAAATAAATAAAAGAATAAAAAAATAAAAAAAGGATTTCATATATAAGTGAGATCATGTTGTATTTTTCTTTTTGTGTCTGGCTTATTTCATTTAACATAATGTCCTCCAGGTTCATTTATGTTGTTTCAAATGACAGTATCTCCTTTTTTTTTTTTAAGGCTGAATAATATTCCCTTGTGTGTGTGTATATATATATATATGCCACAAATTCTTTATCTGTTCATCTTAGGAGAGACTCTTAGATTGTTTCCATAATCTAGGCTATTGTGAATAATGCTGCAATGAATATGTGCAGGCATATATCTCTGTGAGGTGCTGATTTCAGTTTCTTTGAGTGTATACCCAGCAGAGGAATTTCTGGATCATAGACAGTTCTATTTTTAATGTTTTGAGGAACTTCTATACCATTTTCCATAATATTTGTGTAGCAATTTACATTTTCAACAATAGTGTACAAGAGTTTCCTTTTCCCAACACTTTGGCCAGCACTTTTCGTCTCTTGTCTTTTTGATAATAGCCATCCAAACAGGTGTGAGGTGATAGCTCATTGTGGTTTTGATTTGCTTTTCCCTGATAATTAGTGATGTTTTCAGTGCTTTTTCATATACCTGTTGGCCCTTTGTATGTCTTCTTTGGAAAAATGTCTCTTCAGGTTCTATGCCCATTTTTTAATTGGGTTGTTTTGTTTTGTTTTTTTGCTGTTGAGTTGTGAGAGTTCCTTATGTATTTTGGATATTAACCTTTTACCAGATATATAGTTTGCAAATATTTTCTCCCAGCCCATAGACTGCCTTTTCATTTTGTTATTTGTTTTGGAGAAGCTTTTTAGTTTGATGTAGTCCTATTTATTTATTTTTGCTTTCGTTGTTTGAGCTTTGGTGTAGTATCCACCAATATCATTGCCAAGGTCAAACAGTATCAGGGAGCTTTCCCCCTGTGTTTTCTTCTAGGGGTTTAAAGGTTTTATTATAGATATTAATGTTTACTTCTTGAAACTATTTTAGCAAACATCATTCTTTAAATGTCAGTTGCACTTAGATTGAATACAAATACATAATTATCTGAGTAAGATGCAGCTATGGTGTTTTGCTTTTCCCCCCCAAGTTAAAAAGATCTTTTTTTTGTTGTTGTTGTTGTTGCCCAGGCTGGAGTGCAATGGCATGGTCTCAGTTCACCACAGCCTCTGCCTCCTGGGTTCTAGTGATTCTCCTGCCTCAGTCTCCCTAGTAGACTGGGATTACAGGCGTGCGCCACCACGCCCGGCTAATTTTGTATTTTTAGTGGATTGGGGTTTCTCCATGTTGGTTAGACTGGTGTCAAACTACCGACCTCAGGTGATCTGCCCGCCTCAGTGTCCCAAAGTGCTGGGATTACAGGCGTGAGCCACTGCGCCTGGCCGTTAAAAAGATTTTTCAGAGGATGGGGTGGGTGAAATGGCTTCCTATTACATTATTACGTATTTGGTTCTTAATGTGTTTCTTATGGCTTCCTCTTAAATTTGGATTTCCTGAGTGTGCATTTTGAGAGGAAACTTAATATCATTAAGTATATGAAAGATCATTTTAATTTTTTGTAGTGTTATAAGTTTATGGCTTTTTATACAGTTGGTTTCATTCTCTGTCATTGTGTTTTTCAACAAGCATTTATCAGGTAGAATATGGGTTTTTTGCTGGAGAAGCAGAGATGAGAGATTGTTGAAGAGCTGACAGTCTTATTGGGGAAACAGATAAATAGAGTAGAGAGTAGCAAAGAGGGGGCACCACAAGATGTGTCTTCAGAAGGATATGTAAGCTGGTCTGGGTGTCAAGTAAGGCTGTCTGGAATATCTGAGTTGATAGAAAGCAAGAGGGATATTTTAGATATAGTATGAAACTTTGAAATAGTAAGTCTTTACCTATCTAGACCCAGTGTCAGTACCTCATCTCTCTGAAATTTTACAAAAAGCCCCCAAATAGTTGTCAATTTAATAAGAAATTCTCTATAAATAAAGCTCTTTAGGCTGTCACTGAGAGTTCATTTTTACTTTATATGTGATACTTAGGGTTTCTAAGGTTGTAGTAGATTAAGGAGGAATAATTTACAAGCAGCAAGGTGCTGCCATGAGCATACTGATAACGAGACAGATTTCTGACAACATGGTAGCAGTGAAGAAATTGGAAAAAAATATATATATATACACACACACATATACACAACTGAATAAGTCATAGATAATACAAGGAAAGCATCCTTGGACAACTAAATTCGCTTTAAGGGTATCAAATGTATTTATAATACTATAGAATAATAATAAAAGTTTGTTGTGCTCTCTCTTACCAAGAAAATATGAAATGTATGTTCTGTATAGTATATATATTACTCAGGATTCTTCAGAGAAACAGAACCAATAGGATAGCTAGGTGTAGATACAGATGTGTTGGAATTGGCTTACACAATTATGGAGGCTGAGAAATCCCATGATAGGCCGTCTGCAAACTATGGAACCAGGGAAACCAGTAGCTCAATTCAAGTCCAAAGGCCTAAGAACCAGCAGAGCCAACATTGTATTAGGTTGGTGCAAAAGTGATTGAGGTTTTTGCAAAATAACTCTCAATTTGAGACTGAAGGCTGAAAAACGAGGGGGCTGCTGATGCAAGTCCTGGAGTCCAAAGGCTGGAGAACTTGGAGTTCTGTGGTCGGAGGGCAAGAGAGACAAATGTCTGAGCTCCAGAACAGGGAGCAAGAGAGTGAATTTGCCCTTCCTCTGCCTTTTTGTTTTATCTTATCCCCCAGCAGATTGGATGGTGCCTGCCCATCTGGGTAGGGGTGGATCTTTCTTACTCAGTCTGTTGATTCAAATGGCAGTCTCTTTAGGAAACACCCTCATAGGCATACGCGGAAATGATGCTTTTGCTAGCTATCTGGGTATCCCCTCGTTTAGTCAAGTTGACAACTAAAACTAGCTATCAGAGTAAATATATGAAGGTATTAAAGTATTTATATTATTAAGATTTTAAAAATATGAACTAGGATGAAAACCAGGGGGTAAACTTAGTACAGTTATCAAATTGTTTTTTTCAGCATGATTGATTTCTAAAAGGCTTTGAATAACCATAGATTTAATTTTCTTATATGTATATGACATAGACCTGCAGATTATGGAATACTAGACATTGTTCAGTACAATATTATATAACTGTAGCTAGTAATTACTTATATAAGATACCGGAGTTATGGTTCTTAACCACTTGGGTACCAAGAATTTTTAGAGAGCATGAACCATGTCATCTTTTTGTTCCGGATGTCATGAAGTTGAGGTCTAAGCATAGATATCATCTTAAAAAGCCTTTCTTGAGACTGTGGTCTCTGTTAGAAACCTCTCATTTGTGCTTTTAAAGCATTCCTATTTTCCTCTTTGTTGTCATGCTAATCACATTGTATTGCAGCTTGCCTGTTTCTGCATTAGACTACAGGCTTTTTGGCTTTTTTTTTTGGGACAAGGTCTCACGATCTTGGCTCACTGTAACCTCCGCCTGCCCGGCTCAAGCAATTCTCCTACCTCACCCTCCTGAGTAGGGACTACAGGCACATGCCACCACGCCCCGCTATTTTTTTTTTCTTCTTTTTTTTTTTTTTTTTGAAACAGAGTGTTGGTCAGTTGCCCAGGCTGGAGTGCAGTGGTGCGATCTCAGCTCACTGCAACGTCTGCCTGCCAGGATCAAGTGATTCTCCCACCTCAGCCTCGCGAGTAGCTGGCATTACAGGCACCCGCCATCAGCCTGGCTACATTTTGTATTTTTGTAGAAATGGAGTTTCACCATGTTGGCCAGGCTGGTCTTGAACTCCTGACCTCAAATGATCTGCCCGCCTTGGCCTCTCAGAGTGCTGGGATTAGAGACATGAGCCATCATGCCCAGCCAGGATTGCTTAATTCTTGTAATAGTCCCGTATTACTAACAGTTTAGCGAGAAGACAGCATTGTTTTAGATTTTGCAAACCTCTATAATGTCTGGCTTCATAGAAGACATACAAATTCTCATATTTGTTACTGCATTCACCCTATTGCAGTATGCTGTTTGGGTTGAAGTATCCAAAGAAGAGCTGATCTCATATGTAGCTTGTAAAGGGAGGAGTATTTTAATAGTCTTTTAAGATAATGTCAATATTTTTCTTTTATATCATACCACAATTCTGCAGTTGGTAGTTTTATATTAAAACTATATTATATTATATTATATTATACAGTTGGTAGTTAGTTGCCATGTGAAATATTATATCACATTAATGAACCTTTTGTAACCTGTTACATTTAAAATACACTGATCTGTCTTGCAGTTTGAATGGATCTTTTATCTATGCATAATTTTGTAACTGGTCATTTGTAAGGCATTGGTTCACTGATTTATGCAGATCTTTACAATATTGGCACATCTTATTATACAATATAAAGAAGTCAAGTTGGGCATGGTGGCTCACGCCTGTAATCCTAGCACTTTGGGAGGCCGAGGCGAATTGCTGGAGCTCAGGAGTTTGAGATGAGCCTGGGCAACATGGTGAAATGCTTTCTCTACCAAAAATACAAAAAACTTTGCCGGGCATGGTTGCACATGCCTATAGTCCCAACTACTTGGGAGGCTAAGATGGGAGTATCATTTGAGCCTAGGAGACGGAGGTTGCAGTGAGCTGACATGGCACCACTGTACTCCAGCATGGGCAACAGAGGGAGACCCTTTTTCAGGGGGGGAAAAAAAAAAGTCGATATTTGTTAATACCGCCATCAATGTCATCAGAAAAGTCTTCTAAGGGCCGGGCATTGTGTAATCCCAACACTTTGAGACGCTGAGGCAGGCAGATCATTTGAGTCAGAAGTTTGGGACCAGTATGACCAACATGGTGAAAACCTTTACTAAAAATACAAAAAAATTAGCTGGTCACAGTGATGGGCACCTGTAATTCCAGCTACTCGGGAGACTGAAGGAGGAGAATTGCTTGAACCCAGGAGGTGGAGGTTGCAGTGAGCTGAGATAACACCACTTCACTCCAGCCTGGTCGACAGAGTGAGACCTTCTCTCAGAACAAAACAAAATCAACAGTGTAAAAGCAGTGCTATTTCTCCACAGCCTTGCCAGCATCTGTTGGTTCCTGACTTTTTAATAATCACCATGCTAACTGGCATGAGATGGTATCTCATTGTGGTTGTGATTTGCATTTCTGTAATGACCAGTGATGATGAGCTTTTTTTCTTATGTTTGTTGGCTGCATAAATGTCTTCTTTTGAGAAGTGTCTGTTCATATCCTTTGCCTACTTTTGATGGGGTTGTTTTTTTCTTGTAAATTTGCTTAAGCTCTTTGTAGATTCTGGATATTAGACCAAAGTCAGATGGGGAGATTGCAAAAATTATCTCCCATTCTGTAGGTTGCCTGCTCACTCTGATGATAGTTTCTTTTGCTGTGCAGAAGCTCTTTAATTAGATTCCATTTGTCAGTTTTGGGTTTTGTTACAGTTGCTTTTGGTGTTTTAGTCATGAAGTCTTTGCCCATGCCTGTGTCCTGAATGGTATTGCCTAGGTTTTCTCCTAGGGTTTTTATGATTTTGGGTTTTACATTTTATTTTTGTATACGGTGTAAGGAAGGGGTCCAGTTTCAGTTTTCTGCATATGGCTAGCCAGTTTTCCCAACGCCATTTATTAAGTAGGGAATTCTTTCCCCATTGCTTGTTTTTGTCAGGTTTGTTGAAGATCAGATGGTTGTAGATGTATGGTGTTATTTTTCTGAGGTCTCTGTTCTGTTCCATTGATGTGTATATCTGTTTTGGTACCAATACCATGCTGTTTTGATTACTGTAGCCTTGTAGTATAGTTTAAAGTCAGGTAGCATGATGCCTCCAGCTTTGTTCTTTTTGCTTAGGGTTGTCTTGGCTATATGGATTCTTTTTTGGTTCCATATGAAATTTAAAGTAGTTTTTTCTAATACTGCAAAGAAAGTCAATGGTATCTTGATGGGAATAGTATTGAATCTATAAATTACTTTGGGCATATGGCCATTTTCACAATATTGATTCTTCCTATCCATAAGTATGGACTATTTTTCCATTTGTTTGTGTCCTCCCTTATTTCCTTGAGCAGTGGTTTGTAGTTCTCCTTGAAGAAGTTCTTCATGTCTCTTATAAGTTGTATTTCTAGTTATTTTATTCTCTTTGTAGCAATTGTGAATGGCCTAATTTGGCTCTCTGCTTGTCTATTGTTGGTGTCTAGGAATGCCTGTGGTTTTTGTACATTGATTTTGTGTCCTGAGACTTTGCTGAAATTGCTTATCAGCTTAAGGAGTTTTTGGGTTGAGATGGTTGGTGGCAGTATAAATTAGTTCAGCCATTGTGGAAGACAGTGTAACAATTCCTGAAGGATCTGGAACCAGAAATACAATTTGACCCAGCAATCCCATTACTGGGTATATACCCAAAGGATTATAAATCATTATGCCATAAAGACAAATGAACACGTATGTTTATTGCAGCACTATTCACAATAGCAAAGACTTGGAACGAACCGAAATGCCCATCAGTGATAGACTGGATAAAGAAAATGTGGTACATATACACTATGGAATACTATGCAGCCATAAAAAAGAATGAGTTCATGCCCTTTGCAGGGACGTGGATGAAGCTGGAAGCCATCATTCTCAGCAAACTAACACAGAAACAGAAAACCAGACACCACATGTTCTCACTCATAAGTGGGAGTTGAACAATGAGAACACATGGACCCAGGGAGGGGAACATCACATACTGGGGCTTGTTGGGGGCTGGGGGGCAAGGGAAGGGAGAGCATTAGGACAAATAAGTAGTGCATGCAGGGCTTAAAACCTAAGGTGATGGGTTGATAGGTGCTGCAAACCACCATGGCACATTTATACCTATGTAACAAACCTGCACATTCTGCACATGTATCCCAAAAGTAAAACAAACAAACAACAGAACAAAACAAAACAAAAAAATCCCGGAAAAGTCTTTTAAGTAGTGTGAGGCTAAGCTAATTTTTTTTTTTTTTTTTTTTTTTTTTTTTTAAAGAGACAGGGTCTTGCTGTGTTGCTCGGCCTGTACTCAAACTCCTGGGCTCAAGTGATTCTCTTGCCTCAGCCTAAGCTGATTTTTGCTTGAAGCTAAGATTTTATCATTGGCACTATTTAAAATTTATCATTGACACTATCAGTTGTTTTCTTCGAAGTGACTGTCTTACCTTGTTCCTTTTGGAGAAAATGTCTTCCAGATACCTGAGTCCTTGCAACTATAGCTTGTCAGTTCGTTCCTCTTTAAAGTAAAAATGGTATTCTATGAAGAAAGTGGTTACTTTAACTTGCTACTCAAACAATTGCACAAGTGCATTTTCTTCTGAAAACTATTATACTTCGGTGTGCAGCACAAATACTTTGTGTATTTCCTACTTTGTCACATAGAATGTTAGAAAGATGTGTGCTTAAGAGGTTGGAGACAGTAATTCTTGCTGTTTCATTGAAAACAGTCTTAAGCAGCACATACACACACACTTTTTAACTGAGCATATATGGTTGTACGGTGACTACCAGTTTACTTTGGTGCTGCTGTTTCATTTGTGTTAAGACACTAACAGTCTTACCCACCATTGCTTCTGCACCATCACATTAGCACAGTGAAAAAAGCAAATAATGTCTTAGTATTATTAGGAAAATTGTTTTGACCTTATGAACTCTCTGAAAGGGTCTTAGGGGACTTCTGGGGTCCATGGACCACACTTTGGAAATAGCTGGAATAGAGCAAGCCCTGTATAAGCCCAGCAATTTGTTGTTCAGTGTTACTTTTTCATCTTATGTATGCATTTAATGTAGAAAATAATACGTTAGTATTATTCAATAATTTGGATATTTGTTAAAGTCTCAGAATACATTCCTTGGAGATAGCAAGAGTATGCTGGAGCAAACATTTTTAAAATAACTTTATTGAAACATGTTTTATAATGCATATTCTTAAGACTCTTCTTCCTAAAAGGAGTAAAGAATTAGTTGAGATTTCCATAAGGGATACCTTTATATCAGTTGCTAAGTTCAGGGTACTGATCCTGTATAAGAATAGATTCCAATTCAGATCTATAAACAACAAAATAGTTTAGTGAAAACACACACACAGGATTTGGAGGTAGCAGAGAACAGTTGTTTTAGAGCCAGACAGACCTGGTTTGAACCCTGACTCTATTGTTTTAACCTTGGGCAAGTTGATGTGACTACACTGTCATTTCTTAGCACCCTTTACTGCTGCTTTATATGTTCTTGAGGTCTTTCATTAGTACTAGAATAATGATACAGTGATAGTGATGCCTGTAATTATGACAAGTGGAAACTTGCTATTTCCTCCATTAACTAAAATTTGAAAACCATAATTGATAAACTTTGCTTAAGTTGTACGTTTTTTTGAGATGAGGTCTCACTCTGTCACCTACCTTGGAGTGCAACAGTGTGATCATAGCTCACTGCAACCTTGAACTCCTAGGCTCAAGGGATCTTCCTGCCTTAGCCTCCCAAATAGCTGGGACTGAAGGCACATGCTACCATGCCTGGCTAATTTTTTATATTTTTTGTAGAGACAGGATCTTGCTTTGTTGCCCAAGCTGGTATCAAACTCCTGGGCTTCAGTTATCCTCCTGCCTTGGCCTCCCAAAGTGCTAGGATTATAGGCATGAACCACTGCACCTGGCCAAATTTTACTTTTATTTTGTGAAAATAGTACCGGGTAGCCTCTGAATAATATATATTTCTTGCTGTGTTTTAAAATTTGGCTTATTTGTGTTCATGTATTCAGTCTTGATAATTTAATATTTCTTAAAACACTTACTCTGTGCCTGGTGCTTGTTTCATGCTTTACCTGCATTATTTCATTTAAGATCAACATGTGAAGTGGGTACTTTTCTTACATTTAATTCACATGAGAAAAGAGAGGATACAGGGAGATTGAGTAACTTGTCCTATATGATATGGTTTATAAGTGGCAGAACTGAGATGTAAACTTTTCTATTAGGTTCTTTTTTTGCTTCAGTTAACACCAGAAAAGTAGCTTAAACTTAGGATGTACATAGATTATACGCCAGTACTAAGCCATATTATTTTATTTTGATTTTTTTTTAAGAGATGAAGTCTTGCTGTATTGTCCAAGTTGGTCTTGAATTCCTATGCTCAAGTGATTGTCTCACTTTGGCCTCCCGAGTAGCTGGAATTATGTGCATGTGCCACTGTGTCCAGTTACTAATCATTTTATATAAGGTTTTTTTTTTTTTTTTTTTTGAGACGGAGTCCCCCTCTGTCACCCAGGCTGGAGTGCAGTGGCACAATCTTGGCCCACTGCAAGCTCCGCCTCCCAGGTTCACGCCATTCTCCTGCCTCAGCCTCCTGAGTAGCTAGGACTACAGGCGCCTGCCACCACGCCTGGCTAATTTTTTGTATTTTTAGTAGAGACAGGGTTTCACCGTGTTAGCCAGGATGGTCTCGATCTCCTGACCTCATAATCCGCCCGCCTCGGCCTCCCAAAGTGCTGGGGTTACAGGCATGAGCCACCGTGCCCAGCCTGTACAAGGGTCTTGAGCATCATCTGTGGATTTTGGTATCCATGGGGATCCTGGAACAAGCCCCCACAGATACCAAGGGACTGTAACCACCATTATTAGTAGGGCTGTGAAGAGAGAGTATGTGTGTGTAAGGTCACTATTACTGAGCATATGCCAGTAAGGGAGACAAACAAATTAAGGGCTTTGCCAATAGAAAGAAGGGAGGTGGGTAGGAACGATTATTTACATAGGTAACAAAGGGTGGCTGCCACTTTGTGTCTTTCAACCACTACTATACTGTACTCCCTCCCTAATTTAAGAAGATATTTTAAAATAAAAAGCATAAATGAGGGAGAAATATAAATGGTAATAAATTTCAGGATAGAAGAAATCCTATGGAGATTTGACAGTTACAGTGGTTAGGTAGTCTAAGTTCTGATGCAGATGGGTAAGTAATACAGATCATGTTAAAAAGCAACTTTGGGATGAATTAATATAACTGTGTTCTCGGTGGACTGATGAGTAACCACTTGCTTTACTTAACCCTAATTCGCGTTGTGTTAAATAATTTGGTTTAGCTGTGTAGTTTCAGGGCTATGGGAAGAAACTGAGGAGATTCAGGGAAAGAAAATGAAATATGCATTAAGGAGATGAAGCGTAGGCTTTCTAAGCTAATTACCAGAATTAGTGGAATTTCTCTGTATGTTGGTAGAGAGAAAATAAGTGACTTTACTAGTTTTCAAGCTTGTAAAATTTCGAAGTTGAAATGGTTCCTGTCTCTCCCACCCCTTCTAATTCTTAGAAGAGGAAATTGAGATTATAATAAAATACTTTGGTTAGAGGTAAAGAACAGCTTTCCGACTGTAGAGGTTATTAAACACTGGATCTTAGGGGAAGAGGGCCAGCTGTAGGTTTCAGTCAAAAGATGAAGTGAAAAGGCAAGACCCATAAATCGTAAATTATAGTTTAAGCAGTGAAATTACAGTTTAAGCCATTTTTGAAGCTGTCGGGACATAATTCTAAGTCTGAGTATTTCCACAGTCAAGCTCCTGAAGGTCCTGCCTCCTAGCCTATCCTCTCTCCCCACTTGAATGAATCTTTGTTAGCGTTTAAGACTTTTTTTTTTCTTTTTTCTTTTTTTTTTTTTTGAGACGGAATCTCGCTCTGTGGCCCAGGCTGGAGTGCAGTGGCCGGATCTGGGCTCACTGCAAGCTCCGCCTCCCGGGTTCCCGCCATTCTCCTGCCTCAGCCTCCCGAGTAGCTGGGACTACAGGCGCCGCCACCACGCCCGGCTAATGTTTTGTATTTTTAGTAGAGACGGGGTTTCACCGTGTTAGCCAGGAAGGTCACGATCTCTTGACCTCGTGATTCGCCTGTCTCGGCCTCCCAAAGTGCTGGGATTACAGGCTTGAGCGACCGCGCCCGGCCGCGTTTAAGACTTTTACTTCCCCCGTGTAAACAGTTCTACAACAGTGTAGAATTTAAAAAATTAGAACTGCAAATATGTGTTGCCCTAAGAAATACATCAACTATTTTGATTTTTTTCATGTTGCCTTTCTCAGTATGGCTATTTAAAGTTTCTTAAGACATTTTTTTCCCACTAAGTTATTTATGTTTATTATAGAAAACCAGAAATAACTTCTGTGAGCATGTTATAATATTTTTCTAAAGCTTTTTCTTTATATGCATGTGTTTCAGAGTTGTGTGACTCTGTAGTTTCATAACAGCATGCATAATAACACTGAGTTATAATAGTTCCCTTATTACCTCTTTCCTATTAGACTGTGAGCCCCTGTAAGGCATATATTATTGTGTTCATCTTTATATACCTTGAAAAATCGATGTACTTCACATAAAGATGAGGCGAGAGTTGTAGATAACAATTTGTATATTTTCTTGATCTATCATTAGCATTTTCTTCCATATTTTATTAAAATGGATGCCAATAAAAACAGATAAATTATTCAACTCACTCTGTTGCCCAGGCCCTGCAGTGGTGAAGATCACGGCTCAGGGGGTGTTGCTTTGTTTCCTAGGCTGGTCTCGAACTTCTGGGCTTAAGTGATACTCCTGCCTTGGCCTCCCAAAGTCTTGGGATTACAGGTGTGAGCCACTGTGTGAGCCACTGTAACCGGCCTAAAGATACACTTTATTTTTTAAAGCAGTTTTAGGCCCACAGCAAAACTGAGCAGAAAGTACAGAGAGTTCCTGCATATCCCCTGCCCCTACACAACATGCACAACCTTCCCCACTATTGGCATTCATACATCAGGGTAGTAAATTTATTACAACTGATGAACCTACTTGACACATCATTTCTTCACCTTAAGTCTGCAGTTTACATTAGGTTTCACTATTGATGTTATACATTCTGTGGGTTTTGACAAATGTATAATTACATGTGTCCACCATTATTAGTATCATATGGAATAGTTTCATGCTCTGAAAATCCTGTGTTCAGCCTATTCCTCCCTCCCTGGACCCAAATTTGTCTTGCCTCAATACTTTTGCCTTTTCCAGAATGTCATATAGTTGGAGTCATAGAGTATACAGCCATTTCAGATTGGCTTCTTTCACCTAGTAAAATGAAGTTACTGTTCCTTTGTGTGTTTTCATGGCTTCGTAGCTCATTTCTTCTTAGCATGGAATAGTATTGCATTTTGTCTGGATGTACCATGGTCTATCTATTCATCTACTGAAGGACATCTTGGCTGCTTCCAAGGTTTGACAGTTATGAATAAAGCTGCTGTAAATATCCATGTGCAGGTTTTTGTATGAATATGTTTTCAACTCATTTGAGTAAATACCAAGGAGTGCAATTGTGGGGTCATATGGTAAGACTGTGTGTGTTTAGAAACCGTCAGACTGTCTTCCAAAGTAGCTGTATTACTTTGTATCTCCACTAGCAGTGAATGAAATAACATCATAAATTTAAATTCACTTAAACTTAAAATGTCCAAAATGAAATCTGTCAGCTTTTTTTTTTTTTATAAGTTAAAACAGAAAGAAAACACTTTTAAGCTCAGGAAATTAACCTCCAGAGTACTTTCAGAATATCCCAGACGAACTGGTGCTTCGCAGATTGATCTTTGCAGGTTGATCTTTGCCTGGGATCTTCCATATAAAACTAAAAAATGAAGTCTTATGGTAGCTGTTCTTGCCTAGAGTCTCTGCTAATAGAGAAGTTTCATGAAACTCTACGGTGTTAATCCCTTGTAAACACTATGGATTTAGAAACTCATATTCCCAGACTAAGACCTAGTCTCTTTATTCATTTCTTCAATTCATAGTAGCCAAAGGTAATTAGATTTTACTTTTGGCAGATGTGTGCTAGCAATGTCTACTTTATTTAAGAAGATGCCCAACCACTAAGTGGTGTGGGAGGTGTTCCTAAAGGTCACTCAAGGTTGGGGTACAGTTGTGGTGGCAACCCTTCCCTGCTTAACTTCGTATTTGCTCTGTAGGGCAATGATTCTTAACCTCTTTGGGTTATAGATTTCAATGAAGTGTTTCTAGGGATAGGAGGAGCCTGGGAGGGATCTGTCAGTGCTCTCTGCTATCCTTTTGTTTCTAGTGACAGTATCTGCGAAATATGGGGAGACCTTAAGAAGCCTTATAATCTTTTAGATCTATTAGGTTGGTGCAAAAGTGATTGCGGTTAATAACTTCAAAATCTACTAGTTAGGGATCATTCAGTAAGCAAGTAAATATACCAGCTGAGATGGAGAAAAGTGTAGGCAGCTTGCTTTGAGAATTTTAGAGCTAAAGTACAGTGAAGGGTAATTTTAAATTTTATTTCTTTTAGAAGGTTTTATTTATATTTAAAATGATTTTTTAGTTTTATTTAAATAAATACGAAATTATACATTCAAATAATTCAAGAAATTTATTTCTTGAAATTTTCTCCTTTATTTTAAAGTGCTGGTTAGTATGTGATAGTTGTAGCACATTTAAAGAAGAATGCAAGCAAAAAGTGCAATTCTACTTCTCCCTATACATTGTTTAATAAGCATATGTCTTTTAAAAAATGAGTTTATAATGGACTGAGTATATTTTGGATATTTTTCTGTGGCAGCATAACACCACATAATTAACTGTCTCCTTATTGTTACATGTTTAGAATCCCTCCTCCCCACACCCCCTTTGAAAGAAATGCCGACATGTGTGTCCTTGTAATTGTATTTTCGTATATTGGCAAGTAGTTTCCTGGGACAGACTTTTGCAGATGGATCCTGGATCATTGTGTACATTTACTTTAAAATTTGCTTAAAGGCCAGGTGCGGTGGCTCACGCCTGTAATCCCAGCACTTTGGGAGCCCGAGGTGGGCAGATCACCTAAGGTCGGGTGTTTGAGACCAACACGGAGAAACCCTGTCTCTACTAAAAATACAGAATTAGCCAGGTGTGGTGGCACATGCCTGTGTTCCCAGCTACTTGGGAAGGGTGAGGCAGGACAATCGCTTGAACCCAGGAGGCGGAGGTTGCGGTGAGCCAAGATCCCGCCATTGCACTCCAACCCTGGCAATAAGAGCGAAACTCCGTCTCAAAAAAAAAGAGAAAATTTGCTTAAAAGTTTTCTTTTAATTCTAACAGAGTTTTATGTTGACTTTTAGTGCTTTTTGGGCGCTGATGCTCAAACTTATTTTGATAAAGATGAAAGATGTTTACCAAATAGAATATTGAACGTAGAAACGCCCAAGGAAATTCTCTACGTAGCTGAATTACAGGTAGATGGTAAAGATGCAAGGATAATCTCACAAAGTTATAGCTAATAATCATTGATTCTGAGTGATATGGCAATGTTTGGGCAAGTAGTTATGTTATTTTAAACTGCTTTCTAGTAAGAAATATAAAGTCAATGCTTTGATTTAAAAAGAATGCATGTGGTTAAAATTTAAACAGTTCAGAATGTTATCTATCTACGGTACCCTTCCACACCAACCTGTAGAAAAACTAGTCAGCTCAGTTATTCAGAGGCTGATTTACCAGTTTGTTATTATCTGTGTACTTTTATTCTCCATATTTCACCTTTTACTACTCAGTTCTACATCAACTAGGATGGACATGTAAAAGGAAAGGGAGAGAATGTGATCATATCTAGTAAATGATGGGTTAATTGAAAAAGTTGTTTAAAGTCAGGAATCATAAAAACATAACATACATACACTTTAAACATTTTACTTTAACTTGAAATCGATGTATACATTTATTTACCAAGATTTTGATGTTGGGCCAAGGCCTTCTGGCATTCTATATCTTGGTCTTTCTTTCATGCACTTCCCCTATGCTTCATTGTAGATTTTTCAGTGTATTTAAAACTTTAAATCTTTAAATGTGGTACAAGACTGTACATTATGTGGCTCTTTGCCAGTTCCTTTGAAATCTACTTATCCTCAGGTTTTCTGTGATAAGTTTTACTGGCTTTTCAGTTTCTTGAACTTGCCTCAGGGCCCTTCCACATAATGTTCCCATAACCTGGAATGATAATTTCTTTAAATCATTGGCTGGCCCAGATCTTTTGAGGTCTCATCTCAAATGCCCTCAGAAAGGCTTCGTAAATATTAGATAATATTCTAGTATAAAGTAGGATAACCCCAACCTCCCCACAAGCCCACTAACATCACCCTTTTCTCTTCCTTCACTCTACCTGCCAAGTGTGGCAAGTAGAGTGAAGGAAGTGAACAGGGTGATTTTCTTTTTCCAAAACTGAAGACTCTGTGAAGGCAAGGGCCGTGTATGTTGGGTTTACCATAGTGTAATAGCCTTTGCTTAGAGTAGTGTCTGCTATATAATAAGAAGCTTAAATATTTGTAGACTTAATCAAATGTTTATTATTTGTATATAATGTGTCAGGTACTGTGGGGGCATTACTTAGTAAAATGCCACTTAGTCACCTCACTGATAGCCTATAGTGCATTTTAAAATGAAACTGTGTACATCCAAGTGTACATTTAATGAAATATGGGACATTTAAAAAGTTCTCAGATGCTAATACTGGAGAGAATAATGCAAATTTACTAAAATAATTAGGACCCTTTTTAAAACATGGGGGCAATGTTGCTTCTGTTTTTAAAAATAGTCATTTATTTTTCATTCACTACCTTGAGAATTCTGATCATCTTGTAGGAAACTTAGAAAAACTGGGAAGGTCATAGGAACTATTATTAATAATTATAGAATTGTTTTCCCCTAAATTAGAGTTTTCTTTGTGACCCTGCATAATGTAGTGATACTTGCTCTCTGGAGAGCCAAATGAGCTTGCAGTATGGAAACAGAACTGGAGCCTAGGTAATTAAAACTAAACTAATATACTATAATTCTGATTGTTATATCTTAAGATCTGTTGGCCTTAATAAGGTGTGCTGGGATAAACAAAAAGGAAGGCATCATTTGTAAAGGTTTTCTCCTTTAATCCCACTTTTGTTTTTGCATGACCAGAAATTCTCTGATATGGCAGGGTATACTTTATATAAAGACTCTGGGCGGTAAGTGTTTAGTGTTTGTCTTTTTTTTTTTTTTTTTTTTTTTTTTTGAGACGGAGTTTCGCTCTGTCGCCCAGGCTGGAGTGCAGTGGCCGTATCTCAGCTCACTGCAAGCTCCGCCTCCCGGGTTTACGCCATTCTCCTGCCTCAGCCTCCCGAGTAGCCGGGACTACAGGCGCCCGCCACCTCGCCCGGCTAGTTTTCTGTATTTTTTAGTAGAGACGGGGTTTCACCGTGTTAGCCAGGATGGTCTCGATCTCCTGACCTCGTGATCCGCCCGTCTCGGCCTCCCAAAGTGCTGGGATTACAGGCTTGAGCCACCGCGCCCGGCCTAGTGTTTGTCTTTATATTAGGTCTGTGGAGTGTGGTTTCTTGATTATGGGTGAGGAATTTAGCCTTTCAAATTCCATTCTCTGTAAAGTGAATTTGGATTTGGTATTTGTATTAGTTGGCTAATTTAATTCAAATCTTTTGAAATTCTCTGTGCTGAAATGATCTTAGAAAGATCAAAATTTCTCTAATAGAAATTATTTTGGTCTTTGAAGTGTGTAAATTTAACCTATTCATAAAACAAGTGTTATTAGCTGGTGTGTTTCTTATACTTTTCTGGGAATACAAAAATGAATAAGGCATGGTTGTTGTCTTAGAGGAAATAATTGTAATTGATGAGATACATATAAATAATATGATACGATAAATGCTAGAGTAGGAATATAAATTATGTAAAGTGTTGTATAAGCACTGTAGAGGGAGTGATTGACTCTTTGGGAGAGTTGGAGAAAGTTTACAGATTTGTTAATCCAGACATGTCTAATTATTAGGATTTTTAACACTTTTGTGTCTTCTCTTTTTCCTGTTTAGCTTTGTACCTTGCCATTAGAACTGTTGAGTGACCAGGTGCATTGTAAATGAGCAATAATATTTTGAAATAAATCTTTTTTCCTGAGCAGTGGGTCTCAACAATGGGCTTAAAATACTCAGTAAACAGTGCTCTAAACAGATGTGCTGTCATCTAGGCTTTCTTGTTCCATTTTTACAGCACAGGCAGAGAAGATATTGCATAATTTTTAAGGGCCCTATGATTTTTGCAATGGGATGTGAGCATTGGATTCAACTTAAAGTCACCAGCTGCATTAGCCTCTAACAAGAGAGTCAGCATGTCCTTCGAAGATTTAAAGCCAGGCATTGACTTCTCTCTAGCAATGAAAGTCTTAGATAGCATCTATCTATCTGTCTGTCTGTCTATCTATCTATCTATCTATCTATCTATCTATCTATCTATCTATCTATTTATTGAGACGGAGCCTCTCTCTCTCTCTCCCATGCTGGAGTGCAGTGGCCTGATCTTGGCTCACTGCAAGCTCCGCCTCCCAGGTTCACACCATTCTCCCACCTCAACCTCCCGAGTAGCTGGGACTACAGGCGACCACCACCACGCCTGGCTGATTTTTTATGTTTTTGGTAGAGACGGGGTTTCACTGTGTTAGCCAGGATGGTCTCAATCTCCTGACTTAGTGATCCGCCTGCCTCTGCCTCCGAAAGCGCTAGGATTACAGGCGTGAGCCACCACACCCGGCAGATAGCATTTCTTTCAGTAGAAGATTGTTTGTTTACATTGAAAATCTGTTGTTTAATGAAGCCACATTTATCAGTTATCTTAGCCAGATCTTCTGGATAACTTACTGCAGCTTCTATTACTGTATTAGTACTTACTGCTTTACTTTATAGTTGCGTGTTATGGAGATGGCTTTTTTTTTAAACCTTGCTTATTGTTTGAATATTTGTCCCCTCTAAAACTTCTGTTGATATTTAATTTCCATTGTGGCAATATTGAGAAGTGTGGTTTTCAGAGGTGATTGGGTCATGAGGGCTCTGCTTTCATGAATTCATTCATGGATTAATGTGTTAATGGATTATCATGGGAGTGAGACTGACTCTTCAAGAAGAGAAAGGGGCTGGATGCAGTAGCTCACGCCTGTAATCCCTGTACTTTGGGAAGCCAAGGCAGGATTGCTTGATCCCAGGAGTTTGAGACCAGCCTGGGCAACATAGTGAGACTCTGCCTCTACAAAAAATAAAAAAATAACTAGCTGGATGTGGTTGTGTGTGCCTGTAGTGCCAGCTGTAGTCCCGGGCTGGGTGACAGAATGAGACTCTGTTTCCAAAAAAAAAAAAAGGAAGAGAGACCTGAGTTAGCATATTCAGCCTCTTTGCCATGTGGTTCCCTGTTCTGCTGTTTTGCTCGGACTCTGCAGAGAGTCCCCACCTGAAAGAAGGCCCTCGGCCCGGTGCAGTGGCTAACGCCTGTAATCCCAGCACTTTGGGAGGCCGAAGTGGGTGGATCATGAGGTCAGGAGATCAAGACCATCCTGGCCAACATGGTGAAACCCCGTCTCTACTAAAAATACAAAAATTAGCTGGGCATCGTGGCATGCGCCTGTAGTCCCAGCTACTCACGAGGCTGAGGCAGGAGAATCGCTTGAACCCAGGAAGTGGAGGTTGCAGTGAGCCGAGAGTACACTATTGCACTCCACCCTGGCGACAGAGTGAGACTCCGTCTCAGAAAAAAAATAAAAATAAAAAAGAAAGAAGGCCCTCACCAGATGCTGCCCATTTACCTTGGGCTTCTCAGCATTCATAACTGTAAGAAATCATTTTCTTTGTAAATTACCAAGTCTCAGGTATTTTTTATAAGCAATAGAAAACAGACTAAGATAAATGATGTGAACCAGCGTCTGCTACTTTCAGACTTTTCTTCTGCGGTTCATCCTTGCTTAAAATTGAAGAGTTAGAGCCTAGCTCTGGAATGGGATTTGGCTTGAGACAATGGTTGGTTTGATGTTCTCTCCAAAGTACTGACACTTTCCACTCAGCAGCAATAAGGCTGTTTCACTTTCTTACCATTTGTGTGTTCAGTGGACTAGCACTTTAAATTTTTTAAAAGCACTTTACCTTTGCATTCAAACTTCACTGACTGGTACAAGAGGCCCAGCTTTTGGTCTGTCTCTGCATTCAACATGTTGCCTTCCTCAGTAAGCTTAATCATTTCTAGCTTTTGATTTAAAGTAAGAGACTTGCAACTCTTCCTTTCATTTGAACACTTAGAAGTTATCGTAGCATTATTAATTGGCCTATTTTAAATATTGTTGTGTTTCAGGAATAGGGAAGCCCAAGGAGGGGGAAGGAGATGGAAGAATGGCTGTTGGTGGAGCAGGCAGAACACACACAGCCTTTAAACTGTGAAGTTCGCTGTCTTAGATAGGTGCAGTTGTGGCGCCTGTCAACTATTGCAGTAGTAAAGATCACTGATCACAGATCACCAGAACAGATAGAAAAATAATGAAAAAGCATGATAAAGTAAAGCACAATAAAATGAGGTATGCCTGTACCTTATAATGGCTTGAAAATTTCTTAAATTCTGTGTTTTATCTCAGGAATGTGTGTGAATTTTGCATTTCATTGCATAGTGTTAATATAAATATACAAATATTTGAATTACTGCCAGAAAAAGAAAAATAAAAATCATTTCCTGTTTGTCTATTAATTTGTGAAAACTGGGGTGAATGAAGAGAGCTGACACTACATACCAAGTTTAGCACTTACTTTCTTTTTCTTAGTATATCCCTGGTATGTTTCAGTTTGTACCTGAAGATGTACGTCACCAGTTTGAGAAAAAAAGATTGGTCAGTCAGATCATGAAACATTGCATTCTTTTTCTCCATCTTATATATAGTATAGTCTTGGGGAAAATTACTTAATTTGAGTCTTCTACCCTCTTAAATTGGGCCAATAATGTGTACCCATACTTTTTTTTGGAGGGGATCATATAGTAACTACTAATTAAACATTTATTAGCTGCTTCCTCCTTTTCCTCCTACATTCCTGTTGCTTTCTTCTTGGCTTTAACCCAGGTCTTATAACTGCTTGGTATGCTTTAATCAGCTTGCTTACTGCCCTGCTGGTTTTTATTAGCCACTGCGTAGAGAATAATTTGAGAAGATGCTTGGGGCATAAGCTGAGACATTCCTGGAATGATAGAGACACACTGACTCAGGAGCAGTCAGTGCACAGGGAAATGTTCAAATTTAGCTCATCAGAATAAGCAAAAGTCTAGAAAGACATCTACATTAATCAGTGGAAACAGGGACCAGACTAAAAATTGGAATTAGAATGTAGGACTGAATGCATTTATACGTAGAGTCTGCTTTCTGTCCCGCAGTAAAAGCAGGTGATATTGACTTAGGTTTTTTCAAAGTGGTTAGAGTATTAGACTGAATGGTCTAAAAATTTCATAGATTGAAGTAAAAGTATGTTCAAGAATAGACTATCTCTGAAATGTTACAATTGAACATAGAACATTTATGTTAGTGGTTTTATTCTGTAAATGATAATACTAATCCCTGTAGTTCTTTTTATGTTGTTCAGTGTGTTTCATTAACTGTATCTGCTTGATCTCAAACCTTGATTATTTCTCTAACTGCATAAAAGTCACTTATCCACCTCTCAGGTTTTTGTTGTTGTTGTTGTTGTTTTTTTTTTTTTGAGACGGAGTCTCACTCTGCTGCCTAGGCTGGAGTGCAGTGGTGTGATCTTGGCTCACTGCAACCTTCACCTACCAAGTTCAAGTGATTCTCGTGCCTCAGCGTCCTGAGTAGCTGGGATTATAGGCACACGCCACCACGCCCAGATAAATTTTGTGTTTTTAATGGAGACAGGGTTTCACCATGTTGGCCACACTGGTCTCGAACTTCCAACCTCAGGTGATCCACCTGCCTTGGCCTCCCAAAGTGCTGGGATTACACGCGTGAGCCACTGCACCCAGCCTCGGAGTTCTTAACAGAGAAGAGAAACAGTAAGTCTAACATGGATCAAAATAAAGTATTGAGCTTCATTACTGGTAAAGGTGAGTTGGAAAATGTGGTGTGAATATTACAGTATTGCACTCCTAGCGAAAAGTGAAAGCCCCCATATGAAAATAGGAGAACAGAGGAATAGTTTTTTCTTTTCAGTGTAATGAGATCTGGCATTGCCAGAGTCCCTTCAGATAAACACTTTGGGCAGGAAACTAGGTAGGCATATCACCATTGGGCTTCAGATGGGCACCTAACAATGCTGTCGTTACTTTAGGAGACAGACCACCACAAAGTGAGATTGATTTGGTTGCTTCAGATCTGGACTGAATATTGTATTTTAATTAGCTATATTAAATAAAACAAATTAACCCTTTTAAATGTATTCCTTCATTTGTAAGGTGGGATTACAGTTATTTGAGTGATGATTGCAAACATAAACATGACTAAAATGCCCAGTACTTTCTGGTTTATAGTAGTAGTTTCTGATTTAGTAAATAGTAATAAAAGGATAACTGTTAACAGTTATTCTTAACAAATCAAACCTTGAAAATGTTTGCATCTTTAAAAATTATAACTGCCACATTTGTTACATTCTTAAATTGTGCTGTTAAAAGTAGAAAACTTGGCTGGGCGCAGTGGCTCACACCTGTAATCCCAGCACTTTGGGAGGCCCAGGCGGGCAGGTCATCTGAGGTCAGGAGTGTAAGACCGATCTTGCCAACATGACAAAACCCTGTCTCTACTAAAAATACAAAAATTAGCTGGACGTGGTGGCACACGCCTGTAATCCCAGCTACTCGGGAGACTGAGGCAGGAGAATTGCTTGAACCTGGGAGGTGGAGGTTGCAGTGAGCCGAGATCATGCCACTGCACTCCAGCCTGGGTGACAGAGCAAGACTCTGTCTCAAAAAAACTCCCAAAAATTGAAAACCTGTCTCCTTAAACTAATATTGTTTCTCTAACCTACTCACTTCAGGAAACAAAAGGCTACAATAACCTTTATGCTGATAATGCTCTTATATTGAAGACTTGACCGTATATAGGAACATTACACAGAATGCCGGGTATAGGTTTTGATTTTCTTGTCAAAATAAAATGTCAGAAATACTCTGCATGTGTTTTGGAGAAGGTAGTATTATATGGGTCAACTGTACATTAGTGAATACCTGTCATTTGAAATAGGAGCTTTTAAAATTGTATATATTTAAGGTGTAAAACATGATGTTTTGATATACATATGCATAGTTAAATGATTACTACAGTAATAGGAGCAATACTTTCAATTTGAGCCAATGTGTTGATATTGTGGAAAAAGTGTTATTTTAGGGCACAGGAAAACATACAGAATATACTGACCTGACTTAAACTTTCTTTGGGATAACTTGCACATAATTATTGTTTAGTAAATATTTGTTGACTGGCCTCTTGCTGTATATTCATTTAGTCAGATACATTAATGAAGATCCTAAGGTACTTCATTAAAATTTGAATATGTGTAACAGGATACTCGTTTATCGATGGAATAAAGTAAGGCTAAAACATACATTTAGTTGTGTTCAGCCTGTTTGATGCTAGAAGTTGTAATAAGGGGCTGGGATTTCTGGTACTAAATAATATTGTTCTTTGGGGAGAGAATTCTGGAGCTTTTCTTGGACCAGTTACTATTTACTGATTTAGTTTTAAAAATGTATATGAAGAAAGTCATTTAAGTATGTGCTGTGTCCTAAGTTGTCTGCATCAAGCCTCCAGCTGTTTAACCATTCTCTTGATAGAGCAAATTGAAATGTTTTTGGCTTATAGAAGTTTGATATATTTTGACAAGATTATGGCAAGTTTGGAAGATCTTATCCTTTTATTTTTTAAAAAACGTTTATCTTATACTGATTTGCCATAGCATCAGGTGTTGCTGAAGTTGTGTGCTAGGGCTTTTATGAAAGGCTGATAATATTTAGCATATTATGTACAAATTGCTTAAATAACCCTGTAAATAAATAAATAAATAATAATTTTAAGGTACTGAGGGAGGTTTTGACTATTGGGAGGAAAGTTACTTGGTGATGTTTTTTTTTAAATGTGAAGTTCAGATGTAGAGTTAACTACTCTGGTTTCTGTGTTGATTATCTTGCTAACAATTTCCCATTTGTTCACTTGCTAAGGCCATTAAAAAAATTTTCCTGCCGGGTGGGGGAAAATCCTGTAATCTCTGCACTTTGGGAGGCTGAGAAGGGAAGATTGCTTGAGGCCAGGAGTTTGGGACCAGCGAGGGCAACACAATGAGACCCTGTCTTTAACTCCCCCCGCCTCCAAAAAAATAGCCGAGTACTGGGGGATGGTGGCATGCACCTGTGTTGGCTGAGATGGGAGGATCACTTGAGCCCAGGAGTTACAGGCTGCCATGAGCTATGATGGCACCACTGCACTCCAGCCTGGGCAACAGGGCAAGACCCTGTCTCTTAAAAAAGGAAAAAAAATCTCATATGCAAAACATAGTTCAAAAGTGGTAATTTTCTTATAAAATTTTCTTATAAAATATTGTTTTTAATCTGAATTTCTTTGCAGAAGCAGGAGAGGATCCATGTCTTATTTTTTGCGTTTAGGAGAAACAATTATTTAGTTGTGAGTTAAAAAGATAACTGGGGAATTTAGTTGGGGGGGATCCTTTGACTTTTTACATTGTTCTTGGGTATTGGTTTACTATTGTAAAATTCCCAAGTGTAAACTTTGTGAATCAAGAAGGGATTGTTTATATAAGGGAGCATTACTATGTTTATACCTGTATACTTACCATCCGGCCCTATTCATAGCTATTAGGAACAGTCAATTTTTATTTTGTATTTATAACCTTTTTGAGATAGGGTCTCATTCTGTCTCCCAGGCTGGAGTGCATTGGCACATTCATGGCTCACTGCAGCCTCAATTTCCTGATTCTCCCACCTCAGCCTCCCAAATAGGTGGGACAACAGGTGTGCACCACCATACCTGGCTAATTTATTTTTATTTTATTTTTTTGTAAAGACGAGGCCTTGCTGTGTTACCCAGGCTGGTCTCAAACTCCTGAGCTCATGTGATCCTCCTGCCTCAGCCTCCCAAAGTGCTGAGATGAGGCGTGAGCCATTGTGTCTGGCCTATTCTATGTTTTTTTTATGGTAGAAATAATTGTTTATTTCACAATTATCTCAGTATAATTTAACTAGATTAAAAGAAAATGCCTCTGGTTAAACTAAACTTCAAATCTTCCAGCAATACAGTAATATAAAAACGGCTTTGGAAAACCAGAATTCATCTTCCCAGCTTACCCAGATAAATGAGGCTATGATGTAAGAGGCTCTTTACCAGTCTTAAGCTTACTGATAGAGTTAGACTGACCATTTTATATATTTGTACTGCTTGGAACTTTTAGACTGTTGGGATTTTTTTCTTTTTTTAATTTCAAGTTTTGACTGTGTCTTTAAAATGTAATAATAGTTACATTTGGGATCCAAGTAGATGACTTTACTCAAAAAATTTGTAATTCTTAGTGGGATTTGGTTTCAGGATAAAAATATAGCTCAGTATAACTATCTGGAGCTTTTTTTTTTTTTTTTTTAATATGTCTGTCTTTTATCCTGTGTTTATAAAAATCAATAAAGTACAGAGTTGAATATTGTTATTTTGCTGACTGAAGTTGTAAAAGCCTTGAGTATTTGAGTTCAGTTAAGACTGATTTTAGTGGTAGATATTTTCTTTTTTTCTTCTTAACAGTGTCAGACTATGAGGGCTCTTCCCTGAGACTTTGACTGTCATTGTTATTGATTAAATTGGTAAGTGAAAATTAAAAATAAACTTCTCAAATAAAATAATGAGTTCTCATTTGTTGACTTTATTTTCTTTTTTGTTTGTTTTGTTTATATAGAAGCTGCATGCTTTGTGACTTGCAGTGCAACTTAAGGAACCCAAAATAAGGATTCTGTCCAACCTCCTTCAGATGGGTACCTTTTTTTTTTTTGAGACAGGATCTCACTGTCACCCAGTTAGGAGTGCAGTGGTACGATCATAACTCACTGCAGACTTGACCTCGTGGGCTCAGGTGATCCTCCCACCTCATCTTCCCAAGTAGCTGGGACTATAGGTGCATGCCACTATGTATGGCTAATATTTTGTATTTTTTGTAGAGGCAGAGTTTTGCTGTGTTGCTGGTCTTGAACTCCTGGGCTTAAGTTAACTGCCTGCCTTGGCCTTCCAAAGTTCTGGGATTATAGGTGTGAGCCACCATGCCCGGTCAGATTGATACTTTCATTTGTGGACTTAACACATGTGACTAGTGCTGTTCCTTTAATTCTTATGTTTTGGGATATTCTCATTTTTATTTTGTATTCAAGATCAGGAACCTATAAGACAACTGATTTGCTTTAAGAGACTAAACTTTATTTTGGGGGAGTTGGGAAGAATTGTTTGGAAGTGCTGAAATTTTTGTTTTCCTTTATGTTTAAAGAGGTCAAATAATCCACAAGGTATATGTGGTGATTTGAGAAGCTGCAGGGACACTCCATTGTTGTAGGTATTAGGGGCCTGAGGAAGCCACAACTTTAATTCATCTCTAAATTCTCAGCTTGTGGTGTTAAGTACATAGTAGACTTCCAGTTAGTGTTTGAATGAATGAATTCATGGTAGGCACATTAAAAAAATATTTGGCATCTTTTGGGTAAGTATTTAATTATTTTTCTTCTATTTTTGGGTCATCTTTAGAAATTATGATACATCATAGTTGCTCCATTTTCTTAAAGTTAGGCTGATGTGACTAGCCATTTATATGGTTTGTTTTCTGAGTTCTGCTCTCCTGGAAAATTATATGTCTCTGTTGGAGTTTTTATGCGCTTCAGTAAAATTTACTAGTATTTTTTGTATGTTCCGTATATATCATAATTTTATTGTTACATACCTGCTTTATTGATATTTTATCATAAATAGGTTTCTGTCACCCCTGTTTGGAGGAGGGTAATGAGATACAGCTGATCTAAAAGAAAATTACTGAATTAGTATGTTTTCTATCTGGCAGGCTTGCTTAATAAATTTGATATTATTAATTGATTTATTATAAATTGATTAATTTATTAATAAAATAGGAGATAATACTGATTATCTCCTATCTTCATAAGAAATGTATTTAAAAAAATTTTTAGAAATGTCTAAAAGTAAGATGATTGATTTACATTGCGGGGGGGGGTTTCTGTATTCTATTCATAGGTAACTAAGTAAAGTATGAAATTCCTAGAAAACAGATACTGTTTTTAGGCGAAGGTTAATTATGTAGCTGGTTGAGATTATTTCTACAGTTTCAGGGGCCCTGGGGAGGAATTCCAGTCACTTTCTTATTGTCTTGCTAGCCTGAAAGTCTTTGGATGGGACCACATAATCTGTCCTGGTAGTGGTGAAGATAGGGATTTTACTTAATGGTCATGACTGCAGAGGAGACCTTGCCTTTTTCCTCTGGGCAGATAATGTCACTATAAAAAAATAGGAAATAATATTTGTCCCGTGAGTATAAATAATTGCATGTGGTATAAGAAAGGCAAGTTAAGAGAGTTACGTATTTATAAAACATGAAACTATGAAATGTTTTTTATTATAATTAAAAATATTTGTAAATATATTTATTATAAAAACATAATTAAATGACTAGCACTATTTTGTGTACTTAATATGTCCTAAGAGTTCTGTTATTTTTCTGAAATTGCTTATTAGTTCTAATTGTTTTTCAGTTGATACTTTTAGATTCTAGTGGCAATTTGCACATTAATAGTACTATAATGGTACAAAACCAGCAATGTTTTGATATATAGTATTTTCATTTTTATAATTTCAGCAGCTTGTGATTATACTTTTGATGTCTTTATTGTCACCAAGTGTATAGTGCTTTTTAATTTCATTCAACACATATTTATTTTAATGTGTGTCAGGCACTTGTTTAGGTGCTGAGGATGCAGCAGTGCATGAAACACATCTTATGTTCTACTCAAAGCTGGGGAATGTTGAACAATAAGTGAGCAATTAGAATCCCCTCTACTTGATATAAACTGTAATTGATACTTAGTTTTATTATATTTTAGTGAGGGAATATATCCTAAGCAATCTCTATGAAAATTATTAAAAGTTTTTTTTTTGTTGTTGTTGCTATTATTTTTTTGTGGCTGAGGGTATGATCTCTTTTGAAAATGAACCTTTGTGTTTGGTTAAAGCAATAGCTCAATATTTAGGTATATACCAGTTAACCATAAAAATTAAATGGCACTTTATATATCCTCATTTCTTATGCATTTGATTTGTTAATGACTAATTTTTCTTCTGCTTGAATTGTGTTATCTGTCAATTTTTTATTGTTTTTGAACACTTTTTGCTGTATGTGTTTGATATTATGCTATTTGGTATATAAAGGCTTTTGACTAAGAGAGTTTCAGTTTGGCTTGTATTACTTATCAATATAAAAAGACCTGTTTGTTCTATTTAATGCTTTTGGCCAGAATCACCCTCTGATACTGAATCTGCCAATTTCAGTATCTTTTTTGTTTAATTTGCCCGATAGTGATTTATACTTTAAAAAAACTTGGCATGTACGTTTGTTTTAGGCATGACTCTTAGGAGCAGTGTATATTGGGTTGAACCACGTGAAATTGCCATTTAAAAATTTTATTCTTTAATTGACTTATAATTGTACGTATTTATGGGGTATGTAGTGATGTATGCTACATATAATGTATAGTGATCAGATCAGGTAATTAGCATATCCATCATCTCAAACGTTTATCCATTTCTGTAGGTCAGAAAATTTCATATACTGGCAGTTTCATATGGTTCAACCTATGGATAGTCATCATTTTTTTCTAGTCATCATTTTGACCACATGTGAGAATCTTTTAATAGGCAGTATAGATATCAGTAATAATTAGCATTTATTGAGTACTTATGCGTGCTGTTCTAAGAACTTATGGCAACTCATTTTATGTTAACAACAATCCTATGAGATGGGAATATTTATCTTCCATCTGAAAAAAATTAAGGCATACAGAGATCAAGTTATGTGTTCAGGGTCATTAAACTGATCCATGTAGAAGCCATGATTCAAAACCAGGCATTCTTAGTGCCCAGCTTGGGGTCAACACTGACCTGCTTGGCTTTGGTACCTCTTTACTTGCATTTGTACTAAGCACTCAGTCAGTAGTAACCATTTTCTTCTCCCTTGTGGTAATTAATGGTGGTGGTGGTAGAGAATCTACAGGATTAGGCTTCAGTTAATTCTTTTCTTTTCTTTTCTTTTTTGGAGATGGAGTCTCGCCCTGTCGCCCAGGCTAGAGTGCAATGGCATGATCTCGGGTCACTGAAACCTCCGTCTCCTGGGTTCAAGCGATTCTCCTGCCCCAACCTCCCAAGTAGCTGGGATTACAGGTGTGAGCCACCACACCCAGCTAATTTTTTGTATCTTTAGTAGATATGGGGTTTCACCATGTTGGCCATGCTGGTTTCAAACTCCTGACCTCATGATCTGCCCACCTTGGCCTCCCCAAGTGCTGGGATTACAGGCATGAGCCACTGCGCCCAGCTGGCTTCAGTTAATTCTAAAGCCTGGAACTGTCAGTAGGATTTTAAATCTTAGAGACCAGTTCTGAGAAAGTGACTGTTAGCTCTGTGTTGCCCCCAGGAAAAGTGCTAAGATTGTTATCAGTTACCTGACACCTGGTGGGTCGGCATGCCTTAGCCACAATCTCTTGAATAGTCAGGAATGTCTAAACAGTTGTAAGAAGAAAAAGCAACAGGAAGAGACAGACGACAGATAGGTGGTTGCCAGGAGCCGGGGTAAGGGGGGAATGGGTAGTGACTGATGGTGGGCACAGGGTTTGCTTTGAAATTAGATTGACACAAATTATTATTTTCCAGTGTATAAAATCAGGTTTTTCAGGAAGTCTTTACGTTGAATCACGAATTATTTCACCCTAGTACGGTGTAATTGATTTTATTGTTCACTGTTAGTTCTTTATAGACTAATTTCCCCCTCCTTGAGTATTTGTTTTAAAATTTTGGCTCTTTCTTGGTAACCTGGAATATATATTTGGATAATTATTTTCAGGAAGAGTATGTAATATGAGTGATCTCTTTTCTGAGTTCTTGTCTAGTTGAGAAGGACTTGATTATGTACCTGTGCAGGTGTGGGATTCTCAGATTTTGATCTTTATGTTTCTCCCTGGGAAAGTTTAAGGGTTGTTATAATCTGGCTTTTAGTTTTCCAGAGGAAAGGGCTAAGTCTGAGATTAACTTGATTCCCCTTGGCCCTTCCCTCCATTTCTCCTTTTTCCCTCTTTGTAGATAATCTTTTTTGATTTCTTGTTTTTTGGTAGGATTAAAACATGTTTTTACTAGGCTATATTTAGATATTGGCATGTTTTAATTAATTTTTCCCTATATACTCAAACTCTGTACATGTTCTGATTCAGATTTTTCTTCAGTTTAGAAAAAATTCCTTCTAGTACTGTTTTCGAGAGTGTAATATGTTTAACACCACAGACTGAGGAGCCAGATTGCTTGATTTCCAATTCCTGTTATGATACTAGTGACTTTGGGTCACTAGTAGGGTTCTTAAGTTTTCTTTTTTTTTTGCTTTTGAGACAGTCCCGCTCTATTGTACAGCCTGGAGTGCAGTGGCGTCTTCTTAGCTCACTGCAACCTCCTCCTCCTGGGATCGAGTGATTCTCCTGCCTCAGTCTCCTGAGTAGCTGGGATTACAGGTGCACACCACCATGCCTGGCTAATTTTTTTGTAGTTTTAGTAGAGACGAGGTTTCACCATGTTAGCCAGGATGATCTTGATCTCCTGACCTCGTGATCCGCCCGCCTCGGCCTCCTGAAGTGCTGGGATTACAGGCGTGAGCCACTGCACCTGGCCTGTAGTTCTTTTTATTTTCTGATTGTGGAATTATTTTATTTAGATTGCCTCTTTTGGATATGATCTCCGTATTTTTCTTTCCTCAGCATTTATATTTCTTAATCCTTTTATTCTTTCTGGGAAAATTTTTTGAGTTTTTAATCTTTTTTCTTTTTTTTTTTTCTATTTACTGAAATATCTGATCTGCTGGCCAGTTCTGCTGTTGTTGTCATATTATTTTTTATCTGCAGTTTCTCCAAATCTTAGGTTGTTGCCCATCATAACTTCCTGCTCTAGTTTCTTGTTTGTAATCTTCTCTTGGATTGTCCTGAGAACATCAGTTGGAAATTTTATAAACATGTTTTCCTGTATCTCATAGTAAATCTGTTTCTGAAGAAATTTGCATTCATTGTTTAGGCTAGTATCCATAATTTGAATAAATGGTATTTTTTTGGACATCAGTTTTGTCTTCTGCTCATTTTTATAGTGGAAGGTCTCTGCTAGCTTGGTATTAGTCTTAGCATAAGGTAGAATTTGAGATGTTTTATAAGAAAGATAGATGTAGATCATATTAAATCTTTGATTTAAGAAAAATGAAAGATGGCAATATTTCTTGAAGCCCCAGGAATGACTGATCTGGGATTCATAATATCACAAAAGAGAACAATAAGTGATAAACATTAATATTTATTTAGCTTTTTAAAATGTGCCAGGCACTGTGCCTAGTGCTTTACATATGAATTATATCCTTTACTCTTTCTCAGCAACTCTATGGTAGATACTGTTTTTCCTGTAAACTTAACGAAGTTGAAGTTTAGAGATTTACTCATTTAAGGTCAGGATTAAACCTAGGTGTGTCTGACTCAGGCAGTTGACTGTCAAAATAGTTAGGTTTTAATGGCCTCTTGTCAGTATCCCAAAGGGCTTGAACTCTTGTAAGTAGGTTTAGTTCCAAAATGATACACTGCCCAATCTTAATCATGATGGTCAGTAGAAGATGTGTTTAGATCCCTCTTGGTGAAAGGAGCCCCCAAGTTTCCATGTAATATACTTGGAAAACCACAGAATTTGTTTCCTTAATTTTGCTCATTCACAACCCCTCTGTCACACTGCTTGATTCTTCTCTGTTTCTTAAGCATTGCACAATACATCTAATCTCTTGTTTTTAAAAAGTCTCTTCTGCCTGGCCAACATGATGAAACCCTGTGTCTACTAAAAATACAAAAGTTAGCCGGGCGTGGTTGCGGGCGCCTGTAATCTCAGCCACTCGGGAGGCTGAGGCAGGAGAATTGCTTGAACCGGAGAGGCAGAGGTTGCAGTGAGCTGAGATTGCGCCATTGCACTCCAGCCTGGGTAACGAGAGCGAAACTTCATCTCAATTAAAAAAAAAATCTGTTATGGTCTGTGTTATGTAGATATTCTTGGAGTTCTGGGCATGTAGCTGACACCTTTTCACGAAGTGCAGAAAAACCCATTTTACATGAATGTGTTTTCAGAGTCAACCATAGTTCCTATTACAGAAGATAGACCCATTAATTATTGGTTGTGTGAATGTTGTATAAATTAGATAAGGAGATTACATATCATACTCCTCTAAAATGGGCATATTTGAAGTAGTTGGGTGTATGTATCATGATCAGCTGGAAATCTTTTTCAAAATACAGATGTTTATTATGACTTAGAAACACTGTTCTAAGTTGATTATATTTGGAGACTGTAAAAGTAATTGAATAGTTTTTGGTCAATAATTGCTATTTTTCTTGATTTTTAAATATTCATGCTGTAATGATCAAAATGTCCAAATTCATAGCGTATATGGTTTAGATCTAGTTTATAATATACAGAGAAAGGCTGTCAGGAGTTTCTTGAGGTAATGAATACATTATTGTCTAGTTCATTTTGGAGTTATTTACTGTACTAAACCAGCCTTACAATGAATTTGCAGATTTGTGTTATTGCTCTCGGCTTTTAGAGAGAGAAGGACACACAGTAAATAATCCCTAAATTCAGGGAGTTGACTTAATAAGAGTAAGTTGAGAATAGCTGAATTTTTAAGCTCTTTGGATTCTGGGTTAGTATTTTGATTTATTTGATTTAAGATGATTGTTGAGGTTACATGAAAATAAGTCTTTCCAAAATGAAAATATTTTTAGTAATCAAATGAGGATTTTCTGATCAGCAACAGGGTGCATTGGAAATGAGATTTTCTGATCCACAGCAGCATGGATTGCACCTGTACTGGAGAATTGATGTAAAGTAATACTTAAAAGTTTATATTACTGGCCAGGCACCTTGGTCATCAAGAGTGAGTGAGTCCAATAACTCGTAGGTGTCTTGGCTTGTGAGGTGTCCCTGCCAGCATTAATGGGAAAAGAGATGAGGGCCGGGGCCGGGCACAGTGGCTCACTCCTGTAGTCCCAACACTTTGGGAGACCAAGGCAGGTGGATCACCTGAGGTGGGGAGTTCGAAACCAGCCTGACCAACATGGAGAAACCTTGTCTCTACTCAAAATACAAAATTAGCCGGGCGTGGTGGTGCATACCTGTAATCCCAGCTACTTGGGAGGCTGAGGCAGAGAGTTGCTTGAACCTGGGAGGTGGAGGTTGCAGTGAGCCAATATTGCGCCATTGCACTCCAGCCTGCGCAACAAAAGCGAAACTCCGTCTCAAAAAAAGAAAAAGTTCTTATTAGCGAGGAAAATTAAAAAATTCAGTGTCTTCAATATAAACACTTAAAATTATGGCATATGAGAATTATGGACATATCAGACCTGAATTTTATGTTATTTTACCCACTTGACCGGGAGGGTCTTGAGTCATATATTTTAGTGGAGGCAGTTTTATTCGTGTATTTTTTTATATTTTTTAAGACAGGCTCATGCTCTGTTGCCCAGGCTGAAGTGCAGTGGTGCGGTCTCAGCTCACTGCAACCTCTGCCTGCTGGATTCAAGCAATTCTCCTGCCTGAGCCTCCCGAGCAGCTAGGATTACAGGCGTACACTACCACACTCGGCTACTTAGTAGAGACGGGGTTTCACTGTGTTGGCCAGGCTGGTCTCAAACTCCTGACCGCAAGTTATCCGCCCACTTTGGCCTCCCAAAGTGCTGGGATTACAGGTGTGAGCTACCACACCCGGCCCATACATTGTTTTTCAGTTCTAAAACATTCTGTTTTAAAAGATCAGTTGTTTTGTTATTTCCTTAATAGTGTATTCCTTCATGATTATGAGAGCCAATTCAATATCTCTAATGGTCTTTTGAAAATCTTAAATAGGGCAAATTTTATTCTGGGTTTCCATGACTCACAAATCAGTGTTGATGGTTCTTGTCTCCCCTCCCTCTTAATGTGGTTTGGCACAATGCTTCAGGGAAATAACAGTGAGGGTGATTGAGGGAAAATTGAAAAATCCATGAAGGAAGTAATAGCTATTCTTAGAATTATTGGCTCTGAAATAATACTTTCTTAGGTTCTCTTTAGTCACGATTACTCATAGGAAACAAATATGAGGTTTATGGTTTTAAATCCAGGTATTTCTTTAAAGAGAAAATAAATGTTAAAGAAGTCATATTCCATTGTTTTCATTAAGATTTGAGATTTTTGTAACAAGTTAGCGTAAAAGGGAAGTAAAAATCAAATAAGCTAAAATAAGTACCTGAGATGTCTTTTTTTCCCATGTTAGACAGATAATGTACCAACGCTGTAGCAAGGTTTGAGGGAGGCACATCTCATATGTGTGTGAAAACCCAGTTATCACGCTTATGAACTACAAAAGGATCTATATAAGTTCTTATGTAGGTGTTAACTAACAATCTGGTGTTCCTAAAATGTGAAAAGCATATATCTTACTCTTTGGCAAATTAGCAAAGTAAGCTGGCATAACAGCTTCTATTCCTGACAGGAAAATTTTATACCTTTTTGTACTTGATTATTCCATTAGATTATTATCTACAGTTACCTGAATGTGAATTAAGAATTTAAAAGAAATCTATATATGAGGTAGATGGATGGCTCCCAGAAAACATGTATGTACAGATGTTTTTGCCATAAACCTATGGAATAATCATATTTTACTAGAGTAGATTTAATCACTTGGGGACATTGTTGAAACTGCTTCCAGAGGTGGCACAAGTTGTATTTTGAAGGTTACAAATTTTGTTATCTTTAGTTTATGCCACTTTAATACTTCTAAGGTTTACATTTTCTGTGCTTTTTTGTTTACTTGACATTTCTGGGATTGAGATTGTGTTTGTTTCCTGCTATATTTGTTTTCTAGTCACATTGAACCTTGTTTTTCTAATAATTATACTGCAATATTATTTGATACATACAATTTTAGCTATGTTCTCTTGTCCCTGTGGGTATTTTGCATTTATATAAATAACCTTTATAGGATAAAGTACAGTATCTTTTATCTTGAAAAACGGTGAAAAACTTTTCCAGTGTGTCCCCATTTGGTTCCAGTTATCCACATTTGAAGTCACTGTGGCTTCGCCTGTTTAAACAAGTTTCTTTTCTTGTCCCTGCAGTAGCAACCACCAGGGCCATCGTTTTACATGTCAATTTCTTTCATTCAGAAAGAGGTGTTCACTTTGGTCATTAATTTTTTAGTCTGCTCCTATCATTATGGTAGTTTATAGAAACTATTTTTTAATTTTAGTTTTATTTTTTCTTTTTTTGTAGAGGCAGAGTCTCACTCTATTGCTCAGGCTGGTCTTGAACTCGTGGCCTCAAGCAGTATTCCTGCTGCAGGCTCCCAAAATGTTGAAATTACAGGTGTGAGACACCACACCCAGTGTAGAAATGGCTTTTTATTTATTTATTTTTTTTTTGACGGTCTCCTGCCGCAGCCTCCTGAGTAGCTGGGATTACAGGCACCCACCACCACACCCGGCTAATTTTTGTTTGTTTTAGTCGAGATGGAGTTTCACCATGTTGGCTAGGCTAGTCTTGAACTCCTGAGCCCAGGTAATCCGCTGACCTTGACCTCCCAAGGGGCTGGGATTACAGGCGTGAGCCACCGCACCCGGCCTAGAAACTATTCTTTAGCTGTGATATGTACTTTATTCTATCATCATTTAATTTATTTAGATGCCACACACTGTGCTAGATTCTAAAGGGAATGTATGCTTGTATTTTTCTTTTTTTTGTTAAACTAACTTTTTTTCGTGCTTTTATTGGATTTTTTTTTTTTTTTTTTTGAGACAGGGTTTCACTCTTGTCACCCAGGCTGGAGTGTGATGGCGCAATCTCAGCTCACTGCAACCTCCGCCTCTTGGGTTCAAGCAGTTCTCCCACCTCAGCCTCACGAGTAGCTGAGATTACAGGCGCCTGCCACCACACCTGGCTAATTTTTGTATTTTTAGTAGAGACGGGGTTTCACCATGCTAGTCTTGAACTCTTGACCTCAAGTGATCCTCCCGCCTCAGTGTCCCAAAGTGATGGGATTACAGACGTGAACCACCGTGTCCGGCCTTACTTGGCTTTTTTATTCTTTTTATTTTGGCAAATTTGAAGCATATACAAAACCAGCGAGACTAATATAAATATTCCTGTCACCTTTTGCCAACTTTAGCAATTACCAAATAAGGAGCAATCTTATTTCCTCTATGCCTCTATGCCTCCCAGTTCTACCTTAGATTATATGAAGCAAATCCCACACAGTCACATCATTTAATATGTAAATATTTCAATATGCACTGCTGCAAGGACACCGTCATAACCATATCACCATCCTCACACTCTTAAAAATGTCAGCAGTAATTTCTTAAAATCATTATCTAGTCTGTGTTCTTTGTTTTTCTTGCATAGATGGGAAATTTGGAGAGGAAATCTCAACATTTTAATTTACTCTTCCTTCTTTTAAAAATTATCTTTTGGTGTCTCATATCATAAACCTTCAGAAGTTCAAGTGTGTACTGGTGAGTTACTCAGTTGAAAGAAACCCATCAGTCTACTTATAGTGTTCCCTCAATGGCACAGTCCTGATCGGACTGTGGAGTACTGGGTGGCTCCTGGAGTTTCAGAAACTTCTAATTTACTCATCTTGGAATTTATTTGTGCAGCAAATATTCAACTGTCTGCTCTATGCCAGGTGTACTTCTAGGTGCTTGGGTTACGTCAATGAATAAAACAAAAATCTTTGCCTTTGACAATGTTGTATTCTAGTGACAGACAGTAAACAGTTAATATACTACAAAAATAAATTATATGTCAGTAAATAAGTGCTCTGGCAAGAAAGAGTAAGTAGAACAGAATAAAGGGGGAAATTGGAATTTGGTGGTGGTGGGAAGCAGTATTAAATAAGGTGAGCATGATAGGTCTCTCAAGAGGATGAGATTTGAGCAAAGGTATGAATAGGAAACTAAGGTTGGTAGTCAGGCAGTTATCTGGGAGAAGTGTTGGTTGTGATGGAACAGCCAGAGCAAGTACACCAGGGTTGTTTGAGGGAAAGCAAGGAGATCCTTTAAGTGGAGTTGAGTAAACAAGGGGGATAATTGTAGAAGACAGGTTACAGAGGTGAGGTAAAGTGGAGTCAGGAGAGTAGTGAGGTGAGGTAGTTTGTAGTACCAGGTGTGTAATGCTTTTGAAGGTCATTTGGCTTTTATTCTGAGTGAAATGGGAGAGTCATTGGATGGTTTTGATCAGAGCAATGACAGGAACTAAATTGAAAAGATCACTCTGACTACTTTTTGGAAAATAGGCCACAGGAGAGCAAGTAAAGAAACAAGAAGGCTAGTTAAGGATGCTTTTAAAATAATCCAAGTAAGAGACAGTGACTGGGACTGGCTAGTGGCAGTGGAGATGGTGAGAAATAGATGATTTCTGGATATAATTTGAAGGTAGAGCCAAAAGAATTTGCTGGCTATAGATGTAAAGGGTGTACGTGTGTGTTTAAGGAAGGACAGAAAGAGAGGAGTAACATGACTCTTAAGTTTTTTGGCCAGAGTAGCTGCAGGGATGGAATTGCCATAAATTGAGATGAGAAAGCCTGCAGGAGGTTGGTGTCAGGTTAGGGGTAGGTTGGAGGTACAAAGAGAAGTTAGATTTTTGAGTGTGTTGAGTTTGAAATGTCTTTTAGATGTCTAATTTGAGAAGACTACCTTATAACTATGTCTGTTAAATAATAAATTTTCGACACCACCACCATCACCAACAAACTCTTGTTAAAAAAATGAATTAACTGGATTCTGTGTGAACAGCAGTAGAGACCCCATGGCTGTAATATTTCACTTTCTGCCCTCAGTAAGGCAGCAGGTCTCTTGTGGCTTGTGACCCAGGATTTAAAGGCATGACAGATGTCAAGATGGACATCAGGATGCAGATTTAGCAGCCTGAGTGTTGAAGATTGGATAGATGATGGTATTTTATAATGCTTTTCCTGTTTAAAACATCTGAAAGCATTGAAAAATATCCGTTAGGTGGACTATTCAATAGAAATGGTTATGAGGCTAGTTGATTCTGTTGAAAGCATGAATAATTTTCATTTCCAATTATGTAAAATACCTTTGGATTTTGTTTGCCTTGTGAGAGTGAAAAATTGTAAAACCAAGTAGAACAATTCAGTACTAGAACAATTTTTCACTTTATTTTCCAAAGTACCAGTGACTCAGTTTTTGTATTAATAGTTTCAACTCAACAGGAACTGCTCTCTCTTGCTTTTCTGAACACATGGCATTATATTATTTCATAGAAAATACTTAAGAAATTTTAGGCATGTCATAGTATTTCCTAAATATTAGCGTCTTCAGACCATTCTTCTGTGTGTTTATATTTTTGGTTTGTTCTAATTGGTCATTGATTATCTTGTCCAAGCCAATTGTGACTTCTGCATCAGAGGTTGAAAATCCTTTTTTAAGGGTTTGAAAACTTTTCCCCTGACATTTCATAAGTTTCCTCATAAATATCCTGCTGAATCATTTTACTGACAATATTAGGAAGTAGTCTCAAATGTAAACTCTTCTTTCTTATAAATTGTTATCAAATCAAAGGAAAATGCCTTTTCTTGAAATCTAGTTAATTTGAGAGGATTTTATGAATTCGATAATTCTTACATGGATCTCTTTTTTCAAATTTTTACTAATTCTGTAAAACTAGGCAGATATAAATGCATACACATAAAAACATGCACACAGATATACACTATATGCCAAGAAGCCTTTGAGTACTGTGTATTTCAGATTTTTCTAATGGCTTAGAAGGTATTAACTCAGGCATATCTCAGAAATCCTCAGTGTTCTAGTAAACCCAGAAGGCTCTGTGCTTCAAAGACAGAAATTGGATCCTTGCTTTTAGGCTTTAATGGGAAAGGAAAAATAGATAATTAAAAAAATAATTTGACTTCTCTTCCTTAGTTGTGTTGGTACTATATCTTTGTGGGCAGTGACGGAGGCTCCCCTGACTGCTGATCTTATTTGGATCCGTTAGTTGAAAAGAATAACAGGGAAATCTCTTAGTGTTTTTCTTAGCTTCAGAAACCATGTTCGCTTGCCAAGTTCATGAATTCTTACTTTCTACCTTGAATCTTTTTGTGCCAGACCCAACAAATTGGATAATGGTTTTTCTGTTAACTTAATGCCAGTTATGTTGGATAAGCACAGTAAACATTAATTCACTTTCTTTCCTTCTTATTTCTGCTTGCTGTTGTACTTTGGTATACTTTTACAGAGTGCGTTATGTGATGGCAGAAGAAATAGTCAACTGGAATGTTGACTATCCAGTTGAATGTTCAAGGCTAGTCTTGAACTCCTAGGCTTAAGTCATCCTCTCACCTCGGCCTCCCAAAGTATTGGGATTACAGGTGTGAGTCACCATACCTGACCTCAGCATCTTTATCCATATTATATTTCTTCATATATAGATATATTCTGAAAATAGATAATTGATGTGTGGAATTTTTAGAGCTCAAAGATCTTGGATATAAACTAGCCCAACTCCTTATTTTTTCTGATAAAGAAAGTGGGTTCGTAGACATGAGATGCGTTTTCCATGGACACATTGGGCTGGAAAGAAATGACTTTTTTTTAAAAAAACTTTTAGGTTCAGGGGTACATGTGCAGGATTATTATATAGGTAGACTCGTGTCACAGGGGTTTGTTTTACAGATTATTTCTTCACACAGATACTAAGCCTAGTACCCAATGGTTATTTTTCCTGCTCCTCTTCCTCTTCCCACCCTCCACCCTCAAGTAGGCCCTAGTGCCTGTTGTTCCCCTCTTTGTGTCCGTGAGTTCTCATCATTTAGCTTTCTCTTATAAGTGAGAACATGTGGTATTTGGTTTTCTGTTTCTGTGTTAGTTTGTTAAGGATAATGGCCTCCAGCTCCATTCATGTTCTGGAAAGACATGACCTCATTCTTCTTTGTGGCTGCATAGTATTCCATGGTGTATATGTATCACATTTTCTTTATTCAGTCTGTCATTGATGGGCATTTAGGTTGATTCCATGTCTTTGCTGATATGAATAGTGTTGCAGTGAACATTCACATGCATTTGTCTTTATGGTAGAATGATTTATATTCCTCTGAGTGTATATCCAGTAATAAGATTGCTGCGTTGAGTGGTAGTTCTGTTTTTAGCTCTTGAGGAATCTCTCCACACTGCTTTCTGCAATGGTTGAACTAATTTACACTTCCACCAGCAGTATATAAGTGTTTTCTCTGCAACCTTGCCAGTATCTCTTACTCTTTGGCTTTTTAATAATAGCCTTCTGACTGGTATGAGATGGTATCTCGTGGTTTTGATTTGTATTTCTCTAATGATCAGTGATATTGAGCTTTTTTTCATGTGGTTGTTGGCCATGGGTATGTCTTCTTTTGAAAACTGTTCATGTCCTTTGCCCACTTTTTAATGGTTTTTTTTTTTTTTTCTCTTGTAAATTTGTTAAGTTCCTTATAGATGCTGGACAGTAGCCTTTGTCATATGCATACTTTGAAAATATTTTCTCCCACTCTGTAGGTTATTGACAGTTTCTTTTGTTGTGCAGAAGCTCATGAATTTAGTTAGATCCCACTTGTCCTTTTTTTGCTTTATTGTGATTGCTTTGATGTCTTTGTCATGAAATCTTTGCTTGTTCCAGGATGGTATTTTTTAGGTTGTCTTACAGGATTTTTATAATTTTGGGTTTTACATTTAAATCTTTAGTCCATCTTGAGTTAATTTTTGTATATGATGTAAGGAAATGGCCCACCTTCTGTGTGCTGCATATGGCTAGCCAGTTATTCTATCACCATTTATTGAATAGGCAGTCTTTTCCCCATTGCTTGTTTTTGTCAGCTTTGTCAAAGATCAGATGGTCATAGGTGTGTGGCCTTATTTCTCGGCTCTCTATTTTGTTCCATTGTTCTATATGCCTGTTTTTGTACCAGTACCATGCTGTTTTGGTTACTGTAGCCCTGTAGTATAGTTTGAAGTTAGGTAACGTGGTGCCTCCAGCTTTGTTATTTTTGCTTAGCATTTCTCTGGCTGTTCAGGTTCTTTTTTTGGTTCCATGTGAATTTTAAAATAGGTTTTTCCTAGTTCTGTGAAGAATGTTGTTTGTTGTTTGATAGGAATAGCATTGAATTTGTAAATTGCTTTAGGCAGTATGGCCTTTTAATGACATTCTATCCATGAGCATGGATGTTTTTCCATTTATTTGTGTTGTTTCTGATTTCCTTGAGCAATGTTTTGTAATTCTCAGTGTAGAGGTGTTCTACCTCCTGGTTAGCTGTATTCCTAGGTATTTTGTTTTTTTGTGGCAATTTGGAATGGGATTGCCTTTCTGATTTGGCTCTTGTCTTAGCTCTTGTTGGTGTATAGGAATGCTAGTGATTTTTGTACATTGATTTTTTTTTTTTTTTAAAGACAGAATATTTCTCTGTTGCCCAGACAGGAGTGCAGTGGCATGATCTCGGCTCACTGAAACTTCCACTTCCCAGGTTCAAGTGGTTCTTGTGTGTCAGCCTCCTGAATAGCTGGGATTTCGGGCATGTGCCATCATGCCCAGCTAATTTTTGTACTTTTAGTAGAGACAGGATTTCACTATGTTGGCCAGGCTAGTCTCAAACTCCTGACCTCAAGTGATCTGCCCACCTTGGCCTCCCAAAGTGCTGGGATTATAGGCGGGAGCCACTGCGCCTGGCCTGTACATTGATTTTGTATCCTGAAACTTTGCTGAAGTTGTTTGTCAGCTGAAGGAGCTTTTGGGCTGAGACTGGGGCTTTCTAGATATAGAATCATGTTGTCTGCAAACAGAGATAGTTTGACTCCTGCTCTTTCTGTTTGAATGCTCTTTATTTCTTTCTCTTGCCTAATTGCTCTGGCTAGGACTTCCAATACTATTTTTAATAGGAGTGGTGAGAGAGGACATCCTTGTCTTGTGCTGGTTTTTACAGGGAATGCTTCTAGCTTTTGACCATTCAGTATAATGTTGGCTGTGGATTTGTCATAGATGGCTTATTATTTTGAGGTATATTCCTTCAGTACATAGTTTATTGAGAGTTTTTAACATGAAGGGGTGTTGAATTTTACCAGTGGCCTTGATATGGTTTAGCTCTGTGTCCCCAACCACATCTCATATTGAATTGTAATCCCCATTGTTGGCGGAGGGACCTGGTGGGAGGTGATTGGATCATGGGGGTGGATGTCTCCCTTGCTGTTCTCATGATAGTGAGTAAGTTCTCACAAGATGTGGGTGTTCTCACGAGATCTGGAGTGTAGCACTTCCCCCTTCACTCTCTCTCTCTCTTTCCTGCTCCTCCATGGTAAGATGTGCTTGCTTCCCCTTCACCTTCTGCCATGATTGTAAATATTCTGAGGCCTCCCAGCCATGTTTTCTGTACAGCCTGTGGAACTGTGAGTCAGTGAAACCTCCTTTCTTCATAAATTACCCAGTCTTAGGTAGCTCTTTATAGCAATGTGAGGATGGACTAATAAAGGCCTTTTCTGCATCTGTTGAGATAATCACGTGGTTTTTGTCTTTAGTTCTGTTTATGTGATGAGTCACATTTACTGATTTGTGTATGTTCAACCAACTTTGCATCCTGGGGATGAAGCCTGCTTGATTGTGGTGGATTAGCTTTTTGATGTGTTGCTGGATTTGGTTTGCAAGTATTTTGTTGAGAATTTTTGCATTGATGTTCATCAAGGATATGGGCCTGCAGTTTTCTTTTATTGTTGTGTCTGTCAGGATGATGCTGGCCTCATAGAATGAGTTGGGGAGGAATCCCTCTTCCTCAGTTTTTTGGAATAGTTTCTGTAGGAATGGTACCAGCTCTTCTCTGTAGATCTGGTAGAATTCAGCTGTGAATCCATCAGGTCGTGGGATTTTTTTGGTTGGTAGATGTTTTATTACTGATTCAATTTTGGAGGTTGTTATTGGTCTCTCTGGGGAATCAGTTTCTTCCTGGTTCAGTCTTGGGAGGACATATGTGTCTAGGAATTTATCTGTCTCTTGTAGGTTTTCTAGTTCGTGTGCATAGAGGTGTTTGTAGTAGTTTCTGATGGTTATTTTTTATTTCTGTGGGGTCAGTGGTAACATTTCCTTTGTTATTTCTAATTGGGTTCTCTTCTTCTTTATTAGTCTAGCTAGTGGCCTATCTATCTACTAATTTTTTCAAAAAACCAACTCCTGGTTTCATTGGTCTTTTAATTGTTTTTTCTTGTCTCCATTTACTTCAGTTCAGCTCTGATTTTGAATACTTCTTGTCTTCTGGTAGCTTTGGGGTTGATTTCTTCTTGCTTCTCTAATTCTGGAAAACCAATTTAAATTAATTTATGCAAAAATAATTTTTTGAAAGGAATATTTTATGGAAATATTTATTAAGACTGAGGATGGGGACAGTTGGAGCTAGGCCTCAGGAATGACTCAGAGGGACGTGGCTTGGTTAAGACTCTTTCTTTTTCTTGTCTCTATCTAGGGTTTACTTTTCTCTCTCACTGCATACTGTCATTCTTCATTGAGGAAAAACATGTCTGGTCACTAGTCCAAAAATCTTAGAAGTTGGATTAATTGATCCAGCTTTGATTCATTTATTTGGCTGTGGGTTGATATTTTTATAAAAGCTATGTGGTTTAAGTAGAGCGACGGCTTATTCGCAGAATAAGATGTTTGAGAATTATTGTTGGGTGGATAAAAATAGGTATCCATTAAAGTCATGTGAATTAATAAAGTTCTTTTGTGCTGTTTTCAGGGCTAGAGACATACTTGTGTACATGCATACATATTGGTTTGGTTCTTGCTTGGGAACTAGAGTAGTGGATAGACTGTTTAGTAAACAAAAGTCATGGTAGTTTTTTCCTGGATTGGCTCAGTTTTTCAAAGCACAGAATAATTTTGGTTGGCAAATGTTGTGCTATGAAGTATTTGTCCATTTTCTTAGTGTAAGTTAAGAATAGTTCCCTTTCTATTTTTGTAATGGATCTCCTACAGCTATTCTAATTCTTATGCCTAATAGTCTTTGCAGCCTATCCAATTTTGACTCTCCCTTGTATGTTTAGGTTTCTATTTTAGCTCAGGAGCCACTTGAAAATTAGTAGGCACAAACACGTGATCTGAAAGCAAGAAGGAGGCTAACCACATTTGGCACTGAAGGAAATTAGATCACGTGCACTATGATTGCATAGTGTCGAATATGTTCAGTTATTTTGGGAAGAAAATAGCTTTCAATTAGACATTGCTGAATATTGTACTATTTCGTGTATGTGTGAAAATTGTAGTTTTAGGCGTGCAAGTGAGGTGTTAATTTAGATATCATTATTTCTCGTTTAGCAAAAATGATGTGGCATCAAAGTAAGAATTATAAGCTATTTCACTTGGTAGAATTTTTGTAGTTGTGGGGGAGAAGTGTGTCTTTAAGTGATTTAATTTAATGTAAATATTTATTGAGCTCCTTTGACTTTAGAAGGGGATGGACAAAAGAAACAAAACACACATACATACCAGATTTTCTATAATGCTGATAAGCTTCTGTTCCTTATTTCCATATATCTTTAAAATGCCCTGAAAATGAAAATATTTATGCTTATATTTCCATTATTTTTTGCATCTGAAGAAACATAAAAATCTTTTGTCAGATTTTATATTCTGATTTTTAGATTGCAACAGGACGGTCTTTTAACTAAGTGCATTTTAAAGCAGTTTTGTGTTTGTACAGTGCTCTGTAGTACATACTGCATTGAAATGGTTGTATTAATCTGAAATTCACTAAAACAGTGAGCTTCATATTATTTAAAAGACCTCTGAGAATATTCCAGCTGTTATTTCTTTTGATTTGAAATAATAGCAGTTTGCCATACATAAAGACAAAGTTAACATTTTGTTATAGCACACTTCTGCATAATAGTAGACTTAGTAAATTATATTTTGAAAGGACGTTTTGGAATGTAGGTCAGGAACTGATTGGATTCTTCTAGAAATCACATAGCACGAGAATCTTGAGTCAAGTCAGTACTTGACTTTAGAACTCATGCAATCCAACTTCCTACCTGATGCTGGAGTCCATCTTGCTATCCCAAATAATTCATTTGGTTATTAAAGAAGTATTTATTGAGCCCATAGTGTGTGTAGACACTGTCCTGGGGATGTGTTGGCTAAAATAAAAATAGACTTGGTCCCTGCCCATGTGCAGATAGGTCTTTTTTAGAAGGCTATTAATTATTGTTGATTCAATTTCTTTCAAAATATAGGGGTATTCAAGTTATCTGGGTTTCCTGGTGTGAATTTTGGTACTTTGTGTCTTTTAAGGAACTTGTCGCCTTCATCTCAGTGGCCAAATTTGTGGACAAAGAGTCTAACTTGTAGTTGAGTGTTCAGTGCTCAGTCTCAGCAAGTTATTTTTTGAATCAAAGTACTCAAGTTGGGAAAAATTGACAATTTAACAACTTTGAATTTTTTAATCTACGAACACTGAATATATCTACATTTATTAGATCTGCTTTAATTTCCTTCCTCAGTGTTTTTTAGATTTCTCCTTACAGACCCTATACATATTTTGTTAGATTTATACCTAAGTATTTCATTTTTTCCCTTGCTATTGTAAATGATACTGCTTTTCTAACTTGCAAATTCCTGTTGTCCATTGTATGTAGGGAGAATAGTGACTTTTGTATATTGACCTTGTATCCTCCAACCTTACTATACTTGCTTATTAGTTCTGAGGGTTTCTTTTTTGTCTTTTTGAATCTTTAGAGGTTTTCCACATTGACAATCATGTAATCTGTAAATAAAGACAGTTTGATTTCTTCCTCTCCAATCTGTATGCGTTTTATTTCTTCCAATCTTAGGGGGAAAGTGTCTGGTTCATGATTATTAAGGGTGATGTTTTGTAAATTTCTTTATCAGAGGAAATTCCCCTCAATTGCTAGTTTACCGAGAGGTTTTTTTTTTTTTTTTTTAAATTATGAGTGGATGTTGGATTTTGTCAAATGCATTTCATTTGACATGATTATGATTTTTCTTTAGCCTATTGATATGTATGATGACATTGATTGGTTTTTGAATGTTGAGCCAGTCTTTTGTACCTGGTATATAATTCTTTTAATACATTGTTGGATATGGTTTTCTAATATTTTGTTAAGAATTTTTGTGTTAATGTCATTATAGATATTGATGTATAGTTTTTTTTTCTTGTAATCTGGTTTCGGTATTAGAGCAATGCTGGTCTCACAAAATGAGTTAGAAAGTGTTACCTCTGCTTCTATATTCTAGAGGATATTGTGAAAAATTGATGTTATTTCTTCTTTAAATGTTTGGTGGAGTTTACCAGTGAAGTCATCTTTGGTGTTTCCTTTAAAAATATAGGGCTATTCAGCTTATCAGCTTGGCCATAGTAGGGTAGAACAGCAGTCCCCAACCTTTTTGGCACAAGGGACCAGTTTTGTGGAAGATGGTTGTCCATCGAATGGGGGCGGGAGATGAGATGGTTTCAGGATGAAAGTGTTGTACCTCAAATTATCAGGCATTAGTTAGATTCTTATAAGGAGCACTCAACTTGGATCCCTCACATGCGCAGTTCACAGTAGGGTTCACACTCCTATGAGAATCTAATGCCACTGCTGATTGGACGTGAGGTGGAGCTCAGCCAATAATAATACTCACTCACGCACTGCTTACCTCCTGCTGTGTGGCCCGGTTCCAGCAGGCTTGGGACCAGTATCAGTCTGTGGCCTGAGGCTTGGGGATGAGGTAGAGCACAAAGTGGAGTCTTTGGGTCCCCATTTATAGGCCTTGGCTCTTAGATGATATTTCTGGACCTGCCCTGGACCAGAGGTGAGCCCTCTGCCCTGAGGAATGCGTTCCAGGTCAGCCAGCATTCACCAGAAACTGACTGAAGAGCCCTTAGGCCTTAAGGGAACATTGGCAGTAGCCTGGAAGTACACCCAATGGGCCTGTGTTGTGGGTGGCCACAGGATAAGGCTCTTCTGCCTGTGGAAACGGTAGAGATGAGTGTGAAGAATTGTGTCTTGTGGTTTGAGTGCCAGCCCAGCTGTACCATAGTAGAACACTAGGTAGACCTCTAGGTTTTGAAACTCCAGTCCCTGGCTCCCACATGACACCTCTGGACCCACCTGGGGCCTAGGGGAACTTGCTGCCCTGAGGGGAAGGACACAAACCTGGCTGGCTTTGCTACCTGTTGCTTACAGAGCATCAGGGCCTTGAGCTGCTGTAGGGGGTAGCCAGGTCATGCTTACAGCAGGCCTTTGGTGAGACACAGTGCTGTACTGACTTTAGGTTTGACTCAGTGCAGTCTCAGTGGCGGTGAAATAGGGGTCTTGTATCACTCTGTCCTCAGCCCCAGGGGGCACAGAACAGAGAGAGAGATTCCATTGGTTTGGGAGTAACTAAGTAAAGAGAACAAGAGTCTCTGCCTGGTAATCAAGACAATTCTCCCAGATCTCTTATCCAAGACCATCAAGGCTATACCTTTGTGAGTCTGCAAGAGCTACAGTGTTACTGGGTTTGGATGGAGTGCCCCCAATGCAGATACGGCTTAGATCACAACACCCAAGTCCTTTTGAGTGCTAGGGAAGCCTTCCCAAGAAGGATGGGTACAAACAAGCCCAGACTGAGAAGACTACAATAGATACCTGAATCTTCAGTGCCCAGACACAGATGAACGTCCATAAGCATCAATACAATCCAGGAAAACATGACCTGACCAAAGGAACTAAATAAGGCACCCGGGACTAATTCTGGAGAAACTGAGATACATAATCTTTCAGACAGATAATTCAACATAGCTCTTTTGAGGAAGTTCAAAGAAATTCAAGAAAACACAGAGAAGGAATTCAGAATTCTATCAGATATATTGAACACAGAATTAAATAATTAAAAAGAATCAAGCAGAAATTTTGGAATTGAAAAATACTGTTGACACACTGAAGAATGTGTTGGAGGCTTTTAATAGCAGAATTGATCAAGCCAAAGGAAGAATTTGTGAACTTGAAGACAGGCCATTTGAAAATACACAGAGGAGGCCGGGCGTGTTGGCTCACACCTGTAATCCCAGCACTTTGGGAGGCTGAGGCGGGTGGATCACCTGAGGTATGGTGTTCGAGACCAGCCTGGCCAACCTGGGGAAACCCCATCTCTACTAAAAATACAAATATCAGCCGGCCTTGGTCGCGGGTGCCTGTAATCCCAGCTACTTGGGAGGCTGAGTAACGAGAATCACTTGAACCCATGAGGCAGACGTTGTAGTGAGCCGAGATCGTGCCACTGCACTCCTGCCTGGGTGACAAGAGCGAGACTCCATCTCAAAAAAAAAAAAAAAAAAAATACGCAGAGGAGACAAAAGAAAAACAAAACAAAACAAAAACAATGAAGCATGCCTACTGGATCTAGAACATAGCCTCAGAAGGGCAAATTTAAGAGTTCTTGGCCTTAAAGAGGAGATAGAGAAAGATACGGGTAGAAAGTGTATTCAAAGGGGTAATAACAGAGAACTTACCAAATCTACAGAAAGATATCAATATCCAAGTACAAGAAGGTTATAGAACACTAAGCAGATTTAAAGGAAGATGACGTCTGCCTCAAGACATTTAATAATCAGACTTCCAAATGTTAAGGATAAAGAAAGGATCCTAAAAGCAGCAAGAGAGTTCCACTGTGTCTGGCAGCAGACTTTTCATTGGAAACCTTATATACCAGAAGAGAGCAGCAGGACATGTTTAAAGTGCTGAAGGAAAAACTTTTCCTCTAGAATAGTATGTTTGGTGAAAATATCCTTTAAACATGAAGGAGAAATAAAGACTTTCTCAGACAAAGAAAAGCTGAGGGATTTCATGAACATCAGACCTGTCCTATAAGAAATGCTAAAGGGAGTACTTCAACCAGAAAGAAAAGAACATTAATGAGCAATAAGAAATTACCTGAAGGTACAAAACTCACTGGTAATAGTCAATTCACAGAAAAAGACAGAGTATGATAACAGTAACTGTGGTGTGTAAACTACTCTTGTCCTAAGTCGAAAGAACAACTTTTCAAGACATAGATAATCGAAAAAGATATAAATAGAGACAAGAAAAAATTAAGCAGGGGATGAAGTTAGGGTGTATTGTCTTTCTTAGTTTTCTTCTTTCTTGATTGCTTGCTTATGCAAAGTGTTGTTATCAGCTTAAAATAATGGGTTACAAGATAGTATTTGCAAGCCTCATTGTAACTTTAAATCTAAAAACATACAAGAAGCACAGAAAAAATGAAAAGCAAGAAATTAAATCATACCATCATGGAAAATCACCTTGACTAAAAGGATGACAGAAAGGAAAGAACGAAGCAAATACCATAAAACAACCAGAAAACAGGTAACAAAGTTGCAGGAGTAAGTCCTTATTAGTACTAACAGTGAATGTAAATGGACTAAACTCTCCAATGAAAAGATACAGAGTAGTGACCGAACGTACAAAAAAAACCCCAACACCCACTGATGTGTTGCCTACATGAAACATATTTTACCTGTAAAGACACACATAGACTGAAAATAAAAGGATGGAAAAAGATATTCCATGCCAATGGAAAGCAAAAAGGAGCAGGAATAGCTATACTTCTATCAGACAAAATAGATTTTAAGACAAAAACTATTAGAAAAGACAAAGAAGATCACTGTATAATGATTGAAAGGTCAGTTCAGCAAGAGGATATAATGATTGTACATATATATGCACCTAACCCTGGAGCACCCAGATATATAAAGCAGATATTATTAGAGCTAAAGAGAGGGATAGACCCAAATACAATAACAGCTGAAAACTTTAACACGTCACTTTCACCATTGAACAGATCTTCCTGTCAAAAAATCAATAAAGAGTAATCAGACTTAATGTGTCTTATAGACCAAATGGACCTCATAGATGTTTATAGAACATTTAATCCCATGGCTGACGAATATATATATTTTTCCTTAGTACATGGATTATTCTCAAGGATAGACCATATCTTAGGTCACAAAACAAGTTTTAAAACATTAAAAAAAAGAGATAATATCAAGCATTGTCTCACGACAATAGAATGAAACTATTAGGCTGGTGCAAAAGGAATTGCAGTCTTTGTCGTTAAAAAGGCAATTACTTTTGCATCAACCTAATAGAAATCAGTAACAAGAGGAATTTTAGAAACTATACAAACACATGGAAATTAAACAACGTGCTCCTGAATGACTAGTGCGTCAATGAAGAAATTAAGGAGGAAATTGAAAAATTAATTGAAACAAATGATAATGGAAACAGAAGATAGCAAAACATATACAATAGAGCCAAAGCAGTACTAACAGGGAAATTTATTATTATAAGTGCCTACATCAAAAAAAAAGAAAAACTTCAAGTAAGCAGCATAACAGTACATCTTAAAGAACTAGAAAAGCAAGAGCAAACCAAACTCAAAATTAGTAGAAGAAAAGAAATAATAAAGATCAGGGCAGAAATAAATGAATTTGACATGAAGAAAACAATATAATAGATCAACAAAACTAAAAGCTGGTGGTTTGAAAAGTTAATCAAAATTGACAAACCCTTAGCCAGACTAAGAGAAAAAGAGAGATCCAAATAAATAAAATCAGAGATGAAAAAGGAGGCATTACAGTTGATATTGCAGAAATTCAAAGGATCATTAGTGGTTACTATGAGCAACTATATGCCAATAAATGGGAGAACCTAGAAGAAATGGCTAAATGCCTAGACACATACAATGTATTAAGATTGAACCATGAAGAAATCCAAAACCTCAACAGACCAATAAGTAATGAGATTGAAGCTGTAATGAAAAGTGACCTAGCAAAAAAAGCCTGGAACCTGACGACTTCACTGGTGAACTTTCCCAAATGTTTAGAGAACTAATCAAATATATTCAAACTATTCCAGCCGGGCATGGTGGCTCACACCTGTAATCCCAGCACTTTGGGAGGCTGAGGTGGGTGGATGACCTGAGGTCAGGAGTTCAAGACCAGCTTGGCCAACATGGTGAAACCCTGTTTCTACTAAAAATACAAAAATTAACCAGACATGGTGGTGCATGCCTGTAGTCCCAGCTGCTCTGTAGGCTGAGGCAGGATAATCACTTGAACCTGGGAGGTGGAGGTTGCAGTGAGCCGAGATTGTGCCACTGCACTCTAGCCTGAGCGACAGAGTGAGACTTATTCAAACTATTCTAAAAAATAGAGGAGAAGAGAATATTTTCAAAGTCATTCTAAGAGGCTAGTATTACCCTCATACCCAACAAAAGACACATCAAAAACAAACAAACAAACAACTGTAGGCTAATATCTTTGATGAATATTGTTGCAAAAATCCTCAAAAAAATGTTTCCAAACAAAACACAGTAACACAATAGAAAGATCAAATTGATCACAATCAGCGGGATTTATCCCAGGAATGCAAGTATGCTTCAACAGACATATATCAGTCGGTGTGATACATCGTATCAACAGAATGAAGGATGAAAACCATATGATGATTTCAGTTGATGATAAAAAAGCATTTGAAAACATTCAACATCCCTTCTTGATAAAAACCCTTAAAAACTGGGTAAAGAAGAAATATACTTCAACATAATAAAAGCCATATATGACAGACCCATCGCTAATATCATACTGAAGGAGGAAAAGCTGAAAACCTTTTCTCTGAGATTGATAACACAATAAGGATGCATACTTTCACTGCTTTTGTTTTCAGCATATATTGGAAGTCCTAGCTAGAGCAATCAGTCAAGAGAAAGCAATAAAGGGCATACAAATTGGAATGGAAAATGTCAGGTTATCCTTGTTTGCAGATGATATGGTCTTATATTTGTAAAAATCTAAAGACTCCACCGAAAAACTGTTAGAAATGATAAACAGATTTATTAAAGTTGCAGGATAAAAAATCAACATACAAAAATCAGTAGCATTTCTATATGCCAACAGTGAAAAATATGAAATCGAAACCAAGAAAGTAATCCCATTTACAGTAGCTACAAATAAGATAAAATACCTGGGAATAAACAGATATCAGAGAAGACACAAAATTGGAAAGATATTTCATGTTCATGGGTTGGAAGAACCAAAATTGTTAAAATGCCCATACTTACCCAAAGCAATCTACAGATTAAATGTAATCCATGTCAAAATACCAATGACATTCTTCACAGAAATAGAAAAAACTGTCCTGAAACTTATATGAAACTACAAAAGACCCAGAATAGCCAAAGCTAGCCTAAACAAAAAGAACAAAACTGCATCTATCACATTATTTGCTTTTAAATTATGCTACATAGCTATAATAACCAAAACAGCAAAAAACAGTACTAGCAAGAAACACATAGACCAGTGGAACAGAATTGGGAACCCAGAGATATATCTGTACATCTATGGTGAACTCAGTTTTGACTGAGCTGCTAAGAACATACACTGGGGAAAGCATAGTCTGTTCAATAAATGGTGCTGGGAAAAATGAATATCCATATACAGAAGGATGAAACCGGACCCCTGTATTTCATCATATACAAAAACGAAATTAAAATATATTGAAGACTCCAATATAAGACCTCAAACTATGAAGCTACTAAGAGAAATTATTGGGAAACTCTCCAGGACGTTAGACTGGGCAGAGATTTATTGAATGATACCCTAAAAGCATAGGCAAAAAAAGCAAAAATGGACAAATGGTATCACATCAAGTTAAAAAGGTATCTGCACAACAAAGAAAATACTCAACAAAGTGAAGAGACAACCTACAGAATGGGAGAAAATATTTTCAAACTACCCATCTGACAAGGGATTAATAACCAGAATATATAAGGAGCTCAAACAACTCTATAGAGAAAAAGTCTAATCTAATTAAAAATCTAATTTAGATTGGGAACAGTGGCTCATGCATGTACTCCTAGCACTTTGGGAGGCCAAGGTGGGTAGATCACCTGGGGTCAGGAGTTCGAGACCAGCCTGGCCAACATAGTGAAACCCTGTCTCTACTAATAATACAAAAATTAGCTGGTGTGGTGGCGCACACCTGTAATCCCAGCTACTCGGGAGGCTGAGGCAGGAGAATTGCTTGAACTGGGGAGGTGGAGGTTGCAGTGAGCTGACATTGCACCACTGTACTCCAACCTGGGTGACAAGAGCGAAACTCCATCTCCAAAAAAAAAAAAAAAATAATAATACTCAAATATAATTTAAAAATGGACAATAGCTTTGAATAGACATTTCTCAAAAGAAGATATACAAATGGCAGAAAGTCATATGAAAAGGTGCTTAGCAACATTGATCATCAGAGAAATGCAAATCAAAACTACAATGAGATACCATCTCATCCCAGGTAAATTGGTTTTTATTCAAAAGTCAGGTATTAACAAATGCTAGTGAGGATGTGGAGAAAAGGAAACCCTGGTACACTGTTGGTGGGAATATGAATTAGTACAGGCACTATGGAGAACAGTTTGGATATTCCTTAAAAAACTAAAAATTGAGCTGTCACATGATTCAGCAATCCCACTGCTAGGTATATACTCCAAAGAAGAGATATCTGCACTCCCTTGTTTATTGCAGCACTACTCACAGCAGCCAAGATTTGGAAGCAACATAAGTGTCCATGAACAGATAAAGAAAGAAAATGTTATGTACTATTCAGCCATAAGGAAGGAGATCCTGTCATTTTGCAGCAACATGGATGAAAGCAGATGTCATTGTTAAGTGAAATAAGCCAGGCACAGAAAGACAAAGTTCATACGTTCTCACTTATTTCTGATTGCCAAAAAGTGGAATAATTGAACTCATGTAGATAGAGAACAGAACAATGATTACCAGAAGATGAGAAGGGTAGTGGGAAGGTGGGATGGGTAAGGGACATGGGGATGGTTAACAGGTATGAAAAAATAATTTGAAAGAATGAATAAAACTAGTATTTGCTAGCACAACAGGGTGAATGTGGTCAAAATTAATTTAATTGGACATTTAAAAATAAGAGAATAATTGAATTGTTTCTAACACAAAGGATAAATGCTTGCGGTGATGGATACGCCATTTACCCTGATGTGATTATTATGCATTTCCTGCCTGTATAAAAGTATCTCATATAACATATTAGTATATACACATGTACCCACAAAAATTAAAAATAAAGGAGTAAAAGAAATCGATTTTAAAATAATTTTATACTGCATATAACCCATGTACAAGTAGCGCCATTACCTTATAACAGGATATTTCCGATTCCTCTCTCTCCCTCCCTTTTTGTTTTGTTTTGTTTTTTGCCATTTCTGTCATTTTTTAAATCCATGTGGTATAATCATCCAATACATTGTTAATCCTTCCTTTTATCACTAGATCCACATTTTTGACCTATATAATTTTCTTTGTGTTTGAAGAACCACTTTTAATCTTTCTTTCAAGTCAGATGTGCTGGCAGTGATTTTTCTTGGTTTTTGCTTGTGTTGGAACTTGCTGTGATTAAGGAATTATAATGAGAAAATGATGGGGCAAGGGTGTATTAGGCCTTGTAAGTTTTGGGAAGAAGTTTGAATTTTATTTAAATTTTAGTGAAAAAGTTTTGGTCTGAAGTTTTCATATAATCTAATTTATTTTCCAATAAATAAATAAATAAATAGGCAGGCGGCTTTGTGAACAATGACATAGATTGAGGGAAGAAGACTGGAAATAGAAGATGGGTTAGGAGGCTTTTATATTAGATAAGAGCATTGTTTGGACTAGAGTGGTAGTAGTGGTAGACAGAAAAATGGATACATGTGAGGCTTATTTTGGAAGTGGGTCTGACATGACTTGCTGATGTGAGGAGTAAAGAAGTGGAGGTGAAGATGATATCCAGGTTTCTTGTTCAAGTAACTTTGTAGAATATGGTGCTATTATTTACTGAAATGGTAAATCGGGACCGGAAACAATTTTGGAGGAGACATTAGGAATTCCATTTTGGTCATGTTTCATTTAAGATACTGGTAAGACTCCCACATGGAAATATCAAGTAGAGAGGTGGATTTCAGAGCAGGAATTTAGAGAAGACATTTGAGTTGGGGTAGAAATTTGAAAGACTGTTAGCCTGTAGATGGTATTTTCATGCATGACAATGAGAGACATTACTTAGAGTGTGTGAGAAGGGAAAAGGTCAGGATCTGAACTCAGGGAATTGCCAACATTTAGAAATCAGGTAGAGGAACAGCAACCTGAGAAGGACTTGAAGGATTGACCAAAGAAAGACATCTGGAATATGTGGTGTTTTGGCAGTTAAGGATTCATCGTGCAGTCTGAAAGAGTAAAGACATGGCTTGTAACACATTCCGCAGTTTTAGAAACGTAATATACAAAGTGAGAAAAAACCTTTAGAGGACAGGTGAATGTTGCTGGAAGGATTTTAAAAAGAAAGGGTGTTAACATGCATAACAGAGATAAATGATGCCTAGCTAATTACACTGGTCCAGAAGTATGGTTATTATTTTGATATTCTTGAAATTTTTGATTTTTTATAACATTGGAGCGTAATTACCTTTTAAAAGATACACATGTAACTTGGAGCTGGAATCAGTCTTTTTATTGCCAAGAGTAATGGTGTTAGTGTCACCAAATGGCCAAATGGAATATTGCAGCTATATTTATAGGCTATAATGAAAAAGGTAACCTAATTAGAAAGAAAAATAACATTTCTGGGAGGATTTTAGGCATGGATCAGTAGACCTACCATGGTTTACAAGGTCCTGTGTTCTTTAGCCCTAGCCGCTTGTTTTGCCCCCCTCTCACATTACTCATTTGGTCACTGAACAGATTGTGTAATAGTAGGGTTCTTTTTTGTCTTTCAGTTTTAAGCTCAGATATTTTCCTCTCAGAGAGCTTTTTCCTACCACCTTAGTTTGTCCCTATACTTCCCACAGCTACTGTTTGTCACATTAACATGTTTATTTTTTGCATAGCCTTTAGAGTGACTTGGAATCACCATTTGCTCAGTTTCTTGTTTTCTCACTAGTATGCAAGCCCCAGAAGTGCAGGCTACTTGTCTTCCTTATTCGCTTTGTTACCTCAGGGCTGACTTGTGTCTGTTACATAGTGTATGTCTTCAGTTGAACTTAGTTGTGTGAGTACATGAACTTCTGGATATGATAGTGAGTGTTCTTTCTATGCTGTAGAGATCTATCGAGAAAACAGAATTACACTGTCTTTGATTACTGAAACATTATTTGCTATGTGAATGCAATATAGAAGCTTTTTCTTTTTGGTGTTAATAAGTGATAATGTGTCAGAAAAGAGAAGCTATATGTCTTAGGATGTTGAATTCTGTATTAGTCAACTTTAGTTACTCAGAAAAAATATTTGCAGGTACAATATTTGGTCTTGAGGAGATAAGTTTTTTTTTTTTAAGCATTTAGATTTAATATAGCAGTGTCAGTGAATATGGTTTTGTGTCTGTGCGTGCATTTGTAGGTATTTCTAGTATCGTTTAATTATTTCCTCTATTAAAAAGAAAAGAAAACAGTATTTCTGAGAGAAATGAGAGAGTGTGTGTCAAGTAAACAGTGATAAATCTGGTTGAGATATGAACTGGTTGTGTAAATTTTTAGGTAACAATATGACTCTATTAGTCTGGAAACTTAGGATGAAGAGCAAGTACATTTCCATTAAGTGGATCAGTCCAAGAAGGTAGCTTTCCTAACTTTGAGATAATTATCTAGCCAGTAGGATTCGTCACATGAACCATTTTTAAAGCTTTATTAGTTCATGTTTTTAGTTAGTTCATGTTTATAATCAGTAGGTTTTTTTTTTTTTTAATCCCTTTCGTTTTTCCAGGTGGATGTGGGAAGAGAAGTTTGCAGAACTGAAATGGAGGTCAGAGCTTCATTACGGAAGGTTAGTGGATCATCTGATTCTGTGGCTACAATGAACAGTGAAGAATTTGTTTTGGTTCCTCAGTATGCAGATGATAATTCTACAAAACATGAAGAAAAACCTCAACTGAAGGTATTTTTTTCTTTTCTACATATGGTATAATTTTTAACTAAAAAAGTATATATATATTTGAAACTTATCTCAGGAGATGTGTGAAATCCGAAAGTTTTTCTCAAGTGCTGACTTTTAGAATAAAATCAACGTTTGATTTATCCAGACCCTAATTATTTGGTTTGTATATTTTAAAAAATTCTTGCTTTTGCTTATTTACCTTTTAATTTGGAATTTTAGGGGGAAGAATAAAAGAGGAAAAAGAAGAGAAAGGATTTTTTGCCGAATTAGACATAATGGTTAAAATTTACGTTACTTTATCTGGATGATTTTGTTTCTCTTTCTGCTGGGTTTCAGAAGTTAATGAAATGTTTTGCTTTCATTTGAGAGACTTTTTTTTTTATTATGATTTTTATGTTTTAAATCAGCTGGTTAGGTTCCATTGTGTGATTTAACAGTCGACTTGTCTGAATGTTTTTAAAGCGTATCTCATATTTTTAGCATTTGAGATTTTATTTAGATATGGTCCCTTTTCTTTTTCACTTTTGTGTTACACTTTCTAAGTCAAAGAAAAGGAAGCAAGCAAACTCAGTTATATAGGCTTGAAAATGGTATAACTATCCTCTAGAAACAGGAATAGGAAAAGTAGTTAAAAGTGCTGTGTATTATTTATGACTTTTATTTAGTGTTAACTATGGCATCAAAGGTGTATTAGTATATCAGTCTAATAAAATATATTCTGAAAATGAGATTACTAAATGTTTATGTTGAGAATATATTGTTTTATAATTTTGTTTAACTAATCAATGACTTTATTTTTAGGTACCTGTATTTTAGCATTGTGTTTGAGACATCATTTATTTGCTTAGGCTTTGTGTCTCACCTGCCTTTGAGAAAACTGTCAGTCAACTTAAGTGGAAGGAAATTAGCAGTATTCATCTTGGGGGCTAGCAAACAATTGGTAAAGAAATAGAAATATGGTTATGCTATGCTTACAAGAAATATAACCTTTTAAATGATATTCCTAATAGACCCTATTTAAATTTACCTATTTTTTCCTTTAGACATGTAAATGTAAGGTTATCTGATTTTTAGGATGTGTTCCTAAAAAAGAAAAAGAAAAAGAAGGGCCAGGCATAGTGGCTCATAGCCTGTACTCCCAGCACTTTGGGAGGCCAAGGTGGGCGGATTGCTTGAGGTAAGGAGTTCAAGACCAGCCTGGCCAATGTGGTGAAATCCCGTCTCTACAAAAAATACAAAAATTAGCTGAGTGTGGTCCTGCACACCTGTAGTCCCATCTACTTGAGACGCTGATGCATGGGAATCGCTGGAACCCAGGAGGCGAAGTTTGCAGTGAACTGAGATTGCACCACTGCATTCCAGCCTCGGTGACAGAGCGAGACTCTGTCTTTAAAAAGAAAGGGGGAAAAAAAAAAATATATCTCTGTAAATAGGATCTTATATAAAATGTAGTTGGAAACTGCCTTAAGTGTTTTATAAAGAATCCTTTTGTGAAACTAATAATCTTCCTCTAATTTAGTTTTATAATCCGGATTTTAATGTATTATATATGTGAAACAACTTCTTAGTGTTTTAGTAACCATATTTAAATATTTAGATTGTTTTAATTTCTTCTAGAAATGAAATATTTTCATAAAATTTAGCTTCAAAACTATAATAGAATTGAAATAGAATTATCTTGCTCTGTCTGTAGATAGTTTCTAATGGTGATGAACAATTGGAAAAAGCCATGGAAGAGATTTTGAGAGATTCCGAGAAAAGGCAAAGCGGTCTTCTTGTTGATTGTCAAAGTTCCAGTGAGATTTCAGACCATTCATTTGGAGATATTCCAGCCAGCCAAACAAATAAGCCATCTCTTCAGTTAATTTTGGGTCCGTCTAACACAGGTACTGTATTGAATTCTTAGAAACTATTGAAGAAATGGGATGAAGTAATGGTGAAAATTTTAAGATGAAAATCAGAAAAAATTATTAGCTTTTTTCAAGCTTTCAGTTCTTGTTGAGAGTTTCCACTTCGGTGGTCTTATGTTTCTGCCTATATCTCTGCCTATAAAAACCAGGTCTTAATGTTCTTTGGGAATAAAGACTATGTCTGGGTCCTCATTTTACACTCAGTACTTCATGCATGGTAGGTCATTAACAAGATACTTACTGAACAAGTGAGTAAACACTTGGGCATCACAGAATAGTGTAATGGAGATAGTCTTTCATATGATGTGCCTTCTTACTCAGTTTCACTAGACTTATTTAAAGTTATATTTAGTAAAACTCTAAGTAAAATATATCAATTCCAACAGTATATTAAATAATACATATATCTATGAATAATTAGGACTTGTACTTTGAATACTAGCTTATAAGTCAAGCTGCTTTTGGGTGCAAAAATAAATAAAACCAAAACCAGCTCCAACTTCAGCTGGCTTAAACACCACAGGTATAGTTTGATCTAGGCTCTGATGGTGTTTTTTGGTAAACTACTCAGCTGTGATCTCTATGTTACCTTTCTCCTTAGCTGGTTACAAAGTAGCTACCAGCAGGAACTGGTAGGTAAGGGAAACTAGTAGGTAAGGTGGCCTGTTTATGCCTGGTGGCAAACAGAAAGTCTTCATTCTTTTACTGATTTTTAAAATTTCTTTGGTGTCAGGGTCTCATTCTGTCATCCTAGCTGAAGTGCTGTGATGTCGTTCAGCCTCCTAAGTAGCTGGGATGGCAGGCATGTACCACCATGCCTAGCTAATTTTTTTATTTTTTTTGCAGTGGTGGGGTTTTGCCATGTTGACCAGGCTGTTCTTGAACTCCTGGCTTCAGGTGATCTGCCCACTTCAGCCTCCCAAAGTGTTGGGATTATCGGTGCAAGCCACTGCACCCATCCCTGGCCTATTTTACTGATTAGATAAAAGTTGTGAGTTTCACTCTGATTGGACCAGTGAAACCATTTTCTAGTGGCGAGGGAAATGACATGAATTGGTAGCCGTAGGCCTGGGTTACATTCAAACCTCTAAATAAGTCACTGTGACAGAGGGGATGGGATTATCCTAATTGGCTTAGGGAACTCGTGATTCATTTCTGAACCAAATGAACCTTGGTACAGAGTAAGTATAGGTGTAGCCAAACTGTTACACAATAGGGCTATGATGCATTTGTGTAGGGAATGTAATCACAATGCTTTTCATGGCAAGGATGATAAAGCATTAGAAAAATCTTTCACTGTGGTTTACCACATAAAGTGGTGAAGAGCGAAAAAGTATCAAAAGATAAAGAACAAGCAATGGATACAATTTAAAATCCATTTTATGTATATGCACATGTAAAGTTCTTGGAAAACTTAGAAGGAAACTTGCTTAACCAAATATCTATCAAAGTCTTATGTTTTATGCTGAAATTTAAAATCCATTACCATCAAGATATATTGAAACAGGAACAGTTAGGGCATGATTGTTATCACCATAGCTCTTTGACATTGTACTAAAGAATCTAGCCAATGCAAGATGACAGGAAAAAGAAATGAAGTGTCATTAGAAAAAAAGTGAAAAAATTCTCATGATTGGTAAAGTATTTAAGAAAGGGAATGGATCAGCTGTTAGATTTAAAGACTTTTTGCCAGGCATGGTGGCTCACGCCTGTAATCCCAGCACTTTGGGAGGGTAAGGTGGGCAGATCACTTGAGGTCAGGAGTTTGAGACCAGTCTGGTCAACATGGCAAAACCCCGTCTCTGTTCAAAATACAAAAATGGCTGGGCGGGGTGGCTCAGGCCTGTAATCCCAGCACTTTGGGAGGCCAAGGTGGGCAGATCATGAGATCAGGAGTTAAAGACCAGTCTGACCAATATAGTGAAACCCCGTCTCTACTAAAAATACAAAATTAGCCAGGTGTGGTGGCATGTGCCTGTAGTCCCAGCTACTCGGGAAGCTGAGGTGGAAGAATCTGTTGAACCTGGGAGGTGGAGGTTGCAGTGAGCGGAGACTGCACCATTGCACTCCAGCCTGGGTGACAGTGATACTCTGTCTAAAAAAAAAAAAAAAAAAAAAATTAGCAGGGCGTGGTGGTGAACGCCTGAAATCCCAGCTGCTCAGGAGGCTAAGACAGGAAAATCACTTGAACCCAACAAGTGGAGGTTGCAGTGAACTGAGATCATGCCATTGCACTCCAACCTGGGCAACGGAGTGAGACTCCATCTCAAAAAAAAAAAAGATTTAACGACTTTTAGGAAGGTTAGCAGCAACAGTAGAAAATAAAAATGCCATTCATAATACCAACAAAAATAACAGGGATCAAGGAAGAAACTAAAATTTATGTAAAATTTTAATAAAGAAAATTATAAAATATTATTGAAGGAAATGAACACCTGAATGAATGGGGAGAGATGCCATATTGATTGCTAGGAGTCAACCTTGAAAAGATGTAAGTTATCTCTAAATTAGCCTGTAACTTGGGTGGGAATTTCAAATTTTCAGTTATTTTTATAAACTAATTCTGAAATATATCTGGACAAGTAGAGGTACACAGGAAGAAAATTTTTAAAAAGAATGTTATGTATTAAGATAGACTACAGAGGTACAGTGATTAAACCAATGTGGTATTGGCTTGTTATAGAAGTAAATCACTAGAACAGGGTACCAGAAACAAACCTATGTATATAAAGGATTTCAGTACATGACAGAATCCGCTTCACATATCACTGGAGGAAATGGTAACTATGCAGTAAATGGTGTTGGGACAATTGCATCTTTGAGTGGAATAAAATAAAATTAATTTCCTTAGTTGTACATAAAAATTATTTTTAGTGAATCAAATATTTAAATGTGAAAAATAAGCCTGTAAGAAGGAAAAATGGAGTATATTTTTGTGATTGTCAGGGTAGGAAAAGCCAAATCAGAAAAGGAAAAGATAGATGCATATCATTATAGAAAAATTTAAGTTTGTACTGGGCGTGGTGGCTCACACCTGTAATACCAGCACTTTGGGAGGCCAAGGTGGGTGGATTACTTGAGGTCAGGAGTTCAAGACCAGCCTGGCCAACATGGTGAGACCCCCCCCATATCTACTAAAATACAAAAATTAGCCAGGCATGGTGGTGCCTGCATGCCTGTAATCACAGCTACTCGGGAGGCTGAGGCAGGAGAATCGTTTGAACCCAGGAGGCGGAGATTGCAGTGAGCTGAGATCACACCATTGCACTCCAGCCTGGGCAACAGAGTGAGACTCCATCTCAAAAAAAAAAATTTAAATCTAAGTGCAAAAGACCATTCAGGTTATCTGTTTCTTCTTGAGTGTACTTTGGTGTTTTCATCTTTCAAGGAATTGGTCAATTTCACCTAAGTATGGGAAAAGAGTTGTTTCTCTGTTACAGAGTAATATTTTCTTATTATCCTTTTAATGTCTGCAGGATGTGTGTTAATATCCTCTCGTTCCTGATATTGACATATGTATTACATTTACATACATTGAAAAACCTACCAGTCTAATATATTTTGCTTTCAACAGCCATACATATATTTCCTTGAGCACTTTAAAAATGCTTTTCCGATGTCTTCTCATCTCCATTGTTTCTGACAAGGAATCTGAAGTGATTTTAATCAGTGTTTTCCTATTTGTAATGTATTATTTTTCTTTGCTTTCAGTACTTTTATTTCATCATTTTCTTTTCAGCAGTTTGATTATCTGTGTGTGGTTTTCTTTGAGTTTATCTTTTTTTTTTGGATCACTGGGATTCTTGAATCTGTAACTTTATATCTTTAACCAAATTTGGGAAGTTTTCACCCATTATTTGTTGGTAATTGTTTTGTTTCTACACGAATCTCTTTCTCTTCTGGAACTCAGTAGACAAAAATGGTAGACATTTCCATACTGTTTTCACAATTCCTTAGGCTCTTTTCATTGTTCCCTGTGTTCAAGCTCACTGACTCTTTACTTTGTTAATCTCCATTTTGCTATTGAGATCTCATCTGATGAATTTTTAATTTTAGATATTGTATTTTTGTTTTTAAATTTACATTGGTTTTTTACAGTTTTTTTGTTTCTCTGTTGATAGTTTTAATATTTTTATTCATTATAGGTGTTTTCACATTTTATGGAGTATTACATCAATTTTAAAGTGTTTGATGATTTCAGCATCTGGGACATCTTGGGATTGGTCTGTGAATTATTTTTTCACTTGAGAATAGGTCACCCTTTTGTGTTTTTTTGTTTGTTGAGTAATTGGCTTGTTCCCCAGATTTTTTGAATATTATTTTGAGACTATTTCTTGTTAAAATCCTCTGAAGAATGTTGACTTTTTTTTTTTTTTTTTTTTAAAGCAGACATTCCACCTGGTTGTGTCCAGACTGCAAGATCTGTCTTGCTTTCTGGTTCCAAAGTATTTTCAGTTCTCAAAACCTTTGCTGTGCTTCTTCAGTCTGTTCGACATGCATACACAGTTAGTTCACACACAGAATTAGGTGTAAATTTCTTCAGTTCTCTCCTCTCTGAGATTTCCCCACATTCCTTGGGCCCATTTTCCTTCTACCCCTCTGTAGAAAGACAGGTTTCTTTCTTAGAGTTTTTGCTGCTTTGTGCTGTTGTGCAGAATCTCATGTCTGGAGCTAACTTTAGGACAAAGTGGTGAGAGAAACGAGAGGAAAAAATGATAAGAGATTTTCTTTTCCATTTTTGGGTTATAGGGGCCTCTTTGCTTCGGTATTTTAGCCTTTGAGACACTTTTCTTTTCCTCCAGGTTGTAGATGCTTACAGTACTACCGCCACTACCAGCATTTCAGGTAGTTCTGTGGTTGGGGCTAGTGGTAGAACTGGGAGAGAAAACAAAACAGAAACAAGTCATGATTTCTCAGATACTCTCTAGTTCGCAGGGACTTCTTTTTCGGTTATTTGGCTAGAAAGATTGGATTTCTTTGTTTTGTTGCTCACTGCTGTTCTGCAACTCGGGCCACCGTTAGATCAAAGCTGGGAGGTGATGATGAGAAAAATGGAAAACTCACCACCGTAACAGAGGTTCAGGTTTTTACTTTCCTCTCCAATCTGGCTGTTCCTGTTTACTTTTTAAAAAGAGGCTGGATGTGGTGGCTCACGCCTATAATCCCAGCGCTTTGGGAAGCCAAAGTGGGCGGATCGCTTGAGCTCAGGAGCTCAAGACCAGCCTGCGTAGCATAGCGAAACCCCATCTCAATGAAAAAAGAAAGAAAGAGTCCTCAGGTAGTTGCTTTTTATATTCTGTCAAGAGTTTTCAGTTATAGGCCGGGTGCGGTGGCTCAAGCCTGTAATCCCAGCACTTTGGGAGGCCGAGGCGGGCGGATCACAAGGTCAGGAGATCGAGACCATCCTGGCTAACACGGTGAAACCCTGTCTCTACTAAAAAATACAAAAAACTAGCCAGACGAGGTGGCGGACGCCTGTAGTCCCAGCTACTCGGGAGGCTGAGGCAGGAGAATGGCGTGAACCCGGGAGGCGGAGCTTGCAGTGAGCTGAGATCTGGCCAGTGCACTCCAGCTTGGGTGACAGAGCAAGACTCCATCTCAAAAAAAAAAAAAAAAAAAAAAAAAAAAAAAAGTTTTCAGTTATAATCTGTGGGAGAGATATAACAGTGGGAGAGAGAGATTAACAGATTATAACAGACTTATCACTTCAATTTGACTGGTCCAGTTCAGTCATCTTGAGTCTGATTTTGCTTCAGCTATTTTGAAGTTCTGCTATTAAGGGCACAGTCACTTAGAATTTTTGTGTTTTCTTAATGAATTGACCGTTTTAGCATTGTGAAGTATCCCTTTTCTTTTGGTTAAAATTCCTTGTCCTGAAGTCTAGTTTTTCTTATGTTAATATAGCCACTTTTGGTTTCTTATGATTAGTGTTTGCATGGTATATATTTTTCTTTTTCCTTTTTTTAAAACAAATTTTCACCTATTTTTATCTTTAAAGAGTGTTTATCATAGATACCTTTTGAAAATCCAGTTTGACAATCTCTGTCTTTTAGTTGGGTTTAGACTAGGGTAAGTAAACTACTATCTGTGGGCCAAATTCCACTTCCTACTTGTTTATGGTGTGGTTTGCAAAGTAAAAATGGTTTTCACATTTTTAAATGACTGAAGCATATCAAAAGGAGACTAATGTTGTGACACATGACGCTTATATGAAATTCAAAGTTTAGTATCCATAATTAAGTTTTAAATTTTGTTAAAAAATCTGTGGAGGGTTGTTTTCTCACTTGTATAAATACTTGCATAATATTGTAGATTTTGTCTCTTGGCGCACAAAACCTAAAATATTTATCGTATGACCCTTTACAGAAAAAGCTGACCATTAACTTTTTTTTATTTTTGAAATGGAGTTTCATTCTTGCTGCCTAGGCTGGAGTGCAATGGCACGATCTCAGCTCACTGAAACCTCCACCTCCTGGGTTCAAGCAATTCTCCTGCCTCAACCTCCTGAGTAGCTGGGACTACAGGTGCACATCACCACACCCAGCTAATATATATATATATATTTTTAGTAGAGATGGGGTTTCGCCATGTTGGCGAGGATGGTCTCAATCTCTTGACCTCGTGATCTGCCTGCCTTGGCCTCCCAAAGTGCTGGGATAACAGGCATGAGCCACCACGCCCAGCTGACCATTTACTTTTGATGTAATTTTTAATATATTTGGATCTAAGTGTACTTACTGTCTTGCTGTTTGTTTTCTCTTTGTCTCTTCTGTTTTTGTTTTTCCCCCTCCTTTCCTGCCTTCTAGATTATTTTTAATGTTCTATTTTATCTCCATCATTGGCACATTAGCTATATAATTTTGTTTTATTATTTTAGTAGTTGCTCTGGAGTTTATAACCCAACTCTTTAACTCATGTACATTCTAATACTATCATAACACTTCAGGTACATTGTAAGATTTTATGCTTCTGCTCTCATTCATTTCACTAATACATATGTTACAAATTCTACAAAATACTTGCATAGGTTGGAGTACAATGGCAGGATCTTAGCTCACTGCAACCTCCACCTCCTGGGTGTTTTTCATTTTGGCTTTAAATAGTCTGTTATATTTTGAAGAAATTAAAGAGCAAGGAATAGCTCTTTTTCTCATATTTAACTTCTTGTGCGCTTCAGTTTTCTCTGTATCATTTTCCTGTAGCCCAAGGAACTTCCTTTAACATTCTTCTTCTGCAATTTAGAAACTGCTGTTATATCCACCTGGGGAATATTTTACTTCAGATCTTATATTTTTTCAGCTCTAGAATTTCTTTTGGTTCTTTTTTATGTCTTTCATTTTTCTTCTTTTGTTAGATGTTTATCTTTAAATCCTTGATCATATTTATGATAGTCGTTTTATAGGCCTTATCTGCCAATTCTATCATTTGTTATTTTTGGTTCAGTTTCTGTACTGTTTTATATTTGGGATTTATAGAGTCATGAATCTTGGTTTACACAGATTTGTAAAATACCTCTTCAAACAACTTCTTTTTGGCCTCCTCTTTTCTCTTTTTTTAAATATTATTTTTATTGTTTCTCCCTAGTTCCCATTCATCTTATGTTTTTTATTTTTTTAAGACTCTAGTTACACTATGTTAGACCACCTGAACTACTTAATCACCCAGGCTCATCAGTCTTATTGTTGCTGCATAAGTGCTTGTTACATTAAGAAAAGCATGTAATAACATACATGTATATAATAATCTAATACAAAATAATTTAAACATATTAAAATGTATTTGTAGGTTTTTATTTATCCCTTTTGAAATACATTATATTGAACTGACTGAAACAGGGAGAAAAACATGTTTCAGTGGTTGAAGAACTTGGTAGATGAAGTAGTTCATTTTGAATGGCTTTAGTTTCTTAACAAAAAAGTCAGTGGTGAAGTTCCATATTTTAGTATAATATTTAGGAGCTGCAGTGGGGGAATTTGAAATGGCTTCTGTGATTTATTTATTAAAATCCTATCCTACAAGAGGAATCCTGGTAATGGCAGTCTGAAAATTCTGCAAGGACCTGGTTCAAGTGATACATGTATGCTTAATTTTGTGCAGCATGAATGTAGGTAACAAAGGGGAAGCCAAGCAGAATGTGGATTTTGGGTAGGGGCATGAAGGGAGAATGTTATACTACCTGGTACACGCAGATGGATGCTCTCTAACCACAATTGGACCTTGGCTGCCTGCTGTTCTTAGAATAAAATGAACAGTTTTTTTTTTAAAGAATTTCATTATGATGGGGATGGAATTGGTTGAAGCAATCATAGATTCATTCTCCAAAAATAATTATTTTGAGAAAAAAAAATTCCACTGGAACACTTACATAGTTCATAGAAGCCAGCAAACCAGGAGTGAGGGAAGTAAGGAGCTTGACATTTGTTGTTGGTATGAGATGTAACATTTTAACGTTGCTTTTTTTTTGCTTAGGAAGTTAGGCTGCTTAATAAATGTGGTGCAGTGAAGGATCTTTACAGTCAAGAGAAACTTTTAACTGATTTACTTTTGTTTAGTCCTCATTATTTTGGGGCTGATTCACACTATCTTTAGTGTAGTTTTTTTCTCCTTATTGTTCTATATCACTTGTTAACCAAAAAGTGGCAGGTCTCAATCCGTAGAGGTTTACTTAGTCAAGGGTTTAGTATGTGCCTGGGAAAAACATAGGCCACAGGAGTAACTGTGACCTGTGCTTTTCTAGAGGGGTTTTGGGAACTTCAGTGTTTAGAGGGGAAAGTGCAAGAACAAGTTAAAAAAGAGGGAAAGGTAGGCGGTAAGGCAAATGGTTGCTTTCTTGTGAGGCTTTGACTAGCCTCAGTAAATCTACATTTTACATGTGAAAAGAAGTAGAGGAAAAAGCCAGTTATGCATTCATCTTAGTGTAGGTGAAGGGATGATTTCTGGTCTTGTCCTGTGTCTGTAAAGATAAGCTGATAATTGATATTGTCAGGATGAGATTTGACAGAACTCAGCTTTAGAGCTAGTTTATAGGGAGGATACATATCTTAAAAGATTTAGGGGCTCACAAGGAATTTCCTTGTGAGTCATCTGTGAGGGAAGCCATCTGGGGAGATATGTGCCCTTCTATCGTTGTGGAAACCTGGCATATGGATGAGGCTGTGACACAGGGTTGTGAATTTACAGCTATCTGGGAACAAAAAGAAGGCAGTATTGCGTGACTCGGTTCCCAAGCTTGTCTTTTGCTTTGGCATAGTGAGTTTGGAGACCAGAGGTTCTGTTTTCTTTTACATACTTGTAGTCTATATTTTTGATTTTTTTAAATATAAAGCTTAAATTTTTTTCTCTCATCTGAAGAACTTACAGCTAAGTAAGATAATATTTTGAGAGATTTGAAAGTATGAAATGGCTGACTCTGGAACTCTGACATAAGATTTAGGATTATAAAATCCTAGAATCCTAGATTTTAAATCCTAAAATGTTAAAATATAAAAGAAATGAAAATAGAGAGACCTAGGTTTTATTTGAAATATTTCATTTCTTTTTGGGCACTGGCAAGATTATAATGATGGTGGAGTTTTGCATTGACTTTTGAGTGTTTCTCTTTTTGTTTCTTCAGAAATTTGTACACCCAGACCATCTTCTCCAGGTGGACTACCTGAAGAAGATAGTGTTTTATTTAATAAACTGACCTACTTAGGATGTATGAAGGTTTCTTCCCCACGTAATGAAGTAGAGGCTTTACGGGCAATGGCAACCATGAAATCTTCCAGTCAGTACCCCTTTCCTGTTACCCTGTATGTACCAAATGTTCCAGAAGGTTCTGTGAGGTAAGCTCTAATTTTTTTTTTCTCTAGACACGTATTAAGTCTTTTAGGTGGTGGCAAAGATGTTATAGCATCATCAGGTGTAGGACTTGCTGTGAACTCACTGTAGACATGCAAAGTAAACATGTTTAGGCTTAGACTGTGTTCACTGTTTGAAAGGGGGCATTTGAACAATTGTGTTAGTCTATTCTTGCACTGCAATAAAGAAATATCTGAGATTGGATAATTGATAAAGAGAAGAGGTTTAACTGGCTCTTGGTTCTGCAGACTGTATAGGAAACATGATGCTGGCCATCTGCTCAGCTTCTGGGAGGGAGGTCTCAGGAGGGGAGGCCTCAGGAAACTTACAATCATGGCAGTAGTCAAGGCGAAGCAGAATCGTTTTACTTGGCAGGAGCAGGAGCAAGAGAGAGAAGGGGGAGGTGCCACACACTTTTAAACAACCAGGTTTCATGAGAACTCAACTATCATGAGAACAGCACTGAGGGGATGGTGCTAAACCATTCATAAGAAACTGCCCCCATGATCCAATCACCTTTCACCAGGCACCACCTCCAACATTGGAGATTACAATTTGACATGAGATTTGGATGGGGCTGCAGATCCAAACCCATATCAACAATTACGCTTAGAATATTATAAATAGAAATAAAACTGTAAAAATACTTGTAATGTGCATTTCTCTATCCTGAATAAGCATAAAAATCTGCCTTCGGCTTGTCAAGTAATAGTGGTTGAAAGAAACAGGAGTGAGCCATAGATTTTAAGTTACTTACATTAGACTGGAAAGAAGCAAAATGACTTTTTCCTCTTATGCTTAATTAGGAATAATACATTACGTCAGCTGAACCTTTAGTTTCTTTAAATGTAACTCAGGGCCGGGTGTGGTGGCTCATACCTGTAATCCCAGCACTTTGGGAGGCTGAGGCGGATGAATCACTTGAGGTCAGGAGTTCGAGACCAGCCTGGGCAAAATAATACAAAAATTCACCAGGTGTGGTGGCACATGCCTGTAATCCCAGCTACTTAGGAGGCTGAGGCAGGAGAATTCGCTCAAACCCCGGAGATGGAGGTTGCAGTGAGTGGAGATCACGCCACTGCACTCCAGCCTGGGTGACAGAGATCCCATCTCAATTAAAAAAAAAAAAGTAAGTCAGATAATGTTTTTCTCCTACATTCAGTCTTTGCCTCAGTCACACTTGTGGTTATATTTGAAATCCTTATCATGGTTAGCCACTGTTGACCTATTGCTCCAACTTGTTCTTCCCTTCCTCCTCCTTCCTTCCTTTCTTCTTAGCCTGTTTGTGCTGCTGTTAACAAACTGCCATAGACTGGTGGTTTACATACAACAGATAATTATTTTTCATAGTTCTTGTGGTTGGGAGTTCCTAGATCAAAGCTCCAGCATGTTTGGTGTCTGGTGAGGGCCTGCTTCCTGGTTCATGTGTTCTCTCATGGTAGAAGAGAGTGTAAGAGGGGTTTCTTTTATAAGGATACTAATCTTATTCAAGAGGACTCCCTTCTCTCTCTCTGTCCTTCTGTCTCCCTCCTCCCTTCTCTCTCTTCATTTATCAAAAGAAGATGCAGATTTGTGTGTGTGTGTGTGTGTGTAAGATATGCAAGAATATGAAGATAATTTGTTTACTTCCAATATTAGTACCACTTTCCTCTCCCTTTCTCTCTCTTCATTCATTACATTCCGGTTATCCTAGCCTCTGTATTCATTCTCACAGGACTTATCAGTCACACTTCCCACCCCAGGACCTTGGCATATTATCTTTATTCTCCCTAAGTAAATCTTTCCCTGATTTTCCAATGTTTTTTGTTTCATCTTAGTAAACATTTTATCGTAAGAAGACTTCCTTGGTTGTATCATGTAACTCTCTTTCTTCATACTGGGCTGTTTTTTTTTTTTAATAGCACTTTTCTTTGAATAGATATTATATTTATTTGCTTATTAGTTTATTGGATATCTTCCTCACTAGATTATAAGCTTGTGAGAATAACTTCTTTGTATTTTTCCCTGCTGTAGCTTCAGTGGCTAGGGAAGTAAGTGATTCATTGCAAGATTTTAGCAAATATTTGTTGAATGAACAAATAAGCAGACCACGTCAAAGAGATGAGGTTGAATTTGCCTTGAGCCTGAAATATTCTCTGAAAGTTGCTTTAATCTTTTTAAAACCCTGTCTGATTTGCCTCATTCTCTAAATTTTAGAATGTGGGAAAACTTAGGTAAGTTCCGAGTACCAAAATAATAGCAATATAAATTTAAAAAATTTTGGTAAAAATGCTTTGAATTTTTCAGGAAGGGGTTTTGCATGTATATTGTTTATATGTTGGCATCTAAAAATGTCAAGATGTCTTTTTAAAGAAAAATTGTTTTCAAAATGTCTTCTATGTTATCTGTTTAGCTTCAATTTGCCAGACACACCTTGACAGAGATTTAATGTTTTGACTTGCCTCTTTATTCTTGGGGTTGTCCCCTTACCCCTCAGTTTCTTAATTTGAGATCTTGAAGGGGTCTTCAATGTGTAGATCAATCCAGGACTTAGGATTGTTTTTTGTTTTGTTTTTGTTTTTGAGACACAGTTTCTCTCTGTCGCCCCAGACTGGAGTGCAGTGGCATGATCTCGGCACACTGAAACCTATGCCTCGTGGGTTCAAGTGATTCTCATGCCTCAGCCTCCTGAATAGCTGGGCATACAGGTGCCCGTCACCATGCCCGGCTGATTTTTGTATTTATTAGTAGAGATGGGATTTCGCCATGTTGGTCAGACTGGTCTCGAACTCCAGACCTCAAGTGATCCACCCATCTCGACCTCCTAAAGTGCTGGGATTACGGGCATGAGCCGCTGTGCCCAGCCAGGACTTAGGATTTGTGTAGGGAAAGTCAGAGAATTATTTGCTTCCAAATCCCACAGACTCCTTTTAGCTGTTGTATTCTGTTGTTGAATTCATCTTTGGAACCACCTGACCTTTTCTGTGCTAGAAAGGGCCTCAGTTGAACAATGAACTGGGGCTTAGATAAACTAATAGGTGCTTCTCTGAATAGAAGTGGGCTCTTCAGGGATAGTCTATACTGTTCTAGACTGGCATTCATTTTGTCATAACCGAAAAAGACTAGATTTTAGGGATGGGTGATATAGTTGTTACCAGGCATGTATACTTAGCTTTGGAGTAAATGAGTTGGATCATAGGAAACACAAGAATGAAGAAATTGTTAGAAGATAATAAAGAATTTGTGTGTATGTGTTTGTGTGTTTGCATGTGTGTGTGTGTGTGTGTGTTATGAAAATGAAGATAATTTGTTCTCTCTTGCATTGTTAATTCCAGTTTATTTTTGTGATTTTTAAGATACTTTTGTTTGGCTGGGTGCAGTAGCTCATGCCTATAATCCTAGCACTTTGGGAGGCCAAGGCAGGGTGGATCACCTGTGGTCGGAAGTTCAAGACCAGCCTGGCCAACATGGCAAAAACCCATCTCTACAAAAAATACAAAAATTAGCCCAGTGTGATGGCGGGCACCTGTAATCCCAGTACTTGGGAGGCTGAAGCGGGAGAATCGCTCAAACTCGGGAGGTGGAGGTTGCAGTGAGCCAAGATTGGGCCACTTCACTCCAGCCTGGGGGAAAGAGCGAAACTGTGTTTCAAAAAAAAAAAGAAAAAAAAAAGAAAAAAAAAAAGAAAGGGGAAAAAAGATAGTTATGTTTATATATCATATATTGTCATAGTAAAACTATTTAACTATTTGTTCTTTTTTTTTCTTTTTTTTAAACCTAACTGGAAATATGTCTTTGTTCTTTGATAGTTAATATTTTATCTAACTTTTCATTACTGTTCTACAGAATCATAGACCAATCCAGCAATGTGGAGATAGCATCTTTTCCAATCTATAAGGTTTTATTCTGTGCACGTGGACATGACGGAACAACAGAGAGCAATTGCTTTGCATTTACAGAGAGTTCCCATGGTTCAGAAGAGTTTCAGATACATGTTTTCTCCTGTGAAATTAAAGAGGCAGTAAGTATACTATAGTGTAGCAATTTGCTATAGAGATGAATTAGGGTAACCTTTTTGAGCTCCAATTTCACTGTTGTATCAATACATTACATAAATTTGGAGCATATTTCTAAAGACGAAATTAGTATTTGTAATGACATAGAACTGAATGTGGAAAATCAATTCCGGTATATCTGCGTAGGTAGGGCACTCTCACAGCTTATTTTTCTTGTCATAGAAAAATACAACTGGATGTTGCCTTTCTACCAAACCATGGTAGTGAATTGCTTATGCTCAGAAGGGAGACTATTTTTGCAGTTGTCTTATTACTTTGCCCTAGTAGATTGTTCCATGTGATTTAAAAAAGTGCCTATAACGATACCTGTTTCTCTGATGGGCTTAATAGTTGCATATTGCTTTCATTTAGATATTGCATTAAGATTATTTTATTGATCTCTGTGGTTTTCACTGGTGATTATTTGTTTTGTGCTTTCTTGCTCAGAGGCTATATTTTGCTCCAGAGAACTGGCTTAATTAAAAATACAAATGCTCACATAGAGCGGGTATAACAACTTGTAGTCCTTTGAAAATGCCAGTAAGTTTTTTTTATAGCAATTATTAATTGGTCGATTATTGTTAGGAGAAATGGTTTAGATTAAATGCTGTTAAATGCATAGGGAAATCTTCTTTTCTACATCTATTGAATTATCCCCGATTTTAAAATGTTGCACTGTTAAACTCTTAGTACTTGCAGCCATTTCAAAGGCATTCATAAATAGGTGTGGATGGCAATGTCTCAGGTATGTTTGCTTGTAAAAAAATAAATTATCAGCAGAAAGTGCTGAAAGCAAGTTATTCTAGCCTCTATCATGAAACATGAATAAATCATTCCATTAACAGGAATTTTGAGTTTGTTTCTGGCCACAAAATGGGAATTCATGGAAATGTAGATTTCTCTGAGTTTGATACAAAGCATGATGGGTATGTCAGTTCTTGTGCCCTAGTAATCAGTTTGCTTTGCACTAAACTGAACATGCACAGACACATAAAATTTAGATTGTAACTGTAGAAATTATCTGTCGGAACGCATGCCTTATGAAAGAAGTTGAAGTTTTGTGTTTTGTTTTTTAGATGGGGCTTTATCTATTTTTTCCCCTGCACTTATATATCAATGTGTATACTGACTTCTTATTCAAAATGGTCTGATAGATAAGAGAGTGAATGAGTGTAAGTTTGCTGCTAGTGTGCCTGGCATATAATAGTGAATATAAATATGCTGAAGGAATATGTATGTTTTTGTGAATGAGGGGGGCTATTTCTGATCCTTACGAACTCCACTACAGAGGTGGGGAAGCAGATGGTAGAATCCTGGCATTTCATGTTGGCAGCCATCATTTAACACACCTGTGTGATTTTTGAATCACTGGAACTCAACAGCAAGGAAATGAGCTTTGAAGACCTGGAGAACCTGCTGCTTGGAGAGAGAAATACTGCTGCAGAAGGAAACTGAATTGCTGCAAGAGGTTTCCATAACTAATGGTATGAAACTGTCTTCTTTTGGATTATAGCATTCACTTGAGTTCAGAGTAGGGGAAATGTTTGTTATTTTTGAGAGCTTATCATTGTAGGTAAGCAGTGGAAAAAAACTGTAGGAAATTCTTGGCCAGACCATTTTGGATATAGTATTAAATAAATGCTCTCTATTTCTAGAGAGCGTATTTGTTCCATTGCACGTTGTAAGAAAGTTATCTCCATCTATTATAAATTTTTTAGAGTGCATTTTAGAAAGTGTTACATTATGGGGGCATTAGTGGTAAAATATATTGTTTGAAGGAGAAATACATGACAGTGGTCATTAAACCTTATTATGAAACATTATTTCTTTTTAAAAAAATTTAAAAATCCTCCTCCAGGTAATGAATGAGACATCAGTTCTAAATGAGGAATAACCCGGTATAAATAGAGAGCTTATGCCAGGCACTGTGCTAAGCATTCATTTGATACTCATAATAGCCCATGACCAGGTTGGTCTTATTAGACAAGTGACTTTATGTTTCTCTTTGCCTGGAGCAGTTCTACTTTATGCTTATTGTCCAGGTTATTACTAATACCCTCATTTTTATTCTCAAAAGTCTTGTGGTTTGGATGATAAATTGTATGATTACCCTTTGTTTATCCTGTGTCTAAGAGACTGGGTGAGAGAGCTGGGTTTTAAATTGAAGTCTTTGACTTTGAAGAGCCATTCAGTTTTCAGTAACAACTTTCCTGTTGCTTACATATTCTAAAACACAAATATGGATTTTTGTATTTTAGTTATGTTTTATAAAGGGATTTATTGGTAACATAGCTTGTATTCCAGTTACGTTTTGTATTTTATCTGACCCTTTTACAGAAGCTGTCCAACATCTTCCTCTCTGCCCTAAAAAATAATTATGCTTTTAATTAATCTGAAGTCTTTTAGTTATATTTACTGGCCATCTGATTGTCTAGTTCCCAGAAGTTTTCTGTTCTGTGATGAGCACCTTTAGTCGTTAGTATTTCAGTCCCTCTTGATGGGCGCAAACTGTTGGCAGATAGTTCAGGAACCAGGTGACAAACAGTCTTACTGCTTAAGTATGTGCTGTGCAGCAATGCCACGCATTTATTTATTTATTTATTATTTTTTTTTTTCACAGAGCTCATGGATGAGAGCTGAAGAGGTTTGTCGTTAAAGGAAGATTTCTGAAGCAGGAGTAGCAGCATGGCTGCCACTACTGTCACTGTGATGCTTATTTCACTATAAAACCCCCAAACTCCAGGCACCAACAGTGGTAGAAGGGAATCCCAGTGAGGGTGATGACTCTCTTGGACACCTGTGACACAAGGATTAGGAGGTCCCACAGAAGGGTTAGGACACATTTGACTTGCAACAAACACTTTGCTGTGCTTCTACAGGACCCTGCTGGAGTAGATTTCAGTAATCTATGGCAAAATAGTTGGACAATCCAACCAGAAGTATCTTGAGGTCAATGATCTCTGTATAAGGAGAATGATATGCTAGGCTTCTGCTGAAGAATTGCAGACTAGGCAAGGTATCAGAAAGTGTAGTGAAAAAAATACAAGGAGGCACCTGTTCTTGTTGCATCTTTGTGGATGTATTATATAAAACTTTTAAAAGATACTTTTAAAGGGTTGAGTCTTAAGATTTTGTTTCTACTAGCTAGTGTAACCATTCTATTCAAAGCAGATTTTGATGATATTTGTATGTTTTAGGATACTATTCAGTATTAGAAACTCTTGAGTGTTACATTATAGAAGCATGTTTTTTATCATCTGGTGTTAAAGGCCTTCAGAGATATTTCTTGATAAATATCAAGGGCATCATTGGGAAGATATTTATTCTTATTGCATTGGGGTTGCAGATATGACACTGTATAAAAGAAAACCTGTTCCTTGCATGGGAAAATTTCCTTTTCTTTTTCTTCGAGATGGAGTTTCACTCTTGTTGCCCAGGCTAGAGTGCAATGGCACAATCTTGGCTTATTGCAACCTCCACCTCTCGGGATCAAGTGATTCTCCAGCCTCAGCCTCCCAAGTAGCTGGGATTACAAACACGCACCGCCATACCTGGATAATTTTGTATTTTTAGTAGAGACAGGGTTTCACCATGTTGGTCAGGCTGCTCTCAAACTCCTGACCTCAGGTGATCCACCTGCCTGGGCTTCCCAAAGTGTTGGCATTACAGGTGTTAGCCACCGCACCCAGTGGAAAATATCATTTCTAAACAAATATTTAATTGGTATGTTAGCTAAATGCCTCATTTTGGAACATAAATCGGAAGTTATCTTGTCCATGTTTTCCTTAAATCAGTTGATTTTTATGATTTTTAAAAAGTTTCCTGGTAATGTGCCTCTTATTTTAGCTCCTTCCCATGAATAATGTATTTGAGCTAGTTGTTTTAAAAATTTTAATACATACCTTTCAAGGTATGTATTTTTCACATTTATTTCTTGGGTGAACTTTTTTTTTTTTTTTTTTTTTTTTTTTTTTTTTAAGCGAAGTCTCCTAGGCTGGAGTGCAGTGGCAAGATCTCAGCCCACTATGATCTCCACCTCCTGGGTTCAAACGATTCTTCTGCTTCAGCCTCCTGAGTAGCTGGGATTACAGGCGCATGCCACCATGCCTGGCTAATTTTTACGTTTTTAGTAGAGATGGGGTTTCACCTTGTTGGCCAGGCTGGTCTTGAACTCCTGACCTCAAATGATCCACCTGCCTCAGCCTCCCAAAGTGCTGGGATTACAGGCGTGAGCCACCATGCCTGGCCTTGAGTGAACATTTTCTTGATATATGGTGTTTCTAAACGAGTGGGTTATCTTTCACCAATATTAATGAAAAGACTTCATCTTGGAGAAACTAGCTATGTTATTTATTTTAAATAAATACCTTTGTTACTTAATAACAGTGTTTTGGACTTTAAGATGTAAATACATATTTGACAATTTGGAAAATACTGAAATAAAAAAGAAAATAAAAGGTGTTTAAAATTCCACCACAGTTAAGATTTTGGTGTATCTCCATTCCAGATATCTACATGTGCTGTCCTCCCTACCTCTTCAAAAATAACAACAACAAACTCAAACAGATACACAGTTTTGTGTTTAGTATTTTCTATAGATACTGTTTTCTGGAGTAAGATTGTATTATTTATCAATAAACCTTTTCCTTTTGCAAAGAAAATGCCCGTTCAAGACTATTTGTGTATGTGTTTTAATAGTGTGACATATATTGAAGTGTTTGCCATGGAATGTGTTTTTAATTTTCTTTTCTTGTTGTACAGTCAGCTCTCTATATTTGTGGGTTCTACATGAATGGAGTCAACTAACCACGGCTTTAAATATTTGATAAAAATGTATGGTTTCATCTGTACTGAATATGTATAGCCTTTTTTCCTTGTCATTAGTCCCTAAATGATACAGTATAAAAACCAGTCACATAACATTTATATTCTATTAGGTATTATAAGTAATCTAGAGATTAAAGTATATGGAAAGATGTGTGTAGGCTATATGCAATACTATACAATTTTGTATAAGGGACTTAAACATCTATGGATTTTGGTATCTGGGAGTTTTGGGGGGTCCTGGAAACAATCCCCCATGGATACCAAGGGACAACTGTAATTGGTTATCCAGTTTGTCCTAAGATACTGATAGTCATTGTTTCTGAAGTTTATCTTGTTAATTCTTGGATTACTGTTTCAGCTTATTCACAGACTCTAGAATTCACAATTTATTTTAACTCTTGGTAGAAATGGCAACTTGTAAGATGTAGTATTAAATGCAATTTGATTGCTGTTAATGCAATCAATGTACTGTCAGATTCTTTCTCCAAAAGAGAGAAAGATGGAGTCTGATTTTTTTTTTCTCCATCATTCTCTGTCACTCTGGCTCAGTTCCGTATACTTAACCTTTCTATAAAGAATTTCTTGAAGGCTTGCCGTCTGTTTTAGAATTTGCCAAGTTCTTTGACTTTTTTTGATATGGCCTTCTAATGTGACAAGCTGGCTGATCTGACATAAAGAATGTGAAAAAGAAGAGATGGGAAAAAAGATTAAATATGGCTGGGGTCTAACTCTACCAGTGTATACAAAATTACATACAGGTGTTCCTCTGTTTTCACATACAGTGCTTTCTTAAAAATACACTTGTCTGGAAGTAGCCAGAAAGAGTCTTGGCCCAAAACCGCCTAACAGCAGTTATTGTGGCATCTCTACAGTGGGGAATGTTGTCGGAGTTAAGATATTATTTTGGGCATATAGAGAGGAAAAGGGGTCCTTGGGAAATTTTCATTTTTTAAAGCATCTCTGGAAAAGTTTCTTGTAAAGCCCTGACTCTTAGAGCCAGGCCAGCAACCTATAATATGTAAATGCTAGCCGTTAGAAACTGGGTCCACCCGACATGGCAATTCCCACGGCCTTCTTGCCCTTGTCCCACATGTTCCTGGCAACATGGCTGCCCACACATATCCTTGCATGTGGAGAGCATCATGGCACCCTGTATTTGCGTATTAAAAGCTAGGGTGGGCGGGCCAGCTTTTTCCGCCTGCTACTTGAATGACGTGCCTAGTCAAACCCATCCCCTGAGCCCTATGCAAATCAGGCATTGCCTCCTCCAGCCTCTGCATATATACCTGGTTAGTATCTGTGGCAGGTGGTGTTCTGTCTCTTGGCTTTGGAGCCCCTCTCCCTCTGTCTCTGTGTAGGGGAGCTGCTGCTTTTTTTCTTTGCCCTTCTTTCTTTGCTGTTAAACTCCCCACTCCTTAAAACAAAACAAAACAAAAATATGCTGAAGTTAAATGTATAAAAAGCAGACAGTAGACTTTATATTTCATTTAGGAGTAGCAAGTGGAGAATACCCAGAGAACTAAAAGTAGTTTAAAGTCTTTGTTTATAGTTGACCTTGTAGGCATAGTCTTCAATGACATGTTTCTAGCATATTCTTTGGTTCTGTTTTCCTCTATAAACACTTGAATTATTGGGCTAAATCCAGTAAGTATCCAGCTGAGGCTGAACCTTTCTGCTTTTAGCTTACCTAATGATTCCCTCTCATCCATCCCCAAGCACATTCAGCTTACATTTGCTGAAGTATAGGCTGTATGTTCTCTCTTGTGTTTTTTGGCACCTAGACTAATACTTGGTATACAGAAGGTGCTCAAATAGTATTTGTTGAAGGAATGAGTTTATCATTGTCTTAATTGTATAAGATTTGAGGCCTATAGTTCTTATTAGCATCAATCCTTTGCTGCTTTTGTTATTTTTACTCATACAAGATTAAAATGGGGATAGCATGGTAAAATACTGAAGAAATTTTAGGAACATTATGATATAAATATGGTGCTATTGCAGAAGTTGAACTTTAGACTGGCAGGTAGGATTTCTGTAGAGTTGTTAAAAGTTAAACTATTTGGCATTGGGAAGGCACTTTAGGGTAATCATTGATTAATGGGTATAAATGTGGCAATCGGAAGTTTTTGAATGTGTTAGACTGTGTGTGCTTGTACAAGAAAAAGTGGCAGAATATGTGAATGAAACAAAGGAAAACGAAAGACCTCATATGTTAACATACTCTTCTGTTATAGGGAGTATTCCTGTTTCAAGCAAGTTACAAATATTATATTCCTAGACTAATACAGTTCAACAAGTACTTTGAATTCACTTTATCTAGAGTGAGGGATTTATTAATGTTCACAGCATTCTTCTTACCTATGATTTCCAGTGTGACATATTGAAAATATTTTTTTAACCCATCATATTTCACCTTGTTTTCATTGACAACCTGTGGGTGGGCTGAGAGATTTGGAGAATCTTTGGTGCTTCAAGCTCACAAGTTTGTGATGATCTGATGCATCTTTTGGAACCAAGAAGGAGAATAACTGTTGGAGAAGTGTTGGATTTAGAGTACTTCTTCACTTTAAGGAAAGAAGATGAGCTATACACACAAACACACACACATATGTATATCCATATATATGTATGTATGTATAAAAGTAGTCAGTAGAGTGGCCTAATACCAATAGAATAGATAAGAATAAGACCATTTCAGCATTCATTCTGGGAACCCAACACTTTTTTTTTTTTTTTTTTTTTTTGAGACGGAGTCTCGCTCTGTCGCCCAGGCTGGAATGCTGTGGCCGGATCTCAGCTCACTGCAAGCTCCGCCTCCCGGGTTCACGCCATTCTCCTGTCTCAGCCTCCCGGGTAGCTGGGACTACAGGCGCCGCCACGTCGCCCGGCTAGTTTTTTGTAGTTTTTAGTAGAGACGGGGTTTCACCGTGTTAGCCAGGATGGTCTCGATCTCCTGACCTCGTGATCCGCCCGTCTCGGCCTCCCAAAGTGCTGGGATTACAGGCTTGAGCCACCGCGCCCGGCCGGAACCCAACACTTTTATAGCACAACAACATTGAGTAAAAATGCCGGTAGCTCTTTATGTTACTAGCTTTAGCAATAAAGCCAGTATCTACTTTATTCTGTGGTTCTGTATCTAGCCCCCAGAGACTGAGGGAAGTGAAAAGAGAACTTGGAGACTTGGCTAAAACCTTGTTTGTGAGAGAGTGTTGGGAAGATTCAGATACCAACATCGTTTTAGTAAATCATCTTAAGATACATTCAATTTCATAGTATATTTTGAAGCCTAGAAATATCTATAAATATAGTTTATTTTGTGAACTTAAATTAGTTCAATATCTTTATCACCATGTTTAAATGTCAGAGTTGAGAGAAGCAAGCAAATATTTGAAAGATAATTTTTTTTAAGTGAAAGGACCTTCCTTCCTTCCTTCCTGCCTCCCTCCCTCCCTCCCTCCCTCCCTTCCCTCCCTCCCTCCCTCCCTTCCCTCCCTCCCTCCCTCTCTCCCTCCCTCCCTCCCTCCCTCCTTCCCTCCCTTCCTTCTTTTCTCTTTCTTTTCTTTCTTTCTTTTTGTTTTTTTTGAGACAGAGTCGTACATCACCCAGGCTAGAGCAGTCACGCAATGGCTCACTGCAACCTCCGCCTGCCAGGTTCAGGCAATTCTCCTGCTTCAGCCTCCCAAGTAGCTAAGATTACAGGTGTGCACCACCATGCACTGCTACTTTTTTCTATTTTTATTAGAGATGGGGTTTCACCATGCTGGCCAGGCTGGTCTTGAACTCCTGACCTCGTGATCTGCCCACCTCGGCCTCCCAAAGTGCTGGGATTGCAGGCGTGGAGCCACCGTGCCCGGCCCTCTTGCCTTTCTTCGTTCTCAAGATGCTTGGATTCTAGTTGCAGCTCCTAAATCATAGTTCTCTTCTGGTCTTCAGTATGTAAGCTGGTGGTGCTTACTGTTGAACTTTGTGTACATTTGAAAGCCCTCCTCAGATTTGAACTTAAGTTTCCGTGAAGTGAAATGATACCCCATTGTTAATTTCAAAGTAAAAAATTCTGTTAATTTACTTTTTAAGCGATATTTCTGCAATATTTCCCTTCTTGGACTTCACATTGATGATAGTTTTTAGGTTGTAATAATTTAGAGTTTAGATGGTCTACATTTACCACCAAAAGTTGTTCACACCCTCTTTTTTTAAATGCACAAGTGATGAAAATGTCATGTAATTCTAAACATCTGATAAATACTTGGACTATATATATAAATATATATATTCTGCTAAAGAAAATTGTGGTCATGGAAAATTATAGATTCAAGAGTTCGGAGAGAAGGCTATCAGAATGTAATTAAAACCTTTGCCTAATGGTATTTCCTTTTTTATTCTTTTAGGTAAGCAGAATTTTGTATAGTTTCTGTACAGCATTCAAACGGTCTTCCAGACAAGTGTCTGATGTTAAAGACTCAGTTATTCCTACCCCTGACAGTGATGTGTTTACCTTCAGTGTCTCTTTGGAGGTAAAAGAAGACGATGGAAAAGGAAACTTCAGGTGAGGCATTTGGAAAGATTAAAAATTAGCATTGTGTCTGGAGTATAATATAGGTTCACACAAAGTTTCAAGAAACTATACAATGTTGGCATAAAGCCTCAAACTGATAAATATTTGACTGGCAAATGAATATTTTTATTCTCATGCTTGTCAGATATTTCTTTCCTTTTTTTTTCTTTTCTTTTCTTTTCTTTTTTTTTTTTTTTGAGATGGAGTTTTGCTCTTGTCACCCAGGCAGGAGTATGCAATGGCACAATCTCGACTCACTGCCACCTCTGCCTCCTGGGTTCCAGTGATTGTCCTGCCTCAGCCTCCCAAGTAGCTGGGATTACAGGCACCCGCCACCATGCCTGGCTAATTTTTGTATTTTTAGGAGAGACGGGATTTCACCATATTGGCCAGGCTTGTCTCGAACTCCTGACCTCAGGTGATCTGCCTGCCTTGGCCTCCCAAAGTGCTGGGATTATAGGTGTGATCCACCGCGCCTGGTCAGATACTTATTTTCTTAAAGATTTAAAAGATACTGATACTTGAGAAAATTTAGTAAAATAATAAAAGTAGAATAAAAACTGTAATCTTGTCAGCCACAGTCACTTTTAACTTTGGTCTGTTCCCTTTGTTTATTTCTAGGAGAATTTTTGCACAATTGTATATATTTACCTTTTTTTCTTTATGTTAAGTGTGCTAATCAAAATTGGTTTTAACAGTAACTGATAATATATGGTTTGATCACCACTTAATTAACCATTTCTTTCTTTTGTATATTTAGAATGCTTTCCTCCAGTTCAGATATAGACAGTTAATAGGAAACAGTTATATTATTTAATGCTCAACTTTTTTCCTTAGCTGAGCCTTTAATTCTAAGAGTAGTTGCTAGCTAGGTATTTTATCTGTAGCTTTACAGACATAGAAATTGAGGTCATGTCAAAGTTGCTCAAGATATTTTTTCTTTTTAGATAAGACAACCCATATTTTATACATTGATTATTTTAATGAATTAATTTGTAAGAATGGTCTAGCCTAGGCTAGAATTTGATTAACTTGTCCCTGTTATGTATCTCTTTGCCATCTTTTATTTATATATTCATGGATACATCACAGTCATCTCAAATTCTATGTGTCTAAAAGTATGCTTTTCTCACTTTCTTTGCTTTGGATTTTACTGTTTTACAGGCACTTATGATCACCCAACCAGCTAAACCAGACATGTGACAGTCTTAACAATTTTAAGTAAACATTATTCCTAAATTTGTTTTAAAACTGAAATTTATCATGTTCTCTCTCTCTCTTTTTTTTTTTTGAGATAGAGTCTTGCTCTGTCGCCCAGGCAGGAGTGCAGCGGTGCCATCTTGGCTTACTGCAACCTCTGCCTCTTGGGTTCAACCAATTCTCCTGCCTCAGCCTCCCAAGTAGCTGGGACTACAAGCGTGCACCACCACTCAGCTAGTTTTTGTATTTTTAGTAGAAATGGGGTTTCACCATGTTGGCTAGGCTGGCCTCAAACTCTTGATCTCAAGTGATCCGCCTGCCTTAGCCTCCCAAAGTGCTGGGATTGCAGGTGTAAGCCACTGCGCTTGGCCATGTTGTGATTTTTAAGATCTTGCTTTTAACCTTGGTTAGCAGACAAAATATAAGGCTCTTGTAAACTCAATTTAAAAAATAATAATGGCTGTGTTACTGACTATAAAATTTATAGTTTGCTGCCTGTGGCAAGGTGAGAGTTTAGTATATCTTAAGAATAAGATTGTTGTTGCTTAAATACTTCGTTGTTTTGTTCTAACCGTGGAATAGGTATTTTATCATTTTATTAGATTATTGGTAATTCCTATTCCTTTTGAATATTTCAGCCCTGTGCCTAAGGATAGAGATAAATTTTATTTCAAATTAAAGCAAGGAATAGAGAAGAAGGTTGTGATTACAGTGCAGCAACTTTCTAACAAGGAATTAGCTATTGAAAGGTAAGCAGCTTGCTCCTAAATGCTACCAAAAACTTGTATTGACATTGTTACTGTCTCAGATGCATTGCTCAGTGTGGCTTTTCACTGTGCTTCATTTTCTCCAATTAAAAATGAGAATAATTAATAATACTTTCTCTACTTTAAGTTAGATGTAACTGGTTCATTGAAAATCTCAATTGTTGGGGTAAGTAAACATGAAATGGCTTTAGTTTTTCAGTCATAACTGCTACAACTGGGTTTGTTCACATCCCTTTTTCTTGTTCCTTATTTACCTACAGCATAAATACTTTTTCAGTTACTTTCGATTACTCTGCCACTTAGCTGCTGGAATTTCAGAAACTTTAAAAGATACATATTTTTAAAATATATAAATACATATGCATATACTTGTGTGTCAATTCACAGGAAAGCCATTCAGAAAACAAAGGAACAGTAGAACAAAAGATATAAATGAAGTCAATAAGAAATGATAGTTCTGGAAAAAAATTTGAAATATAGATGATATAGGAAAAGTTAATGTCTACAATATACATAAATTTCTTAACAATTGGCAGAAAGCAGAGGAGAAAAACAGGTCAGAGTATAAATAGATGAGAGGAAAGCTATTGGATGGCTAACAAACATATGTAAAGAGGTCCTCATTCACAAAAATATAGGGAAATGTGAAGTATAGTAACCTTAAGATACCAGATTGCAAAAATACGTAGTGATGGTGGGGGTATGGGGAAAAGGAATTCTCATACTGTTAATGGAAATGTAAAATATATGTATGTCCTTTTTGAAAATCAGGCAGCATATATAAAGATTTTAAAAATACCTATAATTGGGCACATAAGTCTTATTTTAGGAAATCTGTGCTATTGGAAATAGAAGTATCACTATTTAAGGACATATCTGTAAGGATGTTTATTAATAAACCTAATTCAAAGTTAATTCAATACCTACTACTTCTTTGTCTTTGTTGCTACATATTTGTTAAATTGAAAGTTGCTTTATTATGCCAAAAAGGAAGTGCTAAAAAAAAATGGTGGGGGCATATCATAAAGATAGGGTTTGAAGGGGCTCCAACTGGTTACTTCTCGGGCAATCTGAACAGTAAAATAATTAGGTACTTCAGTCAATTATCGGCAAGTACTGAAGTCAATCTGTACTTCAGTCAAACAACAAAAGATGTTTATTTAACTTTGAAGTGTTATTTGTAGTGGCAGAAACTGGAAATACAGATATTTCTGTATTTCCAGGGAAGTTGGTGATGCTGAAGAGAAATAAAAGCCTCTTCATCAAGACTGCTGTATACTATGACACTTCCCTCTTACCTCCATAGTCTCTAGACTGGGATGAGAGTGGGAGGCAATTTAGTCGCTGGCTGATGGCATCATGGCCATTTCTGTTCTTCTTAAATCTGGGAGAAAGTATCTGGCCCCCAATTATCTGCAGTTTTTTTTAGAAGGTAGGCTGTCTAGCTCCACTTTGTTCCCAACTTTGAATTCTGCCAGGCAACAGGAAAAGTTTTATTCAGCATCTTGGTACAGTGATGCATGCATGTGTTTTTAATTGCTTGCAAAGTTTGGCCATATGTAAAAACCATCTTTTATCAATTTTAAGATATGCATGTGTTTTCATATTGAACATCTCTGAAATTGTAGTTTGTCTTATAATTGATGGCATTTTTAAAAAATACTTTTTAAGTTCTGGGATACATGTGCAGAACATGCAGGTTTGTTACATAGGTATATCTGTGCCATGGTGGTTTACTACACCCATCAACCTGTCATCTAGATTTTAAGCCCCACATACATTGCCTATTTGTCCTCATGCTGTCCCTTCCCTTGCCCCCAAACCCTGTCAGGCACTGGTGTGTGTTGTTCCCCTCCCTGGATCCATGTGTTCTCATTGTTCAACTCCCACTTATGAGTGAGAACATGTGGTATTTGGTTTTCTGTTCCTGTGTTAGTTTGCTGAGAATGATGGTTTCCAGCTTCATCTGTGTCCCTGCAAAGGACATGAACTCAATCTTTTTTATGGCTGCATAGTATTGCATGGTGTATATGTGCCACATTTTCTTTATCCAGTCTGTCATTGATGGGCATTTGGGTTGATTCCAAGTCTTTGCTATTGTGAATAGTGCTGCAATAAACATACGTGTGCATGTGTCTTTATAGTAGAATGATTTATAATCCTTTGGTAATGGGATTGCTGGGTCACATGGTATTTCTGGTTCCAGATCTTTGAGGAATCGCCACCCTGTCTTCCACAATGGTTGAACTGATTTATACTCCTGCCAGCAGTGTAAAAGTGTTCCTATTTCTCCACATCCTCTTCAGCATCTGTTGTTTCTTGACTTTTTAATGATCGCCATTCTAACTGGCGTGAGATGGTATCTTATTGTGGTTTGGATTTGCATTTCTCTAATGGCCAGTGGTGATGAGCTTTTTTTCATATGTTTGTTGGCTGCATAAATGTCTTCTTTTGAGAGGCATCTTATGATTATAGTTGTCACTTTTTTTTATGAGATATAAAAAATAATGGTGAGTCTTAAAATTGATGATTTTCTTAAAATCGATGAAAAAGAGTTGAAGATAAGGTATTTTTGATGTTGAATATTACGGTTCCAAAATAATATGGTTACATTTTACATATAGGAACCTTTTAGTTTTTAGGGGTAAGCATTATATATAGCAATGTTTTAAACTTTTTATTTGGAAGTAATTTCAAACTTACAGAAGAGTTAAAAACAATCAAACTAGTAGAGAGACCTGTATACTCTTTACCAAGATTGTTACCAATATCTCAGTGTTACCAATGTTACTAAAATCTCATATATTGGAGACATTTTACCTAATTTGCTTTGCATTCTCTTTCTTTTTTTTTTTTTTTGAGACAAAGTCTCGCTCTGTCAGCCCTCCTGGAGTGCCGTGGCCTGATCTTGGCTCATTGCAACCTCCATCACCCGGATTCCAGCTATTCTCCTGCCTCAGCCTCCTGTGTAGCTGAGATTACAGGTGTGCTCTACTATACCTGGCTAATTTTGTATATTTTTAGTAGTGATGGGGTTTCACCATGTTGATCAGGCTGGTCTCGAACTCCTGACCTCAAATGATCTACCTGCCTCAGCCTCCGAAAGTGCTGGGATTACAGGCATGAACCACTGCGCCCAGCTTGCATTCTCTTTCTCTTCTCCCTGCTACTCCCTATACACATACAATCGTTTTCCTGAACACTTTTAAGAGTGAGTTAAATGCATCATGGCCCTTTTCCCCTACATGCTTTAGTGTATATTTTACAAGAATAGGGATATCGCTTACGTCACCACAGTATACTTATCAACCTACGTGAATTTAGCATTCATACACTACTTTTAATCTACCTTCCATTTACCTTCCTATTTTGCCAGTTAACCTAATAATATCCTTTTCCCTCCTCCAGTTCAGGATTCATTCTAGGATTAGATATTGCATTTAGTTACCATATGTCTTTAGCTTTCTTTAACCTGGAACATTTCCACAGCCTTCCTCTGTCTCTTAAGACGTGGACGTTTTTGGAGAATATATCCATTTTTCCTCTTTTTAATATAACATTGCCCATTTTTTTGGCTTTGTTTAATATTTCCTTGTGATTAAATTCAGATTATATATTGCTGCATAAGTTATGCGTCCTTCACAGAGTATCACATCTGGAGGCGCTTGATAGCCATCTGTCCCTTGATGATGATGATAATTTTGATTACATAGTTAAGATGTCTGATTTCTTCCCTCTATGTTTACTTTTTTTCTCCCTTGCAACTGGTAAGCAGTCTGTGAAGAAACACATTAAGATCATGAAAATATGCTGGGCGCGGTGGCTCACGCCTGTGATTCCAGCAGTTTGGGAGGCCGAGGCGGGCAGATCAGGAGGTCAACAGATGGAGACCATCCTGGCTAACATGGTGAAACCCTGTCTCTACTAAAAATACAAAAATTAGCTGGGCATGGTGGCAGGCGCCAGTAGTCCCAGCTACTCAGGAGGCCGAGACAGGAGAATCTCTTGAACCCAGGAAGTGGTGGTCGCAGTGAGCCAATTGCACTCCTGCCTGGTGGCAGAGTGAGACTTCATCTCAACAAAACAAAACAAAAAAAAACAACCACGAAAATATATCCTGCTCCTCATCAAAATTTCCTCCTTAATTTAACATTCTTTTATGATTCTTGTTGGATCTAGTCTGTACTATGATGATTGCAAAATGATTAATTTCTCAACTCTTGCCTTCTCTCTACATTTTGCATTCAGTCCTTGGCATTCGGATGTAAACCAGATCTTTCCCTTTTCTTCCATTTAACTACTTGTTATTGGTACAGATCCCTAAATTAACCCCCCTCCTCCCCCCAGTACTACATAATTGATTGAAGTACCTAATTATTTTGGTGTTCAGATTGCCCCAGAATCAACCAGTTGGAGCCCCTTCAAACCCTATCTTTATGACATGCCTCCATCATTTTTTAAAGCATCATCATCCTTTTTAGCCTAACAAAGCATCTTTCAATTTAACAAGTCTGTAGCAACACAGACAAAGAAGTACTAGGTATTGAGTTAATTAACTTTGAATAAGTGTTATTTTAAAATCTTGGACTTTTATGATTAAGTGGTATATTATGCCTAAACTGTGCCTAAATGTGAAGATAGGCAATCCTTCCTTTTCTCAGTAAGTTCCAAGTTTGAGCAACTTGAATATAGAAACCTAGACAAACATAGGTGAAATAGTTGAATGCCTAATTCTATGTATGTTCTTTGCTAACTGGGTAAAACATTTGCACACACATTTAAATATATTACACAAAACAATAACTTAGAAATGTTACTTTTTGCCCACTCTTATATTCATAAAACAATTTTATCAGACTCTCATAATCTTTAATATCAGTGTCTTCATCATCATTAAAGCTACTTTTTGAATAATTTTAAGGTATTTTTTCCAGAGCACATTATGTCAACTTCTGCCTGAGTTGAGAGAAATGCCTTTTGAATCAGTATATGCTACTATCATTAGATATTTTACCAAAAACATGAGTACACATTTGTACACATTAGGACAATTGTTTTTAAAATTATTTTGAATACATTAATACTATATTGGTTTTATTTCTTTTTTAATTGACACAGAAGAGTTGTATTATTGTATACATGTTTTGAGAGATGTGTACTTGTGGAATGGCTAAATTACATTGCTTTTATTTTAACATAACTATTTTGCTGATGCTGATATCTGACACTTGCAACCATGGACTCGTATATCCAACAGTAATTACTGAATCCATGTTAAATTGCGTTGCTTCCTTTTCCACTGATTTTGTTAGATAATCTCTGTAAACATCCAAATGTTAATTGACTAATAATTTACTCAGGTGAATGACTCTTCCCTAAGCAATACTTTGTTCAGCATAACAGATCAAATTACCTGTGATACACAAGATTTTGTAAATTCTTGGATTTTTCTATGTTGGTAAAAAAAAGTTTGCATTTCATTGGGTTAAATGTGGTATTTAATATGTTTAAATCAGACTGTAAACAGTGGAATTTAAGATTGTCCAGCAGGTGGCAGCCTTACCAAGAAAATTCTTAACACCTCCGAATCTTTTCTGTTAGGCAGGGTCTCACTCTGTCACCCAGACTGGAGTGCAGTGGTGTGATCCTGGCTCACTACATCTTCCATTGCCTAGTTTCAAGCGATCCTTCCATGTTAGCCTCCTGAGGAGCTGAGACTACAGGCACATGCCATCGTTTATGGCTACTTAAAAAAATTTTTTGGAGAGATGGGGGTCTCCCTATGCTGCCCAGGCTGGTCTTGAACTCCTGAGTTCAAGTGATCTTGACTTGGTTCCCTAAAGTGCTGGGATTATCGGCGTGAGCCACTGTGCCTGACCGAAATCTTTAATAACTGCTGCTGACAAGTTAATTTGTACTATCAAAACACTGGTGTGAAAGAAAATCCTTCAAATTATATAATTTTTGCTTATCTTCTGAAGGAGAAAATAAAATGTATCATTAAAAATTTTTTTAAATCATTTTTTAAATTATGTTAAATGTTCAACATTCAGTATTTTTGTTGTTGTTGTTGTTGTTTGTTTTTGGTGACAGGACCTTGCTGTGTTGCCCAGACTGGAGTGCAGTGCTGTAATCATAGCTCACTGCAGCCTTCAACTCCTGGGGTCAAGCTGTCTTCTTGCCTCAGCCTCCCAAGTAGCTGGGACTACAGGTGCCCACCACTACTCAGGGCTAATTTTATCTTGTCTTATTTATTTTTCATAGAGACGGGGTCTCGCTTAGTTGTCTGGGCTGGTCCCAAACTCCTGGCTTCAAGTAATCCTCCTGCCTCAGCCTCCCAAAGTGCTGGGATTACAAGTGTGAGCCACCATGCCTGGCCAATATTCTGTTTTTTTTTGAAAAATATATTATGAAAGAAGCCATTTCTGTGTACATCCAAGGGCTAAAGGGTTGTTTGTATCTAGATATTTTGCAAATTATACTGCAGTTGTCTGTCTTGACCCGTTTGATAACAAGTACTGTGTTGTTTATCCCAGAATCCCCAGCATCTAGTAGAGTGCTTGGAACACAGAGCTTTATACTTAGCTACTTACTCCTGCTTAGCACTTTCTCAGTGCCAGGCACTGTTCTAGGTGGTATTTATGAGGTTTAGGTACTATTATCTTCATTTTGCAGTTGAGGAAACTGAGATACAAAAGTTACGTAACTTGATGGAGGCTATAAAATTAATTTTATTATTTTTATTTTATAAAATAATAAAATGTTATAATTTTATTATTATTATTTTAGTACATCTGGTACTAGAATACATGTTCTTACTCTTTACTGCTTCTTTTTAAATACTTGGATAAATGAATAAAAAGTATATAAATTTTATAAAGATAGAGCATTGGCTAAATTTGTTATAATATGGAATTAATAACTGAATATTGCACCAATAAAATCCTGTATTTTTTAGAGAATGTATGAAAACTGTTCTCAAGTCATGAAAACTTCCAATATTCTTTTCCTTTTCTTGATTACCTATGTTGGATATCACATATTAAGTTTTATTTAATAACTGGATATAAAAAAGCAATAATAATGGCCAACATTTAATGAACACTTACTGTTTGATGGCCATTGAACAACTTATCTAAACATGTGAGGAAGGTACTATTATAATTACTCTATTTTTTTTTTTTTTTTGAGATACAGTCTTGCTCTGTCGCCCAGGCTGGAGTACAGTGGTGTGATCTTGGCTCACTGCAACCTCTGCCTCTTGGGTTCAAGCAATTCTTCTGTCTCAGCCTCCCAAGTAGCTGGGACTACAGTCATGCACCAACACACCCGGCTAATTTTTGTATTTTTAGTAGAGACAGGGTTTCACCATATTGGTCAGGCTGGTCTTGAATTCCTGACCTCGTGATCTGCCCACCTCAGCCTCCCAAAGTGCTGGGATTACAGGGGTGAGCCACCGTGCCTGGCCTATTACTCTGTTTTTACAGATGACGAAACAGAGGTTTAATCAGGTTAAGTAACTTTGGTTACGTGGCCAGAAACTGGTAGAGCCAGGATTTAAACCAGGATCATCTGTTTTCTGAGTGTGTACTCATAAAGGCTAAACCCAATTAAATCTTGATTATATACTAGGTTTAAAATTAAGCCAATTTGAAGATAAATGAATTGGTATTGTTTGGTATCTTTTCAGCAGAATTTAAAAGTGTGAACTTAGATGTTAGGGCATTCAAGTGATTGCTCAGGAATTTCAAACCCTCAGTGCCTTTGTAGAAGAGAAAGCCAACATTAACAACTAAGAGGAGAAAGCAAGATCATTGTATATGAAATGTGTGAGGAGTGGTAGTCTGAAGCTTACTTATGGAGGGCCTCCAACTGAGATGTTAAAGTTTGTGCACATGAGGTCAGGGTCTTCCGGTGTTCCCAAAACAGAAACGGTGATCATTTCTCTCACTGACTAGCTGCCATTATTATGGGTTTTGGTATCACCACATACATAAATATTACAAGAGATTTCTTGCATACTATTACATTGATATGTATTTTTAAAGCCTTGATAGTGTTTAAAATACATTATTACTAGCACTGTTACCTAAATGCAGTGTTACTAGCACTATTACTTAGCACCCACTTGGATGCTTTGAATAGTTTGCTATACTCAATATTCCAAAGGTCAGAAAAGAGAAAGGGAAAATTTTTCAGTCTTTGCCGTGTTAGTGCTCTGTCTAGTTGATTTTTTTGCCAAGTAATACTTCTTATTTCATGATAAAATGATTCAAGACAAATAATACCATACACATTTAGAAAATGAGCCTCTTTATTATTCTTTAACATGAAGAGGTTCCAATAATGGTAATTTCAGGCCTTGGGGAAGAGTAATCGGGAGGCAATTTTTGGCACCAGGGTTTTATGTCTGTCCTATCACTGTGTTCTCAGGGGTCTGCCCTCATATTAATACTTGTGCTAACCAGAATGAAGTAGTGATACAGCAAGCAGAATATAATGATTAGAGTTGTTATAAGCACACAACTCAATTTGCAGTGAGTAACATGGGCCAATACTTTTGGAAAAGAAGGATTTCCATGAGCCACTTCTATCTCACATTGATTTGGGGGGATACAATCATTATATATACATTAGAAAAAAAACACATCATTTCTAAAAGGCAGTGATCATATCAGATCATGTAGTTTGATCATTTGGAGAGTTCAGTGATGTGCCTCTTTCTGTAGCAATTTTGTTTCAGTTTTCAGTTTGTGCTTGCTGGCTTGCAGCACAAACTTTATAATGAGAAACTGAAGTGATAAGAACCATACCCTGTAGCATGGGTGATTGATAGTACCTTTCCGTGTGTTATTTTCTTGAGGAAAAGATTTCTTAGACAAGGAGTACTGAAAAACTCACCCAGAGACTCTTTTCTTCTTGCGAAACAGTTTTTTAGTGTGATTTGCCATCACGAAATTTGATGGACAGTAGAATTTGAATTGTTTCTTATTTTTTGACTGCTGTAACTTCATGTTAGACCATTCTGAGGGTCTTTTGCTGAATTTACTTGGTACTTATTTTTACTTTCGCCTTAGCAAGTTGTTACCGTTTTATTTAGGAAAAAACTCAAGTTACTGCCTTGAAATTGCCTAGATGTTAGTCTGATTTGGATGTTTTATTCTCTTATGTAAATTAGTATGTTTATAAACTTTTACAGCAAAATAAAGAATTTTGGATGTTCTAATAATTTCTCTTAGAGGATGTCATTCTTCCCCTTCCTGAAAATGGGAATAGATGAGTGGGATGACCCATCCTCTGCATAATGTTTGAAAAGCTGCCCTGTGAGCTTATTCACTTGTCCCGCTTATGTTTTCTTGTAAGGCAGTAGAAAGATAACTGTCTTTTTCCTTAGGAAAGCAGGCATTACTTACTTATACAAAAGTACTTTCATTGTTCTCTGTTAATGATTTCATGTGACAATTGATAGAAAGCTATTGGCATTTTCAGGTGAATAATTTGGGGAGTGAATAATTGGAAGCTTCTATCTGACTCTCAGCCTTTGAAGTGAAACTTGTAATCAGTACAGAATTTTCAGCATCTTTTCATTGCTGGCTTCTGTTGGCACCCAGTCAGGAGAGGTGGCATTATGGTTTAAGTATTAAATGTGGATGTAATACTATTACCTTTTCAGCATTGTATTTTAAGAAATACTTTAAAAATATGAGGAATGAAAACATATATTGTTGTCTGTAATGTGTTCTCATAAGTTGATTGATTCTAGATGTTTTGGAGCTCATTAAAAAAATTCCAGTTTGAAGTAATTGTAGATGCACAGGAAATTGCAATAGTAGTATAGAGATGCTCCATGTATGCTTCCCCATTTCCCCCTGTAGTAACATCTTACATAACCATAGTACAGTATCACCACTAGGAAATTGGCATTGGTACAATTTGCAGACTTCTATTGCAGCTCTTTTTGAATCCTTTTATAAATCACAGTATACTCTATAATATAAAAATTTAATTTGTTGGTTTAAGAAATTTGGATATGTAGCCTGGCTGCTAAGTAATTGGAAGAGATTGGGTGTTTTAACCCAATCCTGTCCAGTTATCAGGTTATTACCCCTTGGCTCCAAATCTGTCTTCTTACCTGATCTGCATTAATGGAGCTTTAAACATTTCTTCTTTGCAGCAAGCACAATATTAAATTATGCCAGTAGAGGGTGTTGCAGGGACACTGCAGGAAGATGGGGTTTCTTTTGTTTCTGATGTGTTACATTTATTGTTTTCTTGCTCTTGCTACAAGATCCAGTGCTTTTGCTGATCTTTGGTTCAACCTAGCTGTGCACCCAGTGCATGCAGTCCCTCCGTGAGCTCATAGCTTTGGTTCTGTCTCAGTGAGGCCCTCCTACAGCCCTCCTGACATAGACATTGTGTGCCCCAGGCCTCGTACCACACTGCCAGTGAGCTGGCTCTGGAAGCCCTGATTTCCTTTGCCTACCTACCTGCCAGCCTTTGCTGGCTGCAGCCCAGAGGGTTGTTTCCTGCTTGCCTGTGGTCCAACTTTGCCTAGGCGGTCCAGCAAACTTCTTTGCTATTCGTTGGGCTGTAATCCTACCTTCTCCAGTGAGGTCTGAATACCAGCTTTGGCGAAAGGACCCAACTTCCAAGTTAGTTCTCCTTTATGGTACTCTCCCTTAGCTTTAGGGTTATAATTCTCTTTATAGTTACTCTATTATGACAATTAACAATTCTTTATAGTAATTTTCCCCTGTTTAGATTACTGTGTTTTCTGTCCTAATAGAATTCTGACTTACAGTATCTAATTGAATTAATATCTAGTGATATTAAGCCATCCATAAAGTTTCTGATATTTTTCCAGGAAAAACAAAACAAAAAGTGGTTTAGATAATCTTTTTACTGTCACAATAACGGCAAGGAAAAAACAACGATTTTTTTCTACAATGTTTATTTCCATTCCACGCAGAGCCTTTTTCATACTAAAGCAAGGAACCCTGCAAAGTAGATTATCTTTTATTTACTTTTTTTTTTTTTTTTTTTTTTTACAGGGAATAGGGAGCTAAAGCATGTTTTTTTTTGCCTTGCTATGAAATCTAGCTTATAATTGGCAACACAAGTATTTGAATCAAGACCATCTTGTTGTTCTTCCTAAAGCCTTTTCATTTGACTCTTTTGTATGATTTTTTCTTTCTTTTTTGGGGACTGGGGGATGTTTACAGGGGTCAGTGTTAAGTACCTATAAATAGGATATGATTATTTTATTTTATTTTATTTCTTTAGTAAATATTGTTTAGTTACTAATATTTCATCCGTATTTGTAATAGTAGCATAGTTGTTTTATTCCCCTTTAAAGATCTGTGGATCATTTGAAGGGAAGAGGGACTTAAAAATGTTATTTTTTTTTAGTAGGACTTTAGGCAATTAATTAAAAGTGAAATATGTCTTATAGGTGAAATTTTGTGTTTGTACTTTAAATGTTTGATTTTTTAAATTTTCAGTATATTTTAATAAGTTTACTCATTCTTTTTATTTCCCTGTTATTTTTAAAATTTTATTTCCTTTTTAAAATTTTATATATTTAGGTGAAGTATTTCATTATTCCACTGTACTACAGGAAACTTAATTCTTTTATAATATGAAATGTCTGCGCTTTTAAGCCTAATTTTCTACTTGCATACTATATTTTATTCCATTTTGCCATCTCAAAGGCATTGTTTGAGCAGTCTTTCTTCTACTATACTTGCTTGTTAGATTAGCCCATCCAGTCTCATGACTTTAAATATATCTATAAGTGGATGATTCCAAATGTTTATCTCTGACCTGATGTCTCCAAACTTATATATTCAACAACTTCAGATCTTCATCTGGTATCTCAAAGTTAATATGTTCAAAAATCAAACTAAAAAATCAAGTTTGACACCATCCCAAACTTGTTCCTCCTGTAATTTCTCACAGTCTTATTAATTTTTAACTTGATCTTTCCAATTACTGTGGATGAAAAACTTGGCATTTTCAACTCATTTTTCTCTCACTCTACATCTAATTCTTCATTAAATCATATTAGTTCTACTTCCAACTATGTGAAGAAAGATAAAACTATAGAGGAAAGGGATTAAATAAAAAATACAAATAGAATTGGGAAAAAATGTAGACTGTAGATAAAAGAAAAAAAATTAGAAGAAAAACAAAAGAAATGACAATCGAGAGAAAAAGAAACAGGAACTCCAAGTCGAATCACTAGGATTCTTATTTTATCAAAAGTTAATGTAGGCGCTTTTGCTGTAAATTTTCTCATTAAATTGAATTAATCATTTTTTGCCCATGTTTGGTTCAACCCTATCTACATGTGTTTTATGAGTGATAATCAGGAATCAGTAGCCTGCAAAATCAGCCTTTGTGAAGGAGAAAAATGGACTTTTGTTAATTAGCTGTAGCTATACAGGGGAAGATATTTCTTTTCTTTATGCTTTTAGATGTTTTTGAATTGTGTTTACAAATATATTCAATTGAAAAAATACTTGTAAATTAGCACCCGTTTATTTTGATGCATATACCTAATATCTGCAAAAGTCCAAATAATGTATCACTATCTGAATGTCCTGCATTGGTCTTACTGAATGGAGAAGCAAAATAATGGATTTTAAATGTTTTAAGCCGGGATTAAACCATGTCAGACTTTGAAATTTATTGGTTTTCTTGTTATAATCATTTTTAATATATCTTAAAATCTGACTGTAGCTAAGTTCTCATTTTGTGTTTGAAGGAAAAGTACTCATATTTGGTGGGAGGATGGCTTGAATCAGGAGGTGGAGGTTGCAGTGAGCTGAGCTTGTGCCACTGCACTCCAGCCTGGGTGGCAGAGCCGGAGCCTATTTCAAAAAAAAAAAAAAAAAAAGGAAAAAAAAGTGAAGAAAGAAAACACTCATATTTGAGTTATTCTGCATTTTAAATTTTGACCCTTTATTAATGTGAGAATTAATGGGGACATTATTGCTAAGGAGGGTTTTTTTGTTTTTGAAATGTATTCAATGAAAAGTTTTAAAAACATTGACCTAAAAATACTCTTCTTTCTGTATGTTATTTTCTGTGTACTGGTATTTTTTTTGAAATTTATTGGTTGAAAATTTTAAAAAATTGACCTAAAATATTTTTCTTTTATAACCTGTGTGTATGTTAAATTCTCTATACTGGTAACAGCTCTATGGCAGTCCTAAGATCTATTTTAGGTTATTTTTTTTTCCTGGTGGTTTTTCCTAGTGTTCTAGAAAATCTAAGATAGTTAGTTAGTTAGTTAGATACATAGATACATAGATAGATAAAACTATTTCCTACCTGATGAATGAAAAGAGTAACCAATTTTTAAATCTCTCTTGCTGATAAGTATAAATCCTACTGGAGAGACTTCTTCCTATTACTGATATCACTGAAGTTACTAGAGTGAAATTTTTAGGATAAATAGCTATGGAGTATCCTCATCTGGGTTTGAATCTTGGTTTTACAGTGATCTTGGTCAAGTTATTTAACTTCTCTGTGCTTCAGTTTCCAATTTGTAAATTGCGAATGAAACTTACCTCTTAAGATTGTGGGGAGAAGATCAGCTAGTAAGTGTTCACAATAATGCTTAATAAATGCATGCTATTATTACTATTAGTGGTCCTATTACAACAACCACAGTTAAAATTTTAAGACTATTGGTCTTTTGTGAGTGATAATCAGGAGTAAGTAACCTGCAAAATCAGAGTAGACTGCCACCGTCAGAAGGCAAAATCTTGGCTAGAGTTCTTTAGAACCTGTGTGTATGTACAGGCAGTCCTTGCTTTGTAGTTATGGTATACATTATTTTCTCTTACCATGGTTCAGTTATAACACTAGTGTCCCAACCACATGGTTCAAATTTCTGTTACCATAGTATATTAACAGAGTAATTGCATATCTGTTGAGTCAACAAGTCACGATATACATACATGATTAGTGACCAATCATGTCACTTCTTCCAAAGTCTGTTGGTGATTGGTCACTGTGTATCTGTTATTCACTTTACTTACAGATAGCAAAGTATGTGATTGTGTTGCCTCTTTGTCTCTGGTAATAAATCCATTTGACATTTTACAAAAATGGATAATCCAAAGAGGAAATTGGCCAACAAAGATAGTGCTACAAAGAAATGAAAAGTCATAATGCTGAAAGTGAAATTGCATGTAATTTTAGAAGATGCACAGTCTTAGAAGATTTGAAAATGACAACAGCAAAATGAAGACAGGTTGACACCTAGACCTGTTTAAAGCTGTGATATGAACCATATTGAAAAAGTATGATGAATTTAAAAAAATGATAAAATCACTCCAACATCCTTTAGTTTAAGTTTCACAAGGAACAGAAAGTTGCTTATGGTTTAACTGGAGCGTATATGTCTGCTTTGGATTGAAGACTGTAATAAACAAAAATTCCAATCAGTTTTGCTAGCATGTCAGTCAAAATATTGAAGTTAGATTCCACATCAAAAGGAAATAGTAATTATAAAGAGACTGGAAATTATGCAATTTCTTTATCTCAATTTTGGGAGAAATATGACATAAAGCATGCAGTTGAAGGCATCATTTCAGGGAGCAACAATGAATATTATGTCTGTAGTATAGCAAAACTTTTACTTCGCTATAGAAGTACATTTGCAGGATCTGAATAGGACATGTATGGAGATGTAGAAGAAATAGTTGTCTGTGGGAGTGTTGACACTGTTGCTATTCAGTGGACTCTAGATATGCAGCCAGAGGAGCTTTGTGAAGATGAACTTATCAACGTAAATAAGGAACGTGGTTGTGATTTCCAGGGGAAATGACTCTGGTGAATTTTTCACATTAAAGGAACTCTTGGAGTTATTTCACAACATTGAACATGCAAAGGATAAAGTTTGGAAGCTAATCCAAACTTAGAAAGGAATATGACAACTTGCCAAGATAGAAAAGATACTTCGTATTGTAAATTGTATGAGAAGGCAGCAAGCACTCTTCAATATATTCTTGATAAGTGTTTTTTTCAAATAATTAAAATACTTTAATTTTTGTGCTTCAAACAATGAAGTGCTAAATAGATAATAGTTTTACTTTTTAACAATTGTCCTGTACATTTATAAGTGAAAATAAGAGAGTTTTTGAAGTTTGGACAAAAATTTTTAAAGGTTACTGGAGAATCATAATTTTTCCCTTTGAAAATATGATCATTTTATATACAGTTTTAGCTTATATGTTTATTTTTATGGTTCCACACCACCGTACATAGTGACAAATGCATGTGTATCTTTCTCTACTTCAGTCTTTTTAGTAAGGGAAATAACAGTCTCATTGACACAATAGAAGATTTGCCCAATTATCTTTCTGCTTTAGCCCCTTTGGGGAGACTGACTGAGATTCCAACTTTTATGAAATTATTTAGTTTTAGTGTTTTGCATAAAGTTTTGAAAAACTATGATTGCATTATAGATTTTCTTACTTGCAGTTCTATTTTCCCCTTAATTTTCTTTTTTTTTTTTTTGGACAGTAACTGTTTATTGCTTGCTTACTTCGCAACAATGCGTCCTAGAATAGTGTTTCTCAGTTCTTGTGAGATACAATTTTTGCTCCTTGATTTATACAGGTGTATTTATACTAGTTGGGTAATGATCTAAGTTTTAATATATATATTTTTAATTATACTTTAAGTTCTGGGGTACATGTGCACAACATGCAGGCACTGTCACTTTTTCATTTTTAATAATAAAAGTTTGGTACAGCAAGAGACAGTGTTCTTGTCCTCTCTCTCTCCTTCCCTACCTTCCATTTTTATCTTCATGGAGATATATATAATTCCTAATGATTTGATAAACTAAAGGTAAAAGTTTTTAAAAAATTAGTTTCATATTGCAGGACATTAATACATCTGTTTTTCTCACTTTTTCCTGCAATTAAGTCTAAAGTATATTAGTGATATGGAGTTTTTGGTATTTGTTCTGGTGGTTAACTTGGTGTTAAAAGCTGCTTAAAGTTCTATTTTGAGTAAACACTAAGTACTACTATGAAAGGCAGAGCTTTCTCTTCTTGATGATAATGGTAATTATAATAATGATTTATAATTATCAACTACTTTATAGCTTACAGTGCACTTTTACCATGAGTTTTTTCATGTCAAGTTTACATTGACGTAATGAACATGAAAGCAAGTATTTGTACTTCAGAAATGTGGAAAGTGAGACTTTGAGGTTTGTGATTTGCCCACGGTCACTCAAGGAGTTTACAGTCTTTTACTGATAGCCCTTGGCAGGCTGTAATGTAAAAGACCATATAGTTTTGTAGTGATAGACATGGGCATGAATCACAGTCCTGTAACTTAGTAGCTGTGTAGCTTTGGGCAAAGCCATTCTTTTTGAAAATCAGTTTTATCATTTGTTATATGAAGGTTGCTTTGAAATTTAAATGCAACAGTATAGTAGAGCCTGGCTTAAAGTTAAGACATTCAATAAATAATGTCCACTATTACGATAATAATTGATATAATAGCATCATCATCAGCTCATTCTCAGGAGGTTGATTTCAATTTTTGAGTGAAATCAGCTACCTATTCAGTATATTATAAATTATGTTGGATGTCTCTTCTATACTTTGTTAATATTGTGTACTTACAGGTATTTTAGAACTAACAATATCAGATTCTAATTGCCTGTTTACTTACTTTCCCCCCACTATACTGTAAACTCCTCTAGAAAATAGGTGGGATAGCAGTTTGCTTTTTACCTTATGAGTTAATAAGAGACCGTTGAATGCTTTGAACTCCCCAGTGAAACACTTAATACTCCCATTAGGTGTTAGTGTTACTAATAATATCTATCTAATTTCTGACACATTATTCCTAATAGATCTTGCTGGCCTCCATAGGAATCCTGATGTGCTTTAATGAAGTGTAATTTTGAAAATGACTAATACAGCTTGACAGAAAATAATTATGTAATTTAGGTGCTTAAAGTTCATGTATTATACCTTTCCTGTTTGCTAGAAGAGGGAGCTGAGTCCCAGGGGGTTAGGTGCTTTCTCTAAGGTCATGCTGGTTGGTGGCAGGCCTTTTTTTTTTTTTTTTTTTAATACAAGCCAGGAAAAGATTAGTGCATTAAGATTATCAAAATAAGGTGATGAGTATTGCTACTTAAGAAAAATCCAAACCTCTAAGGCTCCTTTTGCAGTACAGGGTAATATAGAAATATTATGCTAAGAAAATGTGAGATTTCATCTGTTTTATCATTCACCTGGAAGTGCTTGAGAAAAAAATGGCATTAAACTTTAACTTTTATTATAGCCATTAGCGATTACAAAAGGTAGGAGGGTGGGAGAGGGGGGTGAAGTTTGAAAGATTACCTCTTGGTTACAATGTTCAGTCTTTGGGTGATGGGTACTCTAAAAGCCCAGACAGACTTTAACACTACATAATGTATACATGTAAGAAATCTGCACTTGTAATCTGTATGCCTATAAAAATAAAAATTAAAAAAAAATATTTTTCTGCCTTAAAAAACAAAAAATCCTTTAAATTTTCACAAAGAACAGAAAGAAAGAGAGTATACATTCCAAACTGTTAGCATTGTTTCCTAAGGAGGCTGAGAGAAGGGAGAACTTATTTTTTTTTTTACATACTTTGGTAATTGTTAACTTATTATAATGGGTTTGTAATTTAAACCCTATAATATAGAGCATTGTTCTTAAAACAAAAAAAATTAGAGATGCAAGCTGAAGCAAAGTATGTAAGGATGTGTGAGATAAATCTGTTCTCATTGACCTGACTTTTTAGAGAGACCAAATTTTATTTCTAAAAAAGAATTAAATCTTTTATTCTTCCTTAGCAAGAATTTAGGGCAGTAGTATAAGAAATAGTACAGTGAATTGCATGATTAATTATCATTTAATTTGTGTAGACAGTGTTTATTACAAGAATTCATAGGAGAGAGATCTTAGCAGTATATAGTTGAAATTATGAGTACTAGAGTATAATTATTTCTCTTGTAGATTATATTTTTTGTTCACTGTATTTGAAAAGTTATCCTCAGAGCTTACCAACTTTAGCTTTGCTATGTACCTGATCATTTTTGGGGGCCAGAAGGAAGCCTTGAGCAAGTCATCCTCAAGCACTTATAGGAAGTATATATTTACTCCTTACTAAGCTTACATTTGGACAGGACCAATGGTCTTGCTCACGTAAGCATTAGCCATGATACTAGGAGAGTAAACCTTTGAAAAACAACAAGGATCAGAATCACGGTTGAGTGGTTAGCTGCCACTATTTTGAAATTGAAAAAATCTTATGTTTAATGTAGCTATATTTTTTACCCTTTCTATAAATTATTACACAGCATATCTTGAAATTCTGGGAAGCTACAATAAAAACATTCTTGTGTGTGGGTATGCGTTGTTGGCAGAGGGACCCTGTGGACAGATTACATTGCTTCTCACATTACGGGACCTATAATATAGCAATATGAATTTGAGTAAATTGCTTAACTTCTCTGGACTTCACTTTGCTTACATGTAAAGTGGAGTTAATAGTAGCCTAACAAACATAAAAATCTTCAATTTAGCTGAATTTTTGAGCTTATGCAAATCCTTTACAAATAAAGTGGTAGTGTTGATGGGATTCCTAAAGCTTCTCTGGCATCAAGAAGCACAGAACAATATTAAATAGTTAACAGTGTATTAATAATATGTTGGATATAATATCTTCACTAATAGCACATTTAGTAATAAAATTTGTATAACTTTTTTTTAAAACAGAGGATATAATATTAACATGCTACTTAGTTAACATGACTGTGGAGGGTCAGGGTAATAGTTTGCTTTCTTTTAAATCTGGTTTGATGCAAAGAGAGCATAGTGTCATCTTCTTATTTTTAAAAATCTGCTTTTTGGTTTAACTGGGTTAATGGGTTTTGACCTATATGTTTGGAATAAGTCTAAGGCAAATAAAATCTCTTATCTCCCTAGAAACTAATTTGTATCTCTGTACCATATTTTCTTTCAATGAACGATTTATGGCCACTTTTATGGCAGTTTCTTATCATTGGTAATCTTTTACATGCAAATAAAGATCTGGAAATTTGTATGACTTATTTGTGTGTGATTTTATTGTGTATCTTCATAAATACTTATTTCTAGTGTTTTTAGAAAAAAACTAAAGCTTATTATAAATACAGAGCTCAGATTGTATAGTTATTGTAAAAAGGCTTTTTGCTCACTGGGCTTCTATATATTCTTGATACCTTATTTCTCCTTTTTTTCCCCAATATTTTCAGATGTTTTGGAATGTTATTAAGCCCAGGTCGAAACGTGAAGAACAGTGACATGCATTTACTGGATATGGTAATGATAATCTTAAGCACCTTAACCAAGTATAGATGATAGTTATTTTATATTTTACAAGTATTTTCTGTTTACAAATTTTGTCATATTGTCAAAATTATTTCTTGCAGCTGTGTGATAGTAATAATTAAATTTGGTAACACAGTCTTAAAATTGTGAAAGAGGAATTCAGGACAGTTTCCACCAAAACAGTCATATGCAAGTTGAAAGCAAATAAAAGGATTGTGTTATGACAATGTCCATTTATTTTTTTGGCTTCTTAGAAAGATGTCTTTTCTTTGAACCTGTAGTAACAAGTACATGATTATAACAAGCATCTCCAGAGTGAATATGGTGCCTTTCATTTATTTTAATGCCCTGCTATTAATTTGAGTTTGTGATGGACACTTTTGTTTTCTTTAAAGTGTTTCCCCTTCTGAATTTCTTCTTGATTACCTGTCTTTAGCAAAGTACATTTATTCTAGGAGTAATATTTATTTAAGGAATGTCCTAAAAGGTTAATATATATTCAACAGTTGATATTTAGTGTAAAAGTAACAAGCTATTTTAACTTTCAAATAAAAATACCTTCTAATATTGCAATTAGTGAAAACATTTAATTTGTGATTTAGAAATGTTATAGGAAAATAATCATCTTAGAGTAAGTGTGAAGTTTCTTAGTGAACTGAGATTCTTATATTTAGTGATAATAAGCACTATATGCTTTCTTCTTTTCAGCTGTGTTTTGCAAATATCAGTTAAACATTACTAATTAGGTCAACTTTTTTTGAGTAATTTCATGGTAATATCAATATTGATTTTATAGCAGTACAGGAATGGTTTATTCAGGCTTTTGGGTACCTGTTTGTCTGCTCAGTGTTGTGTGAAGTGCTGAGGTTATGCATATGAGTAAAATATAGCTCTTACCATCTGTGGGTTCATGGTCTTGTGGGAAACAAACCTTTTCAGTATCTGGTGGTACAACGAGCCATAGAAATATAGAGGAAGCACTGCCTGAATAGGTCAGGTAAGGACAACCAGTTAAATTGAGTATGAAAACGTAAATTAGATACTGATCTATGTCTCTTACATCTTTTTTTTTTTAAACCACATATCAGTAATGAAAGTGGTTTTACCTAAGGCAAGTCATTAGCATTTTGGAGCCCTGAAAATTCCATGAGGAAGTAGATTAGGAGGATTGAGGTATTAAAACCTTTTAAGATCCTAGGTCCTAATTAATCATGGTCTTTCAGAGTTTAAAGGACTAAGATGAATTACTGCGGAGATTTGTCCATAAAACCTAAATTCTGGTTACAGAATTACAGAACTGGTATAAACTTCTGAGGCCCCTTCACTATGTCTCTCTAACTTTCAGAACAGTCCTCCCCACCTTCGAGTCCATATCTAAATCAAAAGGGTTGTGAGCATTCATGCTCTCAGACAGAGAAGGGGCTTACTTGCAACAAATAGTTGGGCAAATGAGAGGCTTGTATTTGCAATGGTTAGCAGTTGTGATTTGTTATTACCCAGTGTTGTTAATCTTCATAGTGGACATTAAACCTCAGCTAGACTACTTGTAATGAAAAGAAACTCATTACCTTATGTTAAAGTCTAAGGGACAGTTCTGGTTATTACCAAGTTACTTTTTATAATCACCTGAAATCATAGTTCTTGTAACTTTGCCTAATTAGTCTTAATTCTGCCCTCTAGAACAGGATATTAATACTTTTACTCCTTCTATGACACTTGGCAAATATCATGTGATCCTCATGAAAGGAAAGTCCTACCTATAAATGAAGATATATTTTTCAGTGAACTAGCCAGATTACTTATATATAACAGTCACATGCAGACTAAGACAACTTCCGTGAATGATGTACCATACTTTGAAGGTCGTCCTGTAAGATTATAATTATTTTTACTGTACCTTTTCTGTGTTTAGGTACACAAATAGTATTGTTATAATTGCTATACTATTCGGTACAGTAACGTGCTGTACAAGTTTGTAGCCTCGGAGCAACAGGCTAGGTGTGTAGCCCCTATACCATCTAGGTTTTTATAAGTACAGTATATTCTGTTTGCACAAAGAAATCACTTAATGACACATACCTCAGAATGTATCCCTATCATTAAGCAACAGGTGACTGTGTGTGTGTGTGTGTGTGTGTGTGTGTGTGTGTGTGTGTATACACACACAGTTTTTTTGGGAGAGTACAAGTAGTAGAGACTCCATTTTCTTCCAATAATGAGAATATTTTTGGTCAAGATACTTGTAGGAATAAAGAAATTAGAATTTTATTTTTTATTTTTTATTTTTTTGAGATAGTCTTGCTCTGTCACCCAGGTTGGAGTGCAGTGGCACAATCTTGGCTCACTGCAACCTCTGTCTCCTGGGTTCAAGTGGTTCTCCTGCCTGATCCTCCCTAGTAGCTGGGATTACAGGTGCGTGCCACCACATCCAGCTAATTTTTATATTTTTAGTATAGACAGGGTTTCGCTATGTTGGCCAGGCTGATCTCGAACTCCTGACCTCAGGTGATCCGCCTGCCTCGGCCTCCCAAAGTGCTGGAATTACATGTGTGAGCCACTGCACCTAGCCAAAAATGAGAATTTTTGATTCATAGTCCTGGATTCCTGGGAAAAGCCTAACAGTAAGGTACCAAGAAAAGCAGAAAACTCAGTAGAACTAGGTTTCTTGGAACCAGAACATAATTTAAAATTTAAAATTAAAGTCCTAGAGATTCCTCAGAAAGTTTGTGAATCTTTACAATTAACCATATATTAACACTAGACCAGTAGCTGTACCCACAGTTAAAAATACATGTTATGTTGTAATCTAGCATACTCATAATGTGTGTTGTATGTCCAAAAAAGCAAAAGTAAAAGTTTCATGAAACAGTTTTACATGTACGATGATTTCTGCTATTTTCTCTTCCACTTGCTTCCTCTCCCACTTACTGCCTCCCAGTATCTGCTTTTGTTTTTTGTCTGTATAATTTATAATTTTTAAGGGTTTTTTTTTATGTTTGTTTTCTCCATTTCTCTTACCACTTAACAGTTTTCTAATACATTGTACTTTATATATTTTTTCCCTACTTCATAATTGTTATAACTTTGTCTTACATGTGGCCTATCATAGCCTGACTCCTCATGAAAACCTTTTAGCTTCCACTGGTGACTGCCCACTTTCTTTGGTATTTGTTGATTGAGAGATTTTGAGCACTCAAGCACAGCACAAGTTCTGATCTTGAAATGGATTGAATTCTTTTTGGGTTAGAAACCCGTTTCTGTTCCAAACGGAGCCTTAATTAGGGAGTAGAGATGGAGGATAGGGGCCTGTGTACATGCCTGTGTGTGTGTGTGTGTGTGTGTGTGTGTGTGTGTGTGTGTGTAGAGGTGGAGAAAGAGACTGTAAACATATGAGTGTGTTGGTGAGTGGGTTTCATTTACAAATGACCTTGAGTGTATTTCATCTCTGGAATGCATGGTCCCTGCACTCAAGCTACACAATCTGATTAGTGAAGTATTACTAATACACTAGAAAAATATACATAGTAATTACCACATGACTGACACAATTTTATAGGGGGTTCAGAGAAGCATCTGTGAATGGGTAATAATGAAAAAAGGAAAATTTTTCTCTTTGTTTTAGTCTGACCCTTTTAACAGTCTGTATTCATAATGTGAGGAAATTGCTACAAAAATTGAAGTATTGTAGATACTGTTCATTTGGATTTGGAAATACTTGTATGCTGTGTCTTGTTCTTTCTTGGAACAATCTCTACCCCTCCTCTCTCCACACACATATCCACAAGCTATAAGTAGCCTTGCTTATAGGAGTTGCTGGCTTTTTTAGTGAGAGTCAAGAGCTGGCTTAGTAAAGTCTTAAAGAATGGAGGAGAAGAGGAAGGAGAGAAGGGAAGAAAGAGGGAGTAAGTGTAACAGTAGAGGGAGAGAGTTAATACACTTGGATGTTGCTTACAAACCAAAATTAGTCTCCTAATACTAATTTATGATTGTAAGAAAGTATACAAATATCTGACATACAGAAAATAGAAAAGTGTTAATTTTAAAGGTATTAATGGCTGTAAACAAAACTAATATTTTAAGAATTCATTAAAAATTAGAATATTAGAAGAAAAATAACTTTCCCTACTGTGATTAGCTACTAGTTCAGTTTAACTGTCTTCAGCTAATTCTATATTATTGCTTTAATAGAAACCATATATATCCTATGTGTATATGAGATTTGGACAGTTGGCATCAAGATCAAGTTAAATATAACTTTGTAACAATATTATGTTTTTGTGATTCAGCATGTAAATGTATGCCTCCTTTTACCCAAGGGTACAGGGTACATGTCTTTAAGTAGAAACCATGCTTGAAGAAAGCTGTAGAAGAATTTAATATTTAAATAAATGCTTTTGTAGGATGAAAAGAATTTACAGTGGATATAAAGCTCCTGCTTGACTGTAAATCCAAATTTTAATACATTGTATTGCTTAAAGTAAGATACAATTTAAAGTAGTGATTTTTTTGATATCTTTTATCAGTAATTACTGTTTGAATTTTTATAGGAATCCATGGGAAAGAGCTATGATGGGAGAGCTTATGTCATCACTGGCATGTGGAACCCCAATGCACCAATATTTCTGGCACTTAATGAGGAAACCCCAAAAGGTGACTTTTCTTAAAAGATCCCTTTTGTTTGCTTTACATTTTGTATTATGATCAATGTTGTTTTGTCATGTTTTTAAAAAAATGTGGAACTCACTTAAAGTGGACATATTCTTTCTATTGAGAATTTGAGGTTCATTTTTATTCTTTATGCTTCTATGGGGGAAATCTCCACTATTTAAAAAAATCCTTCCCAAAAGATATGTGAATGATTATTATTGTTATTATTTTAAGAGACAGGATCTCACTCTGTTGCCCAGGGTAGAGTATAGCGGCATTATAGCTCACTGTAACCTCAAACTCTCATGCTCAAGCAATTCTCCCACCTCAGCCTCCTTAGTAGCTATTAAATAGTACAGGTGTGTGCTGCCAAGCATGGCTAATTTTTAAATTTTTTTTTTGTCATGCTTTGTTCCCCAGGCTTGTCTGGAACCTTTGGCCTCAACTGATCTTCTTGCCTCCCAAAGCACTGGGATTATAGATGTGAGCCACTGCACCTGGCCTAAATTAATTTTATTAGATTATAGAGAAAGCATTTGGGCTTTGGTTTTCATATACCACTATAGAGTTGTTTCATTTGTGGAGATTAGTGATAGAGAAATATTAAAGAAAATGATGAAAAGGAAATATTTTGGAATTTTGAATATTTTAAAATTATTATTTTAACTATTTTTGCATTATAGTTTACTTATAGTTTTCCATTTATTAATTATTGGCTCCAGTCTTTTGGCCTTTGGGATGCTAGAATATATATGAAATATTTCAGTTGTAGCAAATAGTTTCTTCTTAGTTTTTTACATTTTCATATTATTTATCATGTCTAGTATTGAACAGAATGTATAAATGTTAGTCACATTTTTCATTTTTCCATTGTGTTTTTTCGTTCCTACTTCATCCAGATAGCTGTTAATTGCCTATGTTTTTTGCCCCTTCATCATCTACTTTTAAACTAAATTTAAAGTTTTACCTGGTAAGTTACATTCCTATCCTAAATGCTTTACTGTCATTAAACCGTTAATTCATATTTACAATATAATGGATCAGTTTGTTTTATCATTAATTTTGTATTATTTAGTTTATACCCACAGTAGACTTTTGCTTAATGACAGGAAGCATTCGTGAATACTGATATGAAAATATAATATGTTTATGAAGGGCATTAAAATGATAATTATTCTTTCATTTCCTTAAAGAGAGTATTCACCATTTATATAAATCACATGCATTTGATCACATATTAAGCTGTCTAAAAACGAGGGCTAAAAAGAAAAAAAAGATTATATAAAATTTAACTTTTCATTTATTAGCAGTAAATAATTTTTAGATCCACAATTTGTTATTTCTGGAGATAGGCTTGCAAATACCTGTAACCTTCTTTCTTATACCTGTTCAGAAGGAAGCCACGAAAATGATAAAAATAAGCCAGTTGACAGTTTTGAAGAACAAAATAGAAGAATTTTGCATATCAAGTTATAAAAATAGTTTTTATGTTTTTAATGTAACACCTAGTTTAGTTTCATTTTGCAATAAAATATACATTTGGTCCACAAATAAAAGAAAATTTATAATTTATTCTATTAAAATAAACTATATAATAGTATATTATAATAATATTCTGGTCCAGAGTATACGTTTTAAATTTAAAATTATCTCATATGCCACACAAAAATGTTGCCCAGATTTTTTAAATTTCTAAATGATGTCCTTGAAATTACACATTACTCAGAAAATTTGTGATCAAATAAAGTTTGATATTTATGGAAGACGTTTAGGCCCTGAGAGATGAAAAGTCTTGGATCTTTCCACTGCACTAAGATTCAGTTGAGTGTTATATTCTGTCTTGTGTTATTCTTACTCTTTTCTCTAAGGTCCTCCAGGTCAAGTACAATGTCTAACAAATTTTAGTTTCTCTTGAATTGGGAGGTGTATTTAGTAAGACTGTAATTAGTAAGAATGTAATAAAATTGTTATTGAATTTAATATTAATAGAGAAGTAGCTGATGAATCTGAATGTTATATAATATTTAAAAACACTATTGAGGGTTTCCACTAATGGTGGTCTTGGTTATTTGGACTTTCCTTTAACAGAAAACTAAAAATTGTAGCGAAAATAAATTTTAAAAAATATTTAAAAAGGAATGAGGAAATTACAAAATAGTATGGAATGACCAGGCCATAGATTCAAAAACCTCAATGAGGCCAGGCGTGGTGGCTCACGCTTATAATTTCAGCACTTTGGGAGGCTGAGGGGGTGGATCACCTGAGGTCAGGAGTTTGAGACCAGCCTGGCCAACGTGGTGAAACCCCGTCTGTACCAAAAACATTTTGAAAATTAGCTGGGCCTTGTGGCAGGCGCCTGTAATCCCAGCTACTTGAGAGGCTGAGTGAGGCAGGAGAATTGCGTGAGCCCTGGAGGCAGAGGTTGCAGTGAGCTAAGATCGCTCCATTGTAATCCAGCCTGGGTAACAGAGTGAGACTCCTCTCAAAACAAACAACAAAAACCTCAATGAATATCAAGCAGAGTAAATAAAATAAAATAAAATGAAATTCATGTTTCAACCCCTCATAGTGAAACTGAAGAAAACCTACACACTGGCCTAGATGATTCTAGATTCAAATTAAAGGAAGGCTGTGGCCTAGTAAACATTTCAAATCATAACTAGAATTTTGGCTGAGAACACATATCATTGTCTAAAAGCACTTGTCAGGACTCTGATATATGTGTATATATATTTATACACACACATATGAATATATATATATATATATATATATATATATATATATATGAAAACTACACAGGACTATTTCTTTGGAACTTTGATTAATGATTTTCCTGAGGGTTAATATGTATTACAACAATGAGGGTACTGAAAAATCTCTGGAGACTTTTCTTGAAGCATACAGCATGGAAGTATTTATATCAGTGACATGTGTTTTTTGAGACAAGAGTCTCACTCTGGTTGCCCAGACTGGAGTGCAGTGGTGCGATCACGGCTCACTACAGCCTCATCCTCCTGAGCTCAGGTGATTCTCCCACATCAGCTTTCTGAGTAGCTGGGACTACAGACGTGCACAAACATGCCCAGCTAATTTTTAGTATTTTTAGTAGAGATGGGGTTTCGCCATGTTGCCCAGGCTGGTCTCGAACTCCTGGACTCAAGTAATCTGCCTGCTTTGGCTTCCCAAAGTTTTTTACAGTTGTAAACCATTGCGCCCAGCTTTCAGTCACATTTTATGTATGCAAGTTTAACATAGAGAAGGCTGAGTGTCTCTCTTGATTTGACAGTCCTTCCAGTGCAACTCATTAAACAAACCTAGTAATATCTATTATCTTTTTTTATAAGATGAAGGGACAAATCTCTGTGATTTTCTAGAGGTTCTCTGGGAAATCAGATAGTTTTAGAGTAAAAGATACGCTTTATTATTGTATTCTATTTATTTTTATATTAAAGACCTAATTTGGGGAATGAAAAAAGAAAAATTGTCAGGTAATTTATTAATAGACACTTAGGATTATTAGTTCCTAAGAAACATGCTTGGAATACTTGCATACTTATTTCATCAAAATGTTAATAGAACATTTAAAAATAAACATAGAAGGTATTACAATTGTAAAGAACATTAATTCTTTCATAAGTGAGGAAACTTTGTTTAAAATAGTCAAGGAATAATAGAGCTAGCATAAAACCCAGAAACTTTCTACTACAGATAAGCGAGTATACATGACTGTGGCAGTGGATATGGTAGTCACAGAGGTGGTGGAGCCTGTTCGCTTTCTCCTGGAGACAGTAGTCCGTGTGTACCCTGCAAATGAGCGATTTTGGTATTTCAGCAGAAAGACTTTCACAGAGACTTTCTTCATGAGATTGAAACAGGTAGGACCTTTTTGTTCTCTTCATATAGTAACATACGTTTTTCTTTCCACACTTTTTTAATGCCAAGATAATTCCTGAAGTTGCAAAACAATACAATTCCTCAAATAAATCAAATGATATTTGAAGTCAACCAATAGAGTGTTTGAAAAATTCACATCTAGGTAATATTAGCTAAAAAACCCCAGCTACTTTAATTATATACTTTCCCCTAGCAACCTGTAATGTATGAACCTTCTTAACAGAAATATTGACTCTGTATGTAAAACAACTTTTCTACCCTTTATAAACAATTACTTAATGCCAGAATGGCAGTGCACAGAAATATCATATGCTTATAAAATTTTAATGAAAATGTTTCCAAGAAATACCTAATTTCTATAGTTATTTCTACCTGTAATATTAGATAGACAATATTACCTGAACATCTTGTTTGACTCATCAGTGAGGTTATAAAATTATTTTAATATTAAATGAACAAAATTATGGCTTCTATGATATCCTCAAATTAGGCAGTGTTAGTAGATAAAATATGTAATTTTTGTATTATAGCAAAGGAAGCAGATAATAATGAAAAATAACTTGAATACTAATCGTGTGAGTTTTTAAAAAATCAGGATGAAAATGCTCTGTTACAATAATGAACATCTTTTATATGCTGTTTTTGTTAGTAACTTCTGTTCTCCCAAGTTTTAAAATGCTTGCTGCTTCATATACTATAATATGTGAACTGCTGTGTGATAAAAGAAGGCACCAGCACAGGGAACAAATATAGAAGCCTCTTACCCATTTTCATATTATAAAAACTTGCCATGGATCATTTTGGCTTCATATACTATGTACTTGGAAATTCTTGTGGTTTTAAAAAAATCTTTCATAAAATTATTATGGCTGTTATTTGACTCAGTTTTTATTACTGTGTGAACTGCTTTTATAGCATATTGTAATGAAGGTTATATGAGCAATATTCAAACTTCAGTCTCCTGAGCATCTTTTAATATTTTATTATGAGATTTTTTTTCTCTGTCTTCCTTCCTCCCCATCCTTCTGTCCTTCCTTTTGCAAAAAAAATAGCTTAGTTGTTATGACTATCCAATAATTCTTCATTTTGAGCAAAATAATTATTCATACTTGCATAATCGTGAATAAAGGAGCTGGAACTGTATAGAAAGTTGTCATTCTTCTAATGATGATACATTATACATTATAATGTAAATTATACTTCCTAGAGATCTGAGAAGAAGTTAGGTTTTCCCAGTTCTAGTACTTTTGACTGTCTGTCTCCAGAAAGAGAGAGAGAGAAGTTAAAGTAATTGTTAAAATTCATGTGAGTAATTACTGCAAGACCTGAGACTACAACTCCTTGCCTTAAACCAGAGTATGCTGCTGTAAGGCCATACTAGCTTCTTTCTACAACTCCAGAGAGTGGGTTGGTTTGAGGTGGTTGATGGTAATCTGGAGATGTTGATCTACACTATACAACATTAGTAGAAAGAATGAATTAGGTGATTACCTAATGCAATTCAAAGTAACCTTTGAAAATCTGGGTCTAGGCCATTACTACTTTAAAGAAATAGAGAGAATGCACTGATTTCAGTTCTAAGTGATTTAGACACCTAGAACTTTTTCTTTCATTCTGAGAGTGTTGGACTTATTGAATGAAACCAGAACTTGTCCTCTACCCAGACAGGATTAGACCAGACTCCTGGGGGCAACACCAAAGTAGATGAGATGCCCTGTTCCCCAACTGTTTTTTCTTGGCAGCTTTCTTCTCTTAAATATAGCAGGATTTTATGTGTGGGCAGTGGGGATGTATGAAAATCTGCTTTGTTCCTGTTTAGTGTCCACTCAGGGCCAAATGGCATTTCATTTCATTCATTGTCCATTTACTGGGAGCAAGGAGAGCACTTAACAAGAGGACAGAAACTAGAGGCTGGGAAAGTAAACTAGAGAAAGTCCTTTTGTGCCCAAAATTTGTTCCTTCTGGTGAGTTCTTGGTCTCGCTGACTTCAAGAATGAAGCTGCGGACCCTTGTGGTGAGTGTTACAGTTCTTAAAGATGGTGTGTCCGGAGTTTGTTCCTTCAGATATTCAGATGTGTCCGGAGTTTCTTCCTTCCGGTGGGTTCCTGGTATCACTTACTTCAGGAGTGAAGCCGCAGAGCTTTGCAGTGAGTGTTACAGCTCTTAAAGGTGGTGTGTCTGGAGTTGTTTGTACTGCCTTGTGGGTTTGTGGTCTCGCTGGCTTCAGGAGTGAAGCTGCAGACCTTCACAGTGAGTGTTACAGTTGATGAAGGTAGTGTGGACCCAAAGAGTGAGCAGCAGCAAGACTTATTGCGAAGAGCGAAAGAACAAAGCTCCCACAGCGTGCAAGGGGACCCGGGTTGCCGCTGCTGGCTCGAGTGGCCAGCTTTTATTCTCTTATTTGTCCCCGCCCACATCCTGCTGATTGGTCCATTTTACAGAGTGCTGATTGGTCTATTTTTACAGAGTGCTGATTGGTGCGTTTACAAGCCTTTAGCTAGATACAGAGCACTGATTGGTATATTTTTACAGAGTGCTGATTGGTGTGTTTACAAACCTTTAGCTAGACAGAGCACTGATTGGTGCATTTCTATAGAGTGCTGATTGGTGCGTTCACAAACCTTTAGCTAGACACAGATTGCTGACTGGTGCATTTACACTCCTTTAGCTAGACAGAAAAGTTCTCCAAGTTCCCACTGGACCCAGAAACCCAGCCGGCTTCACCTCTCACCTTGACCCGAGGTCTAATGGGAGTAGACATTAATTAGGTGTAAGTGGGAAACACCAAGTATAAATGCCCAGACAACCAGAAAGACTGGGAAGCACAATAGTTGATGATGAAAGGCAAGTAGGCCCCTGGGCATGTGAAACTTTGCAGTCTACATTCAGAGTTCTTTTCTAAATCAAATTTATTGAGGTGGTTAGCATACAGTAAAATGCACCCATTTAACAGTACATTTTGATGACAAATTTATACATATGAATAACCACCACCAAAATTAAGATCCCTCACTCTTAAAAGTTCCATCGTGTCCTTGCAGCTAATCTTTCCCACCCTCAGCCTCAGGCAACCACTGATGTGCTTTCTGTCATTGTAGATTAGATATACAGTAACTGGAATCATACGCTTCTTTTATGTAAAAGCTTTCTTTGTGTAACAATGCTTTTGAAATCCATCCATGTTGTATGTCAGTTGTTAATCTTTTTATTGCTGAATGTTATTCCTTTGTATGGATGTGCCATAATTTATTAGATCATCTGTTGTAAATTTGAGTTGCTTCTGTTTTTGGTTAGTGTGGTTAAAGCTCCTATGTCTTTCTGTGTACATAGATTTTCATTTCTTTTGGGCTGATAACATTTCTTTTGGAATTGCTGTGTGGTATGGTAAGTAGAAACTGCCAAACTGTGTTCCACAGTGCTTGACCACTTTATTTTCCCTCCAGCAGTATATGTGTTTCCCAATTTCTCCTAATCCTTGCCAGCCTTTTAAATTGTGTTTAGTATTGTCAGTCTTTTAAATTGTAGCTATTCTTAGGGGTGTGTAGATGTATCTTATTGCAATGTCAATTTGTATTTCACATTGAGTAATGATTTTGAGCATTTTTTTCTTGTGCTTATTATAAATCATTCATATTTCTTCTTTATAAAATGTCTATCTAAAATTTTTGTACACTTTTTGTTTGTCTTACTGAGTTGCAGGAGTTCTTTATATTTTCTGAATATATTTTCTTTTGTCAGATACGCATATTTCAAATAGTTTCTTCCTGACAGTGGCTTGCCTTTTTATTTTCTTAATGTCTTTTGAAGAACTGAAATTTTACATTTTGATGAAGTCATATTAATATTTTATTTTATTATTTTTGCTTTTTTTGTGTCCTATGTAAGGAACTTTTACCTACCCCAAGGTTGTGAAGATGTTCTTTATATTTTCCTGTAGAGACTTTATAGTTTCAGGCCTATTATCCATTTTCTGTTAATTTTTATGTATGGCATGAAGGCTTGAGGTCATCTTCCCACACCTGTCTCATATGGGTATACAGTTGTTCCAGCATCATTTGTTGGAAAGACTCTTTTATCCATAGAATTAGTCTAAAATTAATTGACTGTAGATGTATAAGTCTGTTTCTGGGACACTATTTCTCTTCCATTGATTTCTCTGTGAGTACCACACAGTCTTGATCATTACAACTTTATATTATGTAATAAAGTCTGTGTTGTAAGCTTCCCAACCTTTCTCATTCTTAAAGTTGTTTTATTTGTTGCAGGTTCTTTGCATTTCCATCTGAATTTTAGGATGAGTTTGTCAGTTTGTAGAAAAATGCATGCCCAGGCTGGATGCAGTGGCTCTCACTGGTAATCCCAGGACTTTGGGAAGTTGAGGCAGGAGGATCACTTGAGGCTAGGAGTTTGAGACCAGCATCGGCAACATAGCAAGACTCACTTTGTAAAAAAAAGTAAAATAAAATTATCCAAGTGTGGTGGTGCACACCTGTAGTCCCAGCTACTCAGGAGGCTGAGGTGGGAGGATTGCTTGAGCCCAGGAGTTTGAGGCTTCAGTCAGCCGTGATCATGCCACTTGCACTCCAGCCTGGGCCACAGAGTGACACCCCATCTCTAAAAAATAATAAAAAAAGAAAAATGCATTCCCAGATTTTGACTGAGAATGCTTGGAATATGTATATGATTTTGGGAAGAGTTGCTTTTTTTTTTTTTGACATGAAGTCTCAACCTGTCGCCCAGGCTGGAGTGCAGGGCACCATCCCAGCTAACTGCAACCTCTGCCTCTCAGGTTCCAGTGATTCTTCTGCCTCAGCCTCCCAAGTAGCTGGACTTACAGATACCCACCACCATGCCTGGCTAATTTTTGTGTTTTTAGTAGAGACAGGGTTTTGCCATGTTGGCCAAGCTGGTCTCGAATTCCTGACTTCAAGTGTTCCTCTCTCCTCGGTCTCCCAAAGTGTTGGGATTACAGGAGTGAGCAACTGCACCTGTCCTCTAAGAGTTGCTGTCTTAAAAAGAGTGAGTCTTCAATAAACATGGCCTATCTCATGGAATATCATTTCTTTTTTTTAGCTCTTCTTTAATTTATCTCAGCAGTTATGTCACTTTTAGTATAAAGGTTTTACACATACTTTAATTTATCTCTACCTAGTTCATGAATTTTTCATCTCAGGGTATAATTGACAAAGTGGAATAGACTTAAGGTGTACAATGCAATGATTTGATACATATATATAGTGAAATGATTACCAAAATCTAGTTAACACATCTGTCACCTCACGTAAGTTACCTTTTTGTGTGTGTGTGGAGAATACTTAAGATCTACTACTGTGTTAGCAAATTTCAAGTACACAATACAATATTGTTAACTATAGCCACCATGGACCATATTCATCTTATAACTGAAAGTTTTTACCCTTTGATCAGCATCTCACTTTTTCCCCCAAACCCCTTCTCCTGGCAACCACCATTCTACTCTCTTTCTATGAGTTTAACTTTTTTAGACTAGTTAAAAATGAGATCATACAGTATTTGTCTTCCTAGTCTAGCTTTTTTTTACTTAGCATAATGCTTTCCACCTTTACATGTTACTGCAAATGATAGAATTTTCTTGTTCTTTATGGCTGAGCCATATTCCATTATCTGCAAAAAAATATATATTCATTCATTCATTGACAGACACATTTCCATGTCTAGTGAATAATGTTGCAATGAACATGGAGTGCAGATATCTCAAGATACTGACTTTGTTTCCTTCAGATACATACCCAGCAGTGTGATAGCTAGATTATGTGGTAGCTCTATTTTATATTTTTTGAGGAATCTTTGTACTGTTTTTCATACTGGCTGTACCAGTTTACATTCCTACTGTCAGTGTGCAAGGGTTCTGTTCTCACCAACATTTGTTATTTCTTGTCTTTTTTTTTTTTTTTTCTGTGATGGGGTCTCATTATGTTGCCCAGGCTGGTTTCAAACTTCTGGGCTCAGCTGATCCTCCTATCTTGGCCTCCCAAAGTGTTGAGATTATAGGCATGAGCCACTGTGCCTGGCCGTATTTCTTGTCCTTTTAACAATAACCATTCTAATGGGTGTGAGGTAATATCTCATTGTGGTTTTGACTTGCATTTATTTCTTTGAAGATTAGTGATATTGAGCACCATATCATGTATCTGTTGGCCATTTGTATGTCTTCCTTGGAAAACTGTCTATTCCAGTTTTTTGTCCATTTTCTAATTAGAGTATTTGGTTTTTTCTTTTTTTTGCCATTGAACTGTATGATAGACAAACAGACACACACACACACACACACACACACCCCTTATCAGATATATGTTTGCACATATTTTCCCCCTTCCATAAGTTGCCTTTTCATCTTGTTGAATATTTCCTTTGCTATATAGAAGCCTTTTAGTTTCTTGTAGTTGTACTTGTTTATGCTTTTTTTGGCCTATACTTTTGGGGTCATATTCAAAAAATAATTACCAAGACCAGTGTAAAGGAATTTTTCCACTGTATTTTATCCTAGGAGTTTTATGGTATCAGGTCTCAAATTTAAGTCTTTTTGTCTATTTTGAGTTAATATTTGTGAAAGATAAAAGATTGGAGTCCAATTTTAATTCTTTTGCAGATGAATATCTAGTTTTCCCAAAATCATTTATTACAGAACTACATATGTGTAGGCTTACTTCTGGGCTCTCAGTTTTGTCTCATTGGTCTGTGTGTTTTTATGCCAATATACTATTGTTTTGATTATTATAGCTTTGTAATATATAGAAATAAGGAAGTGTGATGCCTCCAGCTTTGTTTTGTTTTATTTTCCAAGATTGCTATGGATATTTGGGTTCTATATGAATTTTAGGATTGTGAAAAATGCCATTGGGATTTTGATAGGGATCACATTGAATCTATAGATTTCTTTGGATAGTATGGACATTTCAACAATATTTTTTCAATCCATGAACATGAGATATCTTTCCATCTATTTGTGTCATTTTCAGTGTCCTTCATCAGTGTCTTACAGTTTTGTTTTTTGTTGTGTTGTTTTGTTTTGTGACGGAGTCTTGCTCTTTTCGCCCAGGCTGGAGTAGAGTGCTGTGATCTCGACTCACTGCAACCTTCACCTCCCAGGTTCAAGCTATTCTCCTGCTTTAGCCTCCTGAGTAGCTGGGATTACAGGTGCCTGCCACCACGCCTGGCTAATTTTGTACTTTCAGCAGAGACAGGTTTTTTATGTTGGCCAGACTTGTCTTGAACTCCTGACCTCAGGTGATCTGCCTGCCTTGGCCTCCCAAAGGGCTAGGATTATAGGCATGAGCCACCATGCCCAGCCGATGTCTTATAGTTTTCAGTGTATGGATCTTTCACTGCCTTGGTTAAATTTATGTCTAAGGGATTTTTTGTTGGTATGCTACTGTAAATGGGATTTTTTTTTACATTTATTTTTCAGATAGTTTGTTGATTTTATATAGAAATACAAGCAAATTTTGAATGTTGAGTTTGTACCCTGTAACTTTACTAAATTTGTTTGTTCTAACAGTTTTTTTTGGTGGAGTCATCAGAATTTTCCATGTAATAGGATCATGTCATCAACAAACAATTTAACTTTTTCACTTCCAATTTGGATGCCTTATCTTGCCCAGTTGCTCCTGCTAGGACTTTCAGTACTATGTTGAATAGAAGTGGTGAGAGTGGGCACCCTTGTTACTGTTCACCTGTGAGAATGATGTTAGCTGTGGGTTTGTCATATATGGCCTTTCTTATTTTTGGGGGTACTTTCCTTCTATACCCAATTTATTGGGCTTTTTATCATGAAAGGTTGTTGAATTTTGTCTTTTTTCTGAATCTATTGAGAAGGTCATATGATTTTTATGTTTTATTAATGTGGCTTATCACATTTATTGATTTGTGTATGGTGAATCATCTTGCATCCCAGGGATGAATACCATTTGATCATGTTGTATGATCTTTTTACTGTGCTGTTGATTTCAGCTTGCTAGTGTTTTGCTGGGAACTTTTGCACCTGTGTTCATTTGGATTATTGGCTTATAGTTTTCTTGTGATGTCTTTCTCTGGCTTTGGTATCAGGGTAATGCTGGCCCCATGAAATGAATTTGCAAGTATTTCCTCCTCCCCATTTTTTTTGGAGGAGTTTGTGAAGGATTGGCATTAAATGTTTGGTGAAATTCAGTAGTAAAACCATCAGGTCCTGGACTTTCCTTTGCTGGGAGACTTTTTATTGCTGATTCAGTCTTCTTATTTTTTTTTGGTCTGTTCAGATTTTCTGTTTCTTCATTATTTCATCTTGGTAGGTCCTATGTTTCCAGGAATTTATTTATTATTCCAGGTTATCCATTTTGTTGGCATATAGGTGTTCATAATAGTCTCTTATGATCTGTTGTATTTCTGTGGTATCAGTTATAATGCCTCTTCTTTCATTTGTAATTTTATTTATTTGAGTCTTCTTTCTTTTTTTCTGGGTTATTCTAGCTAAAGTTTTGTCAAGTTTTATCTTTCTAAAAAAACAGCTTTTAGTTTTGTCCATTTTTCTGTTGTTTTACTATTCTCTATTTCATTTATTTTTACTCTAGTCTTTACTGTTTTTTCCGTATGCTAATTTGGGTCCAGCTTTTTCCCCTAGTTTGCTGAGATGTAAAGTTAAGTTGTTTGAGGTCTTTTTTTTTTTTTTTCCCCCATAATGTAGACATTTATCAATATAAACTTTCCCACTTAGAACTTCTTTTGCTTTATCCCATAAGTTTTGATATGTTGTATTTCCATTTTGTTTTTTCTTAGATATATTTTAAATTTTCTTTTGACCCACTGATTGCTTAGAAGTGTGTTCTTTACTTTCTATATATCTGAATTTTCCATTTTTCCCTCTGTTTTCATTTCTAGTTTTATATGTTTGTGATCAAAGATACATGATATGATTTTAATTTTCTTGAATTTAAGACTTTTTTTGTGTGTCTTGACATATTTATTCTAAATATGTGTGTGTGTGTGTGACAAGAATGTGTATTTTGCTGCTGTTGGATAGGATGTTCTTTATATGTCTGTTAGGTCCGTTTTTTCTATAGTGTTGTTCAAATTTGTTGATTCCTTATGATTTTCTGCCTGCATGATCTATCTACTGTCAAGAGTGGCATAATAAAGTCCCCTCTATTTTTATATTGTCATTTATTTCTCCTTACAGTTCTCTTAATGCTTGCTTTATAATGAGGTGCCTTGATGTTAGATGTATTACTATTTACAATAGTTAAATCTTCTTGATGAATTGACCCCTCTTTCATTATATAATGATCTTCTTTGTCTCTTCTGACAATTTTTTACTTAAAATCTAGTTTGTCTGATATAAATATAGCCACCCTGTTCTCTACTGGTTACCATTTGCATGGAATATGTTTTTCCATCTCTTCGTTTTCAGCCTGTGTGTTCTCAAAGCTAAAGTGAGTCTCTTGTAGGTAGCATATTTGTGGATCTTAATTTTGTATCCATTCAGTCACTCTATATCTTTCTGTTTTTGTTTTGAGAAGGAGTCTTACTCTGTTGCCCAGGTTGGAGTGCACTGGTGACGTGACCTTGGCTCATTGCAGTCTCCATCTCCTGGATTCAAGTGATTCTCCTACGTCAGCCCCACGAGTAGCTGGGATTACAGGTGCACACCACCACACCTAGCTAATTTTTGCATTTTCATTATAGATAGGGTTTCACTGTATTGGCCAGACTGGTCTTGAACTCCTGACCTCAAGTAATCTGCCTGCCTCAGCCTCTCAAAGTGCTGGGCTTATGGGTGTGAGCCATAGCACCCAGCCTACTCTATATCTTTTGATCGAATAATCCTTTTACCTTTAATTATTGGTAGGTAAGGACTTATTGTCGTTTTGTTAATTTTTTTTTTTTTTTTTTGAGACAGAGTCTTGCTCTGTCACCCAGGCTGGAGTGCAGTGGCTGGATCTCAGCTCACTGCAAGCTCCGCCTCCCGGGTTCACGCCATTCTCCTGCCTCAGCCTCCCAAGTAGCTGGGACTACAGGCACCCGCCACCACGCCCGGCTAGTTTTTTGTATTTTTTAGTAGAGACGGGGTTTCACCGTGTTAGCCAGGATGGTCTCGATCTCCTGACCTCTTCATCCGCCCGTCTCGGCCTTCCAAAGTGCTGGGATTACAGGCTTGAGCCACCGCGCCCGGCCTTGTTAATTTTTTAAATGGTTTGTAGTTCCTTCATTCCTTTCTTTCTTTTTTGCTGTCTTTATATTTGTTGACTTTTTGTAATGGTAGGCTTTTATTTCTTTCTATTAATCTTTTATGTATCTACTACATGATTTTGCTTTGTAATTACCATGAGGCTTACATAAAATATAATTATTACATCTTATTTTAAGCCAGTAACAACTCAACTGTGGTTGCATACAGAAATTCTACACTTTTACTCCCCCATCTCTCATATTTTAGGTTATTGATGTTACAGCTTTTAATATTGTGTGCCCATTAAAATTATTTTAGCTATAATCATTTTTAATATGTTTGTTTTTAACTTTTATACTAAAGTTGAAAGTGAGATACATACCACCACAAGAATATTAGAGAATTCTGATTTTGACTATCTGTTTTTACCAGTGAGTTTTATACATTCATATGTTTTTACATTGTTAATTAGTATCCTTTCATTTCAACTTGAAGATCTTTGGCATTTCTTATAAGGCAGATCTTAGTGATGATGAACTCCTTTAGTTTTTGTTTGTTGAGGAAAGTCTCTCTCTTTCATTTCTACTGTACAGCTTTGCCAGGTATAGTATTCTTGGTTGAGGGTTTTTTTTTTTTTTTTTCAATATATTGACTGTATTATTCCACTCTTTCCTGCCCTGCAAGGTATCTGCTGAGGAATCCACTTATAGTCTTACAAGGGCTCTTTTGTATGTGACAAGGTGCTTTTCTCCTGCCGTTTTCATAATTCTCTGTCTTTGACTTTTGACAATTTAATTATACTATGTCCTGGTGTAGACTTTTCAACCTGTTTGGAAATCTTTGGGTCTCATAAATTTGACTGTCCTCTTCTTTTCTTAAATTTGGGATCTTGTCAGCCATTATTTCTTTATATAGATTTTTCAGTCTCTTTATCTGTCTCTTTTCCTTCGGATATTTCTGGAATGCTTATGTTGTTTTGCTTGATGGTGTTCCAGATATCCTGTAGACTTCCTTCACTCTTTTTTTGTTTGTTTGTTTTTGCTTCTCTAACTGGCTACTTTTAAATGACTCATCTTTGAATTCACTGATTTTTTTATTCTTCTGCTTGGCCAAGTCTGCTGTTGAAGCATGCTGTTAAAAAATTTTTAAATTCAGTGATTGTATTCTTCAGCTTTATGATTTTTTTTTAAGAGGGTGCAGGGTCTCACTGTGTCACCCAGCCTGGAATGCAGTGGCACAATCATAATTCACTGTAACTTCAAACTCCAGGGCCCAAGTGATGATCCCACTTTAGCCTCCCAAATAGCTAGGACAACAGGCATGAGCTACCACAGCCACCTAATTTTTTAAAAATTATTTTTGTAGGGACAGGGTCTTGGTATTTTGCTTAGGCTTGTCTTGAATTCCTAGTCTCAAGAGATCTTCTCGCCTTGGCCTCCCAAAGTGGTAGGATTATAGGCATAAGCCACTGTGCCTAGCTGGATTTTAAAAATGGTTTTTATTACTTTATTGAACTAGAATATTGATCCAGACTTTTTTTTTTTTTTTTTTTTTTTTGAGGCAGAGTCTGGCTCTGTGGCCCAGGCTGGAGTGCAGTGGTGCAATCTTGGCTCATTGCAAGCTCCGCCTCCCGGGTTCCTGCCCTCAGCCTCCTGAGTAGCTGGGACTACAGGTGCCTGCCACCATGCCTGGCTAATTTTTTGTATTTTTAGTAGAGACGCGGTTTCACCGTGTTAGCCAGGGTGGTCTTAATCTCCTGACCTCGTGATCCGCCCACCTCGGTCTCCCAAAGTGCTGGGATTACAGGAGGGAGCCACCGCGCCCGACCTGATCCAGACTTTTACGTTACCCATACCTTTTGTTGTTTCTGAGCTGCAGCCGGAAATTGCTGGGTGGTTTACGGGAACAAGCAGGGTTAGTCTAAAATGTAGGCAAAAACTTAAAAACAACTAGTGAGTTTAGAATTTAATGGCAAATATAAGTTTTGAAACATGATTTCTCTCTGTCTAGTCCTCATGTTGTTAAAAAACCAATCATCATAGGACTGAGTGGTTTGCAAAATAGACTTTACTTTTATATTTGGCCTGATTATTTACATAAAGTACATCAAGAATAATTATTTCTACATAGGCCTTTTGGATTGACTTTGATGGAAATTTGTTCCACAAGGAATTTCAGATAAGACCTTTTAAAGCTGAGCCCAATCATGGGTTTGTATCTTCAAACACCTGTGAGTTGGGTGATTCTCTCCTCTTAGGGTCCCAAGATAAACTTGGAGCTTCTGGACCTATTAGAAAGTGACATTCTTTACTGACCACAAGTCATGAACTCTGTACAGGGACTGTGTAGACAAGGGTAGGAGGCCAGTTTCCCACTGGGCTTTTATGGACTCTGCAAGTTGAGATTGACTCAGTCTCAGTAAAGTAACCACTTTCTCCAATTGTGTTCAGTTGTGAAAGAAAAATGAATTCTTACCACACTGATGCAAACAACTATATTGCCATAAGAAGACTCACAGATGGTTTCCAAATTCTGGCGGAACCAGACAGAGAGAAACAAACATGCTCCAAATCTTGATCATAGGAATATACCTTACTCAATTATTGAAGGCCATAAATAGTTCAAAATGAGTTTCCTTGACTCTGAGAAACAAAGCATGGATCAACAGTATTCCAAGCAAAAGTCAAAAAGGTTTCTTCGGCTTTATGAATTCAGTGCATTTAGTTAACTCTTGATTTGCTTGATATTCATGAATATTTCAGCTCTTCGTGAGTCCTGTACATTTTCATTTATTAAAATGTTACAGTCTCCAAAGTTATTAGAAGTCTGTGTTTGAGAGCAACTGTTAAAGTTTCTATGGCTTATTATAAACCATCTTTTGAAAAGGATTAAAATAAGACAACAATTGTCTATGAATAGCAAAATATCCAGGGTAGTTACAGTTACAAACACAATTAACAAAGAAGTGTGGTTATTTCTGTGGTTTATGATAACTTAACATTAATTATGGTTGACAGCATATACTTAGACATTAGAATTTTAGAAATCCCATATGATTTTTGAACTTATATTAGCATTATTCACAAAAATACGACCTAAAGAAGATTGAACATCATTTTGGCAATCTTGTGTACCTAAACATGTCAAATAATCCTGTTTACCTCTCATTTGCTGGACACTTCAGGGCCCCCTGAAGTATTTGAAAAGCCAAGTGGTGGCTGGAAATAGTGGCTCATGCCTGTAATCCCAGCACTTTGGGAGGCCAAGGCCGATGGATTGCCTGAGGTTGGGAGTTCGAGACCAGCCTGGCCAACCTGGAGAAACCCCATCTCTACTAAAAATACAAAACTATCAGGTTGTGGTGGCGCATGCCTGTAATCCCAGCTACTTGGGAGGCTGAGGCAGGAGAATCCCTTGAAGTCGGTGGGCAGAGGTTGCGGTGAGCCAAGATTGCACCATTGCATTCCAGCCCGGGCAACAAGAGCGAAACTCTGCCTCAAAAAAAAAAAAAAAAAAAAAAAAAAAAAAAAAAAAAGCAAGGTGCCAAGGAACACGGTTTTGAAACTGAAGTTTGATCTTGGGAAGGCTGTGAAATGTTCAAGCTTTAAAACACTTGAAGCCAGGCCTGGTGGCTTATGCCTGTATTCCTAGCACTTTGGGAGGCCAAGTGGGTGAAACCCTCTACTAAAAATACAAAAATTAGCTGGGCATGGTGCTGGGCGCCTGTAATCCCAGCTACTCGGGAGGTTGAGACAGAGAATTGCTTGAACCTGCGAGGAAGAGGTTGCAGTGAGCCAAGATGGTGCCACTGCACTTCAGCCTGGGTGACAGAGCAAGACTCCATCTCAAATGAATGAATGAATGAATGAATGAATGAGTGAATGAATGGTCTGAGAACTGAATGACAAGAAGGAACTCACCATAGTGATGCAGGATTTTTCTTGGTCACTTTGCCAGTCGGAGACCTCTGGGTGGTAATGCCCCTGTCTGGGCCTTGCTGGGCCTGGTTTCACCACAGGAGATGCCCCATCCACTTGGCCTGCCAGTTCATGCCTGGCCTGCAATTTGTCACAGATCCCGTGGCCATTGCGACTGTGTGTTCAACCCCTGGTTGGAGGTGGGGTGTGAGCGAGCAAGTATGTGGTCTGACCAGTTGTTCCAAGTGCCCGCACAGAAGCAGGCTTTGTGCAGTGCTTGTTGCTGGACTAGGCGTGTCTCAAACCACTCCTGTGATGGTCTCTGATGTCCAGATGGAGGAATGTGGTGGTACCCAGGCAGGGGTGCCATGACTCCGAAGCCCCTGAGGGGGTGTTACAGCATGTTAATTGGCTCAAGGGGCTGAAAGAGCTGTTAACACGCTGCCATCTGGAACGGATGGTGATGTGTTAACAGCTCTTTCAGACCCTTGCCCCACTTTGGCCTATGGCTGCAGCCTGGCTCAGCCCCACTGCTGCTTTCTGTTGTTTGGGGCAGCTGCCCTCTGCCAGCAGAGGGCAGAGGGCCACAATGTTACAGCCTTCTGTGTACCCACTTTCAGTGGGTCCTGAGTTCTTGTGCCATGTCCAAGAAGAATAGGATGACGCTGAGAATCGAAGAGTGAGGAAGGTGGAGAATTTAATTTAGGAACGAAACAGATCTCAGCAGAGAGGGGACGCAAGGGTGGTCCCCTACGCAAAGTCATGTGGCTTCTATCCCATTGTGGCTGGGTCTGGGGCTTTTATGGGCTCAGATTGGGGAGTGTATGCTGATTGATTTGTGAGTCTGCAAAAAGATTAAAACAAAAGCACTACTCAAAGTTGGGCACAACAGTGTAAAAAGTCAATTAGGGAAGGGTAGGTATATATAAAATAGGTGAAGGCTGGGGATCAATCAGAGGAAAATGTGCCAAATGGGAAGACATTCTCAGTCCGGTTTGCGGATTTGACTTGTAGCTTGGCTTTCAGGCTTTAAACTGTCTTTTGGCTTGAAGGTGGGGTTTCACTGGGGACCTGCCCCTGTCTGCCTAGAATTTGTCTGCCTCCTGCCACTGTCAATATAAAGATACCGGGAAAGACCTTTCAAAGGAACAACTAATGAAAAAGTTCTAAGATATGGACAAGCTTGGATTGTTGTTAGGATTGAATTCTTGCTATCCTTATTGTTATTACCATAGTAATTATTTTTGCAGAATTTCCAGAGTAGTGCTAGACTAGGACACAGAAGCTACTTTTGCTGCTTCATTATTCCTGAGCATTACTTGTGTATTGTACTATAGGTTAGACTCTCTCATGCTTCGTAGTGTTACATCAACAGCACAAAACGATAACAAGAAATAACACTTGTGTAGCACTTCCTGTGTGCTGAGCATTTTTCTAAATACTTTACTTGCTTTTTGTGTGGCTTGGGACACAATTTGGATTCAGAAAAGAGAGAGGTCTCAAGAAACAAGAGAGGAAGGAAAGTTAGAATGAATTGAGAGGAGCTATAATGGTAAAAAGACATGAAATAGTACTTCGGGTGAAGAGTTAAGGGGGAACAGAAACTTTTCTCTTGACAAATCTGTTTTCTACATGCCAACTTACTGTTTTTGTTTTCAGACAAGACATAGTTTGGAGGGAAGAGGCTTGCCTATAAGAAAAGGATAGGCTCCAGGTCAGGACAGGAGTTTAGCTGTTCTCAGAAGTTTCTGTGACTTGACTTTCAATACAGGGAAGTAAGCTACTTTTTTGATCTGTGCTAAGTGTGGGTTTGATATCAAAATATCAAATGTTTTCTTGCCCTCTCCTCCAAATCTCTTCTTTACTTTTGAGTGCCTTGACATTCCTTTTAGTTGGAGACAAAACTTTTAATCAACTATCAGAGTTAAAAAGCATAAAAGAAAATTCCTATTTGAAGATGCATATTGGTTTAAACTTATTTAAATCAAAGTATGATCAGTCAGTAAATAACCAAAAGTAACTGAATAATAAGAATAACTATTCTAATTGCAGAAAGGTGAAAATTAACAAGGTTGTGGAGTACTTCTAAAGTTGTGAGAAAATAATCTGTTGGGGACTTTTTTTTTTTTTTAACTTAGTGCTTCTGATTACCTTTGGCGTCTTTACTGTCACCTTTGCAGAGGTAAATAGAAGCTGCTTGGAAATGTATTTTTTTCATGTGATTTTATGTATCTGTAGCTTACTGAGAATATTTGATTCTGTTACGTGTTTTATATAGACATTCTTTTTGAAAATAACAGGTCGTGTAGGCAATAGTTCTCAGTTCAGCTTTGCATCCGAATAACTTGTGACCCTTAAAAAAAAAAAATCCAGATTCCTAAATCCTGCCCTAAGGATTAAGCATTAGTGTTTAAAATATAAAAAGCCTCAGATCTGGTTTCCTCATTTATAGCCACTGTTGAGACTTGTAACTTTAGAGAATTTTTAGAGATATCAGCATATTGTACTTTGTATTTAGTAGTTGATGGTGGCATGCCATATTGAAAAAGGTTTTAGAGTTTATTTGCATAAATGTGATGAATCTTTGTAATGTGACTTAGCCAACCCACATTTATTGAGCTCCTCTTTACATGTTGCTAAGCTGTAATGAATGCTAATATGAACCAGGCAATTTTCTTTACAAATACAGATTGATTTTTTAGTTATCTAAAATATGTGAATATTGGGAACAAATAGTGTTTTTTTTTTTTTTTTTTTTTTTGAGACGGAGTCTCGCTCTGTCGCCCAGGCTGGAGTGCAGTGGCCGGATCTCAGCTCACTGCAAGCTCCGCCTCCCGGGTTTACGCCATTCTCCCGCCTCAGCCTCCCGAGTAGCTGGGACTACAGGTGCCCGCCACCTCGCCCGGCTAGTTTTTTGTATTTTTTTTTTTTAGTAGAGACGAGGTTTCACCATGTTCGCCAGGATGGTCTCGATCTCCTGACCTCGTGATCCGCCCGTCTCGGCCTCCCAAAGTGCTGGGATTACAGGCTTGAGCCACCGTGCCCGGCCAGGAAACAAATAGTGTTTTTAAATAAAAATATACTTTATTTGAAACTCAGTTTTTAGGTGCAATATTTAGATTCTATATGAGATCAAAGTAGTTCAGATTCTGCTTGTATAGGAAACTTAAGTGTAGATGAAATATTTTACCACTATTGTAGAATTTTGTACTACAACAGCAGAGTTGAATTGTTTATACAAAACGTTTGTCAACTTCTGAGAAAGACAGTTATATTGTTTGTAAATAAGAACAGTTTTATTTCTAATCTGTATACTTTTTCTTGCTGTAATGCACTGGACAGGACTTCCATGGGCTGTTGAATGAGAGTGGTGGCAGTGGACATTCTTCCTTTTTCCTCCATCTCAGGGGGAAATTATTCAGCCTTTCACCTTTAAACGTAGTATTACTTGTAGATTTTTCTTAGATACTCTTTATTAGGTTGAGGAAGCATCCTTGTATTACTTGTTTACTGAACATTTTTGACATGAATGAATGCTGGATTTTCTCAAATGCACTTTATTTTGATATGACATTAATTGATATGAACATATGGTCTTTCTTCTTTAGTCTATTAATATAGTGGATTATGCTGATTGATTTTTCCAGTGTTGAACCAGCTTGGCATTCCCCAACTAAATCCTATTGGTTGTGATGTATTTTGTATGTGTGTATGTATAAAATTTGTAATTTGGTTTGTATATATTTGATTTGAAATATATTTGAATAAATATTTATTTGAAATTGTTTTATGTATATGTATAAAATTGGATTTGATTTGCTAATATATATAATTTATAATTTGATTAGCAAATTAAATCCATACTTTTATATGTAACCCACGCATATATTTTTATACATATAACAAATATATCTTTAACAAAAAATATAACAGCTATATCTGTGGCTACCTGTCAGGGATGGGTATAGTACAGGAAGGCATATTGGTATGGGTGTGGTTGCCCAACTGTATACAGTTGTAAAAATTCTTTGAGCTATATACTTTAGTTTTGTGTAACGTAGCCAGTTAAGAGTCTAGCATCACTTGCTTATCTGTCTGTCCTAGAACCTGTGGTGTCTCAGGTTTTTCTGATGAAAAGAAATTGAGCTCTCCAAAAATAATGAGTAGGTTTCATTGTATTAGTTAAAAATAATACTAGAGGAACATAAATTTAGAATATCCTGTGAAGGACAATGCACCTTAAAAGTTTTCAGAATCTCAGACATGCTGGAGATCAAACACAACATGCCATTCTTCATTGCAGCTCTTTTGAATGAACTATTTAAAATAATATCTTTCAATACTATCTGCCAATGTTTCCTTCAAATTTCTAATACTTAGATATACTGTTATATTTTTCTCAGTCTGAGGGAAAAGGCCATACCAATGCTGGAGATGCAATATATGAGGTGGTGAGTCTACAGCGAGAGTCTGACAAGGAGGAACCAGTCACTCCTACTAGTGGAGGGGGTCCAATGTCACCTCAGGATGATGAAGCAGAAGAGGGTAAGAAGTTGGACTTACTCAGTTTCTTCTGTCTGTATAGCTGCTTTACTTACAATCTTCAAAGGAGGTGTGTGTGTTGTGGGGAGAAGTGGAGGTTATTCCTAACCTCTCTTACCCTTAGGCTATATTCTACAAGATGCAGAAAAGAATTTGGTTCATTTGGTTCCTAAGTTGCATAGTCCCCACTGCCACTTATGCAACTATTTAAATTTGACAGCATCACTTGGCTGTTGTTGTTTTCTATTTTATTTCAATTATTTTTATTTTTTATTTTTTTGAGATGAAGTCTCCCCTGTCACCCAGGTTGGAGTGCAGTGGAAAACCTTGGCTCACTGCAACCTCTGCGTCCCGGGTTCAAACAATTCTCCTGCCTCAGCCTCCTGAGTAGCTGGATACAGGTGTGTGCCACCATGCTTGGCCAATTTTTTTGTATTTTTAGTAGAGACAGGGTTTCGCCGTGTTGGCCAGGCTTGTCTCGAACTCCTGACCTCAAGTAATCTGCCCACCTCAGCCTCCCAAAGTTCTGGAATTACAGGCGTGAGCCACTGCACCTGGTCTCAATTATTTTTGAAGTGTCTAATGAGAAGTTTCAAATGATCTCATGTGATTTTAGAATTTTTATGTTTGTTATGTCATGTCCTATTTCTCATTTGACATTATTCAGTTCTTGTTTTTTGCTGTTGCTGCACCCCTTACCACTACTTTTTTTTGAAATAGTGGGGTATCTACTCTATTTGCTACTTGGTTGCTGCTGAGAGATAACTGACCTCACAAAAGGCACACATCATTTGGCTCTGTGCTCAATACTCTTTTTATAGAAACTAGAACTAAATGACAGATGTTTACTTTAAGACTTTGTATCATGTGCTTCTAGGGTATGGTTTATTAATAGTAAATTTCTTGATTTTTATTATCGTTGAAAAAAGCATCTTAGAATTCTCAGTCTTTCTTCTGTATGAAACTATTTTTTTCTTTGATTACCATAAACATAATTATTTTTAGCTATTATTTATTTAGTGATTACTATATTCTAAGAACATTCCAAGTATTACAAATATGTTACTTTATTTGAGTCTTACAATCCTGTGAATAATCTTATTAACTTGGTTTTAAGGATGAGAAACTGAGACAGAGAGAGCATAATCACTTGCTCAGCTCACTCAGTTCAAAGTGGCAAAGCTGAGATCTGAGTCCAGGCTATCTGACTTTAAAATTTGTACTTGTAACTATGACATTATTCTGTCAAGTTAGTCAGTTGATTAAAACATAAAAACAATTCACTTTTAAAACTAAGGTAAAATTCACATAACATGAAATTAACTATTTAAACATGGACAATTCAGTGGCATTTTCGTACATTCACAATTTTGGGCAATCATCACCTCTATCTAGTTCTTAAACATTTTCGTCATCCAAGAGGAAATATTATACCCATTAAGCAATCACTCCCTGTTCTCCCCTTTCCCTTCCCCCTGGCAGCTACTAATCTGCTTTCTATTTCTGTGGCTTTACTTATTTTGCATAATTCATGTAAGTGGAATCATGCAAAATGTGACTTTTTGTGTCTGGCTTCTTTCACTTAGCATAATGTTTTTTGAGCATTTTGTTTCATCTACATTGATATGTGATGTAGCAGGTGCCAGTATTTCGTTCCTTTTTATGACTGAATAATAATTAATTGTTTAGATAAACCACATTTTGTTTATCCATTCATCTTTCAGTGGACACTGGTTGATTCCATATTTTGGCTATTGTGAATACTGCTGCAGTACACATGGGAGTGCATCTGTCTCTTTGACATACTGGTTTCATTTCCTTTGGATATATATGCAGTAGTAGGATTGCTAAATTATATGGTAGTTCTATTTTTAATTTTTTGAGGAGCTACCATACTGTTTTTCATAATGGCTGTACCAATTTGTATTTCTACCAATAGTGTTCAAGGGTTCCCTTTTCTCCACATCCTTGGGAACACTTATTTTTGCTTTTTGATAATAGCCATTTTAACAGGTGTGAGATGATATCTCATTGTGGTTGTGATTTCCATTTCCCTTATGATTAGTGATGTTGAGTACCTTTACATACACCTGTTAGTCATTTGCATGTCTTCTTTTGAGAAATGTCTTTTAGGTCCCCTGTCCCTTTAAAGAATTTTTTTTTTTTTTTTGCTATCGAGTTGTGCGAATTTCACATATATATGTGTATATATGTATGTATGTATATATGTATACAGGCAATATACGTATCTATACATATATACACATACACATATATTGCATATCTGTTATGAGATATGTGATTTGTAAATATTTTCTCCCATTCTGTAGGTTGCCCTTCCATACTGTTGATTGTTTGTTTTGTTTTGCACATGTTTTTTAGTTTGACGTAATCCCATTTATCTATTTTTGCTTTTGTTGCTTATGCTTTTGGGGTTGTATCCAAAAAATCATTGCCCAAACCAGTGTCATGGAGCTGGTCCCCTTTATTTTTTTCTAGTAGTTTAAGTCTTTAATCCATTTTTAGTTTGTTTTTATGTATAGTGGTGTGAGATAAAAGTCTAATCTCTAATTTCATTCTTCTGCATGTTGTGGATATCCAGTTTTTTCAAAACCATTTATTTGAAGAGACTGTTCTTTCCCTGTTGTATGTTCTTGGCACCTTTGTTGAATGTCAGTTGGCTCTAAACACATGGAATTATTTCTGTTCTCTTTATCCCATTGGTCTATATGCCTATTTTTCATGCTGATCTCATGTTGTTTTGGTTACTTTAGCATTGCAGTAGATTTTGAAGTCAGATAGTGTAATGCTTCCAGCTTTGTTCTTTTTGTTCAAGATTGCTTCACCTATTTGGGATCCTTTTGGCTCTGTATGAAATTTAGGATTTTTTTTTTTTTCCTATTACTATGAAGAATGTCTTTGGAATTTTGTTAGGGATTGCGTTGTGATCTGTAGATTGCTTTGAGTAGTATAGACATTTTAAACATATTAATTCTTCCAATCCATGTACACAGTATATCACTCCATTTACTTGTATCTTAAATTTCTGTCATCGATGTTTTATAGTTTTCAGTGGAGAGATCTTTCACCTCATGGGTTAAATTTATTTCTAAGTATTTATCTTTTGTAGCTATTGTAAATGTGATTTAAAAAGTTAGTTTTCAGATAGTTTGCTGTTACTCTGTAGGAATGCTACTGATTTTTGTATCCTACAACTTTACTGAATTTATGTATTAATGCTAACAGTTTTTTTTTTTTTTTTTTTTTTTTGAGGCGGAATCTCGCTCTGTCGCCCAGGCTGGAGTGCAGTGGCCGGATCTCGGCTCACTGCAAACTCCGCCTCCCGGGTCCATGCCATGCTCCTGCCTCAGCCTCCTGAGTAGCTGGGACTACAGGCGCCCGCCACCTCGTCTGGCTAGTTTTTTGTATTTTTTAGTAGAGACGGGGTTTCACTGTGTTAGCCAGAATGGTCTCGATCCCCTGACCTCGTGATCCACCCGTCTCGGCCTCCCAAAGTGCTGGGATTACAGACTTGAGCCACCGCGCCCGGCCGCTAACAGTTTTTTTATGGAGTCTTTAGGGTTTGCTATAAATAAGATCATGTCATCTGCAAACCAGGACAATTTGATTTCTTCTCCAGTTTGTATGCCTTTTATTTCTTTCTCTTCTCATTTTGAATAGTAGCGGCAAGAGTAGGCATCCTTGTCTTGTTCTGAATCTTAGAGGAAAAGTTTTAACCTTTCGTCACTGAGTGTAATGTTAACTGTGGGTTTGTCATATATGGCCTTATTTTATTGAGGTATATCCATTCTATACTTAATGTATTGAGAGTTTTTCCCATGAAAGGATGTTGAATTATGTCAAATGCTTGTTCTGTATCAGTTGAAATTATCATATGGCTTTTGTCCTTCATTCTGTTCATGTGATGCATTACATTTACAGATTTGCATATGTTAACTTATTCTTGCATCTCCTGGATGAATCCCACTTGATCATGATGAATAATCTTTTTAATGTGCTGTTGAGTTTGGTTTTCTAGTGTTCTGCTGAGGTTTTTTGCATCTGTGTTCTTCAGAAATATTGGCCTGTAGTTTTCCATTTTTGTAGTGTCCTTGTCTGTGTCTGGCTTTGGTATTAGTGTAATGCTGGCCTCACAAAATGAGATTGGAATTACTCTGTTCTCTTGAATTTTTTGGAAAAGTTTGAGAACAGTTGGTATTAATTCATCTTTCAGTCTTTGGTAAAATTCAGCAATGGAGCCATCAGGTCCTGGGCTTTCTTTTTTTGTTGAGAGACTGTTTATTATTGATTCAGTGTTATTACTCATTATTGGTTGGTTCAGATTTTCTATTTCTTGATAATTTAATCTTGGTATGTTGTATGTGTCAAGGAATTATTCATGTCTTTTAGGTTGTTTAACTGAATATAATGAACTATAACAGTATTTTATGATTCTTTGTATTTCTGTTTTATCAGTTGACACGTCTCCTTGGTGTTCAGGAGCATGTTGTTTAATTTCCATTATTTGTGAATTTTCCAAAGTTTTTTCTGTTATTAATTTGTAGTTTTATACTGTTGTGGTTGAAAAAGATACTTGATTCTGTTTCAGTCTTCTTAAATTTGTTAAGACTTGTTTTGTGGCCTAACATATGATCTGTTCTAGAGAATGTTTCATATACAGTTGAGGAGAATGTATATTGTGCGGTTGTTAGATGGAATGTCTCATATATTATTTAGCCTAGAGTGTACTTTAAGTCTGATGTTCCTTTATTGATATTCTGTCTGGATGATCTGTCCACTGCTGAAAGTGGGTTGTTGAAATCTCTTACTATTTTTGTATTGCAGAATGTGTCACTTCAGATCTATTAATATCTGCTTTATATATAGGTACTTTGATGTTGAGTGCATATATTTGCAATTATTATAGTTTCTTGCTGAATTGACCTTTTATTATATAATCACCTTCTTTGTTTCTTTAAATTTTTTTTAATTTTAATTTTTGTGGACACATAGTAGGTGTATGCATTTATGGGGTACATGAGGTGTTTTGGTAAAGGCATGCAGTGTGAAATAAGCACATCATGGAGAATGGAGTATTTATTCTCTCAAGCATTTATCCTTTGAGTTATACACAATCCAGTTATACTTTTGAAGTTATTTTAAATTGTACAATTAAGTTATTATTGACTATAGTCATCCTGTTGTGCTGTCAAATACTAGGTCTTACTCATTCTTTCAATTTTTTTTGTACCTATTAACCATCCCCACCTCCCCCTCTCAACCCATCGCTACTATTCCCAGCCTCTGGTAGCCATCTGTATTAGTCTGTTCTCACACTGCTGTAAGGGTACTACCCAAAATTGGGTAATTTATAAACAAAGGAAGTTTAATTGATTCACAGTTTTGCATGACTGGGGAGGCCTCAGAAAATTTACAATCATGGCAGAAGGGGAAGCAGGTACTTTCTTCACAAGGCGGCAGGAGAGAGAGAGAGAGAAAAGGGAAGAGCCCTCTTATAAAACCATCAGATCTTGTGATAATTCACTCACTATCATGAGAATAATATAGGGGAAACTGATTCAGTTTCCCATGATTCAGTCACCTCCCACGAGGTCTGTCCCTCAGCAACTGGGGATTACAATTCAAGATGAGATGTGGGCGGGGGATACAGAGCCTAACCATATCATCATCTGTCTACTCTGTGTCCATGACTTCAATTGTTTTGATTTTTAGATCCAAAAAATAAGTGATAGCATACAATGTTTGTCTTTCTGCGCCTGGCTTATCTCACTTAACATAATGATCTCCAGTCCAATCCATGTTGTTGCAAATGACTGGATCTTTTTTTTATTTTTATGTTTTTGAGATGGAGTTTCACTCTTGTTGCCCAGGCTGGAGTGCAGTGGTGCGATCTCAGCTCACTGCAACCTCCACCTCCCGGATCTAGTGATTCTCCTGCCTCAGCCTTCTGAGTAGCTGGGATTACACGTGTCTACCACCATGCCTGGCTAATTTTTTGTATTTTAGTAGAGACAGGGTTTCGCCGTGTTGGCCAGGCTTGTCTTGAACTCCTGACCTCAGGTGATCCACCCGCCTCGGCCTCCCAAAGTGCTGGGACTACAGGCATGAGCCACCGTGCCCTGCTGACAGATGACTGGATCTTATTCTTTTTTATGGTTGAATAGTCCTTTGTTGTATATAAGTACCACATTTTCTTTATGCATTCATCTGTTGATGGACATTTAGGTTGCTTCCAAATCTTAGCTATTGTAAACAGTGTTGCAACAAACACAGGAGTACACATATCCCTTTGCTACACTGATTTCCTTTCTTATTGGTATATATACCCAGCAGTGGGATTGCTGTATCATATGGTAGCTTAATTTTTCGTTTTTTTTTTGAGGAACCTCCAAACTGTTTTCCTTAGTGGTTGTACTAATTTACATTTCCACCAACAGTGTACAAGGGTTATTTTTTCTCTACATCACTAGCATTAGCGATTGCCTGCCTTTTGGATGTAAGCTATTTTAACTGGGGTGAGATGATATCTCATTGCAGTTTTGATTTGCATTTCTCTGATGATCAAAGATTTTAAGCGTCTTTTTCATATGCCTGTTTGCCATTTCTATGTGTTTTTTCCTTGAGAAATGTCTATTCAGATCTTTTGCCCATGTTTTAATCAGATTATTTGATTTTTTTCCTATAGAGTTGTTTGAGATGTTCCTTTTATATTCTAGTTATTAATCCCTTGTCAGATAGGTAGTTTACAAATATTTTCTCCCATTCTGTGAGTTATCTCTTCACTTTGTTAATTGTATCCTTTGCTGTGCAGAAGTTTTCTAACTTTATATGATCTCATTTGTTCATGTTTGCTTTGGGTGCCTGTGTTTGTGGGGTATTACTCATGAAATTTTTGCCTAGACCAATGTCCTGGAGATTTTCCCCAGTGTTTTTTTGTAGTAGTTTTATAGTTTGAAGTCTTATACTTGAGTCTTTAATCCATTTTGTTTTGATTTTTGTATATGGTGAGAGGGGACTAGTTTCATCCCTCTGCATAAGGATATTCAGTTTTCCCAGCACCATTTATTGAAGAGACTGTTCTTTCTCCAATGTATGTTTTTGGCACCTTTGTCAAAAATGAGTTCACTGTAGACGTATGAATTTATTTCTGGGTTCTCTCTTCAGTTCCATTGGTCTATGTGTCTGTTTTTATGCCAGTCCCATGCTGTTTTGGTTACTATAGCTCTGTTGTATAATTTGAAGTCAGTTGTGATTCTTCAATTTTTTTTTTCTTTTTGCTTAAGATAGCTTTGGTTATTCTAGGCCTTTTGTGGTTCCATATAAATTTTAGGATTGTTTTTTCTATTTCTGCGAAGCACACCATTGGTTTTTTGATAGGGGTTGCATTGGATATGTAGGTTGCTTTGGGTAATATGGAGATTTCAGCAGTATTGATTCTTCCAATCCATGGGATATTTTTCCATATTTTTGGTGTCCACTTCAATTTCTTTCATCAGTGTTTTATAGGTTTCATTATACAGATCTTTTACTTCTTCAGGTAAGCTCATTCCTACGTATTTAGTTTCATTTATGGCCATTATAAATGGGATTATCATTATTATTTTTTTTTGAGATGGAGTCTCACACTGCCACCCAGACTGGAGTGCAGCGGTGCGATCTCGGCTCACTGCAAGCTCCGTCTCCCGGGTTCACGCCATTCTCCTGCCTCAGCCTCCTGAGTAGCTGGGACTACAAGGCGCCTGCCACCATGTCTGGCTAATTTTTTGTAGTTTTAGGAGAGACGGGGTTTCACCGGGTTAGCCAGGATGGTCTTGATCTCTCGACCTCGTGATCCGCCCACCTTGGCCTCCCAAAGTGCTGGGATTACAGGCGTGAGCCACCGCACCTGGCCATAAATGGGATTATTTTTAAAAATTCTTTTCCACATTGTTGACAATTGGCATATGTAAATACTACCAATTTTTGTATTGTAATTTGGTATCCTGCAACTTTACTGAATTTGTTCATGAGTTTTAATAGTTTTGTGGTGGAGCCTTTAGGTTTTTCCAAATATAAGATTATATCATCTGCAAACAAGGATAATTTGACTTCTTTCTTTCCAATTTGGATGCCCTTTATATCTTTGTCTTGTCTGATTGCTCTAGCTAGGACTTGCAGTACTGTGTTGATTAACAGTGGTAACAGTGCTGATTGCTCTAGCTAGGACTTGCAGTACTGTGTTGATTAACAGTGGTAAAAGTGCTGATTGCTCTACCTAGGACTTCTGGTACTATGTTGAATAATAGCGGTGATAGTGGGCATCCTGGTTGTGTTCCAGATCTTAGGGGAAAGGCTTTCAGTTTTTCTCCATTCAGTATGGTACTAGCTGTTGGTCTGTCATATATGGCTTTTATTATGTTGAGGTATGTTCCTTCTATCTCAAGCTTTTATTGAGGGTTTTTATCATGAAAGGATGTTGAATTTTATCAAATGCTTTTTCTGTATCAATTCAAATGACCGTAGTTTTTTTCCTTTATTCTGTTGATACAGTGTATCACATTGATTGATTTGCATCGCAGGGATAACTCTCAATTGGTCATGATGAATGATCTTTCTAATGTATTGTTGAATTTGGTTTGCTGATGATTTTTGCATGAGTATTTATCAGAGATATTGGCCTATAGTTTTCTTCTTCTTCTTTTTTTTTTTTTTGGATGTATGTTTGTCTGGTTTTGGTATCAAGGTAATACTGGCCTTGTAGAACGAGTCTGGACATTTGGAAGAGTTCCCTCTGCCTCTGTTTTGCAGTAGTTTGATTTGGATTGGTATAGTTCTTTAAATGTTTGATAGAATTCAACAGTGAAGTCATCGGTTCCTGGGTTTTTCTTTAGTGGGAGACTTATTATTATTGCTTCAATCTCAGTACTTGTTATCAGTCTATTTGGGTCTTGGATTTCTTCATGGTTCAATCTTGGTAGGTTTTATGTGTCTAGGAATTTGTTATATTCTTCTAGATTTTCCAATTCATTGGCATATAGTTGCTCATAGTAATCATTAATGACCCTTTGAATTTCTGCCATCTCAGTGATAATGTCTCTGTTTTCATTTCTGATCTTATTTATCTGTATCTTTTTGATTTTTTTTCTTAGTCTGGCTAAAGGTTTGTCAATTTTGCTGAACTTTTCAAGAAACCAGTGGTTTGTTTCATTGATTGTTCATTTTTTTAAGTTTCAATTTATTTCTTCTCTGATCTTTATTAGCTCTTTCCTTCAACTAATTTTGGGTTTGGTTTGCTCCTGCTTTTCTAATTTTTAAAGATGCATCATTAGAATGTTTATTTGAAGTTTTTCCTCTTTTTGATGTAGACATTTATAGCTATAAAGTTCTCTCTTTGTACTGCTTTTGCTGGGTTTTGGCATGTTGTGTTTCCTTAATCATTTATTTCAAGAAATTTTTCAATTTTCTTCTCAATTTCTTCATTGACCCACTGGTCATTCAGGAGCATATTGTTTAATTTCTCTGTATTTATATAGTTTCCAAAATTTCTCTTTTTAACAGTTTCTAGTTTTATTCCACTGTGGTCAGAGAAGACGCTTGATATTATTTCAGTTTTTTTGAATGTTTTAAAACTTGTTTTGTGACCTAAAACATGGTCTGTCCTTGAGAATCATCTGTGTTCTGAGGAAAAGAATATGTATTCTGCAGCCATGGGATGAAATATTCTGTAAATACCTATGAAGTCCATTAGGTCTATGGTGCAGATTAAGTCTGATGTTTCTTTGTTGATTTTTTGTCTAGAAGATCTGTCCAGTGCTCACAGTGGGGGGTTGAAGTCTTCAGGTATTACCGTGTTGGGGTTTATCTTTCTCTTTAGCTCTAATGATATTTGCTTTATTTATCTTGGTGTTCCAGTGTTGAGGGCAGATATATTTAAAATTGTTGTATTTCCTTGCTGAATTGATCCCTTTATCATTATATGGCAGCTTTCTTTGTCTCTCATAGTTTTCTGTCTTAAAATCTATTTTTTCACTATAAGTATAGCTATTCCTGCTCTTTTTTTGTTTGTTTGTTTGTTTCAGTTGGCATGGAATGTCTTTTTCCTTCTCTTTATTTTTGGTCTATATGTATCCTTGTAGGTGAAGTTTGTTTCTTGTAGGCAACAGATGAATGGGTTTTGCTTTTTCATTCATTCAGCCAGTCTGTGTCTTTTGATTGGAGAGTTTAGTCCATTTACATTCATTGTCATTATTTCTAAGTGAGGATGTACTTCTGCCATTTTGCAATTTGTTTTCTGGTCTTTCCTTTTCTTTCCTTCCTGTCTTTCTTTAGTGAAGATGATTTTCGCTGTTGCTATGATTTCATTTCTTGCCTTTTTTTTTTTTTTTTTTTTTGAGACATGGTTTTGCCATGTTGCCCAGGCTGTAGGATCTTTTCTTTATCTTTAGCCATTGGGAGTTTGATTGTCAAATGCCTTGACATAGTCTTCTTTGGGTTAAATGTGCTTGGTGTTCTATAACCTCCTTGTACTTGAATATTAGTATCTTTCTCTAGGTTTGGGAATCCATTTCAATAAACTTTCAGCCCTATCTCTTTCTCTACCTCCTCTTTAAGGCCAATAACACTTAGATTTGCACCTTTGAGACTTTTTTTTAGATCCTGTAGCCATGCTTCATTGTTTCGTAATTCTTTTTCTTTTTGACTTCTCTGACTGTATTTTCATATCACCTGCCTTTAGGCTCACTAATTCTTTCTTCTGCCTCATCAGTTTTGCTATTAAAGGACTCTGATCTGTTCCTTGGCTCCAATTGCATTTTTCAGCTCCAGCATTTTTGCTTAATTAAAAAAAAATTTCAATCTGTGTTATATTTCTGTGATAGATTTGTGAATTCCTTCTTTGTGTTATCTTGAATTTCTTTGATTTTTCTCAACACAGCTATTTTGAATTCTCTTCCTGAAGTTTCACATATCTCTGTTTCTTCAGGAATGGTCCCTGGTGTCTTACTGAGTTCGTTTGGTGAGGTCATGTTTTCCTGGATGGTGTTGATGCTAGTAGATGTTTTTCAGTGTCTGAGCATCAAAGAGTTAGGTATTTATCATAGTTTTCACTGTCTGGGCTTATTAGTACCTGTCCTTCTTGGGAATGCTTTTCAGATATTTGAAAGAACTTGGGTGTTATGATCTAAGCTGTATCTACTTTAGGGGCTAGCTCCTCAAGCTCAGTAATGCTGTGGTTGTTGCAGACTCATAGATATACTGCCTTGATGGTCTTGGATAAGATCTGGGAGAATTCTCTGGATTACCATGCAGAGACTCTTGTTCTCTTTTCTTAGTTTCTCCCAAACAGTCTCTCTGTCTTTGTCCTGAGCCACCTTAATCTGGAGATTGAATGACACAGTTACCCCTGTGGCTATCACAACTATGACTACACTGAGTCAGACCTGGAGCCAGCACAGCACTGGGTCTTGCCCAAGGTCTGCTGTCACCACTCCCTGGCTGCTGCCTATGTTCACTGAGGCTCTGGAGCTCTACCATCAGCAGGTGGCAAAGCCAGCCATGCCCGTGTCCTTCCCTTTAGGGTGAGGAAGTCCCTCAGACCCTGGGGTTGGAGGTTCAGTGGTGCCATCCAGGAGTCAGGGACCTAAGAATTCTACCTGTTGTTCTGTCATACTGCCCCTGACCTGGCAGTCAAGCCACAAGACACAGTCCTTCCCACTGTTCTCTCCACTTTCCAAAGGCAGGAGGAACCTCACCCTGTAGCCACCACCCACCCAGGCTATGAGGAGTACTGACAGACTACCATAATGTTCCTTTAAGGTCCAAGGGCTCTGAAGTCAGCTTGTGGTGAATGCTTCCTGGCCTGCGACTCAGCCTTCAGGGCTGTGGGCTCCCCATTTGGCCAGGGCAGGTTCAGAAGTGCTGTCCAAGAGTCAAGTTCTGGAATCAGGGACTGCAAGAGCTCACTTAGTGCTTTACTTCCCTGTGGCCATGCTAGAACCTAAGGTGCAAGACAAAGTCCCCTTTACTTTTTCCTCTGTTTTTCTCCAGTAGAAGGAGTTTTGCCCTGTAGCCACTACAGCTAGTAATGTGCTGAGTTTTACCTGAAGCCAGCAAGTCTCAGAGGCTCAGCCAAGGCCCTTGATGTAGTACCTGGGTATCACTGCTGGTTATTTCACGTCCAAGGCTCTTCAGATAGCAGGTGATGAACGCTGCTGGGATTGGGTTTTTTCTTTCAAGGCAGTGGGTTCCCTTTTGGCTTAGGGTGTGTCTAGAAATGTTGTCTGGGAGCTACGGCCTGGAATGGGGACCTCATGATTCTTAAGGTGCCCTATCTTGCTTTGGCAGAGCTGGTATCCAAGATGTAAGACAAAGTCTTCCCTACTCTTCCTCTCCTCTCCTCCAGTGGAAGGAAGGGTGTCTTTTGGAGCCACGAGCTATGCAGATTGGAGTTAGGGGAGGGGTGATACTAGCACTCCCTTGGCTGCCCCAGATGATATCTCAGTATGTCATGTTTCCTCCTAGTCCACTGTCTCTGAGCCTAGTTCATCACTAGGACTTGCCTAAGAGTTGCAGTCCTTATGGTCTAGACTGCCTTTCACATTTACTTGTACATAGCACTGTAGCCCTTGGTGGCAAGGTTTGCAGGAACTCAAATTTGCACCACTGGGATCAGGGATTTCCCTTTGGCCAGGGCTGGTTTAAATGCTCCCTCCATGGGCGGTTGTCAGCAAGAGTTTGGTCAGGTTTTGCTATCTCCTCTAACAGGACAGCACTAAGTTCAGTGCCCCACAATTGCTGTGTTCTCCCTACCCCTGTGCCCAGAGATGTTCACCCCACTGTGTCACTGATGCCAGGGGTTGTAGAGGGGTGATATTGGCAATTCAGGACTGTTTTTTTTTCCTATCTCTTCAGTGCCTCTTTCAGCAATAAGAAGTGAAAATCAGGACTATGAGTACTCACTTGAGTTTTGGTTCTTATGAAGGTTTTTTTTTTTTTTTTTTTCTGTGTAGATAGTTGTTAAATTGATGTTCTTGCATAGGGGACAATTGGTGGAGCTTTCTATTCCCTATCTTTCTCTGCCTATCTCTCCCCTTGTCTCTTTTTACACTTTTGAACTTAAAGTCTGTGTTGTCTGATATAAATTTAGCTACTCCTGCTCTGCTTTGGTTTTTATTTGCATGGAATAACTTTTTTCTTCACTTCATTTTTAGGTAAAGTGAGTCTTAGGTGAGTTTCAGGTAAACTTTTCTCCTTACAGGTAAAGTGAGTCTCTTGTAGGGAGCTATAATTGGGGTGTTGTGTTTTTGTTTTGCTTTGTTTTTCTTCCATTCAGCCACTCTAAGTCTTTTGATTGAAAAACTCAATGGGCTGGGCGCGGTGGCTCAAGCCTGTAATCCCAGCACTTTGGGAGGCCGAGACGGGCGGATCACGAGGTCAGGAGATCGAGACCATCCTGGTTAACACAGTGAAACCCCGTCTCTACTAAAAAATACAAAAAACTAGCCGGGCGAGGTGGCGGGCGCCTGTAGTCCCAGTTACTGGGAGGCTGAGGCAGGAGAATGGCGTAAACCCGGGAGGCGGAGCTTGCAGTGAGCTGAGATCCGGCCACTGCACTCCAGCCCGGACGACAGAGCGAGACTCCGTTTCAAAAAAAAAAAAAAAAAAGAAAAACTCAATGCATTTATATTCAAGATATTTATCTTTAGATAAAGACTTTCTACTGCCATTTGGTGATTGCCTGCCTGCCTGTCTGTCTCCCTCCCTCCCTCCCTCCCTCCCTTTCTTCCTGCCTGCCTGCCTGCCTTCCTTTTTGTTCCTGTCTTACTCTCTTTCAATCTTCCTTGTGATTAATAATATTTTGTAATGACACACCTTGTTTCCTTACTTTTTATCTTTTATGTAATTTGCTATACTTTTGCATTGTGATTACCATGAGGCTTATGAAAAACATCTTATAAAGGCTATTTTAACCTGACAACAGCTTAACTAACTGCATTAAAAAAACTTTATACTTCATCTCTCCTTCCCATATTTACAATTTTTGATACTACAATCTATATCTTTTTAGCCTGTGTATTCTTTAAAAAATTATTACAGCTATTATTGTTTTTAATAGTTTTGTCTTTTAACCTTCATACTGAAGATGTCAGTGATTTACATACTGCCATTACAGTATTTGCATATTTTATATATTTTACATATTTGCATATTTGTACTTACTTTTATCAGAAACTTTTATACTTTCAGATCAGTATGTTTTACACTTTCAAGTGTTTTTCTTACTAATTAGCATTCTTTACTTTCAGGTTGAAGAACCCTCTTTAGCATTTCTTGTAAGACAGATCTGGTGACATGATATTCTTTGATTTTTTTTCCATCAGTTTTATAGTTTTCCTCGTAGATCATGTACATATTTTATTGGATTAATTTTAAGTACTTCTTGTTAGTAATATGAATGATACTTAGTTTTAAATTTAAAATTTCAATGGCTTATTTGTAGTATGTAGAAAGGCAGTTGACTTCTTGTATATTGACTTTGTATACAGGTAACCTTACTATTCTTGGTTATTAATTCTAGGAAGCTTTTGTTTGTTTTATCAAATCTTTGGAAATTTCTGCATACATCATTATGTCACCTGAAAAGAGAGACAGTTTTATTTCCTCTTTCTCAGTCTGCATAGCTTTCATTTTATTTTCTAAGTGTCTTATTGCATTTACTAGAACTTCCTGTACAATGCTTAATAGGAATGGTGAGAGGGGAACTTACTTGTTCTTTTCCTGATCTTTGCAGAAAAGCATCTAGTTTCTTACTATCAACATTAAGATGTTAGTTGTAGGTCTTTGTAGGTGTTCTTTATCAAGGTGAGGAAGTTCTTTTCTATTCTTAGTCTGCTGGGAGTTTTTTTTTATCATGAATAAGTATTGGATTTTGTTAATTGCTTTTATTGATATGATCTTAGGATTTTTCTTCTTTAGCTGTTGATGTGATAGAGTAATTAATTGATTTTGGGTGTTCCTCTGTGGTTATTTATTTCGCACTCTCTACTTTCTCATGCTTTGCCATTTTGCTTCATCTGTTCCCTAAATAAAAATCTTGGATCACTATGTTTTTGCATCTTTAATATATGAACCACCAGTTGAAGTTCCTGCCTTCAGCTTGCTCACTCTTCAAAAACAGGACATTTGACTGATTTTAGTCTAAAATTTTTGATGTGGGTTTTGATACAGCACCATTGAAAATAAACAATATGAAGGCATAAATTATATACAATAGAATGAACGTATTTTGAGTGTGTAGTTCACCGAGTTTGAGAAGTGTTATACATCCATAAAATCACCACCAGAATTATGATATGAAACATTTTCATCACCCCAACAACTTTCTCTTATGCCCTTTATAACTCATCCTTTCCCCTCACTTGTGGTTCCTGGCGACCAGTGATCTATTTTCTGTCATTATAGTTTTACCTTTTCTTCAATTTTATATAAGTGGTATCACTTAGTACATAGTCTTTTGTATCTGGCTTTACATAGCATAATGCCTTTTAGATTTATCTACATTGTGTTAGCAGTGGGTTCCCTTTTATTGCTGAGTAGCAATCTGTTGTATAGATATGCTACAGTTTGTTTAGTCGTGAGTTAATGGATATCTCAGTTGTTTCTGGCTACTGGTTTCCATGAATAATGAATTTGATTACTTTTTTCTGGCAAATATATGCTTCCATTTCACTTGGAAAAATACCTACGAATAGGTTCACTGGGTCGAAATTACCAAGCTACTTTTCCATCCCTACCAGCAATAGATGAATCAGTTGCTCTATACCCTTGTTAGCATTTGGCCTTACTAGTTTAAAAAAATTTAGCTATTTCTAGTGTGTGTGTGTTGTGGTATATTGTGGTATTGATTTGCATTTCCCTAATGACTCATGTTTTTGTGTATCTTTTCATGTGATTATTTACCATTTGTATATCTTCTTGGTCAAGTGTCTATTAGAATATGTTGCTCATTTGTAGATTCTGTTACTTGTCTTACTGATTTATTAGAGTTCTTTATATATATTAGACAAAATTTTTCTATGTGTTTTGCACATATTTCTTTCATTCTGTTGTTTTCATTTTCTGAAAAATGTCTTTTGAAGAGGAAGTTTAATTTTATGAAGTCTAATTTGTCAATTTCTTTCCTTTATGATTTATGTCTTTTGTGTTCTGTCTAATAAACCCTTGCCTAACTCAATGTCACAAAGATTTTTTTTCTTTGCTCCTTTAGATGTTTTATAGTTTAGGTTTTACATATAGATCTGTTATCTATTTGTTTTTATGTGTAATTGCAGGTAGTTTTTGGCTTAAAAAACAGAAAACATTTATTTTATGGTTTCTGCAGGTTAGGAATTAAGGAGTGGCTTGTCTGGGCAATTCTGGCTAAGAGTTTCTCATGAAGAATCAGATACTGTCTGGGCATGTGGTCACCTGAACTCTTCACTGGGTGGGGCAAGAATCTCCAAAAGGACTCACCCATATAGCAGTCAAAATGATGCTGGTTGTTGGAAAGTAACATCAGTTTCTCTTTACGTAAGTTTCTTCAGAGAGGCTGCTTGGTTGTCCTTATGATACAATGTCTAGCTTCTGCCAGAGAGAGCAACCCAGGAGACCAAGGCGAAAGTTTCAGTGCCTTATATTTCCTAGCCTTGGAGTCATACAGTATTACTTACATTGTATTCTGTAGGTCACAGAGTTAAGCCCTTATTTACATTGTGCGATTCTACTGTATTCTATGGAAGACTTCCAGGAACACTGATGGGTCATTTCTATCTCAGCTGACATGAATGGGTAAAGAGAAGAGATCACATGCAGGAGATTTTTGGGGCAGATCTAGAAGCTGTGCGCATTATTTTCTGCTAAGCAAGAACCACAGGAGCAATTCGGAAATGTAATTGAACTGTGTGCTCAAGGAGAATAATAAATAGGTGTGAGAAGCATCTACCAGAAAGTTATTTGAAAACAAGATTTCAGGTAATGGCATACAAAAATGCCATTTTCTTTGGAAATGAAAAATACATGGAGCTAGAATTGAGAGAGAATAAAATTAATAAAATGACAGGTGCTACTGAATAAGAATATATTATACCCTTCAGTATCATATAATTCGGCCTTTTGCTCTAATTAGTGAAAAACAGTTATCACTTCTGTCCTACTATGTTTGAAGAAGATAACTGACATGGTTTAAGTATCTGTTTTGTGGCATATATATTAGATACTTAATATACCTAGATTTATATTTTACTCATTTTAGCCCTGAGAAATAACTATTATCATCTGCATATTACATATAAGGAATAAGATTCAAAAAATGTAAGTAAATAGTTTGAGATCATAGGGATAAGATACAGAATTCAAATCTATGTGAATCTCAGCTGGAAAGCCCATGATTTTTCATGATAAACAAAATAAAGATACTCTCCTTCAAATCACTGAATCTATATAACTTCACTCTTAATTGCTTAAAAGATAGTATTTTTAGTGTTCCCTTTCCAGATGAGTCATTCTAGATCTTATATATTCTTAATATTCTGGATCTGTCTGAAATTGCAGACTTGTGATAGAAAGATATAATTGAATATAATGTGAAAATAGAACATGAAACCGTATCTTCTAAACACTATTGTTTAGGGAGCTTTCATCATATTTGGAAGCATTTTTGCAAAGTGGTTTCAAGCATGCAAATAAACTAGTATGTTATCAAGGAACTCTAGGTATAGAATATTTTAAATTATGTCACCCAGAAGCCACATATACTTCTTTAAAGGACCAGTTGTAGAAAAATCTACAACTGGAAACCAAAATATTCTCTTCAAAATGTCTTTTAGACAACAAATATACCTTTAGTGTATTTACCATGCATTTTGTAATATAAATTACTCAATGTTATTAAAAGTTTGAAAAGGTATTTTATGATCCAGTGTTAATTACTTTAGTGGTGAAGAAATTTGAAAGTTGTGCGGATATGCTCTATAATGGAAGAGTCGTTTACTTATGAAAAACAACATTACTAGAAAACTGATAAACTTAGAAGTAAATGGCAAGCCAAATGACCCCACAATTTTGGCATGTTATTAACCTGCAAATTATCCAGAAACATCAACTAGGATCTTAAAATCATGTAGGTGAATCATTGGAAAGTCATTTTTTTCTTAGTCTTAGCAAAAAGCTAAATTAGATCAATATTCATTTTTTCTCATTGCCATTTTGACAGTTTTCTTGAAACAGTTGCACTCAAATGACTACTTCAAAATATAAGAAATGAGGGACAGAAGAGATAGATTCGAGATATTCTGGAGATAAAACTAGTGAGGCTCATAAATGAATTGGATGCTATAGGTGGCAGAAGAAAAGGGAGGAGACAGAATCAAAGGTTATATTCCAATTTTTGGTTTAGGTAACTGGATGATCTTGGTGCCAGCAAATGAGATAGGAAACACAGGGGGAGGAAGAGTGGGTTTGGAGGTGGGAGGAAAATATATTCAGTTTTAAATGTTGATGAGTTTGAGTTCACTGTGGAACACTGAAGTGGAACTATTTTTCAGTTATTAGAAATAGTCTTAAACTGTGAGAGAAACTTTACAACTAGAGATATAAAGTCTTGAGAGTCATCAGTATGAAGCAATGAGAATGGCTGAAATTACCTTCGAGGAAAATGTGGGAGAGGTGATGTGAAGGTAGATGTGAAGACATCACTAACATTTAAGGGGTAGGCTCAGGAAGAGAAAGCCCTAGCTGAAGGATCTGCAGAAAAATGATGACAATATGAGAGCCAAGACAGGGATAGACTAAGGGATGGAGATTGTCAAAGAAGAAGTGATCTTCAGTGTTGTCAAAGAAACAGGGAGGTTTAGTAAGATCAAGACCAAAATCTGTTCTTTGGAGTTGGTTAGTTGGGGGCGGGGTTATGGAACCTCTATAAGGCCAATTTTAATAAAAATGGGAAAGAAGCCTCATTGTAGTGCATTGAGGATTGACTAAAGATGAGGAAGGAGAGAACAGTGTTTGAATAACTCTTTTAAGAAATACAAGAAGAGGAAAGAGATTAGATTGAAAATACTGAATTATTTCTGTCCAAGAAAGGACAATTTTAGGGTGTAAAAGACTTGAGCTTCTTTGTGGTTAGAAAGGAAGAACTAAAAGTAGAGAGAAGTTCACCCACCCTGCACTTAACCATACAGTTTCCTGACATGCTTCTGTGTCTTAGCAACTGCTATTTACTCTGCTTAGATTTTTTTTCAACAAAGGCATGTTAATAGTGGGGGAAAGAAAGTAATTTTAGCATAGTGACAGTTTCTCAGACATCTTTCAAAATATTTTCTGTGACCTTTTTAGTAGGTTACTCTGGCAAATTTTATTTAAAATGCATTGTGGGTGGAGCAAGATGGCAGAATTTATCTCTCCATTGATAGTACCCCTACAGAAACATCAATTTGCACAACTATCCACATATGAAAGTACCTTCATAAAAGCTAAGGGAACTTGAACATGCAATCAAGGCTGTAAAGCCCCCATGAACTGCAAACATGAATAAACTGTAGTTGGAGGATAAGAGTATTGGTTCTCTGTGACCAAGATGCCTCTTTCTACAAGCCATTACAGTGCCACATGTGGAAGTTTCTCCTGGACTCATGGTTTCTGCACTGGAAAAAATGAGGTGGAGCTGCACATTTGGCTTCCCCACAATCCCGTGTCCTTTCACAGGAGACTCTCTTCTGCACTGGCCCATTGGAGCAACACAAGTCCTGATGGAGCTCAACTATCTGAGGCCAGCTAGGAACAAACAGAAGATGTGGGACTAGCAGCAGCTGGTGTGTGGAACTTGGAGGTGGCTCATCATACCTGCCATAGGAGCTGCACTAAAGAGGCTGTTTATGGGCATCATGCTGCAAGAAGCACATTCCACAGGTTCTCTGGACTTGAGAACCTGACTGGCTCTCCCACATGGCCTAGGGGTCCTTCATGGACCTTCCGTGGGTCCATCCTTTGCATCAGTGGTAGAGCCATTGTGAGACTCGTGTCTAACCTGGGCTTAGGATGCCTTCTAGCACTGGAATCGAATACAGTAGTCAGTTCAGATTCCTAATCAAGCCCACTAAAATAGACTGATCACAAACAAACCTAGACTACAAAGACTAGGATAAATATCTAATTTGTCAATGAGTAAACAGAGATGCATGTCTACAAATAATAGGAATATCCTAGGAAAAATGGCCTCACCAAAAGGACAAAACAAGGTCCTAACAACTGATCCTAAAACATGTAGATGAATGAGCTGGTGGACAAAGAATTCAAAATAGCTCTTTGAGTAAAACTCAGTGAACTTCTAGAAAACAGAGAAATATTTCAGAAATTTATCAGAGAAATTGAGAATCATATAAAAAAATCAAATGGAAATCCTGGAGTTGAATGATATAATAAACAAAATCAGAAATGCAATAGAGGGCATCACCAGCAGAATTGATCAAGAAGAAGAAAAATCAACTCGAAGACAGGCTCTTCAAAACTATATGGTTGGAGGAGGAAAATGGAAAATGGAATTAGAAGGTATGAAAAATCTGATAGGATTTATGGGGCACCATCAGAAGAGCAAATGTGTGTATCATTGATGTTCGAGAGGGACTAGAGTAGGGAAAGGGGATAGAAAGCTTTTTCAAAGAAACAATAAAAGAAAATTTTTGAAAACTGGAAAAATATACAAATATCCGGGTATAAGAAGACTAGATTTACCAATCAGGTTTAACCCAAATAAAACAACTATAAGACATATTAAAAACAAACTGCCAAAGATCAAAGACAAAGAGTGGATATTGAAAGCAGAAAGAGAAAAGCAAATAACAAATAAGGGAATTCCAATACTCCTGGAAGCAGGCTTCTCAGCAGAAACCTGACAGGTGAGAATGAGTGGAATGATATATTCAGAGTGCTGAAGGGAAAAAATCAAACAAACAAAAACCTGTCAACCAAGAATACTGTACACAGCAAAGCTATTTTTTTTAAATGAAGGAGATCTGAAGGCATTCTCAAACAAAATCTGAGGGAATTCCCTGTAACCAGATCTGCCTTGCAAGAAAGGTAAAGAGAGTTTGTCAAACTGAAAGAAAAAGATGCTACTGGCCGGGCGCGGTGGCTCAAGCCTGTAATCCCAGCACTTTGGGAGGCCGAGACAGGCGGATCACGAGGTCAGCAGATTGAGACCATCCAGGCTAACACGTTGAAACCCCGTCTCTACTAAAAAATACAAAAAAAAAAAAAAACAGCCGGGCGAGATGGTGGGCGCCTATAGTCCCAGCTACTCGGGAGGCTGAGGCAGGAGAATGGCGTGAACCCGGGAGGCGGAGCTTGCAGTGAGCTGAGATCCGGCCACTGCACTCCAGCCCAGGTGACAGAGCGAGACTCCACCTCAAAAAAAAAAAAAAAAAAAGAAAAAGATGCTACTGTGTAACATGAAAAAAATCTGAAGATATAAAACCCATAGGAAAAAGTTAAGTGTCCAGGCAAATTCAGCATACTCTAATGCAGTGATTATGGGACATAAACTACTTAGGGTTTAACCTTCCTTGTTAAGAAGGGTTAAAAGACCAGACAAAAATAATGGCAGCTACAATAATTTGCTAAGGTATAAGCAGTATAAAAAGATGTAAATTATGATATCAAAAGATAAAATATGGGAGAGCAATGGAGTTAGTGTTTTCTTTTTTTGAACAAAATTATCAGCTTAAAATAATATGTTATAACTATAAGATGTTTTTTTGTAAGTCTCATGGTAACTACAAAACCTGTGATACAATAAAAATAAAAAGTAAGAAATCAAAACGTACTGATAGAGAAAACTCCTACCTGGAAAGGAAGATAGTAAGAAGAAAGGAACAAAGGTTCTGTGAAACAAGCAGAAAACAAGTTGGTAATATGGCAGCACCAAGTCTTTACCTATTAATAGTTAACTTGAGTGTAAATTGGTTAAATTCTTCTTTGAAAAGACACAGAGTGGCTAATGGATAGAAAAATAAGACCTAACGATATGCTGCCCAAAGAGACTCACTTCACCCTTAAGAACATGTATAGACTGAAAATTATGAGTGGGGAAAGGTATTCCAAGCAAATATAAACCAAGAGAAAGCAGAAATTCCTATATTTCTATCTGATAAATGGAATGCAAGTAAAAAATTAGAAAAAGAGACCAACAGGGCCATTTTGTAGTGTTAAAGGGGACAGTAGAGCAAAAGGATAACAGTTGTAAATATATATATACACCCAACATCAGAGCACTTAAATACATAAAGCAAACATTAATAGATCTAATGGAATATATTGGAATACAGTAATAGTAGGGAACTTCATCTCACTTTTAACAGTGGACAGGTCATCCAGACAGAAAATTAACATAGAAAAACTGGATTTAAACTGTGCTCTATACCCAATGGACCTAACAGACATTTACAGAACATTCTGTCCAGCTTCAGAATTCACATTCTTATCAACTGCATATGAAACATTCTCCAGAATAGATCATATCTTAGGCTAAAAAACAAGGCTTAACAAATTCAAAAAAAGTGAAATTATATCAAGTGTTTTTTCTGACTATAATAGAAGTTGAAATCAACAACAGGAGGAAGTTTAGAAACTGTACAAATGCATGGAAATTAAACAATATATTCCTGAACAACCAATGAGCCAATGAAAAAAGGGAATTTAAAAAATTTCTTGGCTGGGCACAGTGGCTCATGCCTGTAATCTTAGCACTTTGGGAGGCCGAGGCGGGTGAATCATTTGAGGTCAGGAGTTCAAGACCAGCCTGGCCAACATGGTGAAATCCAATCTCTACTAAAAGTATAAAAATTAGCTGGGTGTGGTGGCAAGCACCTGTAGTCCCAGCTACTTGAGGCAGGAGAATCACTTGAACTGAGGAGGAGGAAGTTGCAGTGAGCTGAGATTGTGCCACTACACTCCAGCCTGGGTGACAGAGCAAGACTCCATCTCCAAATAAATAAATAAATAAATAAATAAAAGTTTCTTAAGGCAAATGATAATGGAAATGCAATATACCGAAAGAGCAAAAGCAGTCCTTAGAGGGAAGTCTACAGTAATAAATGCCATCATTAAAAAAGAAGAAAGATCTCACATAAACAACCTAACTATCCATCTCAAGGAACTGGGAAAACAAGAATGCATCTCAAGGAACTAGGAATGCAAATTGAGAGAAGGAAAGAAATAATAAGGATCAGAGCAAATATAAGTGAAATAAAGACTTAAAAATACAAAAAACCCCCTAGGAAACAAAAATTTATTTTTGAAAAGATAAAATTGACAAACCTTTATGTAGACTAAGAAAATAAAAGAGACTAAGTAAACTTAAAAATGAAAAAGGAATCATTACAACTGATAACCTAGAAGTACAGTGGATCATAAGAAACTACTATGAACAATTATGTGCCAACAAGTTGGGTAACCTAGAAGATATGGATAAAATTTTGAATGCATACAACCTACCGAGCTTGACTCAAGAAGAAATAGAAAATCTGAACAGACCGATAATTGAGTAGTAAGATTGAAGCAGTAATAATGTCTCCCATCAAAGAAAATTCAAGGACCTGATGGTTTCACTGCTGAATTCTACAAAACATTTGAAGAAGAACTAATACAAATTATTCACAAAATATTCTAAGAAACTGAAAATGAAGGAACTCTTTCAAACCCATTTTATGAGACCAGCATTTTCTTGATTTGAAAACTAAGCAAAGACACAACAAAAGAGAAAACTACAGGCCAGTTTTCCTGGTGAGTATAGATGTAAAAAAAAAAAAAAAAAAAAACAAACAAAAAAAAACAAACTAGCAATAAGGATTCAAAAGCACATTAGAAAGGTAATTCACCATTATCTTGAAGGAGTCAGCCGAGGAATGTAAAGATGGTTTAACATAGGCAAATCAGTAAATGTGATACATCACATTAACAGATTGAAGGATAAAACTATGTGGTCATTTCAATTGACACAGAGCGAGCGTGTGACAGACTTCATCTTTTTGTGATAAAGCTTCCAGCAAATTATGTTTAGAAGGAATATACCTCAACATAAACAAGGCTAGATATGATAAAACCACAGCTAACATCATATTAAACAAGGTAAATTTCATAATATTTTTTTTTTTAAAAAAGACTGATTTGAATAATAATAAAACTTTGGTCTCCTGCAAAAAAAAAAAAAAAAAAAAAAAAGTTGAAAACCTTTTCTTTAATTTCTGGAACAAGATGTGGATGCTCACTTTTACCACTACTATTTGATATAGTACTGGAAATTCTAGTCAGAGCAGTTAAGCAAGAGAAGGAAATAAAAGACACCCAAATTAACAAGGAAGAAATCAAGTTCTCCCTGTTTGCAGACAATATGATTACCTATATAGAAAACCCTAAATACTCCACCAAAACTCTTAGAACTAATAAACAAATTCAGTAAAGTTGCAGAATACAAAAAGCAACATACAAAAATCAGTAGCATTTCTATACACCAATGGGAAACTATTGGAAAAATCAAGAAAGAAATCCTGTTTACAAGTCAGATGCAGTGGCTCATGCCTGTAATTCGAACACTTTGGGAGGCTGAGGCAGGAGGATCTCTTGAAGGCAAGAGTTTGAGACCAGACTGGGCAACATAAGGAGACCTTTTCTCTACCAAAATAAAAATAAAAAAATTAATGGGGCACAGTGGCACCCACCTATAGTCCCAGCTACTCAGGAGATTGAGGGAAGAGGATTGCTTGGGCCCAGGAGTTTGGCACTGGAGTGAGTTGTTACTGTGCCACTGCACTCCACCCTGAGTGACAGAGTGAGACTCTGTCTTAAAAAACAAACAAACAAACAAACAAACAAAAATAACACCTACCTAGGAATAAATTTAAGGAAGTGAAAGAAAATTATTGAAAATTATAAAACATTGATGAAAGAAATTGAAGACAACATAAATGAATTGAAAGATATATCATGTTCGTAGATGGTAAGAATTAATGTTTTTAAAATGTCTGTACTACCCAAAGCAATCTACAGATTCAGTGCAATTTCTATCAAAGTTCCAATGACATTCTTTACAGAAATAGAAAAAAAAAATTTTAATTCATGTGAAGCCACAAAAGACCCTGAATAGGCCAAGCAGTCTTGAGCAAAAAGAACAAAGCTGGAGACATCATGCTACCTGATTCAAAATCTACTACAAAGGTATAGTAGCTGAAACAGTATGACATTGGCATAAAAAACAGACATAGACCTGTGGAACAAAATAGAGAGTCCAGAAATAAATTCATGCAGCCAGCTGATATTTATGGAAGGTGCCAAGAACACACAATGGGAAAAGATTTTTTGCAGTAAATGGAACTGGGAAAACTGGATAGCTACATTCAAAAGAATGAAACTAGGCCCCCCTCTCTGTCTTTATATAAGTCAATTCAAAATGGATTAAATACTTAAATGTGAGACTTGAAACTATGAAATTGCTAGAAGAACACATAGGAGAAACACTATATGTGATTGTTCTGGGCAAATTTTTTTTTAGACAAGACCTCAAAGATAAGAGCAACAAAAGCAAACATAAATGGATCTACATCAAACTAAAAAGCTCCTGCACAGTAAGGAAAAAATCAACAATGAAGAGACAGCCTATGATATTGAGAAAATATTTGCACATTATTCATTCAATGGCAAAAAAACCCCAAATAATCTGATTTAAAAATGGGCAAAAGATCTGAATAGATATTTCTCTAAAGATGACATACAAATAGTCAACAGGTTTATGATAAAACGCTCAACATCATTATCAGGGAAATGCAAATCAAAACCATAATGAGGTATTGCCTTACCGTGGTTAAAATGGCTATTATCAAAAACACACAAAAAAATGTTGGTGAGGATATGGAGACAGAGGAATTCTTTTTTTTGAGATGGAGTCTTGCTCTGTCGCTCAGGCTGGAGTGCAGTGGTACCTAAAACTCAAATTTCATAGATTGACTTTGTTCTTAGTAGAAAATCTATTTGAAAGGAAATTTGTGAAGTAGCAAGAGAAAAAGAAAAGCATGGTAAAGTTAGTATTTCATTATATAGGTGTGACAGCTGGCACCCAGTTTTCTCATTTGGTTATTTAAGTGAGCCTAAACAAGTTGTCAGTATTCAAGGCTATATCTGTACAGTTGGATATTTTGACAAGTCCCAAATGTGTAATTCAGGCTATCATGAGTGAACAGTCTCATAAAGTTCATCTTAAGATCATAAGAATATTTTTATATTGCTTAGTTAGTTGAGGAAGAATTGGTCTTCAGTGTTGTTTATACTCTTTGAAGGCAATTTTATCTATTTTTTTTTTGAGACGGAGTCTCACTCTGTTGCCCAGGCTGGAGTACAGCGGCATGATCTTGGCTGACTGCAACCTCTGCCTCTGGGTTCAAGCGATTCCCCTGCCTCAGCCTCTTGAGTAGCTGGGATTACAGATGTGCACCACCATGCTTGGCTAAGTTTTGTATTTTTAGTAGAGATGGGGTTTTCCCATTTTGGCCACGCTGGTCTCATACTCCTGACCTCAAGTGATTCACCCTCTTTGACCTCCCAAAGTGTTGGGATTACAGGCATGAGCCACTGCGCCCAGCTGGGAAACAGGAACTCTTACATGTTATTGGTGAGAAGGTAAGTTAGTACAGCTATTGTGGAAAACAGTGTGGAGGTTCCTCAGAAAATTGTAAAAAAAAAAAAAAAAAAAAAAAAAAAAAAAACTGATCCAGCAGTCTCACTACTGGAGTATTTATCCAAAGGAAATGAAATCAGTGTGTCAGAGAGACAGCTGGACTTCCATGTTTATTTATAATAGCCAAGATATGGAATCCACCTAAATGCCCATCAGTGGATGAATGGATAAAGTAAATGTGGTATACATACACAATAAAATGGTATTCAGTCATAAACAGGATGAAATCCTGTTATTTGGGACAATATGGATGAGCCTGGAGGGCATTATGCAAAGTGTAATAAGCCAGGCAGAGAGAGACAAATACTGCATGATCTCACTCATATGTGGAATCCAAAAAATTGACCTCTTAGAAGTTGCGAGTGCAATAGCGGTTACCAGAGGTTGGGGAGAATGGGGAGAGGATAGATGGGGAGAGGCTGGTCAGTGGGTACAATATTACATTTAGGTAAGAGGAATAAATTCTGCTACTCCAGTTTTACAGTGGTGTGACTGCAGCTACCTGTAATGCATCGGATATTTCAGATAGCTAGAACAGAGGATTTTGAATGCTTTCCCAACAAAGAAATGATAAATGTTTAAGGTGATCATATGCTAATTACCATAATATGATCATTACACAATGTATACATACATCAGAGCATCACATTATACTCCATAAATATGTATAATTATTACATATCAACAAAAATAAGTAAAATAAAAAATGCATTTAATGCAGAGTGGCTGAGTGAAGAGCTCAGCAAGTCCACTTATTCCCAAGTGACGATTAAAGTGGATTAAACTGTCAAAAACAGCCATTTCAGAACTTTGGAAAGCAACTAAAATTATACACCAGACTGAGAAGCAATTATTCAAGAAAAACTACTGAACCTTACGTCTATGGTGTTTTAGCCCCTGAGACTGCTCCCGCTCTGCTCATTTTCACCATTGACTTACTATCATGTTAGTGTTTATTAGGGTGGGGCAACCTGTAGAAACCAGTAGCTTTGCTGTTGATGCTAGGAAAGGCTCACTTGATTTGGAGCAGAGCATGGAACAACCCTATGTTTCCACAGTATTGTTAGAAACAGTAGTGATTTTTGTGGCAAAAGAATGGGAAGCTCGGTGTTGCAAGTAGCGTGAGATGATAATCCTGGTTGGGGAAAGCTACAGATTGGCCAGGATTTTAACATGGAGATCTGAGGAATTAGTGGAGCTCCTACAATTATCACTGGTCATCTGGAAGGCTCTCTATATGTGCAAGGCTCTGGACACACTCAGGAGAAACAAAAGAGGGCCCGCCTAACTGGTCATATGTGCATGTTGAGACCTTGCACGTGTACGATGGAGACATGTTTCCAGAATTCTGTCTCCTAAATAGTTTTGCTTCTTTCTTTTCTGTTGTGTGAAGAGAATCTGTGCTCCCAGAAATGACTGGCACCTGATTCTCACACAAAATCTACAGTCTTGTCAGTAAGTGGCGGCTCTTAGGCTCTAAGTATAGGAATTTATAATCCAACCTCTGTCTGACCCTATCTTTTCTGTGCTGGATTATTGTAATACCTCAAACTGGTCTTCCTGACTTCCAGCCCTGTCCCCTCCCCTGCAGTCTGTGTTCCACACACCAGCCATAGTCATCCTTTTGAAATGTGTCAGATGACATTATTCCTTTTCTGAAAATCCTTTGTTGGCTTCTCATTTTACTTAGCTAAAGTTCTTTTTATCATGATTCACAAAACCATACATAATCTTGCTGTCCGAGTTTTACTTTTCTGATCTAATTTTCTACCACTCTTAGTCTCATAAATTGTACACTTGTCCTTTTGCTGTTCTTCCAACCAACAAACCAGATGAATTGCTGGCTCTGGGCTACTGCACTTGCTCCTCCCTCTCTACCTGGAGCTCTTTTTTTCCACCAGATAGGCATATGGTTCTTTCCCTCCTCTTTTTCCAGTCTTTCTTTGAATGCTATCTTCTCAGTGAAATCTTGCCAGCTCAGTAAATAGTATGAATAATAATAAATGAATGAATGAATAGCAATAAATGGATAGTAATGTGAATGAATGTTTTTCTTTTAAAATACCTTAAAATTATTCAGTAATGAGAAAGGCTAGAAAAGCAGAGATAACATTTCAGGAATTGCACTTGAAAACATGAAAAACATAAAATAAAATTTTCAATTACTTATTCTTATATATGGTCCAAACAGGAGCAAGTCATTGAATTTCTGTTTTTCTCTTAAAATTTTTTCACTTCTGTTCTTAACAGTTTTTCACTATTTGAGATGTCACCTTGTCTTTTGAAATATGTATTAGCCATCACCTATGTAAAAAAAAGCTACAAAAATTACAGAGTAGGAAGTAATAGTTTCTTTTCTTTTATAGATCAGGTGTTTCATACATTTTCAATATACTTTATTATTAGTTCTGTAATTGACATTTTGTCAACGCAAACATCAAAAGTTAGAGCTGGAGGTGGCATAAAAATGCTTTCCTGCTGTGGGGAATTAGAGTATTCTTTTATTTAATTATTTTCAACAATTTGCCTGTCAAAGCAAAAGTGGAAGTTCAAGTCATTCTAAATTGTCTTGCCTTAGCCTGTAATTTAACTAAAAAGAGATACAGATTTAAAATGACTAAAATTGCTTTTAATTTTCTGGGAGAGATCTAAAGTAAAATGGATTAAGGTATCTTTACCTATCTTTCACATCCTGTTCAAAAAATGAAATGTGTTAAAGGGTATGAATGCCAGTAATCTTAGCAGAAAGTTAAGTCCACCAATACTGCTTTATAAGGATTATTTTTAAATTACTTTGTCACCTGTATTTACTTCCACATGTTCTGGACTGCCTCTGTTGAAGTTTGAGGGACACTTGGTTTTGCTTCATGCGAATTTTAAACTGGCTTTCTGTTTGTTGGCCTCATACTTGCATGTAGTTACTTGTAACATGGATAGTAAGCTACAGGAAGAAGCTATTTGAAGAGAACAAATGGCTATACAGTGTGCTATCCTAAAGGCTCAGTTCTGGGTTAGTGCGCATTGGAAGAGGGCATATTTGTGTAGTAATTTGATTCATGTAACAAATATTTGTGTACCTGCTGTATTTTTTAGCACTATGCTTGATTCTGAGAGATGACAGAATAATTCTATTTCTATTGCTTAAACGACATATGCCCAAGTAATTTTAAGTGTCCAGGTTCATGGTAACATTAGGTAAGCTTAACACTTTGTTGTACCTTTTAGGTTTAGTAAAATCTGCATTTTTTTTTGTTGTTTTTGTGTTTGGATTGGCTAAAATGCTATCTTAAAAAAATTTTCCTCCTGAGTTGTCATAGCTTTTACTATAGAAACAAGTTTGCAAATGAAGATTCTTTTTTGAGACAGGGTCTTTCTTACTCTGTTGCCTAGGCTGGAATACAGTGGTGTGATCATTGCTCACTATAGCCTTGAACTCCTGGGCTCACGTGAACCTCTCATTGAACCTTCTGCTTCAGCCTCCTGAGTAGCTAGGACCACAGGCATGTGCCGCTGTACCGGGCTAATTTTTAAGTTTTTTGTGTAGTCGAGATCTTCCTGTGTTGCCCAAGCTGGTCTGGAACTCCTGGGCTCCAGTGGTCCTCCCACCTTGGCTTTCCAATGTGCTGGGATTACAGGCATGAGCCACCATCCCTGACTGAAAATTGTTTATACTTGGATGAAAAGGAACTAGAGGATATGGAAAAGAAATGAACTTTTAAAGAAAAGATAATCATATAGTGCTTATGTGTGGCAAGCACTGGTTAAAGAAATGCTTTTTAAACTTTAAATGTGTATATGTATTACCTGGAGATCTTGGTAAAATGAAGCCTTATTTTATAGGTCGGGCTAGGGCCTGGTCTGCTTTTCTAAAAAAATCTCTGGATGCCACTGCTCTTGGTTAACACCATGCTTTGAGAAAGTTTAAATTGCTTACCTCTATTAGCTCATTTAATCCTCTTATCAACCCTATATGGTAGGTACAATTATTATATCCATTTTACAGATGAGGAAATATGTTTCCATAAAATAATCTTGGCATGATAGATGCTGTTTCTTTACCAATCAGATAATTTCAGTGTTTATAAATGTGTGTGTGTATGTGTGTGAATATGTGTGTGTGTGTGACAGAGAGAGAGAGAGAGAAAGAATGGAGGAGGAAGGACTTTAAAGTATTGTTTTATTCTTGCATTTTTACATTATGTATTCTGACAAATTAAAATGATTAAAAATATATCTGATAAGGAAGAGTATTTGAGAAAAAGTGGAGGGAGAGAGTGTATTTGTATTTGTTTTCTATTGCTACATAACCAATTACCAAAAACAAATTTATCATCTTAAATCATCACACATTTACTACATCACAGTTTCCATGGGTCAGGAGTCTGGACATGTCTTAGTTGAGTCCTCTGTTCAGAGTTCAGATGGCTGTAATCAGTTTTATTTAGGGCTGTAGTCTCTTTGAGGCTTGGGATGCTCTTCAAAGCTCACATGATGTTGGTCGAATTCATTGCCTTGCAGCTTTAGAACCCATGGTAACTTGCATATTTAAGGTCAGCAGAAAATCTCAGGGAAAAGTAGAAAGGATAACATTTTGACATTTGTGAAAACAAGAATTACAGGTGCAAGCAGAATATGAAGTATGGTTATGAGGCAGTGTATGAGGTTGGAGAGGCAGACTGAAAGCAGGCCATGAAGAGCCTCCACAGAAACGTTGAACAATATGGACTTGAATTGTGTAAAGCAATGGAAAATCATTGGAGGGATTTGAGCTAGGACATAGCACCAGCAAAGATTTTCGTGAGGAAGATTAAGCTGGAAGTAAGCTTTGTAAAATGTAGTTAACAGAGAAGAACCTATGACATGTAAGTCTCATTTCAGGGGATAAAAGCCTGAACTAGGGTACTGGCCCTAGAAATAGAAAATGACTGATTTTAAGAAAATTGTTGACAGGAAGGGGTGACTGAGTCAGATCTCTCTTTAATTGCCATATTCAAGGACTCAGTTCTGGGTTAGCTTGCCCTGGAAGAGGCCATATTTGTGTATTAATCAATTTTATTCATTTAAAAAAATATTTGTGTACCTGCTATATTTTTAGCCCTACATTTGATTCTGAGATGACAAAAAGTTCCTTTAAGGTTGCTTACATTTTAAATAGGAATAAACAATTTAAATCATTATAGAAGTTAAGGAATACTGTGAAACATTGCAGTTTGAGTTGCATTTGACTCAAATATAGTAAGTGTCAAATGCGTGGCTTAGATCCTTAGTGCTATGGGACTAATTAAAAGTATTACTTGACTCTTGACCTTTTTCTCTACAGTTAACCAGTGGTATTTCAAAAATAATTTATCCATTGTATGCTTGAGTGTGATAGGGTCTCATATCAACTGGATTCAGGCATTTAATGTGAATTTTCTCCCCTGTGATTTCTATTTGATTTAAAGCTCTGAAATACAAAATAGCAATGTTAAATTTATGATTATAGTCTGTTAAGGTTTAATGTTATTCTAGCCTCAATCACATATAATCATTATGTATTTTAAAAATACAACAGCTTCTCAAGAGTGACAATAGACAGCATTCAATGAAAGTATCTTAAATTTTCAGGTTTCTGGGTTGTATGTGTTTTACCGGTAAAAATCCTCACGCAGTTTTAAGGAGTAATTGGCCTTTCAGTTTGACAAAGAATATATTTTAATCAACTCCTGTAGCAATGCTTTTGTCACTGGAGAGTTTATTATCCTGTTTTTAACTGGTGGAAAATTTACTGAAACGTAGTGTTTTATTTTTTTAAGTGGTACTATTCTTGAATTTGATGGATTGAAATCTGATTTTAACCTATTTATTTAGTGTATGTGGGAAGTGATTTTTATTTTATGTAAATTGTAAGGTACATAGTCTGGTATTTTATTATAATAATATTTATTTATTGCTATAAATATATTCTCACTTTTAATGAAATTGTTGCTTTGGAAAAGTGTAGTATTGGACATTTAAAAAATTATTTCATCTTTAACATTTTTGAAGCAAATAAAATATGAATTGGTACTCTGAAAGGAGCCTCGGGTTGTCAAATTAGAACTCCTGAGCTATGAATGGTTGTAATATAGAAAAAGGAGAAAAGTGTGCTCCAGAGCTGAAAATATTTACTACTTGGTTCTTTACAGGAAGGTTGGCTGACCCCAGTAGGCACAGCATATTTGTGAATAGATTTAAGTATGTTTTATGTAATTCCTGAAAGTCTGTGGAATGTACTGTATTACTATACTTTTCTTGTGTACATATCATGTTACTTTGGTACATTTTATTATATAATACATTTTCTTTGGATTCGTGCTTCAAAATAAATGGTTCTTATAAAACTTTTTACATGGATAGTATAATAAAGTTTTAGTGTATTTATAGTAGAAAATATCTTTAAAAAATTAAAGTTTTTCTTTGCATTTTGAAATAGTCTTAGTGCAAAACTCAAATTTCATAGATTGAGTTTGTTCTTAACAGAAAATCTGTATGAAAGGAAATTTGTGAAGTAACACGAGAAAAAGAAAAGCATGGTGAAGCTAGTATTTTGTTATATAGATGTGACGGCAGGCACCGAGTTTTCTCATTTGGTCATTTAAGTGAGCCTAAACAAGTTGTCAGTATTCAAGGCTATAACTGTACAGTTGGGTATTTTGGCAAGCCCCAAATGTGTAATTCAGGCTATCATAAGAGGACAATCTAATAAAGTACATCTTAAGATAATAAGAATTTTTTTTATATTGCTTATAAGTTAGTTGAGGAAGAATTAGTCTTCGGTGTTGTTAATACCTTTGAAGGCAATTTTAGCTAATTTTTTTTTTCTTTTGGAGATGGAATCTCACTCTGTTTCCCAGGCCGGAGTGCAGTGGTGTGATCTCAGCTCACTGCAACGTCTGCCTCCCAGGTTCAATTGATTCTCCTGCCTCAGCCTCCCAAGTAGTTGGGATTACGGACGTGCACCACCATGCCTGACTAATTTTTGTATTTTTAGTAGAGATGGGGTTTTGCCATGTTGGCTATGCTGATCTCGTACTCCTGACCTCAAGTGATCCACCCACCTCGGCCTCCCAAAGTGCTGGGATTATAGGTGTGAGCCACCGCGCCGTTGAATGTAAAAATATCATATGAAGTTTAAGTTTTAACTTTATAGTAAATGTGAGTTGTGACTATGACTTTCTATATCGTATGCTTTTAGAAAAGAGTTAATAAGGTTTATTTTTAAATGCTTCTATTTGGTTATTAAATTTTTATAGGTTTAGTTTTTCTTCATGATCTTTTATTCCCTTTTCTTTTGGTGTTTGCACACTAATGTCAAATTTAGTTCATTTAGTACTTTGTAGATATACCATGTACATGATACGAAACAATATTAATGTAAAGAGACATTGCCACGAATTAAGTGAACATGTTTCTCTTTATTTCTGATTAGTTTAAAACTCTTTCTTTCAGAAGTTAAGAAATTAGTTCTGAATTAGCCAGTACCCCACAGAATGTTATCCTTACTTTTTCCCTTTCTTTTTTTCTTCAAATTTTAAGTTCTGGGGTACCTGTACACATGGTTTGCTGAAAAGATCAGTCTATCACCTGGATATTAAGCCCAGTATCCATTAGCTCTTCCTCCTGATGCTCCCCCTTCCCCACTCCCCAGACAGGCCCCAATGTATGTTGTTCCATGTCTCCATGTATTCTCATCGTTCAGCTTCCACTTATGAGAATATGCAGTGTTCGCTTTTCTGTTCCTGCATTACTTTGCTGAGGATAATGGCTTCCAGCGCCATCCATGTTCCTACAAAGGACGGGATCTCGTTTCTTTTTATGGCTGCATAGTATTCCATAGTGTATATATACCACATTTTATTTATTTAGTCTATCTTGATGGGCATTTGGGTTGATTTCATGTCTTTGCTATTGTGAATAGTGGTACAATGAACATACAGTGCATGTCTTTTTAAAATAGAACGATTTATATACCTTTGGGTATATACCCAGTAATGGGATTGCTGGGTCAATGGTATTTCTGCTTCTAGATCTTTCAGGAATTGCCACATTGTCTTCCACAATGGTTGAAATAATTTCTCAACAGTGTAAAACTGTTCCTTTTTCTTCAGGACCTTGCCAGCATCTGTTGTTTCTTGACCTTTAAATAATCACCATTCGGAGTGGCGTGAGATGGTATCTCATTGTGGTTTTGATTTGCATTCCTCTAATGATCAATGATGTTGATTTTTTTTCATGTTAGTTGGCTGCATGAATGTCTTCTTTTGAGAAGTGTCTGTTCATGTCCTTTGCCACTTTTTAATGGGGTTTTGTTCTTGTAAATTTCTTTTAAGTTCCTGGTGGACTCTGGATATTAGATTGTTGTCAGATGGTTAGATAGTTCTTTCTTATTTCATGTTATTTTCATGTGATGATAAGGTGTATGCAGCTGTCCATCATTTTTCTAACTTCAGTGTGATAAGTGCCTCACTTCTCAACTCCCCAAATTCTGAATGCCAACTAATATGATGCTTCTTTACCATGCTTCATGTTACAAAATGTTGCTTGAAAGATGAAGATTAAAATTAATTTATAACTTACCTTAGAGACATTGGCACCATGCTGGTTGTATGATTTCTTTTCAACACTTCTGTAAATGTTGTAGAATAGGATGAAATTGGATAGGAGAGAATATTAGAAGTAGGAGGGAAGTTCAATTTAACAACTTGGATGAAAACTTGGCCACTTATGTATTTTATTGACATTGTTCAGAGTACATGTTGTACACAGATGTTTTATTTAAAATCCCTGAAGTTTGAACTGAAATGGAATTTTTCATGTCCATTAAAATCCCTTTTTTCTACTTAATGTAATTCATAGAATAATTGGGAATTGGGTGAAAATATTTGATTTCTAAAGTTTTAAGCTAATACAAAATTTCCTTCTTTGTTTTTCAAGGCAAATAATTATCTTATGACCTGAAAATTTGTTTTGCTTAATGAAATATGTTTCAAAAGGAGAGAAATCTTACATATCTACATGCAAAATAGTCGTATTCTAAAAAAAATCATACACTGATACTTATCTGAGGGTTGGAAGGCTTAATTTAAGTATCTTTGTTGATAAGTACAGCCAGCCTTTAAATGATGAATAACTGAACTCTGTCCTTGAAGGGTCAGTGGAGCTGGCTAAATGTTATGCAGTTTTTCATACAAATCTGACTTAATTTTTAAAATCTTTCAATTTATGTGTAAGTATATTTTCTTAGGTTGTTCAGTAAAGCGTGTGTTTTAGAAGACTGTCTAGATACAACATTCTAAAAGAGGGAGGTAAGAATGTTTATTCATTATGACTACAGTCTAATATGTTAATATGTTTAATATGTTATTAATAACATTTTAAATGGTAGCTTGATAAAGAGAGGGGATTGGTCAGAAACAGGATAGAGTTCTTATTGCTGTTGAGTAATGATAAACTAAATGTAATATAAAATCCTCAAGTGGATTTTCTCTGAGATAAACTGATAATATAATAGCATTTTCTATTTTTCCCTAGTAAGTATTGTTGATGTTTGTCATTTCATTTTTCCCAAGCACATGAATTAGCTAACATGATTCTCTGAACTAATCTTAGTTTTTGACTGAGAATATCATGTACTTAACCAAATCTTTGAGATATTTAAATAAATTAACAAAACTATAAAAATCATCTCTGTAAAACTAGTCACAGATTTATGATTTGGGAAAGTAAGCAGCTTTGTATTACTTAGAAAACAAGTAAAAATATATAGAATTTCTGTTCTTTTTCTTTTTTATTGTTTTAAAATTTAAATCAACATCAGTGTGCAGATGGGTAGATAAAAATTTAAATCAACAGATGTAAAATGAACCATTCCTCTTCCCTACCCACCAATTCTAATTCTCAAAATATTTTTTTTTTCTTTGAGATAGAGTCTTGCTCTGTCACCCAGGCTGGAGTGCAGTGGTGCTCTCTCGGTTCACTGCAACCTCCGCCTCCCGGGTTCAAGTGATTCTCCTGCCTCAGCCTCCTGAGTAGCTGGGACTACAGGCATGCGCCATCACGCCCAGCTAATTTTTGTAGTTTTAATAGAGAGGGGGTTTCACCATGTTGGCCAGGATGGTCTTGATCTCTTGACCTCAGGTGATCCGCCTGCCTCGGCCTCCCAAAGTGCTGGGATTATAGGCATGAGCAACCGCGCCCAGCCAGAAATTTTTTTAACAGTTTATATATTGTTTTCCAAGAGTAATATTCTTTATATCCTGCTTAGCAACTTGTTTTTGACCTCAAACAATGTTATGAACACTACATTAAACGATTTCTCACTGTGTAATTACATGGTATTCTGTGGTGTGGATGTAGCATAATTTTGTTTTTCCATTTCTCTTTTGAGGATTCTATAATCAGTTTCCCTTTTTATTTCCTGCTATTACAAATATACAAATAGTACGTACTCTGAAACACAAACACATATCTGGAATTGAAATTGTTGTGGTATGGAGATCTCTTTTTTTATAGGTACTACCAAATTTCTGTCCAGAAAGATTGCAGATATATGCTCTTTCCTATTGTGTATCTGAGTACCCTTTGTCTCATAAATTTACCAACAGTAGATATTATGTCTTTTCAATTTTTACCACTCTGATTCACAATAAATATCTCATTTTGTTTACATTTCCCTGATTACGAGTGAGGCTTGGCAAGTTTTATATGTTTATTGGGCTAATACATTTGATTTTTTAGGTGGCCTATATGCTGTAAAACCCCACTAAGAACTGCTCTTTCTGTCAGAGATTTAATTTGACAATACCTGTAGTCAAATTTTAAAAATCTGATTGGGTTTATTAGTCTGCCTCCATATTATTCTAAAGGAAAGTCAGAAAAGTAGGGGAAGAGCCATGAAAAATCATTCCTTCTTTCCCTTCAAAAGGGGTGGGTGCTCCTTTTGGATTTTTATCTGTTAAGCAGTCTATATTTTTGGGATCTCAGTACATTATAGATTTACAGATCAGAACTACTAGGAAAATCAGAAATAATCCATCCTGTGTGAGGGGAGGGGATTTGTGCCTTCCCCTAGAAGTCTCCTCCTTTCTCTTAGATGTTTATTGAGTGTCTTCTCTGCCAGCACTGTGGCTGCTGGCCATTTAGTCCTGTTTCATCCCTGACTGACACCAGCTTTACTTGGTGTGGTGACAATAAATCAAATCAAAATGTAGTGCCATTAGAGTAAGACATCTTAATCATGTTTCAACTGACCTAACAAATTTAAATGTTCTGGAGGATGATCTCTGGTGAGAGCTGGAGATCTTACAGTTTGTCAGGAATGTTAAGGTATAAAGGGTATCTAAAAGCATATAGTACTTGAAACTTATTTTTGTGGTGATCTCTGGAGAACGCTTTCTGTAATTATAGTAACAACAATAAGCGTTAGCTTTTATTGAGCATTTACACATGCCTGGGATTACTGTCAGCATTTTACATCTGTTCTCCATAGTGTGAGGAAGTACTTTCTGGCCTTTGGACTTTTACTCTCATAAGTAGTTGTAGAAGGTCTGCAGCTACACAAAGCCTACTTCTTTAGGGACCTTGTGTCTAGTGGTGCTTGCATAGCCATTTTACCCTCTTTTGCTGCCTATTTAGTGATTAGGATTCAGACTAAAAAATGATTCAGTGATTACCTTGGTATGATCATTCACACATCATGGTGATAGTGATACACCTGCATATTTTCAGTGAATCTTTGAATTAGAAGAGTTAGAGTCATCTACTGCTTCCCCTTTTCTGAAACAGAATCCCCATAATACCTTGTGAGTGCACTGGCCACTGTGGAAACAGACTGAGTGACTGATTCACAATGGAATTAATTCCACTTTCTAGTTAATAATAAGGAAAATATGTATGAAACACTTGGTAATTATCCACCTACCAGAAGTTTTTTTAACTTGATGTGATCCGTTTTGTCCATTTTTGCTTTGGTTGCCTGTGCTTGTGGGGGAATTACTCAATACATTGTTGCCCAGACCAGTGTCCTCGAGAGTTACCCCAGTGTTTTCTTGTAGTAGCTTCATAGGTTTTAGTTTTAGATTTAAGTCTTTAATCCATTTTGATTTGATTTTTGTATATGGTGAGAGGGGCCTAGTTTCATCTCTCTGCATATGGATATTCAATTTTCCTAGCAATCACATTTATTGAAGAGACTGTCCTTTCTTCAATGTATGTTCTTGGCACCTTTGTCAAAAAAGAGTTCAGTGTAGACGTATGGATTTATTTCTGTGTCCTCTCTTCTGTTCCATTGGTCTATGTGTCTTTTATTTAATGCCAACCCCATGCTACTTTGGTTACTATAGCTCTTTAGTATAATTTGAAGTCAGGTAATGTGATTCTTCCAGTTTTGTTCTTTTTGCTCATGATGGTCATGGCTACTCTGAGTCTTTTGTGATTCCATATAAATTTTAGGATTGTTTTTTCTATTTCTGTGAAGTATGTCATTGGTATTTTGAAAGGGATTACATTGAATCTGTAGAGTGCTTTGGGTAGTATGGACATTTTAACAATATTGATTCTTCCAGTGCATGAACATGGAATATCTTTTTATTTTTTGGTGTCCTCTTTGATTTCTTTCATCAGTATTTTATAGTTTTCATTATAGAGGTCTTTTGCTTATTTGGTTAAGTTAATTCATAGGTATTTAGTTATTTTTTAGATTGTTTACTCTTGACTTATAGAAATGCTACTGATTTTTTATGTTGATTTTGCATTCTGCATTTTACTGGATTTATCAGTTCAAATAGTTTTTTGGTAGAGTCTTTAGTTTTTCCAAATATAAGATCATATCATCTCCAAAGAAGGATAATTGGCTTCTTCCTTTTCAATTTGAGTGCCCTTTATACCTTTCTTTTGTCTGATTGCTCTGGCTAGGACTTTCAGTACTATGTTGAATAACTGTGGTGAAGTTGGGCATCCTTGTTGTATTCCATTATCTTAGAGGAAAGACTTTCAGTTTTCACCCATTCACAGTGATACTAGCTGTGGGTCTTTTGTATATGGATTTTATTGTGTTGAGATATGTTGCTTCTGTATCCAATTTTTTTTTTTGAGGGGTTTTATCATGAAGGGATTTTGAAGTTTATCAAAAATTTTTAAACATCAATTGAAATGCTCATATGGTCTTTGTCCTTCATTCTGTTGATAATGATGTATCACATTGATTGATTTGTGTATGTTTAATTATCCTTTTATCTCGGGGATAAATCTCAATTGGTCATGATGAATGATCTTTTTAATGTGTTATCGAGTTTGGTTTGCCTAGCATTTTGTTGAGGATTTTTGCATAATTGTTCAACAGGGATATTGGCCTATAATTTTCTTTTTTAAATGTGTTTTTGGTTTTGGCATCAGGGCAATACTGGCCTTGTAGAATGAGTTTGAAAGTATTCCCTTCTACTCCTTTTTTTGGAATAGTTTTAATAGGATTGATATTAGTTCTTCTTTAAATTTGGGTAAAGTTCAGTGATAAAGCCATCAGATCCTGGACTTTTCTTTGCTGAGAGATTTTTTATTACGACTTTGATCTTATTACTTCTTATTGGTCTATTCAGGTTTTGGATTTCTTCATAGTTCTATCTTGGTAGGTTGTCTGTGTCTGGGAATTTATCCCTTTATTTTAAGTTTTACAATGTATTGGCACGTAGCTGCTCATAGAAGTCTTCAATAATCCTTCAAATATCTGCAGTATTGATATAATGTCTTCTTTTTATCTCTGATTTCATTTATTTGGATCTTCTCTCTTTTTTCTTAGTCTGGATAAAGTTTTGTCAATTTTGTTTATCTTTTAAAAAATAACTTGTCATTTTGTTGATCTTTTGTATTTTTTTTTCATTTATTTCTAGTGTGATATTTGTTATTTCTTTTTTTCTGCTAATTTTAGGTTTGGTTTGTTCTTGCTTTTCTAGTTCTTTAAGTTGTATTGTTATGTTGTTTGATGTTTTTCTACTTTTTTGATGTAGGTGCTTATAGCTATAAACTTTCCTTTTAGTACTGCATTTGCTGTATCCCATAGGTTTTAGTATGTTGTGTTTTCATTTTTATTTGTTCCAAGAAATTTTAAAATTTCCTTCTTAATTTCTTCATTGACTCACTGGTCATTCAGGAGCATGTTGTCTAATTTCCATGTGTTTGTATAGTTCCCCAAGTTCCTCTTGTTATTGATTTCTAGTTTTATTCAGTTGTGGTCAGAGAAGACACTTGATATAATTTCGGTTTTTAAAAAAAATTTAATACTTTTTTTTGGCCTAACTGATGACCTGTCCTTGTGAATGATCCATGAGCTGAGGAGAAGAATTTGTTTATCCTGTAGCCATTGGATTAAATGTTCTACAAATGTCTGTTAGGTCTATTTGGACTATGGTGCAGATTAAGTTCCATGTTTCCTTGTTTACTTTCTGCGTGGATGATCTGTTCATTGCTGAAAGTGGAGTGTTGAAGTCTCTAGCTATTATATTGGGGCTGATCTTTTCCTAGTTCTAATATTTGCTTTATATATCTGGGTGCTCCAATATTGAGTGCATATATATTTACAATCATTATATTCCGTTGCTGAATTGACCGCTTTATCATTACATAGTGACCCCTCTTTGTGTGTGTGTGTGTGTGTGTGTGTGTGTGTGTTTTTCTTTGAGACGGAGTCTTGCTCTGTTGCCCAGGCTGGAGTTCAGTGGTGTGATCTTGGCTCACTGCAAGCTCCACCTCCCGGGTTCATGCTCTTCTCCTGTCTCTGCCTCCTGAGTAGCTGGGACTACAGACTCCTGCCTCCATGCCCAGCTAACTTTTTTGTATTTTTTAGTAGGGACGGGGTTTCACCGTATTAGCCAGAATGGTCTTGATCTCCTGACCTTGTGATCTGCCCACCTTGGCCTCCCAAAGTGCTGGGATTACAGGTTGTGAGCCATACAATTTTTCTCTTGAATTCTGTTTTGTCTAATTATAGCTTCTCCTGTTCTTTGCAGCTTCCATTTGCATGGAATATCTTTTCCATCCCTTTATTTTCAGTCTGTTGTGTGTCTTTACAGGTGATGTTTGTTTCTCATAGGCAACAGATTGTTGGGTCTTATTTTTTAAATCCATTTAGCCACTCTGTGTGTTTTTATTGGAGAGTTTACTCCATTTACATTCTGTATTATTATTGATAAATAAGGACTTACTCTTGCCATTTTGTTATTTGTTTTCTTGTTGTTTTGTTGTATTCTCTTTCTTCCTATCTTACTTTCTGTGAAGGGTTTTTTTTTTTTTGGTGATGTGCTTTGATTTTTTGCTTTTTATTTTTTGTGATCTTTTGTATGTTTTTTGACTTGAAGTTACCCTGAAGCTTGTAAATAACATCTTATAACCCACTATTTTAAACTGATGACAGCTTAACACCGGTTGCAACAACAAACATACTATTAGATTGGTGCAAAAGTAATCGCAGTTTTTGCCATTACTGTCAATAGCAAAAACTGCAATTACTTTTGCACTAACCTAGTAACAAACAAGCAAAAAGAAAACTAATAAAAAATCCACACTTTACCTTCATTTGCCCCACTTTTAAATTTTTTGTTGTTTCTATTTATATCTTATTATCTTAGGTCTAAGTCTTGAAAAGTTGTAGTTATTTTTTAACAGGTTCTTTTCATCTTTCTGCCCAAAATATGAGTAGTTCACTAGTTTAAAAAGCACAATTATAGTGTTGTCATTTTCTGTGTTTGTGTACTTACTATTACCAGTGAGTTTTGTATCCTCCGATAATTTCTTATTGTTCATTAATGTCCTTTTCCTTCAGATTGAAGAACTCCCTTTAGCATTTCTTGTAGGACAGGTCTGGTGTTGACAGAATCTCTCAGTTTTTGTTGATTTGTGCAAGACTTTATTTCTGCTTCATGTTGGAAGGCTATTTTCACTGAATATACTATTCTAAGGTTTTTTTTTTTTTCCTTCAGCACCTTAAAATGTCATGGCACTCTCTCCTGGCCTGTAAGGTTTCCACTGAGAAGTCTGCTGCCAGACATATTGCAGCACCATTGTATTTGTTTCTTTACTCCTGCTGCATTTAGGATCTTTTCTTTATTCTTGACCTTTGGGTATTAGATTGACCTCTGGGTGTTATACAGTCTTGACCTTTGGGTGTTACAAAACAACCTTAATGTTGTCTTCTTTGGGTTAAATCTGCTTGGTGTTCTGTAACCTTTTTGTACTTGAATATTGATATCTTTCTCTAGGTTTGGGAAGTTTTTGGTTTGTTGTTGTTGTTTTTTTTTTGAGATGGAGTCTTGCTCTGTCGCCCAGGCTGGAGTGCAGTGGCACGATCTCGGCTCACTGCAAGCTCCGCCTCCTGGGTTCATGCCATTCTCCTGCCTCAGCCTTCTGAGTAGCTGGGACTACAGGTGCCCGCCACCATGCCCGGCTAATTTTTTTGTTTTTGTTTTTTTAGTAGATATGGGGTTTCACCGTGTTATCCAGGATGGTCTCGATCTCCTGACCTCGTGATTCGCCCGCCTCGGCCTCCCAAAGTGCTGGAATTACAGGCGTGAGCCACCACGCCTGGCTGGAAAGTTCTGTGTTATTATCCCTTTGAATACACATTCTGCAACTGATCTCCCTCTCTCTCTGCCTCCTCTTTATTCTTAAATTTGCCCTTTTGAAGCTATTTTCTAGACCTTGTAGTTATGGTGCATTCTTTTTTATTCTTTCTTTCTTTTATCTCTTCTAATTGTGTGTTTTCAAATAGCCTGTCTTCAAGGTGACTAATTCTTTCTTCTGCTTGATCAGTTCTGGTGTTGAAAGACTATGCCTCATTCTTCAGTATGTCAGTTGAATTTTTCAGCTCCAGAATTTTTGCTTGATTTTAAAAAAATTATTTCCGTCTCTGTTAAATTTATATGATAACGATTTTGAATTCCTTCTCTGTGTTATCTTGAATTTCTTTGAACTTTCTCAGAGCAGCTATTTTGAATTCTCTGTTTGAAAGGTCACATATCTCTGTTACTTTTGGATTGATCACTAGTGCTTCATTTACTTCATTTGGGAGTTGATGATTTCCTGTATGATCTTAATGCTTATGGATGTTTGTTGGGTGTCTGAGCATTGAAGCGTTAGGTATTTATTGTAGTCTTCAAGTTTGGATTTATTTGTACCAGTTCTTCCTGGGAAGGCTTTCCACGTATTCAATGAATTGAGTGTTGTGAGTTAAGTCTTTGGTCACTGCAGGTATATCTGCATAAGAGGGCACCCCAAGCCATCTAATGATTCTTGCAGCATTTTAGAGGTACCTCTTTGGTGGTCTTGGGTAAGATCCAGGAAAATTCTCTGCTTTAGCAGGCAGAGAGACTCTTGTTCTCTTCCCTTACTCTTCTCCAAAGAGAGTCTCTCTCTGTGTGCTGAGCTACCTGGTGTTTGGGGAGGGGTGACACAACCATTTCTGTGGCCACCACCTTTGGGACTGTCGTTTATCAGACCTGAAGCCAGCATAGTACAGGGTCTTGTCCATGGCGTGTGACTCTATTGCCTGGCTACTACTGATGTTTATTTTAGGCCCAAGTGCTCTTCATTTAGCAGGTGATGAATCCTACCAAGAGTGGATTCCCTTTTCCTTTTTGACCTAGAGTGTGTTGCGAAATGTTATCTGAGAGTGAGGGCCAGGAATGGGGGCTTCAGGACTCTGCTTGGTGCTTTATTTTACTATTGCTCAGCTGGTATTTAAGTTCCAGGACAAAGTCCTCTTTACTCTCTCCTCTTATTTCCTCAAATTGGAAGGAGTATCCACCAAAGCTGCAAGCTACACTGCCTAGAATTACAGGAATGGTGACATAAGCACTCCCTTGGCTGCCCTACCTAGTGTCTGTCTACGTCACATGCACCTCATGTCCCCTTGCTCCAAGCCCAGCACGGCATCAGGACTTCCCAGGAATTACAGTCCTTGTGGCCTAGACTGTTTTTCAAGTTTATTTAGGACCCCAGAGTGCTTTAGCCTGTGGTGGTGGGGCTACCTGGAACTCACTGACTGCTGGGATTCCCTCTTGCTAGGGCTGGTCTAAATGCTCCCTCCTTTGACATGGGCTGAATTTTGTCCTGTGTTACTTTCCGCTGTGATAGGGCAGCAGTGAGTTCCAATGCAAAGTTTCACAATCACTGTGCTCTGTCTCCCCCAAGTACATGGATTACACACAGGCACCATCCAGGGATGAGGGAGTGATGGTGTAGGCAGTTCAAGACTGTCTTTTTTCCTCACTCCAGTGCCTTTTTCCTTGATAGCTACTCTGTCTTTACCATGTCTGGTATTTGAATTTGCTCAGTGACTCAGTTTGGTTCTTTTCAGTGGTACAAATAGACTTAAGGAGGGGATTATACAAAAATCTGAATGCAGAGATGAACCTGGTCTCACTGTTACTTCCTTGACTATCTGATTTCATGTTGTTGTTTTGGCTAGTATTGTGGGCTTTTCTCTTTTATTATTGCTTTGTATTTTACCTTTTAGAATTCCATGCTTGATTGAAGACAGTGATCTGTCCAGTTAGAGATGGGCTCTAACATCTAACATCTAACAGATGTTAGCAAGCTTCCTTTTCATTCATTAGTAAAGTTTGAGCTATCTTGATGGGTTCTTTCTTTTCTTCCGCCACTTTGCTTCTTTCTTTTAATTCAATTTAATTTTTATTAATTAATTTTTACCTTGCAGCTCCAGCTCAAAGGAAGCTTTGCTTCTATTACCTCCAACACTTGCTTAATTTTTTTATTGTAATTGATTGGCTGCTTTTTAAAAAGCCTTTCTTTGAATGTATGTTTAAAACTAATCCTTTCTGTAGCTGTTTATGTATGTCCTTTCCTATCACCTGCAGAGTGCTTTTCTCCTTTGCTACCTCTCAATTTACTTTGAAAAAAGAGTCATAGATAATAAATTCAAGTAGACATTCCTCAGTTATTGAATGATAACCACATGCTACCCTATGATTAAGAAAGCATTTTCCTTAATATTGTTAACTGTTCTTCAGATAAGATGTATTGACTACCCTAGGTCTTGAGTAGTTGACGGGCCTCAATGATTAATGATACGTTTTTATTAATCACTTATGCTTAGCAGCTGCAGGGATTTTTAATTAAAAACTTGTTATTAGGCCGGGCGCGGTGGCTCAAGCCTGTAATCCTAGCACTTTGGGAGGCCGAGACGGGTGGATCACAAGGTCAGGAGATCGAGACCATCCTGGCTAACACGGTGAAACCCCGTCTCTACTAAAAAATACAAAAAACGGCCGGGCGCGGTGGCTCAAGCCTGTAATCCCAGCACTTTGGGAGGCCGAGACGGGCGGATCACGAAGTCAGGAGATCGAGACCATCCTGGCTAACACGGTGAAACCCCGTCTCTACTAAAAAATACAAAAAACTAGCCGGGCGAGGTGGCGGGCGCCTGTAGTCCCAGCTACTCGGGAGGCTGAGGCAGGAGAATGGCGTAAACCCGGAGGCAGAGCTTGCAGTGAGCTGAGATCCGGCCACTGCACTCCAGCCTGGGCAACAGAGCGAGACTCGGTCTCAAAAAAAAAAAAAAAAAAAACAAACAAACTTGTTATTAGATTCAGAATGACAGTGATGATGCTCAAGTTGGGAAAGGAATCATTTGAGTTGTAGTCTTTTCTACCTTGAATCTTCTCTCTCTAATAAATCACCCTGCTTTTGACAGTGGGAAATGTTATAATATTTAAGAAATTAAAGATGATTTGTGTTAGCTTTAATGGTTTACATTTGTATGTCAGCTTTTCTGTAGAACAAGTATAATATTCTGATTCTGTCATTTGAGAAACAAGAGATTATATTGCATTTAAGATCATACACATGTGGTTTTAGTCTTTCACAGTCCAAAATGACCTAATTTACATGGAGATAATGATAATAGATCACTTTTGTATTATTCTAGTTAGACAAGTATGATTATTACCTTTTCTGATCTGTGCTGCTTCCTACAGGCATGCATGATTAATAAGATTTTGGATTTTTTCCCCTGTTGTGGTTAGAGGAAAGTTTATAGAACCTATTGTTGCCTGTATTATTTTAAGCAAGGATTTATTTACTAAAAACAGTAAAATTAAGAGAAAAATCTCTGAAGACCCTCGATCACATTTTATTTGTGTTCGACTTGGTGGCTTTTAAAGTAATTCTCTGGTTAAAAAAAGAAAAGAAAAAAATGAGATTTTGTGTATTTTTGCCCCAATTTTGTGATTTATTTTTAACTTTGTTTGAAAACAAAAAAGAATTGTGTGTATAGATATTTCTTTTATAATGTCAATTAATACTGATTCTGAAAATTTCCTTTTATTATTAGGATGAAAAGCATTGCTAATAGAAACACAGTTTTTTTTTTTTTTTTCAAAGCAGGGAGTGACCAAAATTAAGAGAAACAACCCTGAAATTATTTTGATTGAAGTATCATACATATTTATTTTGTTTGATCTAAAAATTTACATCTATTGTATCTTATTTTGGTGTTGCACAGTTAGCTACTGATCTCTACATGTTAAAAATCAGTGGATAATAAGAGATAAAACAAACTGGGAATGTGTTTTTAGTTACCTTTGAAGTGATAGACATAAAACAGAAGACTCAATAACAATAATATTAATTCAAAGAATGATAGCTAACACTTGGGCACTACTGTGTGTCAGGTACTATGTTTAGCACTTCATATATATTTTCATTTAATTTTTACAACACTATGTGATTGAGACTATTATTTCCATTCAACACATGTTTAGATTGAAGAAAATGGTAGTCCTACTGTATGGGTCTGATGACATCTTGTATACTCTGTGTAGTACTGCTTTTTGAAGGAGAACAGTAAACTGCAATAGATGAGGAAAATGTTCATGAAAAGGAGTTGAAGTTAGGCATATTAAAGGAAACTTCACCAAATTCTACTCCCTAAGTTAAGCATAGTCTCTCAGAGATCTCTTCTAATGTTAAAATTTATAGAGGAAGTTGGGACTGCTAGGTATGAATTTTCTTAATTTCCTTTCTTTTTTTTTTTTTTTATCTCCCTTTTCTGAGTTTAATAAATGACCATTTTAACAAAAGCTTATGAGATGAAATTGCTTTATGAATGAGACATTTTATGTCAAGTTCCAGCCAGTAGCTGAAAACACTTTCAGTGCAATGTTAACAATTTGAAATATTTTGAAATAATTTTATAAATTAATACTGTAGCTGTGAAAAGCTCAACCTCATAATCATTCTCCTCTGGAAACACTCCATTCCATCTTATTTTTATAAACACTTTATATGGAAATATGATACGTTGCTCCTGTTTAGCAAACTACTTTAGGAGGCAAAAAATTGATTTATTAAATAATTAACATGCAGATAGAGAAAAGCTATGTGCCTTGCAGAAGATCTAAAGTTGTTATTGGGAGCAAAGTGATAGTCATATATATATATTTTTTTATTATACTTTAAGTTCTAGGGTACATGTGCATAACGTGCAGGTTTGTTACATATGTATATTTGTGCCATGTTGGTGTGCTGCACCCATCAACTCGTCAGCACCCATCAATTCATCATTTATATCATGTATAACTCCCCAATGCAATCCCTCCCCCCTCCCCCCTTAATTTCCTTTCTTAACATCTTCATAGTTTCCCAAAGTCCCAGTCAAAAGATAAAGTGCCTCCTGATCAGTCACATCCCCAAATCTGGGCACTTTCATATTTTTAAGGAATGTACACAGTTCCTCGTCTTTGTCTCTCTATTGTTTTTCCTTACCCTAAGCATGTGAACATATTCTAAAAATAAAGCACTAACAAAAAAATTCTTTATTTCACATTGGAGTGTCATGTGATAAAAGCTACTATATAATGACAAATAAGATACAGTCCCAGCACTCAAAGAGCCTGGATTCTAGGAAAGAGAAAATACATGTAAACACGAATATTGTAGATATTAAACACACGAGTAAATAAAACCAAACATGTTTTCATGAAAGTTTTATATGTATTATAGTAGAAGTCTACATAGCAAAAAGGAAGGACTGGCCAGTTTTCCAGGAAATGGGTGTTGATAAAGGGAGCATAAGGCTCGAATTGACTGTGCAGTTCTCTTTAGCTATATTAACCTGTCTCTCATCTTTCTTTATTTCCTGAGTTGGGTAAAGAAGAGTATACATTTAATATCTCCACTTTCCTCTCATATATTCCTCAAACCTGTGCCAGTAGGCATTCATGTTTGTTAAATGGTAATGGCTTGTGATAGCTAACACTTACAGAGCTCTTGCTCTTTGCCAGGCACCCTAATAACATGTTTCACATATAGTAACTTGCTTATTTCTTACAACTACTCTCTAAGATGAGTACTGTTATTAGATATAGACAACTGAAGCACAGAGAAGTTAAATACCTTGATCCATATCACAACTAATAAATGTTGGAACTGGGCTTCAAATTTAGGCCATTTGACTTTGGGTCCTACGCGTTATGAATGACTTGTGAACAAAATTCTCTAAAAAGGAATTTGGGGAAAAGAGACTTTTTTCCCAGTAAACAGTTTGTAAACCAGGGAAACATAGCCGTCAGTGTAAAATGAAGAATGCATTTCAGAGAAAAAAGAGAAGGTTTGGATTTTATAGAAAAATACGCTTCCCAAATTCCCAGTCAGGTCTTTTATGCAAGTGAAAGATTTAAATTCATGTAGTTCCGAATAGTTGGCACAGTGGAGTTCTGATTCGTTGATATGGCTGAGCCCTGCTTGGCTGGGGCAGGTGAGTCCTGATTGGTTAGTTTCCAAGCCCTAAACCAGAGGTCTCTGTCAGATGTTTCTTTCAAATGACTGGCAGGTGGTGTAGGGTTTTTGGTTTACTTATCTTGGCACAGACATCAGGAACTGGTTTGGCTTGATTGTAGAAAGAGAGGGCCTGTGACACTTTTACATCTTTCTGAGAACACAGAGTACATGACTGTTCCCTCACCCAGGATGGCCGCCTGGTTCTGTCTTAACTTTGAGCATCTCAATTAGCCACAGGAAGTCCATTTTGTCTGTTGGATAGGGTATACTTTAACAGACTGAATGAACCTAGTTGCCTTTTACCCATGCCTGCACACAAATGCCTATATGCTAAAGTTCATTTATTTCCAAGGCATACATTTTTCCTAGTTTTAATGGATTTTCCTTTGTCCTCACCCTTCACTCATTGAGGAAATTTTGAATATTCTTATGGCCAAGTACTAATCTAGCACTGCAAATATAGAAATAAAAGTGGCCACTACTATCACGAAACTCATAGTATGGAAGAAAATGTGGAGGAAAATGGATAATTATAATATGACCTGCTAAGTGTTATGATGGTATAGGCCTAGAGGGGTCAGTATTTAACCCAGCCAGAAGAGGGTAACCCCTAACCTGAATTATGATGGAAAAGTAGGATTTGGCTAAGCTTCTTTCTATTATTTGTCCTCCCAATTTTTTTGTATGTGTGATGGGATACAGTTGCTTTTTCAAAACCTTCAATTACCCCTTTACATATCTGCACTGTTGCATTGTTCCTTCTGTTTTCTTCTTCGTCATGTTCTACTTGCAAGCCTTCTCAGTGTGTCTGTTACTGTACTTTGGCCTCCAGTGTCTTTTTCATTCTTATTTCCTTTTTAGCTTATTCATCCTATCTAGAAACTTGTCTTATCTACTACAGTAGGAAATTTAATTTACTTTTCTTCAGCTCCTTTATTCCTCTCTGGCAGGGTGCCATAGTGTTTAAAACACTCATGATTATTGGTTTCTTCAGAGAGGAAGATAGATCTGGGTCATATGCTTGATGTGACTGGGATATTCATTTCATTTTTGTTCTTTCTGGACATCAAGGGAATTTTACCCCTTGAAGTCTCTCAATTAAATCTTGGCCCCAATTTACTGTTTCTTGGGCATGTTCCTTTAATGTGCCTAGCTTTTCTGTTTTTGGCACGAGTGCCCAACATTTACTGCATATTGGCACTTGGCACACAGACTGGTATCTGCTGAATGCCAGATACAGCCTCCTCTACAAAATGTGGTGGGAAAAATTATAAGGGAAGGTAGTGTTTGACTCTGGATTCAAACACAGGTTGAATTTCTAACCTTTTATCATTTATTAGCAGGATAACCTTGGGCAAGTTACTTAACCTCTCTCTGCCTCAATTTTCTCATTTTTAAAATGGGCAAACTAATAGTGACTACCTCATTAGGTTTTTAGAGGATTAAATGGGTTAATGCCTTTAAAATTTAGAACAGTGAATGGACTATAGATAAAAAAGGAAGACATTTAATAAGAGCCTGGGGTTCCTAGCCTACCTGGCCAAGAACTGTTTTTTCATCCAACTGTTTGGCTCCTGATTTGCTGTTGCGTCTCCCTTGTTCATCAGGGGTCTGGTCAAATTGTGCTCATTATCTTTTATTTTCTTGTGGTTCTCCTCTGATAATCTAGGTTTTTATAGTTCTAATATCCTTTTGTAGTGGAAAATAATTTGGGAGCTTGTCAGGAAGACAGCAATTGTTGTTAACAGTGAGATTTTATAGCTCATTGTTGGGGTTTATAATAATAGGTTTTTGTTTCATATAGCAATAGGGATTGTTCAGAAGTTAAAAATTTTTTTGCCATGCTTATTATCATTATGCATACTTATAAGAGATTAGAATATTTCAGAAATATAAAACTCAGAAATAAAAGAAGTATTCCCTAAATATTTTGTGCTTGCTATGTGGTAAGATACTGTTGGAGATACTGAAACATAATTGCTAGTAATAGTTTGGCATAATTTCTTACAGTTTTTCAAAAAGATCTGTATAGTCATAAAAGTTACATTATTTATGAAAATAAGAATGATAATGTTTTGTTTTGTTTTGCAGGAAAAGTCAAAACTAATAATATGATCTAGAGAAACTAACGCTTGCTTAGATGTTTTTAACATTATAGTAAACTAATATGCCAAGCTTCAAAATGACCAAACATATAACTTGTAGCTGTGGTATTTTGGTGCATTTGGCATTATACCGTAATTTACAGTATACAACATCTGATGACTTTTAGCAGTATCTTGGCACAACAGACTAACTCCTCCCATCCTGTCAGAGTTAGAGAGAGGAACTCTTTTCTCCCCATAAATTCTTGATTTTTAATTAATTAATTAATTAGTTTTTCTAGTTTTCATCTCCTGTCTTAATATTGGACTTTGATATTTACCTTTTTTATTCATTTTGTTTATTTTTAAAAAAAAATTTTGTGGATGACCTGGCGTGGTGGCTCACACCTGTAATCCCAGCACTTTGGGAGGCCAAGGCAGGCAGATCACAAAGTCAGGAGATTGAGACCATCCTGGTTAACACAGAAATGTGCTGTCTCTACTAAAAAAATACGAAAAATTAACTGGGCGTGGTGGTGGGTGCCTGTAGTCCCAGCTACTTGGGAGGCTGAGGCAGGAAAATGGCATGAACCCGGGAGGTGGAGCTTGCAGTGAGCCGAGATCGCACCAGCGCACTCCAGCCTGGGCAACAGAGGGAGATTCAGTCTCAAAAAAAAGATCGTGGATATATAGTAGCTGTATATAGTTATGTGATACATTAGCTGTTTTGATACAGCCATGCATAGAATAATAATGACATCATGGAAAATTGTGTATCTATCCTCTGAAACATCCTTTGTGTTAAAACAATCCTAGTATACTCTTTTACTTATTTTAAAATGTACAATTATTATTCATTATAGTCTCCCTATTGTATTATTAACTACTAATTTTATTCATTATTTCTTTCTTTCTTTCTTCTTTTTTTTGACACAGAGTTTCGTTCTTGTTGCCCAGGCTGGAGTGCAGTGGTGCGATCTCGGCTCACTGCAACCTCTGCCTCCCAGGTTCAAGTGATCCTCCTGCCTCACGCTCTTGAGTAGCTGGGATTACAGGCATGCGCCACCATGCCTAATTTTGTATTTTTAGTAGAGACAGGATTTCTCCATGTTGGTCAGGCTGTTCTCGAACTCCTGACCTCAGGTAATCTGCCCACCTCGGCCTCCCAAAGTGCTGGGATTACAGGCGTGAGCCACCATGCCTGGCCTCTATTCATTATTTCTAACTTTATTTTTTTAACCCATTAATTATCCCTACCTCCACTCTGTCCCCCTACTATCTTTCCCGTCTTTCGGTAACCATCCTTCTATTCTCTATCTCCCTGAGTTCAGTTGTTTAAATTTTTAACTCCTCCAGATAAGTGAGTACATTTGATGTTTGTCTTTCTGTTCCTGGCTTATTCGCTTAACAAAATGACCTCCAGTTCCAATCATGTTGTTGCAAATGATAGACTCTCATTCTTTTCTGTGACTGAATAGTATTCCGTTGTGTACATGTACCACATTTTCTTTATCCATTCATCTGTTGATGAATGGATAAAGCAACTTAAGTTGCTTCCAAATCTTGGCTGTTGTGAGTGGTGCTGCAATAAACATGGGAGTGCAGATATCTCTTTAATATACTCATTTGCTTTCTTGTGGGTGTATACCCAGCAGTGGGATTGATGGATCATGTGGTAGCTCTATTTTTGGTTTTTTGAGGAAATTCCAAACTGTTCTCCGTAGTGGCTATACTAATTTACATTCTCACCAACAGTGTACAAAAATTCCCCTTTCTGCACATCCTCACCAATATTTGCTATTGCATGACTTTTGGATATAAGCTATTTTAACTGGGGTGAGATGATAGCTCATTGCAGTTTTGATTTGCATTTTCCTGATGATCAATGATGTTGAGCACCTTTTCCTATGCCTCTTTGCCATCTGTATGTCTTTTGAGAACTGTCTATTCAAATCTTTTGTCCATTTTTAAATTGGATTTTTAAATTCTTTTCTATAGAGTTGTTTTAGCTCTTTCTATATTCTGGTTATCAATCCATTGTCAGATGGGTAGTTTGCAAATATTTTCTCCCATTCAGTGGGTTGTCTTTTCACTATGTTGATTGTGTCCTTTGCTGTGCAGAAACTTTTTAACTTGATATGATCTCATTTGTTCACGTTTGCTTTGGTTGCCTGTGCTTGTGGGAATATTACTCAAGAAATTTTTGCCCAGATTGATGTTCTCGAGAGTTTCCCCAATGTTTTCTTTTGTATCTTTCTAGGTTTAGGTCTTAGATTTAAGTCTTTAATCCATTTTGATTTGGTTTTTATATATGACGAGTTAGGGACCTAGTTTCATCCCTCTGCCTATGGATATTCAGTTTTCCCGGCACCATTTATTGAAGAGACTATCCTTTCTCAAATGTATATTCTTGGCATCTTTGTCAAAAGAGAGTTCACTGTAGATGCATGGACTTAGTTTCTGTGTTTTCTCTTCTGTTCCTTTGGTCTCTATGTCTTTTTTCATGCCAGTCCCATGCTGTTTTGGTTACTGTAGCTCTGTGGTATAGTTTGAAGTCAGTAATGTGATTGCTCCAGTTTTGTTATTTTTGCTCAGAATAACTTTGACTATTCTGAGTCTATTGTGATTTCATATAAATTTTAGGATGTTTTTTCTATTTCTGTGAAATTTTAGGATATTTTTTCTATTTCTATGATGTCATTGGTATTTTGATAGGGATTACATTGAATCTGTAGATTGCTTTGGGTTGTCTGGACATTTAAATAATATTGATTCTTCCAATCCATGAACATGAAATATCTTTGCATTTTTTTGGTGTCCTCTTCAGTTTTTTCATCAGCATTTTATAGTTTTTATTATAGAAATCTTTTACTTCTTTGGTTAATTTATAGGTATTTAATTTTATTTGTAGCTATTGTAAATGGGATTACTTTTTTGATTTCCTTTTTGAATTGTTCACTGTTGGCATATAGAAATGCTAGTGATTTTTGTATGTATATTTTGTATCCTGAAACTTCATTGAATTTATCAGTTCTAGTGGTTTTTTTTGTTAGTGGAGAATTAAGTTGTTTCCAAATATAAGATGGTATCATCTGCAAGCAAGTTTCATGTGACTTCTTCCTTTTCAGTATGATGCCCTTTATTTCTACCTTTAAAAAAACACTTTTAAGTTCTGTGGTACATATGCAGATTGTTACATAGATAAATGTGTGTCATGGGGGTTTGTTGTACAGATTATTTAATCATCCAAGTATTAAGCCTAGTACCCATTAATTACTTTTCCTGATCCTCTGCCTCCTCTCACCCTCAGCCATCCGATAGGCCCCAGTGTGTACTGCTCCCCTCTATGTACCCATGTGTTCTCATCATTCAGCTCCCACTTATAAGTGGGAACATGCACTATTCAGTTTTCTGTTTCTGTGTTAGTTTGCTAAGGATGATGGTTTCCAGCTCCATCCATGTCCCTGCAAAGGATGTGATCTCATTTTTTTTATGGCTACGTAGTATTCCATTGTGTATATGTGCCACGTTCTCTTTATCCGGTCTATCATTGATGGACATTTAGGTTGATTTCATGTCTTTACTATTATGAATAGTTTTGCAGTGAACATACATGTGCATGTGTCTTTATAATACAACAATTTATATTTCGTTGAGTGTACCCAGTAATGGGATTGTTGGACCAAATTGTATTTCTGTCTTCAGGTCTTTGAGGAATCGCCGCACTGTCTTCCACAAAGGCAGAACTAACTTACACTCCACCAACAGTGTATAAGCATTTCTTTTTCTCCACAGCCTCTCCAGCATGTGTTATTTTTGACTTTTTAGTAGTAGCCATTCTGACTGTATGAAATGGTATCTCATTGTGGTTTTGATTTGCTTTTCTCTAATGATCAGTGTTTTTGAGGTTTTTTCATTGATTGTTGGCCCCATGTATGTCTTTTTTTGGAGATGTTCGTTCATGTCCTTTGCCCACTTTTTAATGGGGTTGTTTTTCTCTTGTAAATTTGCTTAAGTTCCTTATAGATGCTGGATATTAGGCTTTTGTCAGATGCATAAATTGCAAAAATGGTCTCTCATTCTGTAGGTTGTCTGTTTACTCTGTTGATAGTGTTTTGTTGTTATTGTTCTCTTTGCTGTGCCAAAAGCTCTTTAGTTAAATTAGATTCCATAATGTTAAAGAGAGAAAAAGAGTCAAAGAAAAAAAGAAAATAAGAAAAACTACTGGGAGGGGCAGGAAAATGGTAGCTCAAAACTGTAAATGGATAGAATAACTTTTGCAACTACCAATTATAATAAATTTACATAAAGATCATCAGTGGGTTTCAGAATCATTAGATAAAGGGTTTCTGGAGAAAACGATACATTCAGGAATCAAAGTGTTATTGTTGTTATTGTAGTGTTGTTATTGTTCTCTTTGCTGTGCCAAAAGCTCTTTAGTTAAATTAGATTCCATAATGTTAAAGAGAGAAAAAGAGTCAAAGAAAAAAAGAAAATAAGAAAAACTACTGGGAGGGGCAGGAATACCATTTGTCAAGTTTTGCTTTTGTTGCAGTTGCTTTTGGCATCTTCATCATAAAATCTTTGTGCCGATGTCTCAAATGGTATTGCTGAGGTTGTCTTTAAGGATTTTTATAGTTTTGGATTTTACATTTAAATCTTCAATCTATCTTGAGTTGATTTTTGTGCATGGCGTAAGGAAGGGGTCCAGTTTTAATCTTCTGCATATGGCTAGCCAGTTATCCCAGTGCCATTTATTGAACAGGGAATCATTTCCCCATTGCTTGTTTTTGTCAGGTTTGTTGCAGATAGTTGTAGATGTGTGGTCTAATTTCTGGGTTCCCTATTCTGTTCCATTGGTCTATATGTCTGTTCTTATATCAGTACCATGCTGTTTTGGTTACCATAGCCCTGTAGTATAGTTTGAAGTCATGTAGCATGATGTCTCCAGCTTTGTTTCTTTTTGCTTAGGATTGCCTTGGCTATTCAAGCTTCTTTGGGGTTCCATATGAATTTAAAATTTTTTTTTCTAGTTCTCTGAAGAATGTCAATGGTAGTTTAATGGAAATAGCCTTGAATGTGTAAATTGCACTGGGCAGTTTGGCCATTTTCACAATACTTCTTCCTGTATATGAGCATGGAATGTTTTTCATTTGTTTTTGCTCATCTCTGATTTCTTTTAGCAGTGGTTTGTAGTTCTGCTTGAAGAGCTCTTTCACATCCCTAATTATCTGTATTCCTAGGTTGAATGTCCTTTATTTCTTTCTCTTGTGTGACTGCTTTAGCTAGAACTTTCAGTACTTTGTTGGATAACAGTGGTGACAGTGGGCATCCTTGTCTTGTTCTAGATCTTAGAGGAAAGACTTTCAGTTTTTCCCCATTCAGTATGATACTAACTGTGGGTCTGTCATATTTGACCTTTATTATATGGAAGTATGTTTCTTCTATCCCCATTTTTGAGGGTTTTTATAATGAAGGAATGATGACATTTATAGAGTGGTTTTTCAGCATTAATTGAAATGATCATATGGTTTTTGTACTTCATTCTGTTGATATGATGGATCACATTGATTTATTTGCATATGTTGAACCATTCTTACATCCCAGGGATAAATCCCACTTGGTCATGATGAATGATCCTTTTAATGTATTGTCGAACTCATGTTTGCTTGTATTTTGTTGCCAATTTTTGGATCAGTGTACATCACTGATATTGGCCTATAGTTTTCCTTTTTTGATATGTCTTTGGTTTTGGTATCAGGGTAATACTGGCCTCCTAGAGTAAGTTTGGAAGTATTCCCTCTTCCTCTATCTTTCAGAACAGTTTGAGTAGGATTGGAATTAGTTCTTTAAATATTTGGTAGAGTTCAGCAGTGAAGCCATCAAGTCTCAAGTTATTCTTTACTTAGAGGCTTTATTAGGACTTCGATCTTGTTACATATTATTGTTCTGTTCAGCTTTTGGATTTCTTCATGGTTCAATCTAGGTAGGTTGTATGTGTCTAGGATTTTATTCATTTCTTCTAGATTTTACCATTTATTGGCATATGGTTGCTCATAGGAGCCACAAATGATACTTTGAATTTCTGCAGTATCCATTGTAATGTCTTTTTTATCTCCAATTTTATTTATTTTGGATTGTGCTGGGTCACCCCTGAAACCAGCATGTCTCAGAGCCCAAGGTCAATGGTATACTTGTGGGTATCAGTGTTGGTTGTTCAGGGCCCAAGGGTTCTTTAGTTAGCAGATGATAAATCCTTCCAGGACTGGGTTCTTCCCTCAAGGCAGTGGGATCCTTTATGGCCCAGGGTGTATCTAGAAATGTTGTCTAGGAGCTGGGTACTGGAATTGAGGCCTCATGACTCTGCCTGTTACCTTATTCTACTGTGAGTGACCTGGTGTCCAAGATGCAAGACAGTGTTCTCTTTACTCTTTGCTCTCCTCTCCTTAAGCAGAAAGTAGGAGACACTTTCTTGCTGGGAGCTTCACTGCCTGGGGTTGGGGGAGTGATGACACAAGCACTCCCTTTGCCATGCCAGTTGGTGTCTCTCTGGGTCACATGCCACCCTATTTCAATAGCTCTAAGCCACACCTAGTGCTAGGAGTTGCCTAGGAATTGCAGTCTTTGTGTCCTAGACGCCTTTCAAGTTTACCTAGGATCCCAGAGCATTTCAGTTTGCAGTGTTGAGGCTTGCTGAGCAAGTTCCATCTGTTGGGATGGTTGTTTCCCTGCTGGCTAGGGCTGGTCCAAATGCTCCCTCTGTGTGTGGGTGCTAGCTGAACCTAGGATGGCTCTATCCTCCACTGTCACAGGGCAGCACTGAATTCAATGTGACGTCCCCCAGTTGCTGTGTTCTTTATCCCCAAAGTGCACAAATTGCCTTTCTGCACCACAGGCAGCTGCTGAGGGATATGGGTGGGGTGGTATGAGCAACTCAGGACTGTCTCTCCATTCTTCCTCATTGCCTCTTTTGGTAATACAAAGTTAAAACCATGTACTGTGATTGCTCACCTGATGTTTGGTTCTTATGACAGTGTTTTTCTGTGTGCAGATGGTTGTTTAAATTTGGTATTGCAGGGGGTGTGGGAGTGTGATTCGTGTAGGCTTCTATTCTGCAATCTTACTCTGCCCTCTGAACTTTAATTTATACCGTACAAGAAATCAGAGTGAAAGGTAAACAACAAGGTTACAATGTAACTCTATTATAAATTTTGAATTTTTTTTGGTGACAAATACCAGTATATTTTTGTCTTTGGAGCTAGAAATTATTTAATTTAGCAAGCTCTAAAGCTTATACATTTTAACTTCTCAAGTAAGAAGTCTGGCACTTTATGGCTATAAATTTTACTATCAAAATATCCAGGGTAGTGAATTCATTTTAATAATTATAATTCTTCTAAACATCAATTGAAGAATTATTTGTGGACACTAGACTCAAGACTATACTAAATCCAAACAGTATGCCTGGGACCTCAGTTTTGAGTTTTTCATCTCAGTTATCTGTCCTTCAACTTACTACTTCCTCTTACACTTTCATTTACTAAACACATTTTCAGATTTTTAAATTGGACCTTCTCCTCCAAGGCCCTATTGGACAACTTTGTAAATATGCATTTACAGCCTTTAAACACCAACATTTTAAACTGAGACTAATTCCTGCAACCACATTCCTTGTTAAAAGTTCATCACTTGGCCAGGCATGGTGGCTCACGCCTGTAATCCCAGCACTTTGGGAGGCCGAGGTGGGCAGATCATTTGAGGTCAGGAGTTTGGGACCCACCTGGCCAAAATGGTGAAACCTCATCTCTACTAAAAATATAAAAAAATTAGCCAGGTGTGGTGACAGGCCCTTGTGGTCCCAGCTACTTTGGAGGCTGAGACAGGAGAATCGCTTGAACCCAGAAGGTTGCAGTGAGCCAAGTGAGCCAAGAGCTCTATCACTCCAGCCTGGGTGATAGAGCCAGACTGCGTCTCCAAAAAAAAAAAAAAAGTTCAGCACTAGCAATATCTTTCTGTCATTTTCTTCTGCTCAAGGAACAAAAGAAGTCAAACAGATAATGGGTTCTGCCTGAGCCATTTGTGAAGTCTAAGAACAGATACATATACTCCCTGTTATTCTCTCAGGGCATTATTTTATCCTTTTTTTTAAACCTTGAAAAATAAGTGTTACTTAGCTTTATAAATATTTTGAAGTAAAGTTTCTGAATTTCTGTGAAGAACTCTTCTAACTTTTTCAAACACAGTCGTTACTCAATAGTCCCTGTAACATGAGATTTATTCCACAGTTAAAAAGTGACTTCCCCCTTTGTTACATGTGAGAGTGGCTCTTTGTTTTCTCAGGATCCCAAACTGCTCATTCAAAACTCTCTGTCTGTTTTCCAACACTATTTATGTCAGATTGTAGGGAAACACCCACGGGAACTTTCTTTATATTTTTTTGCTGCTGTTTTTTAAAGAATGAAGGTACAGCAGTGTGAATTAATCATGGTTTCTCAGTTGCTGGGCATTGTACTGCTCCAGGGTTGTCAGTAGATATAGTCAGATTCCTGCGTTTCTGATAGAAGTCTGGCATTCACTAGTTCTCTTTGCTACTACATCACCTAGCAGTTGCTCCGTGTTCAACTGGGCCTGAACCTTCTTCAGGCCTCTTCCAAAAAGAAAAGTTACCTGTGAAGTGTCTTTCTGATGTCTTAATTTATTTCCTCTCCTGGTAAAATTGGCTGTCATGTTATTTTTTCTGTTTAGCTGGTTAGGTCTCTTGAGACTTACAACTGGTTTCCTACACACTTCATTTTGTTTCAGAAGGCTTGCCTTTCTTTTTAACACTGGAAAATAGTGTTTTGTATTCTTGTCACTTAGACATGGACAATTCATAGGACTAATTCCTTTTCCAATTCCAGATGATTTCCTAACTGCAAGGCCAATGATTATCCATGAGGATGTCTCTTTCTAGGCATTACTCTTCCTCTACAGCTTAGACTGGTTTTACCAAAACCAGAATTCTGTTGGAGTACCCATTGTATTCTCATCCTAAATTGCTGGAGTCTTCTGTTTAGTTTTGGAAAAGTCTGCTTTTTTCCTTCCTTTCAATTCGGTTTGATGACACCATCCAAAGACATATCAATTTTGTCAAGGTTTTTGTTGCTGTGGGCTTTTAGCAGCTGTGACAAGGTCACCATGGCTTCTGCCAATTGGGTACCAAACTGGTTTACAGCTTGAAACGTGGTGCTAGAACAGTCAGTGGGGAAGGCCAGAGTTGGAGACCTGCCACCTCTCATGCATGCACACAAGCAGACTACCGGGCAGCATCCTTGTCCTCCCACCCGTGGTTGCCAGCATAGACCAATTTATCCCATTCATTTAAATTACTTGATAGTGTTCTCTGGAATACTCTTGAATATACCATAATTTAGCTAGTAAAACATATTGATGGATTACTGATAGTTCAGTTTCTTACTGTTACAAGCAGTGATACACTAAAAATCCTGTTACACATATGTCTTTGGAGTATGTGTTTCTGGAGGATACATTTGATCAAATGATATATTAACTTAGCATCTTAATAAATTCAAAAAGATTGTTCTTAAATATCAACCTTCTTGCCTGTTTCCTTATGCTTTTAGGAAAACTTAAGTACTATCAATTTTTATACTGTCTGTCAATGTAATTGGTAGATATGTTTCATTGTTTTAATTTGCATTTAAAAGATTAATGAAATGGGTTTTCTGTAACATTTTTATTTTAGTCATGTTTTACATATTGTGACCTGTACTGTCTTGATATCCTTAGCTTAATTTTCTGTTGGATTTTTCTTTATTCTGTTGATTAGTAAGATTGTGGTATATTAGTGAAAATAGCCATTTGTCAAATGTTAGAAATTTTTTTGCTTTTAAAAAATATACATACTCTTATACTGTCATAGATGTTTTTAATTTATAGGTAGTCAGATTTTTAAATCTTTTTAATGGTATCTTTGATTTTGTTCTTATGCTTAGGAATTCCTTTCTCAGCAAGAGTATTACGAATTTGAAAGATTTTCTGTCATCAGTATTATTTTCTCATTTTTATTATAATCAAGATTTATGATATCCAGGAATGTTTATTTCCATTTCCCTTTTTTGTTTTCATTGTGTTCCTAGATTCTAGTCTCTAATTTGGCATGTACAACATCATCAAATAGCCTGAAACCTTGGCATATTATTATTTACTGTGGATCAGAATAAAGTATTAGATGGGATGATCTTGGATCCTGCTTAATTGAATACCAATTTATAAGTACCTATACTTGGTAATAGTTTATAAGTGGGCCAATTATCAGTCCTTGTTTGCATGACATAGTCTAAGTTTAACCTGTCTTCCAGAATAATTTTTTTTCGAGATGGGGTCTCACTCTGTCACCCAGGCTGGAGTGCAGTGGCACAATCTCAGCTCACTGCAATCGTGGCCTTCTGGGCTCAAGTGATCCTCCCATCTCAGCCTTCCGAGTAGCTGGGACTACAGGAGTATGCCAGCATGCCCAGCTAATTTTTTGTAATTTTGATAGAGACAGGGTTTTACCATGTTGCCCAGGCTGGTCTCCAACACCTGAGCTCAAGCCCTCCTTGTCCTCCCAAAGTGCTGGGATTACAGGCCTGAGCCACCACACTTGACCAGGAATAATTTTTAATAGTGTCCTTTCACTGTAAAAAGTGCCTCAGTTTAAATAAAAAATTATAAATGTTATAAAAGATAGTTGTTTACATGGGATAGTTCCTCAGGGTATTGTAACGCTAAAGCTTTAGTTGTTTCCATTTATGTCATTCAGTTGTTTCTGTTTATATTACTTCTATAGTAGTAATATTTCATTTGCTTTAACTTTTAGAATATCTGTTATTTTCATGATGAACTTATTACAAGCTTCATACAGTTGCTTATGTGAGGTATTTCTAGAACAGTTATGCTAGTGTGTACTCTCTTTGCCTTCATTTTAATTACAGGAATGATGTTCACTTTTTGCATTAAATGTCCCTTATAATTCTTATTTACCTAGTATTGCTTTAAAGATGATGAAACATTTGTCTCTGTATGTGGACATATTTTGGTTATATTTTATTAAATATGTCATCAAATCTTTTTTGTATGGCTATGACCTAATGTTTTAACCTGGCCAAATAAACCATTACTTATTACATTAATGTTTTCTGATGTTGCATATACTCGGATCATTGGATTTTGTGGTATGCTAATTAATACTGGATCATTGGATTTTGTGGTTTGCTAAGTAATACTGTTCTTAACACAGATCCCTGTGGGAGCCACTCAATGCCAATCCCCATTGTACTGTCACAGTGTTGATAAAAGTTTGGTACTTGTTATCTGCCAGATAGGTTTTCAGCTATCTTATTTTATTCCGATAGTATTTCTCCAGCCTTTTCTTATGTAGTACTGTGTCAAAGAATATTTTATAATAGGTAAATTGTATCTGTTGTTCTTTCTTTCTTTTCTCTACTACCTCTGCTACTGCTTAAAAGGTTTATAGAGTTTAGTATTGGTCATTTTCACCACTGATTATAAACTGTAAATCAACCCATATTCTTTTACATTTTGAGGTGTTTTGTAAAATTGCCATATAAAAAGGCCAGTTTCAATTTTCCTCTAGTTAAAAATATCTTTTTTTTTTTTTGTTACGAATACATCTTAAGAAACCTAACTATTTTTTTTTTTTAATAACATTTCTGGTTGTTTGTATGTTCATGTCATAATATATATGTTTCTCAGTGTAATGTTTAGGTATATATGTTTTACCCTTAATTTTTATGTTTGTTGGTCCCATTAATAAAATTTGAGAATATCTGTCGCGTAGAACACCGTATAGAAATTACCAGTTTGTGCCACCACTAGCTTTTAAACATTACTCTTTGGATATAGCTATTTATTTGTAGGTATTTTCAATTTCATGTTATGTAAACTGTATATGACATTTTCATAAAAGTTTGTTCTTTTAAAATATCTAGGCACTGGAGATTAATAAAGTTCTTACCATTATTTTTGCAATGCGTGTAATAATGTAAAAAGAAGATTGTTTTGTTAGACAGAGTCATTTTTCTTGTTTTATGATATTTAAAGTATCTACTGTAATATATAAAGTAATGTTTGTTGGTGTTTGCGTTTCTTCTGCAGACAGTGATAATGAACTCTCAAGTGGAACAGGTGATGTGTCTAAGGATTGTCCTGAGAAGATCTTATATTCTTGGGGAGAATTGCTAGGAAAATGGTAAAATTTTATTTTTCATACTGAAAATGTTACATTTACATAGTTGATGTTAATTTGTTGTATTAAAATCTGTGTGTTAAAATAGGTTTTAAAGGATTAATATTAAAATCTATCTTAATATCTTAATGTTGTTTAAAAACTTAAAAATCAAAATATATTTTATAGATACTCTTTATATTTGGCTAGGTCTTCCCCCCAAGCACGGTTCTATTTAACTTGCTTTTAGAAGATGTCTTTGTCTTATTATTTCACTCAGACCTTATTATTTGTCTTATTATTTCACATCATTTAGCAGAGTCAATTTTATGCTATATTGCCAAGGCATTTAAATGTCTACTGTTAAAGGGTTACATTTTTTTTAAAACCAAGTCTATTACCACTAAAATAGGCTGTATAGTTTAGAATTTCTCATTTTACCACTGACACAGCTTGTTTCATTCTTTCTGACTAAAACTATTACTTTACATTTTGATGTATTTTATGTGGAATTACAAAAAAGTACTCTGTTTATATTTATTATATTAAGTACTCTTTATATTTATTTTAAATACATTTTTTAAAAGGACTATCATATGTCGGTGTAATGAAAAAATCCTGCCAACAAAATACTTCCCCATACGAATATAGACATAGAAATTCAATTTATTGTTGAATAAGCATATCAGATTACATGCATGCAGGTAGTCCAGGGGAGACTACAAAGTCTGGGCAGTCACATCTCTCTCAAGACTTAAAGGGTTTTTTCTTTGTTGTTTTTTTTTTTGTTCCAATAGCTTTTAGGTTTTATTTTCACATGGGGCACCAGTAAGGTGTTAGAGCCAGTCAAAATAAGGAGTTGATTTAGAGATTTATTTTCTTTACCTGGCAATTCATTTGCACTACCAAGAATGGGAATCCTTTGCATAGCTATGGACAGTAAACTTTGCATTGCCATTATGTTATATATGTTGAGAGTTGTAAACTAGCCTAGTGAAAGACAAAGGCACACACTTCTGTGTTGTCACACAATTCCCAGGTGTTCCAGCCATTCCACTGAAATGATGTTCAGTAATCTTTTTGTCCATTTCAAAAATCTTATACAATTTTACCCCACACTATATCCAGGATCTAATTTACTCATTTGCAAGCATTGTCCACCTAAATCTAAATTTATCTCATATGTTTTTATCTGTTTTATTTAGGGTTACTCTCTTACTTTACTTTAAGATGAACAGTTCTCTTTTTAGATGGTCCTGAGTTAGGACAATTTCAATGGGGGATGGAGAGCGGCAGGAAGTGAGATGGGAGAGTGTGTTCTAGTTAGAGGCAGGTGACTTTCTCAGTCTCAGTCCAGGCTGAGGAACAGGAAGCATGCTAAACTTTTAAAACAGAAGCATTTTAATGCAGATAATTGGCTTACAATGTGTTAGAAGTTTGAGAGAGCAGAAAGGAGACATTATGACTGGAGTGACCCAAGTAGTAGGAAATAGCTATGGCCTATAGGACTGGAGAAATAAAATGAAAGAAATATTGTTACCAGAATCTAGGAACTCAGAGGAGGTCTGAGGAGCTGACGCAGGAATCTCTGAGGAGGGCTGCATCCTGGTTGCTTAGAATTATGAGGATGCTCATAGCAGCTAGTGTTTAGAAGGAACTGTCAGGGCAGGGGACAACTGTTTAGTTCCACACTTCTGAAGAGATATCCAGATCTTGGGTATCGGAGCAGGTGGGGAGAACCACATCATTGGTGCTGGTACTTGTTGCCCTGGCTAGAATTAGTATTTTTCAGGAGTTATGGTATAGCTGGTGCTGGCAATGGAATTCCTTCTTCCATTCTTCTACCTTCCACCTGTATATGTCTATTACTCATGGGCAGAATCTAACCTGGAAGCCAGTGGGTAAAGGAGTTTGGGATATGTAGTCTGCAGATTCTCGGCCCTTATATCTTTGAGCAGAATATGGAAGGGTGGACTTGTAGTTGATAGGCAGTGGGTAAATGACTACAAAAGGGCAAAAGCTGGGTCTAATTCTCATTTACCCATTTATCTGGGCCAATTGAATTAGGCATTCTTAATATCCAATGTTTTTAGATAGAGATTTATTTATTAGGAACACTGATAAGGAAAAAAAATGAAAAACAGCACCAACAACTTTTCCTAATCTTCTTCATCTTTGGTCTGAAAGTGTACATTTATGGTCCAACCATATGGATGTGATTGACAGCAGTGGATAGAATGGTAGCATATGCATTGATACCACGGCTTGGCTTCTACTATTACATGGTTTTTCCTTTCTCACTTCAAGTTATTTGCTGGGGGAAGGCTTAGGAATTTACATGGACCTCCATGCACCATAGAAATAAGCAACGTGTCTCCTGCGGCAGCTCTACTCTCTGGCCAGAATTTATTTTTCCCTGATTCTCTGGTCAAGAACAGAGGCATAGTATTCCATTGTGGTCACTTCATAAAACAAGGGCTCCCTTCTTACTGGATCTCTCATTACTGATAATTGTGTGTTTACTTTTTACCGGCCCAACACATTCATTCTTTCTAGTATAGCAAAATACATGACACCTAAAACTAATACCTTATACTCCAGTTGAAATTAATCAGCAAAAGAGCTCTTAGAGATCTATATATAGGTATTGTAGAAACTAATTTTCTTTGGATAAGATGTTTCTTCTTGTCCATAATTTACTCCCAAAGGCAAAATAATTTCAACTTGATAAGATCTATGGAAGGGGAATATAGTTTAATGGGAAAAATACATTATGCTAAAACTCAGAACTGAATTAGAGTTCCAGTTGTAGTGCTAACTTGATAGGTAGCTTGCACAAGTTATTTAACATTTTTGGGTTCCATTTTTCCAGTGAAGCTTTTATAAACTTGCTCATGTATGCGTGCTTTGTCTTTCAGAAATGGAATAATGTTTGCAAAGTTTTTTTGTGTGTTTTGTTTTTCTTTTTCCTAGCCCTTAGATTGAGAAAATACCTTAATTTTTATTGTCTTTTTATGGTTTGGGATTATATCACCATTCATGAGGAATTTACAATAACACTCTGGGCTCTTTCATTTAAGAGAATATGTACAAACATCTCACTTTCTTGGTTCTTAGATGAAATTTAGTTAAAAGTCCACATGCTTATTGGGAGAAATGGCAAGGTGAGAATGGTTGGGAAGGGAAGTAGAGACAGACATTGGCTTTTTATCAATCAAGTTTCTTTTGATTTTCAATTATTTATTCATAATATTTTCTACATGGTAGTTAATATTCTAAAACGATAAACAAAATTTAATATAGAAAAAATTATGCTTTTCTTTTTTGCCTTTGCATGCTCTTATTTCAAAATAGATTTAAAATTCATGGCATATTATACTAGAAAACAAGTCTGTCAATGATCTAAGCTTCTATCTTTAGATACTAGGAAAAAAGAGAAAAACCCAAAGAGAGCAGAAGTGAGGAAATAAGAATAGAAATAAATGGAATTGAGAAGAACACTACAGAAAATCAGTCAAACTGAAGCTAATTTTTATCAAGATTAATATATTTGATGATGATAAACATCTAACTAGACTGATCAAGAAAAACGAGAAAGAAAACACAGATACAAGAATCAAAGAGGCTACATCATTACAGATCATCACAGACATTACAAGGATATAAAAGAATATTATAAACAACTCACTGCCTATAAATTTAGAAGCTTAGGTGAAATCGACAAACACTTGAAAGTCATAAATTGCCAAAGCTTACTTGAAATAAATAACCTGAATAGTCCTATATTAGTTGACAAAATTGAATTTATAGTTAAAAAGTTTTCAGTAGAGAAAATTTGAGGCCAAACTGACAAATTCTACCAAATATTTAAGAAAAAAATAATAAGACTGGGCGCAGTGGCTCATGCCTGTAATCCCAGCACTTTGGGAGGCCGACGCAAGCCGATCACTTGAGGTCATGAGTTTGAGACCAGCCTAGCCAACGTAGTGAAACCCTGTCTCTACTAAAAATACCAAAAAAATTAGTCAGGTGTGGTGGTGTGCACCTGTAATCTCAGCTACTTGGGAGGCTGAGGCACAAGAATTGCCTGAGCCTAGGAGGTGGAGGTTGCAGTGAGCTAAGATTGCACCACTGCACTCCAGCCACTGACAGAGCAAGACTCTGTCAGAAAGTAAAGTAGAGTAGAGTAGAGTAGAGTAGAGTAAAGAGTAGAGGAAAGGAAAGGAAAGGAAGAAGGAAGGAGAGAGAGAGAGACAGACTGGCAGGAAGAAAGAAAGAAGGAAAGAAAGAAAGGAAGGAAGGAAAAGAAAGAAAGAAAGAGAAGGAAGGAAAGAGAGAGAAAGAAAGAGAAAGGGAAGGAAAGAAAGGAAAAAAGAAAGAGAAAGAAAGAAAAGAAAGAAAGATAAGGAAGGAAGGAAAGAAAGAAAGAGAAGGAAAGAAGGAAGGAAGAAAAAAGTATATAAATTTTACATAAACTTCCCAGAAAACAAAAGAGAAGGCAATACTTTCCAGCTAATTTATGTCATTTGCTTACCATGCTCTTAAAACCAGATGAAAATATTACAAAAATGAAAATTGCAGACCAGTGCCCCTCATGAATATAGACTAAAAAGGCCTCAACAAGTCCTAGCATATCAAATCCAATAATATGTAAACTTAAAAAAGGATAATGTTGCATGACTATGTGGGACATATTTTGGGAATCAAGACTGCTTTGACATTTGGAAACAAATCAGTGTTATTCACTTATATCAATAGGCTAAAGAAGAAAAACCATATAATCATTTCAATAGATGCAGAAAAAGCATTTGACCCAATTCAGCATTCATTCATGATTTTAAAAAACCAAAAAACAAAAAAATGTCTCAGCAAGCTAGGAATACAAGAGAGCTTTCTTAACCTGATAAAAGATACCTATGAAAAACCTGCAGCTAACATCTAACTTAAGAATGTCACATCCCAAGACTGGGAATAAGGTAGGGATATCTACTCTCATGAGTCTTACTCAACATAGTACTAGAAGTCTTAGCAAGTGTAATAGGCAAGAAAAAGAAATAAAAGGCAAACAAGATTGGAAAGGGAAATAAAAGGCAAACAAGATTGGAAAGGAAAATATAACACTGTCTCTTTGCAGAGATGTGATTGTCAGTGTGGAAAACTCCAAGGAATCTACAAAACAAACAAAAACTCCTAGATCTAATAAATGAGTTTTACAGTGTTAAAAGATACAAGATCAATATGTGCACATCAGTTTCATTTCTATATACTGGCAATGAAAAATTGAAAATAGAAATGTTGAAACAAAAAAGCACCATAAAAGAAAACCATGAAATAGACAGAAATCTAACAAATTGTGAGCTAGATATATACTTTGACATACTAGAAAACGATAATCAAAGACATCAAAGAAGACAGAAATAAATGAAGATATATACTATGTTCATGGAATGAAAGTGTCGATATTGTTAAGCTTTCAATTATTCCCAAACTAATCTTAAAATTAGTGCAATTTCAATAAAATTCTCAGCAGATTTTTTGGTAGCAACCAACAAGCTGATTTTAAAATTTATATAGAAAGGCAGAGTAACTAGAATAGCCAAAACAATGTTGAAAGTGAAGAGCACAATGAAAAGACATACTACCTGATTTCTAGGTTTACTATAGAACTACAGTAATCAAAAGAGTATTGATACAAGGATAGACATTGAGATTAGTGGCATAGAAAAGAGAGTTCAGAAATAGAGCCACACAATCTAAAGAGACATTTTCTAAAGAAGACATACAAATGGCCAAGTAGCACATAAAAAGATGCTCAATATCATTAACCATCAGGGAAATGCCAATCAGAGCTACAGTGAGATACCACTTCATACTCACTACGATGTCAATAATCACAAAGACAGATAATAACAAGTGTTGGCAAGGATGTGGAGATGTTGAAAACATCACATAGCAACTGCAACTTTCATATGTTGCTGGTGGAAATGCAAAATGGTGCAGCCATTTTGGAAAATAGCATGGTATTTTCTTATAAAGTTGAAGATTCTTCTTATACCACCCAGCAATTCGAATCCCACTGCTGTGTATTTACCAAGGTGAAATTAAAACCTATATGGGAATGTTTATGATTGCCTTGTTCATAATTACCCCAAACTGCAAACAACCCAAATGTCCTTCAGAAGTAAATGTATCAACCAACTGTGATATATTCATTCTATGGAATACTGCTGAGCAATTAAAAGAATGAACTGATGTACATCACAACTGATGGATCTCAAGTGTATCATGTTAAGTGACATATGCCAAAGTCAAGTGACTTAATACTATGTTATTCCATTTGTATGATATTCTGGAAAAGCCAAAACTGTCGTCATAGGAAGCATGTCAATAGTTGTTAAGGACTGGTGGTATTGCCTACAAGAGGGTCCAGGGAATTTGGGTATGGGGGGAATGAGGGAACTATCCTATATCTTGGTTACAGTGGTGGTCACACACCTATATGGATTTGTCAAAACTCACAGAATTGTATACTAAAAACGTGAATTTTACTCTGTATAAATTGTGCCTTAAATAAACAGCAAAAAAGAAAGAAAGCCCAGAGTCTTAACTGCTAGTAGGTGCTGAAGCAAGAATAGTATCACTAAATCTAAAAAAGAAAAAAGAGGAAAAAAAGGAAATTTATGTCTTATACATAGATGGCTATTTGAAGTGTGTTCTTTTCTCCTGTCACAACAGTTCCTTCATTATACCTTGCATACTCATTTTTCTCTCTTTATTTTGTAGTATTTATTATAGGTAACTCTGTCTTAACTAACTTTTCTCTTCTTATCCTGCAAAGTTATGTCAAATGCACATGACCTCCTTAAAGTCACCGTTGTTTTAGAGACATCTCCTACAGTTCCTAGAGTATAGTAGGTGCTCAATTCTTATTTATTGACCGATTTTTTGAATGAAATATCTCTCACCATTACAGATTTCGGTCCAATTTTATGAACATTTTATATATCTATATTTGGATCTATATTTGGTAATTATTTTTATCTTATATAGTGTTTTAAGAAATCTAAGTTGTAATATTCTCCATTAGATTATGCACAGATTCATTTATCTTATATCTGGCTGCATCTTGAACCCTGGGAATGTTACTTGAATAATTTGTGTCTTGATCATGTCGTGGTGAGATATTTTGATTTAAACATTTTAAAAAGATCATTCTGACTGCCCAGTGAAAATGGATTAAAAGGGAACAAAGATGGAAGCAAGCAGAACAGGTAGAATGCTATTGTAAATAATCCAGGGGAGAGATAATTATGTCTTGCACCATGCTGGTAGCAGAGGGTGACATGCAATCAGATTCTGGATGTATTTTAAGAGACTACTGATAGTATTTGCTTGTGTTTTCTGTGTGGCCTGAGAAAAATAAATAACTGGCCACTGATGTCAGAGTTTTTGGCTTGAGCTACTAGAAGACTTGTTGTTTACTCAAATATAGAAGAAGAGAGATTTGGAGGATAAAATCAAGATTTTGGAGATGTTGAGATGCATTTAAGACATCCAAGTGACTATGTCCATTAGTGATTTTCATATAACATTGAGTTCAAGGAAAAGATAGGGAAGGAAATATGAGTTTGGGAGTCATCAGTATATAGATGGTTTTTAAAGCTGTTAGAATGAAATGGGTGAGATTACTTAGGGAGTGAGTTTAGATGATGACATCATCCAAAGACTGCACCCTCGACCACTCCAGTGTTTGGGAGTTGGAAATATGAGAAGGATCATGCAAAGGAGCCCAAGAAAGCACAACCAGTGAGGTAGGAGGACAATAAAGATAAAAATCAAGTAAACTAAGTCTATCAGGAAGGAGACAGTAATCAAATGCTGATAGGTGAAGTCCAGTGAAGCCTAGAATTCCACTGGGTTCAACAATTTAGGTGTCACTGGTGATCCTAACAACAGTTTCAATGGAGAGGCAGGAATGAAAGCCCAGCTGGATTGGAAATCAGCAGATATAGATAGCTCTTAAAAATAGTTTTGCTATAAAGGAGTGATAGGAAATGAGGACACATTAGTAAGTGGATGTGGGTTGAGAGTTTTTTATTAAATGGGCAATATAGCATGTTTGTATGTTGTTATAAAGGATGTAACAGAGAAAACTTGATAGTGTCAGAGAAAGAGGACATAATTATAGGATAAGTTGATGAATAGGCAAGAAAAGATGTATATGTTGACTAGTGGAGGGGTTGAATTTGGAAGCAGAGGTAGCTCATTGTAACAGAAGGAAAGGTCAGGCGTGGCTACAAAGGTAATAACTGACAATTCAGTGTACTTACTATGTGCCAGGTTCTATTCTAAGCACTCTCCATGTTAATTGTTGCAGCGGCTCTCTGAGGTAGGTATTATCATATCTTCATTTTAGAGATAAGAAAACTGAGGCATAGCTATGTTAGGTAGCTAGTGTAAAAATACAGAAAACATAATGGCAGCAAGTAAGTAACTTGCTCAAGATCTCACAGCCAGTAAGTAATTTGCCCATGATCTTGTCAAGTAAATGACAGAGCCAGTTTTTGAATCTAAACCACTCTTGTTTTAGAATCAGAAGGGTGTGTGTGTGTGTGTGTGTGTGTTTTCTGTTTTTTTTTTTTTTTTTTTTTCCTTTGAGATGGAGTTTCACTCATGTTGCCCAGGCTGGAGTGCAATGGTGACCTCGGCTCACTGCAACCTCCACCTCCTAGGTTTAAGTGATTCTCCTGCCTCAGCCTCCCAAGTAGCTGGGATTTACAGGCATGTGCTACCACACCCTGCTAATTTTTGTATTTTTAGTAGAGATGGGGTTTTGCCATGTTGGCCAGGATGGTCTCGAACTCCTGACCTCAGGTGATCCACCCACTTTGGCCTCCCAAAGTGCTGGGATTACAGGTGTGAGCCACCGTGCCTGGCCATTAGAGCCGGAACGTTTTTAACCAGGTGGCCAGGCTGCCATTTCTATAAATATAGGTACCTTGCTAGAATAGTTTTTTTTTTTTTTTTTTTTTTTAGACAGTCTCACCCTGTCACCCAGGCTGGACCGCAATGGCGCGATCTAGGCTCACTGCAACCTCTGCCTCCCAGGTTCAAGCGATTCTCCTGCCTCAGCCTCTTGAATAGCTGGGATTACAGGTGTGGGCTACCACACCTGGCTAATTTTTTGTGTCTTTAGTAGAGATGGGGTATCACCATGTTGGCCAGGCTGGTCTTGAACTGCTGACCTCGTGATCTGCCTGCCTGGGGCTCCGAAGTCCTGGGATTACAGGTGTGAGCCACTGCGCCTGGCCTAGATTAGTTTTTATAAGAGCGTGTAGAAGTTCTAGTGAGTGAATGGATAAACTAGGAAAATTGATACCCTTGCCCAGGTAGTACTTGAAGCTTCTGGTCATGATTTTAAAGAGAGATTATGAGAATGGCACTATGGTGGGTAAGAAAACAAAATCTTTTGATGACTAAATAAATAGCCAAATAGAGATCTCCACTCAGTTTCTAAAATGCAAGATTTATTACTCGCTTCAATGAAAATTTATGAGGCATCATCTTAGGCTCTTAGAGATACATAGAAAACAACTTAGTTTCTACCTTTGAGGTTTATAATCAATGTGGGTGGGAATGCATACTCATAAGAGATTATTTAACAAAGTAACTGAAACACTGAGACTGTTTTCACATTTCTTGACCACTTTTTTTCCTGTAAAACAAGTCATTCATTCATTCATTCATTCATTCATTCAACTTTTAAATCTTAATCATCTATTCTTTCTTAGGGACTTTAACAGACACTGCTGATTTAAAGATGAGTAAACATAGTTTCTACCCTCAAGGTTTACCATGTTATAGAGGCATGTAGACCTTTAAACAGAAAATTGTCATATAATCAATAAATCCTTCTGAAAGCATTGTAGACCCAATGGACATTTTTGAATGTATACAGAAATAAAATAATACGATGAAGCCTCTTGCGCCCACTGCCCAACTTCAATAAAGACAATATCTAACAAATTTCTTTAAGCTGCGATCCCATTGGGTTTTTTTTTTTTTTGGTGGGGGAGGGGAAGGTAATATTGGAGTAGGAAGAACATTGATTAACAGGAAACAAATTGGGAGGTAATTGCATGGGTTGATGATATTTTTACCAAACTCACAGACCCTGTGTACAGAGAGGAGGCTCCAAATGGGAAAAGACTTTTGAGGTAGAATTGACAGAGTTTCTCAGCCGAAATTCAGTGTACATTTTTTTCAGAAATAAAATATTTCTAATAATATTTTTATTAATGGACTTGAGGAAATTATTTAAAGGTCTGAGGGAAATGTTTTAAAAAACTAAGATAATTGATTCTTAGACCTTTAGAAAACTTGTTGCATCTTTTACAATTCAAATTTTTTTTTATTTGGGCCATTATAATTATGTCATGATATGGAAAGGGTAACATTTGCTTAAACTATAGAAGTTTAAACTACTATGTCTTTTGTACAAGGATTGTCAAATATTTTTAATTGTGCTCAGAATTTCTTTCTGAAACATTCGATTTAGAGATTTCCTAAGTCTCAGGAAAAATAGGTAGGCATTTACATACAGACTTTTTTTGTGATTTATGTAGGTAAAGCACCTGTCATGTGGAGTCCTACACTTTGTGCTTTGTGGAAATATTTTTTAAAGTGAGGAGACAATATATATACTCAGTGAAATTTTAAATGTGTTTGAAAATATTTTGAACTTACCCTTAAATAGCTAGATCATTCTATTAAACAAGCAAAACATGAATAAAGTCAGAATTCTTATAATTAAATACACTATCAGAAAGATGTAAAGGAAAAATATTTCAATACTAATTTGAAATCATTAGAAAAAATAAAAATAATATAGAAAAGAAAACTAAGAACAGACTGTATAAAAAGTTCAGTACTGGAGGTCTTTAAAGCAGATTGGAGTTAAAGGTGTATTGAAGAAATAGCTACATGAAAATAGCACATGAGCTAAAGAAAGAAAGGTTGAGAGAGAGAGAGAGAAAGAAAAATCATTTATGATGGGAGACCTTGTAAAACCAAAACTAAAAGTGGTAGCAATATTTTTTTTATATGTTGAATATATTCAGAATGCTAATGATGATTTAACTATTATTTAAATTATTTAAGGGATTAGAAATAATAATATCTGGATAACTGCTTCAGGTTTTGAAATGCATGGAAAACTTGAAAAAGTTTAAAGACAACAAAAAAGGTAATGCTCACTGTGAATACTTAGCCATAAGTTAACTTTTTTCAGGAAGAATATACAAGAAGATTTTCTAACCAGAAAGACTAAGTGAACATTGGAGGAAAAAAATTGGGTATTGGATTATTACATCAAGTAAAATCACCTTCAAATCTGTCATTCTCTTTTATTGAATAAGATAAAATTGATACTTATTTAATAGGCATTTTAACTGTATTTTTCATGGCTATTAATTACTTATCATCAGAGTGGGAAAATGTATTCAGAATTTGTATGCTTTTCATCTTCATAATGACCTTTAATCTATCCTTTTTCTTGAAACATTTCTTTTTTTTTTTTTTTTTTTTTTTTTTTTTTTTTTTTTTTTTTTTTGAGACGGAGTCTCGCTCTGTCGCCCGGGCTGGAGTGCAGTGGCGGCCGGTTCTCGGCTCGCTGCAAGCTTCGCCTCCCGAGTTTACGCCATTCTCCTGCTTCAGCCTCCGAGTAGCTGGGACTACAGGCGCCCGCCACGTCGCCCGGCTAAGTTTTTTTTTTTGTATTTTTTTTAATAGAGACGGGGTTTCACGGTGTTAGCCAGGATGGTCTCGATCTCCTGACCTCGTGATCGGCCCGTCTCGGCCTCCCAAAGTGCTGGGATTACAGGCTTGAGCCACCGCGCCCGGCCTGAAACATTTCTTAATGTAGGTCGTATAACTTCTCCGTATCTAGTTCTTCTCATTATTGTGGGATGGAGAAATCTCCAACCTTTCTTGATGCCACCTCATCTTTTAATTTCGGTTGTAGTTCTTTCCTTTTCTGGAGAGAACTTTTTCAAATGGGTCATGCTGCTGGTGTCATATTCTCATCTAATAGCCACCTACTTCCACCTCCTATCAAAATTTCTCTAATTCCATTGGTGACTTTTCAGTGGTCATATTCAATGACTTTTATCCCCCTCATCTCTTGCTTTTTCTGCTGTTTTTGTTAGAAATAACTCTTTCCCTTTGAAATTTTATCCCCCAGTAGACACCTTTAAAAGTAGAGTTCTTACATGCCTAAGTAGTTTCAAGAAAATCCTCTTTGAAAGCAAAGGAAATCCACTAGATGAGTCCATGGCTTTTTTTGATCCTATTAAATTCAGTGAGAATGTTTGCTTCTAAAAAAAAATTCTTTTTTGTTTAGCTTTTGTAATTGAGATATTAATTTCATTTCATAATTATATTCATTCACTTACCAAAAATGTATTAAATGCCTTTATATGCAGGGCACTGTTTCTAGGTGCTTAAGATATATAAGTAAAGAAGACAAAGATTCTTGCCCTTGTGGAGTTTCTATTCATGCATTAAAACCTAGCCAATTACTGTATGATTAATAGATATTTGATTTATGTGTGACTTTAAAAATAATTGTATTAGGTATCCATCTTGTTTCTAGGGTAGAGTTCAGCAGGTATCATAACTAGTTGCCTATTTTCAAGTTCCTGATAGCTACAGTTAATGTATTAAAGCAATGGCAATGTGTAGTTACATTTTAATCAGAAATATTGAAAGCAGTGATTATTTTTATAAATTTCTGTTTTATTTATTTGGATCTTCTCTGGTCATAGATATATACTAGCAACATCTGGCTTAATATTTATTAGTGCCTCTCAAGTGATAGGGTGCTACATGCAGTATAATTGCTGTACTGTTACTTGGGATAACCAGTAAAATAAGGCTGTTAAGCAGTGTAATGAGTGACCCAGTTCTTTTTAAATGTTAGTCTCTAAAGATAAATAGTGCTTCGATTGTTAAGAGAGGAGAAAAGACATTTTCATTGTGACTGGCCAAAACAAGTGGCTGAGGGTCAGCTAGAAACTGAATCAATTGAGTTGGATTATATTATGATCAAGTATTCACTGGGGACTGTTGACTATTAATCTTAAGGAGTATGTGTATGTGTGTGTGTATGCATGTGTAGGAAGAGATACTGAAACTTTAAAATATTATAGTTAAATCATATTATTATATATCATTATATAAAATATTACAGTTAAATTGTTATGCAAAACAGTCTGGGCCAACCGAATATTTAATCAAGCTACTTGTTATTTTCATTTTGCCTACAATATTGGAAATATGTTGTAGTAGGTCCAGTGAATGTTAGGATGCTATTGCAGAGGTTTAGGGAGGATAAAGTTGGTTGCAGTTGAGATAGAAGTGCATGAACTTTGTAGAGGTTGAGAAAATAAGATATATTAGACTTGGTGATGGATTAGTAATAGATGATGGGGCAAAAATAACTCCTGGCTTTCCAGTTAGGACGGATTGTGGTAACAGTTTCTGAGGTGGAATACCCTGGAAAATGACCAGATTTAGGGAGAAGAAACTGAGTTCAGACTTGGGCATACTGATTTTGAGGTGCCTTTGAGCTTCTGGAACTTGGGATACATGTTTATAGGTGATAATGCCTACAGACAAGAGAATGAAAGAAAAGGGCAAGAGTAAAGAGAGAGAACTTTAAGCACTTAAGAGGTTAACACAGGAGAAGCAATCAACAGTGGAGTTTGTGAAGGTGGATAAAGAGGTAGTGCTTTGTCACTGAAGCCAAGGGAAACAGATTGGTCAACAGTGAAAGGACTGAAAATATGTCTTGAATCCAGTGGAGCATGGAGAAAAGTCATAGATCATTTAAGTGAAAACTTTTCAAGGAGAGATGCAGAAGCCATGTTGAACTGAATTGAGGAAGGAGTTGGAGGGGAAGAAATAGAGATAGTGCTTCTATACCAATTCTTGAAATTTGTTGCACAGGGTAAGAGTATGATGGAGAATTATGCATGCCATTGAAGAAATGATTTTTTTCAATGTTCTTTATTTTTAAATTTTGAGACAGGGTCTCACTCCGATGCCCTGGCTGGTGCGATCTTAGCTCATTTGGTCTCAACCTCTGAGGCTCAGGTGAATCTGCCACCTCAGCCTCCCAAGTAGCTGGAACTACAGGCACATGCCACCATGTCCAGCTAAGTTTTTTGTGTATTTTTTTGTTTGTTTGTTTGTAGAGATGGGGTTTTGCCATGTTGCCCAGTCTGGAACTGGTCTGGAACTGGTCTGAACTCCTGGGCTCAAACGATCCTGCCTGCTTCAGCCTCCCAAAGTGCTGGGATTATGAATGTGAGCCACTGTGCCCAGCCAAGAAAGGATTCTTTGACATGGAGTTTTAATTAATTACATTTATTGGAGTTTTAATAGCTGTAGAGACACAGTGATGTCTTGCTGATCTCTATATAACATGTAACATATACTATATTTAACTACTTTGGATTTCCCTTACATGATGTTATAAATTATTGGACTCATAATTCAAGTATTTTGCATTTAATTTTAGCGGGAATGAACTTTGCTTTTTGTACATCATTGCTTTTAATTAACCCAATTTTCTATACTAATACCCTTAACCCATATGTTTTTCCTATTCAAAAGTATAATCAGAGCCAAACATTAAATTACAAAAAGATCCTTTTATAACTAATCCTGGCTCTCTTGTGGCATAATATTCTTTGTCAAATAGTTTATTCAGGTGGAAGTCTTCGGAAGAATAATTAATATTCTTCCTCTACTTGACATATTTTGTGAAACATAATTATCTATAGTGTTTTTCCAAATTAACTGAAATTATGTTTTAATTTAAAGCCATGAGAGAAGTTTAAAGAATTGAAATGACTATCTGTGTTTAATGATTATAAAAGAATTTAAAATCATTATAAATATTTCAGATAGCATAGGAAAATAAAAGGGCTACTTTCCCTCTTAATTCTATTACACAGATATTTTGGAGTATGTTCTTCCGTATTATTTTTCTAGGCATGTCTAAAAGCAGGTTTCAAAATAGTGGGTATGTAGGTGTATTTAAACTAACACCTATTTACTAATTTGAAACTTGCTTTTGTCACTTGGCACCATAACTGTTATTTTAAGGTGTTAAATCATATCAGCTCTACCTGTCTCTAGTTTATTTTTGCTTCAAGCCCATCAGTATTATCAGCTTAGTTTCTCTAACCCAACAATACCAAAGCTTAGCTAGAAAAGGCTAAAATAAACCATTAAATCTGATGGTTTACTAACATTATTAATGGGATGAGTTCACTTGAACTTGCTTCAGTTGTGAAAGTTTTAGTTGTTTTCTGAGATAGCCCAATTATGACAGTATGGGGAAAGCAAGGAATGTATTTTCCGTGGAAGGTATGCCAATACTGGGGATTGAGCTAGAGGTGGAACAGTGTGTATAATCTAGTGAAGTAGCTGGGAGGCCACTTTTAGAAAATAGACATGTGGCTTTTATGACTTTTGAGGCTCAAAACTTGAAACCAGAGCCTGGGGTGTTAGATCAAACCAGAGTACATTGTCAGGGTTTGGAGTCCCAGTGGTTGCACCAGAGTCAGCTCTAAGAGATAAAAAGTGAGCAGCAAATAAAAGTAAAGTCTGAGCAAAAAGGCATAGAATATAGTTCCATATAGTTTCAAGCTAGGCACCCGGAAAAAGATGATAAATGAAATTACATTCACAATATTGATATATGCAATTCAGTTTCTTGGTCAGATGTGCATAGTAGCATATTTACTATGTTGTGATCATTGATTTTAGGAGGAGAGATCTTTGCCTTTGTTCTGACGCCGCACAACTTTGGGATCTGGTAAAGCCTGATAAATATATGTTGCTTCCCCAGCAAGTTGGAGTTGTTGTGTAGGTTCTGGTGATTGTAGGAAAGGGCTAGGTCCTTCCTTTAGTGAGCATTTGCTGTTGTAACAAGTCAGGGAGACAAATCAGACATGTAAACAATAATGAACTCTTCTTACTAGAAAACCTATCTTAGGTCGTTTTAACTTGGAAGTTCATTGATATCTAAGTTTATCCTGGAACAAAGAATTCCAAGTTAGGTCATCAAGAGATAGGCCTTCCTGGAGGATCTTGGAGTCAGGATGTGGCCACCACATAAAACTTGACTGTAATATGTATGCCTTATGTCTCCTATACTGTGGAGCCTGCCTTTGGCACTTGGCCCAGCTCAGCTTGGCCTCAGAGAAGTGGGTATAGTCAAGGTGTGATAGGCCTATGATCCATTTTCAACATCATTTCCTGAACCCTATTCCCTGCCACACATCATTGTCCAGCTTGCTGTACATTGATTTCAGGGGATTCAGATGGTTCATTTTATGCCTTGAAATGTTGCCTAGCAATATATAACTAAAACGTTCATTATTATGAGTAAGTCCATAGGATGATTTTTAAAAGTAAATGAGAGGAAGAAAAAGCTTTTCCTGGAGGTAGAATTACCTGGTTCACCAATAAAGAAGATGAGATCAAGAAAAAAAGTTGAAGACATAACTGAACTTAAGCAGTACTATTGTTTAATGCCCCACCATAAACAATTTTCTCTTGAGCCAAGCTTATACTTTTATATAAACTAGGATACTTTTCATAGCAACAGCAGTTCAGGAGTTGTAAAGGGAGTATGAATGGATTATTTTCTTGTCTTCTCAGGCACAATAACCTTGGTGCACGACCAAAAGGGCTATCTACTCTGGTGAAGAGTGGTGTCCCCGAAGCATTGAGGGCAGAGGTATGGCAGTTATTGGCAGGCTGCCATGACAACCAGACAATGCTGGATAGATACCGAATTCTTATCACAAAGGTAGGAAGTTATTTTCATATTATTTTCATTGGATGACCTATTAAATAAATCCTAGTTTTCATAGCTCCCATAAGCCATAAATGCGTTGAACTTCTTCATGAATATGTTGAGGTTGTGAAGTCAGTACTTCTACCTTTTGTTCTGAATACTTGTGGTGGTAAACAATGCACTTAGTCATCTATGAACACTGTACGCCTTGGTTTTCATCTTTTCATTCAAGTGATTTTATAATAGCTGTTTACCAAATTGGAATATATTTATATTTCAAGTGTTTTCTAACTTCTCAACCTTTTAAAATTCTATGAGATTTATATAGTTATAATCATACATAGTTACTCTAGTATAGTTTTATAATAACATTAAAATGAAATAAAAAATTCTTCTGTGCTTATGTCACCTAACATTTAAATGATGTAGATACTTGCCCTTTTTCTGTCAGGGGCCCTTGGTTCCACTGTAAATTCCTTTGCTTATGTCTAAATACCTGGTTTTAGAGCGTAAGTAAAGGTAAGTGTTGGCCTTGATCCTAGACCCACCACCCTAGGTCTCACCACCTAATTACTTAGTCTACCCTAAATACTGGATTTTTAAATAATAGTAAAATTTTATTTTTTAATTTAAAAGAACCTCTCTTCATAAATGAGATTTTTACAATCAAGACTTTGTTCCTCAGACTATATGAACTTTTAGAACTTTTTATCTGCTATAATTTCTTTTTACTTTTCTTTCCTCTTTGCCTCCTTTCCTTCCATAAATATTTTCTGAGTGCCTAGTATAATGATCACTGCTGAATTCAGTTTTTTTTAAAAACTTTAACCTCTTTTTTTTTTTTTTTTAAAAGATTGATAGCCTCTACATTGGAATATGCAGGATGATCCATTGGTGTGTGGAAAAAAATGTCCAAAGTTCGATTTGTATATTTTTAAAAATAATTACACCAAAGGATACTAAGCTGTACTAATATTTGGTGTGCCATAGTACTGAGGGTTTATGAGGTCCTTGGATCCAGTGGCCACTGGTCCCACATGGTTCAGGAGTGACCTTAGGGAAGAATGGAACTTGCACACTTTGGAGGAATCCTTGTGGGGCTCACACTTGTATATTAACTTCCAAAATATTAGTTTTCTTGCATTTTGCATGTGTTAGATTAAATGGATTTACAGGTTATCTAGGTGTAACTTAATCCTCATAAAATGTGTGATTGGCTTAAAAAGATTGCTATCACAGGATGCTGCATGTCAAATTTTTTTTTAATTTAATATGTTCCTTCAGTGAATAATTAATATTATGATAATGAATGACAAAGCAACTACTTTTGGAAACAAACTCAGGTTACAGAGATGGACATTTTGAAACATATGGCAATTTAAACACCTCTGTGATTTTTTTCTTTGAAAAAACATGCATCACTATAAAAACTTTTACATCTTCACACTTAACCTGGAATCAGAAATTTTAAATATGTTTAAAACTTATACAAGTAGTTGCAGAGAATTTGGAACTGATAGTTAAAAGCATATAAACACAACACCTTCTGATTTATTCATATAACTATCTAGAAGCTGGTGTGGTGGCATATGCCTGGAGTCTCAGCTGTTGAGAGGCTGAAGTGGGAGGACCGCCTGAAGCCAGGAACTTGCACCTGTGACTAGCCACTACACTCTGGCTCGGGCAACATAGCAAGACCCTGTCTCTTAAAAAAAAAAAGAAAGCCTAGAGAAAGCAGATATTTCCTAGTCAAATTTCAACAAAATGATTGGTGAGTGGGACTGAAAAAAATGATGTATGTCTACTTGGGTGTGTGGATCTTTGCAAGTCTTTTTTGGATATGATAACAGAACCATGAATCAAAAAACTGATGTGGAAACAAGTTTTCATGGTTGTTTTGTAAACTGCTATAACAAACATATTAAAAATAGTGACCCATATTTTATGATTATTTTTATATAAAATGTTTAGAATAGGCAAACCTATAGAGACAGAAAGTAGACTAATAGTTGCCAGGGGTTGGAGGAAAAGGGAATTGGCAGTCACTGCTAACAGATATATGGGGTTTGTTTTTAGATGATGGAAATATTCTGGAATTAGACGGTGGTGACAGTTGCTCAAGATTATGAATATACTAAAAACCACTGAATTGTACACTTCTAAATGGTGAATTTTATGTTATGTTTAACACAATAGAAAAATTTCACACACAAAAATAATGATCCATATTCAATATTGAATAGTATTTTATAGCATTTTTAATTGTCTTTTTTGCATCGTATCTAAATTTCTGTGCTTTATAATATCTATATTAGTATAGTAGCACTTGTACATGATAAATATATGTATGTTAGATATTTATGCCTAGAAGTTTTTATCGATGGAGTATCTGATTGAAATTTTCAGAGATCATAACTCTGGGCATCAGATTACTTTTTCAAGTAAATAATAAACTAAATTATATACTTTTATTGGCTGCCATGGGGTAAGAGGTAACTGCCATTCCCCTTTTTTTCACTAAGAGGCTTTCATAATTCATACCTTTAAAAATTTCAAGGGAAAAATGTAAAGAATACCATCCCATGATATTATTTATGATTTCTTGATAAACAGTGTATGTTCATATAGTGAGAAAATTTTTATCATTTATACCAAACACCATGGTAGTTTTAATTAGACAACTTGCAAAAAAAACTTTAAGATCAAGAGATAGGGCTCGGCTCAGTGGCTCATGCCTGTAATTCCAACAGTTTGAAAGGTCGAGGTGGGAGGATGGCTTGAGCCCATGATTTCAAGACCAGCCTGGGCTACATAGTGAGACCCTGTCTCTAAAAAAAAAAAAAAAAAAAAAAAAATGCTGGGCGTGGTTGCACAAACCTGTAGTCCCAGCTGTTTGAGAGGCTGAGATGGGAGGATTGCTTGAGCCCAGGAGATTGAGGCTGCAGTGAGCTGTGATTGTACCATCAGACTTCAGTTCAGCTGGGGTGACAGAGTAAGACCTAGTCTCAAACCACAAAAAACAGAATGGCAAAAATCATTTTCATTGAATAAAATATATGGAAGATACTTGGAGGCTGATAAAATACATTTTTTAGATTTCTTCCCTCTGGAGTTCTAGCTGTGATTTATTTTCTGCCAGTGAAGATTGCAGGGAGGCAAAAGCCATATTTTCTCTGGCAGTGTGGTTGGCAGATACCCTGGCTTCACCAATTGTGAGGTTTTTGCATCTGCCTCTGAGCATTTCATTCTCAATCACTTGCCTTCACTCTGGGGTTCCTGTTTCTTGTGGTTTCCTTTCCTGAGTGGCCACAGCAACCTCCTGATTCTCTGGACAATAGCTGTGGTGACACACCTAAAGAGCTGGAAGGGCAAAAGACTGCTACAGCAGGATCTTCAGGCTTTTGCCCTTCAGCTCTTTCAGGAATGAAGGACCTTCATTCCTGCATTACATCATTTTTGAAGTAGTTTACCTGATTAAACCCTGTCTGATAGACTTGGCATATATTTGTCTCCTTGTTTTCACAAGATGGCTTTTCTACATCCAGCATTACATTTAGAAAAGAAGAAAAGAAAAACAAAGTCAATTCAAGGTGGCCAGATTTGAGGCTAAGAGCCCAGTCCTCCAGACTGCCAACTTTGTTCAAGACTTCTGACATCAGCCACAATTTGTGGGTTCTTAGTGCCACCCTAACTTCAGACCAACTAGCTTCAAACTTGTAGATCCTCACAGACTTCCTCAGGTTTGATAATTTGCAAGAATAACCTACAGAACTCAGTAAAGTGCTGTACTTACAATTGTAGTTTAGTGGGGTTTTTTTCTTTCTTTTTTTTTTTTTGCAAAAATATACAAATCTGAACCAGCCAAAGGAAGAGATGTATAGGGCAGAATGTGGGACTAGGAGAATTCCAAATGTGAAGCTTCCATTATTCTCAAGGATATGTTACCCTCCTGGCATCATCCTCAAGGGCTCAGTACCTGCCTAGCATCAATATGTAGCAATACGCATTTGGAGTATTGCCAATCAGGAAGCTCACCTAGTTTTGGTGTCCAGAGTTTTTATTGGAGTTTTATTACATAGGCATGATTGATTGGATCATCACCTACCTGGTAGAACTCAATCTCTAGGCTTCCCTTCTTTCCTCCCCAGAGGAAAAGAAGGTAGGGACACAGCCAAACCATAACATATTGGGGCTGTTGCATGGCTCAAAGCCCCAATGCTCTAATCCCATGGTTGGTCTCTGTGGCTTGGGTAGCCTACATCATAAGTCTTCTTCTTAGTGTAAACTATCTGGGGGCTTACCATGAATCATCTGATTAACATAAACTATCAGATGTGGTTAGAGGGGCCTACCACAAATAACAATCCTGTTATTCAGGAAATTTCAAGGGTTTAAAGGTTACCGTCCACGAGCTGGAAAAAAGGCTAGACCTCTCTTTGGCATTTCTGAACCAAGTCTATCACCCTTTTAAAGAATTTTTCTTAAGCACCAAACAACAGTTCCATCTGTATATTCTTGACCAGAATTCTGTTATATGGCTACTATCTTCATGGAAAACTAGAAATGTTTTTTTAAAAAAAAATAGACACATTGATTCACCCCCGCACCCCCTCCAAATCTAGGCTTTTTGTAAAGAGGAAAGAGAAAATAGGTATTGAGTAGAGAACTACCTTTCTGTTTCCCAACTGCCTCTTAATAGTGGCACTAGTTGAGATCTATTATGGAATAAATTACTCTAAAAATATATGTAAATTTGGTTTATTTTAGATATTTACACTATATATAGTGTAAATATTTACTAATTGCCACTTGAGATTGACTATCAACGTATAATTCAGGTAGTATAATAAATATTTTCACATTCAGTTTATAAATCTATGACAGCTTAAAGTTTTTAATGTTATTTCTATTGTTAATACAGTTATCCAAAACATTTTCATACATAGAAATATGTGACTCTAATCATGTGTTTATTCAAATCATAAACAGGGTCAAATCATAAGACTTCTTTGACATAAAGTACAGTGGTATATTTAATTTTATTGTCTTCCTTGCATTTATAGTAAGATGAATAATGTCATTTTTTCTAAAAATGATTTTTTCCTTTTACTGTCCTTGGGGTAGCAATGAGATAACAAGTGCCTGTAGCCAAGAGTGTATGTAGGTACTTTGGTGGTGAATACATCTGAGCTTACTAGTCACTAAGTGCAAAGGGCATGAACACCCAGAGGATTTTCTGTAAGAAGTGCCTGCATATTTGACACTTGTTGGTCATGGTTCAGCAGCTGTTTGTCCTTCTTTTGGTCCAGTTAATTTTTCCTGTCTTATTAAGGGAATGGCAAGATTTCAAGGTTAGTTAATGAAATGGTTCAGCTTGAACAAACAGTTGCTTTATAAAAACCCTACCAGAGGCCTCAGATTACACAGGGAAGAAGGAATATAAAGTATTTTGTATTTGTCTGTTCTCACACTGCTGTAAGGACCTAGCTGAGACTGGGCAATTTATAAAGGAAAGAGGTTTAATTGACTCACAGTTTCACAGGGCTGGGAGGCCTCAGCAAACTTACAGTCATGGCAGAAAGGGAAGCTAACACATCCTCTTCGTGGTGGCAGGAAAGAGAAGAATGAGCAGGGGAAATGCCAGATGCTTATAAAACCATCAGATCTTGTGAGAACTCACTCACTATCAGGAGAACACCATGGGGTAAACCACCCCTGTGATTCAATTATCTCCACCTGGTCCCTCCTACGACACGTGAGGATTATGGGAAGTACAATTCAAATGAGATCTGGGTAGGGAAACAGCCAAACCATATCATATTTACAGAAAACTTAACGTTTGGCTTCCATGAAAAAGTAGTCTACCATTTAATTCTATAGTAGAAGTGCACATTCTGAAGCATTCTTTCAGGAGTGGCAAACATACAACCAGCAGGCTAGGTAGAGCCTACAAATATGCTTTGTATAGCTATCAAGACATCAAAGAATGGTATACACCTATGGATGAAATTTGTACTTTCTTTTTGCTATGGGCGTATTACTCTATTACTTGCTATCTATCTTTTATACATTTTAATACCTATTTGGGCCTCAAATATATTCAATTTTGTGACTCTATTATTAGACTATGTCAGCAGCCATTGCTTGCTTCAGAGGAGGGGGCTATCACAGTGTACTTGCAATTGATTAATGTCTACTTCCCCAGCAGACTTTAAAATCCAGAGGAGCAAAGACCACAACTGCATTACTCTTTATGAGATATCCTATGCCTGGCATAGGGCCTGCCTGACACATTCTAGATGATAAATAAAATTTTTGTCCCTCCTAAGGGGGGGAGCATAAGGTCATAGTTGACTTATTTGTATAGTTATTTATTCTTTTGTTCTTTTCCATGAACTATAGCCTTATGTTTTGTTAGGTCCTGGATAAAGCTTTTAAATATGAAGCAAAGTCTTTTTTGCAGGAAACCTATTCATCTCGTTGGGGAGAGCTATAAGCAGTGGGTCAATTTAAGGGGTGGTTCCTGGTGAACTAACCTCTTCTGTTTTTGCCAGGAAGGAGGTGGCAGCCCTTAAGAATTAGTACCCTAGAGAATTTTGCAGTGGTAGTGGGTCATGTAGATTGAGTCACCTTGAATCATGGTAGGTCAATGATTGGCCTACCATGGTAGGGTAGACAATAATACTGAGCATAGAATAGGGCCGGGATTACAGTGTGGAATAATTACACTTTATATGGTCTTGTTGGTTTTATAATCTACAGAAAATAAAGTTCTTCATATCATTTTGACTGGTAGGAAATGACTGTAGGGACCAAAGTTTAAAAAAGGGTGAAAAATCTCTGGATGAGATTCAAGTGAAAATGAAGCAGATTAGGAGCTGTAGACCAACTGATAACCTCAATCTGGAACCAAGGACCAAGCAGGACCAGTCAGAAGAGCTGTTATATGTAAATCCATGGAGAATCATGTTGAGTCACTCTCCACTTCAGAAGGAACTTTCAGGCACACCTTGCCTTGGTAACAGTGGTAGCTTCGCTTTAGGAGGAGATTTTGGTGCTTACTATGCAGGAAGACCCTGGGTTTGAATCTCAAATTCTGCTACTTACTGGTTTGTGACCTTGGGCAAGCTCCTTAACTATCTTCAGTCTCAATTCCTTCTTTTGTAAAATAGGCATAATCATATGTATCTTACAGGATTGTTGTGAGAATTTATTAAGATAATTTATATAAAGCACTCAGTTGCATGCCTAATCCATAAGCACTCACCAGTGATAGGGAATGAGGAAAATTATAAAGCAATATATGCCTAAAGGAAGTTTGAAGTAAGCTTTCAGAAATAACGTCATCAGAAAGTGCTATAGGAAATATGGAGATTACTGTGGGCTCTTGAGATCTGTGCAGGTTTCAGGACATTCATCTGAGAAACGGGGAGAGAGAAAACAGGAAGTGTGTAGCGCCCTGTTATCTACTTGTACCACTAATTCATTCATTATTTATCAAACAGTATCTCTTTTGTATCAGGCTATGCTAAGCACTAGACATGTAAAGAAGAATAACACCTATACCCTATCCTTGAGGAGTTTACAGCCCAATGGGGGAAGATAGTCAAAAAGGCAAAGAAGCAGCGATAATATGTTTAAGCACTGTGACACAGGTATGAGCAAAGTGACAAGTGAGGACAGAGACTGGATATAGCCATTTCTGCCTAAGAGCACAGAATGGGAGTATGTGTTTAGGCTGAGGCAGTGCCATGCATAAAGACACAGAGTTGTGCAAGGTCCCGCCATGGTCAGAGAGTGAGAAGTTCGGTATGACCCATGGGGGTATTCTAGACTCGACCGTCTAAAGTGAGCAAAGACGGTATCTGGGTTTTGCTCACTGCTCTAACTTTAGTACTCAACGCTAGGACTGCCCTTCAGTAGATGCTAGATAAACTCTTCCTGAAAGATTTAATGGCGTATGTGGGAGACATTATGTCTAGTGCTTTCATATATCCTTTCCATATAAGCCTCACAACTTGTGATGTGATTCCCATTTTTACCATGAAGAAAGCTGTCACATAGTTACTAAATAGTAGAATCCGTAAAGTCGAAAACCCAAAACTAGAATGAAAGGGACAGCTCATCCCTACTTTTCGTCTTGTAAAGATCCTTTAGAAGGAAAAACTCTTTATATTTTTCTGACCATCAATTATTAAGAGTAATAAAGAAGGCCAGGCGCAGTGGCTTACGCCTGTAATCCCAGCACTTTGGGAGGCTGAGACGGGCGGATCATGGGGTCAGGAGATGAAGACCATTCTGGCTAACACGGTGAAACCCCGTCTCTACTAAAATTACAAAAAATTAGCCAGGTAGTGGCGGGCGCCTGTAGTCCTCGCTACTCGGGAGGCTGAGGCAGGAGAATGGCGTAAACCCGGGAGGCGGAGCTTACAGTGAGCCGAGATTGCGCCAATGCAGGGAGACTACGTTTCAAAAAAAAAAAAAAAGTCATAAAGAAAAGATTGAAGAAATAAAAATGCTATCGCATTTCTATATACTGTTCATTGTATGGAAATGAAAATTTATAATTTAGAAACTATTCTGTTTCTATTAGGAAACACGTATAAACCGTACAAGTCAGTGAGTAAGAACGAGTTCTAAAGCACCTAACTTCAAGTCATCTCTTTTAAAATGAGTCTTGAGCCTTCAACCATTGTCTCTTGTTATATGAGTCCTGCCACTGAGGCATAGGGTACTACTGATGCAGATGAATCACTGGAAGACTTTTACCACATATTTCTGAAATCCTATGTCCTTTATTGTTTATCACTGAGATGTTTTTATTATTCCTATTAAGCTGCATTTTTGATAACCTTTGAGGTGATCTGAAAGGACAATAGAACATGACCTTGTTCCTGTGTAGAAACAAGCAAACAGAATTTAGAGCTTCTGAAATGAGTATTTCTTAATTGCTGGCTTGAGGACCCACTAAGCAATGATCACATTTTCACATATTCGTAGTCATTTGAAATGGTGATTGTGTATGTTTTAGGGCAACTCAAATTTTATGTAGCATAACAGAACTGTGTGTGTACTTTCAGTAATTATATGACATACATGGTATAGTTTACCTATCACATCTGCTGGTTTATATAACATAGCAAATATTACATTGTAGTTGTGTGCTCTCTTTTAAAAATGATCTTTATGTAACATTTGTACCACATACTTTGTTAAAATCAAAATAAGCTTTTAATTGATAAGCTTTTAGAAATAACGCCATGAGCTGTTTCTCTCTACCACTTGAATTCGTTTTTCTCCCAAATGAATCTTCTCTTTCAAAAGTGTGTTTATATATGAGTGTGTGTGTGTGTGTGTACCATTTCTTTTTTTTCTTTCTTTTTTTTTTAAGAGACAGGATCTCACCATGTTGCTCAAGCTGGAGTGCTGGCTCTTCACAGGTGTGATCATAGCGCACTGCAGCTTATTCTTTTAAAAATATTTAAGTGCTAGAGGTTGATAGACCTGGATTTAAGATTCACCTCTCCCATGTATTAATTTGTGATCTTAGAACATTATCCCAACTTTTTAAGCCTCAGTTTCATCATTTTTAAAGCAGGCTTAATAGTAGTATCTACCGGGATTTTTGTGTAAATTACATAAAATGATCAAGTACTTGGCGTATAGTAAGTACTTGGCGTATAGTAAGTACTCATGATAAGTTTCTGCTGTCTTTATCAATATGATATTACATCATGAACAACAGTAATAGTAATGTTAATACTAATAGTGGATATTGGTGTCAGGGTATGTTTCTAATTTAATACTTGTGTTAGATAACTTCCAGTTACACGGTTTTTATAAGAGCACATGATGTGTATAACAGCTGGTTAAACTGAAATAGGAAGTGTCAGGTTTGTATTTTTCTGGTTTGGGGTTTTTTTTCTGGTTGGTGAATATCATGGAGTATTTGCATTCTAAAATTTGACTTTGTATTGGCTATATGAATTATTTTAGTGATTATGCAAATTCACCTATATAGTAAAGTCAAATGATACTCTCTAAAAATCACTCCTAAATACTGTGTGATGTAATCAAGACTGGAAGGCAGGTATTAATCTCATTCACTTATTCATTCACTTATTCACTAACTCTTGATTGATCAAATTTTATGGGCTAGGCTCTCTATTGTTTCTAGGATTATGTAGATAAAAAGACTTCACACCCTTGAGGAGTCCAGCTAGGAAAACCAGGCTTATGCACTGATAGATAATTTTTTTATGATACAAGTTATAATAACTGTCTTAATCAAATATGTAGAATGCAGAAGAGATAGTGACAGCTCTGCTTGAGTGAGCCAGGGAAGACTTCACAGAGGAGAGAATATCTGAGGTGGGACTTGAAGAATATTTCTGAGCAGGATAGAAGAGGGCATGTAGTATAGGGAGTGGCTTATGTAGTTTTTCAGCTTCCATTTAATGAGTTAGCTTGGATAGGTTATCCAGGAAGCCTTTGAGAGTTAAATCAATGTGTTCCTTCCTTCGCCTACTCTCATCCTAGTTGGCTGGCATCATCTATTTATGCATCAATGCATGTCTCCTTGTTAAATAGAAACTTAATATAAGTTTATTCTTGTTAGAACAAATACATATCATGATTAGCCTTGGGAAATATGTCATGTCAAAATGATATCACAAAAGAATAGTTAATTGGTGATCTAAGGTTGATGTAATAAGATTTTAACCTATTAAAGCATCTATTCAGTTAATGTTTAAGTACCTATTGTGTGCCAGGTACTGTGCTAGGATGATAATACATATTAATTTTTAAAATTAATTAACTGAAAAAATATTGATTGACTAAAGTAGAACAAAATAAACTTGCAAAGAAGCAGCACTGTTTTATAAACTCCAGAGAGCAAAAAGGGCAATAGTTGCAAATATTAATTTGGTAGTTGCTGTCAAAAATTCTTTTTGAAATAAAAAAAAACTGCAAGAGTGGCTCATTTTAAGATTCTGAATATTCTCTGCTTTGTTGATCATTATATGGACAGATAAATTTTCCCTGCCCTTTATTCACATCTGATTACTGGTACTGCTCAGAGTAAAGCCTGTCTTCTTTCTGTTCTCCAGTGTATTATTGTAGCAGATGGCTTTTAATAAAACATTTAGCTAAAGAAGAATTCTTACTCTGGGTTGGTGGAATGTATTATAATGATAATATTGCAAATTCTCAAGAGGGGGTGTTTAATTTGATATTTTTCTTTTGATTGAATAACCTTTAGTGAATATTTAATTGAAAAGTCAAATTATGGTATCTGTTACATCATTTTTTATTTGATAAGTTTCAAAACTAAATTAAACCCTGTAGGTCATGTAGCCACGTAAATATTTGCTTTTTCTTTACATGGTTTACTTTTTAAAAATTAAGGCAGTTTATTAGTCAGATAACAATACTAGATTTCATTGAGAGACATTGCTTAATTATATGGCTGCTGTGTTCTCTGTCATCACCTTGTCTAGGTGTAGGCATTGAGCTTTTTGATAGAATGAGGTTATTCCAGCTGTGTCTGTACCATTGGTATTTATAAAAACCACAGGCTGTTGTATAAAAACCACATTATTGATATAAATATAAAATTTACAAAGATCTCATCAGAAATTTATAGTTACTAAAAATTTACTAACCAAAACAATGAGACAGGCAAGGAGAATAAAGAGTACTCATTGTGTTGTAATGTGAATGCCTTGAATATGTAGGTACTGGAAGGTCTTTATTAAAATAAACTAAGAATTGGCTGGGTGCAGTGGCACATACCTATAATTCCAGCACTTTGGGAGGCTGAGGTGGGCTGATTGCTTGAGCCTAGGAGTTTGAGACCAGCCTGGGCCACATGGTAAAACCCTGTCTGTACAAAAAATATAAAAATTAGCTGGGCGTGGCAGCACATGCTTGTAATCCCAGCTCCTTGGCAGGCTGGAGCGGGAGGATCACTTGAGCCTGGGAGACAGAGGTTGCAGTGAGCCAAGATCATGCCACTGCACTCTAGCCTGGGTGACAGAGTGAGACCCTATGTCAAAAAAAAAAAAAAAAAGAAAAAAAAGAAAAGAAAAAGAAACTAAGAATTAATGAAAGAGATTCTTTAAGAAAATATACAATTTATTTTCTCTTTTCTTGCATAATTATACCTTTGCTTGTGGTTTTTTTTTTACAGAATGATTTAAATCAAATTTTCTTGATCCTCATCCTTTGAGATCTTTCATTTACTGTCTGTCTATAGTGATGTCTACATGTATAAAAACTATAATTATATGTGAATTTGAGAACAGTTTTTTTCTCAACTCTCCAACACTGTGTAAAAATTTTAAAATATACTCTTAAGTCTTTTCATGTACTTAAATGATATATTCTATGTTTTTGTTATCCTTCAAATATGTTTAATAGTTTTCAGGTAAATTAAGGAAGGTATAACTTTTTAATATTACCTTCATTTTCGTATTATGGAATTAGAGTAGGATTATACTGTTTTGAAGAAAGAAGTTAGAGGTTATTGTTGAGCATAGATCATTTTATGGCTTACATGGTTTACTTTTTATTATTATTATTATTATACTTTAAGTTCTAGGGTACATGTGCATAACGTGCAGGTTTGTTACATATGTATACTTGTGCCATGTTGGTGTGCTGCACCCATCAACTTGTCAGCACCCATCAACTCGTCACGTACATCAGGTATAACTCCCAATGCAATCCTTCCCCCCTCCGCCCTCCCCATGATAGGCACTGGTGTGTGATGTTCCCCTTCCTGAGTCCAAGTGATCTCATTGTTCAGTTCCCACCTATGAGTGAGAACATGGGGTGTTTGGTTTTCTGTTCTTGCGATAGTTTGCTGAGAATGATGGTTTCCAGCTGCATCCATGTCCCTACAAGGGACACGAACTCATCCTTTTTTATGGCTGCATAGTATTCCATGGTGTATATATGCCACATTTTCTTAATCCAGTCTGTCACTGATGGACATTTGGGTTGATTCCAAGTCTTTGCTATTGTGAATAGTGCTGCAATAAACAGACGTGTGCATGTGTCTTTATAGCAGCATGATTTATAATCCTTTGGGTATATACCCAGTAATGGGATGGCTGGCTCATATGGTACTTCTAGTTCTAGATCTTTGAGGAATCGCCATACTCTTTTCCATAATGGTTGAACCAGTTTACAATCTCACCAACAGTGTAAAAGTGTTCCTATTTCTCCACATCTCCAGCACCTGTTGTTTCCTGACTTTTTAATGATTGCCATTCTAACTGGTGTGAGATGGTATCTCATTGTGGTTTTGATTTGCATTTCTCTGATGGCCAGTGGTGATGAGCATTTTTTCATGTGTCTGTTGGCTGTATGAATGTCTTCTTTTGAGAAATATCTGTTCATATCCTTTGCCCACTTTTTGATGGGGTTGTTTGTTTTTTTCTTATAAATTTGTTTGAGTTCTTTGTAGGTTATGGATATTAGCCCTTTGTCAGATGGGTAGATTGCAAAAATTTTCTCCCATTCTGTAGGTTGCCTGTTCACTCTGATGGTAGTTTCTTTTGCTGTGCAGAAGCTCTTTAGTTCAATTAGATCCCATTTGTCAATTTTTGCTTTTGTTGCTGTTGCTTTTGGTGTTTTAGACATGAAGTCCTTGCCCATGCCTATGTCCTGAATGGTATTACCTAGGTTTTCTTCTAGGGTTTTTATGGTATTAGGTCTAACATTTAAGTCTCTAATCCATCTTGAATTAATTTTCGTATTAGGAGTAAGGAAAGGATCCAGTTTCAGCTTTCTACTTATGGCTAGCCAATTTTCCCAACACCATTTATTAAATAGGGAATCCTTTCCCCATTTCTTGTTTTTCTCAGATTTGTCAAAGATCAGATGGCTGTAGATGTGTGGTGCTATTTCTGAGGACTCTGTTCTGTTCCATTGGTCTATATCTCTGTTTTGGTACCAGTACCATGCTGTTTTGGTTACTGTAGCCTTGTAGTATAGTTTGAAGTCAGGTAGCATGATGCCTCCAGCTTTGTTCTTTTGCCTTAGGATTGTCTTGGCAATGCAGGCTCTTTTTTGGTTCCATATGAACTTTAAAGCAATTTTTCCCAATTCTGTGAAGAAATTCATTGGTAGCTTGATGGGGATGGCATTGAATCTATAAATGACCTTGGGCAGTATGGCCATTTTCACGATATTGATTCTTCCTATCCATGAGCATGGACTGTTCTGCCATTTGTTTGTGTCCTCTTTTATTTCACTGAGCAGTGGTTTGTAGTTCTCCTTGAAGAGATCCTTTACATCCCTTGTAAGTTGGATTCCTACGTATTTTATTCTCTTTGAAGCAATTGTGAATGGAAGTTCATTCATGATTTGGCTCTTTGTTTGGCTGTTACAGGTGTATAAGAATGCTTGTGATTTTTGCACATTAATTTTGTATCCTGAGACTTTGCTGAAGTTGCGTATCAGCTTAAGGAGATTTTGGGCTGAGACAATGGGGTTTTCTAAATATACAATCATGTCATCTGCAAACAGGGACAATTTGACTTCTTCTTTTCCTAATTGAATACTCTTTATTTCTTTCTCTTGCCTGATTGCCCTAGCCAGAACTTCCAACACTATGTTGAATAAGAGTGGTGAGAGAGGGCATCCCTGTCTTGTGCCAGTTTTCAAAGGGAATTTTTCCAGTTTTTGCCCATTCAGTATGATATTGGCTGTGGGTTTATCATAAATGGCTCTTATTATTTTGAGGTACGTTCCATCAATACCGAATTTATTGAGCGTTTTTAGCGTGAAGGTCTGTTGAATTTTGTCAAAGGCCTTTTCTGCATCTATTGAGATAATCATGTGGTTTTTGTCTTTGGTTCTGTTTACATGCTGGATTATATTTATTGATTTGCATATGTTGAACCAGCCTTGCATCCCAGGGATGAAGCCCACTTGATCGTGGTGGATAAGCTTTTTGATGTGCTGCTGGATCCGGTTTGCCAGTATTTTATTGAGGATTTTTGCATCGATGTTCATCAGGGATATTGGTCTAAAATTCTCTTTTTTTTGTTGTGTCTCTGCCAGGCTTTGGTATCAGGATGATGTTGGCCTCATAAAATGAGTTAGGGAGGATTCCTTCTTTTTCTATTGATTGGAGTAGTTTCAGAAGGAATGGTACCAGCTCCTCCTTGTACCTCTGGTAGAATTCAGCTGTGAATCCATCTGGTCCTGGACTTTTTTTGGTTGGTAGGCTATTAATTATTGCCTCAATTTCAGAGCCTGCTGTTGGTCTATTCAGGGATTCAGCTTCTTCCTGGTTTAGTCTTGGGAGAGTGTAAGTGTCCAGGACATTATCCATTTCTTCTAGATTTTCTAGTTGATTTGCGTAGAGGTGTTTATAGTATTCTCTGATGGTAGTTTGTATTTCTGTGGGGTCGGTGGTGATATCCCCTTTATCATTTTTTATTGCGTCTATTTGATTCTTCTCTCTTTTCTTCTTTATTAGTCTTGCTAGCGGTCTGTCAATTTTGTTGATCTTTTCAAAAAACCAACTCCTGGATTCATTGATTTTTTGGAGGGTTTTTTGTGTCTCTATCTCCTTCAGTTCTGCTCTGATCTTAGTTATTTCTTGCCTTCTGCTAGCTTTTGAATGTGTTTGCTCTTGCTTCTCTAGTTCTTTTAATTGTGATGTTAGAGTGTCAATTTTAGATCTTTCCAGCTTTCTCTTGTGGGCATTTAGTGCTATAAATTTCCCTCTACATACTGCTTTAAATGTGTCCCAGAGATTCTGGTATGTTGTATCTTTGTTCTCATTGGTTTCAAAGAACATCTTTATTTCTGCCTTCATTTCGTTAAGTACCCAGTAGTCATTCAGGAGCAGGTTATTCAGTTTCCATGTAGTTGAGCGGTTTTGATTGAGTTCCTTAGTCCTGAGTTCTAGTTTGATTGCACTGTGGTCTGAGAGACAGTTTGTTATAATTTCTGTTCTTGTACATTTGCTGAGGAGTGCTTTACTTCCAATTATGTGGTCAATTTTGGAATAAGTGTGATGTGGTGCTGAGAAGAATGTATATTCTGTTGATTTGGGGTGGAGAGTTCTGTAGATGTCTATTAGGTCCGCTTGCTCTAGAGATGAGTTCAATTCCTGGATATCCTTGTTAACTTTCTGTCTCGTTGATCTGTCTAATGTTGACAGTGGGGTGTTGAAGTCTCCCATTATTATTGTATGGGAGTCTAAGTCTCTTTGTAAGTCTCTAAGGACTTGCTGTATGAATCTGGGTGCTCCTGTATTGGGTGCATATATATTTAGGATAGTTAGCTCTTCCTTTTGAATTGATTCCTTTACCATTATGTAACGGCTTTCTTTGTCTCTTTTGATCTTTGATGGTTTAAAGTCTGTTTTATCAGAGACTAGTATTGCAACCCCTGCTTTTTTTTTGTTTTCCATTTGCTTGGTAGATCTTCCTCCATTCCTTTATTTTGAGCCTCTGTATGTCTCTGCATGTGAGATGGGTCTCCTGAATACTGCAGACTGATGGGTCTTGAATCTTTATCCAGTTTGCCAGTCTGTGTCTTTTAATTGGACCATTTAGTCCATTTACATTTAAGGTTAATATTGTTATGTGTGAACTTGATCCTGCCATTATGATATTAACTGGTTATTTTGCTCGTTAGTTGATGCAGTTTCTTCCTAGCCTCGATGGTCTTTACATTTTGGCATGTTTTTGCAATGGCTGGTACCGGTTGTTCCTTTCCATGTTTAGTGCTTCCTTCAGGGTCTCTTGTAAGGCAGGCCTGGTGGTGACAAAATCTAAGCATTTGCTTGTCTGTAAAGGATTTTATTTCTCCTTCACTTATGAAACTTAGTTTGGCTGGATATGAAATTCTGGTTTGAAAGTTCTTTTCTTTAAGAATGTTAAATATTGGCCCCCATTCTCTTCTGGCCTGTAGAGTTTCTGCCGAGAGATCTGCTGTTAGTCTGATGGGCTTCCCTTTGTGGGTAACCCGACCTTTCTCTCTGGCTGCCCTTAAGATTGTTTCCTTCATTTCAACTTTGGTGAATCTGGCAATTATGTGTCTTGGAGTTGCTCTTCTCGAGGAGTATCTTTGTGGCGTTCTCTGTATTTCCTGAATTTGAATGTTGGCCTGCCCTACTAGGTTGGGGAAGTTCTCCTGGATGATATCCTGAAGAGTGTTTTCCAACTTGGTTCCATTTTCCCCCTCACTTTCAGGCACCCCAATCAGACGTAGATTTGATCTTTTTACATAATCCCATACTTCTTGCAGGCTTTGTTCATTTCTTTTTCTTCTTTTTTCTTTAGGTTTCTCTTCTCACTTTATTTCATTCGTTTGATCGTCAATCGCTGATACTCTTTCTTCCAGTTGATCGAGTCGGTTACTGAAGCTTGTGCATTTGTCACGTATTTCTCGTGTCATGGTTTTCATCTCTGTTATTTCGTTTATGGCCTTCTTTGCATTAATAATTCTAGTTATCAATTCTTCCACTCTTTTTTCAAGATTTTTAGTTTCTTTGCGCTGGGTACGTAATTCCTCCTTTAGCTCTGAGAAGTTTGATGGACTGAAGCCTTCTTCTCTCATCTTGTCAAAGTCATTCTCCGTCCAGTTTTGATCCGTTGCTTGCGATGAGCTGCATTCCTGTCTTCTGTGTCGCTCGCGCTGGGAGCTGGAGACTGGAGCTGTTCCTATTCGGCCATCTTGCTCCACCCCTGAAATTCTACTTTTTAAAAATGTAAGACAGTGTTAGTCAAATAACACTCAATACTAGATTTCACTGAAAGTCAGAGGATTGCTTAATTATAGGACTGCTCTGTTCTTTGTCATCACCTTGTGTAGTTTGGTAGGCATTAATCAGTAATAAAATCAGTACTTGCTTGGGCACGGTGGCTCACACTTGTAATCTCAACACTTTTAAAAGCCAAGGCAGGAAGATCTCTTGAGTCCAGGAGTTAAAGACCCTGTCTCTACAAAAAATACAAAAATTATCTGGGTGTGATGCCACATGCCTGTAGTTACAGATACTCGGGAGGCTGAGGTGGGAAGATCACTTGAGCCCAGGAGGCTGCAGTGAGCTGTGATTGTGCCATTTGCCATTTTAAATGACAAAACCCACAATTAATTTTGCACCAACCTAATCTCATATTTTCAAGAGCCTGGGATTACACTCCTATATTCCAATTTCATAATAACTTTATTGATGTTAGCACATATTTCTGGAACATATTTAATTTATGTTTCATTGGGTAATATGATGTGGTGAGTTTTCTCTAGGGATTTTGCTTAGTCTTTTATTTACTTTTCCATTTCAGTTTATGAAGTTTATGTTTAGATATGTTTACTATTGATTAGGGCTGAGGTGAAAAAAGGGATAGGCAGCTGATTCCCATGAGGCAGGTATCAAAAGTCTGTCTTCCTACCTCTTGCCCCAACATGTTACACATTTCTGCACATGTTTTGGTAACAGTTCCATTTTGCAGCCTCTTATTTGATTGCTTCATGAATCTGTTTCTCATTATCTTCTTTCATCTTTGTGTCTATGTTTTTTTTTTTTTTGTCTCTCCATTATGTCTTCAATTTTCTTTTTTACCTGCCTCCCTTTCTTAATTGTCCAAAATGTAGAGTTGACTCTTGAAGAATGCAGGCGTTAGCGGCTGGCTTCCACTTCAGGGCAGTTGAAAAATTGTGCATAACCTTTTGCTCCCCTCAGCCTAACTACTAATAGCCTATTGTTGAGTGGAAGCCTTACCAATAACATAGACAGTTAACATGTATCTTGTATTATGCAAAAAGTCCAAAGATTCTGCATGTGCTGATGTAGCTTCATTGACAGCTTCATGAATTTCCTCTTTAATTATTATTATTATCATTATTTTTTACTGTGGTTCTTTTGCTGGATTCGTTTATCTCAAAGTGGTGGACCTCCACAGCTGCAGACTTCAATCTGTGATACTTATTCAGAATTCAGCTTTTTCTTGTAATGTGACTTTTCTGTGCTTCTTGAAAGCACTTTCAGCTTCACTAGTGGCACTTCTTATGGGTCCCATGGTGTTATTCAAGTTTTATGGTATTGCACTAAACAATGAGAAATATGTGATCACTTTTTACAAAGATAAAATGTACTGGAGAGATGAACTGCTCACATGGAGATGATTAGCATTACCCATTTCAAGCAGATACAGTCACCACAAGAGCAACCCGAGATGGGGTTGAAAATTTTGCAGTTGCATAGTATGTACTACATTTAACTTTATGTAGTTTTGATGTAATACTGCATCTTTATGTTTGTTTTGTGTTTTTCAAATTTTATTTCAGATTCAGGGGGTACATATGCAGGTTTGTTACCTAAATGTATTGTATGATGCTGAAATTTGGGTGTGAATGATCCTGTCACTCGAGTACTGAGCATAGTACCCAGTACTTAGTTTCTCATCCCTTGTCTCCTTCCTGCTTCTGTTAGTCTCCATTGTCTGTTGTTGCCATCTTTATGTCCATGAGTACCCAATGTTTGTCTCCCACTCATAAGTGAGAACATGTGGTACTTGGTTTTCTGTTTTTATGTTAATTTGGTTAGGATAATGGCCTCCAGCTGCATCCATGTTGCTGCGTAGGACATGATTTCATTCTTTTCTGTGACTGCATAGTATTCTATGGTGTGTTATGTACCACATTTTCTTTTTCCAATCCACTGTTGATGGGCACTTGTGTTGACTCCATGTCTTTGCTATTGTGAATAGTGCTGCAGTGAACATGCGAACATGTGTCTTTTCGATAGAAATGTTTGTTTTCTTTTGGATATATACCCAGTAATAGGATTGCTGGGTTGAACTGCGTAGAAGGGTGGTTATTTGAGAAATCTCTAAAGTACATTCCACAGTGGCTGTAATAATTTACATTCCCACCAACAGCGTCTATGTGTTAATTCCCCTTTCTCTGCAGCCTTGCCAGCATCTGTTGTTTTTCTGACTTTTTAATAATAACTATTTTGACTAGTATGAGATGGTTTCTCATTGTGGTTTTGATTTGCCTTTCTCAAATTAGTGATGTTGAGCATTTTTCCATGTTTGTTGGCTGCTTGTTTGTCTTCTTTTGAGAAGTGTCTCTTCATATCTTTTGCCTGCTCTTTAATGGTGTTATTTGTTTTGTGCTTGTTGAATTTTTTAAGTTCCTTATAGATTCTGAATGTTAGACTTTTGTCAGATGCATAGTTTCTGAATATGTTCTCCTATTCTGTAGGTTTTCTGTTTACTCTGTTGATGGTTTCTTTTCCTGTGCAGAAGCTCTTCAGTTTAATGAGGTTTCACTTGTTAATTTCTGTTTTCTTGCAATTGTTTTTGAGGGCTTAGTCATAAATTATTGTTGCGGGAAGTCAGGGACCCCGGATGGAGGGACCGGCTGGAGCTGTGGCAGAGGAACATAAATTGTGAAGATTTCATTTTAATATGGACATATATCAGTTCCCCAAATTAATACTTGTACAATTTCTTATGCCTGTCTTTACTGCAGTCTCTGAACATAAATTGTGACGATTTCATGGACATTTATCAGTTCCCAAATGATACTCTTGTAATTTCTTACGCCTGTCTTAATGTCTTAATCCTGTTATCTTTGTAAGCTGAGGATGTACGTCACCTCAGAACCACTATAATTGTATCTAACTGTACAAATTGATTGTAAAACATGTGTGTTTGAACAATATGAAATCAGTGCACCTTGAAAAAGAACAGAATAACAGCAATTTTCAGGAAACAAGGGAAGACAACCATAAGGTCTGACTGCCTGCAGGATCAGGCAGAATAGAGCCATATTTTTCTTCTTGCAGAGAGCCTATAAATGGATGTGCAAGTAGGGAAGATATCACTGAATTCTTTTCCTAGCAAGGAGTATTAATAATTAAGACCCTGGGAAAGGAATGCGTTCCTGGGGGGAAGGTCTATAAATGGCCGCTCTGGGAGTGTCTGTCTTGTGCAGTTGAAATAACGCCCTGGTCTCTTGCGGTACCCTCAGGCTTACTAGGATTGGGAAACCCTACCCTCGTAAATTTGAGGTCAGACTGGTTCTCTGCTCTCAAACCCTGTTTTCTGTTGATTAAGATGTTTATCAAGACAATACATGCACAACTGAGCATAGACCCTTATCATGAGTTTTTGATTTCGCCCTTTGCCTTGTGATCTTTGCTTTGCCCTTTGCCTTGTGATCTGTATTGGCTGCAGAAGCATGTGATCTTTGTTCTCCTTTTTGCCTTTTGAAGCATGCGATGTTTGTGACCTACTCCTTGTTTGTACACCCCCTCCCCCTTTGAAGTCTTTAATAGAAACCTGCTGGTTTTGCGGCTCAGGTGGGCATCACGATCCCACTGATATGTGATGTCACCCCTGGAGGCCCAGCTGTAAAATTCCTCTCTTTGTACTCTTTCTCTTTATTTCTCAGACTGGCCAACACTTAGGGAAAATAGAAAGAACCTATGGTGAAATATTAGGGGCGGGTTCCCCCGATAAATTATTTCCCATGGCTGATATCTGGAATGGTGTTCCCTAGGTTTTCTTCTAGATTTTTATTGTTTGAGGTCTTACATTTAATTAATTTATTTTTTTTTTGAGACAGAGTCTCACTCGTCGCCCATGCTGGAGTGCAGTGGCGCAATCTCGGCTCACTGCAAGCTCTGCCTCCTGGGTTCACATCATTCTCCTGCCTCAGCCTCCCGATTAGCTGGGACTACAGGCACCTGCCACTATGCCCGGCTAACTTTTTTGTATTTTTAGTAGAGACAGGGTTTCACCATGTTAGCCAGGATGGTCTCGATCTCCTGACCTCCTGATCCACCCGCCTCGGCCTCCCAAAGTGCTGGGATTACAGGCACGAGCCACCGTGCCTGGCTGAGGTCTTACATTTAAAATTTTAATTCATCTTGAGTTAATTTTTGTATATGGGTGACAGATAAGGGTCCAGTTTCTTTCTTTAGCATATGGCTAGCCAGCTATCCCGTAATAGCAGGGATAATGTGTGGCTAAGTCTTTTTACCATTTATTGAATAGGGAATCCTTTCCCTATTGCTTATTTTTGTTGACTTTGTTGAGGATCAGATGGCTATAAGTGTGTGGCTTTATTTCTGGGTTCTTTATTTTGTTGGTTTATGTATCTGTTTTTGTACCAATTATCATGTTGTTTTGGTTCCTGTAGCCTTATATATCGTAGGAAGTCAGGTAATGTGATGCCTCCAGCTTTATTCTTTTTGCTTAGAATGCTTTGGCTATTTGGGCCCTTTTTTGGTTCCATATGAATTTTAGAATAGTTTTTTTCTAGTTCTGTGAAAACTAATGTTCGTAGTTGAATAGAAATAGCATTCAATCTCTTGCTTTCTTTGGGCAGTATGGCCACTTTAATGAAATTGATTCTTGCAATCCATGATCATGGAATTTTTTTATTTGTGTCTGTCATTTCAGATTTATTTGAGCAATGTTTTGTAGTTCTCCTTGTAGAAATCTTTCACCTCCTTGTTTAGATGTATTCCTAGGTATATTTTGTGTGTGTGTGTGTGTGGCTAATTGTGGGATTGTGTTCTTGATTTGGCTCTCAGCTTCAACGATATCGCTATATAGAAATGCTACTGATTTTTGTATGCTGATTTCGTATCTTAAAACTTTTCTGAAGTCATTTATCAGTTCCAGGAGCCTTCTGGCAGAGTCTTCAGGGTTTTCCAGTATAGGATCACATCATCAGTGAAGAGAGATCATTTGACTTCTTCTTTTCCAATTTGGATGCCTTTCTTTCTCTTACCTGATTACTCTGGCTAGGACTTCCATTACTGTGTTGAATAGGAATGATGAGAGTGGGCATCCTTGTCTCGTTCATTCTCAAGGGGAATGCTTTCAGTTTTTACCTGTTTAGTATGATGTTTGCTGTGGGTTTGTCATAAATAGTTCCTGTTATTTTGAGGTATGTTCCTTTGATTCCTAGTTTCTTGTATTTTTATCATGAAAGGGGTGTTGGATTTTTATCAAAAGCTTTTTTCACATCTATTGAGATGACCACATGGCTTTTGTTTTTGTTTTTGATTCTGTTTATGTGTTCAATCAAATTTATTAAATTTTTGATATGCTGTTGAATTTGGTTTGTTAGTATTTTGTTGGGGATTTTTCCATCTGTATTCACTGGGGATATTGGGCTGTAGTTTTCTGTTTCTGTTGTGTCTTTGCCAGATTTTGGTGTCAGGTTGATGCTGACTCTCATTTTATTTATTTCAAAGTATTTTTTAATTTCTGCCTTAATTTCATTGTTTACCCAAAAGTCATTCAGGAGCAGGTCATTTAATTTCTATGTAACTGTGTGATTTTGAGAGAGCTTTTTGATACTGATTTCTATTTGTATTCCACTCTGGTCCAAGAGTATGGTTTGCATGACTTTTAAAAAAATGTATTGAGACTCGTATTGTTGCTGAGCATGTGATTGATCTTGTTGTATGTTCTCCGTGTAGATGAGAAAGATATATATTCTGTGGTTGATGGGTAGAGTATCCCGTAGATGTTTATTAGGTCCAGTTGGACAGGTGTCAAGTTTAAGTTCAGGATTTCTTTGTTAGTTTTCTGCTTTGATGATGTGTCTAATGTTGTCAGTGGGGTGTTGAAGTTCCCCACTCTGACTGTGTGGCTAAGTCTTTTCGTAGAAATAGACATACTTGTTTATACCCCAAACTTGGGCGTGTATATATTTAAGATAAAGTCTTCTTGTTGAATTGAACTCTTTATCATTATGTAATACCTTTATTTGTTCACTTTTACTTTTGTTGGCCTACAGTCTGTTTTATCTAATACAAGAATAGCCACCCTTGCCCATTTATGTTTTCCATTTGCATGGTAGATCTTCCTCCATCCCTTTATGTTGAGGCTTTGGGTGTTATTATGTATGAGATGGGTCTCTTGAAGACAGCAGATGTATGGATCTTTTTATCCAACTTGTGACTCTGTGCCTTTTAAGTGGGGTATGTTGACTATTTACATTCAACATTAATATTGATAATGTGAGATTTTGATGCTATCATAAAGTTGTTAGCTGGTTGCTTTGTAGTTTCTATTGTGTTGTTTCCTGATAGAATCTGTGGGCTATGTACTTAAGTGTGTTTTTGAGTAGGAGGTATCTTTCCTTCAATTCCATGTATAGAAATATCTTAAAGATCCCTTGTAGGACTGGTTTAGTGGTAATGAATTCCTTAGCACTTGCTTGTCTGGAAAAGGTTTTATTTCTCTTTTGCTTATGAAGCTTAGTTTGGCAGAATATGAAATATTTAGTTGGATTTCTTTTTTCTTTAAGAACGCTGAAAATAGGCCCCAATCTCTCCTGGTTTGTAATGTTTCTGATGAGATGTCCACTGTTAGCCCGATGGGATTCCCTTTGTACGTGATCCGACCTTTTTCTCTAGCTGTCTTTAAAATTTTTTTCTTTAGCATTGAGCTTGGACAGTCTTGTGACTATATAACCTGGTGATGTTCATTTTGTGTAGTATCTCGCAGATGTTCTCTAGATTTCTTGTATCTGGATGTCTACTTCTTTAGCAAGATTAGGGAAGTTTTCTTGAATTATTCACTCAAATATGTTTTTCAGGTTGTTTACTTTTTCTCCTTTCTCAGGAATGCCAGTAATTCATAGATGTGGTCATTTTACATAATTCTATTTTTATCAAAGACTTTGTTCATTTTTAAAAATTCTGTTTTCTTTATTTTTGTTGACTATATTAGTTCAAAACACTGGTCTTCAAGCTTTGAGATTCTTTCCTCAGCTTGGTCTCTTCTGTTGCTAATACTTTCATTTGTATTTTGAAATTCCTTAAGTGAATTTTTTAATGACCGAAGCTCTCATCGGTTTATTTTTGAAGATATTTCTCTCTTCTCTTATTTCCTGGCTTGCTTTAGACGTTTCTTTGTGTCGATTTTCAACCTTGTCTTGGATCTCATTGAGCTTCCTTGCAATCCATGCTTTGAATTCTTTCTGTCATTTCTGGGTTTCCATTTTAGTTGGAGACCATTGCTTGACAGCTCTAAGACAATCCTTTGGTGGTATCACTACATTGAGATTTTTCATGGTGTCAGAATTCTTGTACTGGTTCCTTCTCATCTGAAGACACTGGCACTTCTAATTTTTGTCATTATTTTCTCGCAGATAGGATTTTTTTCCTTCTTCATTTTCCCATAATGTTATTTTATTTTTTCTGTACCCCCCACCCCCCACCCTTTCTCTATGGGTGAGACTGCAGAGAATTCTGGTTAGGGGTCTTTTGGCTTTGCTTCTATAGCCCTATGCTCTTCTTTGGGCAGGTTTTATATGGGGCTGTGCAGTTTAATGTACAAGCCAGTAGATGGCGCTAGGCGGCCAATGCAGTTGGGTATATATTTGATTCTTATTTATTTTCAGAAGCTCTCTGTTGTGTCAGGCAGTGTACTGATTCTTTGAATCCACAGTGGTCTGAGCTCCCTGCTTAGCTACCATAGGACAGATGCCATGAAGGGCAGAGCTAGACCAGCACATCTGCCCAAACGTCCCCTGATGGCAGGCACTTAAATTTCTCTCAACTGTGAATGGCACCATGTATGGTCTGTGTTTGCATATGTAAGTTTTTATAAATTATAATTTTTAATGATTTGTATATTTTTATGGCAGTGAATTATAACACACTAGTAGCTACATGTATTTCATGCATTCGTCAGATAACTTTTTCTTAATTTTTTTGATATTTCTAGGCCACATGGTTTGCATGTTTTTCATGTTATCACAGATCTTCAAAAAATTTTCCAATAATAGTTTTTGAAAAAAATCCACATATAATTGGATGCATTTATTTCAAACCCATGTTGTTCAGGGGTCAACTGTAGTTCTGAAAAGTGATATTCATTATGTGTTGTTTTTTATTTGCTGGATTTTACTTTCCCTTTCAATTTCTCAGATTAGTCTGCTTTTCAGTTGTATGACTTTTAGTTGGTTTTTAAATTGACGGGATAGTAGGCTATGTCGTCACAGAGAAACTGTGTTCTTTCTTTGTACTTTATATGCCCAGAGCCTGGTACTAGCCCTTAATAAATAAGCATTGAATGACTATATGAATTAAACTTAGTGCTCCATGATTTTTTTTTAAAGGAGAAGTTAATTTTCTATGGCACTGTAATTGAAAAATTTGATTTTGATTTGAAGTGATAATGAATTTTGGTAGAAAACTTTTAAGTTATATACCATAGCTAATTAATTGAAGTCTTACTTTTTTCCACCACATTTAATGAGTAGTTACTAGGGACCAGATGCAAACTAGTTTTTTTTCACTATAATTACTTCATTTTACTTATTACTTATGAAATAGAAACATAGTTGCTAATATGCACACCTCAAAATATGACCTATCATACATCTATTGAAAACTAGTTTCCTAGTTTTTACTGCCTTTTTCTGTCAAATAGAAAAAAAAAAAAAAAGAAAAACCATTTAATGGAAAGCCACTGAGTAAATTTAAGATTATTGTTGGCCTTGGAAAAATTCAATTCTTCTGTGAAATTTCTTGAGCTTCATTAAAAATATTCTGTGTAAATACCATGTTGGGGATATTATTGATACTGTAAAATCTTTTTAGACTTTAAAGCTTTATTCCATAAACTGGCTTGTGATGTGTCTTTTAACATGATTCATTAGATCATTTCAAACTATTTCAATTAATTCAATACGTTGCAATGTTAAAATAATAATTATACCTTTTTTTTAGGATTCTTTATTCAGTTCCTTTTTCCCTGTGTTAAATCTTTACGTTTTCTAGATTAACAGTTTATTTTATCAGTAATACTTCCATTAAGTGCACGTAATAGACTTCAATTTTCTACATACAAACATTTTTATTCCTAATAAGTGATAAATAGGCTCAGTAAAAGTTGCTAAGAATATTTTTGTTGCTGGATTGGAGTATCATGGATATGCATGCTTTTTTTCATAGGAGAGAGCTTTAATTGTTACTGAAGTCAGGATAATTCCGTCACTTTTGCACTTTGAGAAGCTGATCTCTCTGACATGTTTATGAAAACTGCTTAATCTTTTAATAGGTGACAAATTTTTTGAAGACAGCATCATGACGCTTCTACCTTGATACCTGCAAAAATGATGTGAAAAGGAACAGTTTTCATTTTTCTCTTTATATCTTCAGTTCTGGTGTGAAGTAGCATGGCAATTTTGGATTGAAAGCTTATCTTAATTTTTCTACCCATCTGTCTAGTTGGTATTTAGATATTCTAAGTAAGGCTCCATTTCTTCATAGGGATTCTTTAATCGATGTTACTGTAGCTTTCTTTCTTTACTTTCCAGGGACCTCAGATCTTATTTTCAAAGCTCAAGTATTTGTAGGGGTGATGTGGGTATGTTCACACAATTTTTGACTCATTCAGTCCTATGAATTTGACCTTGGATTCAAAATGCTTATTGATCTTTATTTTTATACTATTTAAAATCAAGATTTTCTACATAAACTATACCAGAACCTTAAATTAAGTACTTAAGGAATATCCCTAGATAATTTACATATACATCTATCTACACACTTTTTTTTTTCCTGTTTGGCCTGATTATATGTCTCTTGCTGTGAGCTGCAGTTTTTCCAACTCACTTCTGCTGTGACAGACCGTATCCCATTTGAACAAAAAATAGTTTGAGCTTAATACTAGGAAAAAGATTATGCTTAACTATTACTATGAAGAGAATAATTGTTCATCCCAGTGGCACACTGTAGTCTTGTATTAAGTGTTCTGGGACTAATTAATCAGGAAACAACTCTTATTGAAAAGGACACTGCTCAGCAGCTGCCTGCTTGGGCTATTCCATAGAAACAAACTGTAGACCTGGCTACTTGGACTCCATCTTGTAGCATCATTGTTTAACTGCTTATGTTCCAGTTAAAAGAAGTAATTTAAGGATTTTTAGCAGACCTTATTTTGTAGTGATAAACTGTAATATTAAATTAATATTAAAGGACTTGTTGAGTGTAAATTAACATAAAAACAATAATAATGGGCTACAATATTTTGGTCAGTCTGGAAGGCTTCTTAACTTCTAATCTTACCACATTTTAAATCCTGGAACAAGTCATGCTGCTTAAATATAATCCTAGTAGACAGCATTTGAGTGTGTATGTAAATATATATAAACAAACGTGTTTGTCATGCAAGATGAAAATTTAAAAATGTAACTATTAGTGAGTTATTTTAAGTGCATCATATTGACATTTATGTTAACTTACTAGTTTATTTGACTTAACTAAAGTCTTAGAGAATTACTATATAAGAGAGTATTTTAACTTAACAAGAGTATATGCATTACATATCTGTTATATGTGTTATTTCCCAAGCTGGTTTGTGTTTGTAAGATGATTATTGTATCTAGGGTTTGAGGTGTTTCTTAATTTACCAAATGGGAATTGATTATAAACTATTAATGAGAATTTTATAATTGTTCTTGATGTTGCTTTTGTTAATTTTACCTTTTCCTTTTTGATATTTATCCTAATACATATACACTATCACAAGTTAATTAGTTTCTAAAAGAAGCAAGTAGTTGGATGAATTAGGAAGGTTTTTGGCATTACTTTTTTTTTTTTTTTTTTTTTTTTTTTTTTTTTTTTTTTGAGGCGGAGTCTTGCTCTGTCGCCCAGGCTGTAGTGCAGTGGCGCAATCTCGGCTCACTGCAAGCTCCGCCTCCTGGGTTCACGCCATTCTCCTGCCTCAGCCTCCCGAGTAGCTGGGACTACAGGTGCCCGCCACCTCGCCCGGCTAGTTTTTTGTATTTTTAGTAGAGACGGGGTTTCACCGTGTTAGCCAGGATGGTCTCGATCTCCTGACCTCGTGATCCGCCCGTCTCGGCCTCCCAAAGTGCTGGGATTACAGGCTTGAGCCACCACGCCCGGCCTGGCATTACTTTCAATGGCAAAAACCGCAATTACTTTTGCACCAACCTAGTAAGAACTGGAAAGCTATTCTCAGTGAAGACTGGAATTGTAACTTATTCTTCTTGTATCCTTCCCACCATTCTGTCCCCAACCACTGACACATAATGCATACATTCTGAGCATATTTTTATGAAGCCAATCTGAATTGTGGCCTTTTGGGGATTTATTCTGTGCTATTGTAATATTTCAAATCAGTTATAGTTTAAGGTGCTAAATCTTGTACAAATGATGCTGCAACACAGTCTAATGTTTACAGACTTCATGGCACTCTTAGCTAGGGCAAACAATCTTGTGAATGTTGGAGGTAGTTGCTTTTTAATAGGTGGATGCAGTTCTATTGGCTTGTTTAAACAAAGGAAGAAAGTTATTAAATGCCCAACTTATTTTATATGTGATGCATCTAACGGAAACAAGACAGTATCTTGAACCAGAACAGTGTTAAAGCCATGGGTTTTATCCAGGTTTTATATCTCTGGGCTTATCTTTTTTAATAGTTTGTTTTAAACTTTGGGTATATAGATTTGTATTAATTGCTATAACTTAATTACTCAAATACTCACCTTACTGGAAGTGTTGTTATGTGTGTATTTAACACAGTCATTTTCAGAATCACATATTAATTTACTTTTGTGACTCATTAGTGGACTATATTGATTTCAAATAATAATGTTACAGTTAACATAGAAGTCTAAAAGCTTAATTACCCCGCCCAAGTCAAATAGAAAATGTGTTTTAGAACTGGAAATACAAATGGGAGTTACTAATAGTTTATCTGTGATTTCTAACTCTTTTTTTAATGTTTTCCACTGAACATTACTTGGAGCATAATATCTTAGAGAGTTTTTTTATATTGTGATAAAATTGCAAGCTTATCAAAGTTTCCATTAATAGTATTTCCTTCCACAGACTAAACACTAAGAGGCAACTTATTGGCTCTCCAGAGGTGAAATTTCGAATGCTGAGGCATGACTGCACATATGCAGAACTTGTTTTGCTTGTTGGTTGTGTTGCTTACTGATGCTTAGTACCTGTCTTCCTTGGTGTACATGAGGCAATGAATGAAAGCTGTACATCACTCCAAAATGATGCTGCACTGATTCCTGTTTGATACTTGAATTACCTCCTTTCCTAAGGTAACATGTCATGTTCAGTTTCAGTGTGGTAGTAGATATTATTTCCACAGATATTGTTTATGGAACTCAATGTAGAATGATTTTTTACCGTATAAGAGGAAAAATTATCTTGTTGCTAAATTCTATCCAGTTTGGACCAGTTCAGTGGTGTCTTAAGTCACTGGATAATTCTTGAATGTAAGGTTCCTGTGATGGCACATTAATGCTTTAATAGAATGGTTACAGTTAAATGATGATGATGTCTTTTTATCCTGGATAGAGATACTCTGTAAGAATGCCTGCAGCAGTGGAGTGTCCTTGAAATTTGAGGGAAACACATGTCTTACCTTGGTAATCTTAAAGATTCTTTAAGGATTCTATGATGCTTCAGGGGTACTCCAAGCAGTTTTTAATGAGTCTTTAGTCTCATGAAAATATGGCAGGAAAATGATATGCCAACATTTTGTCATTTTAATCCTGTTTAGTGTCTAAATTTTAGAATACAGGCCAGGTGCGGTGGCTCATGCCTATAATCCCAGTACTTTGGGAGGCTGAGGCAGGTGGATTATTTGAGATCAGAAGTTCAAGACCAGCCTGGCCAACATGCTGAAACCCTGTCTCTACTGAAATGCAAAAATTAGCCAGGTGTGGTGGCATGCACCTGTAATCCCAGCTGCTTAGGAGGCTGAGGCAGGAGAATCGCTTGAACCTGGGAGGCAGAGGTTGCAGTGAGCTGAGATTGTGCCACTGCACTCCAGCCTGGACAACAGAGTGAGACTCCTTCTCTAAATAAATAAATTAATTAAGAATACAATCTAAGGTACCAATTCCATATCTCCCTTCATTCAAGTCTTGATTTAATGATTAGAGCACTTAGTTTTTGATAATCTATTCTTGGTTTATTTACATTCAGTTTTAATTTTACTGGTACCTTTTATTTGTCAGAAACATTACCTAGGACAGATCTCAAAATTTAATGTGCATTAAAACCACCTACGGATCTCGTTAAAATGCAAATTCACTAGGTCTGGGGTAGAACTTGGGATTCTCATTTTGAACAAGTTATCAGGCGATGTCAACACTACTACTAGTTATGGATCTCACTTTGAACCAAGGGTCTAGATCATAGACTGTAAACTCTAGAATGTTTCTGAAATATTTTTTGGATTATTATTAGCTCAGTGAATTCATGAGATTATTTCTCGCTCAGTTTAGTTTTAAGAAAATAAATAGGCTAAAAATTTACACTATATCTTACTATTTTCTATAAAACAGTTTTTAAAATTTTCTGTAACTATGGTTTGCTTTCATCGTAATAGAGAGTTCATGGCATAATTTGTTACTGTAAAAAGAGGGACAGATAATATAATTTAAAACTTAAAATAGTTACAGTTCACTATCAAAAGAATTTTATGTAAATAAATATAAAATGAACTATGAAAGTGGGCTAAAGATACTTGCCTTATAAGGTTTAAGTTATTTTTTCTTAATTTATGCTTTATGTAACAACTAAATCATCTGACATTTGTCTTTTATGTGATGTGAAAGTAGGAAGAAAAGTCAGAGAATCAAAGAAGTAGAAGATGATTCTTCTGAATGTTTTTTTCTCTCAGGTTTTGGCTGTCCACTTTCATTTTTGATTCAGGCTTCTTTAACTTTTCACATGTATAGAGGCATTTAGATTTTCCATTTGAGCCCAAGAAACAAGAATTAGATTTTACTTCCATGAATCTTCATTCTTATACTATTAATATTCAACACAGTTAAAACCATAATACATTTTACTTCCTAGGAAGATAAGTTTTGTTTCCCATTCCTTCTCTCGGGTTATACTGAGAGAAGAGGGCTTTAATGAAAAAGCCAACCACATTAATTTAAAATGTTCTATCATGGAGCTAGTAGTTTAACACAGAGTTTAAGGTTCTTAGAGGCCCAGCCTCCTTTTTTTTTTTTTTTTTTTTTTTTTTAATGGATAGAGATGTAGCCAGAAACCTAGAAAGGTATTGTGACAAACAGCCCTCTGGGAAAACTGGCCAGTGTTTTTGCTATGGAAATGTAGTGGCACATACTAAAAGCTTTACCTCAGCCTCTTTATTTGCACTATCTTTTAGAAATCATTCCCAAGAAGAAAGAGAGTTAAGATGTTATTCATGATATAGTTGATTACTGACATTGAGATAATGATATGAATCTTGAACATACAATTTGCTAATCTAGATTGTTGACTTAGAGAACATTAGGTTGAATGTTAACTAATTTAATTTGTTGGGGTGCTTTTTAAATGACATTCATCGTTTAAGACATCTCTAGTATTACTCTAAATTATCAAGAGAGTTTATAAACTAGCCTTTAACATCATTCCTAATATGCCTTTTATGCTGCTTAGTTTTGTTTGAGTATCCAGTGTGGATTCAGGTTTTATAGGACGTGAAACTTATATAATTTGTAGGCAACAGCTCTTTAAGGATAAGAACCTTTTGTGGGTGTGGGTGCAAATTTTATAAAAGTATTTAATGATGTGAATGTGTTTCTAGGGACCCTTCTAGGACAGAATGAAGATAAGCTAAGCTTCATCTTCTGCTACTATCACAAACTGAGATGATACTTCATATTTTTTTTTTTTTTATGTTGGTATTTTTTTTCCACTGTGTTTGGAAAGAGCATAGGCTTATGTTACAACTGGGATTCAAACATGGGCTTTCTCCATCTTCTTTGCTACTGTTAAGAGTCTTAGGTACATCTTTTTCCTAGGCAACAACAGCTTTCAAAATGGTATTCACATTTCCATCTTTGTTTTTTTACACACTCCTTCCCTATAGCCTGTTCTCTACAGTGCAGCCAAAGAACCCTTTTTAAAAATGTTTCAGTGACATATTCAGGATGTAGAATAAAATCCAGATTTTTTACTATTTTCAGTGTTCTTCATTCATTCCTAAAGATCTGAGTTTCTCTCTGCTGTCATTTCTCTTGAGCCTAAAATAATTTTTTTAGCACTTCTTATGGTTCAGGTCTGTTGGTGAAAACTTCTCTTAGTTTTCCTTTCTTTGAACATGTCTCTGTTTTGCCTTATTCTTTATTCTTGCAGGGTGTTTTCACTGGACTACTGGGTTGACAGTTTTTGCTTTCAGCATTTTGAAAACATTCCGCTGCCCTCTGGTCTTCATACTTTCTGATGAAAATTTGTGATTTTTGTTTGTTTGTTTGTTTTGTTTGTTTTTGTTTTTGAGACGGAGTCCCTCTCTGTTGCCCAGGCTGGAGTGTGGTGGCATGATCTTGGCTCACTGCAAACTCTGCATCCCGGGTTCAAGCAATTCTCCTGCCTCAACCTCCTGAGTAGCTGGGATTACAGGCGTGTGCCACCACGCCCGGCTAATTTTGTATTTTTAGTAGAGACAGGGTTTTGCTATGTTGGCCAGGGTTGTCTCACACTCCTGACCTCAGGTGATCTGCCTGCCTCAGCTTCTCAGAGTGCTGGGATTACAGGTGTGAGCTAACACGCCCAGCCTCTGGTGAAAGTTTATTATCATTCCAGGATTGGTTTCATAGGCATGTGACCTATGCGATTGCATAGGGACCCGTACTTAGAAAGATCTTGTGTTTCATTAAATGTTCTGCTATTGCTGTCTTGATATGCTTAATGACTTTTGAACAAGGGCCCTGTATTTTCATTTTGCACTGATTCTGTGGTTTCTTCCATTTTATATATATTATACATGAAGCAATCCAGAAATTCTTCTCTGCTTATTGGGTAAGAATTGTCTTGTATCTAGGCTGCCTGTGCTTGATTAATAGGGATCATCAAGATTTAAGTAGATTTTTTTAAAACATTCCACCAACTTCCAAAAACAGTTTTTAGGAATAGAAAATACAATTTATAATAATAAGAATACTCATTTATATTTCACAGACATTTATAGTTTATAAGGTTATTTCCAAATACTTTCTGATTTTATCCTTATAAAAGCCTTATTAGTTAGGCCATTAATAATTCTATCCCCTTTTATTGATATGCAGATACAGGCCCAAGAGAAGTTATATGAATTAATCTTAAATCAGTCGGATAACCATTCTTCTCTGATTAAAATCTAGTTTAAGATTTTTTTTTCTCTGGCTGGACGTGGTGGCTAATGCCTGTAATCCCAGCACTTTGGGAGACCAGGGAGGGCAGATCACCTGAGGTCAGAAGTTTGAGACCAGCTTGGCCAACATGGTGAAACCCTGTCTCTACTAAAAATACAAAAATTAGCTGATGTGATGGCACACACCTGTAGTCCCAGCCACTTGGGAGACTGAGGCACGAGAATCGCTTGAACCTGGGAGGTGGAGGTTGCAGTGAGCCGAGATCAAGCCACCACACTCTAGCTTGGGTGATAGAGTGAGATTCTATCTAAAAAAAAAAAAAAAAAAGATTTTTTTTTCTTGAACCATTATAGCTAAAAATAGTGAATAGTGACATTTTTTAGCACACTTCATAATTTTTTTCCCAAAATGTTTCATAAATAGAATCTCATTTAACCTTTCAGGTAGCCGTCTGATACAAGCAATATCGTCGGTGTAGTTCCCTTTTCTGAAATGAAAAAAATCTCAAGGTACAAAATACTATTTGTATGGGTTACTTAAGTAATAATGTAAGATCTAAAGCTATAGCCCAAATCTCTAACTCTAATTCTGTGTCCATTTTTTAAATATTGCACTATTTTTTGTTGTTTAGAGATGAATTCAACAATATACAATATACATTTATTATCAGCTCACCAATATTTTTACTTTGTGTCTTTAGATTGCATCTGATGCAGGAAGCACTCAACACTTTATTGAATCAACAAATAATGAATGTAAAAAATATCTTTGGGCAATATCTGATGTCCTTTGGACTTTTGCTTCTTTTTTCTCTTCTGGAAAATGTACTATGAGTAAAACTGCCTTATCTCTAATCTCAAAATGAACTGCATAATATTTCCAAAATGCCATATACCTGTATTTTGAATTATGAATCAACTAATAAAAAAAATTAAAAGACTTCTGGGCCAAAAGGGCTGTTTAAATGCTAAGTAATATGCCTTGGGATGAAAACACATTATAAATATTTATATTTAACCAATTTTTTATAAACCCTTTTGGAGGTCTTTTGAAGGTTTCTTTTTTGCTCCTTCCTAGCTCCCTTTCTCCCTCCCTTCTTTCCTCCCTTTCTTATAGGGAATGCTATTCTGTAAAAGCTATATTCTATCTTCTGCCAAACCCTCAAATCTAATTTTGGAACAACAACTTCTGTAGGTAATTTAAGTACAGAAGATAGATTTAATGTTCATTTTACTTTTGATTTATATATGACATCTGTTTGGAACCAAATTTTCTCTGTTTTTAGAAACAGAGAAAAAAATTATTTTGGGATATGTAGGCCAGAGGCAAATGATCTGACAAGTTAGGCCCCTTGTTTCTAAAGGAAAAATTACCACAGTTTGTAAGAGTGGTATAAAGGCCAAGAAGTTGACCAAGACCAAAGGAGATCACAAAGAAAGCATAGCATACACTAGACTTTCAAGAAAGAAGTTTACTGAATGATGAAGGAAAGTATGTGTCTATGGTTTTTATGGCCTACGTAGAATATAGGATGTATCTTCTTTTTTTCTGACCCACTGCCAAAGAAGAGTTATAAAATTCCTGTCTTCAGTCGTGTTGACCTAAAATAAGACATACTGTGGTATGACAATATCAACCTTTATGTGCCTTATTCTCAGACTTCGTGCCTTTAGGTTAAGTAGAGATATTGGCTAATAGCTTTAAGTCTTGCTACTTTTCTGTTCTCAGTGTGATGTTCAAAATTAGTGAAATGCAGACTTTTATTTCTTCCTTCGAATGTAAGTCATTTCTGTATTTCTGTAGTTATTAAATGCTTTTTGATAATATGATAAAAATACACATTGCATTGGTTTTTAGGAACATTTTTGTCATATATATTTCAAACTTTAATTAGGACCTCTAACAATAACCATATTTTAAAACAAAGTTGGGCAGCAGTTGGCTTTTTGTTTTCTTTATAGAAATTGAAAAGGTGCTGTAAGAAGGTGCTGAGTAATTTTAACCACATGCAATGTAGTAATCACCTGGAAATCGCACACTTTCTGAATTGTCTTATTGCTACTATGAAAAACAGGAATAAATTTTAGTTGTTAACACCTTTATTCTTTTTTTTCCGGAGAAAGATTGAAGCTGAATTTAACACATTTAATTGACTTGTATATCACATCATTCATGACACAAATTCATATTTTATTTGTGCACATGATTAACACTTTATTGGCATTATTACTATTACAAGATTGTAATATACAATTGGATCCAAATTTTTGTGGAATTAAAAATAAGCCGACAATAAGATTATCATTAAGCATTTAGAGCAGAATGGGTTAAACTGTCGTTATTGGTCAGAACAACCAAATAATAGGATTTTCTACATTTTATTTTGTTGCTGGTTTTGGTTGGTATAGAACATCATTATATAACAAATATTATTTGAGATGTGTAGATCATAAACTACAGCATTGGGAATCTTTTGGTCATGCCGAGGTTTTTCATTGGAATTTGTTGTAGCACTTGCTGTAAGTGGGTTTGACCTGTATAACCAACAGATAGTGTAGGATGTTATGCTTTACCAGTAGTTTTCTGTAACTATTATGTATACAGTCTTTGTGTCTCAGCCTACATTTATGATATCTATACATCTTAACAGGCACTCTTTTGAATGTAAACATTTCAGAGCTCTCAAGAACTTAAAGACATCTAATCCTGCTATTGCATGCTTCAGGTGGTAAGCGTGTCATTTTAAAAAATGAGACAGATAGGCATTTAGGACTGGGAGAAGTCATGAGTTTCTCCCTGTCCTCCAGTGAATAAGTGGATTAGAACTTACTTCTGTTATTTCCAGTAGTGTTTGGCTAAGACATGAAGAATATTTGCAACAAGTGAATTTAGAATTTGTCACAAACTTAGATTCTCATGAAATCCCCCAAAATGTAAGGAACAAATTAGACTTAATGGTCTTTATACTAACAGAGTTTTCTAAAACCGGATAAGTAAAACAAGACAGAAACAAACACCTTAGTTTCACTGTCTTGTCTGTTATCTTTTATTAATGATGAAGTTTAGACGTATTTTCCGTGAATACAGTGTATGCCTGTGTTACTTAATAATTGAAGTTTCTTTTAACTCTGTTTATGTTGGTTAAAACCATTTTTATGTAAAGTTAAAATTTACAGATATAAAGACATTCCAGCGATTTTGGGTAAATGGTTATTCCAAAAATTTCCAAAACTTTTTAAACACCCATTTCGTACACATATAAACAAATGTTAGTTGTAACCACCATGCATCTAATTTATTAGGAAGTTCAAAGCATTTGAACTATATTTATAAATAAGTTTCTTCTATTTAGAGGGAAGAAAAGTTATTTGTTGAATATCGTCGTTGTAATTACTTGAGTGATGTAATTTTGCTGTGTTACAATCAATCATTATTCTCATAAAATTCTGTAGGAAATACTGCCTATTTAATACCTTTACACTTGAACACCACCAATAATTTTGTTTCCCTTCAGGGCATACAGCTGTTTCCAGCCTACTCAGTACCATGTCAGGACATAAAATTATCTTGACAGAAAGATTTAAATTATAAATAGTCCCGTAATGACATTCAGCTTGGGCGGTACATTTATAAAAGGAGTTATTAAGGAAAATGTCATTTCAACTCATTACTGTAACTAGATTCTCTCACATTTCTGAAGCTGTCTTTTGGTAGCCCGATAATATTTGCATATGTAAGCATTTAAGCTATTAAGGCTATCAAGTCTACAAGTATAAAAACATAATATAGATATTAGATAAATGGTTTCCTAAAATTTTCCAAAACTTTTTTGTTACAAATATGTCTTAATATATGTCTTTGCGCTATGAAAACTGATAAAATACTGGGGAGTTGAGACCCCAAGATCTTGATATTATTCAAAAAGCATAGCACTGGAAATACTTTATATATAATGAAAGAAGAAAAGGACTAGAAGTCAATCTATCTTATAAGCAACATCAGAATATTGGATAGTGAATAAAATTTTATGAGCACTTTTTTCCTGGAGTAAATGTTGACTACAAGTTACTTGGTGTTAGTGTTCTGATTTTTAAATACCCAGTTTACCATTTTATTAGTACATTTTGATCCTATGAGAATCTACTTTTAACCCAAGTCGTATTTTTCTCTGAAAAAAAATTATATTTATTCTAAAAAAGCTTTACTCTTTGAATAAATATTGCTATGAGTCATTTTCTATTTTATGCTGTGTGTGTACTTAGTTATGTTAGCATCTGAAAGTACAGATACGTAACAGAAAGTGAATGGGAAGATCAGTGAATCATAACAATATGTAATATGGGTCTATGTTGCAGAGCCACACTTATCAAAGCTTTAGCCTGTGTTATGGTCATCACTAAAAAAATCTAGAGCATTGCTGGTTTGAAGCTGGCATGGTGGAGATGTTAGTGTTAGATTAACAGTAACATTTAACCTCTGTAATATAAACCTCTATGAAACCTCTGTTTAACATAAACCTCTGTGTGTTTGTGTTTGTGTGTGTGTGTGTGTGTGTGTGTATTTGTGAACATTGATTTTACTTCTAAAGTCTGTAGTTTATAAACATTATTGCATTGTGCTGCTTAGTGGGCCAGAAATTACCCAAGATGATTGCTGATCCCAACTTCAATCTTTTAATTCAGTTTTTAATCAAATTTTCTTGTTTTGATTTTGACTACTTCTCAATAGAGATATTTCTTACTGGGTTTCTGCCAGTTTAGCAACATTCATTTCTCTCTTAAGCATGCCTTAGAAACAGCCTAATATATTTATTCTTTACTTTCCCAATTTCTGTCTCTTAAAAAGGGATTTCTGTCAAAGGTTCAGTGTTCTGAGCTGCTCCCTATGCTACCTAATCACTTTAGCCACTTAGCTTTGAAACTGCCTGATGAAAAAGGAAGTTGTACTGGCATATATAGGTCAATTCCTTTAATTTCTCATTTTTCTTATTCCCCTACATAGAATGATGAGAAAGTTTAATATTTTTAGCTTTCTTTTAAACAGCTTTATATTCTGGGTGGTTTTAAGTCACCCCAATTTCTGATAATTTAAAAGAATCCTGATGTTTATTCTAGATAAGACACCTGCTATATAAAATAATATTTTATGTTGATGTTCAACAGGAAAGGGACACTAATCAGTCCACCTGATTTATTTAGCAAATGTTGTTACCTTCTACTGTGTGCCAGGCACTGTGCTTGCCACCGAGGATATCAGTAATGAAGTATTTTATCAGAGGAGCTCCATTGCCTAGTGAAGAAGATGATCAAGCACACTGAGACCTTTGTGGATTAGTCAATTGGATTGCTTAGTAAATTATTTCAGGTCCCTGCAGTAGGATCGTATTGATCTTCTAGTGAATACATCCCTGGTCTGAGAGTTAGAAGGTTTTCATACCATTTCTTTCTGCTGGCTTTTCATCTTTCATCATACATCATTTTTATAAAGTTAGTAATGTCTGTTACAACATATTGTGAGATCTTTGGGACAGAAATGCAGAGTCAACAGAAACATTATCCTTTCAACAAACATGCACTGAGTACCTATGATTGAAGCACTATGTGTTAGGCTCCCTGAGTGATACAGAGATAAGTGAGGCAATTATCTAGGTCTAGGAGCTGGCAGTGCAGTGTATTGGATGGAAATGAGGTATGGGGGAAGTATAGAGGAGGGCATAACAGTTAAGACATTTCTTTAGTGCTTTCTTGTAAAGAGCAAATGTATGTTTAAATGAGAATCTTATTATTAACTGTATTCTCTGTAACTCTTTATCTGTTAATAATGATTTGTAGTTGGAGATTTTCCAAAGCTTAATGGGCACTGTAAACTAAAAAATTAAGTTAGTTTATTATCAACTTATTTAAATAGTGTTCTTTAGCTGCCTTCACTTTCACTTATATTGCCAGAGTAATTAATCATTATTAAGAGATTTTTTTTTTAACATTTCTACTATTTGTGTCAGGGTTTTCAACTTTGAATAACATGCCAAACCATTTCATGGGAGAAAAAAAGTCCTCACAGACCCTCTTTTCACCAGTGTTGGGTGTGTGTGTTTGTGTGTCTGTATTTTATTCAGTGTTATCTAAATATATGGAGATATACAATTAAATACAAACTATACCCTTAACTCTCATGACCATAATCTATTAGAAGCAAACTATAAAATCAATGAAAATGTTTATTTGCCATATTAATCTAATGTTATAAATTAGGTTGTCTTCCAGAAAATAAATTACTGCTGACAGTGTGAATATGATACTGAGAGCTATAATACAGATTTTTTTTTGAGCTTTTTTTTAAAAAGCACTATTAGAGCTATGTAAAATTATATTAGGTTCCTTTTCTGGTGCTTTTTCAGGGCTCGCAATTCCTTTTTTAAAAACTAGGACAATTAAGATTTTGTTTTATGATGCAGGTAAGCATGGAGTAGAATAAAGCAAAGTATTGTAAATCATTAATCTAAAGGACAGTAATATTTATTTTAATGAAAGGCAATATAGTTATATTAGGCTAGCTTTAAAATAGTAGTGGTCATCACTAGTCATCTTCTTTACTGGATAAGATAAAGGAAGGGCATTTGTGTTTTTTGAAGGCATTATATTTCTACGGAGTTATGAGGATCTATAATATATATAACAGGCTTTCCCTAACCAGCAAGTCCCTTTCTAGGTCTAAGGAAAATCCATGGCACTCTTTCCCACCAAGCCCAGCTTCTCAAGTCTTCTTTACTAGCTCATAAGATAAACCAATGGAGGGCCGGGCACGGTGGCTGATGCCTGTAATCCCAGCACTTTTGGAGGCCGAGGCGGGCGATCACGAGGTCAGGAGCTCGAGACCAGCCTGGCCAACATGGTGAAACCCTGTCTCTACTAAGAGTACAAAAATTAGCCAGACATGGTGGTGGGTGCCTGTAATCACAGCTACTCGGGAGGCTGAGGCAGGAGAATTGCCTCAACCTGGGAGGCGGAGGTTGCAGTGAGCCGAGATTGTGCCATTGCACTCCAGCCTGGGTTACAAGAGAAAGACTCCATCTCAAAAAAAAAAAAAAGGACACACCAGTGGATTTAGGGGGAAACAAAGGAGACAGATAGAGGGTATAAATAAAGCAGAAAGGTATGGAGAGACATACATAGGAGTCTATTTCCAGCCAGGTTTGTCTATAAATGCTGGGGGAATGTGCTATGTTAGCAACATATATTACATTTGTTATTGAATTTTGGTCACTAGTTATTAGCAAGGAACATATGAAACTAAAGACGCTTCTTGATTTTTTGATACAAAGCATGTAAATTTAAAATTGTATTTCCCAATAAGGCATCTTTGGGGAAAATAAATTAATTTGTGTTACTTCTCAGCTTAAGTCCTTCAAAGGGCTGCATGCAGTGGCTCACCCTTGTAATTCCAGCACCTTGGGAGGCCGAGGCAGGCAGATTGCTTGAGCTCAGGGTGAGACCAGCCTGGGCAACATGTCAAAACTCCATCTCTACAAAAAATACAAAAATTAACTGGGTGAGGTGGTACATGCCTATAGTCCCAGAGGCTCAGGTGGGAGGATTGCACGAGCCCGGAGGAGGCAAGATCGCACCACTGCACTTCTGCCTGGATGACAGAGCCAGACCCTGTCTGAAAGAAAAAAAAAAATTCAAAGGCCTTACCACTTCTTATAGCACCTTCTTGATTTTATTTTTCTGTGAGAGTAGGGTTCCAGACCTCAAACAATACCTAGCATGCAATAGACCTTCATTAACATTTTAATTTAATTGAACTCTAATTGCACGAATCTGGGCACCACATGTTGGCAGTAAGTAAATCTTTTCCATTTTTAGTGTATTCTAGGGCAGAGCATTCAAGATTGGAGGTATGGAAGCAAGTTAGAAGAGCAGAAAATCCAAATTTCACACAAACCAAATAGTTAGAGTTCAGTTTAACAGACATTTATTGAGTGCTCAACATTTCCCACTATTCTTGGAAGTCAGTAATATGTAGGGTTGTCAAAGCCACATTGTTGGATATGTGTAGAATGATGAAAGATATAAGTGATATAAAAAACAAGTCTTATGATTAAGGTTTTGTTTTTTGTTTTTTAACTTGGACTGCAGAGACAACTTATAAAGACAAGAGCATGAGTATTTCAAGTTTTCTTTTGAAAACTGAGTCATAGATGTTGCATTTCAAGCCAAGGTTTGATCATTCTATACTTCATGGCTTTTTAAAATTCTAGTTGCTATAACAACTTTGATATTTCTTTATTATTTTTAGCACTTCAGTTGCCATAACAATAAGATATCCTAAAAAATAGCAATTTTCTTTTATAAGAGAAAATTTTCTTTTAATTAAAAATGAATATGAACCAACATTTCTTTCCTATAATGTGAACCCATTATTTAAAATAGGTTTGTGCTCTTCTGTTTTCATATAATTTTAACAAACTTTTGTAGGAAATGTCTTAAGGTTCAACTTTTCTCTCTCTGTTTTTACTGTACAAAAGTTGAAGGGATACAGCTGTTTTGAACCAAATTCTATGAGATAATTCTAATTTTTATCAGATTTCATTGATAAAAAAATGATATAAAAAATTTAACTTCCAGATTTGTTAGTTTATAAAGCAGGAAAAGATCATGATTGATGGATAGTTGTAAGTCATGGGAGATGTAAGAAACGCTGAAATTTCCTTTTCTCCTATGTTATTTTTCAGTGTATTTTCATACCTGCTGCATACTAAAACAGTACCTCCTCACTTACCTAGAAAGAACTGACAGCTTAGGCCTGAGCTATGGCACTTTACTCATAGAGCAGTTACCTTTATTTACTCTCTTTGAGAAAAAGTTGTTATAAGCTTGGTTTCTGATACTGAAGCCTCTAGAAAATAAGCACAGCAAATTAGAACAGGAAGGAGGGGCTACTGCTATGTTTGCTATGCAAATAGATTCATAAAATATAGAGAGCTGAGTATTATTTTTAAGGTACCTAATTCTTATGGAAATCAAACAAATCCAGCAGCTACAAAGGTATGATTGTATCAGAAGACAGTATTCAAATTGATGTTAATAGTGATGATCTTAGGCTACCAAATATGAAATTATGTCAGAATTCTTGGTTTAAAAAGACAGAGGAATAGATAATACATCTTATAAGAATTGAGATGCCTAATGTAATAGGTAAAACAAAATTTTTTTAAAACTTGGGGTCATTTTTCTTTTTCTTTTTTAAAGAAATAATTTCAACTTTTATTTTCGATTCAGGGATACACATGCAGGTTTGCCATATCAGAATACTGCATGATGCTGAGGTTTGGGGTATGGTTGATCCCTTCACCCAGGTAGTGAGCATTGTACCAATAGTTTTTTAAGCCTTACCTTCCTCCCTCCCTTCCAACTCTAGTAGTTCCCAGCATCTATTGTTGCTATCTTTATGTCCATGAGTACCCAATGTTTAGTTCCTACTTACAAGCGAGAACATGGGTTTTTGCTTTTCTACTCTTGCATTAATTTGCTTAGGATAATAGCCTCTGGTCGCATCCATTCTGCTGCAAAAGATGTGATTTCATTTTTTTATGGCTATGTACTATCCCATGTTGTCTGTGTATCACATTTTCTTTATCCAGTCCACTAGCATAAAACATAATATTAAAAAACAATTTAAAAAAAACCCTCATTTATCTGGGAAATGTAAGATCCACGTACCTTAGGTTTTCATAGACTAAGGCTTGGTAATTTTTGTGTTATTTTATTGCTAATCACAGGGTTTTCCTGAAAAGCATGGTCAAGTTCAGACAATGATTTTTCTTTTCTTTCTTTTCTTTTCTTTTTTTTTTTTTGAGAAGGAGTCTCTCACTGTCACCAGGCTGAGTGCAGTGGTGCGATCTCGGCTCACTGCAACCTCTGTCTCCCAGGTTCAAGCAATTCTTCTGCCTCAGCCTCCCAAGTAGCTGAGACTACAGGCGTTCACCTCCATGCCCAGCTAATTTTTGTATTTTTAGTAGAGCCAGGGTTTCACCATGTTGGCCAGGATGGTCTCGATCTCTTGACCTCATGATCTGCCCGCCTCGGCCTCCCAGAGTGCTGGGATTACAGGCGTGAGCCACTGTGCCTGGCCGATATTTCTTTTCGTTAATGTACTTTAAAAAAAGGAATGATGAGGGAGTTGGCAGTCAATAGAAATGAGAAAGTGTTATTATTAATTTCCAAAACTCAGCATGTTACCTGTGGATGTAGTTTCTGAAGGAAAAACGATTGAACAAAAAGCTTACTGATGGTAAAATAATATGCTTATCTTACTATCAGTGAGCTTTGAATGAATAGCCACTGTATGCTTTACATGCTTTGTTTTTAAGGTTTTAGTTTTCATAACCAACTTTTAAAGTTAAGTATTTACTATCTCCATTTTAAAGATGGAAGCTGAGATACATGGAAAGATATACCCAAGGCCTCATAGTTAACTGGTACAGCCATCATGCCAACCCAAGTCTGTCTGATTGTAAAGCCTACATTCTTTCCTCTAAGTCATAGTATCTCCTTGTCTTCAAACTTAATAAATGTTTATTAAAGGTAATAACATACCTAGGGGAAAATATGAGAAAAAAGATCATACTGTGTATGGTTTTATGTTATTGCTCTGCATACTGTTTTGACCTATTAATTGAGTTTTAAACACATATTTTATGTTTGAGACTTTCTCCCACTAAGAAGGTGGTAAATATACATGTAAATTGGTATTTTTTTCTCCACTTTTCTTTATGATCGATGAAACATAATGGAACCTCTCAAAGGTTTTGCTTACTTAGCCCATTGTCTTAGATCTTAGCTAGCTAGGGCAGTCTCAAAGTGTTGTATAACTGGCATTTAATATGTCTTTTCTCAGTGTCTCACTTGCAGCTGGGCTGTTGTGTCTTGAGTACAAACACTGAGCCATGAGTCAGATATGCTGATTGAGTGTGAAAGTACGCGCAGGCTGGATATACTTACTCCATCCACCAGTATCTGTTCTTTTAGACGTTTTAGTAGCTCTCCTTCTTTATGGCACATTGCTACAAAGGATTCTGGTATGTTTCTTTTTAAATATCATTATACTATATAATTTCCTGGCAATGCCTCAAAATTCACTCAAATTATTTAGGGCTCTCATTTCGTGGCTTTACACAGAAGTCGAACACTTGATTACATGCAAATGCCATCACAGCCTTTTCAGGCTCTTCAGCTATAACTTACACAGGTCTTAAATATTACATTTTAATGAGCTTTGACATGCATGCATGTGTGTAACCACATGTATCAAGATACGGAATGCTTCCCTCATTCCTGAAAGTTTCCTCATACCTCTTGCCAGTCTTGACTGATACGTGTGTGCACATGAGTGCATGCATACACACACACACACACACACACACACACACACACACACACACCCTGCTGAAGCAACTAGGGTTCTGATTTCTTTCAGCAAAAATTAGTGTTTCCCATTTCAGAACCTCATATAAAATCATGCAATGTGTATTCTTCAATGTATGGCTTCTTTCCTTTAGTTTTAAGATTCATCCATGTTGTGTGTGTCTTTAGTTTTGTTCCTTTTCATTGCTGTATTTCATTGTATGGAAATATCACGGTTTGTTTATTCATTCCTCTGTTGATAGATGTGTGTGGGCTGTTTCTGATTTTGGCTATTTCATTTTTATACATACTGCTGTGAACATTTTAATGCAAGTCTTTTGTGGACAATGTGTTTTCCTTTCTATTGGATGGAATTGATGGGAGAGATAGGGTAGTTTTTTTAAATGTTGTAAGAAAATTCCAAACTGTTCGTCAAAGTTTTCAAAGTTGAGCCATTTTACACTACTACCAGCAGTGTATGGTTTCAGTTGTTCTATATCCCTACCAACATTGTTCTGTCAGTCTTTTAGTTTTAGCCATTCTAGTGGGTATATATTGGTATCTCATTGTGGGTGTATATTGGTATCTCATGTACTTTGCCTTTTCCTGATGACTGTGGATGCTGAGCACTTTTTCATTTTCTTAATGGTTATTTTTATATCTTCTTTTGTGAAGTGTCTTCCAGTTTTTTCACCATTTGTCATCGGATTATTTGTATTCATATTAACAAATTGTAGGTGTCAGTTATGTATTTTGGATGCAAGTGCTTTGTTAGATATATGTTTTGCTAATACTGTCTTCGGCTTGCTGATTTTCTTAATGATGTATTTTGCTAAGCAGAACATTTAAGTATAATTTATTAAACTTTTTTATAGTTATTGCTTCCAGTATCCTAATAAGTCTTTGTCTATTTTTTAAGAGACACAGTCTTGCTGTGTCACCTAGGCTGGAGTGTGTTGGCATGATCATAGCTTACTGTAGCTTAGCACTCTGGACTGAAGCAGTCCTCTTGCCTCAGCTTGCAGGTAGCTGAGACTACAGGTGTGCGCCACCACACCTAGCTAAATTTTGTTTTTGGTGTGAGCAAGGTTTTGCTATGTTGCCCAGGCTTGTCTTGAACTCCTGGACTCAAGTGATCCTCCTGGTTAGGCCTCCCAAAGTGTTGGGATTGTAAGTGTGAACCACTACACCTGTTCATCTTTGTCTGTTCTTAAGTTGTGAAGATATTCTTCTTCTAGAATGTTTTCCTTTAGAAGCTATATATTTGCAGTTTCAGTTTTTTTGTTTGTTTGTTTGTTTAGATCTATGATCCATCTCATTTAAATTTTTCTATATGTTGTGAGGACTTGGTCTAAGTTAATTTTTCCCCAGGAGATTATTCAAATTTTTCTAGTACCATTTACTGAGAAAATTTTCCTTTTTCCTTGGTTTGTCTTAGAATTTTTAATTGAAATTCAGTTGACCATATAAGTGTGGGTTTATTTTTAGACTTTCTTCTTCTCACTGATCATTTTGTATATCCTTTATGCAAGATCTTAACTCTTAAGGCTTTATAATATGTCTTGAAATCAGATTGTGCCTGTCTTTCAACTTTGTTTTTTGTTTTCTGTTTTTTTTTTTTTCTCTTTCCCGAGATTGTTTTAGCTATCTTAGATCCTTTATGTTTGCATATAGGTGTTAGAATTAGTAGCCTGTCAGTTCTACAAAAAACTGCCTGGATTTTAATTGCAATAGCCTTGAATCTAAAGATCAATTTGAGAAAAATTGACGTTCTTAACAATATTGATTCTTCCATTCCATAAAGATAGTAGGCCGGGCACAGTGGCTCACGCCTGTAATCCCAGCATTTTGGGAGGCCGAGGCAGGTGGATCACTTTTGAGTTCAGGAGTTTGAGACCAGCCTGGTCAACATGGTGAAACCTCGTCTCTACTAAAGATACAAAAATTAGCTGGGCATGGTGGTGGCCACCTGTAATCCCAGCTACTCGGGAGTCTGAAGCAGGAGAATTGCTTGAACCCAGGAGGTGGAGTTTGCAGTGAGCCGAGATCATGCCACTGCTCTCCAGCCTGGGAGACACAACAAGACTGTCAAAAAAAAAAAAAAAAAAAAAAAGATAGTGCATATATGTATCTCCATTTATATAGGACCTTTTAATTTTTCTCAAATGACATTTTATAGTTTTCAGAGTAGAGGTTTTTTACATTTTCACCTCCTTTCTGTTTTTAAAGGCTATTTTAAATGATTTATTGTTTTTAAAATTTTTTTCCTACTGTTTCTTGCAAGTGTATTGAAATGCAATGATTTTTATATATTGACCTATGTTCCGACAAAATTTACTCATTAATTCTAGTGGGCTCTTGGAAAGACGTTTTAGTATTTCTTATGTGCACAATTATATCTTCCTTTTCTTGTATGGCTTTTTTTTTTTTCCTCACCTGTTTACTGGCTGGGACCTCTAGTACAATGTATACAGATGTGTAAGAGCAGATATCCTTCCCTTTTTCCTAGTCTTGGGAAAAAAGCATTTAATATTTCACCATTAAATATTATGCTAGATGTAGGTTTTCCCATAAAGTGTCTTTGTCAGGTTGAGGAAGTTTTCTTTCTTTTGCCACTAAATTAACTTATTCTTAAATATTCTTAGTTGCTAATAATTTGTCTCATAATGAAATGAAATTGACAACATGAAATTGTTTTCCTACCTTGAGAGGTAACTAAATCAGTAGATTGTGATATGTATCACTTCAGAGGTTTGATTCTTGGCACTTAGATCAAGTTGCTTTAATACTACATTTGATAGTATGTTTACTGTGCATTGATACTGTATTTTGCACCATTTGGCATTGTTTAGATGATAAGTAATTAATCATTGTCTTGCTAGATAGGACTTTTCAAAGCGCTAGTGAAATACTCATATTTAGTTTAGTGTAGGGAGATTTATAGATGACTAATACTGCCCTTCATTTGAATATATTAGGAGGTTAATTCCCCCCTCCCACAATTGGGAAATACATTTTCTAGCTTTTTCTTGTGAAGTTTGTGGATTCTGAGCTTCAGATAGACTGGATGTTAGTGTTTTTCAGTCCTTTGATAGACTCTTTTAGCTATTTTATGTGCTTTATATTAAAATTATGTTAAATACTTATTTGTTCAACACCTATTCTGTGTCTAGCACCACAGTGTAGGCACTTGAGATGCAACATCAAACAAAGCAGATGTTGCTTCCCTCATGAGACCTGTAGTCTAGTCAAGAAGACAAAGCTGAATGAAGTAAATAATTATAAACCATAATAAGTGTTGAATCTGGTCTGGTTCCCTGTGGGAACTCAAGAAGATTTCCCAGAGGAAGTGTTATTAAAACTGAGACCTAAAGATTGCATCTGAATTAAATAAAAAGAAGTGTGATGGCTTAGTAAGCAGCAGTTACAAATATCCTGAGACCGTAGGGAACATAGCAAGTATATTTGCGACTGTTGGGTGAGGGATATGAGTTGGTGGGGGAGATAGAGGTAGTTTAGTTAATCCTAAACAACATAGAAGAGAAATGAGACTGGGTGGATGCATGGAGACCAGTTTTTGTAGCACCTGTTAGGATCTTATCATAAGGGCAATATAAAACCAGTGAAGTATTTTAAAACAGAAGTAATGTGATCTGGTTTGCATTGTGGAAAAAAAATACTTTGTCTCTTTTGTGAGTAATGATTTGAAGAGAGACTACAAACAACTCAAAAAGGCCACACTGGAAGACACTACAGGTGTCTAAGCACAAGATGATGCTGGTTTGCTAGGGTAATGATAGGGAAGATCGAGAAAAGTTACCAGGTAGGAGAAGTAGCAGAGGAAATAGGTAAATTTTGAATGCATTTGCCTTTTGGTACGTTTTTAAATTTATTAAAGGACAACAGGTTTACTTTAGTCTGTATTTGTTTACCTTTTTTTTTTTTTTTTTTTTTGAGACAGTCTCACTCTGTTGCTCAGACTGGAGTGCACAATGGTGCTATCTCTGCTCACTGTAAGCAATTCTTATGCCTCAGCCTCCTGAGTAGCTGGGATTATAGGCATGCACCACCATGCCTGGCTAATTTTTTGTATTTTTAGTAGAGACAGGGCTTCACCATATTGGCCAGGCTAGTCTTGAACTCCTGACCTCAAGTTGATCAGCCCACCTTGGCCTTCCAAAGTTCTGGGATTACAGGTGTGAGCTACCTTGACCGGCCTCTATTTGTTTACTTTCTTTGATACTATATTGCTTGTATAGTTCTCTTTGATAGGCATTGCCTACTATTTATCCTATTTGCCATTGATGGCTAATGGTCCTTTCTTGCTTTGCTACTTAAGTTCTTTTGAGGAGTAGTTTTTATTGACTGGATGTTTTAATAATGAAATATTGATAAATATAAAAGAATAAAACATATCTAATGTATAAATAAAAAATCAAATGCCTGTGAAGTATCATGTAATAAAGCTACACAGTTTGGGCTGTTACAAGTAATTCCGTATAATGATTCCTCCTAGATATTTTCTGATTAGCATTCATCAGTTGAAAGCAGGAGGAGGCAGTTGATGATTGTGGAAAAAAATGGCAATAATAAGATACCTAATGACCCCGAAAATGAAAAGAATTATGCCTAATTTGAAAACAAAGCATGCTTTATATAGGAAACTGTGTAAATATATATTAGTACTCTTTTGTCAGTAAAGCTTCATGTTATAAATGTGTTCATACTATAATCCGATTGGAAAAAAGTATGGAAAGGAAGAAAAGTAAGGAAGCTAGTACAGTTAGTCAGCTGGGCGCAGTGTCTCATGTCTGTGATCCCAGCACTTTGGGAGGCCAAGGCGGGTGGATTACTTGAGGTCAGGAGTTCGAGACCAGCCTGACCAACATGGTGCAACCCCATCTCTACTAAAAATACAAAATTAGCCAGTCGTGGTGGTGCGTTCCTATAATCGCAGCTACTTGGGAGGCGAAGCAGGAGAATTGCTTAATCTGGGAGGCAGAGGTTGCAGTGAGCCGAGATCATGCCATTGCACTCCTACCTGGGCAACAAGATTGAAACTGTGTCTCAAAAAAACAAAAACAAAAACAAACAAACAAAAAAACAAGGAGCTAGTACAGTCAGTTGCTAAAAAGAAAAAAACTACTTTGTTTGAGCTGCTGAAGCTTTTTTTTTTTTTTTTAAGTTGGTGGAAAGAAAGAGGGAGGCTTAGTAGGTCAAAGGCACTGCTTCTGAAACTTTATCTCATGTTTTCATCTCCCTTTAGAAGCATGTGCAGTTATGGATTATTTACAGTATTTCTAGATTCAAATAGTTACCAGTGATTATTTTTTGGAAACAAACTAAAGGGATTTAGTATGTGAAATTTTCTGAATGGTATTTTTTGCCATTTTCCTAATTTTAGAAATATTATGATTCAAAACTGTTTCAAATATGTGTAATGGCTATACTTTTTCAATGGTTTGGTAGTGAATCTTAGCATTTAACTTTTCTTTACAAGGAATGTGAGACCTATCTACATTCATGAATATTTATCAAATATAATTTTATTTTAAATATTTATTTTTCTTGTACTAGAGAATATTAGATCTGAATTTGATTTTAATACTTTTATCTCTAAAAGTCAAAATATTTCCCTATAAAATAGGACTTTCTAGCCTTTTGTATAAAATTTAAATATTGCCTTTTCATCCTTAAACATAGTATTCATGTGAAAATTGTTATTCTAATGTGTCTTACAAACATCTCATTTCTGGTAATGAGAAATACACTTACCATTCTATATTCACCTAAACCTCCAAAGATTTTGGCAGTAACATGGTTTTCTCTGAAAGGCAATTCAACATGGAGGAAAGAATAGGGCCTTCTACTCTTTAGAAATATTTTTTTTCAAACTTTTATTTTAGAATCAGGGAGTAGAAATCATTTTTACAATTAATGATACATAAGAGTTATATATGGGGTACATGTGATATTTTGATACGTGCATACAGTGTGTAATGATCAAATCAGGGAAATTGGGACATCTATCATCTCAAACATTTATGACTTATGGTGTTGGTAACATTCTAACTTCTCTTCAGCTATTTTGAAGTATATAGTAAATTGTTAACTATAATCTCCTTACTACAAGCACTAGAACTTATTCCTTCTATTTGACTGCATTTTTGTAACCATTTTGTAACTCTTTTCGTTCCTTCTTCCCTACCCTTCCCAGCCTCTGGCAACTATCATATTACTCACTACTTTGATAAGATCAACTTTTTAAACTCACACATATGAGTGAGAGTATTCAATGTTTGTCTTTCTGTGCCTGGTTTATTTCACTGAACATAATGTCCTCCAGTTCCAATAATGTTGCTGCAAATGTAAGGATTTCATTATTTTTTATAGTTGAATAATATTTTATTGTATATACATATTGCTTTTCCCCCCACCTATTCGTATCTTGATGGATACTTGGGTTGTTTCCATATGTTGGCTATTGTGAATAGTGTTATAATAACAACATGGTAGGGCATATATCTGTTTGATATTGTTGATTTCCTTTCTTTTGGATATATACCCAGCAGTGGGATTGCTGGATCATATGATAGTTCTATTTTTAAATTTTTGAGGAAATTCCATATTGTTTTCCATAATGACTATTTTAGTTTTAATTCCCCCAATGGTGTATGAGTGTTCTGTTTTCTCTGCATCCTCACCAGTGCTTGTTACTTTTTGTCTTTTTGATAATAGCCATATTAACTAGGTGAGACTATATCTCATTGTAGTTTTGATTTGCATTTGCCAGATGCAAATTGAGTAATTTTTCATATACCTCTTGGCAATTTGTTTGTCCTCCTGTGAGAAATATCTATTCCTATCTTTTGCGGACTTTTTAATTGTTTTTTTTTTTTCTCATTATTAATCCCTTGTCAGGTGGATAGTTTGCTAATATTTTCACATTTTATAGGTTGCCTGTTCACTGTGTTGATTATTTTCTTTGCTGTGCAGAAGCTTTTTAGCTTAATATCATCCTGTTTGTCTATTTTTGTTTTGTTGCCTGTGCTTTTGAGGTCTTACTCAAATAATCATTGCCAAAACCAATGTCCTGAAGCATTTCCCCAGTGTTTTCTTGTATTAGCTGCATAGTTTCAGGTCTTATCTTTAAGTTTTTAATCAACTTTGACTTGATTTTTGTATATGGTGAGAGACAGGAGTCTAGTTTTATTTTTCTGCATATGGATATCCAGTTTTTCCAGCAGCATTGATGGAAGACACTGTCTTTTCAATAGTGTATTTTCTTGGTGCCTTTACTGAATTTAGGTTGACTATAAATGTGTAGATTTATTTCTGGGTTCTCTGTTCTGTTCCATTGGTCTGTGTGTTTTTATGCTAATATGCTGTTTTGGTTACTATAACTTTGTAGTATATTTGGAGTCAGGTAGAATGATGCCTCTAGCTTTGTTCTTTTTTCTAAGGATTGCTTTAGCTATTCAGGGTCTTTTGTAGTTCCATACAAATTTTAGTTTTTTTTTTTTTTTCTATTTATTTGAATGTCTTCGGTATTTTGAAAGGGATTGCAGTAAATCTGTATGTTGCTTTGGGTGGTATTGTCCTTTTAACAATATTAATTCTTCGAATCCATGAACATGGCATATCTTTTTAATGTGTTGTTTGGTTTGCTAGTGTTTTGTTAAGGATTTTTGCATCTATGTTCCTCAGGGATATTGGTCTCCTATAATTTTCTTTGTTGTATGTGTCCATGTATGCTTTTGGTATCAAGATAATGCTGGCCTCATAGAATGAGTTTGGAAGTATTCTCTCCTCTTAACTTTTTAAGAATAGTTTGAGTAGAGTTGATATTAGTTCTTCTTTAAGTGTTTGGTAGAATTCAGCAGTGAAGCCATCAAGTTCTGGGCATGTCTTTGATGGGAGACTTTTTATTATTGCTTCAGTCTCTTTACTCATTATTGGGCGTTCAGATTTTCTATTTCTTCATGGTTCAATCTTGGTAGATTGTATGTGTCCAGGAATTTAGCCAGTTTTTCTAGGTTTTCCAGTTTGTTGGCATATATATTTTTCACAATAGTCTCCAATGATCCTTTGTATTTCCATGGAGTCAATTGTAATGTCTTTTTTTCATCTTTGATTTTATTTATTTGGGTCTTCTTTTTTTGCTTAGTCTAGCTACGGGTTTGTTGATTTTGTTTTATCTTTTCAAAAATCAAGTTTTTGTTTTCTTGATCTTTTGTATGTTTTTTAGGTCTCAATTTCATTTACTTCTGCTCTGCTCTTTATTATTCCTTTCATTCTACTAATATTGGGTTGGTTTCTTCTTACTTTTATAGTTTTTTGAGGTGTGTCATTAGGTTATTTATTTGAAGTCTTTCTATTTCTTTGATTAGGCATTTATTTCTATAAGTTTCTGTGTTATTATTGCTTTTGCTGTATCTCATAGGTGTTGGTATGCTGCGTTTCCATTTTTATTTGTTTAAGAACTTTTAAAATTCTCCTCTTAATTTCTTCATTGACCCATTGGTCATTCAAGAGCATATTGTTTAATTTCCATGTATTTGCACAGTTTCCAAAGCTCCTCTTGTGATTTTTAGTTTTATTCCATTGCAGTAAGAAAAGATACTTGATATGATAGAAATCATTTTTATAAAATTTGAAATTATTCTAAGACATTTTCTGACCAGCAGCCATCAGAAGAAAGAAGAGAGTGGGGGTTTTATTTGTTTTATTCTTGTATTTTTGCTTATTTATGGTTCAGGGAGTACACGTACAAGTTTGTTACATGGATAAATTGTGTGTCACTGGTTTGGTATACAAATGATTTCATCACCCAGGTAGTGAGCATAGTGAGCATAGTACCTAATAGGTAGTTTTTCAGTCCTCTCTCCCTCCACCTTTCCTGTGGAGTCAGGCCCAGCATCTATTATTCCCCTCTTTGTGTCCATATGTGCTCAGGGCTTAGCTCCCACTTATAAGTGAGAATATGCAGTATTTGGTTTTCTGTTTTTGCATTGATTTACTTAGGATAATGGCCTCTAGCTGCATCTGTCTTTCTGCAAAGGACATGATTTTGTTCTTTTTATGGCTGCATAGTACTTCATGGTGTATATGTACCATGTTTTCTTTATTTAGTCCATTGTTGATAGGCATCTAGATTGATCCATGTTTGCTATTGTGAATAGTGCTGCATTGAACACATGACTGCATGTATCTTTTTGGTAGAATGGTTTCTATTCCTCTGGGTTGAATGGTAGTTCTGTTTTACATTTTTGAGAAATCGTCAAACTGCACTTCACAGTGGCTGAACTAATTCCACCACCTTGCAAACATCTGTAATTTTTTCACTTTTTAATAACCATTCTGACTGGTGTGAGATGGTATCTCATTGTGGTTTTGATTTGCAATTTTTAGTCTTAAGAATAATAATAACCTATTTCAGTCCTAGTTTCACAAGTCTGTAATTATAGGCAAGTTATACTTACTATCTCTAGTATCTGCTTTCTTCGTTTGGAAAAGGATAATGATGGTACCTACTTCATAGAGTTTTAAGATTTTTATAAAGGAGAAGTATATAATGCACACAGCACAATGCTTGACATATAGAAAATACTCAACAAATGTTAGTTATCTTCCATTTTTATCTTAATTTTCCTGGTGTATTTTAATTCTGAAATAATTTGTAAATTAGTGCTAAGTCACTTTTAAGAAAAGTGCTGATCCCATAAGAAGTATGTTTAAAATAGTGAATGTTTGTCTGTAGTAAGTCAAAATAATCAGAAATGTTTTTAATGTCCATCAAATATTTGAGTTTAATTTGCATTGTTCTAGTTTAGGTATGTGTAGCTCGAGCACTTAGAACAAATTTCTTTGACCATTTGACCTTTTTTTCATATTAGGATAAAAAGTGGATAAGCAATGTTTCTATTTATTCTAATTTCTGTGTTCTTTCGAGATCATATTTGACCTTCATTATTTCTCTGAATAGATTTTGGTACAGTAGTGCTAGTTGTGTTGATTTGTTTGTACAGTTAAATACATCAAACTCAGCAATTTTTTGTGGATGTGGTAGGGATTGGAGAGATTAGTAAATGATTTATAGTTTCTGTTAATTCAAATATAACTATATATTTTAGAGAGAAATTAGTAGTCAAATCACTTTAGTTCATGAAGACTTGGCAGATTTTTAATAATTAATAAGTTTTTTCTGCCAATGAGCATTAGATTACTGCTGACTTTTTAGTGTCATAGTACCTTGTGGTAGTTTCTTTACAGCGTTTACAGGAGTATGCCAGTTTATTTTTTCTGTCCTGTTCATGCAAAATAATCTTTACAAATGCTATAAGGAGAATACCTTGAGAAGTTCATAAATACCTTAATATATTATAAAGATCGGTCAGTTCCATTGTCTTCTTTTGTCAGTCTTGATCGGAGCTTGCCGAGTAAGTCTATAAGCCTGCATGTGCCTGGCAACTGTTACCTAGTGACAGTTTCAGCTGCAGTAGCCATTGGCTGTGCTGTTGATTGGGGCAGGAGGGCCGAGTCACCTTTCTGATGGTGAGTTTTTCTGCATCAGCCCAGGATGAGGAGGAGGAGGAGGGCTTGGGCTCAGGTGGAGGCATTGATGCTGAGAGATTGTGAAGAATATACTGAGAGCATCCTTGTAACTGCATCACAGTAAATCGGACTTCTGAATCAAGCAGCCCAGCCTAGCAGCTGATAAGAGTGAATGTAGGTGAGAAGCATTACCTTATTCCTGTAACAAGAGAACTGTTTTGTGATAAGTGAAACTAGGAATGTACAAGAAGAAATATCCTGTGGCTATTATAAAAGAAGAAGGACTTCCCTGAATGACTTGGTGGTGCATCAGAAAATAACTTTCAGAAGAATGCTTTCTATTAAGCTGCTGCATTGTTCCTGGAGGAAACGTTATTTCTAATGCATGTTATTTCTTCAAAAGATAGGATAACAAAGAATGACAAGAGACTCTCTGAAATGACTTTACTTTTAAAAAATACTTTGGCAAATGTTAACCTGATATCAAAATGACCTTGGAAGCATTTTGGATGGATTCTATCCTGCCAGCCTTGCAATATTTCAAACTCTAGGATTTAAACTCATCTTGATACTTTAGAGGTATTTTAAAATAAGACTAACTTGCAACCTACCTAATGGCCCCTGTGTTAATTGAGCAGTTGCTCAAAATAGAATACAGAAATAGAAGAGGCATTTTTTAACATATGGCTGCTACATAACTGCAAATGTAATAAACAAGGTAATTTTCCACTTTCAGAAGATATAGTTGAAGTAATGATTTAATATGTTAATCATCTACCAAAAATAGAAAAGGTATAGCAAAATAGAATATGAAGCCTATTAGAAATACCTAAGTAATAAATAATGGCAGCATTTCTGGTCAAATAAGCTCAGAGTGTATTGGAAAGTTTTATTATTGTCTAACTTTAGATTTACATATATATGTGAGATATGAGTGTACAGTTGCAAAGGTGAAAAGTAACTGTGAGTTACATATTTTATTTTCATGCTCTATTATAAGGAAGGTGGTATATCAAATAACAAATGTTATTTTAAGTTATAGATGCCAAATTAATACCAAAAATGATTTCATTTTGAAAAGGAAGAGGTATAAGTTACATTGCTGTTAGTATCACCAGTAACTGTAATGAACTAAAACTGCTTTCATCTAAATGCTTTAAAAATGCATGCAGAATTAAAACTTTAGAAGTTTATTATATTTTGTCAGGTGTTAATTCATTAATTCATTGTATATTATCTTTTCTATTGGAAAATACTTTTTTCTCATGAGAGTTATAGGGCAATCTGTAGTCTGTTACCTCTATTCTGCCCATGTAGAGATGAATCTTCAAATTAACTTTGATAGAGTTGTTTTTCTTAGATTTTAGAAAAATGAGAAATAGATTATAAATTTGACCCCCCAACATCAATCCCTGAACTAAGGCCAAAGACACTCTTTTCCACAATGAACTTTTTCTCAGCTTTTCAACCAAATTTGAGGTCTTAAATATTTAAAATCTAAAATACGAATGCATTTTTCATCATAGATAAAGCAGGAAGCCTGAGATGGTTTAAGAGTTTTCCTTTCTCATTCTTCCTAGTTGCTCCCTAAGAAACTGCCTCTCTTGGAGAACAGCCCACAGAAGCTTTTCTTCCTTTGGCAATTCATTTTTTTTTTGCTTTTTACAGTTTTAATTTTTCATAGTGCAAGATAATAAGTCTATTTTCTCTAGAAGTGCCTTATGCCTGCAAAAAGTTATTTGAGGGCAAAGGAAACTAATTAGTGACCTCTTTTCACCTCCTTTCTAGCTTACCCCCTTCTCTCCCCCCCCCACCCCCCCCCCACCCCCCGCCCGAAAGCTGAGGTGTGTCACTGCTGAACTGAGGCTGATGAAGAGACTTGAGCACTCTCTGGGACTCTCAGCTGTGACAGAAGCACAGACATTGTCTACTGAAGCAGGTTCTGAAACACTCGTGTGCAGTGTTTAACAGATGCTGGACAGGGCACCTGCTTGCGGTGGCCAAGTCTGCAGGTATCTTTAAATTTCCAAGCCATGAATGAATCCAGGTGGACTGAATGGAGGATCCTGAACATGAGCAGTGGCATTGTAAATGTGTCCGAGCATCACTCCTGCCCACTTGGATTTGGCCACTACAGTGTGGTGGATGTCTGCATCTTCGAGACAGTGGTTATTGTGTTGCTGACATTTCTGATCATTGCTGGGAATCTAACAGTTATCTTTGTCTTTCATTGTGCTCCACTGTTACATCATTATACTACCAGCTATTTCATTCAGACGATGGCATATGCTGATCTTTTCGTTGGAGTTAGCTGCTTGGTTCCTACTCTCTCACTTCTCCACTACTCCACAGGTGTCCACGAGTCATTGACTTGCCAGGTTTTTGGATATATCATCTCAGTTCTAAAAAGTGTTTCTATGGCATGTCTTGCTTGCATCAGTGTGGATCGTTATCTTGCAATAACCAAGCCTCTTTCCTACAATCAACTGGTCACCCCATGTCGCCTGAGAATTTGCATTATTTTGATCTGGATCTACTCCTGCCTAATTTTCTTGCCTTCCTTTTTTGGCTGGGGGAAACCTGGTTACCACGGTGACATTTTTGAATGGTGTGCCACCTCTTGGCTCACCAGTGCCTATTTTACTGGCTTTATTGTTTGTTTACTTTATGCTCCTGCTGCCTTTGTTGTCTGCTTCACTTACTTCCACATTTTCAAAATTTGCCGTCAGCACACCAAAGAGATAAATGACCGAAGAGCCCGATTCCCTAGCCATGAGGTAGATTCTTCCAGAGAGACTGGACACAGCCCTGACCGTCGCTACGCCATGGTTTTGTTTAGGATAACCAGTGTATTTTATATGCTGTGGCTTCCCTATATAATTTACTTTCTTCTAGAAAGCTCCCGGGTCTTGGACAATCCAACTCTGTCCTTCTTAACAACCTGGCTTGCAATAAGTAATAGTTTTTGTAACTGTGTAATATACAGCCTCTCCAACAGCGTTTTCCGGCTAGGCCTCCGAAGACTGTCTGAGACAATGTGCACATCCTGTATGTGTGTGAAGGATCAGGAAGCACAAGACCCCAAACCTAGGAAACGGGCTAATTCTTGCTCCATTTGAAGAGAGCTACATAGTAAATCAAATGTAATCTGACAGTGGTTTTGGATCATATTCTAGATTCATCTGGAAATTTGCCATCAGAGAAATATTTACTTGAATAGTTGACTATAAAATGAAGTATGAGACTAACGGTTTCTCTTTTTTTTTCTTTTTCATGGAAGAAACTAAAGGGAAGGATGTATAGAGGGTTATCTCATGAAATAATTACAGCATGTGAGTATTTGTGTGCAGTAATAGGAAAAATTAAGCACTGAGATGAAAAATAATATCTCAAATCTTCTGCAGGACATGAGCAAGCTCCTTGGCTTGGCGTTTCTGTCTTTCTGTCTGACTGTACCGTGCCTCTGTCTTTCTCACTTTGTCTGTTTCTCTCACTCTTTGTGGAAGTTATTACTTACATAAATTGCCCTTTATAGAAAAATGCTACATATTATATATGTGGCAAAGTATAATCTTTTGCATCAAAGTGTACCTTTAATCACACTAATCTACAATCCATAAGTGATCTCTTCATGGAGGATGCACAGTAAGCATTGCATTTTATTACTTGCCAAACAACCCCTTTGCTTGTGTTTTTATAATCTTCTCTGCAGCACAATTTTTCTGCTACAAACAAACAGAAACAGTATTTTTGTTTCTTCTGGGTGAAATGACATTTGCTTTTCCCCCTTTTCCTAACAGTCTCCTGTTTTTTTTTTCTTTTTGTCTCTTTTTCTTGATCTGCATCCATTGCTACCTTACTTTAGAAGTGTCTTAGCTATTGAAAGAATCTACTGTATAAAGCATCCATAATGTTAAATAATGTATTTCTTCCAGCAAAGCAATCTGGTAGCTTATTAAATATATTTAATGGCTTTTTGAAACATTTTTATCTGGTTCCTTTTAAATTAGTTCATCTGCTTAAAAGTGATGTCTTTTTTTGCTATAGTAAAGCTTTGTTTTTCTTTAAGAAAACCCACTAGTAATTCTAATGCAGATGCAGGATACTCACCTAGCAGTGAGGCATTACTCTTAAGGGTACTTAGAATGCCCTTTTAAAAAGTAAGTAAATAAAATAAAACATGAATCTTTTTTGTGTTAGGTCTATGATAGCTTACTGTTGTGTCCACTAGTCAGTCATTTGTGTGATTTGCATTTGCACATATTATATTTTTTACAGCAAAGAAAATGTAAATTATATTATCTGTGCCTAATGTTTTCTTAGCAAAATATATAGATCAATGTTGTTTAAGTTGTCAACATTGGAAAAAGTATATACAAAAACTTATTTTAAGAGAAGAATACTTTTGTGTAACTGTTATTTAGATATTTATATTAGACAAAGCTGCATTTTTAGTGCTGCTGAGAATATAATATACTTAATTATCAAATACAGGTAAGAGCTGACAGTATTTTCTTTTGTAATGATCTGTTTTCAAATGCAGAGATTAACTTATTTTTTTGCGTGCTACATGGGATTGTGTAATAAATTGTCAGGGGTTTAGATGTAGCAAAGTAGCATTTTGGGGAATTAGTGAAGCAGGTATGAGCAGTAAAACATCTAAATATTACTTTTTTACCATAAGTTTCTTGCCTGAAAGATATTTTAAAATTTATATCAAACTACTGAGTATTTTTCTTCTCAGCATTTTTGATTTCTTTGTTTTATGAAATGCATTTAATAAAATGTGCCTATGACTCTTCAAATTAGAAGCCAACCATGTTTGCACCCTGGTGGTTTGGCTTCAAAGGTCTTTTAGTAGAAATGTTGTCATTTTATTGAGGTTGTTCTGAACCCCTGTATATTTTTAAACATGTAAGAAAAATTTAAAATAAAGAATAAAACAATATTCTATATATCAAAATCAGACTTTGCTTCAGTTTAATAAAACACTTAGGACAAGAGTTTACTTTTTTGGGAATCAAAAAATAATTGTTTTGTACTTCTGTAGCCTGGGTTTATATTTATTCTTGTCCCCTGTTTGCCAGTGGCATCTTGGTTTAAATGTGCCTTTTAAATTCAGACCAGTTCAAGGAAAACATAAAGTTCAAGGAAATATAGTACTGCTGACATTTCAGATATCACATATAAGATCTTCAAAATTGTACATATTATTTGGTAATCGTATCTTAATTTCTTTAAGGAATAAATATAGTTAGAAAAGACCCAGTGGATTCTATGTACAGAAAGCCTGAGGCCATGTTTACTGCATTTTATCCTTATTATGTGCCAGGCTCACTGTTCAGTTTTACATGTGTTATACATTTAATCCTCACTACAGCCTTTTGAGATAATAGTTATTATTCCCACTCCAAAGATAAGGAAACGAAAGAAAAATGATTATTCATCAGTTAACTAGTCAATGGCAGAGGTTCCCGCCCATCCAGTAGGCCTGGGCCAAAGCCTGCCTACTTCACCAGTAGGCTACACTGCTTTCATTTCAAAAGCCTTTAAATTTTTGTACCTCTGTCTATACCTTTTCCCTACAATATTTCTCTGAGTTTTATTTCTTTTTTTCTCATCATAAGTCTTTTGCTTGAGTTCTTTTCTTGTCTTGTGATCTTTTTCTTTGATCTTACAAGTTTCTTTTATTAAAACAGCAATCTGATAAGCTCAAACTTACCAGTTTAGTCTGTAATCAAACTGAAATTCTTAATATTACTTTCATTTACTTTTGTTATTTCCCTTGAATAACTTTTTGAAATCTCTATCAATTTCTTTTTGAAATTGAATTGTTTTGAAGAGGAAGAGTAGAAAAGAAAAGCTTTATCATAGGCTGAAAGAGGCTGAATGAGGCAAGTTCTAAGTTTAGTTTTTAAATTTACTATAGTTTTTATATACAACTCTAGGGCAAACCACTTAACTTCCTTTTGTCATATTTAATGTGTTTATATAATAAGATAATACTTATTTTGAAACCTCTCTTTTTAGGTAATGTGTTTTAAGAATAGGAAGCATAACCATTTTTCTCATTATTATATTGTATTTTGTGGTAATTATCTGGCTTGGTTGTAAAAGACAGCCCAAAAATAATGCATTCTGTACTCTCTTTCCTAAGGGTTCTATTATTTGCATAGCTGTTTCTAGAGTTATAGAGTGTTGGAAAGCTTAATAATTTACACTATTAGTATATGAAACTTGGGCTGAGATCCAGGCCCTCATAAACTGCTTGGCCTTAGGTAAGATACCAAATGCTCTAAAACCTTAGTTTTGGCATTGATTAAAAAATATTAAGTCAGAGACTTGTAGCTCCCTGTTCAGCTGAATTTGAGAATTAAATGGAAATTTGTAGTATGTGTGCCCAGAACAGCACCTGGCACAAAAAAAATGTTCAGAATATGGTAGCTGCTGTTTTTGTTTGTTTGTTTGTTTGTTTGAGGCGGAGTCTTGCTCTCTTGCCCAGGCTGGAGGGCAGTGGTGCGATCTCAGCTCACTGCAAGCTCTGCCTCCCGGGTTCACGCCATTCTCCTGCCTCAGCCTCTTGAGTAGCTGGGACTACAGGCACCCGCCACCACACCCGGCTAATTTTTTGTATTTTTAGTAGAGACGGAGTTTCACCGTGTTAGCCAGGATGGTCTTGATTTCCTGAGCTCGTGATCCGCCCACCTCGGCCTCCCAAAGTGCTGGGATTACAGGCGTGAGCCACTGTGCCTGGCCTGTAGCTGCTGTTTTATTATCTTTGTGGGTGCCATATTTATTAACATCACAACTTAAAGGTCACTAATCCGAATTCAAACAGAAATAATCCATTGAGCGTTAGGGTTTTCTAAGATAGCATTTCTTTCTGTAAATCAATTTAAACTCAAATTTTGGGTTAAACTCAGATATTTCAAGTGTATTTCTGAAAGCTCATTTCCCAGGAATGGTTATTCATGAACACATCGTTTGAGATAAAAGATATCCAGCAAGCGGATGTTGAGATGAGACAGTCAGGCATGATTCAGAGGTTAACCTACCTCTTACTTTATTACACTAAGTACACTTAAACATTTTATTCTCATTAGGGAAGTAATAATAGGAAGGATTATCCAGGGATGTCTTGTCATTTGTCTTTGCACTTTAATTTTCCTCATTTATTAAAATGGGATTTGAAGTATTTTGTCATGTATCTATTTCTTGGGAGAAACAATGATTAATAAGCTGATTTGCTCCATAGATACCATAAATTATGTGAATTTAAAGATAAATGAGGTTGCCTTAAAGGACCTTTCCTCTTTTCCTCCCCACCCTAGAAGGTAATCATTAGATGTGAAAAAGATACAATTATATAATAAGTAGATAAAAAAGATTTAGATGTGAGAAATCTGCTGGTGTAACATTCTGAGCATGGATAGTATCATGTATGTGCAGGTAGGGCCATTTTGGTGCATAGGAGCATGTATGTGTTACTGAGTCAGTGCTATACTCTGATGTGTAGGTTCCAAAAGATGCTCTTTTCCTTGAGCAGAACTTAACTTTATTTTAGATTAAGAGGGGTATGTAGAAAGTGGTACATCCTATAACCAAATATATAGATATTGAGGAAAACAAAATGGCTAGAATAGAAAAAACAGTTCCCATTTTATGATTTCTCATAAATGGAAGTTTGATTCAGTGTTAGTCTTGCTCTGTATTTTAAAATATTGATAACTTTTTTTAGTAGTAAAAGCGTTTTTTAAAATATTAACATGATGTAATTAAGTTTTTCCTTCATGACTATTTTGTTTTAATTTTTACAATGAGCATTGGTAAAATTTCTTTTATAATCCGGATAATTAATATTTGGTTTAAAAGAATGCTGAAAGCTGGACGTGGTGGCTCACGCCTGTAATCCCAGCACTTTGGGAGGCTGAGGTGGGCGGATCACGAGGTCAGGAGATTGAAACCATCCCTGCCAAAATGGTGAAATCCCGCCCCTGCTAAAAATACAAAAATTAGTTGGGTGTGGTGACGCGCACCTGTAGTCCCAGATACTTGGGAGGTTGAGCCAGGAGAATCACTTGAACGCAGGAGGTGGAGGTTGCAGTGAACTGAGATCGCACCACTGCACTCCAGCCTGGCGACAGAGTGAGATTCCTTCTCGGAGGGGGGAAAAAAAGAAGAAGAATGCTGAATATTTTAAAAATATTTTAACATTTCATGAAACAGCTTATGTTGATCCTACAAATAACACTATCCAATAATGTCTCAATATTGTCTTATAAAGATAGGCTATATAGTTTTTCTGAGTTCTGTAATATTTGTTATTTCAGGTAGGTTTTTCCAATAAACTTGACAACTTTCTTCTTGCAATATGAGATGTTCTTGACTTATTTTTGTTTTAATGTAAACAGTTTGAGGTGTTACTTGATGAATCTGAAATGGTTCTCAATCACTGTAGGATTTTCTTTTTTTTTTTTTTTTTGAGACAAGATTCTCGCTCTGTTTCCCAGGCTGGAGTGCAGTGGCACTATCTCTGTTCCCTGTGAGCTCTGCCTCCCGGGTTCATGCCATTCTCCTGCCTCAGTCTCCCGAGTAGCTGGGACTACAGGCGCCCACCACCATTCCCAGCTAATTTTTTGTATTTTTAGTAGAAATGGAGTTCCACCTTGTTAGCCAGGATGGTCTCGATCTCCTAACCTCGTGATCTGCCCGCCTCGGCCTCCCAAAGTGCTGGGATTGCAGGCATGAGCGACTGCGCTAGGCCCACAGTAGGATTTTTAAATGCATCATTGGTGGCACCTTTCTGCATTTTTCCATCTTTAAACAACAAAAAGATGGCCCTGCATTAGGAAATAGGCTCTAGCTGGTACGTTACCTGCATTTCCTACATAGGCAGAATTCTCCAAAGAACATATTTATAATTTTTAAGGGTAACTTTTTTCTGCTTTTATGTATGACTTTCTACAAAGGTGAAGAAAATAACTAATAAATTTAGCAGGAGTCTGTTATATCTGATAAATATTTAACACGAAAGGCACATATCACCACCTTCATTATGGTAAATGGAGCCAAATTAGTTTTTGAGATTCTAAAATTCTAAGGTTTAAAGTGATAAATAGTACATAATAATAGAATTCATGAAATGAAAATAATTTGTAAAAATTTGCAAACTTCCAAAAATGATACTTTATACAAAAGAAATACCTATCATTGACTTAAACATTTGACCCCAGTTTTATTTTATTTTCTACTTAAGCAATTGTAAATAAGGTTGATGCCAGTTAAAATATGGCAAAATATATATTATAAATGTAATTATTTTAATTGCAAGGCACAAACAAGGTACAGAGTTGTACGACCTGTTCTTTAAAATTTTGTAATTTATTTTTGAATAAAATGTGGATTGTAGCAAGATATGTGCAGTAATTTTGTCTGAGATTATACATGACACAAAGAATGTTTATGTACATACTCTGTAAAGTATAGCTTTAAGACGTTTACTTATGTTATTAATAGAGTTTGAAGTTTAATATAATTATTAGTGGATGGCACATTTTTATACAAATAAACTCTTCACAATTATTCATTTACTTTTTCAGGAATTATATAATTAAGAATGCTAAATTGGTAAGAAATTATTGGAAAACACTGCAAGTTGAAATTTGGAAATGCTTATAATGTTTTTGAAAATATATAATGCTCTTGACATTATAAACGAGGTCTAGTCTAAAAGCTTCTGTGAGTAAACACTATCTCATTTCACATATAGAAATCTGACATAAGATTTTAAGTGACCCTAACAAGATCATGTCGTTTGACAAAGATACTACTGACCACATGTTTTGTGTGACAATAATGTTGCCTGTGATAAAGTTCTTGAATAATGTATTTATAGATGACTGGTAATAGAGTGACCTGATCTTTCTTTCTTGAAAAGAAAATGAAGACTTACTTATTTGATATAGAAGAAATTCTATGTGAAATTTTTTCTTTTAATTCGTGACGCAGGAAAAATTATTTTAAAATTAACTTTATGTTGGAGATGTGATTTTTGATATCATAGAAATTTTTGATGCGATGTATTATCAGCCTTGATTGGTGTTTTAATATTTCTTAAAACAGTTTTTTATCTATAGAGGGTAACAAAAAATTTACTTCTCCTTTTGAAAACACAGCAGTCATCTACTGAATATATTGAGATATGTAGAATAAATTGAACAGTGTTTGCTGTGTATTCTAAAAACTATAACCTTAAAGATGAAGACATCATGTACCCTAGAACTTAAAGTATAATAATAAAAGATGAAGACATCAAAATCACATTATATTAATGTACTTACTTTTGGAAAGTACTAATTTCATAGTCATGTACTTTATGTTTTGAATTTTTTTTGTAATAGATTTGCAATGTTGTTGAGTCACTATAGGTTGGATTTTTCTCAAGCATTATGATGGAAAAGATTTTGATGTTTCAGGCTATAGTGCTTTTGTATGTTTGTGATCTAACATATCAGTCATGGAATCAGTGATTAGTTTGAATTAGTGATATATTAAATAAAACCTTTTAAATAAATAATTCAGTTTTATTTCAATGAAATAAATGTAGTTTCAGAAAAATTAAAGGGACTCAAATTAGGCAAACACATGATTGCCTTGTAAATGTCCTTAGAGGAAATCTTTAAGTAGTTTCTAGTGTGTGTATCAGTTGAATAAAAATGAGTTCCATTGAGTTATTTGAAAAGTTTATTTTCTTAAATATGTAAAATTTCCATAACAATTTTATAACTACTTAATTTATGCTACTTATTTAGAGTTTGCAGGATGAATCATTGCAAAGTCCAAATTTGGATTTTAATCTGAATTAACCAGATATTTTTGCATTTCAAATCAACAAATTAGGTCAGTAAATATTTATCGATTATGCTATGTTAAGGGCATACATTGTGGTTCTATAGTAGTTTTGGATTCTTAAGAGTAACTCATTGAATTGTGTGAATCCAATAAGCAGGAAGATTAATTTCTAGAATTTGAGGGAGAGATTGCAGAAAAGTCATAGGAACTATGCAATACATTGTAGCATTAGAGGGATTAATGCATTTTACAATATGAATTGGCTTCAGTATTTAGCCATGTGTTTGGATGTTATAGTTCTAAAGGATACCACAGGATATTTGAGAAATTACTAAAGTGAAAGGAGAGGAAATGTTCAGTGTTCAGATTAGTACAAAAGTGTTGTGGGGAGAAATACACCATAACTTTGGAATGCAGTGTAAGAAAAAGAAAATATCCTTTATGTGGATTATATCTGATTAGAGTAAAATCATCACTTTAGGTATAAATTATAAGCTGTGAGATTAGGACAGGAATATTAACATGGGTAGAAGTAGCTTGAGGAATTGCACATAGGACATGTTATACCAACTCAGGCATCATCTTTTTTTTTTTTTTGAGATGGAGTCTTGCTTTGTCACCCAGACTAGAGAGTGATCACCAGTGTCAGCCAGGCAGTGGAGTGATCTTGGCTCACTGCAGTGTCTGCCTCCCGGGTTCAAGTGATTCTCCTGCCTCAGCCTCCCAAGTAGCTGGGACTACAGGTGTGCACCACCACACCCCGCTGATTTTTGTATTTGTAGTAGAGACTGGGTTTCACCATGTTGGCCAGGCTGATCTCAAACTCCTGAACTCAAGTGATTCAGCTGCCCTGGTCTTCAAGTGATGGGACTACGGGTGTGAGCCACCATGCCTGGCTTCAGGCATCTTCTTAGACCACTTTTTCTAGAGTTGTTTTCCTAATATTTGTCTTGTGATTACAAGTGTATGTCACTATATGCAGGCTATTATGACAGGCAGGTTTTAGCTTCTGTGTCAGTCAAGTTAATCATATGATGTAGGCCTAATATTTTTTGAATAATAGAATCACTCATTCTTTCATTTAAGTATTTATCAGGTTGTTACTGTGTGCCAGGGACTATTCTTAATGCTATGTAAGATAAGGAAATTTCTAAGTAAAACAGATTTTCAGTTCTCCAAGAGCACTTAGACTGCAAGGGGCTATATGGACTTTATATGGATAACTATAGGGCAAGATAGGAGTTGACAAATTATAGTCCACTGACTGTTGTAGATACAATTTTACTGGACCATAGCAGCACTCATTCATTTATATATTACCCATGGGTGCTTTTGTGCTACAATGGTAGAGAGTAGTTGTGATGGAGATGTTATGTCCTACAAAGCCTAAATATTTACTGTCTGGCCCTTTATAGAAAAAAATTTGCTGACCCCCTGGTATGAGACATTATAATGCCTTTTGTATGCTATTCGCAATAGAATGTTGTGCTTTTATGTTTGCTAAAGGATCTCATATGAAGGAGTGATTTCAACCTGATTCAGTCAGGCATCAGGAAAATTTCTAGCATATGAGTAAAAACCTAGATATTGATTCCTCCTCTATGATTCCAGTGGTTTGTCAATTGTATACCTGTCTGTAAATGAAACACAGATCTACTTTTTCTAATTAGTTCTTACTATTATATAATTAGTCTCAGGTAAAGTTCTTTGCATATCAAACTTAGTGTCTAGTTTCTTAACTACTAATAAAGCATAATCATATTTTACCTTTAAGCATGGAGTCAGTAATTATTAACATTGGATGTAGTCTTCAAACTTCAGAAGCATTTGTTAAACTTCTCATCAATAAATGATAATCTCATAGTCTAAAAGAGTTAATTTACTTATAAGTAAGCATGCCTTTTTTGTAGTACTCTGATAGGCAGTAAAACAAAAAACTACAAAACAGAAGATCTAGCTGTATAAGAGCCAAATTTACATGCAACTCTAAAACATATACGACTTAAGAGAATTTATAATTCAGCACCAATGTGTGACATTTTTAATAAGCTCTTGATAATATATAAGTTAGAAGATAAATCGATATAGTCCTACACTTGGCTAAGATGTATAGCAGTGCTAGGAGTTTTATGTTTTTTGTCATTGTCAACTAATGAATGAAAATACAAAGCAATTTTAAATGAGCCACAATTTATATTTACACAAAATTAAGCCGTTTTAAAAATCTTGATGTTTCAGTTAATCACAGGTATTTGATACATTATTTAATAATATTTGCCTTGGCAGTACTATTGTTTTAAACTATTAATAATCCATTGGGAAGTTTTGGTTTTCTTCAAGTTTAGTAAATCAGTAAGAAAATGAATAAACGATCTTGATGTTTTTCTTGAAAATACAGTTCACTACATCTGTTTGAATAAAGGAGACACTTAAACAGTTGTCTGTCATTGTCTGTGTGGGATTGGTTCCAGGACATCCCAAGGATACCAAAATCCACAGATGCTCAAGTCCCTTTTGTGAAATCGTATACTATAACCTACACACACCCTCCCGTATACTTTAAATTATCTCTGAATTACTTATAATATCTAATACAATGTAAATGCAGTGTAATTCGTTGTATTGTTTAGGGAATAGTGACAAGAAATGTACAAACACATTTCAAGTACATATACAAGTCTGTATATGTTGAACACAGATGCAACCATGCATTTTTTTTCCCCTGAATATTTTCAAGCAGTGGTTAGTTGAACCTATGAATATGGAGGACTGACTGTATATGCTTTTATGCTTTCAGTACTGTTTAAAGTCATTGAGATAGTAGAGCCATCACTATAACCCATATAGTCAGAGTGAATACCTTAATAATGTTTATTGTATGTTTTCCCAAACAAATGAATAGAATAATTTTATGTAAAATTGTGTATTAAAAGATTGTAAATGGTCAGGTTTCCATTAGTTTAATTTTGAGAGAAAGAATTCAGAGAATCATTAGGTCCTTCTGCCTTTTTTAGAACAATCAATGGACTGAAGGGTCTTAAGACCTCAGGGATTTCTTATAGAGATAATTTGAGTGACAAAGTATTGTTTCCACTTTTTTATGTACCCACCAGCTTGCCCTTCCATAATTGGCACCTTTTAATTTCTGACAATGTTGTAAAAGGATGAGTTATAGCAAATCACTATTAAGTTATCTCAAATGTTTCTAATTCTCATCCCTTCCACATAATTAACTTCCTTTTATTCCTCCTCATTCATTTTAGTTATTTTTATTTTTAATTGTCAAAGAAATATTTGCTCATAAAGGAAATTTAGGGAATGTTTAAAATGATAAAAAGAGACTAAATTACACATAGTTCTCTTACCCAGATATAATTAGGTGTGATGATAATGACAGTTGATTTTGGTTTTCTTTTCTTCCATTTCCCCCCTATGGATTAGAGCTTTTTCTTTTTTTTTTTTTTTTTTTGAGACGGAGTCTCGCTGTGTCTCCCAGGCTGGACTGCTGTGGCCGGATCTCAGCTCACTGCAAGCTCCGCCTCCCGAGTTTACGCCATTCTCCTGCCTCAGCCTCCCCAGTAGCTGGGACTACAGGCGCCCACCACCTCGCCCGGCTAGTTTTTTGTATTTTTTAGTAGAGACGGGGTTTCACTGTGTTAGCCAGGATGGTCTCGATCTCCAGACCTCGTGATCCGCCCGTCTTGGCCTCCCAAAGTGCTGGGATTACAGGCTTGAGCCACCGCGCCCGGCCGGATTAGAGCTTTTTCTAAAGGATTTTTAAATGTGGGTATTTATAACTTTTTTAGAACAATTTATAACATTTTTCCATATTATTGCATATTGTTTATGAACATTTTTATAAATTAGGCCTTTCCACATTTAGTATTATTTTCTTACAACTTTTAAGGGAGAAATACTGAAGCAAACAGTATGAAGGTATTTTACGATTATTTATATATATTGCCAAATTGGTTTCCCAAAGGAGTGATCCAGTTTATCTTCACACTAATAATGTGTCAAACTATGATGATTCATTGCAAAATTGCTAGCAGCAATTCTACATTAATAAATAAATTAAAGGAATTTGATTTTTTACTTATTTCTTCCCAGCCCCATAGGGAATTTGTTTACTTCTTTGCAATTTTTTTTTCTTCCCTACACTAAAACATATAGGTAGGTAGGTAGGTGGGTAGGTAGGTAGATGGATGGATGGATCGACGGATGGATGAACTAGGATGGATCTGCTGAGCCTCTTTTAAACCAAATTGTCTCAAATTATGTATTCCAGAAGTCTTTAAGCTCAGATAATCTTCTCACTATTGTTATCTCACCATTTACTTCGTGCTGCTACTGCTTTGTTGTTTAAGGCCATGCATTATTTTAAGAACACTGAATTCTGTCAATGCTGTTCTCCTATTATTACTGCTATCTTCAGCATTATCTGTTTCGTTGTATCTTGTGTGTGCCACACAGCCATGTAGATAATGGGTTTGAGAAAGGCTTCAAAATTTTTTTCTATTCTTCTGCCTTTGTTGCAGTGATATCTCTACCGGCCTTTCAAGGTAGGGGAGGATATTTTCCTAAGCAGAAAATTTTGAGGCCAGTGTCCTTGGAGAGTTTGTGAACATGAAGATTTCAGTAGTTAAGCGCTGACCCCAGGCCTGGTATTGATACTTAGGATTTCCCTAACCTGCAGAACCATGGGAATAGTATGTATTCCCATATAGTGGTAGAGCCATGGTAAGCAAATCAGCTTTCACATTAGAAAAGTCACACCTGGTGTGGTTGTCTAACAAGCAAGCATGCTTGCAGGTCCATACTGTTTCTCTTCATTATGTCTTTTACATCTCTCTGGCTCCTCAGAGTGCTTTGTATATAGTGGCTACTGAATTATTTATTGAGCTGACTACAGAGTGCTCTGTATATAGTAAGTCATCTATTTCTTGAGCCGAATTGAATTTGTTAGGGTTAACAGTATTTCTTGGGTCTCTTCCAGTAGTTCTTTCATCTCCGACTCACTTGATGTGGTTGGACTGAAGATTACTTCAAGATTCTTTTCCCCAGTGCTTTGCTGTTACCGACTGGGGAAGTTATGGAAAAGAATATTTTAGGAGAGTTGAATGATGATTTAATATACCTATCTTTTAATATAACTTCCCACTTTAATTGAATTTTTCCTTCCAAAATTGACATTCAGTGAACTTATAGGCTGTTCTTGAATATGTGTCTTAAAGGGGGGTGAATGCACTTTGGAGTAGCTCAGGCTTTTTCCATAATGTTTATTTATATTCAGCTGAAATGAATGTATTTTTGGCTTTTTCCCATTGTGATTATATAGGAAGAATGAGAATTTTTGTTTTACCCAAGAACCTTCTATATATCTTAGTAGAACCGTTGTTTCTGTCCAGGCTTTTCCTGGTCTTGAACCATTCTCGTAAAATATGGTTTTGAAACTCATCACCAACTTTTCCCTGAATATGCTCTGATAATACTTCTTTTAATGGTGCTCAGAGCTGAATAAAATGTTACGTGTGTGATGGGACTAGTAACAGATCAGAGTGAGACTATCGTTTTCCCTTGGTTTATATAACTATTCTGCGATTTACTCAGGCCAGAAATAAGTTACATATTTTTGGTAGTTACATTTTGTCCTTTAATTTATTGAGTTTATTTTCAATAAATCCATATGTCTGCTTTACACCTGCTTAATTTATATTCCTTCTCCATATACGTACAATGGTTTTTGTTTTTTAAAACTAATTTTACATTGTTATTTCCCTTCAACTTCATCTTGTTAGAGTTGGCTCACTTTTTCCAGCATTTCTGAAACCTTTGTTCCATTTCTAATACAGTCATTAAACTTTTGACTTCTGCAAATGTGATACACTTTTTTTTTTTTTCAACTTTTATTGTAGGTTAAGGGGCTACATGTGCAAGTTTAGTACTTGGGGAAATTTCAAGACACTGAGCTTTGAGGTAGGAATGATTCCATCACCCAGGTAGTGAGCATAGTACCCAATAGGTAGTTTTTCAACCCTCCCCCCCTTCCCTCCTCCCTCTAGTGGTCCCCAGTGTCTGTTGTTCCAATCTTTATATTTATGTGTACCTATGTTTAGTTCTCTGTTGTAAGTGAAAGCATGTGATGTTTGGTTTTCTGCTCCTGAGTTAATTTGCTTAGGATAATGGCCTCTACCTACATCTGAGAACGTGAACAGATGCTTCTCAAAAGAAGCCATATGTGTGGCCAGCAAAGATATGAAAAAATACTCAACATCAGTTATCATTAGAGAAATGCAAATCAAAACCACAATGAGATACCATCTCACACCAGTCAGAGTGTCTGTTACTAAAAAATAAAAAAAATAGTAATAATAACAGATGTTGGTGAGGTTGCAGAGAAAAGGGAACACTTATATATTGTTAGTGCTTATTTTATAACATCTAATTTGATATAATCCAGATATTTGGATTTGTCAGATGAGAATTATTTATTTCCTAAGCTTATACTACATATTGGATTATAAATTTTTTTAAGTCCTTCCATTTACCCGTTAAGCAACCAAAGTATAATTTGATGTGTGATTATTTGATAGCATTTACTATGAGAAATGTTACCATTTGTATTCCATAACTACACTTAAAATACAGGAAGATTTTAATATAGATACCTTTAGCATTTGGGACATATTTTGCAGAAAGGTTTTCAAGAATGCCTTTTAGTGGAGTTTTGTAAAATGAAAGATAATAACCTTTGGGGTTTCATGTAGTTCTGCCCAAGGACAAATGAATGAATGGATGACTTTTCAAAATAATCCTTACAGAGTTATAATTTTGTGATGCTCTCCCCATCCTTAATTAATTGTTCTCTTTAATTACTTTCACAGAAAGCCCATCTACTCTCTGGGATTAAACTATCATCCTTTTGCCAAGTATTCCAAAATAGAACTCTCCAAATCTGGCCTTGTACCTTTTTTTCAGGAACATGTACTATGCTGCCTTCAATGAGCCTTCTTATTCTGGATTTTTCATAAAAATTGAAACCTGAACAATTTCAAAGGAAAATCATTATTACCGTTTCTTGTTCCTTGTACTGCTCATCTCTTTTTGTTGTTGCTGTTATTGTTAATGTCATTGGTACCACTGCCTTCTTATATTTCCACTTCATAGCCCTGTCTGTTTAATAAATGTTAATTGAAAAAAAAGACTATCCAGATTTTTTCTTCTACCTTAATCACTATTTCATTTAGAATCTAGTTTGTACACTTCGTTCTTCACTGTCTTTTAAGATACCTTCTCTGGGTAACCAGATCACGTTTTTCCCTTCTTCCATAGAAAGATTACCTTATTTTTTTTAATCTTTATGTGTAGTTTTATTATATTCTCTATGTACTTTGAATCATAGGAACTTTTGGTTAACTGATAACTTATGGAATACAGCCTCCTACCATGGCTAAAATTCCTTTCATAACTATCAAGGTAGCCTCTTCAATTATTATAAAGTTCTGTGACTTAGAAGATACTTCTTAATTATGAGCCCAAAATCTTCCTTTTGATGCTATTGACATAGGATCAAATGTCCACCATATCTCTGTGGAAACACAGAAATAAGTCTCCCTTTATGATGTAGCTCTTATGGCATATGAAAGCTACTGTTATATCTGCCTTCTCTTCTCAGTTTAAGCATCTTTATTTCTTTAACACATTGCTAATTCATTCATTCAGCAAATATTTATTGAGCATTTTTTTTCTTTGAGGCGGAGTCTGGCTCTGTCACCCAGGCTGGACTGCAATGGCGCGATCTCAGCTCACTGTGACCTCTGCCTCCCGGGTTTGAGCAATTCTCCTGCCTCAGCCTCCAGGGTAGCTGGGAATACAAGTGTACGCCACCATGCCTGGCTACTTTTTGTACTTTTAGTAGGTTCTGGGTTTCAACATGTTGGCCAGACTGGTCTCGAACTCCTCACCTCAGGCGATTCGCCTGCCTTGGCCTCCCAAAGTGCTGGAATTACAGGCATGAGCCACCATGCCCAGCCTGTTGAGCATGTTTTATGTGCAAGTCACTGTTTAGGTATTTGGAATATGGTGAACAGGAATGATAAACTCTTCTCATAGAGCTTACATCCAAATAGAGATAAAAAGTATTCTAGATTAAGATGTCAGCAAGTAAAAAAAAATAAGATAATTTCAGATTATGATTAATGCCATGAAAAGAATAGAACAGGATATTAGGATAGAGAGGTAATAGAGATGGGAGGCAGCTTGTCCATGAACCTTGATTTACAAATATCTCATCATTTTGGTTGCCTTCCACCACAACATGAATGAACTTAGCACTTTTAACATTCTTATGATGAAAGACTTCTGATCTGCTAATGTCCTCTATGTACATAGGAAAGTATGGAGCTTCTTAGTTACGTGGAAGATGAATGAAGCTGTCTGAACTACATCAGTGAGGGAACTATTAAAGAAGGAGACACAAAAATGTAGACCTTTTGCAGTTATTGTTAGACGCAGTATTCTCTTTGTCAGTGTGCTCTTCTTACAGTGGGATGAGTAGTTGCCATATTTGGACAATGTGCTTCCCTTAGTGCATCTCCCCACTTCCCTTAGTGCAGCTGTTTCAACAACAGGTCACCCTAGCTTTGTAGTGAACTTTTTTAGGTCTGGATCTCACCTGTTTGGAACTTGGAAAATCAGTTTATTGAACATAGTTGCAGGGCTTTGCAGTCATTCCTTACTTACTCAGCACTTCCTTTTACTTTAATGTGATCTTTTCTAATGTTTTTAGTAGATTTGGGAAGCTTACATTCTTTGTTGTCTTTAAAGGTAGCAAAAATGATATAAACAGAAGAGTGCCTAGGCAGAACTTAGTAAAAAGCTTTCTTCTAAATTGATTTTTCTTTATTTAATTAGCACATTTTGAGTAAGGCCATATGTCTACCTCAAACTCTACCTAAACATGTTAATACCTAGTTCCCATTTTTTCCCTTTTGTTTAAAATATTTTATGAAATGTTTGCTAAAGGGACTGAAGCATAGGCTGGGCATGGTGGCTCACGCCTGTAATCCCAGCACTTTGGGAGGCCGAGGCGGGTGGATCACTTGAGGTCAGGAGTTTGAGACCAGCCTGGGCAACATGGTGAAACCCCATCTCTACTAAAAATACAAAAACTAGCCAGGTGTGGTGGCCCACGCTTGTAATCCCAGCTACTCAGGAGGCTGAGGTAGGAGAATTGCTTTAACTTGGAAGGCAGAGGCTGCAGTGAGCCAAGATCGCACCACTGCACTTTAGCCTGGGCGAGGGAGTGAGACTTTGTCTCAAAAAAAAAAAAAAAAAAAAAGAAAGAGAGAGAAAGAGAGAGAGAAGCATAATGGTTTAGCCTGCTCTCTAGAGTCAAATTGAAATTTTTTATTCTGTCACCTGTTACTTGTGTAATACTGGGCATGTTACCTAACATCTCTGACCATTGGTTTCCTAGTAATTGTATTGGCTTTATAGGGGTTTGTGAAATAATGATATATAAATTGCCCGTCAGTGTCTGGCATATAGAAAAGTCCAATAAATGTCAGCAATACCAGCTGTAGTCATTGTTGTTCCTGGTCCACAGAAATTAAATATAGTCTATTTTGGACTTTCTAGATCTAAAAACTCTTTAAATGCATGTGCACACACACAAATATATACACAGCTAGTTTTTTTGCTATTTATTCTTAGGGATAGACACAGTAAAAACATCTTTATTTTTTAAGTCTTATATGCCATCTGTCTAGAGTTTTACTGGATGAAGCATCAATGTTACCATCTCTGAAATCCATATGTTCTTATTGAAAGCTTAAAATTTGTCTTCTCTCTAGTCATTTATCATCTTTTCAGGGGTCTACAATTTCTCAAAGATTAATAATACTACCAGATCTTCTAGTAGCTTCTTTGATATTTCTTTGTTTGAGCCTAGTTAAAAATAAGACATGGGCATGAGAGGCTGAAAATAAAGTTGAGAATTGCCTGGGTATTTCAGTTAGCCATGATTCTCAGGTCTTTGTTAGACAAAGAGTAAAATTATCTATACCAGGGAAGAGAAATAACATTTCTACTAAATAAATGTAAAAGTAATCACTAATAAATAGTAAATAACAAAGCTACTATGTGACAAGTACTGTAAATATATATTATATATTCATATTATATAATATGTTTAATCCTTTTAGCAACTCCTTTTCATAGGTGAGAAAATTGAGCATCAGTATTTAAATATCTTGGTTATCACACTTTTACTAAGTGGCAGAATCTATAGAATTTGCATCCAGTTTTGTCTGACACCAAACCATGTCTTTTCTACCTAATATATGCTACCTCCCCTACCATTTGGCAGTTAACATTATACTGAGATGTATTAAACTGAAACTAATAAAGAGAAGCTAATAAAGGATTTTTTTCTTTTGACTCTAGAAGATACTTCTAGAGTCAGAGAATTGATGAGGATCCATGAGTAAACTCAGCAAATTTCCCTCAGTAGGAAAATGTTAGCATTTTAGAAATATTATAAAATCATGAAATCTTAAGGTTGGAAGAAACCTTCCTGATTATGAGTTTTGTTTCCTGGCCACATAGCAATTATATATGTGGGATTATATTATAAAGAATTAATTTTATTATTGCTGTATCTGTAATATTTTGATTGAGATTTAAGATAAATTGTTGCTTTTGTTTACTTATTTATTTACTTTATTTACTTCTTTATAACACTTTGTATTTTAAAAGTTTCTTTTATATTGTATAGTCTAATGGTTACACAAATATGATATATGTGAATTAGGATAAACAAATAGAGATTTCAGAATTATTCCACATGTAAGAGATGCCCTAGTGCTCTAGTTTATAACGGAGGGATTGTTATGGCTTATACTGAAATACTAGAAGAGAGTTTTGCTTGCAAAACGTGTATACAAATAGGCTGATTTCATATTAAACAATTCTTCTGTATTATAAGAATTCATCCTGATCACTGTTCAATAATGGATTCACATTCTACCTTGTTTTTGTGATTGTGCTGGTGTTGTAGTATAAATTATAGTTATTTTCCACTTCAAATTTAAATGTTATTGATGAGGTAAAATTAAGCATTTCACATGACACCGTGGGCAGATATTTTTGTGTAATATGAAACAGTGAATTTCAAATAGTAGTTAATTTCTTAAACTAGTGTTGAGCATAATATCCCTAAAGACAAAAAATTTTAAACCCAGAGAAGAAATCATAGACATTACATCTATATCTACCTCTACCTCTCTCTCTCTCTGTCTCTGTCTCTGTCTCTCTGTCTGTCTGTCTCTCTGTAAAATCATTCCAGTTTCTTCTGCTTAGAACAGTAAGTTCCACGGGGCAGGGACTTTGTCACATTCCCCACTGTTTCTACCACCTAGTGCAGGATGCCATACATGGTAGATGTTCAGTAAATATTTGGGGGCAGACTGTGTTGGCTTTGCAGATAAGTGTTATACTAAAAATGAGGGAAATGTTTTTGCTTTTGAGTAGATTATACTGGTAATCATTTCAGAGTTTTGCTTGAATATTTCTGAGGGTTTATGTTTTTTCCCCCTCTGAATTTCTAGATGCCATTAGCAGAATGTTTTATACAAAAGTTAAGAACAGAATGTTTATATTTGTGGTAAGTATGTGCTTATGTATATTTATGTTCATGTCTTTTTATCTAGTAATAGAAAAATGCAGCTGTTACTGTGTTTTGTCTGTCATCAATTGCTAAGGGTTAAGTGTTGCTTTGATTTGTAGTCCCAGATAATAGGTTTAAATCTTTGTGCTTATATATCATTGTATATGAATATATTGCTGATAAGGGAAATTATTTTGGTTGTCAAATATCAGAAAGTTTCATATTATTGCCTGTATCTTTCTGGTAACAAGGTCACTACTTTCTATTAAATCAGGTATTTTCTCTGATGTGAATTAATCCTTTAAGCCACTAATCCAACATTTCTCGGAAGTATAAACTGTGGACAGTTTACATCAGATTCACTGGTAGTACATATTAAAGTTACAGATTTTCAGCAACTACCTTAGTTCCCCTAAATCAGAATATCTAGAATGTGAGTCTCTGAATTTGTGACAAGCTCTGCAGGTGATTTCTGTGCACTCAGAAGTTTGAGAATCATAGTATGAAACTTTCCTGGAAGTGTCTTTGCCCTTGGGAGGGGTTCCATCCTGGAAGCTCTACAGAAAGAATCCCTCACTATAAGCTCTCTGCCCATTTAAGTTCCAAAATAGTCAGTCTTGAGACACTGATTGTGTCAGTTTGAATTACAACCAAATGTACATTATTTCCAAAAGCTGTTGGACTGGAACAAAACAGGAACATCAAAATTGCTCACTAGACCAATACTGAAAGCAGACAAAATTGCACTCAGTTCCAGTTCCTGACAACATCCCAGGAAATGTCTCAGCTGCCTTCACTGGGGATTGTCACTGCCAAAAACGCTTTACCCCTTTAAAGCCTAATGGGGAACTAGGCACTCCAGAACTCAGCTGACTGGAGGGGGAAAAAAAAAAGTTCTACTTTTTTCAGGTCTACAAGAGCAGAGCTTTCTCTGGTACTATGAGAATTTCAGCCTAAAAATTCTTTGTATGTGAGATCTTGACTATATGATCAAATCCTCTCTACAGCCATGACCCGTCTTGAATATTTTACCGCTTGCACAGGGCTGCTACTGCATTTGGCAGGGTACCGAATGCATCTCCCCATCTCACAGAATAGATATCATTCCGTGTATTGATCCATGTTTTTCTCACTTCTCTATCATCAGCTTTAAACTGATTTTGAATTTCAGGGTTTAAATCAGGAACCCTTACTTTCTAGTCACTCAAAAGCCAGTTTAGAAAAAATGTAATTTTACATATGTACATTCTATGTAAATTTGTTTGTATCAGAGAGGTGGTAATGCTACCTTTTATATACAAAGATGATGATACTGAATTAAATTTCCAGAAGTAATGATGAGTTTTTATTCATGCATGCATGTTGTAATCTCTGGCCTTCCTTGAATTCAGAGGCATTCTAAAATGCAGTGTTTTGGCCTGGCACAGTGGCTCAGGCCTGTAATCCCAGCACTTTGGGAAGCCGAGACGGTGGATCACCTGAGGTCAGGAGTTTGAGACCATCCTGGCCAATATGGTGAAACCCCATCTCTACTAAAAGTACAAAAATTAGCTGGATGTGGTAGTAGATGCCTGTAGTCCCAACTACTTGGGAGGCTGAGGCAGGAGAATAGCTTGAACCTGGGAGACGGAGGTTACAGCGAGCCAAGATGGCGGCATTGCACTCCAGCCTGGGTGGACAGAGCAAGACTTTGCTGTCTGGGGAAAAAAAAAAAATCAAAATCAAAAATAAAACAAAATACAGTGTTTAGTTAGAGAAGAGACCATACCAATTAATTTTTACATAAATTAAATCCATTGCCTGACTGGCATTTTGCCCTAGCCAAATTAGCCTAAGAAGTTGGATTTTGCCTCTGTGTTTGTTTCATTTAATTAGTCAAGAATTAAGAGTACTGACATTATGTATTAAGCTTTTTTGTACCCCCTGGGGTAACTAACTAGCATGGTGGCTTATACATAGCAGGTATTTAGAAAAAAAAAAAAAACTTTGATTTATTGATATTGATTATGTTTCAATACAAGGGCAGTTCAGCTACTTTGCATGGATTTCTTTGGGAAGGATTTACTATGATTTCTATTTATATATTCTTGTATGTTTCTGTGTTTGAGTTCAGTCATACTTATCACTTACCCATTTTCTTGCTGAAGCTCCCTTTTGATTGAATGTGGTTATTGCATTGATGGTGTATTAGTTGTTTTGAAGAATTAGTATTTCTTTCTAATTCAAGCCTATGATGTGACTCAGGCTGATGATACAGTGATAGTATTAAGACAGTGTTCATCCCCTTCAACAGGGAAAGTAAAACTATTCAACTTGCTTTTGAATAGTTACCTGTTAGTAATTTATTTAGGAAGGTAATGGTCTCTTCATATATTAGAAATTTTGCCACATTAAACAAAATCTTGAAAAGTCAATATTTATCAGAATTTAATATTAGGAAATTGTTTTTTAAAGGAATTGAACATATCCAAATCGGAGCTAAATACTGTCACAAATAGCTCTAATTTTTTCATCTTCAAGCAAACCACATTCAGGTGTTAGCTATTGGCTCTGAAGTAGTTGTTCTGTATACTGTAGGTGTTGGAGGCCCCTCCTTGGTGGACTTTGAAACAGTAGAACCTCATAATGATTGCATTCTCTTAGGAATCTTACTTAATCTGGCTGCAGAGTACAGAATTTATTACAGGAGTCAGACCAGATAGGAGACTGTTACGGTGAATGTTTGTGTGTCCCCCTCTCCTGGTGTTCATATATTGAACCCATAATCCCCAATGTGACTATATTTGAAAACAGGGCCTGTGAGGAGGTGATAAAGGTTAGATGGAGTCATAAGTGTGGGGCCCTAATTGGATAGGGCTGATTCCATTATACGAAGAGGAAGAGACATCAGAGCTCTCTTTCTCTGCAATGTGAAGAGACAATGGAGAAGTGTGTAATGCATGCTATGTATAAGCCACCATGCTAGAGAAAGTAGCCGTGTGCAAGCCAGGAAGAGTCCTCACCAGGAACGGAATCAGCCAACACCTTGATCTTGGACTTCCTAGCTTCCAAAACTGAGAAATACATTTCTGTTGTTTAAGACACCCAACTGTATGTTTTTGTTGCAGCTAGGGCAGACTGAGACTGAGACAGAGAACACTGTCATAATCTACGCTTGAGGTGGTAAGGGGAGTGGCATCAGGAAAGACAGCAATGAGACGGGTATGGTGGGAAAGGAAAAAAAGTGGTATAAGAGAAGAGTCCATGGGACCTAGTGGCTGACAGCATGTGGAGACAAAGGATGACGTGTATTATCTGTATTTCCTAAAGTGGGGAAAAGTTTTTTAGGTCTAATTTTGTTGAGAGTTTTGCCTTCCAGGTCCCCAGGTTTGGTGATTTGCTAAGACTAACAGGACTCAGCATATAGTCCTCACTGCTATATTTATTACAGTGAAAAGATACGAAGCAAAATCAGTAAAGGGAAAAGGCACATGGAGCAAAGTCTGGAGGAAACCAGGCACACACTTCCGAATCTTCTCCCAGTTAAGTTGCACAGGATGAGCTTAATTACTCTAGTATCAAGTTGTGAAAGTATGGTAAAGTGTTATGTGGCAGAGAAGCTTGCCTGAGCCTAGGAGTTCAGGGTTTTTATCAAGAGCCCATCACATAGGCACCCTTTGCCTAGAATGTACCAAAATTTCAGACTTTCAGAAGGAGTTTAGCATGAATCACATTGTTTGTACAACAGTTTAGGTACAATAAACCACACTTATCAGGGAATAATGGCAACTCTCCTGAAATTCAAGTTTCCAGATGCCAGCAAAAGGCCAACCTTTCAAGCATTTCATTCTAAGAATAGCAGTCTCAGACCTGCAATGTTAACTGTTTTTTGCACAGTAATATTTTAAACTAGAAAAGGAACATTAAATATAGTCACTCTGTTTTTCTTAATGAAGTTTATGCATAATGGAAACAAATTTTAACCCTAATTATTGTCTTCAGTTGGCCACACAGAAGGATATTTTTGAGAAGTGTTAGGAAGAGAAAAACAACTCTGAATACAATGAAATGTTGCCATGCCTTTAAAGTCAACCGTGGAACAGAATTTTTAGGTTATATTCTCCTATAGAGTAAGAGTTATATACACAGTATCTTTAGTAATAAATACATTGAGAGCTCAAAGAGGTAAGATGTCTTTGCTGAAAGCACCATCTCTTGATGACATAGGATCTCTATAAACCTTGCTGGTGTGCAGAATTCCTCATATGTCAGGTGCACAATCCCAAAGCTTTCCTACTTTGTACTTCAGGTGCAAAGAGATTTTCAAAGCAGCATCTTATTTTCTTGATTTTGGTATAGCATCTACTGCCCAGAGCACTGGATGAGTCTCAGTTAGAAGTGGGAAGGAGAAATAGCATAGGTTCAGGAGCTTCCAGAAAACAGGATGCCCTGACAGTGTTTTCCTCTCCTATACCACGTATGGTCCTTTCTTTCCTTAGGATGTTACCTTAGAGGTTTCTCTTGCTAGTTAATAGAAAGATAGTTTTGGGGCAGACCACAAATTCCTAATTATGGTTTGAGATAAGCATCATCTGGCACATATAATTACATTATATTAAATTTTAAAAGTTTTCAAACTTTCTTTTAATGCCAACCAAATCTTGTTTAGAATCCACATATGTAAAACATGTAAAAGCTGAGCTGCTGAGCAGGTTGAGCTGAAGCAGGCTGAGGAGTCCTGCAATCATTCACGCCTAAAGCTCCTGCAGAGAATGTTACAAGCTCTTGGAGATGCTTCTCCTCTCTAACTTCCTTGTAGTAGAGATGAGAAAATGAGTGATCAGGAAATTAATCTATATCAATTAGTTCTTTCAAGTCCTTACAAACCCTTTTCTAGACCTTCTTTGACTAACCCCATTTTCTCCTGTAGCTGTTCCTGTAACATTTTATATAAACATAGTGCTTATCATTTTGTTTTATACATAAATGTTTGCGTTGTCTCCCTCAGAGTCCCTAACCTCAGTCTATTTTTAAAATTAATTTTAGATCCTCAGTGCTTAATGTAATCCTAGTATATAGTAGGTAGTTAATAAATACTGCATTAAAATGAATAAATTTATTCAATACTTTCCTTGGAAATTACTCAATTTGTAGCATCATTTTGCATTCTTGAAGTCTTAATTTCGAATGGTTCTCTTGTTAGTTTCTGAGATTGTTTATTTCTTCAACTACATTGTCAGCTCTTTTAAAATCTTTATTGCCTACTCCCCAGCATGAAACCCAAATAATAGGAGGATTTTGGTTAACCAAAGAGAATTCCATAGAAAATGGCATGATAACTGTAGCTTTACTTCCTTCTCAGTACCTCTCAAAATATTCCTGACGTCGACTAGTAACAGTGCTCTGCTCTTTCTTTTATGAGGCCAGTATGTAAAGAAGCAGTGTCTAACTGAAATGACATGAATTTGTCTCCAGGATCTACCACTTATTACCTGTTGACCATGGTCATAATATTGAACCTCACTGATTATTATTATTATTTGAGAGATGGAGTCTTGCTCTGTCGCCAGGCTGGAGTGCAGTGGCGCAATCTTAGCTCACTGCAACCTCCGCCTCCTGGGTTCAAGCAATTCTCTTGCCTCAGCCTCCCGAGTAGCTGGGACTACAGGCGTGCGTCACCACACCCAGCTGATTTTTTTATTTTTAGTAGAGACGGGGTTTCACCATGTTGGCCAGGATGGTCTCGATCTCTTAACCCTGTGATCCACCCGCCTCTGCGTCCCAAAGTGCTGGGATTACAGGTGTGAGCCACTACGCCTGGCCTTCTGATTCTTATTTCTGTCATCTGTAAAGCAGGAAAAGTAGTATCTGCCTTATGATAAGTAAATGAAATAACATATTATGTGTTTTAATATATGATTATATTAAATGTAATGTATGTTACAATAAATATTTAAATGTCAATAAATATCATTTATTAATAAATATTTAAATGATAGCTGATGTCATATACAAGCAGGTGTGATGAACCTGCTAGTGGTGTTTAAATTTTAACATGAGTAAAGATCACCTTCGGAGCCTGTTCAATTGCAGTTTCAGATTTAGTAGGTCTGAGTTAGGACCTGTAATTCTTCATTTCTGATAAACTCCTAGGTGCTGCTGATGCTGTAGTTTACAGACCACACTTGGTGTAGCAAGCACTGGAGTATTCAAGATTACCATGTTATGTTTTTCTCCTTTTGACATATGTTGAATGATTGGTTGGACTGTCTTTGGCAGTTATTTTGTTATCTTCTCAGATATAGTGACTGTTTTTAAGGTAGTTAACAATAATATTTTGGACTCATCCAGTGCTTTGTTTTGAAAACTTCTTTTTTGTTACAATGCCAGGTACACAATATTTTTGAAAATATTTTGTGGTGCTGTATATCCTAATATTAGGGGCAAACAATTAAGGCAAACATGATGATCTTATCTACTTTTGTAGGTAAATAGATTTATTGAATTTGAAAGGATGCCAAGCAAGGATTTATGGCATATTAAGGCAGGTCAAGCCAGGAATGGTGGCTGACACATTTAATCCCAGCTCTTTGGGAGGCTGAGGTGGGAAGATGCTTGAGCCCAGGAGTTCGAGGCTGCAGTGAGTTATGATTGTGCTACTGCCTTCCAGCCTGAGTGACAGACTGAGACCCCATGTCTTTAAAAAAAAAAAAGATCAGATCTTTGGCCATTTTCTTCTGCTGTATAATTATCTACAGGCCAATAATTAAAAGTATAAACCTAAATCCTCAATGTTAGATGAACATTATAACTTATTAGAACATTATATATGTATAATGAACATTATACCAGTATATAACATTATAACTTATTATTTAGAAAGATTGTAAAAAAGTTGAAAGAACACTAGGGTGGGAGTCAGGAGATGTAAATTCTGGGTTTGGCTCCAACAAAGCTCAGCAGAGTGACCTTGGAAAGGTGAGAGTTAATTCTCACTTTTTCATGCATTCATGATACTTTATAAAAATAACTTTTCAACAAAGTTCTCAGTCTTCTATGTAAGAAAATATCTTACCTATAATAATTTTCTAACCTTTAGCATTCAAAGTTTAAATGTGAAACTATCAAGTGCTCTGAAAAATTAATGTTGCCTATGGTATTTTTATTTTAATTGTATTAATTTTGTTAATAAGATTTTAATAGTAAATTTTGGAGCAATTTACTGGCTAGTTGAATATCTAAGATATTTCATTAAAATGTGAATATATTTTTATAAAAATATAAGTAAAGCATTTGTAAAAAATTTTAAACTATAATTTCAGGTTTTTTTCTAATATATGCAAAATTATCTATTAAAGTAAAAGACAAAACACAAGAGATTTATGAATTCTTTAATATTATATTCTTCAGCCACTATGTGTAACTCTTTCAAATACCATGTTAATTTGTGAGTACCTCCACAACCACATAAAGTAAGGAACATAAAGTAAGGAAATGGACATTTGGCACTATTGGGAAATGGTACTTGGTTAAGCAGTGCTTTATTGTGTACATGATATTTGAGAGGAAGGATTTGACAAGTTAATTAGTCTTTTCTGTTACCTAAGTGATTTCATCACTCAAATCCTCCAGAAGTTCCAAAGCAGTATCTATCTCTGTCTTCAGCAGCAGCACAAACCAAACCTTGAGAGCATTCTGACACATGATCCCCTTTTATTTTGAGGACGTAGGGCAAGAGATGTGCAGAAGCATTTCCTTGGGGCTTGAAGATGTTATTTGTGAGAGTAGATGTTCAAGGGTACAGATCACACAGTGTAGGTCTGAGGGCCAGATCCCAGTGACAGAAGACGTTCATGTGTTCTTCAGCAAATTTAATTTGGGTTATTTGTGATAGCTAGGGCCCTCTGAAACATAGGGTTTGTGTCAGGGTCCCCTCTTTCTTAGACCTAAGGGTGGTACTGCTCGTGTACCATAGTCCCAGGAGCAGAACTGAGTGTGCTGAGATATCAAAGTTATGCATGTAATCTCAGCCAGATTGTTATAATTAAATATTATTTGGGTATCAGATAAAATGCTGGAAGTTAATACTGGGTAGGCTCCTTAGCTAATCTATATGTTTAAATGGCAGCCAGACAATTAAAGTATGTGAACAGATAGCATTGCAAGCTAACATTATGCTTTTCATAAGCAAATAAACTCCACTGTGCTTCTTAGCATCTTGGAGTTGTTCTCTTCTTGGTTGTGGCTGCTGTTAGGATGTTCGTATATAGTAATCATCAATGTTTAACATTTAGGACTTCTGAGCAATCAAGTAAGCATTGATTTTTTTTCTTATTCTAGTGTAGAAAGTAGGAAAGGAAGTAGAGAAAATTTTCAGTTTAGTGTTGATTCAAAGTCAACAAATAGGTGATGGCTATTTCACATAATTTTCTGGTATTTGCTTTCTGTAACATTGTTTTCAAAGTCAAGGTCCTCAGATGGGAGAAGTACTGGACATCTGGACATCTTCTTTTCTGAGAGCATTGTCATAAGCTGTGATAACTATTTTATGTTTAAAACTAATGTAATCAGGCAACATTGTAGTGTGCAATAGAAACACTTATATAATGTGTGAAATAGTACAATTATATTTAAGAGGATATTGACATTTATTTTGTATTTGACTTTATACAAAATAAGTTTTTACTGTATCTACATTAATAAGATCTCCAGTAAGTGCTTTGAGATCAATTAGTGCTTAAATGAGTGTTTAGAGATCAGTCCTTTAGAGATTTTTTCAAGTATATATAAAAACCTGCATAGTATATTTTATAAATAGGCTGCTAATATAGATAGGATTCTCATAGCTGAGTGGTACTAATGTCATAAACTAGTAATAAGTTTTATAATTACTTTAATGTGACTCTGTGGTTAAAAAATAAGTTTGTAATGTGTACATAAAGTATTATTTATGAGGCAGCATATTTTGTCAAAGAATAATATTTATCTTGGATATGCATATTACCTTCTATTTTCCCTGTCTAGTTTTCAAGTATATCTTTTTGAACTTTAGTCCCCTCTGTGATTGATTTGTACCCCACCTTGTTTCAAAGAAATTCAAGGGAACTGTCTCTTAACTTTTTTTCCCGTTTTTGTTGTTGTTGTTATTTGTTTTGAGCGGAGGGGTGTGGTTGAGACAGGATATCACTCTGTTGCCCAGATTAGAGTGCAGTGTTGCAGTCATAGCTCACTGTAACCTTGACCTCCTGGGCTCAAGCAATCTACCTGCCTTAGTCTCCTTAGTAGCTAGTAGTATAGGTGCACACTGCTATGCCTGGCTAGTTATTTATTCATTTATTTGTTTATTTTTTAGAGATGGTGTCTCACCGTGTTGCCCAGGCAAATCTTGAACTCCTGACCTCAACTAATCCTCTGGCTTGGCCTCCCAGAGTGCTGGGATTATTTAAAAACCAGGCACCACATTCAGCCTTGGTTTTTAAATTCTTTTCAGGAAGTCTTTTTATTAAATACAAAACTATATCCCAACCTCAAATGCTTTCATACATGAGGAAAATGTAACTTTTTGAATGTGTTGAATTTATAAGTGAATAAGTTCTTGGTTATTATTTATATCTTAAGTGGGTCCTAGAGACCAATACAACTCACAAACCATTGCTACTATGAAACCTTTTTGAACTTTTGTCTCTTCTCAATTGTATTCTGAATAACTTCCATCTTCCATCATTATCATTAATATAATACTGGAAAGAGTAGAATGGAAATGTTATTAGCCTGAGTGTTTTTAAATTTCCAAAAGATATTTGGAATCTTCTGTCTGCATTTCACCAGGGCCTTAGCTTCGATTGCTTATTTTACTATAGAGTGTGTTTCACATGTTTGCCACAATATCCTTTAATATGCTTTGCTGTTTGACCGATGTAAAATCATACCCCAGAAACACCTGCATCCAAGAATAACTGCTGTCGATCAGTGTGTTTAAGGCATTAATGCAAATAGCAATCACTTGGGGATCTTGCTAAAATGTAAGTTCTGATTAAGCAGGGTTGGCATGGGCCTGAGATCCTGCATTTCTGACAAGCTCCCTTGTGATGCCACTGTTCCTGGTCTAGGTACCATACCTTAGGGAGAAAGTATGGGTTACGTCTATATGTCTAGTGCTTCCTAATGCATTTGCCAAGTGTTACAGGTCTAACTTGTTCTTAGGCAGTGGTTCTCAAACTTTAGCATGCATGAGAATCACTTGGGAGAATGTTGGCTCTAAATTTACATGCTTGGGCTCCACTCCTCAGAGTCTATTTTGGTGGGACTTTGGGACCCAGGAATTTGCACTTTTGAAAACTCCTCAGATTTTGATGCATATGGACTAACACCACAATTTGAGAAACTGATACTTTAAAGTTTGGAATTGCTATAGAAATTCATGGTCCCTTCTGGAATGACAGCTTGTTAAAGCCAAGCAAGGATACAGTGAAAAGCCCATCTGAAAGGAGATTGCTGTGAATGCCAGTGCAGTATTTGGTTAATGGGGAAGCAGTAGTATAATTTTGCATGCTTTTCTTTTCCCTTGCCTCAGGCAATATAATTTACTAGGTGTATAATTTATTGTAGTATATCAGTGGTGAAGACCATAGCTCATTCACTCCCTAATTAACCCTAGAGGAGTCTTAATTGGATAATTGGTTAGAAATAGTAGATTAGTAGGTATATTAAATGTTGAATGGATGGTCAGTATTGATTCTTCTCTTGGATTCTGACCAGGATATTTACTCTATCTCTCGGAAACATCTATATCTTTAAGATTACTTGCTATTATATTTACTGTCACAAGAATAGCCTGTTCCACATATAAAATACAGAGTTGGTTCTCATGGTTTTTGTTAAAGGGAATTCAGATAACTCATGAGTTGTTTGTCATTTTCATTTAAGACAGAAGTTAAATTCTAAAAGTATGTCACTCAAAGTGAATTTTAAAAAATTATATCTTTTAATAACTTTAAGATTGATTCTTCATCTATTCATGTCTCTGTTTTAAGGATGTGGGTGGTATTTATATAATTCCTAATTGATTCTATACAAAGTATTTTAAACAAAAGGGTTATATAGAGGTTATAGTTATTAGATAATCTTGTCAGAAACAGTGCCATTTAGAATACTTGGTTCAGCAAACTGTTTAATGTCAGCCAAAGTGATTTAAAAGCTTTATTTAGGATTAATCCATCATCTGCTTAAATTTATTATCTCATTTATTCACTAATTTGCATATGACTTTGCAATTCAGAAATTTTAAGCAAACAGTGGTATACCCAAAAATGGATTACAGGATAAATTGAATTAAAGCAAACTGCAATGCAATCAAGGCCAGCTCTGGACAGAAACCTGGGATTAGTGAGCTGTGATTACATCACTCCTTTTCTGCTCCTCCACCTTTAAGAGCAAGCTTCTTTATGCTATCCCTGGATGGTTTGGTTCCACCCCCTTTGCTGTGAGGTCCCTCTTGCCCATGGGGATTTAAAGTTTTGTATCAAAAATAGATTTGAAGATCATCATGACCAAATGTAGTTAGTGCTATGTGAGAAGGATATCTGTCACACAAAATGCTTTATGGTCACAGAGAGATTAGTTCTGTCTGAAGGAAAGGGGAGATGATGAAAAACATTTCATAGGTGCAATTAACATATAACCCTTCCATGGGTGAGGATACTGGACCAAATGACCTTTTTGGGGTGCCTTTCTGTTGTGAATTTTCTAGTTTATTAATAACTTAAGAACTGTGTCTTATAGTTCATAATATTCATACCTCTCAAAACCAAGGTACTTAGGGAGGGAAAAGACTCTACTAATTTTTAAAGTAGACCTAAACAATTTGCACTGCATGTGTCTTTGACCTGATTTTTTACTCTTACCTTTCTTTTTCTGTCCAGTTACCTTTGTGTTCTACCAAAGCTTTAACCGTATGTCCTCTCAAACTTTTTATTTTACTTTATTTAACTACAAATTTATCAAAACAGTCATTTACACTTGATGCCAGCCCACTCCGAAACAGCTGCAATCTAGCTTCTGCCACCAGCACTTGACTGTGAATGCTTATTTGAAGATCATCAGTGATACACTAATTAAAACTCCAGTGACTTCTCTGGCTTTGCGTTCCTTCATCTCTGCCACAATTGAATCGTTGACCACTTTTTGCTTGAAATTCTCAGCTCATGCTGCTTTCTGTTGAGTGCTTCTCATGCTACCTCAATGGTACTTGTTAAATGTCTTCCTTTTCTACTTTCCTTCCATTTAGTTGCACAAAGCCCCGACCCTCTATGCTCGTCTCTGCCTATTAACAGATCCTACCTATGCTCTAAGGCCTGTTTCATAGGCCATCTTCCCTTTAAATATTTGAGCTAAAATGTTTCCTCAGTTCTGTAGTTTTTAATCTAATTTTTACTTGGAGCACTTTTAGGATGAGTGTTTCCTCGATAATATGATTTTGTACACATTTCTTATCTACTCTAGCAGATGTTAAAAAAATAAAAAAGGATGAGAGAGATCATCACTGTACGTTCACCAGTGCATTATCAGAAATATTTAAAGATTTCCTTAATATACTGTGGTAGGCAGAATAATGGCACTCCAAAATGCCCATGTCTTATTATTTGAAACCACTGAATATGTTAGGTTACATGGCAAAGTCAAATTAAGTTGGAATTAAAGCTGTTAATCAGTTGATCTTAAAATGTGGAGATTAATCTGGATTATGCTAGTGGGCCCATTGTAATCACAAACATCTTTAAAAATAAAAGAGGGAGGCAGAAGAGAGAGTCAGAGTGATACCATGTGAGATCTCAGCCCTTGCTTTAAAGATGGAAGAAAAGAACCATGAGCAAGGAATTTGGGAAGCCCTTAAAAACTAGGAAAGGCAAATAAAAGGCAAGAAAATAGATTTCCCCCTAGAGCCTCCAAAAGGAATGCAGCTGACACGTTGATTTTAGTCTAGTGAGACCTATGTCAGACTTATGACTTACCAAATTGTAAAATACATACTAAAAATTCAGAGACAATGGTATAAGTAAAATAGGAAAATAAAATTCAGTATTCCAAGACTTGCTTAATTCCCTTTAGAGGTAATTTGTTCATTATTACACTGTTTTTTGGTTGTTTTACAAAGGAATTCTATATAATGTAGTTATCTCAATGAAGAAGGAGCCCTGATAAGATACATTGATTTATTTTTCTTACTTTCTTTTTATGTCGTAAAAAAAACAGAGTCTTGCTCTGTTGCCCAGACTGGAGTGCAGTGGCACAATCTGGGCTCACTGCAGCCTCACTGCGACTCAAGAGATACTCCCACCTTAGCCTCTAGTAGCTGGGAATTACAAGTGTGCGACCTAATTTTTGTATTTTTGTATCGATGGGGTTTCATCATGTTGCCCAGGTCTCAAACTGCTGGACTCAAGCTATCCTCCCTCCTTGACCTCCCAAAGTGCCAGGATTGCAGGCGTGAGTCACCATGCTCTCAAACAAGAAGAAATTGGTTGGTACATATACACAGCTTTCTGATTTCTTTTTATTTGAGCTTCATAATTTGAAAAAGAAAAAGATACCTCTATTGTTCAATGGGGCTGCTACATAGTAGGAACTCAATAAGTATTGAATGAATGAAAAAATAAAATTGATGAATAAAGAGAAAATGTTTTTATTCATTCTAAGAAGCAAATTACCCTTTTAGCATTTTTTAATTTTTAATTTTTTGTGGATACATGGTAGTTCTATATTTATGGGTTACATGAGATGTTTTGATATAAGCATGCAATGCATAATAATCACATCAGGGAAAGTGAAGGTATCCATCACCTCAAGCATTTATCCTTTATATTTCAAACAATATAATTATACCCTTTTTAGTTATTTTAAAATGTAGAATTTATTTTTGTTTTACTATAATTACCCTGTTATGATAGCAAATACTAGGTCTTACTCATTCTTTCTATTTTTGTACCCATTAACTATCCCCACTTCTCTTCCACCCCCTGCCACAACTTCCCCTCTCAACCTCTGGTAACCATCCTTCTACTCTCTATCTCCCTGAGTCAATTGTTTTAATTTTTAGCTCTCACAGTTAAGTGAGAACATGTGATGTTTGTCTTTCTGTGCCTGGCTTATTTCACTTAACATAGTGACTTCACATTCCAGCCATGTTGTTGCAAATGACAGTATCTCATTCTTTTTTATGGCTAAATAGTACTTCATTGAGGATATGTGTCACATTTTATTTATGCATTCATCTGTTGATGGACACTTAAGTTGCTTTCAAATCTTGGCTATTGTACTCCTGTAATCTCAGCACTTTGGGAGGCCGAGGTGGTCAGAAGTTCGAGAACAGCATGGCCAACATGGTGAAACCTCGTCTTTACTAAAAATACAAAAATTAGCCAGGCATTGTGTCACGTACCTATAATCCCAGCTAGTCAGGAGACTGAGGCAGGAGAATCACTTGTATTCATAAGGTGGAGGTTCTAGTGAGCCACGATCGCACCACTGCACACCAGCCTGAGTGACAACTCCATCTCAAAAAGAAAAAAAAAAATCTTGGTTATTGTAAATAGTGCTGCAATAAACATTGGAGTGCAGATATCTCTTTTGATATTCTGATACCCTTTCTTTTGGGTATATACTCAATAGTGGAATTGCTGGATCATATGGTAGCTCAATGTTTAGTTTTTTGAGGAGCCTCGAAACTATTCTCCATAGTGGTTGTACTAATTTATATTCCCACCAACAGTGTAGGAGGGTTCCCTTTTCTCCACATCCTCACCAGCATCTGTTATTGCCTGCCTTGGATAAAAGCTCTTTTAACTGGGGTGAAAAGATACCTCGTAATTTTGATTTGCACTTCTCTGACGATCAGTGATATTGATTATCTTTATATATACCTGTTTGTCATCTGTATGTCATCTTTTGAGAAATGTCTATTCAGATGTTTTCCCATTTTTTAATAAGATTGTTAGATTTTTCTCCTTTAGAGTTGTTTAGGAACTTTATAGATTCTTATTATTAATCCCTTGTCAGATGGGTAGTTTGCAAATATTTTCTCCCATTCCGTGGGTTTTCTCTTGACTTTCTACATTGTTTCCTTTGCTATGCAGAAGGTATTTACCTTGATGTGATCCCATTTGTCCATGTTTGCTTTGGTTGCCTGTGCTTGAGTGGTATTACTCAAGAAATGTTTGCCCAGGCTAATGTCCTTAAAAGTTTCCCCATTATTTTCTTGTAGTGGTTTTATAATTTGAGATCTTAGATTTAAGTCTTTAATCCATTTTGATTTGGTATTTGTGTATGGTGAGAGATAGGGTTCTTTTGCATATGGATAATCAGGTTTCCTAACGTTTATTGAAGAGACTGTCCTTTCCCCAGTGTATTTTCTGAGCAACTTTGTCAAAAAGAAATTCATTGTAGATGTGTGGGTTTATTTCTAGGTTCTCTATTCTGTTCCACTGGTCTGTGTATCTGTTGTTATGCCAGTAACTGGCCGTTTTGGTTACTATAGCTCTGTCATATAATTCGAAGTCAATAATGTGATTCCTTCAGTTTTGTTCTTTTTGCTTAGGGTAACTTTGGTGTTCTGCCTTTCTGTGCTGTCATGTAGATTTCAGGATTGGTTTTCCTATTTCTGTGAAGAATGTCTTTGATATTTTGATAGGGATTGCACTGAATCTGTTGATTGCTTTGTGTAGTATGGATATTTTAAAAGATTGATTCTTCCAGTGCATGGACATGAAATATCTATCCATTTGTGTGTGTGTGCTCTTTAATTTTTTTCAAAAGTGTTTCATAGTTTTCATTGTAGAGATCATTTACTTCTTTGATAATTTGCAGGTATTATTTGCAGCTATTGTAAATAGGATTACTTTTAAAATTTCTTTTTCAGATTGTTTGCTGTTATAAAAATGGTTTTTTTTTGAAACGGAGTCTCGCTCTGTCGCCCAGGCTGGAGTGCAGTGGCCAGATCTCAGCTCACTGCAAGCTCCGCCTCCTGGGTTTACACCATTCTCCTGTCTCAGCCTTCCAAGTAGCTGGGACTACAGGCGCCCGCCACCTCGCCTGGCTAGATTTTTGTATTTTGTAGCAGAGACGGGGTTTCGCCATGTTAGCCTCCTGGATGGTCTCGATCTCCTGATCTCGTAATCTGCCCGTCTCGGCCTCCCAAAGTGCTGGGATTACAGGCTTGAGCCACCGTGCCGGGCCATAAAAATGGTTTTTGTATGTTGATTTTGTGTGCTACAACTTTATTGAATTTGTTTATCAGTTTTAATAGTTTTTTTGGTGGAGTCTTTAGTTTTTTCAAATGTAAGATTATATCATTTGCAAACAAGGATAATTTGACTGCTTCCTTTCCAATTTGATGCTCTTTATATCTTCCTCTTGTCTGACTGCTCTAGCTAGAACTTCCAGTACTATGTTGAATAACTGAGGTGACAGTGGACGTTCTTGTCATGTTCTAGATCTTAGAGGAAAGGCTTTCAGTTTTTCCCAATTCAGTATAATATTAGTTGTTGGTCTGTTGGTTTTTATTATGTTGAGGTATGTTCCCTCTATCCCCAGGTTTTGGAAGGTTTTTACCATGAAGGGATGTGGAATTTTGTGAAATGCTTTTTCAGCATTAATGGAAATGATTATATGGTTTGTGTCCTTTACTCTGTTGATATGATGTATCACATTGATTGATTTGCATGTGTTGAATCATCCTTGCATTCTAGGGATAAATCCTACTTGGCCATGATGAATGATCTTTCTAATGTGTTATTGAATTTGGTTTACCAGTACCTTGCTGAGGATTTTTGCATCAATATTCATCAATGATATTGGCCTGTAGCCCGCCTTGGCCTCCCAAAGTGCTGGGATTACAGGCATGAACCCCCGTGTCTAGCCTCTGCTCTGATCTTTATTACATCTTTGCTGCTAATTTTGAGTTTGGTTTACTCTTGGTTTTCTAGTTCTTTAAGATACATTGTTAGGTTGTTTATATGAAGTTTTTCTTCTTTTTTGATGTAAGCACTTATGTCTATAAGCTTTCCTCTTAGTACTGTGTCCCATAGGTTTTGGTATGTTATAGTTTTATTATCTTTTTTCATAAGATATTTTTCAATTTCCTTCTTAATTTCCTCATTTGACCCACTCATCATTCAGAAACCTATTGTTTAATTTCATGTACTTGTATAGTATTCAAAATTCCTTGTTACTAATTTCTAGTTTTATTCCATTGTGGTTAGACACTTGATATTTTTTCAGTTCTTTTTAATGTTTTAAGACTTATTTTGTGACCAAATATATGGTCTGTTCTTGAAAATGATCCATGTGCCGAGGAAAAGAATGTGTATTCTTCACCTGTTGGATGAAATGTTCTGCAAATATTTAGTAGGTCCATTTGTTCTATAGTGCAGATTAAACTGATGTTTCTTTGTTGATTTTCTGTCTGAAAGATCTGTGTAATGCTGAAAGTGGGGTGTTGAAGTCTCCAGCTATTATTCTATTGGGTTTTATCTTTCTCTTTAACTCTAATAATATTCGCTTTATATATCAGGGTTTTCCAGTGTTGGGTCCATAGATACTTACAATTGTCATATTCTTTTGGAGAACTGACCCTTATATAGTGACCTTCTTTGTCTCTTCTTATAGTTTTGTCTTGAAATCTATTTTGTCTATTGGAGCTATAACTACTCCTACTCTTTTTTGGTTTCCATTGGGATGAAATATCTTTTTCCATTCCTTTGGTTTTAGTCTCTGTATGTCTTTTTAGGTAAAGTGTTTTTCTTGTAGGCAACAGATCATTGGGTCTTGTTTCTTTATCCATTCAGCCACTTTGTGTCTTTTTATTGGAGAGTTTAGTTCATTTACATTCAATGTTATTATTGATAATTAAGGACTTACTACTGCCTATTTGGTTTTGGTTGTTTTGTGGTCTTCTTATCCCACTTTCCTTCCTTCCTGTCTTCCTTTTGGTTAAGGTGATTTTCTCTGTTGGTATGATTTAATGCCTTGCTTTTTATTTTTTGTGTATCTGTTACATGTTTTCTGATTTGAGGTTACCATGAGACTTGCAAACAATATCTTATAACCCATTATTTTAAGCTTAACAACTTCACACTGTTTGTATAAACAAGCAAGCTAAAAGAAAACTGATTAAAAACTCTACATGTCAACTTGATCCCCCAGCTAGTTAACGTTTTGTTGCTTCTATTTGTATCTTATTATACTGCCTGTCCTCAAAAATTGTAGTAGTTACTATTTTCTTTTGGCTCGTATTTTAATCTTTCAATTTAATATAAGAGTAGTTTATACACCACAGTTACAGTTTTGTAATATTCTATGGGTTTTTTTTTTCTGTGTATTTACTGTTACTAGTGAGTTGTTATCTGCAGTTCATTTCTTATTGCTTATTAATGTCCTTTTCTTTCTGATTGAAGTACTCCCTTCAGCACTTCTTGTAACAGGTCTAGTGTTGATGAAGGCCTTCGGCTTTTGTTTGTCTGAGAATGTCTGTATTTCTCCCTCATGTTTGAAGGATATTTTCACTGGATTTGCTATTCCAGGATAAAAGTTTTTTTTTTTTTTTCTTTAGCAGTTTACATATGTCATGCCACTCTCTCCTGGCCCATAAGGTTTCCACTGAGCTTACTGTCTGACATATTAGAGCTCCATTGTATGTTATTTTTTTCTCTTCTCTTGTTGCTTTTAGTGTACTTTCTTTATCCTTAACCTTTGAGAGTTTAACTATTAAATGTTTTGAGGTAGTCTTCTTTTGGTTAAATCTGCTTGGTGTTCTATAAGCTTCTTGTACTTGGATTTTGATATCTTTCTCTAGGTTTGTGAAATTCTCTGTTATTATCTCTTTGGATAAACTTTCTAACCTTATCTCTTTCTGTACTTTTTTTTTAAGGCCAGTAACTCATAGCTTTGCTTTTTTGAGGCTATTCTGTAGATAATTCTAGGTGTGCTTCATTGTTATTTTTTTCTATTGTGTCCTTTGAGTGTGTATTTTCAAATAATTTATCTTTTTTTGTCCATTTTTTATTATACTTTAAGTTCTAGGGTACATGTGCACAACGTGTAGGTTTGTTACGTATGTACACATGTGTCATGTTAGTGTGCTGCACCCATTAACTCATCATTTACACTAGGTATTTCTCCTAATGTTATCCCTCACCCCTTCCCCTACCCTACAACAGGTCTCAGTGTGTGATGTTCCCCACCCTGTGTCCAAGTGATCTCATTGTTCAGTTCCCACCTATGAGTGAGAACGTGCAGTGTTTTGTTTTCTGTCTTTGGGATAGTTTGCTCAGAATGATGGTTTCCAGCTTCATCCATGTGCCTACAAAGGACATAATTCCATTCAGGACATACGCATGGGCAAAAATCTAGCAAACACATGGGCATTTGTGAAGACCTTTTGTTTTGTACAAAATATGTTCTGAATTTTTGCTTGTACTGAAAATTATTTGCAATAAACACAGGAAGTGGTATACTAAAAAATGCTCAACATCGCTAATCATCAGGGAAATGCAAATCAAAACCAAAATATCACTTCACACCTGTTAGAATGGCTGTTAGCAAAAGGCAAATGATAAGTGTTAGTGAGGATATAGGGAAAAGGGAACCCTTGCACACTGTTGGTGGGAATATAAATTGGTAGAGCCATTATGGAAAACAGCATGTATGTTCCTAAAAAAATTTAAAATAGGACCACCTTAGGATCCAGTAATCCCAGTACTGGGTATATATCCAAAGGAAATGAAATCAGTATGTCAAAGAGATATTTTCGCTCCTATGTTCATTGCAGCACTAATCACAATAGCCAGGAAATGGAATCAACCTGAGTCCCTCAGTGGATGAATGGAAAAAGAAAATGTGAATACATAATGGAATACTGCCTAGCCTTTAAAAAGTTAGAAATTCTGTCATATACAAAAACATGAATGAACCCGGAAGATGTTATATTCTGTGAAATAAACGAGGCACAGAAAAACAAATACCACATGATCTCTTAACGTGCAATCTAAAAAAGTTGAACTCATAGAACAAAGTAAAATGGTGATTACCAGAGGCTGGAGGATTGGGAAGATGTTGGTCAAGGGACCATTTCACTTATATAGGAGGAACAAGTTCAAGAGATCTATTGTATATCATGGTGATTATACTTAATGAAAATATATTGTATACTTGAACATTGCTAAGAGTATATTTGATATTTACATATTGTGTACAGCCGCTCTGGTGCTACCATGGCAGAGAAGAATAGTCAAGAAGGAGACTATATGGCCCACAAAGCCTAAGATATTTACTATCTGGACCTTTACAGAAAACATCCTTGTGATACACAATAATTAAAACAAACAAACAAAAAAAAAAAAATCAGGAAATAGCAGTATGTCATTTAGAAATATATATGTAAATACAGAAAAAAAACCAGTTGTGTTTCTGTACAGTAACAAGGAACTGTTTGATCAAGAAATTAAGAAAATGATTCCATTTACAATAGCTACAAAAAATAGGAATAATTTTAACCAAGGAGGTGAAAGATCTCTATACAACAAAAAAATGATAAGTATATTAGGGTGATACATGTTTTAAATGGCTTGATTTATCTACCTCACAGTGTATGCATATTTCAAAACATCATGTTGTCTACACATTGGGTACAGTGTACACTGCTTGGGTTATAGGTGCACCAAAATCTCCGAAATCACCACTAAAGAACTTATTCATATAACCAAAAACCACGTGTTCCCCAAACACTATTGAAATTTTAAAAAAGAAAAAATCAAAAAAACTCACACCTGTAATCCTAGCACTTTGAAAGGCCAGTGTGGTTGAATTGCTTGAGCTCAGCAGTTCGAGTCCACCCTGGGCAACATGGCGAAACCTCATCTCTACAAAAAATACAAAAATTAACCGGATGTGGAGGCACGTGCCTGTGGTCCCAGCTACTTGGGGGGCTGAGGCGGGAGGATCCCTTGAGCCTGGGAGGTGGAAACTTATCTTATACACCATAATTTTAATTTTTACTTGTCAATTTAAAAAGAAAAATAAGGAACTATGTTTGAAAATATGAGAAGAAAGAGCTTAAAAAATTGACAATGTTCACCTAAGGTGAGTAAGAGTCTGAAGTGCAGAGGAGTGGGATAGAATACGGCAGCTTTTCATTTAAGCCTCATAGTACAGTACTGTTTCAAAACCATATACATGTATTGCTTTAATAAAATTTTAAAAAATTAAATTTAGAAAATTAAGAAAAGGTAGCCATTAGAATCAGGCTTGTTGATGTGGGGTTTGCAATGTTATACTGATGCATAATTCACCAATACTGTATTTAAAAAGAAAGTATCAGAGATACCATGGAAGAAAATATATGTTAAAAAATACCAGTACCTTCAAACACCCTATTCCCTATAGTATCAATTTTTTATTATTTGCTTTCTGATACAAGTATAGTAGGTAATTGATGCAAAAAACCTCCATCTCTTATTTTAGTATTATTAGTGGTTTCAAAACTTCCGTGTAGCAACTTCTTTTTATCATAGCTACTAATGAGAAGCAAAAAGAAAAAAATCAAACCAAAGAAAATTGATTTACTATCTTGTCACACTCTTTTGGTGATGGTAATAAACCAGAGAAGAAAAAATTAAAAGAGTAGTGAATTGGCTCAAAGTAAATCAGATGAGTACTTCTGGGGGTCAGTGAACCCTAAAAGCTGATGGTAGATAATAAAATGTTGCTGAATTTTGATTTACTATTAAGTATCTCTAATGTACTGTATTTTATATTCACCAAATAGAGTTATCTTTTCATGTAAAGCAAGATTTTTAAATGTAAAAATCATGGTTTATTTAGTTTTGTATCCTCTACAGGGTAGTGTTTGGACTTAGTAGGTGCCCAGTAAAGGCATGCTTTAATATGAATGGGTTTTCACTACTGAGTAGCTTGTTCTAGTTGATTTTCAAAAGAGTCTTAAATTTGTAAGTGAATAAAAAATTATATGAGTATTATGAATGTTCGAACAAATGGAAGCATTTCTTTTCCCTGATTTCGCATATGTGTATGATTCGTGCTAAGTGATAATAAAGACCCTTCTGTTTTTCACTCTTGGAAGAGAAACGCTTATCTTCTTTACAAACAATTTCAGGTTGTTATTGCTGTAAAACAAGCCCTGAGACCTCTTATCTATTCCTTGTTATTTTTTCTATTTTCCACCATCCTGTGGGAGAACATCTTTTTAATGTGGTTTTATACAATCAACCTTCAATGTGTCTCAGATAACGGGTTTAGTAAATCTGTTACGTACTTTTGTTTCAGTCTTCTGCTTTTTCTCTGAACAATATAGTTTGCAATTTCCTTTGTTATTAAAAGTCAGGATTATTTTCTTATTTATCAATATACTTTTCAATCATTTCTGCCATGTTCTTTTTGGGAGACTCTTGCTTTTTAGCTAAATGGTACCAGAGCCAGAGAAAAAGTGGCTAAGATCTGATGACATTTGATGAATTGGTATGTCATTTGCAATTGTGTATTCTGCCCAGTTCCCTGGGTAGAATTGAGAGAGATGTTTTCTCATGGAAGTGCTAGAGAAATTGTTATAGCATAATTCCTTAGAAAAATTATTCATAGTAATGTATCTGTGAGACATATCTAGACCAGGGATATCTCATGGAAATGATTGTCCTTTCTGAACAAGTGCCACATATTTTCATTTGTAAACTTATTTTCTTCTCATCCTGGAAATCATGATATTAAAAACATTGTGTGACTAGTGATCTATGACTCTAATATACAAACAATGCCTATTGTATTATTTCTGTAAAATAAGCAAGTCCTGTTGTGTTCATTTAGCTAGAAATGAAAAAAACCCAGCACCCCTGCATTTTGCATTTAATTAATTTGTGGTAGTATAGTATTATACCATCTTTTAAAAACTACTGGCAAATTTTAAATGTTCAGTGCACTATATAAATAGGAATGAGAAGAGTCTGTTCAAGGCAAGGTAATTAGAGCATCTTTGGCTAGAATATCTCTGAGTAAAAATAGCTGGTCTCAGTGTTGGAGTAAGGTAATTAAGTCCTGAAGAATAATGATGAAAACCTTTTGCTCAGATACCCTTTCTTCATTTAAGTTCAATGCCGTACATTCAAATAAAATCTCTATGTAATCAAACTAGCCCGTTAAGTACTACTGAGTGAGATAAATTGTAACACCTATTCTATATCCTTGCAAAAGGAAAACGCATGTTATCTAAAAACATAACAGCTTATACATTAAAAACATTCATTTTTCTTCTCTTTTGTCTTATATCAACTTTATGTATATTTATATACATAATCTCCTAGCTCCTACCTCCTCTTCTTTCTTCCTTCTTCCTCAGGTAATATACAATAATACATTATAGTAACATAAATTGAGATTGATGGATTTTTTTTGTGTTCTTCTTAACTCTCTGACAAATCATTTCTTGCCCCTTTTTCCCCCCATATCTTAAATGTAGGCATCTTTCAATGAGTTGTCTCAGTCCCATTTTTCCCCCTATAGTCCATGCCTCGGTAAACCTTTATTCCTACCGCAACACTTTATGCAGTGATTCCCGAACATGTATTCCTGGTCAAGTCTCCTGGACTCCAAAAGTATATTTCCAACTGTTGCCTGAATTTCTATATTTGAAATGTAATGACATCTTAAACTAAATGACTTCAAAGTCAGGAGTCATTCTCTATTCCATCTAATCATCCCACCTCCTCTTCACACAGCCTTCACTATCTCAGTTCATGACACCATCAGTCACTTTTGATAACTTGCAGCATTTTACACATCCAACTAAAGTCATGTCCGTTCTACTTATGTAACATCATCAAATTTATCTCCTTCATTCTGTTCTCATTGCCCTTGCTTAGGTTGAGGCCCACGTGTCCTCTCTCCAGGAATATAGCAGTTGCTCTTGATCTTCATGTGCTGCTTCACCAATCCGTTCTACCCACAGTTCATAGATGTGCTTTCTTAAGAACTGGACTGGTAATGCCATTACTCTGTTTAAAGACTTCCACTGACCTTCACTGCCTCTTAATCTAAGACCAGAATTTTTAGCCTTATTTGCAAGGCCTGTCCCAGTTTAGCTCTTTAGCCTCCTTTTACACATATGCCCTATTCTAGAAAAATGGAATGGATTTTTTCCCCTTCAGATACGTTATTTTCCATCCATATGTCTTTTCATAATATGTAACCTTCATGAGAGCAATGATTTTCTTTTAATCTGTATTGTTTACTGTTTTATCCCTAGCAAGTAAAACCCATATGTCACACGTAGCAGGTACTCAGTAAATATTTGCTGAATGAATAGGTTAGTAAATGGATAGAAGAAGGAATTGGAAGATATATTTCATGAGACTCACCTATTCCTTTCTGACTTTGGGTTCTGAGCAAGAGTCCTTTATCTTCTCAGTAAGTTTTCTTTGTTTGTGCTAACTTAAGTGAATTATATTACGTCTAATCTAATGATACTTTACTGAGACAGCGCAAAAAAGTTAGAAAGGCAACTTGGATAGAGGGACTTGGTTTAGAGACCTGTTTCATTTTGAAAAGGTTTCTCTCAGCTTTGCTTTGTCATTCACACAGTATAAATGAACAAAACCCCACTCAAAGATCAGATATCCTACAACCCAAATATGTGCTGAAGGAAGAAACATTCTGCTTTCAATGGAACAATAATACTATGTTTTTGGTTGCATGTAACAAAGAAATTTAATAAGACAGTCATGTATTAATTACAAACATATTTATCCTAAGATACTAATTTATATACTAATTAGTTGATTTTCAAGGCAAACTAATTTGGTTGTTTGTCAGGCCACAATAAAACTATCCCCAATATTTTGTATCCACATTCATTTTCTTAATAAATGACCAAAACTATAGGCAAGAAGCAAGATCAGAATCATGATGAAAATGTGATGTCAAAACTTTGGAGTTTTAACTACTAGTTATGTTTCTTAAGGAATCAAGACCTGAGATGGGGGACTCTAGATTCATAACCTGATAAAGCATTTTCAGGTTTGAATAGATGTTTGAAACACCTTTAAAAGCCAACTACATAGCTTCAATTAAGTGGAAGATTGTGATAGATAAAGGACAGCTTAGATTTTAAAAACAAAGTCAAGAAATAAATGTGTTTCTAAGGTCCATAAGGTAACTGAGGCACTGAAACATAGGTGCTGATAAATATGCAATTTTCTTTGGTTATAAAAGATTCTAAGAGGCTTACAGGAGATGCTGAATGTTTATAATTAAGTAAGCTTACTCTAAGAAGCACAAATTTAGAACACAAGAAACTAAAATAAATTAAGCCATAATTTCTGCCTAAGAGAAACGAAAAGTTCATGCTTTTTTTCATGACTACTGGAGTAATTGTAGGTATACTGAGCATGTTTCTTTCATTTGATGTAATTTTGACTCTCCATCAATCTATCCTATAGTTAAAACTAATTCTCTCCTGGTGGGCTTTTCAGTAGCATGTGATTTTCTTAGATATTGTGAAGTGTTTTAGATGATTTTTTTCCAACCTTTTATTTATTTAAGATTTTGCTTGACAAGTATAATTGTACATATTCATGGGGGTACATAGTGATATTTTGATCCACATAATGTATACTGATCAGCGTAATATATCCATTCTCTCAAACTGGATGATTTTTAATGAATAATAAACCGATCTTATTTCTAACTAGTTAGGAAAAACAAAGAATTCTTCGTTACATTTATGCACAACACAAGGGTACTTATAAGAAGATAAGACTTACTATCTGGGACAAAACATTTCTACCCTAGTATTCTATTCATGGTGATAGCTAATAACTGACATTATTCTCAGGGACAGCAGTAGTGGTAATATTGCCACTATTATAGCTCCTATTCTAGTCACCGGCTTCCAGCAAACATGTTCTTGTTATATATTTTCCAATTAACACCTTACATAATGTCTGAAATGTATGGTGGTAGGTGTTTTAACCTGTTTTACTTTAAAATGGGAACATAAGGAAGATAAACATATACATAAGAAGTCAGTGCTTAAGCCCATACTAAAATTTACATATTATACTCTAGCACAACACCTTCTTCGAAGTAAAGGGGACAGCTGAAATGTGTCATCTTGCCATGTATAAGAAGACATGTTTCAAAGCATAATGACCATACTGTAAGCCTTCACTGTTCCTCTAATCTTCTTTAAATTTGCACATGGGTAACAGGTCAGACATTCAGAATAGAGTTGCCAGGTAAATCAGATTTTTCATTATCTGGATTTGTATGGCTCACCTGGTGCATTGGGGGAGGCCTCTATGACAAGCATGTTAAATGTATACTTTTCTGGAGCCCCAAATGCTGAATACATTGCTTTAACCTAAGTTATTCTTCTCAGAGAAGAAAAATTATTTACACATGTACATATATAAAATTATAGATGCTATTCAATATATGTTTTAAATAGATATACATACAAATTTTCTTGCCCTTGCTTACATTCTTCATCTATAGTGCTGTAATGCAATGAAATTAAGCCTCTCTGGTAACCGCAGTTCTCCCTGAGAATAAGTTTCTGTTATAGTACCATTATGCTAGAGGGTCCTACATATGCCTTAAGGAAATACTTCATGACAGTTGCTAATATTATAGCCACATGATGCTTTTATTCCAATTTAATCATTCATAAAAGGCACATATAGCATCTAGTAAGTACTTTCATTTATTTTTTCTATTAAGTGCTTTTAGAATGTTGATTCTATAGCATCACTCAGTAATATTTATCAATATAATTTTAAGTATTATTTACTTTTATTTGATTTGAATATAATGTCTACCATTCATGGATTATTTGCTACCTGAAAAAATAAACTTTGAGGCCAGATGCAGTGGCTCATGCCTGTAATTTTTGCACTTGGGAGACGGAGGCAGGAGGAACGCTTGAGGCTAGGAGTTTGAGACGAGCTGGGGCAACATAGTGAGACCCTGTGTCTACAAAAATTAAAATAAAGTAAAAAAAAATAGCCAGACTTGGTGATTCATGCCTCTAGTCCAGTTACTCCAGAGGCTGAGGTAGGAAGATCACTTGAGCCCAAGAGGTTGAGGCTGCAGTGAGCCATGATCACACCACTGCACTACAGCTTAGGCAACAGAGCAAGATCCTATCTCCCCCAAAATAAATAAAATTTGAGCCTAGTAGCTGTTGTCATTTGCCACTTTCCTAGACTAAATCATTATTATAGGCTATACCATATTACTGACATGTTTTGATTAATGTAACAAACGCTTTTCCAACTTAACATTTTTCACAGCTTATTTTGATACGGAGTTTCTCTTAATGTTATAGTAACATTACTAAAATAGTTTTATTTAGATAAAATTCTTTAAAATGTATAGTGCAAATAACATCTTTGTTAGATCTGTAATTAAGAGGCAGTAAGTTTGAAGCACACTCCATATGAGAAATTGTAAAGCCAAACGAACAAAATCATGATTATTTTGGGATGACACAATGTCACAAAAGTCAAGAGGAGAGTATCATGGACACTGAAAAATGATAGCACTGAATGCTGCTGTTCTTTTAAAGATGAAGGTTCAGCTATCAAAGCAGGAACCTAAGGGCAAAATCTGAAATTAATAAATCAAGAAATAGCAATATAAGCATATGGCTATTTAGGAATAATTATTACTATTAGATAAAAAGTTGCTTCTGAAAAGAGGATTCATGACAACAGTGGAATCATGGACTGTTTTGTGATACTGGATTTTTAAATCATGAAGCATGTGTTATATTTTAAGACAAAAAAAAAACCTGGGGAGGGATCTTTGTGTTGGTAGGATTCATTTTCCACCTTTAAAAATTTAGGTAAGGAGAGTGGGATAGAAGCCAGACTTTAAGTAGATAAGAAATGGAGAGGAAGTGGAACAGCAGTCATAGACCAGTTCCTCCAGAAGCTTGACCTGAAAGAGTTAATATCAGTTAAACACCATGAGATAGAGGAGGGTAATTTGCTATAAGTTGTAACTTACACAGTTTGCTGATTTTTATCATGAATTAAATATATGTACTTGTTTAAACATTGCACTGTCATTTGCCATTTGCTAAGTAGATGCGTAAGAACATTGAGGCCAAACTTACAGTCTCAGGAGCCTCAGTTTCACTGTGGAGTTTTCCCTCAGCAAATGTTTGCTTTTCCTGGTCCTTTTATCTTAGCTAACCTTGGTTTCTAGATCAAGATGATTTTCCTTCTTTGTTTTCACACAACGTATTCAATCACACCACACTCTTTTTAATCACAATTCTTTCTGATGGGTTTTTGATTGAATCCAAATTTGCAGGCTGGGCCTTGAGAATCTAATTCATACGTCTGTTGCAGTACTTCTCAAACATTTTAGTCTCAGAATTGCTTTATATGCTTAAAAATTATTGAGGACCCTGATAATTTTTGTTTTTGTAGGTTTTGTCTTTTGATATTTTCCATATTAGAAATCAAATCTAAGAAATTTTAAAAATGTTTTTACTACATTTAAAATAACATTATTAATCCCATTATATATTAATATAACATTTTTCTGAAAAAGTAACTATTTTCCAGTGTCAAATAATTGAGGGAGAAGAGTGTATATTTTTTCTGATTAAAAAAATTCTCTTAGCAATTTTCAATGTGTTGTTATTTACTATAGTCACCATTTTGTACAACAGATCTCTTGAATTTACCCCAACTGAAATTTTGTATCCTATGAAGTAGTTACTATAATTACAGCTAATCTAGGAAAATGGACAAATATTAAGAACAACTCTAATTCATTCAAAATATCCACCACTTTTGGGAATTAAAATTATCTGCTCCTGTAATAAGATTAGATAAAATCTTAAAATCGATTAGATGGTACTTGAGTTATTACAGTTTTGAAAATGTATGTCTCTGTGTTCGTACATGCATACACACTCAAATATAATTTATTCAGAAACAGGGTTTGTTCCCACTTGGCAGGAGTGTTGATTTTCTAGCTTATCTGCAGTTTGAGGTAATAAGTCTAATAAGTTTTGAGAGATCTTAAGTATTATACTGTAGTTTGAAGACTGATTTGTTACATTTGCAAATTGGTTGGTTTCCACATGCAGACCTTAATACACCTACCTGTGTTAGTTACTTTCTAAATGTTTGTTATTGCTGCAACCATACTTACGTGTTTCATTGAATTACAAGTTCCTTAATAACAGTGATGGTATTTTAAAAATCTGGAATAGCCCACCATGACTAGGTATATTGTATTGAAGTGCTCTGTGCATACTTGGTAGATAAAGGTTACTATAAATAGAAATAGTCCTTATTGCTGATAATGGTGGTAAAGGCATAACTCTGGAAATTGTTTTTATTTTTAAAATAAAAATTGTAGAATGAGCACCCTATCTTAAGTTGGGTCCTACTATGATTTTTGTAATTAGATCACTTGGAGACATTTCTTAGGTACCTGCTAATTATTTGTTAATCAAAATAGGAACCAAGCTTCTAATAGAAGTGTCTAAAAACAGTAATAATGATAGTTTCTGGAAAATCACTTGCAAATATTCAAATGCAAAATAAACTTAAGAACTTTTATTAACAATGTAGATTATTATGAAAGTCAAGGGATGAAAACTGAAGCTCTACACACACACACACACACACACACACACACACACACACACACGCATGCTTTGAGATAGGGTCTCGGTCTGTCACCCAGACTAGAGTGCAGAGTGGCACAATCACAGCTCACTGCGGCCTCGACCTCCTGGGCTCAAGTGATCCTCCTTCGTCAGCTTCCTGAGTAGCTGGTACTACAGACATATGCCAAATATGCCTATACATGTAATTCCCAGAGTTATCCCTATAGGGAATTGTAGTAAACTACAATTCTCACCAAAAACTACAAAAATACAACTAATTTTTAAATTTTTTATAGAGATGGGGGTCTTCCTATGTTGTCTAGGCTGGTCTTGAACTCATGGCTTCAAGTGATCCTCTCTCCTTGGCCTCCCAATGTGCTGGTATTACAGGTGTGAGCCACCATGCCTGGCCCTGTATTTTTCAATATTAGTTTGAAGAACATCCTTGAATCAATGACTGTTACTCAAATATAAAGGCCAAATTTAGAGTTTATCAAGACTCAATAGATAATTACAGTAGATAATATTTACTGAGTACACACTGTGTGCCAAGCACTGTGATACATACTGTTATGCATTTTCTCATTTAATCCTCAAAACAAGTGTGTTATAATTACTCACACTTTATAGATGAGAAACTGTGGCTTACCAAGGTTTGATAACTAGTTCTAGTTAAGTGGCAGACTGAGACTTGAACCCAGGAATTTGAACAGTGATTTTAAAGAAATTATTGATGTTGGGAAGCTGAGGCAGGAGAATTGCTTGAACCCGGGAGGCACAGGTTGCAGTGAGTCGAGATTGTGCCACTGTACTCCAGCCTGGGCGACAGAGTGAGACTCCACCTCAAAAATAAATAAATAAATAAATAAATAAATAAATAAATAAATAATTGTGCTTTGAAATGTATGTTGTTAATATAGTCCTGTATTCAAGTGTTAGCACACAATTCTTTTAAAATGTGGAGCTAACCAATTATTCCAAAGAGAAACTTGTTGTAAAGTCCCTAAAATTTCACTAAGGGGAAAAGTGCAGATACAGACATGAATAATATTTCACCAAGGTATAAGATTATTATCATTAATGAGATATTATGGGGATGGAATGTAACTTAACCATATGTTATTAAAAGTGTTTTTATTACATTGATGAGTTATACATTCATGTGAAGTATTTATTTCATATGTTTTGTAGTGAGAAATTTCAAAGAATTTGGTTAAATCATTTTGAGGACATAATTTGAGAGAAATACATCTTTTGCAATATTTTTATATCCCTGAAAAATTTTTTGTTACAAGCCTCCATCTTTAAGAAGGCTACAGGTTCTCTCCTGGAAAGTGATTAGACCAGTGATAAAACGTTGTAGATCCGGAGTGAACAAATTATATCACTGCAGTTCTCAGGGTGCTATTGATATAATTTCTAGAAAAGGCAGTTTAAAAAATGCCTGTATCCATAGAAGTAGATTCTGTAGAAATATATTGTAGAAGTCAGAGCTGTGCCTGTTAAACTTCTCCCTTCCTTATTATGGGGTAAAAAATCAACTATAGCCATTGAATGTAAATGCTATTTGATTATGGTAGACTCTTCCAGATATACCCCATTCAACCCAGTGCATCTGTTTCTTTCATGAAGCAATGTGTTCCACTCCTGACGAATGTTTGTCTTTAATGTATCACATTGAAATTCCTTCTTCTTATTTTATACCTTTACACAGTTGATATTGTTTTGGATGTTATTTTGCGTTGACATGGTTCTTTTTTTTTTTTTTTTTTTGAGACGGAGTCTCACTCTGTCGCCGGGGCTGGAGTGCAGTGGCCGGATCTCAGCTCACTGCAAGCTCCGCCTCCTGGGTTTATGCCATTCTCCTGCCTCAGCCTCCCGAGTAGCTGGGACTACAGGCGCCCGCCACTTCGCCTGGCTAGTTTTTGTATTTTTAGTAGAGACGGGGTTTCACCGTGTTAGCCAGGATGGTCTCGATCTCCTGACCTCGTGATCCGCCCGTCTCGGCCTCCCAAAGTGCTGGGATTACAGGCTTGAGCCACCATGCCTGGCCGCTTTGACATAGTTCTTTATATTTGCATTGACACTGTTCTTTATGTATATGCATGTTAACATTTGGCAATTAAGCGTATTACTAAGTTTTTTTTTTTTTATGTTAAAGGTAGGTAAGAGTTTTAGGTAAAATATTTTGTGATGTCAATGGATACAGAAGATTAAACCATTTGTCTTTGTCTTGAAAGACTTGAATCAGAATTGATATCATTATATCAGTGGTTTTCAACCATGGTCGTACATTAAAATCGCCTAAGGGAAGTTAAAAGCAAACAGAAATGTACGTTAAAAAACAAAAACCAGAAAACAATGCCAGGATCTGAGATTCTGGTCATCTGAGATTCTCATTTAACTTGTCTGGGACAAGGTCCAGGCAAGAGTATGTTTAAATTGCTGCCCAGGTGTTTCTGATATGTGACCAGGGTTGACAGTCACAGGATTGAACTATCCATATACAGCCTCCCTCAGTATCTGGGGGGAATTGGTTTCAGGATGCCCCACAGACACCAACCTCCAGGATGCTCAAGTCTCTTATATTAAGTGGTGTAGTATTAGCGTGTAACCTACACACATCCTCCTGTATGCTTTAAATAATCTCTAGATTACGTATAATACCTAATACATTGTAAATGCTATTTCAATAGCTGTTAACTGTAGTTTTGTTTGTATTTTGATTGCTGTATTGTTTTTTTTTTTCCTGATTATTTTCAATCACTTGGTTGATTGAATTTGCAGATGCAGAGCCTATGGATTGGAGGGTAGATTGTATTCTGTATTCATCTCCTCTTGGGCGTCAAATATACATTTAGTACAGCCATGTTGTATAGTTCAAGGAGATGCCATTCACATTGTGTTCTCTGTGAATGGTACTTCCTTCAGGAATGAATGGTGCCTTCTGGAGTTGGCTGCTAGTTGTAAAAATAAGCTAATGGCTTCAGTAATTGCTATTAGAGGAATATGCTTATGGCAATAGCCTTCTTCAGTTCCAATGTACAAATGATTGCCTTGACAGTAACTCTTTATTTAAAATTGGTCAGATGTATATAACAGCAAGACCAGAAAAAGTCTGTATTTTATAGTAGCTGAGGATTTCAAAGTTCCCAAGAGGAATGATGGGAGCTGTGTATGAAATTAAAATTTGCTTGAGGTTTCAGAACTAAGAGCACGGGAAATGGTCCAGTATAGCTTTTTCATCATTGCTGATTATGGAAGTGTTATAGAAAGCTGATTACATTAGGCAGGGTTCCCTAGAGAGAGAGAACTAATATATATATATACACGCATATATACACACACGTACACATACACACACACATTATATATAATATATATGTATGTACTTTTTGTTTGTATTTTTGTATAAACTCCCATGTGTAAATATATATGTACACACACACATATATATATATATATGAGTTTATTAAGTGTTAACTTACATGATCACAAGTTCCCACAATAGGCTGTCTGCAAACTTGAGGAGCAAGGAGAGCCAGTCCAAGTCTAAAAACGGAAGAACTTGGAGTCCGATGTTTGAGGGCAGGAAGCATCCAGCATGGGAGAAAGATGTAGGCTGGGAGGCTAGGCCAGTCTCACCATTTTATGTTTTTCTGCCTGCTTTATATTCGCTAGCAGCTGCTTAGATTGTGCCCACCAGATTAAGGGTGGGTCTGCCTTCCCCAGCCCACTGACTCCAATGTTAATCTCCTTTGGCAACACCCTCACAGACACACCCAGGATCAATAATTTGCATCCTTCAATCCAGTCACGTTCACACTCAGTATTAACCATAACATTTATCTTTCTAAAATAGAACAGAAAAATATCCATGATTGTAAAAAGAGATGCCTCATTAAATGCTATTAGAATAAAGAATACATGGTACATCTATTGAGTCTCTTGGTAACATGACAAACATACATTGCTAACTGTGCGTAGGTTCTTTACATTTTAATTAATTATCCGTGATGTAAAAATCACTGGCCTTTAACAACAGTTTGATTTCAAACCCATTAATGAGGCTAAGGCAAAATGTGGCTTTAGTCTCTCAGCCCCATTGTGTATTCTTTATTGTGGTGAATATCAAAACAGCAGTTAATTATAGTAGTACCATTTCTGTTCTTCATTTCATTATCTCTGTCTTGCACTATTATTTTCTGTTGCTGCTGGCTATACAGCATCAGGCCTGGCACCAGCAAAGTATGAACACAATGCCAGCACTGCATTCAGCACAAGAATAGAAAGGCAGATGGCAGATTTTACTATTTATAGTTGTAGCCAATCTGCCTGAGGTGAGTCCTGCTGAAATGGTTCTTATCAAGAATGTTTTCATTTATTAAAGGGATAGGAAATGAAAGCCAAATAAAAAGCCTCAGTCCTCAGGACTCTGAGAGCAAAACTTTTGCTATAGATTGCAAAGCAGTTCTAAGTACTGAGTAGACATCTATGAACTGGAAAATTATATATTTAACTCTTTAGTCTCAAAGTAAAGACTTCAGGCCAGCAGTGACTTCACAGCAGAACTTGAGGAATTCATTGTTCGGTGAAGTTGTGCTGCCGTAGCACCTGATGCAGAGTGAATTTTAATTGTTAAGATCAAAATAGGCTTATGATAAAAACTAATTAACAACATCAAATATATGAACTGAATTGTTTTTACTTTCTCACTAATCATTTCTTGACTGCTATAGAGACAGCATAAAATAACTCTACTTCACATTTGATTCTTTATATTGTTTTAAAAAATTCATTGTTTGAAACTCCAGTAAATATTTTAGAATATCAATTAGTATGTTGAGATAAACATTGTGTTCAAAATTAAAATGGCATGTGAATAATCTAGACTTTCTTATCCTCTAGGCATCTGATTTAAAAAGTGTTTTAGTCTCTGCTAGGCGTGATGGCTCACGCCTGTAATCCCAGCACTTTGGGAGGCTGAGGCAGGGAGATCATGAGGTCAAGAGATTGAGACCATCCTGGCCAACATGGTGAAATCCCGTCTCTACTAAAAATATAAAAATTAGCTGGGCATGGTAGTGTGAACCTGTAGTCGCAGCTACTTGAGAGGCTGAGACAGGAGAATCACTTGAACCCGGGAGGCGGAGTTTACGGTGAGCCGAGATTGCACCACTGCCCTCCAGCATGGCGACACAGCGAGACTCTGTCTCAAAAAAACAGTGTTTTAGTCTCAAGAACATTGTGCTGATAACTAATACACCCTATTGAAGAACCCAGGTAGTTCATATAATCTGAAATATAGCAGTGAGTTATGATAGTGGCTAATAAAATTTATATTCCACAGAAAATAAAAACCTTAATTGTAGGCTAAAGAAATTAATTTGATTCAATCATAGTGATTAAAGAAAAATATTTTGATTGGATCTATTGGAATCTAGGAGATTATTTAGTAATATTCTAAATTATTGCAAAGCATCTGTTCATTTTAAATCATGATAAAATCTGTCATGTGAGTTTATTGATTTTATTAGATGAAATGATTAGTTGATTGGAAATTTTCCTTTTTTCAATGGCTTATACTTTGATAGAAGAAGCTTATAGAAAACTAGGTTTGGAAAGGTACAGCTACAATATAAATTTAGAATTAGATTTCTTGCTTCATGAATTTTATGTTCCTTTTCAAAATATAGCAAAAAAGCAAAAAGGACTTCTGGTTAGACACAAAGATATGCATATAGCTCGGGTCTTTCGCAATGACTCTCCAAAAGTAAAGAGGTTTTTAAATAAACTTGCAAGGGCAAAGAAAATTAGTGAGGAGATAAGTAATAAAATTTGGAAGTTGGAAGGCAGGTGGATGAGAGCTAACTAATTTAGACCTGAGGAATCTCAATTATAAGGTTATAGTGGGGGAAAACTGACAAAAATCTGATTTATATACTAGCATCTTGTACAACTCAGAAATTGGAAACACTAGGGACTTTTGGAACTAGGAGTTAAAGTGGGGGCTGGGCGCGGTGGCTCACACATGTAATCCCAGCTCTTTGGGAGGCTGAGGCGGGCAGATCACGAGGTCAGGAGTTCGAGACCAGCCTGACCAACATAGGGAAACCCCATCTCTACTAAAAATACAAAAATTAGTCAGATGTGGTCGCACGCACCTGTAATCTCAGCTACTCAGGAGGCTGAGGCAGGAGAATTGCTTGAACCCGGGAGGTGGAGGTTACAGTGAGCCGAGATGGTGCCACTGCACTCCAGCCTGGACAACAGAATGAGACTCTGTCTCAATAAAAAAAAAAAAAAAAAAAAAAAGTAGTAGTTGGTTTTCAAGATCCCATCCTCCTCATACAGCTGGGCCATCATACGGTAATGCCCCTCCTGTTTGGCAGAAGACTAAAGGCATATATTCTGTAGAGGGTAAACTATGGTTGCCAGGACCGTGGATATTGCAGAAGAGCAGAAGGCAGAGGGCGGGTGTATTAGGCCATTCTTGCATTGCTCTAAAGAAATACTTGAGTCCAGACACAGTGACTCAAACCTGTAATCCCAACACTTTGGGAAGCCTAGGCAGGTGATCATGTGGGCCCAGGAGTTGGGGACTAGCCTAGGCTATATGGTAAAACCCCATCTCTAAAATAAATTAGCTGGGCATGGTGGCATGCACCTGTAGTCCCAGCTACTCAGGAGGCTTAGCTGGGAGAATCTCTTGAGCACGGAAGGTTGAGACCTTGTCTTGAAAAGAAAAGAAAAAAGCAAAAAGAAAAGACAAGACAAGAGGGGAAAGGAGGTGAGGGGAGGGATGGGAGGGAAGGGAAAAGAAAGGAAAAGAAAAGAAAGAAAAGAAAAATACCTGAGGCTGCGTAATTTATAAAGAAAAGAGCTTTAATTGGCTTACAGTTCTGCAGGCTGTTCAACAGGAAGCATGATATTAGCTGGTGAATACTAGATTGAATCAGAGATAGTATATGGAATTTTTGCCTGTTGAGTGTTGAGACTTCAGTCTTCTGTTAGCCCTCAGCATATTGGTAATCAAGTATATATAATCAAGGCAAGAGTCTAGAAGAGTTTTCTATGCCAAATTTAAGACATCTAAGAAAGAAAGACTTACAAATTCCCTGGGAGTTTCCCAAGGATATAGCTCAGTCACATCATCCTTCAATGAACACAACTGTCAACAAGCCCCATCCGTTCTACTGGCCTTCCACTTAGCTTTTTGGTGCCCGATTCTTAAATATGAGCATACAGCCAAATAGCATTAGGCATTGAAAGACAGCTAATATCATCTGGATGTGTTTCCCGGCCCAAATCACATGTTGAAAAGTAATCCTCAGTGTTAGAGATGGGGCCTGGTGGGAGGTGATGGAATCATAGGAGCAGATTTCTCATGAATGATTTAGCACCATCCTCTTCATGCTATCCTCACAACAGTGAGTTCTCATGAGATCTGATCCTTTAAAAATGTGTGACATTTCCCACCTCTCTCTCTCTTGTTCCTGCTCTGGCCATGTGACATGCTTGCTCCCCTTTCACCTCAGCCATGATTGTAGGTTTCCTGAGACTTCCCCAAAAGCTAAGCACTTAGCTTTTTGGTGCCCTATTCTTAAATATGAGCATACAGCCAAATAACATTAGGCATTGGAAGACAGCATTTGACTTTCTTTTAGAGACCACAACAAAAAAATAAAAACAACTTGAATAACACAGACTATTCAAGGAAGGGGGAAAAAACATAAAAAGAAGCTAAACTAAAATTAATATCTGGGGAGATGACAGAAAATGAAACAAAATGAATATTTTAAAACATTTCTTTTATTGATTCATAGTATGTTATGTGTTTATGGGGTACATGTAAGTATTTTTACATGCATAAAATGTGTAATGATCAAGTCAGGATATTTATGGTATCATCACCTTGATGATTTATCATTTCTATGTGTTGGTAACATTTTAAGTCCTCTCTTCTAGCAGTTTTGAAATATATAATACTGTTGTTAACTGTAGTCACTCTAGTCTAACATCTAGTGTTAGAACTTATTTCTTCTATCTAGCTGTAGGTTTGTACCCATTCACTGACCTCTCTTCATTTCCACCTCCCACCATCACAGTCTTCCCTGCCCCTGGTACCTCATTCTATTCTCAATTTCTGTGAGATCAAGTTTTGTAGCTCTCACATATGAGTGAGAACATACGGTATTTATCTTTCTCTACCTGGGTTATTTCACATGCCATAATGACCTCCTGTTACAATCACATTGCTGCAAATGACAAGATTGACTTCTTCTTATGGCTGAGTGGTATTCCATTGCATATATGTACCACATTTTCTTTATCCATTCATCTGTCAATGGACAGTTAGGTTGATTCCATATCTTTGCTACTGTGAACAGTTCTGTGATAACTTGCAAGCACAGGTATCCCTTTGATATACTAACATCTTTTCCTTTGGACAGATAACCAGTAGTTGAATTGCTGGATCATATGGTAGTTCTATCTTTTTTTTTTTTTAAAAAAAGAAATCTCTATACTGTTTTCCATAGTGGTTGTACTGATTTACATTGCCACCAACAGCGTATAAGAGTTTCCTTTTCTCCAGATCTTCGGCAGCATCTGTTATCTTTTGTTTTTCTAATCATAGCCATTCTACCTGGGGTAAGATGATAACTCTTTCTGGTTTTGATTTGCATTTCCCTAATGATTAGTAATGTTGGACTTTTTTTTTATATACCTGTTCGTCATTTGTATGCCTTCTGTTGAGAATTGTCTATTTGTGTCATTTGCCCATTTTTAATGGGATGTTTGTTTTTTTATTCTTGAGTTCCTTGGATATTCTAAATATTAATCCCTTATTGAATGAATAGTTTGCATATATTTTCTCCTGTTCAACAAGTTGTCTCTTCACTGTGTTGATTATTTCCTTTGCTGTGCAGAAGCTTATTAGTTTAATATAGTCCGCTTTGTTTATTTTTGTTTTAGTTTTTTGTGCTTTCAAGGTCTTAGCTATAAAATCTTTGCCTAGATCAGTGTTCTGAAGTAATTTCCCTATATTGTCTTCTATTAGTTTCATAGTTTTGGGTCTTGCTTTTAAGTCTTTAATCCATTTTGAATTGATTTTTGTATGTGATGAGAGATAACGGTCCAGTTTCATTCTTTGGCATATGGATATCCAATTTTCCCAGCATCATTTATTGAAGAGTGTGTCCTTTTCCCAGTGTATGTTCTTGGTGTCTTTGTCAAAAATCAGTTGGTTGTAAATAGGTGGATTTATTTCTGTCTTTTCTGTTTTGTTCCATTCGTCTTTTTGTCTGTTATGCTATTCCCATGCTGTTGTGGTTGCTATGGTCTTGTAATATAATGTGATGTCAGCTGGTGTGCTGCCTCCAGCTTTGTTCTTTTTGCTCAGGATTGCTTTGGTCATTCTGGCTCTTTTTTCCATACACATTTTAGGATTTTTTTTACTAACTCTGTGAAAAATTACATTGTATTTTTATAAGGATCGAATTAAATTTTAGATTGCTTTGGGCAGTGTGGTCATTTTAACAATACTAATTCTTCTGATCCATGAGCATGGGTTGTCTTTCCATTTGTTTATACCCTTTTCAATATTTTCCATCAGTATTTTATGGCTTTTTTTGGTAGAGATTTTTCACCTCCTTGGTCAAATGTATTCCGAAGTATTTTATTTTACTTTTAGCTATGGTAAATTGGATTTCCTTGATTCTCTTTTGGCTATTTCATTATTGGTGTCTAGAAATGCTTCCGATTTCTGTTTCTTGATTTTGTATTCTACAACTTTACTGAATTTGCTTATCAACTCTAAGAGATTTTTTGTTGGATTCTTTTAGTTTTTCTAAATATAAGATCATGTCATCTGCAGAGAGGGACAATTTGACTTCCTCACTTCCAATTTGTATGTCTTTTATTTACCTCTTGACTGATTGCTGTGGCTGGAACTTCCAGTACTATGCTGAATAGGAGTGGTAATAGTGGACATTCTTATCTTGTTTCATTTTGTAGAGGAAAGGCTCTCAACTTTTTTCTGTTCAGTATGATGTTAGCTATGGGTTTGTCATATATGGTCTTTATTATTTGGTGGTATATTCCTTCTATGCCTAGTTTGTTGACAGTTTTTATCATGAATGGACGTTGAATTTTGTCACTTTTTTTCTGCATCAATTGAAATAATCATATGGTTTTTGTCTATCATTCTGTTGATATGACGTATCCCACTGATTTGCATATATTAAATCATCTTTGGATCTCTGATATAAACTCCACTTGATCATGGTGTATTATTTGATTTTCATTTTCCTGATGATTAGTGATGTTGAACATTTTTTCCTATACCCACTGGTCATTTGTATGTCCTTTTGAGAATTGTCTATTCGTGTCCTTTGCCTATGTTTTAATGGGATTATTTGTTTTTCTATTGTCGATTGAGTTTCTTGCATATTCTGGATATTAGTCCCTTGTTGGATGAATAGTTTGCAAATATTGTCTGTTGTGCTGTTGAATTATGGTTTGCTAGTATTTTGTTGAGGATTTTACGTCTGTGTTTTTCAAAGATATTGGCCTATAGTTTTTTTGTTGTTGTTATATCCTTGTCTGGTTTTTATATCATGGTAATGCTGGCTTCATGAGATGAGTTAGGGAAAATTTACTCCTCTTCAGTTTCTTGGAATAGTTTGAGGAGGATTGGTATTAGTTCTTTGTGTGTTTGGTAGAACTCAGCAGTGAATCTCTTCAGTCTGGCTTTTCTTTGTTGGGAGACATTTTAATTACTGCTTCAGGTTCTCATTACTGGTCTTTTCAGGTTTTCTGTTTCTTCCTGATGTAATCTTGGTAGGTTGTATGTTTCTAGGAATTTATCCATTTTCTCTTAAGTTTTCCAGTTTGTTAGCATATCGTTATTTATATTAGTCTATTATGATCTTTTGTAGTTTGGTGGTATCAATTATAATGTCTTCTTTTTTGTTTTTTAAAAATTTGGGTAATATCTCTTCTTTTCCTGGTTAGTCTAGCTAGTGGTTTATCAATTTTTTCTTTTCAAAGAACCAATTTTTCATTTCATTGATGCTTTGCATTGCTTTTTTAGTCTCTATTTTGTTTAGCTCTCCTCTTACCTTTATTATTTCTTCCTTTCTGCCAATTTATGGTTTGGTTTGTTCTTGCTCTTCTAGTTCCTTGAGGTATATTGTCAGATTGTTTATTTAAAATCTTTTTACTTTTTAAATGTAGGCATTTATTGTTTTATATATCCCTCTTAGTAGTACTGCTTTTGCTGTATCACACACGTCTTGGTATGTTGTTTTTCCATTTTCATTTCTTTCAAGAAATATTTTTATTTCCATCTGAATGTTTTTATTGACCCAGTGTTTGTTCAGGAGTATTTTATTCAACATCCCTGAATCTATGGTTTTCAACATTCCTCTTGGTTAAAACTTCTAGTTGTATTTCACTGTGGTCTGAGAAAACATATGATTTCTATTTTGTTTTCTTTTTCTTTTGAGACAGTCTGTCGCCCGGGCTGAAGTGCGGTAGTGCGATCTCGGCTCACTGCAACCTTTGCCTCCCGGATTCAAGTGATTCTCTACTCAGCCTCCCGAGTAGCTGGGATTACAGGCCCCTGCCACCATGTCTGGCTACTTTTTGTGTTTTGAGTAGGGACTGGGTTTCACTATCTTGGCCAGGCAGGCTGGTCTCGAACTCCTGACCTCAGATGATCCGCTGCCTTGGCCTCCCAAAGTGCTGGGATTACAGGCATGAGCACAGTGCCCGGCCTATGATTTCTATTTTTACAAATTAGTCGAGACTTGTTTTGTGCCCTAACCTATGGCCCATGATGGATAACGTTCCATGTGCTGATGAAAATAATGTCTATTCTGCAGTTATTGGATAACAATCTCTGTAAATGTCTGTTAGGTCCATTAGGTCTAAAGTCCAGTTTAAATCCAATGTTTCTTTACTGATTTTCTGTCTAGATTATTTATCTAATGCTGAGAGTGGGGTGTTGAAGTCTCCCACTGTTGTATTGGAGTCTCTGTCTCCTTATATCTAGTAATATTTTATTAATGAATGTGGGTGCTCTAGTGTTAGGTGCATAAATTAATGTATTTAGAACCACTATATCCTCTTATCCTCTTCCTGGAATAATTACTTTATCATTATGTAATTGTCTTTTTTTTTTTTTTTTTACTTTTTTTGACTCAAGGTCTGTCTTATCTGATGTAAGCACAGCTACTCTTGCTTGCTTTTAGTTTCCATTTGAGTAGACTTTTTCCATTCCCTTTACTTTCATTCTATATGTGTCTTTACAGGTAAAGTACATTTCTTGTAGACAGCATATAGTTAGGTCATTTTTAAAAATTCATTCAGTGAGTCTATGTGTAGTAAGCGAAGAGTTTAATTCATTTGTATTCTAGGTAGTTATGAATATATAACATTTTGTTCCATCATGTAGTCAGTTGTTCTTGGTTCTTTTGTATATTTTTTGCTTCTTTCTCTTTTCTTGTTTGTCATTGTGTTTTGGTGGTTTTGTGTAGTTGTACCTTTCTCCTCCTCATTTGTGCTTAAGTTTTATACATTTGCATATTTTCATGATGGTAGATGGTTGTCAGTTTGCTTCTAGGTTTAGGACTCCCTTGAGCATTTCTTGTAGGGCTGGTCTGTTGGTGATGAATTCCCTCAGCTTTTGTTTGTCTGGGAAAGACTATGTTTTCTTCATTTTTTAAGGATAATTTTATTTGATGTGGTATCCTTGACTGACCATTTTTTTTTTCTTTCAGCACTTGGAATACATCATCCCATTTTCTCCTGGTCAGTAAGGTTTCTGCAGAGAAATTCATTGTTAGTCTGATGGTTCTTTTTTTTTTTTTTTTTAATTATAGGTGACTAAGCACTTTTTTTGTTTTTAGAAGTATTTCTTTGTCTTTGACTTTAGACAATTTGACTATAATGTGCCATGAAGACCTTTTTATGTTGTGTTTGTCTGGGGATCTGAGAGTGTCCTGTGTCTGGATGTCTAAATATCTTGCCATACTTGTCTGTTATTTCATTAAATTGGTTTCCTAACCCTTTCATTCTCCCTTCACCATCTGGGACCCTGGTAATTCAGATATTTGGGAATTTTATGATGTCTCAGATATCACAAATACTTCACTCATTCTTTTTTGTTCTTTTCTCTTCATTTTTGGTCTGTGTTATTTCAAAAGACCTTTCTTCTGCTTGTTCTACTCTATTGTTGAAACTATAGTTCCAGAACTTATGTTTGGTTCTTTTTTTTTTAAATATCTATCTCTTTGGTATATTTCTCGTAATGTCCTGAATTATCTTTTGTTTTTTGTTTTCAGAATTCTCTTGTATTGCACTGAGCTTCTTTAGAATTGATAATTTTCATTTTCTGGGATTTCGTGAATTTCTTTTTGATTGGGATGTTCTGGGGGAATTATTGTGTTTCTTTGGAGGTATTATATTTCCTTGCTTTTCCATGTTTCCTGTGTTAGTACATTAATATCTATACATCTCATATAACAGTTGCTTCTTTCAGTTTTTTGAATTTCTGGCCTTTATAGAGGAGGACTTTTCCTGAAAGTGTATCTATGATGTTGGTTGGTTAGGACACTTTGGCTTGATTCTGGGTGCAGACTAGTAGTATAATCTTTGTATGATTTCTTCAACTGTAAACAACATCAGTGGTATCTGTGATTTCCAGTGACTTAGGGTGTAGTTGTTAGTGGAGGTTGTGCTGGAGTTTTTATGGGGATTTGGATACCAAATAGTTCAGTATTTGGGCCCTAGTGGTGGCAGTGGTAGGTCTGGTGTGCCTGTTCCTGGGCCTCAGAGTTGCATACGCCAGCACTGATGTTGGCACGTCTAAGCGGGCCAATACTTGGGCCTCCAGGTGACTTAGCCAGGTGTTGATTCCAGCAAGTGGGCAGGTTCCAGCAAGTGGGCAGGTTCTCAGGCCTCTGGGCAGCTAGTGTGGCATGGGCAATGACAGTGACAATGGCGGGACAACCCTCTGGTTCCTGAGAAGTATGCTTTCATATTGGGTTGCTGCAATGGGATGAACAGGCCAGTCTCCAAGCCCGCAGGCAGCATATGCTTGTAGATGTTAGATGTAGTGATATTAGTTGGATGGAAAGGCCCACCTTCAGGCTTCTTGGGGTAGTGTTCAGATGCCAACAATGGTGGACTGGGCTGGGTACTCCCCTGACCCCCAGACTCTGCTCTGGCACGGAGAAGGCAGAGCTTGGCCAGGTAGGCTTGTCCTTAGGCCCTCTGATAGTGAGTGTAGGTACCAGCCATGTTACACAGGAGTGGGTCAATGCCCGTGCTACTGGCAGAATGCCCAGCTGGTGGGAGGAAGTAGTTGTGCTGCTGCCTTGTGACTGGGGAGGGCGGGACTGCCTTCAGTGGCAGGCAGCCTAGGCCTCTCCAGTGGCAAGGCAGCAGCACAATGGCCTTGTCACTGGATGTACTACTTGCACCTCAGCCCCAGTGGTGCTTGTGCCTCAGCCTCCTGTGCAGTAGCCCATGTTTGCTCATTTCTAAGCCACACAGGCAGTTGCCGTGTTTCTCTTGAGCTTCAGCCCTGGCCCTGTTGGATTCCAGGACAGTATATAATCTGTTGTAGGCAGCATTCAAAATGGTACCTTGCTGTAGCTGTTTAGGTTTCAGGGAGTGTCTGGGACCCAGCATGAGCTCCTTCCCCTCCTTGGAGCAGTGCTGTTGCACAATCTCATGGCATCACCCTCTGTTAGTTTCAGAGCCTGTAAGGACTGAGGGGTTCTCCCAAAGCTAGCATTGCAGGAGTCCACAGTAGGCATGTGGACTACTGAGGATCTTTCAATTACTTTTTCCCCACATTGGGGAGTAGCTCTTCGCTCCCAGCTAATCCCAGCCAAGCAGTCTGCCTCCCTTCCTTTTTCCTTGCTTTAGGTATTTCCTGTCACTTTCTGTTAAATTCCAGTGTTCTCTCTTGGATGATCTATTTGAAGTATGATTATTCACTCACTATTTTGGTTCTTCTTAGTGGAGGAAGCAAGTATGACAATCAAAACCAAGATTTTTATACATACATACATACGTACATACATACATGTGTTCCTGTAAGGAACATTCAGGGTATTAAAATCAGCTTGTGGAATTTTTTTTAATCAGAAAAAAATTTTAATTGAATCTAATAAAGGGTTAGAAAATGAAGTTGAGGGTATCTCTAGAAAACAGTACAGAGAGATAGGAAATAGGATAGACAATAAAATTAGAGAACTCATAGCAGTAAAAAGAAGAGACTTGCTGCACATAACCCCATGGGTGAATCTGAATACACAATTATTGAGTGAAAGAAACAAGGAGTATATAGTAGATGCTTTCATTTGTGTGAAGTTTAAGAATAGATAACACTATGGTCATGGCCATCATAGTGGCTACTTATTACAGATGGCTATAATACAGGTTGGTTATAACACAGGAAGATAGATTGATTCATACATCTATCAGGAGTGGTATAATACAGGAAGATAAATTGTGGTTCACCAAGTGTATACACATGGAAAAATTATTTGTGTTATGTGCTTAAGTTTTGTTTACTGTGTATTATAAACACAATTGAAATAATAGAGAAGGGAAAAATCAGAGAATCAGTCTAAGATGCGCAACACTTCAACAATAAGAATTTCGGAATTAGATAAAAATAGGAAAAATATAGAGCAGAAAAAGCAGAAATATATCAAGGATGTTTTCTGGTATTGAGGACAAGTATTCAAAATGAAAGGGCACACTAGTTATCCAGCATATTGGATAAAATTCGATAAAAATGACTGTGTGGCTTAGATACCAGCCAGGGGCAGCTGGTCACATCTGTAGTTCAAGCTACTTGGGGAGCCAAGGTGGAAGGATTGCTTTAGGCCAGGAATTTGAGGCTGTAGTGTGTTTTAATCACACCTCTGATTAGCCACTGCACTCCAGCGCAGGAAATATGGTGAGACACTGTTTTGGGGGGGGTGGGGGGAAGATATACCAAAACATATTATTGAGTAATTGTGAAACCCTAGGAACAAATAAAAGATCTTACAAGCTTCCAGATGAGAAAAAAATAGATTTTGCTATTCAATAGAAATACTGGAAGAAAGGAGACAATGGAGCATCACCTTCAATATCTGAGAAAAAATTATTTCCAACCTACAGTTTTATACCTAGTAAAATTACCAGGTATGAACATCTTCATTCACCTTTTCTCAAGAAGCTACTGTAGTATGTTCACTGCCAAAAATAAGAAAACAAGTAGAAAGGAAGACATAAGATATAGGAATTAGAAAATCTAGTATGAGTGAGAGAGATGAAAGGAACCCTTGGGAAGAGGGAAAGGAAAATTCCAACTCGATAGCTGAATAGAGGGCCTATTGAGAAAGCAGTTTAGATCAGAAGTCAGAAGGATCGCAAGAGCTTTTTTTTGTTTTGTTTTGTTTTTTTTTTTTGTTTTTTTGAGACAGTCTTGATCTGTCACCCAGGCTGGAGTGCAGTGGTGCTATCTCAGGTCACTGCAACCTTTGCCTCCCGGGTTCAAGAAATTCCCCTGCCTCAGCCTCCTGAGTAGCTGGGACTAAAGGCGTGCACCTGGCTAAGTTTTGTATTTTGAGTAGAGATGGGGTTTCGCCATGTTAGCCAGGCTGGCCTTGAACTCCTGACCTCATAATCCACCCGCCTCGACCTCCCAAAGTGCTGGGATTACAGGCATGAGCCACCGCACCCAGCCAGATGTTTTTCAAGAAGATGAAATTGATAAATATTGAGAGTATTTAAACACATTCAGAGAAGATTTATAAAACTGGGGGAGAGTTTTAGTACATAGAAAACAGCAAACAAAAAAACAAGATAGGTATGAACTGTGGAGGAAACTGTGAGAAATGGAATGGAAAGACAATAGTATATTATCCAGCTATGAATGGGTTTTGTAACTGCATGACTCTATTAATAGAAATATCTCATCCAGATAGTGTGAATACTATAAAGCAGCAAAGAGGAGTTAATCACAGATATATAAAAAACATAATGGGGAGTAAGCAAAGCAAGTTGCCACTAATACTACTTATAACAAGTTTTGTTATATTTCTAAAAATTCATAAAAAACTATAGAATATAGCATGATAAATATCCATATATCCACAACTAAGCTTAAGAAATAAACATTATGGCCAGGTATGGTGGCTCACGCCCGTAATCCCAGCGCTTTGGGAGGCTGAGGTGGGCGGATTACAAGGTCAGGAGATCAACCATCCTGGCTAACATGGTGAAACCCTGTCTCTACTAAAAATACAAAAAAAAAAAAAAAAAATTAGTGAGGCATGGTGGCGCAGTCTTGTAATCCCACCTACTCGAGAGGCTGAGGCAGGAGAATCGTTTGAACCAAGGAGATAGAGTTTGCAGTGAGTCAAGATCCCACCACTGCACTTCAGCCTAAGCGACAGAGTGAGACTCCATCTCAAAAATAAATAAACAAACAAACAAACATAATGGAATCCTCCCGTGTGCTCCCCTCTGGTACCATTGCTCTTCATCTTTGTCTGAAGGTAACCACTGTTTTAAAGTTCATGCTTGACATTCCTGCATACGTCTTTATACTACATACAGTTGACTCTTTAACAACATGGGCTTGCCCTTCGCAGGTCTGCTTACATGCAGATTTCCTTTTACCTCTGCCACCCCTGAAACAGCAAGACCAGTCCCTCCTCTTCCTCCTCCTCCTCAACCTACTCAGTGTGAAGACGATGATGATGAAGACTTTCATGATGATCCACTTCTATTTAATAAATAGTAAATATATTTTCTCTTCCTTATGATTTTCTTAGTTTCTTTTCTCTAGCTTACTTTATGTGACAATGTAGTATATAATACATATAACATACAAAATATGTGTTTTTGTTTTGTTTTTGTTTTTGAGATGGAGTTTTGCTCTTGTCGCCTAGGCTGGAGTGCAGTGGTATGTTCTCAGCTCACTGCAACCTCCGCCTCCTGGGTTCAAGTGATTCTCCTGCCTCAACCTCCCAAGTAGCTGGGATTACAGGTGCATGACACCATGCCCAGCTGATTTTTTGTATTTTTATTAGAGATGAGGTTTCATTTTGGTGGCCAGGCTGGTCTCGAACCCCTGACCTCTGGTGATCCACTTGCCTCGGCCTCCCAAAGTGCTGGGATTACAGGCGTGAGCTACCGTGCCTGGCCTACAAAATGTGTTAATCAACTGTTTGTGTTATCCCCAAGGCTTCTGGCCAGCAGTAGGCTACTAGTAGTTGAGTTTTTGGGGAGTCAAAAGTTATACATGAATTTTTGACTGTGCATAGGGCCAGTGCCCCAACCCCTGCATTGTTCAGGGGTCAATTATGTGTGTGTATGTATTTCTGTCCCTAATCAATATTTAGCAAGTTGACTGTTTTTAAACTCCCCCTGCCGTTATTCGTGGGGATTACATTCCACGACCCCCAGTGGATGTCTAAAACTATATTAGTATCAAATCCTGTGTATATTATGTTTTTTCCTATATATATGTACCTATGATGGTTTAATTTATAATGTTTGCATAGGAGATTAACAACAATAACTAATAATAAAGTAGAATAACTAGAGCAGGCCGGGAGAGGTGGTTCATGCCTGTAATCCTGGCACTTTGGGAGGCCAAGGCGGGCGGATCACCGGAGGTCAGGAGTTCGAGACCAGCCTGGCCAACATGGTGAAGCCCCGTCTCTACTAAATACAAAAATTAGCTGGTCATGGTGTTGTGCACCTGTAATCCCGACCACTTGGGGGCTGAGGCAGGATAATTGCTTGAACCTGGGAAGTGGAAGTTGTAGTGAGCCGAGTTCGTGCCACTGCACTCCAGCCTGGATGACAGAGCAAGACTCTGTCTCCAAAAAAAAAAAAAAAAAAAAAAAGAATAATTAGAATAGTATGCCAGCATCACTAATCTTGTGCTTTGTACTTTGGAGCAATTATTAGGGAAAATAAGGGTTACTTGAACATAGCACTGTGATACTGTAATAATTGATCTGATGACAGTCGATCTGATGACAGTTGAAGAATAACCCAGAGGGTGCCTAAAGGTTAGTGTATACATCGTGGTTTGATTCATTGAGGTTATGCTCACATCATGGTCAAAAGATGAAAGTGGAATGGTTTATATTTCCTTGTTCTCAGGAAAAAATACAAGTTTTTGAATGCCACTGTTCAACTTTCACTTGATCTGTTGCAGTTAAGACAATTTGCATGCATCTTTTAGGTATAGCTGTAAAATTTTCTCTTTTGAAGTGTCATGAGTCAAAATTGAGCTGTGTGAAATAAAAAAATAAAGAATTTGTGTGTGTATGTTTTTTTTTTTTTTTTTTTTTAATGAAAATCTCTTCATATGTTGGAATTTCATGATGGTCTAGGAGGCCTGAAACTCTGCAGGTCTAGATTGTGAGGATCTCTGAGAACTGCATGCTCTGCATATTGTAGGTACTCAATCAGCAATGATTGCTGGTGGCATAAACTGCACGAGCTACATAATAGCCAGCAAGCAAAGATGCCCAATTAGTTGGTGAATGATTTACCAGGGGAAGTCTATTTTCAGCCTTGGTAGTTACTATTAAGAGAGGATCCTAGAAGCTGCACTTTTTGCCTGCTAGGTGTTCAGAATACTTTTGAAAGAACTGAAGTGTTCAGTTCAGTGGAGACATCTTGGATCCTCTATATTTACAGATTTACAGCCTTTCATTTCCCAATTTCTTCAACGTTTTTCCTTCCTGCAAGTCACACTTTCATAGTTTAGGGGAAATAATTAGTTTTATAAAACATTCAGTTCCTAAAAGATTAATAATTCCAAAGGAAAATATATTAATTGTAGTTATGAAAAATGTAATGACAACAGGCTGTCAGCTTTCAGAATTGCTTCTTAGTTTTTCATTAAAATAGAAAACTCAAAATTTTATAAGAACAAAAAAGATTTGACCTTGAAATTTTTTTTCTTCAGTTTTAATCTGTTACAGGACAGTGCCTGCACATTAGTAGGCACTTGGTGAAGATTTGTGAAATGAATGTGATAGCATCATGTTATTGGAATTCATCATTGCTGAATTAATGTAGATTTGTGTTTTCTGTAGAAAATCTTGTCCTTATCTCACCTCAGGTTTTTACTATAACATTTTTTTTCCTCTTTGCAAATATCTTTTGATTGGTATTTTAATTATTGATAAAGTGTGCACTTGGAGCATTTATTCAAAATGAATAATTTCAGTGTCGGGGGAAAAAAAAAACCCTGGAAATTTAATGTATGGCTTTTTTTAAGTATATATATCTTTTTTTCCAAAGAACAGTTTGAAAGTGAAATATTCCAAAGTAAAAACAATTTTAACTTTCTGCAACTGTGTATATGTTTGTGTGTGTGAAAAAAAGATGGAAAAAGGGAAAGATAGAAGAAGGAAGGGTTGGGAGATTGAGGGAGGGAAAGAGAGTAGAGAAATGTGCTTTCTATGAAATTTTGACACGTTTCCAGGATAACTGAGAATGATAAATTAAGTAAAAAGAAAAATAAGCATTCTTATTTTATGTGGGAAGAATTATGCTTTTTTCCTTTTAAAAAATTGGTTTTTATGAAAACAAGCAATGATAGCTTTAACAAATACATAATAATTTTTAGATCAAGCTGATAACTGCTTTTAGATAATAGCCTAAGTCACTGATTAGAAGGGAAAAACCATCTTTGGAAAAGATCTTTTGGAAATCATCTTTTGTGTATAATGTTAAAATAAAAATTTTTCATAGTCGCTTCAAGGAAATTTTCTAACATTAGGAAGGGAAATATTATTATTTTCAGCAGAAAGTAGAGTACCTGCATTAATGACAAATATGTTTTTACCTTAGACCTTTTAAATAATTAATTTTTTCCTTTTAATAGAGAAAATCACACATTTTGATTGTGTGTTATTGGATGTTTATTTTATACTTCAAAACAGTCTTCTTTGGGAAAAAAATAGGGTGAAAATTGTAAAACCAACAAAATTTTAAAGTTGTAGAGCATAAGTAGATACTGACAATTTTTCTTGCTACGTCTGAAGTTGGTTGTTTGACTTAAAAGGCCAACAATCTCATTTATTGGTTTCTTTGCAGTAGTTGGTTGCCTTTTCTGTCTCCCACACCAAACTATAAAGATAATTTCATGAACCTCTTTTTAGTTGAGCTTTTGTATTTTGCTAATTTTTCTGACTTAGATGAAGTTTCAATTAAAAATAGACTATAAACTTATATGGGGGTGGCAGTTGAATGAGTTGCTATGACAGTTCATATTATGAGGTTGAACCAAATGCAAAGTAGCTTAACAGAATTTGAGAAACATAGAGCTATATCAGTACTAATGATTACCCTTCTTTAACCTATGCTAGGTAGAAAGGAACATGCCTTTCTCTCACGGTACAAAAGTTTTACTGGAAAAATCAGTGGAGCCTGTAACCCTTATCCTACTGCTACTAAGAACCTATTTTCCTAAGGAACACCCCTCTTTCCCACTTGTGGATATTGGTAAAAGGTCTTGGGAATATCAAGTCTGGTCCTTATTTTCCCATCCTCTACAGGTAATCTCAGAAGAGCTGCTTAATAAATGCTATACACCATCATCCAATTCTTGCTCCTCCTATTCCTGAAAGTTTAGACTTTTTTCTTCCTTTATGGAATTTTCTTAATCTGATTCTGCCATTTTCTGGACTCCGTATTTCTCTTTTTTTAATTTTTTTTTTTTTTTTTTTGAGACAGAGTTTCACTCTTGTTTCCCAGGCTGGAGTGCAGTGACGCTATCTCGGCCCACTGCAACCTCTGCCTCCTATGTTCAAGTGATACTCCTGCCTCAGCCTCCCGAGTAGCTGGGAATACAGGTGCATGCCACCCATGCTTGGCTAATTTTGTATTTTTAGTAGAGATGAGGTTTCTCCATGTTGGTCAGTCTGGTCTCGAACTCCTGACCTCAGGTGATCCACCCACCTCGGCCTCCCAGAGTGCTGGGATTACAGGTGTCAGCCACCATGCCCACCCCTGGACTGTATTTCTCAATAGAGGCTTGGAGTGTTGCAGTGTATCTGTGCGTAGACCAAGCAGTTTTAATAGTCTATTATTAATGTGCCATTGGACATTAAGCTTTGGTATTGAGCAGGAAGGCAAACAGCATTTCACTGGCCTCTATTTTAAGAAAAGGTTTCTATTTACAGAACTCTGGCAACTAAAAATAGAAAAAGGAGAATTAAAAGGAGGAAAGTTGGCAACTCTATTTTTATTAGGAAATGGCTAATAAAATTTATTTGGATAATGACAGTTCAGATATTGGAGAAAGTATACAAGCATTGGGTTTATTTTCTCATTTCTAGGAGGAGCTGTGGGTAGAAGAAATTGACAGGTTTCATTCTCCTGTCTGTAATAAACGCTTTCAAAATAAAATGTTGATTGTTCAGAATGAAAATATGCACAACCAGAGTTGAACAACTACAGGTTTCACAGAGGAAACAGAAACCTCTGTTTATTTTCCCTAAGTCACAGGAAAGGCTTTTGATTCTTCTTGAGGAAGTAGGGTTACCATTCCTCTAATCAATCATGTATATTTTATATATGCTATATTCTGCTTGTAACCTATATTTTAATTTCGTTTAACACATCCTTGTGAACATTTTCCCATGCCTCCAAATATTTTCTATAACATAATGATTGCATAATTTTTTATCATAAGGCTATTATGTATTTCACATTTTTTCTATTACTGAGTACTACTTCTGGATATAATTTTTAATGTTCTACCATGAAGTTTACAATCATTTTTTACTTTTTAAAATACTATATGCTGAGTTTTTACAATGACATACAAAGAAAACATTTTTGCTTTTGTTCTTCTCTCTTTTAATTACTGCATGCTAGGAAAGAAATAGTTCCAGAAGCCCACTTTAAGTATCTGAGGTGGTAAACTTCTAAAAACTGTGTTCTTAAAGGCTAGTAGGACTTAATGGACCACTCATACATAGCCTTTGTTTATTTTTTACAGATTACTTTTAACTTTGATTATTTGCTCTACCATCATTATTAACAACATTACTTAGTGTCTTAGTCCATTTTGTGTTGCCATAAAAGAATGCCTGGGGCTTGTTAGTTTATAAAGAAAAGAGAAAGCTCAGAGTTCTACAGGCTGTACAAGCAGCCTGGCACCAGCATTGGATTGGCCTCTAGTGAGGGCTTTTGTACTGCATCAAAACATGGTAGAGAAAGAATGTCAAAGGGAAAGTGAGCATGTATGAAGAAGGACCAAATCCAAGAGGCATCTTGCTTTTACAGCAACCCACTCTCAGGGGAAACTAATCCATTCCTGTGAGAACAAAATCAGTCTCTCCAGAGTGGAAGCTCACTGCCACAAGGAGGGCATGAAGCCGTTCAGTAGGGATCCACTTTCCACTAGGCCCTATCTCTCACTACCACCACACTGGAGATTAAATTTCAACCTGAGATTTGGTGGGGACAAACAAACCATATCCAAACCATAGCACCTAGATTCTAGGAAGATTGGATCCGGTCTCCCTGTTATGCCTCACAGGCAGAAAGTAGCTGCTTGATAATTTTTTTGTTTTTAGTTTTTAATGATTCAAGAAAGGAAATAAGTAGGGAAGGAAGAGAAGAAGCAAGATTATTTCTTAACAGGTGCCTCATTTTCAAACTCCATCATGATTAAATTTAACTTGAAAAGTCACATTTTCTCTAAATCTTATTTATAACTTTAAATTATACATTATGTAATTAGGTTGTAAAAATTCCTGTTGAACTTGAAAATTCTCTTTTAAATATTTATGACCCTTATTATTAAGATACAGTCTTTGAACTGTATTTTTATGTTTTGATAAAGATTTTATTGAAAATAAAACTTTTATATAACTAATGTGACCCTAAGGAGGACTTTTGAATATTATAATCTTATCTGGAGATACTGATATATTAGGTTTGTAAGTGGTTTACCATTCATTAAGAAATGTTACTTTGAAACCAGTACCTCTAGACTAAATAAACATAAACATATAAATGTGAAATTTATATTCACATTCAGATAAAACAACATTAACTCTTTGGCCCACTGAATCCAGAGCCAGTCTCATCAGCACAGCAGGGGTTGCCTTTGGTGTCCCTCCATTACTTTACACAAGGTAACTCTACCAATCTCCATGCATATGCTACTGCTTTGTACGCAACATCAGTGCATGCATGCTGCCCAACTCAGTAGTGTTCACCGAAGTAGTTAGAGATACCAGAAGGACAACCCAGAGGCTACTGCTAAGCATTCTTTTGAAATTTTGAAGGTTGGGGTATCTCCTACTCTGCCCACAGCACTTGTTACCATGGCTCTGAGCACATTCTTACTCTTTTCACCTAATTAAATCCTTGATCAAAGAATGGGATCTTTAAGTAGAATGGACAGATTAGTTCTTTCTCTTAATGAGAAATAGAAAAATTATGATGTCATTTCATGTATTTGCCGCTAGAATCATTTAGTCAATAGATATGTACTGACTATTGTCTACACGCCAGAAACTGTGTTAAGTACTTGGGATACAGTTATAACCAAGACAATCCTTGAGATGCTATGAGTTGAGGGGAGTTATACATGAACAGGAAACCAGGAAGTTATGATATAATATGGTAAGTGCTGAGCTAACAGTTTATAATATTCTATGGGAGCTGATAGGATAGGCATCTTATCAAGTCTTGGCAGAAGGATGAGGAAAGACTGACTACCCTTGCTTTACCCCTAACATCTATCCCATTCATCCCTCCCTTTCCCTTTTTTTCTGTAATTGCCATGTTTTAGACTTTCCTACTTAGATTATTACAACCATATACAGTACTTCTCAGATATATCCACCTTAGAACTCTCCACAGCCAGCAAAGAAGAGGAAGCTAGTTATATGGAGAGAGGTGTAGAGTGGTGCTACCTTAGAGCATAACGCTAATGATCTGCCATCGTGTGAATTTTACATATTATTCTGCATTGTTTGTGGTCATTGTGGGAAAGTATGATTCTGATGCATGTATCAAGATCTTTTAAAGAACACAAAAAAAGTTATGATTTTTTTCAACTCTAAAATCTTCCAGTGAAACTAACTTTTAAGGAAGATCTTCCAAGAGTATCTAGTGGCTTCACATACCCTCTATGCAGCAGTATTGTTCAATAAGGACTCATCCAGTTAGTTACTCTCTTCCTTAGTCAGCCTTTTAAAAATGCTGCCAGATGACTCTCCTTGAAGCTCACATCGTTATGCAATTTTCCCTATTTTCCTTAGAAACAAATTCTGAAGTCCTTAGCTTGCCTGGAAATGCTCTCTACAATCTGCCCTGAACCTCCCTTTCCAATCTTAGACCTCATTTCTCTCGTCATGCGTGCTGTGGTACAACAATGTCTGAACCCTACTTTGGGAAAACCATTTCTTCGCTTATGTTGGTACTTCTGTTTGGAATGCACACTTCTCTTTGCTGTGAACATTTGAACTATTTATAAAGTCTGGATCAAATGCCTAGTCCCTCTTAGGCTTTCTCTTGCTTTTCAACCTGGGAGTAATTTTTCTCTTTTTTGGTTTCTTCGTAAATCTCTTCTACATTTTATTAGTATTTAACCCTTCCCTTACAGTTCTTCACACATCTTTTTGTTCTCTGCCAGAATATAAACTACATAAGAATAATCTTTTACATATTCCCAAACCCAACATTGTCTGCTCTGTAACCTGTATAGTTTGTGCCCCGTAAATGTCTGCTGAATTGAACTTAAACTTTGAAGTATAACTGTATAGATGTACCACTAATCTAGGGACATTTATATTCTCTTTCAGTGCTACCGTGTACTCTTTGAAGTGCATCCGGGCATTTAATTTTTCTATTTCTTATTTTTTTTAACCCACAAGGTGGTTACAATATTTCACTCTGCACTATAAAATTGTTATGTTATTTATCAAAGAACTACTTTGAATTCCCTGGGAGAAAAATGGTCAAATATATGAAAACCATTATAGAATTTGACTTCTGACATATGGTACAACCTAGAGATAATTTTGTTTAAATGCCAAGTAATCTGGAGCTATAAGTTCCGTAATACCACATAGGTATATATGTGTATGGATGAGTAATCTTTCATGTTTATAACCTCATTTTGTAATGTGATAGTAGGCTATGGTAAATTTGTCTTCTGATTTTTTAGGAGGACAAAATTGTTACAGAAAAACATATTAGTTTAGTGTGTTGAGAGTCTAGGCACTAGAGATAGACTGCCTACGTTCAAATCACTCTTTAGTCTTTTGTGTGACCCCGGGCGAGTTATTTAACTTCTTAATGCTTTGGTTTTCATTTATCAATCAGAATAATAAGAGTTCCTATTTACAGTATAGTTTTCAAGAATAAATTATCTAATACTGGCCCATAGTAAATACATATTCATTATTATTTTTATTATATTTTCATAGATAAATCATACAGAGGCTTAGTTGGAGGCTAAACTTAGTGGTAAAGAACTTAGCATCAGATAAACCTGGGTTTTAATACTCACTCTTCCTGTTGCTACCTAGGTAATTTTGTAGAAGTTACCTAATTGCTTCCAAGCTTCTGTTGGATTTTTTGAGAATTGAATGACATAGTGCATTTTGAATGCTCAACGTATTGCTTTGTGCATGGTATTATTTAATAAATATTAGCTTTGGTTATACTTGCAATGTTCTGTTATTTCTCTTTTTCACACATGTTGCTTCCAATCTATTTGGCATTTATTTTAGCATTAAAGTAGAAAGTTTTAAGTAGAAAGGGAGTTCTGTCATAAAGAAGAAAAGAATCTTAAGAAGATAAATCTAAGTGGAAATTTAAAGAAAATAAGGCTTTTTTAGACCTAGCCTGTAAACTCTTTTAGACTCTTGAATTTGATATTCCACTAGCTCTTCTGAGTATTAGGAAAAAAAGTCCTTTAAGCTGCTCTAAAGTTGGGTCTGGAGGCAATCCTTAAAAAAGTGGAAGCTGGAAAAATTTCACATCTTTAGATCAATGATGTCCAAAGTGAAGAGTATACTATAACCAAGTGGGTGAGAGAACATATTAGACCACCTACTTACATATATTGTATCTAAAATTATTTAAAGTACAGGTTGAGGCCGGGCGCGGTGGCTCACGCCTGTAATCCCAGCACTTTGGGAGGCCGAGGCGGGCGGATCACGAGGTCAGGAGATCGAGACCATCCTGGCTAACACGGTGAAACCCCGTCTCTACTAAAAAATAGGAAAAACTAGCCGGGCGAGGTGGCGGGCGCCTGTAGTCCCAGCTACTCGGGAGGCTGAGGCAGGAGAATGGCGTAAACCCGGGAGGCGGAGCTTGCAGTGAGCTGAGATCCGGCCACCGCACTCCAGCCTGGGCGACAGAGTGAGACTCCGTCTCAAAAAAATAAATAAATAAATAAAGTACAGGTTGATAGTAGTGCATGTAGGTAACCTATTAGGTATAAATATATTGAGGTAGTGACTCAGTTTTATTTTTTAAAAGTATACTATTAAACCACTGCTCTAGAGAATGGCTATATTAAGCCAACTTTTTAGTATAAACAAAGTTTAGATATTTGTCATTCATATAATTTAGATAACACTCAGTTCTGTAAATTATCAGCTCTTTGCTTTCCTGTAATGTGCCATTTGTGGTAAGGGGGAATAGGAACTTTGCGCTGAATCCTTTTCCATAGGAGGTGCTTTTAAAGATGCCTCTTTCAGTCCTGGTTAGGTAAGGGAATTAGAACCATTAGAATTGCTTTATAAAAATTGAGGAAAAGGATTATAGAAATGATTTGTTTAGCTATTTGTTTTTAGTGAATTGCATCCTTTACGTTAAGATAAAACAGTTAAATTAAGACAAGACCAATAGGGATTTTATTAAGTTCACTTTTTAAAAATGAGTTTTGACATAGAAATTTAAAATTAAACAGATCTGTATTCAAATCTTCTTTCTTGATCTTGCTAGCAGTGACGTTTCTTTGTGTGTAAAAAGTTAGGGGTATAATAACAGTAGTCTTCTCCTGCTACCACCTGGCATTTAGCAGACCAATTCTCGGTGAATATAAGCATTGATTATTTTTAAGGTGGTAGAGATGATGAAAAGAGCAAGTAAACCTGGGTGCGGTGGCTCACACCTGTAATCCTGGTACTTTGGAAGGCCGAGGCAGGAGGATCACTTGAGCCTACGAGTTTGAGACCAGCCTGGGCAATGTAGTGAGACCTCATCTCTACAAAAAAATAAAAAATTAGCTGGTTGTGATAGTGCGTGCCTATACTCCCAGGTACTCAGGTGGCTGAGGTGGGAAAATCACTTGAGCACAGGAGGTTGAGGATGCAGTGAGCTGTGACTGTGCCACTGTACTTCATCCTGGGCAACACAGTGAGACACTGTGTTGTCTAAAAAGAAAAGAAAGCAAAGAAATATATCTTATACCATAGAGCTTAACTTTCTTTAAACATGTGTAAATTGAAAGTAATTCTGTGCTCTTTTAGACATGGGGAATTTCTCTGCAAAGTTTGGATATGGAGTCATTGTATTTGTATTTAAACTGACCTTAGATGCATCAGTTTATTACCTATTACATAGTATTTGAAAATAATTATATTTATTTTGTCCTTTAGCAACAGATGAAATTTAGTCTTACACCGAGACAGACTATTCACCTAATTAAATATGAAGGGTCTGTGAAGGTCTCCATGATACCTTGTAATCAGCTACAATTTGACATTAGACTGGATGTTCTGATTACTTACACTTTTTGTTTTAGTTCTTTTCCTGAGCTTTAACTGTACAAATATATCCTAAAACAACAACTTATTAAGAGGCTTAATGCCTGTTAAATGCATCAGTGCTCTTGGCAGCTTAGCATGAGTGCTTTCTTTGCATGGGAGGTTGCAGTTTAGAAACAACTTTATGGATCATTTCCTAGGTTGCATATGTTCATTTTACAACCTGTGTGCATAATCTCTCAGGGTGAAGGTAATTAAGAGAAAGGATGAGCTACAGAATTGAAGCCAAGTAATCTAAGATTCTGTTTTTAAACTCTTTGCTATATAACATTAAGTTGTTTACCTTCTTAATTTATCCATTTGTAAAATGATAGCTTTTATTGTTAAAGTGCTTTATAATCCTTACATTACAAGTCCTGTCTACCATATATTTAAAACTATGAATAGAAATAATGAAGAAACTCTGAACTTGCTTTTGCTTATATATGGATATATATCATATTATATGCTTAAGATTGGAGATAAATTTTATAACCTGATTTTCTCATGGCAGTGTACAAATGAAATTATTCTGTAAGTTTTTCAAAACAGTAAAATCACTGTTTTTCATTTTTTGTGACATGTACTTTTTTCATACCCACAGAAATTTGCAGAGGGCTTCTGCATACCACTCAGCTTCCAGTATTTCAGTATTTGGCTAGGTTCCCCTCATTTTGCTTAATTATTCATTTTGGTTGGAAAGTTTACTACTGAAACTTCAGATTCTATATACTTACCACTTTTCTGATTTTTAAATTTAACATTCAGTAATTATTTGATGTTATTTTAGCTGCATAGGTTTAAGTAACACTAAAAGTATACCTGAATTTCTAGGTAGCATATTTATAAGCTTAGTTAGAAGTATCAAAAAGCACTTAAAAAATAATTTTAAACAACAATAGTGATCTGAAGTTTTTAATGATTTTTCAACTATGAAAATGTTTTACTATTGTGCTTATCCCATGAAGATTTAAAAATTGAGTGGCTGATACCTGAAATAGTATAGGTAGATAGGATACAGCATATGTTATTTTCAGTGTATCTAAAGCCATGTCCTTGGGTCCTGTGTGAATGCAAAGTGGATACTGAAAACTGGATTAATGCCATCAGATTCATCTGATAGGTTATATCCTACTCAAAAACGACAGGAAAGCCAAAGGCTACTATGTTAGCAATTTCTGCTGACACTTATTGATATCCTGTACCCTATACTTCTTAAACAGATTACATTTTTTTTCACTATACTAGTAGATCTCAAAAGGAGATAGAAGAAGCAGGGTTTTTTTTCCCCAGGGTGGAGTATTGTTTTGACTATTTCTATTTTTTCATAATGTAAATTACAGAAAGTAAAACTCAACAAAAATTTCTTTCAGAGGATGGGAAAGTGGTGGCTGTAGGTACTTGAAAGATAACATAAGAAAGCATTAAAGGAGGAGACTGGATTTTAAACATTGGAATGCAGTCCTACTTAGATATTCTAACATAGTATTCTGGTAAAGCGAAAAGCCACTGCAAGTCTATACAAAGTTGGCCACCATTCCAGGCTAAATTTTAGAAGTATGTAGAGATGAAGTAAAAATATGAGACTTTTAGTAATAGCTCTTGAGATCTCAAGAAATGGAACAAGCTGAAGAAGTAAAACTATTAAAAAGCCAAGCCAACTTGTTGCTGAATTCCCTAAACCAAGAATAATTTCAGAAGCTTAATTTTTTTCCTACAATTAGTACAGAAGAATTAACATTGCCATTAAATAGGGGTTGCGCACTATAACAGTCTGAAACCCTTGAGATTAAAACTAGCTAGAAGACAAGCTATAGAAGACAAGACAGTTTATAATCCCTTCCTTCAGCCTCCCCCAACTTAGGTTTTGGAAATAATCTTATGATAACTGAGGGTAAGCCAGGTGCAGTGACATTCCCTGTAGACCCTGCTACTTGGGAGTCTGAGGTGAGAGGATTGCTTGAGCCCACAAGTTCAAGGCTGCAGTGCACTGTGATCATGCCTGTAAATAGCTACTACACTCCAGCCTGGGCAGCATAGTGAAACCCCATCTCTAACAATAATAATAACATTTTAAAATAAATTATTAAAATTTCACATTTAGAGTTATTTTTGTGCTACAGTAATTGGTACCTCACTTACTTAAAATGGTAACACTAGTTGAGAATTATACCTCCACAAATATGTATCTAGATAATCCATTATGTTGTCTCTAGCAGGTTTTTCTGAGGAAAAACCAAAAGGAGGACTGGTAATTAAAAGTAGTTAATTTTTACATTCAAGAAAGGAAAAGACTTCTTTGAACAAAGTCCCAAGTCATGAATAAGTAATCACCAGTAATTAGAAATCACTTTTGATCAGTACACATGATGTGAAAATCAGCCAATCAGTGACAGCCTCACTCCTGTGACCATGCTTCTGAAAATCATCCAGTCATCAACAGCCTCACTCCAGTAACTATCTTCTGCATATCTGCAAATCAGTGATAGTCCTAGGCTTCTGAAAGTCAGCCAACGACTACTCCTATATGTTCTGCATACTGACTCATTATTTGTCATTAAAAATTCAATGGACAAAAGAACAAAGTATGTCTGATGTGGCTGCTTTAGAGGCCAGGATCTAAGTGGACCCAGGATCCCTAGTTAGCACCTGATAGAACTTTTAGACAGAAAGTCAGCAAGGATATAAAAGATCTGAATAACACAACCACCCTACAAAATCTAATTGGCATTTATAAAACCCGCTACCCAGCTGGGCATGGTGGCTCACACCTGTAATCCCAGCACTTTGGGAGGCCAAGGCAGGTGGATCATGAGGTCTGGAGATCGAGATCATCTTGGCTAATACGGTGAAACCCCATCTCTGCAAAAAAAAATATATACATACAAAAAATTAGTCTTGCATGGTGGCACATGCCTGTAGTCCCAGCTACTCGGGATGCTGAGGACGGAGAATTGCTTGAACCTAGGAGGCGGAGGTTGCAGTGAGCCGAGATCACACCACTGCACTCCAGCCTGGGTGACAGAGCGAGACTCCATCTCAAAAAATAACAAAAACAAATAGCGACTCTACCCAACAAGAGTAGAATATGAGTGAAACATTCACCCAGGTAGATCCCATCCTGGGCCATTAAACAAGCCTCAACATATTTAAAAGAACTGAAATCATGTAGAGTATGTTCTCTGACCACAGTAGATTCAAAGTAGAAATCAATAACAGACAACAGGGGAAAAATAATCAATGGGTCAAAGAGGAAGTCTCAAAGGAAATTTAAAAATACATACAACTGAATGAAAATAATATATGTCAAAATATGTGGGAGGCAGTTAAACCAGTGCTGACAGGGAAGTTTATAGCAGTAAGTGCTCACTTTTGAAATGAGGAAGGTTCTCAGATCAATACTGTAAGTTTCTTTCTCGAGGAACTAGTAAGTTTCTACCATAACAGACTAGAAAAAGAAGAGAAAATAAACCCGAAGTAAGCAAAAATAAATAAATAAATAAATAATGAAGACAAAAACAGAAATCAAAGAAATTGAAAATGCAAAAACAGCAGAGAAAAACCATGAAACAAAAGCTATTTTTGGAAAAAACATTAATAACATTGGTAAACCTTTGGCAAGACTGAAAAATCTAAAAAGGGAAGGCCTGAGTCACCAATATCAGAAATGGAATAGGAGACATCAGTACAGATCCTGCAGCCATTAAAAAATTTCAAGAAAACACTATAAACAACTTTATACCCATAATTTAGAAGAAATGAATCAATTCTTTGAAAACCACAGACTACCAAAATTCAACCAAGGTGAACTAGACAATCTGAATAGCTATTTAACCATTGAAGAAATTGAATAGGTAATTTAAAGCTCCTGAAAAAGAAATCACCATGTCAAGATATTTCTTCCTTTTTTAAAAAGATATTAATACATCTTTAATAACATTCATTTTATCCTTTCCATTTTGGCATGGCACATGATCTTCATCTGGATTTATATTTTATGTGATAAATGATTTTTTAATTTAAGTTCAAGGGTACAAGTGCAAGTTTGTTATGTAGGTAAACTTGTGTGCTGGGGGTTTTTGTATAAATTATTTCATCACCTAGATATTAAGCCTAGTATTCATTAGTTGTCTTTCTTGATTATCTCCCTCCTTCCACCCTCCCCCTCCACCCTCCAAAAGGCCCCAGTATGTTGTTTCTGTCTATGTGTCCTTGTATTCTCATCATTTAGCTCCCACTTGTAAGTGAGAACATATAGTGAGAACATGTACATATACACCATGGAAAGAATGAGATTAAAAAAAAATGAGATCCTATACACCATGAAATACCAATACTCTTTATCCAGTCTGTCATTGATGGGCATTTAGGTTCATTCCATGTGTTTGCTATTGTGAATAGTGCTGCAGTGAACATATGTGTGCACGTGTCTTTATAACAGAATGATTTATATTCCTTAGGGTATATACTCAGTAATGGGATTGCTGAGTCGAATGGTATTTCTGTCTTTAGGTCTTTGAGGATTCGTCACACTGTATTCCACAATGGTTGAACTAATTTACACTCCCACCAACAGGGTATAAGCGTTCCTTTGTCTCCACAACCTCAACAGCATCTGTTATTTTTTGGCTTTTTAATAACAGCCATTCTGACTGGTGTGAGTTGGTATCTCATTGTGGTTTCAATTTGCATACCTCTAATGATCAGTGATGTTTAGCTTTTTTCCATATTCTTTTTGGCCACATATATGTCTTCTTCTGGGAAGCATCTCTTCATGTTCTTTGCCCACTTTTTAAGGAGGTTGTTTTTTTCTTATAAATTTGTTTAAGTTCCTTATAGATGCTGGATATTAGACCTTTGTCAGATGCAAAGTTTGCACAGATTTTCTCCCATGCTATAGGTTGTCTATTTAATCTGCTGATAGTTTGTTTTACCAGGCAGAAGCACTTTAGTTTAATTAGATCCCATTTGTTGATTTTTGCTTTTGTTGCAATTGTTTTTGGCATCTTTGTCATGAAATCTTTACCTGTGCCTACGCCCCAAATGGTATTGCATAGGTTATCTTCCAGGGTTTTTGTAGTTTTATCTTTTGCATTTAAGTCTTTAATCCATCTTGAGTTGATTTTTGTATATGGTGTAAGGAAGGCATTCAGTGTCAATCTTCTGCATATGGCTAGCCAATTATCCCAGCCAAGATATTTCACTGGTGAATTTTACCACACATTTTAGGAGAAATTAACTTCAAGTTTATAAAATCTCTTCCAGAAAAGAGAAGAAGAGGGAACACTTCCTGACTGATTTTATGAAACTAATATTATTCGTCTAAAACAGACGGATAGTACAGAAAAATAAAACTGTAGACCATTATTTCTCACAAATGTAGACGTAAACATTTTCAGTAAGAATCATAATGCAGAAATCCTCAACAAGAATCATAGAATTAGGGTCAGGCGCAATGGCTGATGCATGTAATCCCAACACTTTGCAAGGCAGAGGCAGGTGGCTTTCTTGAGCCCAGGAGTTTGAAACCAGCCTGGGCAATATGGTGAAATTACATCTCTACAAAAATTAGCGAGACGTGGTGGCACACACCTGTAGTCCCAGCTGCTTGGCAGGGCTGAGGTGATAGAATTTGGACCAGGGAGGTCAAAGCTGCAATGAGCTGAGATCATGCCACTGCACTGCAGCCAGGGTGACAGAGTGAGACCCTGTCTCAAAAAAATAAAGAAGCATAGAATTAGAAGGAATTACAATCAGTATTCCTCCTCTTCAAGATTAATAAAGACTGCCACTTTAACGGCAACCTCAATTCAGTGCTGCTTTAGTTACTTCTCCTTTAGTCTGAAAATGAATTGATTTAAGGCAAATTCAGTAGGTTTTTACAGTTTCATTTGTCATCAGTGTTTTTCAAATATAAGTACTTTTGCAAATTGGACCAAATTCTTGGTGCAATTTAAAAAGTTTGGCCTTCTCTCATTTGCCTATTTTGAGAAAGGCTATTTCCCTTTTCTTTGATTTTCTATTTTTCAGAATGTTGAACCTACTTAATCTGAAGTTTACCTCCCTTGTAAAGGAAGTATCTAGAAGTGTTTCTGGCAATGTGTTCATAATTAGGTTAAATTTTCCTCTTGATAACCTGGTGGCTGTAAAACTGAAATCACTGTGAATGAAAATAATCTTACTATGTCTGCGTCCCCTTGGCATTTGTAAATGAGTTCCTTGAAATTTTGTATTGGTAGATTTTAAAATATCAGTACTTTTATTTCAAAGTAAAATATGCCATAATATGCTTTATAGGATGAAGTGTTTGTTTTTTATTTGTACAGTATAATTACATGTCATATTACCTTCTTTGAAAATACATATTTTTAAAATAATGTCTCAGTTTTAGGCAAAGCGCATTCCTAGAAGTTTAAAATTAACATTTTCTAAATGTCTAAATTAAGGAGATAATTTTCTGTGAAAATAAAATGTTTGTGGGGGGTGAGGCTTATCACATATCACAGATCATACTTGCTTTAAAGGAAGAAAGTGAAAATAATCTTTAAATTTAGTTGGTGACATAAGCAGAAAGCATGTTTGCTTTTTGATACTTAATAACTCTTGAGGTAATAATAAACGATAATAGTTTCGTAATCTTTTTTGCACTGTTGTAATTAAGTTTACACTTGGCGTTTCCAAGGCCAGCATGTAAGGAATTGCTCTTTAATTAGGTTTCCAACAGTTAGAATGAGGAAAAGGATGCCTGACCTATGACATTGAAGTGTGTCCTGATAGAGTTCCCTTAGTTGTGGTTAAAGCAAATAAAGAAAACAGCGAACATTCTTTCACAATTTTATATTTTCTGTGTAAATGAGAATTCTTATTTTTAGAGAAGTACATTGAAAAGTAATAACACAAATTAAATAAATGGAATAGACTATAAATTTAGAGCCACTTAAAAAGGATTACATGTATGCCAAGGTACAAATTATCTTTCATACTCAATTTCAGCTGTTACTCATCACTGCTTAACCTACTCTTGAGTAATAACAATATTCTTGAAGCTTTAAAACATTCTCTAATGTGTTTTTAATATAGACAGAATACCCATCATTAGCTTTATGGCAAAAACCCTTGCAATCATTTGTTTCCCTTAATCATGTAAGCACCAAATATTTATTGATCATCTGGTGTAATTATATGTAGTGTTGTAAGTATGTCTCAGGATTCATTCAGCAAACATTTGTTGAGCATTTATTATGTAAAAGAAAAATGTATGATCCCTTTCTTTAATGTTTGCTGTGAATAGTGAAGATATAGGTATGCATAGAAAGACAACTAATAATTCATGGCAGTAAATTATCAGTGTTGACTCTCAATTTGGGGAAGAGTTTTGAAGAGAAAAAAAGATCAATTTTGGTTTGCAGTGGATATTGATAGTCTCAAAGGTGATGGAATCTCTGTGTAAAGATGATTTTGATAAAGGAAGGATTTCGGGACTACATTATGGTAGAGAACCAAGAGAGAAATTATAGGAACGGGAAAGAATATGTCTCCTATTCTTTTTCAGGGAATGTGACTATGTCAGTTTGTTTGGAGTACAAAGTTCGTTATAGAAGATGAATGAATGGTTAGAAAGGAAAGGCATTAGGGACTGGCTATTGTAGGACTATGTTTGGATCGTATAGTGGGAATGAAATATAAAAGCTGAGTTATTTTGCCTTTTTTTTTTTTTTTAAGATGGAGTCTTGCTCTTTCGCCCAGGCTAGAGTGCAGTGGTGCAATCTTGGCTCACTGCAACCTCTGCCTCCCGGGTTCAAGCTATTCTCTTGCCTCAGCCTCCTGAGTAGCTGAGATTAAAGGTGCCTGCCACTATGCCTGGCTAATTTTTGTATCTTTAGTAGAAACAGGGTTTCACCATCTTGGCCAGGCTGGTCTCTAATTCCTGACCTTGTGATCTGCCCGCCTCAGCCCCATAAAGTGCTGGGATTACAGGCGTGAGCCACCGTGCCCGGCCTTTTTTGACTTTGAAAAAATATTTCATTACATATGTTCATTTTAGAAAGATTAGAATATATTGATGAAGAAAAAGTAGAAAATAATAACACAAAATGAAAATTTTTAGAAATACTCATTTGGTGTTATCCAGGATGGATGAAATGAAGGTGGGAGGCCAGTTAGGAGACTGTTTTGGTGGTCTTCTTTTCCTCTTCCCTATCCTGTACTCTTCTTTTTTATCAAATGGGTGTACTCGTGGCAGAAGCTTGAAATTTGAGGAGTCAGAGCCAAAAGAAGGATGCAGTCTGAATAGTAACTCTGGGATCAGGTTACACAGTTGAAATAATAGACATTACACATTATGTTTCTTTCCTGGGTCTTGAGGAAGTTCTTTAGTGAGGGCTCAAGACATTTGGAAATATTTGTAGTTTGATGAAGTAAGTTCAACTTGGGTGATGGCTTTGTGCAGTTTGATAACTGTACATTTCTCCAAGTACAAACTTATGGGAACATTATTGGTGGTGAGAAGGATGAATCTGGAGATTTATACTAAAGAGTTAGTGGCATTTTTGTAGAGGGAGATTCACATCTCTGAATTCTTCAACCATCCCAAAATTGAGCATGTCACGGAATCTTTCTGGCTAACAGCAAGCTGTAGGTTGTCACATCCTTTAATGCCATATGTCTGCAAAGGATCTTATCTATATATACTCTTGAATGACATGAACTGGCACATTTATGACTAGTGCAAAGGGACTAACTTGCATTTGCATGCAAATTTTTGTGGCTGGAAAGGTCGACCCGACTGGCTTGTGCAGCAACCTTTGCCATTGCCCTTGCTTGATAATGCTGTGAATTGCCCATGATTTTCCTAAGTGTAGCTTGGAGGCTCCACTCAAGATCAAGCCTGAGATCCTCCATGAACTCTTTAGGACTATGGCACGTCTAATATCTTCAATTTGGAAATTACCAACTGCCTTGCTGATGCCTTGATTGAGGCTGAGTGATACCAGTGTATATCTGCTGGATACAAATATCACTGCTGTCACTCTGATGGCCATGTGTATCCCTTGCTTAGGTAGCATTTCTGGCCTGAACCAGTGATAAGCTATGTACCACCAGAGTATCCTCCAGAAATTCTTCTCCTTACTTCTGTGAACCTACCCCATCCCCGTCATTCTACTTCTACTACTTTGGGGAACTGTGGCTCCACTATAACCTTGATGTAAGAGCAGGTGCTAGCACCCCACTGAATATTCCCATTTAGATCAGATCAGAGACTACCTGAATTATATCATCCTGTTGTTCTCATGACCAGATAATGGGAGCAGCCAGCCCAAGCTAGGATCCCAGTGGTTTCTTTAGCTTTATACCAAGACTGAATGAGCTAGAGATGTTGCCTAAGAATTCTAAGCCTCTGGAGACTAAACTGCGTGTCTAAATCCCTATAGGAGTACAGACTTATTCTTAGGACTTAGTGTTTTACATCGTTCAGGATATACATTGGAAAAGAACAATTGCTTTGCCAGGAGGGCTGCTGCTTTTTGATTGAGAAAGATGATGTGGCTGTGGAAAGCACATGAACCACATCAACTTGGGGTCGGGGTTATCAGAGGGCAGTCAGTTTGAGTGCTACCACCTGAGCACTCTTCTTCAGAAGAAAAAGAAAGCACTCCAGCTTAATCCTTGCATTTTAACTATTCCCAGTTTAAAGAGTTACATTGCAGCCTTTTGCAGCCACTTCCTTATCCCCTGAAGGGGAATGGGATAAGGAAAACATTCTTCTTTCCCTGAAGAGTTTAAAATTGAAGAGAGAAAATTTTAAGTCATCAGATAAAGGCAAAGACAGTGCATCCCTATTACTTTTTGAGGCACAGATATATCTCAATTAAAATCTATATTAATTTTCCCACAGTTCAGTTGTACTGATCTCCTTTTTCATTCAAAAGGTCCACCTTGGGGCTGCATGCCAGCCCACTTGGTGCTTTTTGTAAGGGCCATGATGGTTTCTCTCAACCTAAGGAAATTCTTGTGCTGTTTTATAACTTTACTGCCAGAGTAAGTTAAAATTGCCATTGAATCAATATATATAGCTTAATAAGTTTGCTGCTTTACCCAGTTTAACTTTGTCTCATTTTCAAGGTTTGCCAAGAGTTACCCTAGAGAGACTAATATTCTTTCTGTGTCATCTATCATTCTATTGACCTTCATGGTTGATTTGTCTGATATTTCTGAACAAAGGAAGACCAATTAATGGTTAAAGGTAGAAGTATCTGGACCTCTACTCCAAATAAAAGCTTTCAAGTTACATTTGGAGATGATACTCTTGAATATTTTTTAACCATACTGTGTCTCTTAAACAAAAATGCTGCTGCTTGCCCATACCATGCTAATTAATACCTTATATGTCTCATTCCTGATAATGAAAAGTTACTAGTACCATGTGGGAGGCTCATTCCCGTGGGCATTATATGAGGCTAGAAGAAAACAAAGACATGACAAATCTATAGACTTATGGTTCAGGCAGATACTTTCTTTAGTTTTTTCTTAGTCATTATGAGTCTTTCATTCAAGACAAATGTAGATGTATTTGTCTCAGAGTGAATGAGGGAAGAAACCTGAAGGTAGCAAGAGTTAGCTCTCTGATGACAGAGAAAGAAAGAATTAGCTATCTGGAAATAATCTGTTCAGTATAGTTTTATTGTCAGAGTAAGTTAAAATGAATGATTCTGCCAAAATGTCAAGAATGGGTAACCTAGGCATCCTTTCCAGAAATGGGTCATCTAGTCAGTCATCCTTTACAAGCTATGCTTTTGTTACTTAAGTATTCACTGAAATGTAAATACCATGTGTTTTATCATGTTTTATACTCTGAAAGTATCATTTTATTGATATGTTTTTGAAATAGGTACTGTGTTTTCTATTGCTCACATTATCATGATCATAAGTCTTAGAACTTTATGTATTCAAGGTAATAAAAATTTCAACTTTGGTTTGCCCAGACTGTGGAAAACCAAGCATTGACACACACATAAAAATATGTACACACACACACACACACACACACACAGAACATTTACTTTATTAAAAAAAAAAAAAGAAGAGTGCATAGGGGCTTCAGGTCACTGTATTTTCAAGGGACTTATCCACATCTTTGATAATTTAGGATAGAGTATCTTAAAATAACCTTTTTCAATGCTTGACACCAAACTGTGCTGCACTGGTAACATATTAAGAATATGCGTAAAACATTTTCTCATGGAGATATTACCTTTTTAAAATATTTTAAATTTAAAGATGGTAGAAATCCATTTTCTTCTACTATTGAGTGAGACTGAAGATAAGACTAGAGAATTGAGTGGAAGAAATAATTCCATTTGAGCCATTCTATTTCATGTCTTTCCTAAATGGTCAATTCTTTTGGTTCTGGTTCTTTTGAAGTCATCATGATGAGAAACAGGGTTGGTAAAGCCAAAAGCATGACCTGGGAACAATAATGGGTTATTGATTCCACCAGAAGTCCACCTACCAGTGGCCCTGGCACTGTGAGAATAGAGCAGGCACATGTATCCAGAAAAGTTCCCTTTTGGCCGAGTGTAGTGGCTCACGCCTGTAATCTCAGCACTTTGGGAGGGCGAGGCGGGCAGATCATGAGATCAGGAGTTCGAGACCAGCCTGGCCAACATGGTGAAACCCTGTCTCTACTAAAAATAGAAAAAATTAGCCAGGCGTGGTGGCACATGCCTGTAATCCCAGCTACTCGGGGGGCTGAGGCAGGCAGTCGCTTCAACCCGGGAGGCAGAGGTTACCGTGAGCCGAGACCATGCCACTGCATTACAGCCTGGGCAACAGGGCGAGACTCTGTCTCAAAAAAGAAGAAAAAAGGTTTCCTTTTTTGAAAGCTGTATTTCAGGATTGACAGTTGGAGTTCCCTTTTGGGTTTCTGTGTCAAGAAGACTTTCTACCACGTTTCCTTATCCTGCAGACTGTGCTAAACTGTATCTCCACCTTCACCCCCCCAAAATATACTTAAGTGTAGTATTCATAGTAGTCTCATATATCAGTTCTTTTTTCAGCCATATCAAAGTTATGCAACTGGTGGGTGCCCCATCCTATGAGTTAAGAATTTAAGAACTGTGAATAGAAAAGAATATTTGAACTGGTAGGTGACACAGTAAATGAGTAAGCTGAGAATAGGGGCAGGGGAATCTACTCTGTAAGTCATATGTTAATTGTGATGATTCTGTGGGGCAAAACTGCAGCTGATTGAGAACCACTGCTTTATTCATTTACTTTTTTCAGCTTTTATTTCAGCTTCAAGGGATACATATGCAGATTGTTACATCAGTAAATTGTGTGATGCTGAGGTGTGATGTACAAATGGTCTCATCACCCAGGTAGTGAACATAGAGTACCCAATAAGTAGATTTTAGACCATCCTCCCCTTCCCATAGTAGTCCTCAGTGTCTATTGTTACCATCTTTATGGCCATGTGTACTCAGTGTTTAGCTCCTGATTATAAGTGAGAACATGTGGTATTTAGTTTTCTGTTCCCATGTTAATTTGCTGAGGATGATGTCTCTAGCTGCATCCATGTTGCTTCAAAAGTACATGGTTTCAGAGAACCTATGCTTTAAATCACATAAATTGTTTAAGGAAGCATACTTCTTGTAATGCAGTTAGTCTAATTTTGACATAATGGAGTCATTTATGTGTGTAAATAAAATTTAGAGCTGGGGTGAACAAACAAGGCCCTGAGGTCAAATCTGGCCTGCCTCGTGTTTTGTAGTAAAGTTTGTCTCTGTTTGCAGATGACATGATTGTATATTTAGAAAAACCCATTGTTTCAGCCCAAAATCTCCTTAATCTCATAAGCAACTTCAGCAAAGTCTCAGGATACAAAATCAATGTGCAAAAGTCGTAAGCATTCCTATACACCAAAAACAGAACACCAAATCATGAGTGAACTCCCATTCACAATTGCTATAAAGAGAATAAAATACCTAGGAATACAACTTACAGGGATGTGAAGGACCTCTTCAAGGAGAACTACAAACCACTGCTCAACGAAATAAGAGAGGACACAAACAAATGGAAAGACATTCCATGTTCATGGATAGGAAGAATCAGTATCATGAAAATGGCCATACTGCCCAAAGTTATTTATAGATTCAGTGTTATCCCCATCAAGCTACCATTTACTTTCTTCACAGAATTGGTAAAAACTACTTTAAACTTCATATAGAACAAAAAAAGAGCCCGCATAGCCAAGACAATCCTAAGCAAAAAGAACAAAGCTGGAGGCATCATGCTACCTGACTTCAAACTATACTACAAGGCTACAGTAACCAAAACAGCATGGTACTGGTACCAAAACAGATATATAGACCAATGGAACAGAACAGAGGCCTCAGAAATAACACCACACATCTACAAACATCTGGTCTTTGACAAACCTGACAAAAGCAATGGGGAAAAGATTCCCTATTTAATAAATGGTGTTGGGAAAACTGGCTAGCCATAAGCAGAAAACTGAAACTGAACCGCTTCCTTACACCTTATACAAAAATTAACTCAAGGTGGATTAAAGACTTAAGTGTAAGACCTAAAACCATAAAAATCCTAGAAGAAAACCTAGGAAATACCATTCAGGACATAGGGATGGGCAAAGACTTCATGTTCAAAACACCAAAAGCAATGGCAATAAAAGCCAAAATTGACACATTGGATCTAATTAAACTAAAGAACTACTGCCAAGAAAAAACTATCATCAGAAGGAACAGGCAACCTACAGAATGGGAGAAAATTTTTGCAACGTACCCATCTGACAAAGGGCTAATATTCAGAATCTACAAAGAAATTAAACAGATTTACAAGAAACAAAGAAAGAACCCCATCAAAAAGTGGGCAAAGGATATGAACAGACACTTCTCAAAAGAAGACATTTATGGCAGCCAACAAACATATGAAAAAATGTTCATCATCACTGGTCATTAGAGAAATGCAAATCAAAACCACAATGAGATAACAATCTCACACCATTTAGAATGGCAATCATTAAAAAGTCAGGAAACAACAGATGCTGGAGAAGATGTGGAGAAACAGGAATGCTTTTCCACTGTTGGTGGGACTGTAAACTAGTTTAACCATTGTGGAAGACAGTGTGGTGATTCCTCAAGGATCTACAACTAGAAATATCATTTGACCCAGCCATCCCATTACTGGGTACATACCCAAAAGATTATAAGTCATGCTACTATAAAGACACATGCTCACTTATGTTTATTGTGGCACTATTCACAATAGCAAAGACTTGGAACCAACCCATATGTCCATTGGTGATAGACTGGATAAAGAAATGTGGCACATATACACCATGGATACTATGCAGCTATAAAAACGATGAGTTCATGTCATTTGCAGGGACATGGATGAAGATGGAAACCATCATTCTCAGCAGACTAACACAAGAACAGAAAACCAAACACCACATGTTCTCACTCATAAGTGAGAATTGAACAGTAAGAACACATGGGCACAGGGAGGAGAACATCATACACTGGGGTCAGGGGATGGGGGGCTAGGGGAGGGATAATATTAGGAGAAATACCTAATGTAGGTGATGGGTTGATGGGTGCAGCAAACCACCATGGTGTGTGTATACCTATGTAACAAAACTGCACATTCTGCACATGTACCCCAGAACTTAAAGTATAATAAAAAAAAAAAGAAAAGAAATAAAAATGAAGTTTGATATTATCATTTACATATCATCTATAGTTGCTTTTGTGCTGCAGAGTCAGAGATGAGTAATTCCTATAGACATAAGTACTGGCTACCCAGCTTGAAATATTTACTCTCTGACTCTTTCCCATAAAAGTTTTTCAACATAGTAGAGTGTTTTAGAGTTTGTCAGAGCCTCCTTTGCTATGCACTGAGCTGTGAGCTGCAGTGAGTGCTTAAACTTAATGTTTGGTTTTATGTGAAAGCTTTGATGAAAAAAAATTTCAATTTGCACAAGTATGTAAATTAGATATGAAATTAACAGTTATTGCATATATTTGTGCTGGCTGCCATATGGACATACAATATAGTACATTGATTAAAAGAGGAGAAACTATGGAGCCAGACTGCTTTGGTTCAAATCCTGGCTCTACTTTGCTGTCATCTAAGGCAAGTAACTTGTCCTTTCTGTGCCCCAGTTCTCTTAACCATAAAATGAGGATAATATTAAAACTTGCAAGGGCTAAATAAATTAGCATATGCAAAGCATGTAGAACAATGTTTTTGATGTAATAAACAGTAAATATTACTGTGATAACTTAAGGGTTCCAAAATCAACTCAATTTTTGGCCTCTTTAATTCATTACATAGCAATGAAGTACAAATGTGTAAATGTGTAATAGTTGTTTTCAGAGTAAAATGGGGGAAAATAGTTTCACTTAATTTGTTTCTTTCCCTAGTGCTAGCATCTTCAATTGCACAGAATATACCTTTTCTGTTCTGGTCTGCAAAATTGTACAGAAATGAATGAATGGGGGGGAAAGCTGTTGAATTGGCATCTAGCCAGGCTACACATTTAACTCCAGCCAGAGATTAGAGTCCCCCCAAAAAATGTTACCTCAGGTCTTGCCACTAGTAGAAAACAAAAGACCTCTAAAAAAATTATGGCTTTTTCAAAATGTTTATTACTTTCAATGTCTTCCCTGGGATGGTTACTCCAGCTCATGCAAAGCTCTGCCTTGTAGTAATAAGGGGTATCCATCAGAGTTTGTGTGCCCCAGCAAGCCTCCTCTTGCTTCTTAGAAATGCACATTTTAGTATAATTTTCTATTTATGGTATATCATTTTTCCCAAAGCACAAAGATGATTACAAATCTTTTTAATCTCATATAATATCTAACAGTTATCATTTCCATATTTTTCTTTTTGGGAAACCAAAAACAGAAGATTGGTAAATCTCAAGATAAAATTTTTATTCCCACTTTTTTTTCCCTGACACATACTGGTTCTGTTAGATCTGTCACATATATTATGATTGATCAGCTTGCAACGAATTACTGAACTCCTTTGTATGCAGTTAATATTATTAACCATTTAGGATATCAGCTGCTCTACCAGGTGCTTTGCATGTGTTGCTTTGTTTAATCCACACAGCAACAACCCATGAGATACAACTATTATTATCACCATTTTACAATTGTATATGGTGAAACACAGAGAAGACAAGTAACTTTTTCAGATCACACATCTGGCAAAGTAGCCTGCCAGGGTTATACTTGACCATGTCTGATTCTAATATTTTCAACAACTCTTATTCTGGCTTCTTGTTCTCTTTTCCTACTTGTTTGAAACACCCCAGATCCTCTGGGCAGAGTAGATAGATGTAATTCAGGGACTGTGGTTGGATTTCAGGCAGCTCAAGTGCCTTAGAAAGCATTTTGCTGGCTTAGAGATGTCAACTTCAGAGAAGTGAAATATGTGTAAAATTAGGGGAGAAAAGAACTTACTTAATATTTTTGGAATTCTCTAGATCCTGTGGATAGGAAAATCGTTTTAAAAGCAGTATACCTGAATAAGGTGGGCCACCCTAAACACATACCAAGGATTAACTGTCTTCTAGTTTCCAAATACAATACAACTCCCCCTCACAAAAAAAAAGTTATTACATAGTATCATGCTGTGTATCTTCATGAGTATTGTGATCATTTCCTCCTAGAATATCAAATATTTGCCATAACTTTAATAATTCTTTTTAAAAGGACAGAGTATTTGTTATAGAGTATGTAGGCAGTGTGCTTTGAAGATAGAGGTCACATTTAGTGGGGGATTTGTGGTTTAATAGATTAGAAGAGTGGACTATTAGATGGGATGGGTTTGGTGGGATATGTGAGTTTTCTAAAGTCATGAGGTGTTTTATGCATGAGAACATAAAAGAGCTAGGGCTGGAATCAATTTTCTTCTAATCTAACAGATATCTTCTAGTCTTAAGACACCTGTGTGATGAAATGTGGCTTTCCCCATGTCTCCCTACTTTTACTACACTTAATGAATATGCACAGCTGTACATTGACATACTATATCATCTATTCCCAATAGAGGGGTTTTGCTTCCTTAAATTTTAATTATCAATAAGTTCATTGCAGTATTCTCTGCTTTCTTGCTTTCCAGCTAATTTCCCCACTTGTTTTTTGTTCAACTAGTTACTTTCTTCTTCTACCCCTGTCTGTAGTGTTTCTTGGCTTCCACATCCTCTTATGTTCTCCCCTGAATCCCTTTATGTATGTTAATATTAAGCTGATTGTCGTAATACTTATAAGGTTTTCATTGTCTGGACTTGACGCAGTTTGGAATTTTCCTAGCACATCTGAAGTTAAATTTTAAATACCAAACAAAGTTGTGCTGCTTTGTATAGCTTAACACCAGTCACAATTGAAGAAATTATGCCAAGGTTCATTTCCCCATGTCTTGGTTGTTTTGTGTTGGGAACCTGGGAACAGATTATTTTTGAGGCAGGTAAAGTGCTACAGTTGAAAAAAAAAAAAAAGATGTGGGGGAATGGTGTCTTTCAGGAAGCTGATCAGATCCATTCACTACACGAAAAATGTGGTGAAGATTTGGCTGCTTTTGGTAGAATCCTTTTCCATGGGTATCTAAAAATTGAACTTTCTTTAGTTGTTGAATAAATGCAAAATGCAATAAGTGTTTTCAGACAGGTAAGTGTTGATTTCTGGTATAACATTATATTAACAATTTCTCATTCCTGATTAGGATAAATTTCTTTACAATTCATTCCAAAAAAAAATACAAAGATATCTCAGTGATACTTACAGTTGGTGAATCCTTTCCTTTTTTTTTTTTTTTTTTTTTTTATATTTTTTGAGACAAGGTCTGGCTCTGCTGCCCTGTCTGGAGTGCAGTGGCAATGTCGTGTTCACTGAAGCCTTGACCTCCCGGGCTCAAGTGATATTCCCACCTCAGGTTCCCAAGTAGCTGGGACCACAGGCACATGCCACCACACCCAGCTAATTTTTGTAGAAAGTAGGTTTTACCATGTTGCCCAGGCTAATACTTTACTTTTTATTGCATCCTTTTTCTCTAGTATCAAGCTTTTGGTAATTTCATTGTTGTTAGCTGTTTGTATCACCAATAGAAGTTAAGCAGACAGCAAGTGAAGAAATTCCAATTTGCCATTTTTCAGTAACTGGAGAGGAAGTGAGGGGTGGGAGATGGAGAAGGATCTGGCTGGAGAACTGTAGTTTCACCTACAAAGAGTTTTGTTTTGTTTGTTTGTTTTAATTTTGTTTTTTTTTTTTTTTTTTTAATTTTGAGAGCTTATTGGATGCTATAGGGAGGAAAGGTGGAGGAGAACTGCTGTTGGTAATTGTTATTCACCCTGCTCTGCTTTAGTCTCTTTGATAGTATCAGTGTCATGGTTGATATTTTGTGGCATTTTTTAGGACCGCATAATCCAGCAACTTATAATTCCCTGCTAGGCAAGGAACCACAGCTTTCAGTGTATACTTACAGAGTGACTCAGATGGTTATCACTTCTTCTCTTTATGCCTTATATTCTTCATTTATAAAATGGAGATTATAGACTTGTCCTTGAATATCTATTGAAGTAATTGCAAAAATTCCATATGTATTTGAGTCTTTGCGAGGCCTTGAACATAGACTTTAATTAAACAAGACCTTACTGAGAGTCTTTTGTATGTATGTGCAAGATTTTTTCCTGAAGGCACTATTGATCGTGTTAGGAAAGCAAGGCATGGTTAGTGGATTTATTGTTTAGGTGTTTTACAGCTATGATAGTTTTCATTTGCTATTGGCCACAGGTTTGAGAAGAGTATGAAACAGCTATGTAGAAAATTTTCTAGCATCTCCCAGTCCCAGAAGATCTTCATCAGCCTTCAAGAGTCTATGAAGTATGACTATAATGTAATGTGCCTGATATTTTTTATTGTGGTAAAACATAATATTTATCATTTTAGTAACTGATAAGTATAAATTCAGTGACATTAAATATGTTAAGTGTTGCATAACTATTACCACTATCTATATACAAAACATTATCATTATCCCCAATAAAAACTATGCCCATTAAACAATAACTCCCACCCTCCCCCCTCTCCCCACAGCCCCTGGTAACCTACCCTACTTTCTGTCTTTATGAATTTGCCTATTCTAAGTACTTCATATAGGTATAATTATACATTATTTTCCTTCTATATCTGCCTTATTTCACTAAGCATAATGTTTTCCAGGTCCATCCGTGTTGTAGCATATATCAAAATTTAATTTCTTTTTATGACTGAATATTATTCTGTTTTATGTATAGATCACATTTGGGTTAGGCTTTTATCTTGTGCCTTATATTTTAATTTATAAAATGGTTTCATAATAAAAGGCTGTGATTTAATATCTAAATAAGGGATATAGGAAGAGTATATTTTGTTAGAGGGGAAATGAATTATGGAAGATGAATGAGTAGTAATATGGCTTAGCAGTTTTAAAATGAGGATAATTATGGTCTAACTTACAGGGGTTGTTTTGAGGATTAAAGAGTTAGTATATGTGTCTTAACAACAATGTAGTATTATAACAGTATAAGTGCTATTTTGCTGTTTGCTATCATTATTATTAGTTGATGAGAGCTTCATAGTAGAGATCACAAATGAGGCAAACTTTAATGCAACTCTGCAGGATTTGATTAGAAAAAGAATTTTAAGGTAAATGTAGAGAGAATGCAGATGGTATGTTTTTACAATAAGAAAGATGTCACACTGGTTAAACATACAGCTTTTGGGATCAATAGATCTGTGCTCCAATCTGAGGACCGCCATATATTTACTGTGTGACTTGGAATATAATCTTTCTAAGCTTTAATTGTAATCTATAACACGGGGATATGTGTTAATTCATTCTTGTGTTGTTATAAAGGAATACCTGAAACTGGGTAATTTATAAAGAAAATACGTTTATTTTGTCACATGATCCTGGAGGCTGTATATGAAGCATAGCACCGACATCTGCTTCTGGTGAGGACCCCAGGAAGCTTTCAATCATGGCAGAAGGTGAAGGGGAGCCAGTGCATCACATGATGAAAGAGAGCAAGCGGGGTGGAGAGGCACTACACTCTTTCAAACAGCCAGATCTGTGAACTCAGATGAGTGAGAAATCACTCATCACCAAAGGGATGGTGCTAAGCCATTTATGAGGGTCTGCCCCCATGATCCAATACCTCCCACTAGGCCCCACCCCAACATTGGAGATTATATTTTAACATGAGATTTGTAGGGAACAAACATATAAACCATATCAGGATAATACTGATGTTAACATCAAAGGATTACTATGAGGATTAAAAGGAATAAGACACTTTGCATGTTACCTGGCAATGAAAAAAACTTTCAAACAGGGATAGGCTCTATTAATTTAATACTTTTTGTGGTTACCATTTTTTGTCGTTGTTGCCATTAGCATTATCCACATTGACTCATAGTGGGTGACACCTTTGGAAAGGTATTAGGGAAATAAAGAAAGAGGAGTTGTAAGTGATTATGACATACCTTTAAAATAGGAATGTGCACTTGAATTTAGGCAATGGGATGCCACTAACGTTTTATTTGAGAGAAAAAGAGAATGAGTGTGTGTGTGTGTTTGTGTGTATTTGTGTGTTTGTGTGTGTGTACATGTTCATGTATTTTGGCAGGAACATTAATAAGAAGAGGGGCCTTGCTGAAAGCAGTGATTTGAAAAGATCTGTTTACATTATGCAGATAATTTGGGTTTTGGAAAAGAATAGATAAACAAAAGGGAACAAAATTGCTTATACAATTTTTAACAATTAGAAGGAAATTAGTAAGAGAAAAAAATCTGAAGAAAAATGTTTACATGTGTTGGGTATTTAATTGTATGCTAGGCACTTGGCTAACCTCTCTATGTTGATTACTACCATTTCATGTTCACAGTAACCTTATAATGGACGATTCTATTATTGTCTCCATTTTATAGATGAGAAATCAGGGACATAAAGTGGTTAAGGTCACACAGATAGTGTGGTAGAGACAGCTAGTACCCCAAAATCCTTTCTCACCTTTTCCCCATAGTGATAACATTTTCGGCTGGTCACGTGATGACTCCAAGTGAAAAACCACATTTCTTAATCTCCTTTGCAGTGAAGTATGACTGTGTTGTGCACCCCACCCACCCCTCAGAAAAAGAGTTGTGAATAATTTTGGAGAACTTTGAGAACTGGCTTGTACCCTCTGACCCTTCTTCCCTTCCTTATTCTGCCTTCCTCCTGTTACAGACCTGTGACAGTCATAGCTCATCTTACTTCATGAAGGCCAGGGCTGCACCCTAGAATGGTAGAGCATAAAGCAGGGAGGAAGCTGGATGCCTATGGAACTTGGAAAACGGAACATCCATACCAATTCTGTACTGCCAACCTTTGGGCATTTACATCAGAAAGAAAAATAAGCTGCTCTCTGGGATTTCCTCTTACTTTTTCACCTAACACAAATCCTTACTAATGAAGATCAGAGGGCACTCTCATCCACAGTGTATACTCTTTACCTTGGCCACTCTCAGATACCCACCAGTTTTTATAAGGAATTGTAAAGATCTAACTCTTGTGTTGTAGCTCAGACAGCCAAATTTACTGAAGTTAGGCACATGTCCAGAGATGGATTCAAGAATCCAGTGGTAAGGCCTGGCGCGGTGGCTCAAGCCTGTAATCCCAGCACTTTGGGAAGCCGAGGCGGGCGGATCACGAGGTCAGGAGATCGAGACCATCCAGGCTAACACAGTGAAACCCCGTCTCTACTAAAAAATACAAAAAACTAGCCGGGCAAGGTGGCGGGCGTCTGTAGTCCCAGCTGCTTGGGAGGCTGAGGCAGGAGAATGCCGTGAACCCGGGAGGCGGAGCTTGCAGTGAGCTGAGATCTGGTCACTGCACTCCAGCCTGGGCGACAGAGCGAAACTCCGTCTCACAAAAAAAAAAAAAAAAAAAAAAAAAAAAAGATTTTGTGTAGTTATTATTGGAAAGAAGTGAATTCTGTAAAACATTTATATAAGGTAAATGCGCTTTTAGATGCTGCATGTTATTCTATGATTTCTATTTTGAGCAATAACAAAAAGATGTTGAAATTATACCAGTTGACCAGTTGCTGACAGGCAATCCTGAAGTATTGGCTGGAACTGATAAGAGGTTACCAGCATTATATATTCATAGATATTCTCAACTTGAAGTACTTTCTAAAGCAAACAGTTCTGTCGTCATTACTATGCATAGAGGTATAACAGTAATGCAGGGAGGTTTTCAGATAGACTAAGTTTTTATTTTGCCTCTATGCTAGACAGGTTTTTATTTTGCCTCTATGCCTCAAGCTGAGTGACCACAGAGCTTCATATCTTAGTTATTAGTGTTTAAAGAGATTGTTTTTGCATTATCCTAAGTGAATTAACACAGGAGCAGAAAACCTACTACTGTGTATTTTCACTTATAAGTGGGAGCTAAACATTGGGTACACATGGACATGAATATGGCAACAATAGACACCGGGAACTGCTGGAGAGGGGAAGTGGGGAGGTGAGTAAAGATTGAAGATGAACTGTTAGGTACCATGCTTACTACCTAGGTGATGGGATTCATCATACCCCAAATCTCAGCATCGTGCAATATACCCATTGTAGCAAACCTACACATGTACCCTCTGAATCTACAGTAAATGTTGAAATTATAAAAAATAAATGAAAAGACAAAAAAACTACAGTGAGGTATCATCTCATCCCAGTTAAAATGGCTTTTATCAAAAAGGCAATAACCAATGCTAGCAAGGATGTGGAGAAAAGGTAACCCTTGTATACTGTTGGTGTACAAAATTAATACAACTACCATGCAGAACAAAGAGATTCCTCGAAAAACTAAAAATTTAACTACCATATGATCCACCAATTCCACTGCTGGGTATATACCCAAAAGGAAGGAAATGAATATATGGAAGAGATACCTGCACTTCTATGTTTGTTGCAGTACTGTTTACAATAGCTAAGATTTAGAAGCAACCTAAGTGTGTATGAACAGATGAATGAAGAAAGAAAATGTACATTTTCACAATGGAGTACGAGTCAGACATAAAAAGAATGAGATCCAGTCATTTGAAACAACATGGATGGAGCTGGAGATTATTATGTTAAGTGAAATAAGCCAGACACAGAAAGACAAACATCACAGGTTCTCACTTATTTTTGAGATCTAAAAATCAAAACAGTTGAACTCATAGAGATAGGGAATAGAAGGATAGTTACCAGAGGCTGGGAAGGGTAGTTTTGGGAGGCAGGGTTGGGGAGAAGGGGGAATGGGCAAAAAAAATAGTTAGAAAGAATGAATAAGACCTAGTATTTGAGAGCACAACAGAGACTGTAGTCAATAATAATTTAATTGTACACTTTAAAATAACTAAAATAGTATAATTGGATTGTTTGTAACAGAAAGGATAAATGCTTGAGGGGATGAGAACCCAGTTTTCCATTATGTAATTATTATGCATTGCATGCCTGTACCAAAATATCTCAATTACCCCATAAATATATACACCTACTGTGTACCCACAAAATTAAAAATAAAAAAATGTTAAAAAGAAATTATATTTTGTAATCAGTGGTATATGCATGTAATATAAATGCTTGTTCCTAGGGGATTTCAAGATCATATGGTCTTTCTGAGTCACATACTATGCCAAAGCTCTTCAGACAAGAGCTTCTTGTACAGTCTAAATTTGTGCAGAATCTCAAAAGGGCAATAAAATTTTGAAATAATGTGATTAACTCCAAATTCATTACAAATTATGTAGTTTCAGTGCTGGGAACCAAATGAATTATCAAGTATGTTTACACTGCTTCAACATGGTGGCTCTACTTTAGCTGCAAACAAAAATTCTTATTTTTTTCAGGATTAGTCCCAAATGCTTAAGTTATCCTCAATCTTTCTTTAGGAATGCCTCACAAATAAAATATAAGAAATTTTGATATTGTACTCTTGGCAAAGTTTTGCTCTGCTTCCCTCATCTGATGGGACAATAACAGCTTACAATAAAACATTTTCAAAAACATTCCCTGCTAAATCTAATTGAAATCCAGGGGATTTATGTGGACATTTGAAATAGTATGGTGTAATAGAGCATGGACTGTCCAGTAAGAAGTCTCACATGGACTATGGAGTAAGACCAGTCCTTCTGCCATCTTGGAACTTGACCTTTTTTTGTAAAATTGGAAACATAACAGCTCACCATTTTGTTGAGAACACTAAATGAAATAATATGAACATTCCTTAAGGAAGAAATGTTGAACGTTATTACACTTGACCTGTGTTCTTGTTAACATCTTATATCTTGAAATTTTCTTTAAAGCCTCTAAACGTTGTTGTTTTTGTTTGTTTGTTTGTTTTGACAGAGTCTTGCTAGTTACCCCAGGCTGGAGTGCAATGGCACAATCTTGGCTCACTGCAACCTCTGCCTTCTGGGTTCAAGCAATTCTATCTCAGCCTCCCGAGTAGCTGGGACTACAGGCACGCACCACCACGCCCAGCTAATTTTTGTATTTTTAGTAGAGACAGGGTTTCACCATATTGGCCAGGTTGGTCTCGAACTCCTGACCTTGTGATCCACCCTCCTCTGCCTCTCAAAGTGCTGGGACTGCAGGCGTGAGCCACTGCCCCCGGCCAAGGTTGTGTTTTTAAATACGTTAAAGTTAGAGCTTATGGTTTTAAAAGCCTTTATTTCTCAAGTCAAATATTAGAAACTCAAGAAAATGGATGCACTAAGTTGAAATGTTCTCTACTACTTTGGCAGCCACATTTAAGGCAGAAAAGTAAGTTAAAGATCTTATACCTTTGAGTTTAAAAACAAACTGCTTTTTCTCATTTAGCAGCTGTATCCAGAATCATAGCAGAATCATCTCATCTCTCTTGGGAGAGATGTTGGCGATGAATTAAGCCAATTCCTTTATTTTGTGGTTAAGTGAACTCAGATCCAGGCATTAATTGACTTTGCCAAAGTCATTTATCTAGTTAACTGTAGAAAAGGCAGAACCTCTTGAATTCTTGAATTCCAAGCTAGTGGCTATTTCACTTTGCCAGTATTTTTAAAATCATTGACTTTAGTGTATACACACACACATAATATAGTATATATATATACACACACAATATATGCTTATATGTATGTGTGTGTGTATATGTATATATAAAACTAGTGTGTGTGTATATATATATAACTTTTAATGTTATTTTCCAGTGTCAGGAGACCATTTGAAATTAAATCTGGCTTCAAACAGTGTTACCATCAAAAGTTAAGTGTTTTCTGGTTTTGATACTTGTATTGCGATTATATAAGAGAAGGTCCTTGCCCTTGGTTTACACAGAAGTATTTTATGATTAAAAAATATTAATAATTACTGCCTACCAATTTTTATGTTAGGTATTTTTCAAGGCACTGGGATTTTTCTTTTGAAAATCCTATCCTTGAGAGATTTTATCTATTACTATGTTATGGTATATTTTTGCCTTACAGTGATTATGATTTTTTTTCTTTCTGCTTCTGAAATGTGGTAGATAATGTGTAGAAATCATAAGAAATGGCCATTCTTGGTATCAAACTTGTTTTATCTTCTATTATCATAATAAACTATTGAATGCAAAAAAAAAAAAAAAAGTTGCTGAGAGTAGTAAGTGCTTAATAGAGAATTATTTAGAAAAAAGTAAAACCAAACCCAGTAAAGACCTCATTGATTTAAACTCTATTAAAGAAGGATTGTGAACAGTACTTGAACTGAAATTTAGTTTCGGATCCAGAATTCTATTTAATGGCCTGTGCAAAATAATATTGTGAACAAGATTAGAAAGGGAATGTTTTCAATGGTTAAAAGAACAAAATGTCTCTGAGCGGCCAGCCTTCAGTAGTTGAGAATGCTGATTAACATACACATAAGAGGCATGCTAATTACAGGCAGCCTTATCGGGTCATTACAGCCGGTCTCCCAGGACCTTTCTGTTACTGAGTAGAACTTGAAAGTAATAAATTTGCTTTTCTTTACAATTATTCTATAATTAGAAATTTTACAAATTTAAGTCATTTTCTCATGGAATTGCCCTTATTAAACAATTGATTTTTAGCAAATATTCACACATTTCCTGATATATAATACAAAATAGACACTGATATGTGAAAAAGAAAGATGGTGACTCTATTAGAAAACATCATCCTTTTTAGTTTTTCCACACTCATTTTGATGAGAAACTTTAAAATCCCTTTTACTTTTTTTTAAGTTGATTTACATCTGAAGGCTGATATCGATCTTGTTCTTAAGGAAAGTGAACATAGTATTCTTAGGTCTTAGGTCTAGTCTTTTTATTCTTCGATGGAACAGATAGAAATTTCTCTCTCCTATTGATGAAAAGATTGAAGCTTTTAACAGAAAGGATATATCAGTACCATTTTTTCAAAGAATATGCCCATATTTAAATGGTACAAATTTTGTTTTTCCATGAGTACAACAATCAGATATTAAAATGGCATTTTTTTAACTTAAAAAGAGTACTATATAGTTATTATTATGCACATTCATGTGGCACTTTTTCTCAACTGTTAGAATATTCTTCTTAGATATCATTACCAAACAACTGATTGTTTGGCCATTTAATTTTTGGTCATGTGTTATCTTTCCTAATACCTAAATGGCACAAACAGCGATGAAAATAGCCTAAGGCTCAGACTTCATTGTACCTAAGAAATCAGTGAAGCTTTTCATCAGGTGGGAGGAAGAGTAGACTGGATTTTCTCTTAGATATGTCTGCCTCTTTCTTTTAAAAATTTGTTTCTTAGTTTGTTTTTGAGACAGAGTCTCACTCTTGTTGTGCAGCCTGGAGTGCAGTGGCGCAATCCCGGTTCACCGCAACCTCTGCCTCCCGGGTTCAAGCGATTCTCCTGCCTCAGCCTTCCGAGTAACTGGGATTGCAGATATGCGCCACCACACCTGGCTAATTTTGTATTTTTAATAGACACGAGGTTTCTCCATATTAGTTAGGCTGGTCTCGAACTCCCGACCTCAGGTAATCCGCCCACCTCAGCTTCCCAAAATGCTGGGATTACAGGCGTGAGCTATCATGCCCGGCCTCTTTTAAAAGTTTTTATAGTTTTGTCCAGATGGGATCACTTTTTACCTGGATAATGTATTTGGTAAAAGCATACGGTTTCCCAAGTGTTTATATCATTTCAGTTGTTGTTTTGACCCTTCTCATTATTTAACAACTCTATTCGTGGAGACTACTGGGGGAAGTCTTGAGTTTTGCCTATTCATGGAAGGCAGGAACTAAGCCAGAAGGAACCTCATTCCATCCCCAGATTTGTTTATCTGAAAAACCCATCATCATTTGTGAAATGTGGAAATTTTAAGCAGGGTCCTGTATATAAATTTTGTAGATGGGACAACTGTTGAAAAAAGAAAATGCAGCTGAGAGATATTACTGGTATTTTTGTTGTTGACAACTAAGGATAACGATTGTATTGCTCCCTTGTTTGTGATGCATAGAGACATCTATATTTAAAAGACATTTTATTTGAGCACCAAAGTAATTATAAATGGTTTACTATATTTATAACTTTTTCCCTATTTATTTATGCTGTTTATGTTTAAGTATGGTCCCCTGAGAGCTCACCTGATAGATCACACTGCTAAAACTGAGCTAGATCTCTAAAGCTTTCTCCCGATTTAACATCCTATGATTCATTGACTATGTCAATTAATTATAACCATTGATGTTGAAAATGTCTTCTCATGGATCTGTAAAGGTTATGTAGAAAAATCTAGTTGCTAAATAACAGAGCTATCTCCAGGAATGAAAACTGGTAAAGAATGTTGTTGGCTGGGTGCAGTGGCTCATGCCTGTAATCCCAGTGTTTTAGGAGGCCGAGGTGGGGGGATTGCCTGAGACCAGGAGTTCAAGACTAGCTTGGGCAACATAACAAGACCATATCTTATAAAAAATTAAAAAAACTAGCTGGGCATTGTGGCATGCACCTATAGTCCTAGCTACTTTAGAAGTCTGAGGTAAGGAGGACCCCTTAAGCCCAGGAGTTAGAGGTTACAGTGAGCTATGATAGTACCATTACATTCCAGCCTGGGTGACAGAGTGAGACCCTGTCTGTTAGGGGGGAAAATATATACATGTATATATATACACACACACACACACACACATATACACACATATATACATATATATACACACAAACAGTGGAAGAATTTAGTCAATATAAATATATTTATATATATATAGTCAATATAAATATGTATATATAGTCAATGGAAGAATTTCCATACATTTTTGGTCCCTAAGTATACAGCTTCACTGGGTTATTAAAAATATTAAAAAACACATATAAAGTGCTTAGGGTTAAGTGTTTACTGTTACTGCCACCAGCACCACTAAGGATCCAGCAGAGGATTCTATGATAAGTTGTCTTTGTCCTAAAAATAGTATATCCTCTTGCAGTTATTGGAAATAATGTGGCCAATAATCTAAAATATATAGTTTCCTAGTAGCTATAGGCTATTTTGAAGTCATTCTAAAAACCAACCATTAAACCTGAGCTTAATCTGTTTAACACATAAAGAAAGCTGTTTCATAAGACTCTGAAAGAGATTTATGTAATGAAAATGCTGTGGCATCAAATATTAATATTTTGCTAGCAGCAGGCAGCCCAAATGTTAATGGCTGGTATGTATTTGAAGGCCTACTTAACTGTGAATTTTATTAGGACCATTCGTCAGAGCTAGAGTTATAAATGGGCTTATAAATGAGAAATTAACCACCCCTCTAGGGAACAGCAGTTTCTTTGAAATCTTAATTAACCAATCACACTGATCTTCTCTTTTTTCAATTGCCAACACTTGGTTAAATGTTGAATAAAACATTGTCTAATTGGAAATAGCTTAAGTACTGGGAACACCATTCTTTTATATGTTGAAATAAGTATAATGGTAAAATGAAATACATTTTGAAAAGTAGTGCATGTGTGCCCGTTTGAATATTTTCTTTTGTTCACTATACTTTTAAAAATTACACTGTAAAAAAATTTCATTGTAAAAGTAGGATTTTTTCTTTTTTCTTTATTGAGATAGTCTCACTCTGACACCTAGGCTGAAGTGCAGTGATGTGATCAGGACTCACTGCAGCCTTGACCTCCCAGGCTCAAGCAGTCCTCTTGCCTCAGCTTCCTGAGTAGCTGGGACAACAGGTGCGCAGTACTACACCCTGCTAATTTTTTGATATTTTTGTAGAGACAAGGTCTCACTATGCCCAGGCTGGTTTCAAAATCATGAGCTCAAGCGATTTTCCCACCTCGGCCTCTCAAAGTGCTGGGATTACAGGTGTGAGTTACCAAGCCTAGGCAGAAGTTTTTTTCTTTTTTTTTAACTGGAAAATAAGCATAAGAAACATAGGATGTTTCATGTCTAGAATGGCCATTACTTACCATATGATTTTGTAGTATCACTTTGTTTACTTCCGCACAGAACATTGCAAATAGAGGCAACACATTTGTAAAGAGGTTAATTTTAACCAAATATAAATAAACTGATCCATTGTAAAGTGTTACCTAGAAAAGATAGTTTATGTCGTGGAATGAAAATATAGGTGAAAATTTAGTGACCTTTCTATTGAATTTTTTGAAGAAATAGAGCATTATATTTTCTAAGATAAATTCTTCTATGTAATTTTATCACTTTCTTAAAATAGATACTACAGTCAATGTGATTTTCTTAAATTTATAAGAACATAGAAAAGTAAGATAGTTTTGTGAACAGTTAGCTCTGCCTTAGGCTTATTATTACTTTGAAATTGTTTTATTTGTACTGTATGGTTTTCATACATATGAGGCTTTCCAATAATAGCTATTGAATGGAAAAAAAATACATATAGAAGACAGTCATTTAAGTTACTCAAATTTTTAGAAATAAAATATGGAGACCTGCTTTCCCAAATATATTTGCTAAGTCCTTTTTCAGATTTAGCAAACATTATGCCTTCTATATGCCATACACATTTGCAGTTATCATATTTAATGTTGAATACAATGTTGTAAATGAGAGATATGTGTTTCAAGCAGAAGGAATGGCATGTAGGTACAACGGTATTTGATTATAATGAGCCTGGCATGTTGGATAGGGTCAGAGAGTTTTTAATGCTAGTCTTTGGGAAGGGTGTTGGAGACCAGATGACTAGTAGGCTAAAATGATGTGTTAGGGCAGTTCCTGTTGGACATTGAATGGCAAAGGGGAATCCACAAGAGTTTATATTTTATTCTTTTGTCTGAGGGTCCTCGAATGGGCTTTAGTCCATTGTGAATCTCTTTAAATTACATATGTGTATATGTGTTAGTATGCATATGCATTTGTACATCTGCCTCCACTGAACACATGTTCTGTGGAAAGGGTTCATCGTTTTCATTAGATTCTGTAATTCCACAAAGTTAAGAATCACTGCAGTAGATATGACATATCCAATTAGAGATTCTAATTATGTGATGATGGAGTAAGAATTGTTGGTTGTTTGCTTTTTAAGAAAGATCATTTTGACTACAAGACCACAGGTCACTATCTCACATCATATACAAAAATGAACTTTAAGAGCTAAGACTGATGTTCTTCGAAGAACACAAAGGGGTAAATCTTCGTCACTTTGGATTTGTTTTGTTTTGTTTTGTTTTTTTGAGATGGAATCTCACTCTGTTGCCCAGGCTGGAGTGCAATGGCACTATCTCAGCTCACTGCAACCTCTGCCTCCCAGGTTCAAGCAATTCTCCTGTCTCAGTCTCCTGAGTAGCTGGGATTATGTTGTGTGCCACCACGCTGAACTAATTTTTCTATTTTTAGTAGAGACGGGGTTTCAACATGTTGGCCAGGCTAGTCTCGAACTCCTGACCTCAGGTGATATGCCTTGGTTCGGCCTCTGGGAAAGTGCTGGGATTACAGGCATGAGCCACTGTGGCCAGCCATGACTTTGGATTTAATAGTGGTTTATTATATATGAAACTAAAATTATGAGCAGCAAAATAAGAAACATAAACTGAATTTCCTTAAAACTTAGGACTTTTTGTATTAAAGGACATCATCAGGAAAATGAAAAGGCAATCTAGAGAAGAGGAAATTTGCAAATCATATCTCTGATAAAGATTGAGTATTCAGAATATATCAGTAATTTTTATAACTCAATAAAAGTATAACCCAACTGAAAAATTAGAATCAATATTTCTCCAAAGAGAATATTTCTCCAAAGAAGATATACAGATGCCCAGCTAGCACATGAAAAGATGCTTACCACCATTAGTCATCAGGGAAATTCAAATGAAAACCATGATGAGATACCACTTCACACCCACTAATATGGCTATAATGAAAAAGTCAAGTGTTGGCAAGGATGTAGAGAAATTGGAACCCTTATACACTGCTGGGTGGGATGTCAAAATGCTGCAGCTGCCTTAGAAAACAGCTGACACTTCCTCAAAAGTTTAGACATATAGTTACCATATGACCCAACAATTCTATTTGTAGGTATATAGCCAAGAGAATTGAAAACAAAACCACACAAAAACTTGTACACAAATCTGTATAGCAACATTGTTCATAATAGCCAAAAAAGTGGAAAAAACCAAAATGTTCATAAAGTGATGAAGAGATAACTCATCCATTGATAGCACATCCAAAACATGTTATAGTCATATAAGGAATATTACTGAGCAATAAAAGGAATGAAGTATTGATATATGCTACAACATGGATGTACCTTGGAAACATACTAAGTGAATGAAATGAGTCACAAACGCTACATATTATACGGTTCTGTATATATGAGATGTTGAGAATAGGCAAATTTGTTAGAGAGAATGGAAGTAGAGGCTACCAAAGGCCTCTGCTTTCAGTAGGAGAATCAGAATTATTGGAGGGTGATGACAAAAAGATATGATGTTTATTTTGGAGGTGTGAAAATGTTTTAAACCTCAACTTGTGACAAATGTGCAACTCTGAATATGCAAAAAGTCATGGAATTGTACGTTTTAAATGGGTAAATTTTTTGGTATGTGAATTTTACCTCAATAAGTTTATTTTTTAAACAAAAAGATTATTTATAATATTTCTGGGTGACGAAGCTCAGGTCCTGAAATAAGGTAGGAGCAATAGAAGTGGAGCAATGATGATGGATTTGAGGGTCAATAATAAAGAACATGTAAAATTTTAAAAATTGCTTTGACACTTAACAGGAAGGAGAATGAATATGTGGTAATTCCTAGATTTCTGGCTAGCAGGGCTGGATAGAGAATGGTGCCATTACCACAGTGGGGTAGGAATATGGAAAGGAAAGAATGGTTTGGGGAAAAGATGATGAGTTGTTGTTTTTAGTAGGCTGACTTTGAGTTAACTGTGGGACAACCAGGTGGAGATGCTCAGTAGGCAATTTAAAATGTAGGTCTGATACTAGGTGAGGTAGCTCATGCCTGTAATCCTAGCCCTTTGGGAAACTGAGGCAGGTGGATTGTTTGAGCCCAGGAGTTTGAGACCAGTCTGACAACATGGCAAAAAAACCCATCTCTACAAAAAAATGCAAAACATTAGCTGAGCGTAGTGGCACGCTGCACTCCAGCCTGGGCAACAGAGTAAGACCTTGTCTTAGAAAAATAAAAATAAAAAAATGTAGTTCTGAAGCCTAGAGACATGCTTTGAAAAAAATCATTAGTGAACAGCTTGAAGTTGAGACTTTGTGTATGAGAAGCTGCAAAGAGATGAGATGAAAAGCAGGCAAGAGGTATTCAGGAGCCCATGAAGGAAGAGGTTCAAGAAGAATGGAGTGGAACCTGGCAATGGTATGTGCCTGTAGTCCCAGCTACTGGGGAGGCTGAGGTGAGAGAAATTACTTGAGCCCTGGAGTTTGAGGCTAGTCTGGGCAACATAGCAAGACCCCATCTCTTTAAAAAGAGAGAGAGATGGAATGGTTGGCTTTGTCGGTCACTGTCCACTTCATACAATATGAGTACTGAAAAACATCCTTTGTGCATGACAATTCAGAGGTCACTGTAACCTTAATGAGCAGTTTCAGTGGAGTGTTGAGGGTATAATCTAGAAGGGTTCAAAGTAGGATTTCTTTAAAGATAGGATATTGTTAGGTTTATAAAAGACAAACTTGTTTTCCCTTATCCTTTTATGCCTTTAATACTAGGACTTTTTCCTTTAATACAAGCATTTTCAAACCATGGTGCTTCATTGCTTAGAAATCACACGTGCTTTAATTCAGGTTGGTTTTTCTTTTCTTAACCAAAAATAGCAATGCAAACTATGGCATATGTATTATACACTTTATTAGGGATCTCAAATTATGTAAATCTCTAAATTAACACACAAAAAGGATTATATTAGATTCTATTTGTGAAGTCAGAAAAATTCCTTTTTCCAGAGCCTTAACTCTTATATTTCCCAAGTGCTTTTATAAAGAAATAATCATTAAGGAAAAAATGACTGTATTTTATTCAGTGAAGATTTCATGTCATCTAGTTAGCAAACTATACTTTATCTTAGAGTCCTTTTAAGGTAGTTGGACTTGGCCGGGCGCGGTGGCTCAAGCCTGTAATCCCAGCACTTTGGGAGGCCGAGACGGGCGGATCACGAGGTCAGGAGATTGAGACCATCCTGGCTAACATGGTGAAACCCCATCTCTACTAAAAAAAATACAAAAAACTAGCCGGGCAAGGTGGTGGGCGCCTGTAGTCCCAGCTACTCGGGAGGCTGAGGCAGGAGAATGGCGTAAACCCGGGAGGCGGAGCTTGCAGTGAGCTGAGATCCGGCCACTGCACTCCAGCCTGGGTGACAGAGCCAGACTCCGTCTCAAAAAAAAAAAAAAAGGTAGTTGGACTTAACACAGACATACTGACCAAAATTAGGATCATTGTATCCTTATTCTATGTCCCTTTCAGAGCCCATCTTTTACAGATCTCTCATGATTGCCCTAAAAATTCCATTTCAAGGGAGTCAAAGGCTCTCTTCTTTCCTGTCCATCTGCATCTCTTAGGAAGTGAGAAGTTTTGGGCTTCCTTGAAATTCTAGTGTGTTCTGAGGTAGTGGTGATCAAACTTTTTTTTACCCTCCCTGTACATTTATGTATGTTTGCCTGTGAGTCAGACGCAAAAGTTTTCAGTAATCATTCTATGAGATGCTATGGTATTCACTATCTCTTTTTTCCTTCTCATTCCGCGATGAGCTAGCATGCTGAGTGGTAGGTCATAATCATGATTCACCAATGGAGACTTAAAAGTTCCCATAGCTCATACAGGAGTCCCAGGAATGGCCATATATTTGCTAACCCCTAATTTCTTCACTGTGACATCATCTTAGGAGTTTTAGGTGTGATCTGACTTCCTTGTAACATCAGAATGCTCTAGGAGTCGCCCAATTTCCAGGTACTAGATTTATTGCCCTTGTGCTGTAGAGAAAGAGCAAAAGAATTTTAGGCTTAATAATACCCTTACATGTTTACTATGTGTCAGGTGCTATGACTGGTATAGATAATATCTAATCTTAAAACAATTTTGAAAATTAGAATTAGCATCACAATTTTGGTGGGTTAGTAGGGGAAATGAAAACAAAGCTTGGAGACATTAAGTAACTTGTCTAAGAATAAACAGTGTGTAGGTGGCTTTAAAACCCAATTTTTTTTTCACTTCCATAAGCTTTCTGAAAAAGGCATTCCATTATGAAGGGTCAGCCTCAGTGTTTGTCCCTGTTGTGCCTAAAGGAGATTGAGAAACATGGGCTGGGGTGGGGAAGTCCCCAAAGCATCTTGGATAGCCTAGCGTTTACGCATTCTCACTGCTTAAATGGAGAACTCTGGAATGTCAACATAATCAGGTCACTGCCATCTCAATACAGGATTCAATAAAATTGCTTTCATAATTTTTGGCAATCTGTGGGTAAAAATTATCTCTGAGATCTGTACAATCATATGTGGAGTTCATTTAAGCCAAAGTCTCTAAAGAATGTTTAGGACCATGCCCCTGTTTGTGCTTTTTACTGGTGTTTCTCTATTAGCCTGGAGTGATAGGATCAATCCTTGTTAATTATAACTGATAGGGAAACATGGCTAAGAAATGTCATTCTTAGGTCAGGCACAGTGGCTCATGCCTGCAATCCTAGTGCTTTGGGAGGCCAAGGCAGGAGGATTGCTTGAGTCCAGGAGTTTAAGACTAGCCTGGGCAACATAGCAAGACTCCATCTCAATAATGACATTTAAAAATTAGCTAGGTGACAGAGTGAGCTCCTGTGTCAAATATATATATATATATAATTCTTGGTGATGGGCTTGGCCACTTTGTAAGAAACCTTGGTATTTCAGATGATAGGTAGAGGAAGCAAAACCATGAGCATTTTTCTCTGTAATGTTTAGTTTTGAGGCCAATAAACTTAACACTCTCGGAGGCAGGTTTTAAGAACTTCTTTTCTATCATTTTCTTCTCTGTTTTTACTCCCCTACTCAAAAGATATATGTGTGTGTGTGTGTGTGTGTGTGTGTGTGTGTGTGTGTGTGTTTAAATCCCTCTTACAGAGAGAAAACCTTGTGGCAAAGGGAGCTAAGGTATAGGATATAGCTTTTCCGTTAAAATCCAGTCCTGCCCTGATATAATAACCACTAGCCACATGTATTATCAAACACTTAAAATGTGAAAAGTTAGAATTAACAAGTGTTGTAAGTGTAAAATATTTCATACTATATTTGAAAGACTTACTATGAAAAAGAGGAATGTAAAATATCAATAGTTTTTAATATAGATTACATGTTAAGATAATATTTCACATTCATTGAATTAAATGTCATTAAAATTTCTCCTGTTTCTTTTTACTTTTTAAAATGTGGCTACAGTAAAATTTTAAATCACATATTTGGCTTGCATTTGTGGTTGTATTATATTTCTTTTTGACTGTATGGATTCTAGGGCAATACTGCAGCTACCCTACCCAGCCATGCTTTGAAATACAGCTCATTATCTAATTTTAGGAACCCCTACCCAAAGAGGGCTAAATTTTGCCCAGCCTTTTCTTCCTGTCCACTCCCTACCTCAGCTTGAAAGAGTATATAGTGCTTTACTGGACAGGTAAGGCACATAAAAATAAATCGAGTTTTCCCCAGTTGGAAGTGAGAACAGATGGTCTCGGATGGCGTGGGACACCAGACTGGTAGGACCCAGATCCAATAGATTTGCTGAGGATATTCTGTGAAGCAACTTGAAGAAAGTATAGGAAAATTCACATTTTTCCCATTACGAGTACTTCAGTGGTTTTGTTTTTGTTTGAAATATCAAATTCTTCCAAGACAGTTTTGCTCCTTTTCAGGCACTGTTTTCCTGATGTGCTAAGCATGTGCTTAGTCTGTGTGATATACTTTCAAAGACCACCAAGCCCTTGATAAGTCCACCCTGGAGTGGTGACATGGCAGGTTGTCAATACCTGAGCCTTGGGAGCTATACTCCTTCAGTGGCTGGTTGACTGATTGCAGGCAAAAAGATAAAAATTGCCAATGAAAATTATTTCAAAGGAAGCAGTGTATCATGTGTACGTGTCTATGTATGTGTATTTATTAAAGACGATTCTGCTTAAATTATTTCTACTTTAAAATTCTCTCTTTTAACCATTGTAGAAGACAGTGTAGTGACTTCTCAAAGATTTAGAAATGGAAATTCCATTTAACCCAGCAATCTCATTACTGGGTGTATACCCAAAGGAGTATACATCATTCTATTAAAAAGATATATGGATGCGTATGTTCATTGCAACACTATTCACAATAACAAAGACGTGGAATCAACCCAAATGCCCATCAGTGATAGACTGGGTAAAGAAAATGTGGTACATATATACCATGGAATACTATGCAGCCATAAAAAGGAATGAGATCATGTCCTTTGCAAGGACATGGATGAAACTGGAAGCCATTATCGTCAACAAACTAACACAGGAACAGAAAACCAAACACCTTGTGTTCTCACTTATAAGTGGGACCTGAACAATGAGAACACGTGGACACAGGGAGGGCAACAATACACACTGGGAACTGTCAGGGGAGGGTGGGTAGGGGAGAGCATTAGGGAAAAGAGCTAACACATGCTGAGTTTAATACCTAGCTGATGGGTTGTTAAGTGCAGTAAACGACCATGACAAATGTTTACTTATGTAACCTGCACATCTTGCACATGTACCCCAGAACTTAAGAAAAAATGAAATTATTTTTAAAAATTCTCTGTGTGTATGTATGTATGTATTTATTATTTATCGAGATAGAGTTTTGCTCTCATTGCCCAGGCTGGAGTGCAATGGCACGATCTCTGCTCACTGCAACCTCCACCTCCCGAGTTCAAGCGATTCTCCTGTTTCAGCCTCCCAAGTAGCTGGTATTACAGGCATGCGCACCACACCCAGCTAATTTTGTATTTTTAGTACAGACAGAGTTTCACCATGTCTGGTCTCGAACTCTTGACCTCAAGGGATCCATCTGCCTTGGCCTCCCAAAGTGCTGGGATTATAGGTGTGAGCCACCATGCCTGGCCAAATTATCTGTTTTTAAAAGTGCAATATGAGAAGAAGAAAAATCACATCTTTCAATTAAATAATATACAAGTATTCAAAGAAAGACCAAGAATTTGTTCAACTGTGTACCATTATTATCAGACACTATAAAGGAATTCAAAAAGTTTGTGGGGAAAATGCAATTAAAAGAATAAAATAAATATGAACTTTTCTTCCCAACATAAGCTCCATCAAGGTCAAGACACTTCCTAAATAAAAAGTTATGAGTACAGAGTAGGTATATATATTTATGGGGTACTGGAGATATTTTGATACAGGCATACAGTGAGTGACAATAACATCAGGGGAAAGGAGGTGTTCGCCATCTTAAGCATTTATTTCTTTGTGTTATAAACATTCTAATTATACTCTTTAGATTTATTATTTTTTGAAACAGAGTCTCACTCTGTCACCCAGACTGGAGTACAGTGGCACAATCTCGGCTCACTGAAACCTCCACCTCCTGGGTTCAAGCAATTCTCCTGCCTCAGCCTCCCGAGTAGTTGGGACTACAGGCATGCACCCCCAGGCTTGGCTAGGTTTTTTGTATTTTTGGTAGAGACAGGTTTTTGCAATGTTGGCCTGGCTGGTCTCGAACTTCTGACCTCAAGTGATCCACCTGCCTCGGCTTCCCAAAGTGCTGGGATTACAGGCATGAGCCACCACGCCTGGCCTATTTATTTATTTATTTATTTATTTATTTAGAGACAGTCTTGCTCTGTCACCCAGGCTGGAATGCAGTGGCATGATCTTGGCTCACTGCAGCTCTACCTCCGAGGTTCAAGCGATTCTCCTGCCTCAGCCTCCCGAGTAACCAAGATTACAGGTATGCGCCACCATACCTGGCTAATTTTTATATTTTTAGTAGAGATGGGGGTTTCATCATGTTGGCCAGGCTGGTCTCGAACTCTTGACCTCAGGTGATCCGCTTGGCTCAGCCTCTCAAAATGTTAGGATTACAGGCATGAGCCACCAAGCCCTGGCTGGCCTAATTATTTTCAAATGTACAATAAATTATTGTTGACTGTAGTCACTTTGTTTTCCTATCAAATACTAGATCTTATTCATTCTATCTAACAATATTTTTGTACCCATTAAACATCTCCACTTTGCCCCCACTACTCCCGCTACCCTTCTCAGCCTGTGGTAACCATCATTATGCTGTCCGTCTCCATGAATTCAACCATTTTGGTTTTTTTAGTTCCCACAAGTGAGAAGATTGTCTTTTTCTGCCTGTTTTGTTTCATTTAACACAATGTCTTCTAGTTCTATCTATGTTGTTACAAATGACAAAACCTCATTCTTTTTTGTGGCTGAATAATACTCCATTGTGTACATATACCACATTTTCTTTATCCATTCATCTGTTGATGAACACTTAGGTTGCCTCCAAATCTTGGCTATTGCAGATAGTACCACAGTAAACATGGGAGTGCAGATATCTCTTCAACACAGTGACCTCCATTCTTTTGTGAATATACCCAGCAGTGGGATTGCTGGATCATATGGTGGTTCTGTTTTTAGTTTTTTTTTGCAGAACCTCTATACTGTTCTTCATAGTGGCTGCACTAATTTACATTCCCACCAACAGTGTACAAGAGTTCCCTTTTCTCCACATCCTTGTAAGCATTCGTTATTGCCTATTTTTTGGATAAAAGCCATTAAAACTTGGGTGAGATGATATCTCATTGTGGTTTTAATTTCCATTTCTCTGATGATTGATGATGTTGAACACTTTTTTATATACCTGTTTGATACTTGTATTTCTTCTTTTAAGAAATGTCTATTCAGATCTTTTGTCCATTTTTAAATTGGACCATTAGATTTTTTTCTATTGAGTTGTTTGAGCTCCTTATGTATTCCAGTTGTTCATCATTTGTCAGATGAAGTTTGTAAATATTGTCTTCCATTCTGTAGATTATCTCTTCACTTATTTCTTTTGCTGTGCAGAAGCTTTTTAACTTGATATGATCTCATTTGTCCATTTTTTCTTTGGTTGCCTGTGCTTGTGGGGTATTACTGAAGAAATCTGTGCCCAGATTGATGTCCTTGAGAGTTTCCTTAATGTTTTCTTGTGTTAGTTTCATAGTTTGAGGACTTAGATTTAAGTCTTTAATCCACTTTTACTTGATTTTTATATATGTCAAGAGAAAGGGGTCTAGTTTCATTCTTCTGCATGTGGATTATTCAGTTTTCCCAGCACCATTTATTGAAGAGATTCTCCTTTCAGCAATGTATGTTCTTGGCACCTTGTCAAAAATGAGTTCAATGTAGATGTATGGATTTACTTCTAGATTCTTTATTCTGTTCCATTGGTCTGTGTGTTTCTTTTTATGCCAGTCCTGTGCTGTTTTGGTTGCAATAGCTCTGTAGTATAATTTGAAGTCAGGTAATGTGATTTCTCCAGTTTTGTTCTTTTTGTTCAGGATGGCTTGGGCTATTCCAGGTTTTTCATGGGCTCCATCAAAATTTATGATTATTTATTTCTATTTCTGTGAAGAATGAGTTTGATACTTTGATACAGATTACACTGAATCTGCATTTTACTTTGGACATTTTAACAATATTGATTCTTCTAATCCATGAACATGGAATAGCTTTCCATTTTTTTGTGACCTCTTCAATTTGTTTAATCAGTGTTTTGTAATTCTTACTGTACAGATCTTTCACTTCTTTGGTTAAGTTATTCCTAGATAATTTATTTGTAGCTGTTGCAGATTGGATTTTTAAAATTCCTTTTTCAGATTGGTCATCGTTGGCATATTTAAATGCTATTGATTTCTGTATATTGATTTTATATCCTATAATTTTATATAATTTACTTCTCAGTTCTAATAGTTTCTTGATTAAGTCTTTAGGTTTTTCTAAATATAAGATTATATCATCTGCAAATAAAGATAATTTGACTTCTTCCATTTCAATTTGGATGACCTTTATTACTTTATCTTATCTGATTACTCTAGCTAGGACTTCCAGGACTCTGTTGGATAATGGTGGTGAAAGTGGGCATCTTTGTCTTGTTCCAGATCTTGGAGGAAAGATTTTCAGGTTTTACCTATATGTAGATGTGGTTCTTTTCTTTATGGCTTTTATTGTGTTGAAGTATGTTTCTTCTGTATACAGTTTTTTGAGGTTTTTAAAATTTAATCATGAAGAGATGGTGAATTTTATTGAATGGTTTTTTTGTATCAGTTGAAATGATCATATGGTCTGTGTCCTTCGTTCTTTTGATATTATGTTTATATTGATTGATTTGCATATGTTGAACCATACTTAGTCCCTGGGATAAATCTCACTTGATCATGATGAATGGTGTTTTTAATGTGTTGCTGAATTTGGTTTGCTAGTATTTTGTTGAGGATTTTTTGTATCAATATTCATCAGAAATATTGGCCTGAAATTTTCTTTTTTTGATGTGTCTTTGTCTGTTTTTGGCATCAGAGTAATTCTGCCGTCATAGAATGAGTTTGAAAGTATTCCCTCATCCATTATTTTTTTGAAATAGTTTGAATAGGATTGATATTAGCTCTTTAAATGTTTTGTAAAATTCCACTGTGAAGCCATCATTTTCTGTGATTTCTTTTGATAGGAGACTTTTTATTACATCTCAGTCTCATTACTTGTTATGGGTCTGTTCGAGTTTTTGATTTCTTCCTGGTTCAATCTTGGTAGGTTATATGTGTTTAGGAATTTGTCCATTTCTTCTAGGTTTTCTGATTTATTGGCATATGGTTGTTCATAGTAGTTTCTAATAATCCTTTGAATTTCTGTGGAATCAGCTGTAATTTTTTAAAAATATCTGTATTTATTTAAGTCTTCTCTTTTTTTCTTAATCTTCCTACAGGTTTGTTGATTTTGTTTTCAAAAAACGTTTCAAACTTTTCAAAAAGTTTTCAAAAAACTAACCTTTTGTTTTGTGAATCTTGTGTATTGTTCTTTTTCTCTTTCCAATTTCATTTATTTCTGCTTTCATCTTAGTTATTTCTTTGTTCTACTTTTTAATGTAGGCACTTATTGGTGTAAACTTTGCTCTCAGTATTGCTTTCACTGTATTCTGGAGATATTGGTGTGTTGGGTTTCCATTTTAATTTGTTTTTTTTTTATTATACTTTAAGTTCTAGGGTACATGTGCATAACGTGCAGGTTTGTTACATATGGAATTTTAAAATTTCCTTCTTCTTCATTGACTCACTGGTCATTCAGGAGCATAGTGTTTAATTTCTATGTGTTTGTATAGTTTCCAACATTCCTCTTGTTGTTGATTTCTAGTTATATTCCATTGTGGTCTGAGAAGATACCTGCGATGATTTCAGGTTTTAAAAACATTTTAGGCCAGGTGTGGTGGCTCACGGCTGTAATCCCAGAACTTTGGTAGGCCGATGGGGGCAGATCACAAGGTCAGGAGGTCAAGACCTTCCTGGCCAACATGGGAAAACCCCATCTCTACTAAAATACAAAAAAATTAGCTGGGCGTGGTGGCACTCATCTGTAGTCCCAGTTACTCCGGAAGCTGAGGCAGGGGAATCCCTTGAACCCGGGAGGCGGAGGTTGCAGTGAGCTGAGATCATGCCACTGCACTCCAGCCTGGCAACAGAGCGAGACTCTGTCTCAAAAAAAAAAAAAAAAAAAAAAGCCAAAAAAAAAAAACAAGTCTGTCTTTGAGAACGATCTATGCACTGAGGAGAGGCATATGTATTCTGCAGCTGCTGGATGAAATATCTGCTCGGTCCCTTTGGTTTATAGTGCTAAGCCCAGTGTTTTTTTTTTTGTTGATTTTTCAGTCTGGAGGATCTGTCCAATGCTGAAAGTGGGATGTTGACATCTCCAACTATTATTGTATTGGGGTCTATCTCTTTCTTACCTATAATAATATTTGCTTTATATATCTGAGTGCTTCGGTGCTGATGCATATAAATTTATAACTGTTATATCTTTTTCTTGAATTGACCCCTTTATCATTATGTAATGACCTTTTGGTCTCTTTTCATAGTTTTTCATATTTAATTCTATTTTATCTGATATAAGTATAGCTACTCCTGCTTTTTTGTTTTTCATTTGCATGGAATATCTTTACCCATTCCTTTATTTTTAGTCTATGTGTGTCTTTATAGGTGAAATATATTTCTCGTAGCCAACAGATCATTGGGTCTTGTTTTTTTTAATCCATTCAGCCACTCCATTTCTTTTGATTGGAGACGTTAGTTCACTTACATTCAATATTGTTATTGATAAACTAAGGACCTACTCCTGCTATTTTGTTGTTTGTTTTCTGGTTGCCTTATGATCTTTCTTTCTCCCTCCCTCCCTCCCTCCCTCCCTCCTTCCTTCCCTCCTTCCCTCTCTCTCTCCCTCCGTCCCTTCCTTTTCCCTTACTGTTGTTTTTGTGAAGGTGCTCCTCTCTGATGGTATGTTTTAATTTCTTGCCTTTTTTTGTGTGTTTGTATGTGTTGTAGGTATTTCAGGGTTACCACAAGGCTTGCAAATAACATTTTGTAACCAATCATTTAAAACTAACTTCAACTTAACACTGCTTGTAAAACCAAACAAATAAAAAAGCAGAAGGAAAACTAATAAAAAGTCACACTTTTATTCATCTCTCTCACTTTTTAACTTCTCTTGTCTGCAAAGCCACTATCTCTGTTTCTCCAGGATTGGTCCTTGGTGCCTTATTTAGTTCATTTTTTGAGATCATGTTTTCCTGGATGGTGTTGATGCTTACAGATGTTTGTTAGTGTCTGGACATTGAAGAGTTAGGTATTTGTTGTATTTTTTGCAACCTGGGCTTGTTTGTTCCTGTCTTTTTGGGGAAGACTTTCCAAGTATTCTAAAGGAATTGAGTATTGTGGCCTAACCCTTTGATCACTGCAGCTATATCTGCATGAGGGGGCACCTCAAACGAGTAACACTGTGACTTTTACAGACTTGTCAAGATCACCTTGATGTTCTTTGATAAGATTCAAGAGAATTTTCTGGAACAACAGGCAAAGGCTCTTGTTCTCTTTCTTTACTTTCTCCAAAGCAGACAGAATCTTCCTCTCCATCCTGAGCTGCCTGGTATTAGCAAAGGGGTGACACAAGCACCCTGGTGGCCACCATCACTTGTACTGTGGTTTGTCAGACCCGAAGCCAGCACAGTACTGGGTCTTGTCCAAATTCGGAGGCGACTGCTGCCTGATAATTGCCAATCTTCATTCAAGGCCAGAATTGCCATGTGGAAGCCAGGGTCAGGAATCAGGAACCTTAGGATTCTACCTCCCGCTCTATTCTACTCCACCCAAACTGGCACCCCCACCGCCAGACAAAGTCTTTCCCACTCTTTTCTCTTCTTTCCTCAAGTAAAAAGAGCCTGTCCTAATGGCCACCACAGCTGGTATTGTGCTGGGTCACATCTGAAGCCAGCACAGCACTAGGTCTCACCCAAGGCCCACAGCAACTACTGCCTGGTTGCAACTGATGTTTATTTAAGGCCCATGCAGATGATGAATGCTGCCAGAACTGGGTTCTCCCCTACAAGGCAGCAGGTTCCCTTCTGGCCCAGAATTTGTCTAGAAATGTCATCCCGGAGCTAGATCCTGGGATGGGGGCCTCAGGATTCTGCTTGGTGCCCTGTTCTTCTGTGGCTAAACTAGTGTGCTAATTGCAAGATAAAGTCCTTTTTACTTTCCCCTCTCCTCTCCTCAAGCAGAAGGAAGGATTTTCTTCTGGAGCTGTGAGCTGTGCTGCCTTGTGTTGGGGAAGGACTGACACAAGTACTCCTGGGCTGGCCTAGCTGGTGTCTCATAGGTTGTGTATACCCCATGTCCTCTGACTCAGAGTCCAGCACAGCACCAAGACTTGTCCAGGAATTGCAGTCCTTGTGGCCTAGACTGCATTTCATGTTTATTTACGACCCCAAAGCACTTTAGTCCACAGTCGGCCTAGCTGGAACTCAGATACCAACCACAGGGAAGGATGATTCCCCTCTGGCTGTGGCTGGTCTGAATGCTCCCTCCATTGGCACTGGCTGAATTCTGCCATGTGTTTCTTTGCTGTGACAGATAGCATGGAGTTCCAATGCAAAGTCCCACAATCACTGTCCTTTCCTTCTGCCTATCACACATATTCTCTCTCTGTGCCATGCAGCTAATGCTAGGGGGTAGAGGTGATGGTGTTGGCAATTCAAGACTATCTTTTCTGCCCTCTTCAGTGCCTCTTTCCTTGATATGATGTTAAACCCCAGACACTGTGATTGTGTACCTGATTTTTGATTCTCATGAAGGTGCTTCATTGTGTGGATAGTTGTTCGATTTGGTGTTCCTGTGGAGGCGATCATTATTGGAGGATGCTATTCAGCCATCTTGCTCCACCGCCTTCTCTCCAGACACTTTTGTAAGTGATGATAACAGTCATTTAGTCCATCCCTGAAAAACTGAGGAATCTGGCAATTTACCATGTCAATGCCATCTTTGTAAGATTATTACCTAAGAAAAATGGGTGCTCTTTACTTTAAGAGTAGAAAACAGAAAGAAGTCACAAGTAGCCACACTAGGACTGTAAAGTGGATGCTTAATAATGTTTCATCAAAACTCTTATAAAATTAGGGTGAGTTCAGTGGCTCACACCTGTAATCCTAGCACCTTGGGAGGCTGAGGCAGGCAGATCACTTGAGGTCAGGCTTTCACCAGCCTGGCCAACATGGGAAACCCTGTCTCTACTAAAAATAGAAAAATTCGCTGGGCGTGGTAGCACATGCCTGTAATCCCAGCTATTCAGGATGCTGAGGCAGGAGAATCGCTCAAACCTGGGAAGCAGAGGTTGCAGAGAGCTGAGATCACACCACTGCACTCCAGCATGGGCAACAGAGTGAGACCCTGTCTCAAAACAAAACAAACAAAACTCCTCTTATAAAACTGACCTTGTTTAATGGGAGGAATGAGCAGGAACATTGTCATGGTGAGGAGGGACCCTCTGATGAAGCTTTCCTAGGCATTTTTCTGCTAGATCTTTGACTAGTGTCTCAAAACGCTCTCATAAGCAGATGTTATTCTTTGTCTCTCCCAGAAAGTCAACAAGCAAAATGGCTTGAGCATCTCAAACAACTGTTGCCATGACCTTTGCTCTTGACTGGTTTATTTTTGCTTTTACTGGACCACTTCCTCCTCTTGGTAGCCATTGCTTTGATTATGCTTTGTCTTCAGGATTATACTGTAAAGGCTTTTTTTTTTTTCCTTTTTAATTTCCTATTACAGTTCTTCAAAGAAATGCTTCAGATCTTGAACCCACTTGTGCAACATTTAATTGAAAACTCTGTTCTTATCTGAAGCTGATCTAAGTTTTGGCACCCATCTCATGGAATATTTACTCAACTTTAATTTTTAGTCAGATTTATATAAGCTGAACCAATTGAGATGTCTGTGGTGTTGGCTTTTGTTTCTGCAACTAATTGTTGGGCCCTTTCAATAAGAGCACAAACAAGATAATTTTGTTCTTGCAGATTTATATGGATGGCCTGCCACTGCAGGCTTCATCTTTAACATCATCTCATTCCTTCTTAAAGTGAATTTTCTATTTGTAAATTGATTATTTCTTTGGGGGCATTGTCCTCATAAACTTTTCATAAAGCATCATTGATTTCACCGTTCTTCCACTCAATCTTCACCCTGAATTTGATGTTTGTCTTTCAGTTTTGGTGGAATTAATGTTGCACTGAAAGGGACTCTTTTCAAATTTATGTCTTATTCTTTTTAGTGCCTCAAACTAGATCCTATTCAGACATGTTATAACAAGTTAGGGAGAATTTGTTTTGGTGCAAATGTTTTTGAAATTCATGCATTGTATTTAATAATGTACACTTTCCATCAACATTTTGAAGACCCTTCATATAGTACCTACTAGTTTATGAAATTTCAATAAAAATTTAAAACCCTTCAGAAAAATAATTACGAATAGCTAAGTGTAGATGTTCATATTTATTATCGTGGCCGGGCGCGGTGGCTCAAGCCTGTAATCCCAGCACTTTGGGAGGCCGAGACGGGCGGATCACGAGGTCAGGAGATCGAGACCATCCTGGCTAATACGGTGAAACCCCATCTCTACTAAAAAATACAAAACAAAACTAGCCGGGCGAGGAGGCGGGCGCTTGTAGTCCCAGCTATGCGGGAGGCTGAGACAGGAGAATGGTGTGAACCTGGGAGGCGGAGCTTGCAGTGAGCTGAGATCCGGCCACTGCACTCCAGCCTGGGTGGCAGAGCAAGACTCTGTCTCAAAAAAAAAAAAAAAAAATTATTATCTTAGACATTTTTTAATTCAAAAATAATTCGTTTAAAATATGCAACTCATAAATTTTGATTTTTCCTGAATTCGTAGTCATATATAATGGTGCTTGTCCCCAGCCTGCCACATCCACTGTCTTTCAGATTGTGCCCTGATACCACTTCACATCAATACTTGCAATGACAATACTAGAGAAATAAACTGTCCATTGATAAGGCATACCACGGGTTTATTTCATTATGCCAATTTTAAAGCTACTTTCTTCTGTGACCAGAACATTTTTTCAGATGTTAATTGGTTGGTCTTTATTTGGCATTTGATCAGAGGAGAGACAATGTTGACAAAGCAGACATTTTCAGCATCTTTGTCGTTTATTCACTAGCGGGAATCTTCATCTGTTCTCTGCCTTCGTGTCTTTGGAGACCTCAGACCAGTCTGGTATATCTTAATTTGATCTTGTTTTCCAGGCCAAAATTCAGTTTTTCTGTGCCTCACAGGCTTGGTATTCTCATTAATGATGATGTCTGTCCGTTGTTATCTCAGAGTCCTCAATTTCCTCTCAGTCTTTTATAGCTGAGTTCAGATTTTTCTGATTCTATTCATAGCAGTATCTGTAGCTTTTAACTAGTATTTTTGCATCTTAATTAAATAAATGTAACATAGCTAGCTTGTGAAGTAAAATGTGACTAGTTTATATCAAATATGGTAACTTTCATACATAAATATTAAAACGTGTTTAATCAAGAATAAAACCATTTATGCAGATACTGGGGAGTTGCTTTTCCCAACACTATGATATTAGTAATCTGGGTAGGACTGCCATATGTAGCAAATAAAAATACAGAGCACCCACTTACATTTTGGTTTCAGATAATTAACGACTAATTTTTAATATCAGTATGTTCAATGCAGTATTAAATTCCATGTGTTTTAAATGGGCATTTTATATTTTAACTGCCACCCCTAAATTTTCTTCATAGGGACATTAATTCTTATAGTTGCCCTACTGAAATCCTTTAGTAAAATACAAACAAAGAGCTAACAAGTTAAGAATTCTTTTTATGAAATATTATGTCCCCAACTTATGTCATCTTTTTCCCCCATCACTTTGCCAAAGTTTCCTTCATTCTCTATGGGCAGTGGTCCTGTGGTGTTGCAACACCTGCTCTTAGAGGGTAGGGCCAGACCACTCTTTTGCCCCACTTAGCCCAATCTCATCTCCATCTCTCCCTAACTGTTGGGTTACAGACATTCCTTTGGTGGCAAAAGCAGAGGTTTCCTCTGGGCTGATACTCAGGATCACAATGCTGCATCTTTGTTGTCTAAAGACTCAAAATCAGCCACCACTCCTTTGTGTTCTCTGTGGCTCTCATATTTGCTGCATTTGTGAAAAATTATCTGGTTTACACTATTCCAGTTTTATTTCAGGGCTGTATCACTTACATTATGATCTTGAATACAATATCACAGCCATGATTAGCAGGAAATACTAACTTGGAAGAGAGCTATTTCCAGTGGCTACTTGGATAATTGGAGCATAACATCCTCTTCATAAAGCATTTTAGCCGAGGCTGAGTTGAATAAAGATTTAAGCAAAATGTGTGTTTTATAAACCTATGTAAAAACTTCTTTGGTTCTTCTTTCCTACACATCAGGAAGATAGTATTGAGAACTACAATGTGATGACTTGCTCCAGAGTTACCTCCAAGCAACCCTTAGGAAGGTGTGATTTTGAACAATGAGATCATTTGTTTCATGTGGGTAAAAATGTCGTGAATCATGGCATTGATTATGGCAGTAGTTCCATTGGATAGCATTCTGCCTTATAATGGATTTTATAAACCCTCTTCCTAGGGAGACAGCTCAAAGCATTTCACAGGGCAGATGTGAGTGCCCAACAAAGAAAAATTTGCCCCATCCTAGCTTTCATATGTGCCTCAGTGTGAGGCATGACTCACCTTCCACTTAAGCAGCGATATAACCTTTTTCTTCATCCTCTGCGTTTCTGCCTTGGTTCACCATTTTCTTCTTTCTATCATATGGATCATTTATAATAATAATTATTCAACAAATATTTGTTCAGCCCCTACTACATTTAGGGTACTAGATGTGTTACTGTAAGGTGCTGCCTATAGTGGCCAGGAGCTTATCTTTCAGTTAGTGGAAGTAAGATATGTCTTAGCCCAAGGCAATATGTGAGTACGTGTTATATAAGTGTATACAACTTGGTATTATAGTAACATAAGGGAAAAAGGTGTTTTTACCTGGAATCATTAGGAAAGCACTATGGAAGGAATCTGACGAGCCTATATGGATGAGCAGGATTTTAGTAGGGGAACATATGGGATGTAGGATCATTCAGGCAGAGGAAATTACACAAAGCCTTGAAGCTTAAAGAAAAGCACAACTTTGCAGAATGGAATGTGATTCAGATAGAATGGAATAATTCTTTTTTTTTTCCATTTGAGGGTAACAGGTCAGTATTATAGATGGATTTGAATGGTATATGGGAACAAAATAGTGCTTCAGGTAGATTAATTTAAAGGTACTGTATAGACTGATCGAAGGGCAGAAAGTTTAGGGAATTGATTATTTGAAATAGTTTAGGCATAAAGTGATAATAACCTGACCTATTAATAGATGGTAGTGCCAAAAAAGCACACAAGGTCTAGCTGGCCCAAACAATGGTTGGTTTGTGTACTTAGACAATATATTGAATAATATCTATTTTTTCATAATATTTTCATATTGTGAACTACTTAACATTAACACTTATACTGAATTACCTTAACACTAATATTTTCTTATTGTGAGCTACTTAACACTTATGCCTAATTACCTTAACACTTATAACTAATCGCTATGCAAAGTAAGAACAGTCTTGTATATGTAATTTGTTATCAACCACTTAAAACTTTGGGAAAATGAAAGAGTTTTTATTTGTAGAACTGGGTCTAAATAAAAAGGCAAGGCCAGACAAATTCCTGGAAAGAAACCTTCTTTTAGCCCTATAGCCACTAGCCACTGAATCAAGTAAAAATACCTTCCACAAATGGCAACTTAATACTTAAGGAATAAGTGAAGTTACTTTTACAGTTTCTTAATTTTAACAGCAGTTGCATTTTCTTTCTTTTTATTACAAATTCAGACTTTAAAAATGTTCTCTTAGCTGCATGAGAGTCACTTAGGAGAAAGTAACATAGAAATTATTCCTCATGGCATACGGATCAAAAGCAAATATGTATATTGATTAAAGTGGTAGAAGGGAATTTTAAAAGCGAGGACCTTAACCATAAACTGTTTCTGTCTCATATGGTATTAAGAACAGCAAAGAACCTGAGCCTATTACGCACTATAATCCAGAGGTACACTGAATGGGAATTTTCTGATCCTTACCTAACCTTGCTATCAATCTACTGCTTCAAGCTATTTATCTGTGAAAAAGTTAACACATAAACTAAGACAGATACCTGAGATTTAAGAAAAAAACTATTATAATTTGCTTCTAACAGTGTTTCATACACATTATGTAATTCATCTGTCACTTTAATAAGACTGATTTTAAAATAATGCAGGGATTGAATGTATCTTTATCTTTTTTACTTCTTTTCATATAAAATGAAGTAAAACTCAATGAGCAAACCCCAAACAGTTTTTTTTTAAAAATTATTTTGGATGAATCAAATAGTAGGATTTTACATTTGTATTTTAAGATAGAGATCCATTTTGTTTTGTCCATAGGTTATATAATATGTAAAATTATTTTTGTATATCATCTTTGATATTAGAAATGACATTTTGGTATGCATTTTGCTGTGAAATTTTGGTTTGGAAGTCTATGAATCCTTGTCATTTTCTTTGATTATGGCACAAATTATTACCTTTTGCTACTCCTGTTGACAAAATGATGTTGGGAGAGAACTTAAATTTCAAAGCAAAAATTTAAAAACTTGAGCCTGTTTCCATCTTGGGGAATAGATGGTTACCCCACCTGCTTCCCTAATTCTGATTTATTCAGTACTCATTTGCCTCGTGCCTACTAAAGTCTCAGGCACCAGGAAATCACATAAGAATTGATCGTGGTCGACCTAGAGCTGGCAATCAAGTGGGGGTATTCATACATGGACACTAGTTAATTAAAATAGCAGAGTGAAAGCCCAGAGGACCAACTGATTAAGTGAGGAAAAAGGAGGGAAGACTTCCACAGTAATTCTTTGTATGTCAGCTCAGAGATGGGAGTGGAAGTTCACTCCATTGTGGTTGAGAATAAAAAGGATACTTGACTATGTGGATAATTCTGAATTGAGTTTTATACTTCAGTTTTAAATGTGGAATGAAGTTCTGTTAGACCAGTAGTTCTCAAGTAACAGTTTGTGGCCTTTTGCTGGTGGCTACGTAGATGCTTGTTAAAAATACAAACTGCCTGGAGGTACTATGGGCTGAAAAAGCATCTCAGGTGATTCTAATAATCCATAAGATATGACCCCTACTTTAATAAAGATCCAGGAGAGAGAAAATAAATGATAGTTGAAGTCACAGAAATGGATAAGATTTCCCTTGAAAGTGTGGAGAGTAAGCAAAGCGGAAGACAAGAAGTAAGCAGAGAAGGAGCCAGCAAAGAAACTGAAAAGGAATATACTGTGTCCAGGAGCTAGGATGCATATTTACCTGAGTCTTTTAATTCTTAGATTGGCAATCCTCATTTCTGAATCGATATATAGAGAAAAAATGTAGAAGAAAAATCTCTAGACTGCTACTTATGATTTGGCTTTATTCTAAAAGGGATTAATCAAGTTTCAACTTTGCCCTATCTCCAAAATATTTTGCCTACTTCTGGAGGAAGTATAATCACCAAATCTGTAGCAGAAACAGCACCTGACCCTCTCAAATAGAGAAAAATGAAGAAAGTAGAGTATCAGAAAAGAAAGTTGTAATATTAACCAGGCTTTGTAAGACAAAAAATGCCCCATCATACAGTTACTAGATGGAATGAGGATATTTAATTTATTGAAGTAACCTTTATAATTGAGAACTAGAACTATTATAGTCTCTTGGGAACAAATCCTTCTGTTCTTAGGCATTCCTATTTTGTATTGATGTTGTTGTGATCCTTGCATCTTCTACTTTTAGGTGACTAAAGCCTTATGTTAATGGAAACGTACTGTTATAAAAAGGAACAAAATGGCAATTATATAACCTGAACTGGTATAAAAATTAATTGTCTTTTTCAAAATCTATATCCCAAAATAGAATAACTGTTGATCCTGAAGGATTTTTAAAATATATACATTACCGAAATTTTTGTAGGTATGTAGTTATTATTCAATTTTTTTGAAATGGATAAGAGACTGGAATGCACTCACTCTTCTTTGAAGTTTCAGGTGATACTTTATGAAAAGGAATTCCAAGATCATTTTAATAGTTATGTGATCAACTTTTCACTTAGGATTCTTCCTTTCACTGATTAGATACAGATTTTTCACAGCCTCAGTGAACAAGCGGTAAAATGGTCAACAGTGGTTCTAATATATTTAGCTTTGGAAGTTCTAAATTAAAGGTTATTTTTTAAAAGTTTTCAAAATTAACACGGTCTTGAGGAACTATTTTATTATGAATAATATTTTGTTAATGACAGAGGAAAAGGCAAACAATGATACATATATCTAAATAGAGAAAATTTACTGGTGAGAATACCATAGTGAGATTCAAATTTGTTGATGGCCAATTTGTGAGAGTCTAACTAACTGAAAGTTAGAGAGAACACAATTCACACTGCCCTCACTTCTGACACCAGTTGTAAATTCAGGGAGTTATCAAAACCATCCTTAAGTTCATAATTCATTAGATATGCTCATGGGAGCTGACAGAAAGCTGTTATACTCATAGTTACAGTGTGTTACAACTACAGAATAGAGATTAAAGCCAGCCAAGGGAAGAAACACAAAGGGCTGAGTCCAGGAGAAGTACCAAATACAGAGCTTCCTTTGTCCTCTCCCCATGAGTAGTGGATGTTACTTTTCTGGCATCAGTGTTTGATAGTACACCTGGAGTATTGCCAGCTAGGGAAGCTCACCCAAGCCTTGTTGCCCAGAGTTTTTATTGAGGCTCAATCACATATTACCTATGTGGCTGACCTTTATTCTCCAGCCTCTCTGTAGGTAAAACTTGAATGGCATGGTCCGAAACCTTAGTCATAAATAACATTGTTAGACTATTCAGTGGCCAAGGCCCCCATGCAAGCAAAGACCCCCCCCCGACCCATCAGGCATGATGTTCTTTGGACTAGAAGTCACCTATTACTAACCAATGGCAAAAGCCAAACTTCTCTTTGAGTAAGGTTAATTTTTCACTACACTCTATGTTATTCAGATAGTAAAAGTAGATGAAACCAAACTGGAACCAACGGCTTACAAAACTGAGACTACACAGACTATGACAGATGAAATGGCTCCGTATTGTCCACAGGATTAAGTTAAAGTGTTTTCATTGAAGATCACCTTTCTATATTCTGGATCTCTCTCAACTTGTCCTTTTATGAATTCCCTTCTGCAGTCAATTAGAGTCACATCTACTGGGCATGCCAAATGCTTTCCTGCTTTGGAGGGTTTGTTCATACAACATTTGCTGTTAATATATTCATTCATGATCTGCAGGTTTTGTTGAACCCAGCCCAGGCCCTATCTCCTGTGGAAGGCCACTTTCACCACTTGACCACTTTTGCAGACATTCTCTACAGATTTCCCATAGCTAACATTGACCGTATAATTTTTTTGGCTGTTAGCATTTATTTCTTTCCATCAGTATTTATACCTATATCTTGTCTTTACATGTTGATCATAAACCTTTTGCAATTTAAGGAAATAATGGACTATGCCCTGTGTTTTTTTGAGCCCCTAGATCCTATTACAATGTCTTGCACATAACAAATGTTAAATTAATATTCAACGGTAAGTTTTCATATAGACATGCAAATAGGAGTATGTTATTCAAATATATGAATTAAATCATCTTGTAAAAATGATGTGAATTATACTTATAAATTTCTGAGGTAAGTTAATCCAAAAAAATATTGGAATCATTTTTGACAATTCATTGAAGACACTGGAAACATACAGGTCAGAAAAATGCTGGAAAATGTCAAGAGAAGTATTGCCATTCCACTCCCACTTCAAGGCCTTGCACATTGCTTTCCCTTCTGACTGTAATATTCTTTCTCTAAATATTTCTCTAAATAATCTCACTCAAGAGAGGCAAAACCACCCTACCTAATATGTCAGCCCTTTCTTCACTATCTCTTTATCTTGCCTTTTTTTTTTTTTTTTTTTTTTTTTTTTTTTTTTTTTTTGAGATGGAGTCTTACACTGTCACCCAGGCTGGAGTGCACTGGTGCAGTCTTGGCTCACAACCTCCACCCCGCTGAGTTCAAGCAATTCTCCTGCCTCAGCCTCCTGAGTAGTTGGGATTACAGGAGCCTGCCACCACACCCGACTAATTTTTGTATTTTTTTTTAGTAGAGACAGGGTTTCACCATCTTGGCCAGGCTGGTCTTCAGCTCCTAACCTTGTTATCCACCCACCTCGGCCTCCCAAAGTGCTCAGATTATAGGCATGAGCCACCATGCCCGGCCTATCTTGCTTTATTTTTATATTACTTTTTACTAACCAATCAACATTATATGCTTAATGTCTTTCTTTCCTACTACCAGATTATAGGCTCCATAGGGTCAGAGACTTATTCTTGCTAACAATTACATCTTCTACATCTAGAATAGTGTCTGATTCTTAGTAAGTGCTAAGAAAAGTATTTGTTGAATACATGAATGAGTTTGTACTATTCAGGAAACAAAAAGCTTAATTTTTATATATGTTCACTTTTTGTGGGATGGGTGTGTGTGTGTGTGTGTGTTTGTTTTGAGACTGGGCCTTACTCTGTTGCCCAGGCTGGAGTGCAGTGGCATGATCTCAGATCACTGGAACCTCAGCCACCTGGGCTCAAGTTATCCTCCCATCTCAGCCTACCAAAGTGCTGGGATTACAGCCCTGAGCCAATGCATGTGGCCTTACAGTCGCTTTTTGTATTATTCAATTTAAGAAAATGTAATTCAGCTTGAAGAATTTCAAAGAGAAGCATCTAAAGTGATTGAGGAAGTGGTAGAATTTTTTTTTTTTGAGACAGAGTCTTGCTCTCTTGCCCAGGCTGGAGTGCAGTGGCGTGATCTCGGCTCACTGCAAGCTCCGCCTCCCAGGTTCACGCCATTCTCCTGACACAGCCTCCTGAGTAGCTGGGACTACAGGCGCCCGCCACCATGCCCAGCTAATTATTATTATTATTATTTTTGTATTTTTAGTAGAGACGGGGATTCACCATGTTAGCCAGGATGGTCTCGATTTCCTCACCTTGTGATCTGCCCACTTTGGCCTCCCAAAGTGCTGGGATTGCAGGCATGAGCCACCGCGCCCAGCTGGAAGTGGTAGAATGTTTTCTAAAATTACTAAAAATTATTCAGCTTATAAAAACAATTATTAACTTTGACCATATATGGGTGCACACATGGTCAAAGTTATAAAATTATAAACTGTAATAATTAGGTTAAAATAGGTTTGTTCATCAAACCCTAGTTTTATTGAGGCATTCCTTAAGAGTTTTTCAGAGAAGTAAAAGAATATGATTTTTATATAGTGGATAATGATTATGGAGCTCTTTCTTAAAATTTGCATGTATTTCAAAAGAGTTCAAAGAGCTGTTTTGATAAAAATCACAATTTTAAAGATAATGCAAAATGAGAAATATTTATAACTTTGGAAAATAACAGCATGGAGTTCAGCTATTGTGCTTTATCCTAAAAGCAGTTGCAGGTTTCATTATTGCCTGTTGATATGAATTCCAAGAATGTCAAGTTCCCCAGTTGGAACAATGAGCAGTCAGCAACCCTGAGAACGAAGGCATATCCAAATATGACCACAGGAGTATTGGGTAGGTGTATCTGGAGTCTAAAAGTAACCCCACATGTTTGTCAGAAAGTAATCTGGAACTCTGACCTAGATTACTTAAGATCTGTGGGAAATCGAGGCTATGCCCATAGGCCTCAGTTCTTCCTAGTCTTATATTCTTGAAAGAATGCTTTGTTGTATTCAAATATTTTCCCCTGGAATCCCAGCACTTCCTTCAAGAACAAAGTACACATCATGAATATTGACTGCTCTCGAAATATGCTTCTTCCTCTCCTCTCTACCCGCCTCCCTTTAGTTCTCATTGTAGCTTCTTTCCCTGGAGAGGTTTATTTCAACCTGAAGCTAGAATATGGCTTATATTTTTGACCTTTGTGTCTGGCTTTGATTCTGAAGTGTTTGGCAGCGTTTCTGTGCAGTGACTGGGAAGCAATGCGTTCACAATATGATTTGATTGAGGTTTTTTTCCTTTTCTTCTGTATTACCACACTTAAGACCCCCCCCCCCCCACCCCATATTCAAGGAACAAAGGCTGGCAATGACCCGGCCTTTTTGTGTTATTGTTTCAGTTCATGATTTTAGTAGCATGTTTGAAACTAGAATACACTTTTGTTTTTGTTTTTGTTTTTTGTTTTTTTTTGAGACGGGGTCTGGCTCTGTCGCCCAGGCTGGAGTGCAGTGGCCGGATCTCAGCTCACTGCAAACTCCGCCTCCCAGGTTCACACCATTCTCCTGCCTCAGCCTCCCGAGTAGCTGGGATTACAGGCGCCTGCCACCTCGCCCGGCTAATTTTTTGTATTTTTTTTTAGTAGAGACGGGGTTTCACCGTGTTAGCCAGGATGGTCTCGATCTCCTGACCTCGTGATCCACCTGTCTCGGCCTCCCAAAGTGTTGGGATTACAGGCTTGAGCCACCGCGCCCGGCTAGAATACACTTTTATATTTTCTCTTTTCATCTCTGCCTCTTTGGATTTTTGGCAAACGTCAAGATGAATAAATCAGACCGACCACTGCAAACCCATCTGCTTTCAGGAACATGTTAGCAGACTAGTTTGTGATGTTTTACCATCCAACATAGAACTAAAGGAGGCTCCCTGTGGAGTAAGAATAGAAGGCAAAGTCTGAGGTCAAAGAGTTTTTCAGCTTTGAATTATTTATCTGCCTACTGATTGTGCTAGGGACAGTCTATATTGTCATGTTTAATGGCACTCAAAGATTGGTATGGTGTAATACTTATAAAGTTGAAATGATTTTGTGGTAGATGTAAAGTGAAAATATAGCTTACACTTTGGATTTGATGATAGGGATTAATAAAAAAGATGCTGTCACAATTTTTAAAATAATGGCAAATCAAGGTACAAAGTGTTCATTTGACAGAATATTACTTTTACACTTCTGCCGCTGCTAAGGTTTCGTTTGAAAACAGTCTTCCTCACTAAAATACCTTTCTAGTTGTTGACAGCCCAGAAATTGGTTCATAAAAAATAATAGGCTGTGGTCATACAAAGCTATCCTCCTAATGCTTGTTGACACTTCAATGCTGCATTCATTTCTTTCTCACAATGAGCAAGTAAGTGATGATTCTCTTTGAATAAGAGTTAAGAGAATTGCAAACATGTCAGTTTATATAAGTTATACTGGGAGAACAGTTCATGTAATACTCTTGATAACAGGCACTAAATTGAACCTACTTTAAACTGATCAAAAGTTAAGCAAGCTGCTTTCATCTCACAGAGTTGGTTTTAGGCTGATCTTCAGCAAGCTGAATTGTATTCTCTGCTGGACTATGATTTTATCCAGTAGAGATCAATGTCTTTTTTTGAGAATAAGTTTATTCTTACTACCTAATGGTTTGGAAATTAAAGAGAATCCTTGAAAGGCAGATTTAGTTTCTCTGTGATAACGTCAAGGGCGTGGGGTATGGGAGATAAAACTCAATTTTTCAGACTTTATTACAAATGTCTTTCTACTTTGTGATCTGAGTCAGCTTTTGTTTATGGACCATCCTGACTAAGGCAGGAGAAAGGATACTCTCAAGGACTTTGCATATGAGTTACATTCTTGGTGGTGGTGGCCCAGAAGGGAGGTATATAGTTGTGATAGTTGTTTTTGTCCTTTCCATACATGACTTCAGCTGCTTTTTATCTTTAGAAGCCACATTCTAAAGTATTGATGGAAATGGTGATGCTCTGGCAAATTTAGGTTCTACTGTACCCTATCCTTTCTATCCTTCTGGACATATTTGTGTACATCTTTATTGTGTGGGTTACATGCAAAGCTGGGGCCAGAGTGTGTATTAGTTGATAAAAGCTGTACTTTATCTGAATAGTTGTTCATTGTTGCTTTTATGAATAGATTCATAGAAAAAAGGGTAATTTAGGACACATAAAATACATGATTGGAAATTAAACAGAGTATGTGTGCATGAATCCATTGTGTTGTAAATCTCTAAAGGAATTGGTTTCATAATCATAATGTAACAGAAAAGAGTTGTTTATTTAGGTGTACAAATACAGAAGAATGTCTACAATGTATATTCACCAACAATTTTAAACAGTTGAATAATGATTCTTATGAAAATGGGAAAAATATTTCTTGTTATTGATTAATAATTTTATTTATTTAACAAGTACTCAGTTTATACTAGGCAATATGCTAAGTACTTCGCATACATTCTAAATAATGTTATTTTAAATAACATTATGCATTTGATAGTATCATCCCATTTTACAGATGAGGAAACTGAAGTTTAGCAAGATTAAGTAACTTGTCTGAGATCCTATAGGAATTAAATGAGAAAAGTGGAAATAGAATCAATGAGTTTATCTGGCTTCACGGCCATTAAAATATTGTATTTTAGGTGCAAAATGGGAGATACACCTGCTGAGAAGTAAGTTCTGGAGCAATTTATGCATCTAGATATTGGTGAAGTGGCTGCCCCTAAAGGAATGACTTGTTCCCTCTTCTCATTCTGGAGAAAACTGGCGGGACTTAGGGAGCCCCTGCATATATGGGAATCTTCTCAGAAAATGAATTTATATCAGTTTTGGTTGTGCTATAAAATGTTTTTAGCCATATAAAAATAAAATGTCACAAGAAAGCCCTTAGTTCCAGATATTTAGATGATGAATTATTGAGCCTCTTTTTGTCCTTCCTCTTTCTTCGTTATATTTCTTGTAAAAATTGACCATTACAATCAGAATAAGTCTAAAAAGAAAGGAATTAATATTGAAGAGAAAAATTGTTTTGTTTTCCTTTTGAAAAATGTTAGGTTTTGTAACTTTCTTGACTCAAATATTTGTTGAATGAGTGAGTGAATTTGGATGATTAGATGTGCATTCCTGAAATATAAACTGTTCCTACTCTCACCTGTTATGGGTAATTGGAAAGTGGGTTGACATTAGCTTTTGCTTCAAAAACATAATTATTTTCTTTTGATTTTCACAAGTTCAGTACACAATTTCATTCCTATTAGGCTGTTTATGAGACTCTGTTACAATCTACTGACCTTCACTTATATGAGATTGATCAGTGAATAATGTAGCAACATACCTTATTTAGTCTATAAAGTGAAGTTCTAGAAATTATTCCCTTAGCCAAATGAGAGCACTATACAGAAAGAAAACTCTAGGAACACATATGTATTAAACATTTAAAAGTAATCCTAGGAAGGGAAATTTTATTTTAATTAATTTTTTTTTTTTTTTTTTTTTTTTTTTTCAGACAGAGTCTCACTCTGTCACCCAGTGTCGTGTGATCCAATCTCGGCTCACTGCAACCTCCACCTCTCAGGTTCAAGTGATTCTTCTGCCTCAGCCTCCTGAGTAGCTGGGATTACAGACATGTGCTGCCATGCTGGGATAATTTTTTGTATTTTTTAGTAGAGACTGGGTTTCACCATGTTGCCAAGCTGGTCTCAAAGTCCTGAGCTCAGGCAATCTGCCTGCCTCAGCCTACCAAAGTGCTGGGATTATAGGCGTGAGCCACCGTACCCGGCCAGGAAATTTTATTAAGTAAGGACAAGGTGATTTTATTTTCATTTGATTTTGTCCTTTATTTCTTAAATATGGAAGGTCAAGTGTGCATAGAAAAAAATTCTCAGTATTATGCAAATTTACCCTCTAGATTTTTTTTTTTTCTACCAATTTTTCTTTCCCTGAATCAGACTGTTGGAACCATTTAAACACAGCATAATGCTAAATGCATAATCAGTTTCTAGAGAATACAGTCCAATGATTTATCTCTCTTAATGTCCTGAAAAGTACAAAAGAGTTATCCTGCGGGCCACTGGGCACATATGGTTCCCAGTACACTGAAATAGTTCAGCAATGGCAGTAGTAACATTTTCATTCCTCATCTTTCAGGTAGTTTATAAGTGGAAACTATTAACTTATGGAAAGAGGGCTCTTCTGTTGGATAAAACCTGGCAGTGAAAACTTTGGTCTGCCTGGTTACCACATTTTTGTACTCAAGACTCTAGACAAGATAAAACAAATGTTTCATAATATATCCCTTTATACAATACCTTTATACTTACCTTGTTCTATACCCCCACCCCTCCCTGCAGTTTTCTTTATCATTAGAAACTACATTTACCTTGACAAATGTAAATTGTCTCTGTATCCTTTTGCTTAAGTTATGGTGATTTTTTAAGGCTCTATTTTAATTCACGTTTAGCATTTCATTCCTGTAATCCATCAGAATTTCCTCTGGATCGACTTGTAAGCAAATTTGTTTGCTAGCACATTTGGAAGTTTTCGGTTTGCTTCCTCTCTTTCTGTATATAAGATCTAATTACCACCCAGCATGAAATAGCAACTGAAATGAAGGCAGCAAGAAAAGGTAATGGCTTACCTTAGAGCTAATCAACCATCCCCTTCTTGTATATTTCACAGCTATAAAGAGAGAAAGAAATGGCATTCATTAAAATAACATATATTAAACTTTCTTTCTTTCTTGATTTGAGACTGAAGAGAGGATTTCTTCAAATCTTTATGGAAATAAGACATTAAGCAATTCTTTTAATTTGCAATAAGTAGTCTGATGTGAACTGTACAAAATACTTTCACCATCAGCGTGGCTAAAAGTAGTCCCATACTATTTTCTTGACATTACAAAGATAAAACAAACATTTCCAGGAATAAAGTAAAATCAAGAGAATATTTAATTATTTTTATAAGGCTTAGAATTTGACTCAATTTGGGATTTTGGTTTCTAAATTTGTCTTCAACAAATATCTAGGCTTATCTTTAAAGAAGATATCATCCTTCACACCTGTAATCCCAGCACTTTGGGAGGCCGAGGTGGGCAAATCATGAGGTCAGGAGTTCGAGACCAGCCTGTTCCAACATGGTGAAACCCCATCTCTACTAAAAATACAAAAAAAAAAAAAAAAAAAAAAAAAAAAAAAAAAAACTGGGCATGGTGGTGGGCACCTGTAATCCTAGCTACTCAGGAAGCTGAGGCAGGAGAATCACTTGAACCCAGGAGGCAAGAGGTTGCAGTGAGTCAAAACTGCACCGTTGCACTCCAGCCAGGGCAACAGTGTGAGACTCTACTTCAAAAAGAAAAAAAAAAAAATAGGGATCATCTTAATATAGTAGCCTGTAGCTTCCTGTTTTGTGGAATCAGTTTGTTGGGTAATTAACCTAGGAAAGATTGATAGTATTTTTACTTTTTAAATGACTGTGGTCTGAATTTTTACTTATCAGATTGTCAGATTTAAAAATTAGATAATTTGTGGTATTAGGCATACTCTACTATTGTTTGGAGTATGTACTGGAATGAAAATTATATAGAGAGAGTACGTTCATCAAAATTGGAAATGCATGTAACTTTCGACTTTGCAATTAAACCTCAAGGAATTTATCCTTGAACATGTGCATAAGACATATGTATAAAATATTCCTTATGATATTATTTGTTATATAAATAAAGCAAAGAATATGGTCACTAATAGGAAAATGTTAAATTATGATACATCTATATCCAGATATACCTTATTTTTAAAAAGTAACTGCTCCTACAGAGAATAAACTATATGTACATGTCTTGATAAGGAACACTCTGTTATCCCATTAAGTGAAAGAAACAGTCTAGTTTGCCTCTATGGAGATGTATGTATACAACTTCCTTCCATCCCTGCCCCTTCTCCCCATATAAACATACATACACACACAAATATATATAGATGGATGGGTGAAAAGATACAAAGGAGCTGTTGGTAGCACTTATCTTGGGTATAGGACTATGGGTCTGGGATAGAAGGGAAGTTTTTTTGTTTTTCTGTTGTTTACTTGTTTGCTGTTTGAGTTTTTTACCATGTGCATATATTATATTTCGTAACTGGAAAAAAATTTAATAACCAGGTCTGTTTTTTTTTCTTTTCTAGGACTCAGCCCAGGAGAGTGTTATTACTCGAGATATTCATCGTACATTTCCCGCACATGATTACTTTAAAGATACTGGAGGAGATGGTCAGGAATCGCTCTATAAGATCTGCAAGGTAGGACCCTCTACTTCACTTTTCTAAATTATTTTACAGAGCTGTATTTTAGAAACCCATTTAAGGATTTTTTTACTCTGTCTTCATTTCTTATTTGCACTATGCCATGTTTTCTGCTTTGCACACACGCTATGAGATCCTCAGTACTGATCCTAGAAAGTGACTTTTTGGTTGCATGTTTCGTGCCTCCTCATGAGGGAGGAGGCGCAGCATAGCCTCCGTTTGGCTCTCCTGCTAACAGGAAAGGAACAAAAGGTCCTCTCAGGCTGTGTTGTAAAAGCTCAAAAGAGTCCCAGATGATTCTGTCCTTCTGACAAGATCATGCAGCAATTGTCTCCATTTTTCTGACAACAGGCAAGCTAAGAATCAGTGTGCTTATTGTTGAATACTGGCAAGTTATTGGATGTTTTTGATATATTCTGAGTTATATCACATCATATATTTTTGTGTGGTTTTTATATCCTATTTTGAAATCTTTTTTCTCCCTCATTATTAGTAGGCCTGGAAAAAACTGTTTCCTGATTTTCAGTAAATGTCCTTTGCTTGGATACAGAAGATTCTGTCTCTATCAGTATAGAATAGCCATCAAGTTATTAATTTTATCAGAAATGCAGAATGAAGTGTGGTGGGTATACTCACATTGTTCATATCTACCATTCTAAAGAGATGATTAATGAATAATGAACTGCACAAAAATTTGGTAATAGTATGGAGAAAAAGGCAAACATCATGGCTAATTTGTAAGTTAGGTAATCAGTTCCTGAATAATCCAATTTAGCCTTTGTAATGAGTAGCAAATATGAGCCAGTAGGTAGTCAGAAGTATATTCACAAATCTATTTCGTTTTATATTTATTGTTTTTTAAAAAGAGCACTTATGGCCGGGCGCGGTGGCTCAAGCCTGTAATCCCAGCACTTTGGGAGGCCAAGACGGGCGGATCACGAGGTCAGGAGATTGAGACCATCCTGGCTAACACGGTGAAACCCCGTCTCTACTAAAAAATACAAAAAACTAGCCGGGCGAGATGGCGGGCGCCTGTAGTCCCAGCTACTCAGGAGGCTGAGGCAGGAGAATGGCGTAAACCCGGGAGGCGGAGCTTGCAGTGAGCTGAGATCCGGCCACTGCACTCCAGCCTGGGCGACAGAGTGAGACTCCGTCTCAAAAAAAAAAAAAAAAAAAAAAGAGCACTTATAAAAGCACTTGCCTACATATTCTAACCAAGTAGGATTAATGTTTAATTCTGCAAATGGCACAGCTTTCATTAAAGTCCTTGCATGTTGGTGGTTTTGGCCTCTTCCCACTCCTGTCTCTTTTTCCTTGCTTTTTCTCTCTCTCATACTTTTTGATCTAACCATTTCGGAGGCTTATAAATATATGCTGATCAGAAATCTATTTTTATATGAATGTGTCATTCAGAGCTAGAAATATGTAACTTATAATCTGAGAGTATACTGATCTTTGGAAAATGATGTAGCATCTACTTTGAAAAGTATCAAAGACCATTGGATGCCACAAAAAAAAGTTATATGTTCATTATATGCCTGTGAAGGACAAAAGTAATTATTTAAAAATTTTTTCTACTAATTTGAAATTCTGCAAACTGATTAACACTGGCTTGTGTAAAGAGGTTAGGAAAATTTATATCATTTCCAAGTTTATTTAAGAGGGTCTAGTTTATGGCATATGGAACATTTTTTTCCCCAGCATATAGTATATTTTCAGCCAGTCAATAACTTTTCCCTCAGCTTTCCTGTGATTGATACTAGATACTTTCTTCATAAAGCTAAAACAGATGGTTCTAATGTGCTTGCAACTTCTGACTTAAAATTTTGCTCCATTGTAGTAAAAATAGTATTTGCCTTGTTATGTAATATTTAGAGGGCAAATAATCTGAAACATTACTAAACACAAAAATAAAAGTTGAATAATGGGCACTTTTAAATAGTTGATACACTTTGCTTTGGTGTTGCAAACAATAATGCAACCTTGAATTTATTCGAAAATATTCATCAGTACATTCACAGAGCTCATGTGGCCATTTTAGATTGTCAGTATATGTTTTACAACATGACTAAACCATTTTAAAGCTCTTTCTGAATGAAGAATATTGTAAAATGTAGATCTGAGATACTTTATTATCGACAAGTAGCTTAAATCACACTAAATTTTGTGAAGGTGTAGAAAACAGAATTACACTAGACATAGTATTAAATAAAAGTAATAAAAGTTTTTAAGGATTTTAATGCTGTACTGAGCTGTATATACATAAAAATAATTTCACAACAGTCTTTGATAATGGATGTGAGCAGAGATGTATACATCCTACCCTGTAGACCACTTGGTTTGTGACTGACCCGGTTCCTTCCCCTCTTGATTTGCTATTATTTAATAATCCAGTGCTCATGCCAGGAAACCTTAAGTTCGATGGTAGCTCACAAATACGATAGCATACTTATGAGTAATTTAGGATAGCATACTTATGAGTAATTTAGAATGGAGCATTATTCTCAAGGTTCCACATCCACTTTTCTTTGTTTTTTGTATCCAATTTGAACCACAGTGTTTTATTTTATGACTCCCATCCCATATTCCCAAAAGCTACCTGTGTGTAACCTTTAAGGCTTAAAGGTAGTCTAACCATTTAAAGGTAGTCTAAGGCTTAAAAGTAGTCTAACTGTGTAGTCTAACTGTTCCAACATTGTTTCCAGAACCATTGGTTCTAGAATAATAACTAGCATTAAACCTCACACTCAGCAATCCACGTTTGTGTTTCTATTCTGGACACCCCGTGCAGAATTCAATAAACATTAATAACACCTTGATCTTATCTTAGCTGCTTTGCTATATGTAAATAAGGACAGTTTTACTTTTCCTTTACCAATCCTTATTCTTTTTCTATTTGTCTCTTGTCTTATTGCACTGACCACACCTTTAGTATAGTGTTCAAATAAAGCTATCATAGCAGATACCTTTTCTTTCTCCTGATTTTAAAGGAAATGCATCTAATGATTAACCACTAAGAAAGCTGCGTCTTCTTCACATCAGCAACACAATCATAGGCCTTTAAATAAAAATACAGTGTTTTCTATATGTTAAAATAATTTTACATTTGCAGAGTACTTTCACATATATTACCTCATTTATTTTTGACAATTCTTCATCAGTAGAGCCTACACTAGGGATATAATATACTGTTCTCTTAAATTGAGCAGAAATTAAGAGAATTTCAATGACAGTAAGTTTAGAAATCAGCTCTGTTTTCAAGGATACGACAATCTGACTTTGTAGTTGAGAAGTTTTCTGTGGCTCTGGTGAAAGGAGAAATGATTTGAACTGCCACGTTAGAGGGAAGACTGTTAAAAATTCACTGTCATGTTTTAATAGCCCTGTCAATTCCAGTTTTGCCTCTTAATATCTTTTTCAGAGTAGGAAGAAATTGAAATGGTTCAAAGCTTCTTCTGTTGTCATAAACTTATATGGGGGAAGTTGAGCTGAAAGTATTAGTAGAATTCATAGGTTTCTGCAGATGAAAAGGTTTGCAAATTAATAGATTTCTACAAATGAAAGTTTCTGCAAATTTGGTTCTTCCTTGTTTCTCTCCCTGTTTTTCCTATTGGTTAGGTCAATAACATATTTTAAAAGAATGTCCATAAGACAGGGAAGAATATATTACCACCCCAAATATATTTTGCATTTTTATTATTTAACATGTGATATAAAAATCTGCTGTAAGCTGGGAGACAGGTTGGTACAGTTTAAAGCACTGGGCATCAGGAAATCTGGTTCTGGTTTTGATTCTTTCACTCAGTAGATCTAAGAATAAGGGAAACTTGTAAGGGTGTGGTATCTGATAAGATTGTTCCGGTTCCAATTTTCTATGATTCTCAGTGTTGTTTAAATTTTTTTTTCCTGACATATAACACATAAATGCAGAATTTAGCAGTTAAATCCTGTGTCAGTTATTAGCTCTGACTCTCAATACTAAAGATATAAAAGGGTCTTCTCCTTAAACCTGAAGATTTTACCTGGCCTTCTGTTACAGTGTTTGGTTTGTCACGTCAATGGAGTGCATTTAGTGGTGTACTTTTAGAGATACATCTCTTTGTAAGACCTAAGACCAGTTAATCATAGTAATCAGCTAAAATATTATTCACAACAATAGAATTGGAAGTGATATTTGGTGTACAATTTAATTTGTGCATATTGCTTTTTCTCATTTTTTGTTTGGTGTAAATGCTCTCTGAAAAAAGAGGATATTGCTATTAACTTAATGGGAGAGATTGAATATATTATAGAGAGATCAATACTTTTGTTTATCTGGATTAATAATTTGATAGCATAATGGTTTATAGGAGGACAAAATAAACTTAACTCTTATTTTACCAAATATTTTTATCAAAAAAGATTGGATTTATTATAAAAACTAGAGCATTTAAAGCATTGTTTTGATACTAATGATGAGTTATCTGCTGCATAATTTTGACGAATGCAATCACTGACTCTTAAAATGACATGTAATCATACATGATTTATATTGTTTTCTAGACATAGGGGATATTTGTGATTATGAGGATGAATTATTTTTCACTTAGTTGATATTATTTTCAATACAATTTTCTAGCCATTTGACTACTTTTAATTCAACTCTTTCTTGGTGTGTCTGAATGAGCCCTAGTTTGAATGTCAGCATTTACTGAACAAATTATAGTCCGTCCTTCCTTCCTCCCTTCCTCCCTTCCTCCCTTCCTCCCTTCCTCCCTTCCTCCCTTCCTTCCACAGAGTCTTGCTCTGTTGCCCAGGCTGGAGTGCAGTGGTGCCATCTTGGCTAATTGCAACTCCAGCCTCCCAGGCTCAAGCAATCCTCCCACTTCAGCCTTCCAAGTAGCTGGGATTACAGGCACGCACCACCACTCTGGGCTAATTTTGGTCTTTTTAGTAGAGACAGGGTTTCACTATGTCAACCAGGCTGCTCTTGAATCCCTGAACTCGAGCAATTCGCCCGCCACGGTCTTCCAAAGTGCTGGGATTACAGGCGTGAGCCACTGTGCCCAGCCGCCCAGCCCCTATTCTTTACATAGCCCTGACTGAGTGCTCCTCCTACTTCTGTGGAGCTCCTTCCACTCATGTCTTTGGAATCGGATGGGCTCCAGAGTAAGAGCCCTTTGTTGTGGGATGATAGGTGCTCTTGGATCAGATGGATCCAAAAGGATTTAGTTTGGAGCAGTGCTTTTGAGGGATCAGGAAGTCCTTGGAGAATCAAGCAGATTTTTCTATTCTCTGTGTATCTGCTCTCTCTCCCTTGATTTCCTAGTAAGCCGCTTTGAATTATGGCAACCTTCTAATGCAGATCCAAATATGGGCTGCCAAGGGATCCTTTGAACCCCTGGGACCACCTGCTTTGCCAGCACATTCTAATGAGCAGTGAATTAAGTGGTTTTAACAGACACTTAGGAACAGCAGCATATTCTCAAAGCAAATTAACTTCCTTAGGGAACAATGAATTCTTTCAGGTCATACAAGAAAGACTTGGGGAACCATCCTACTGTTGATCAACATAATCATAACAGTAATAGTAAAAATTTGTAAGGCCCTGTGGTTTTGAAAGCATTTTTTATTTGCATGTTGTTATTTGATCCCCACAGTTACTCCATTAGAATAAAGAAGGTACCAAATTTGCATACTGATAAATATTAATCTCTTAGAGTCAGAGTTTGATTTAGGTTTTTTCCTCTTTAAATCTTTTCAGGGCCGGGCGCGGTGGCTCAAGCCTGTAATCCCAGCACTTTGGGAGGCCGAGACAGGTCGATCACGAGGTCAGGAGATTGAGACCATCCTGGCTAACACGGTGAAACCCCGTCTCTACTAAAAAATTCAAAAAACTAGCCGGGTGAGGTGGCGGGCGCCTGTAGTCCCAGCTGCTCGGGAGGCTGAGGCAGGAGAATGGCGTGAACCCGGGAGGCAGAGCTTACAGTGAGCTGAGATCTGGCCACTGCAGTCCAGCCTGGGCGACAGAGCGAGACTCCGTCTCAAAAAAAAAAAAAAAAATCTTTTCATATTATTTATTTTAGATGAATTGTCCAATTCTGCTTTATTGCCAAGGACAATTATGTTTATATCTATTTAGAACTCTAAATATATGCACACACATATAAATAAATCTTAGCAACCCAAAGTTGAAAAATTTCACTTATATGGCGGGGGGGTGTGTGTGTGCGTGTGTGTGTATGTATGTATGTTTTGGGCTAACTTCATACTTACCCTTTACTCACAAGACTTCAAAATCATTTACTGTATTTGTTAATATCATTATAGTTATACAGAAGGGTTATTTTGGGGTTTTTTTTTTTTTTTGGTCCTTTTAATTTATGTATTAGTAGGATAGACTTTATGAATCACAGCTCATCTGAGATGATACAATGTGATTTTAAAATACAGATTTTTCTTCAGAGACTGTAACAATGAAAAGGTCAGGGTTTGTGAAGCTAGAGTCCTGGGAAGAGAATGAGTGATTTATAATGCTCTTCAGAGTGCCTGAAGAGAGGTTTAAATTTCTTCATGGTCTTAGTCCCATAAGAGCTTTCCTTGAAATAGCTTTGTAGTTTCTGTGAAGCCTGTAGTCTTTCAACTAAAAGGCTAATTGAAGCCATCACACTATTACTAGGATACAGAAGAGAAAGGGTGGGATTATGAGGATGATAAAAATGTATAAACTTAGAATAAAGGGATTGATGTGAAGCCTAAGGGTTTGATTATAGTCACTCTTTTTAAAAAAACATTACTCTTTGAGGAGGAAAAGGACAGTAAGATTACTATCTAAAATAGAAAAGAAAAAAAACTAACCTGCGAAGACAAAACACAGGGAACCTTCAAATAAAATTCTGTTTATGGTACCTCCTGAATTATGATTTTTTTTTCATATTTGAGATCTATTTCTATACTAGATTCAACTGGCTTAAATGTCCTAGACAAAAACTTGTAGTTATTCTTGAATGGATTATTTTATGTTACAAAAGTATGGGGATGTATCTGCTGGTTACTAATTGTTGTGTAGTTGACAATATTTTTATAACTGAAGACTCCTCTTCCCTCACCTTTAAAGCCTCTTCTTTAACCAGAACCCTTCGTCCTTTCTTCCTAGAAATAATGTGAATCTAAATTGCCCTACTCCTCCTTCCCATCTGTCCAAATCTAAGTTGCCCATCTCCCTTATAAAGGTAGTCATACCCACTCTACCAACAGTGATTTATAGAGTAAAACAAATCTGGAGATCAAATGTATAACATGGGCACTATAGTTAATAAAATTGTATTGTATTAGCGATTTTTGTTAAATGAGAAGATTTTAGATGCTCTTGTTACACAAACAAAAAAAAGTACGTGAGATGATAGATGTGTTACTCTGCTTCACTGTAGTAACCATTTTACGATAAATACACATCCCATAACATTACGTTGTAAACCACAAGTATACACAATAAAATTTATTTTAAAAATATTTTATAAAATTTAGACTATGTATTATATATATTTTTAATTATACTTTAAGTTCTGGGATACGTGTGCAGAGCATGCAGGTTTGTTATGTAAATATACATGTGCCATGGTGGTTTGCTGCACCCAATCAACCTGTCATCTACGTTAGGTATTTCTCCTAATGCTCTCCCTCTCCTAGCCCACCGCCCCCCAACAGGCCTCGGCGTGTGATGTTCCCCTCCCTATGTCCATATGTTCTTATTGTTCAACTCCCACTTAATGAGTGAGAACATGCAGTGTTTGGTTTGCTGAGAATGATGGTTTCCACCTTCATCCATGTCCCTGCAAAGGACACAAACTCATTCTTTTTTATGGCTGCATAGTATTCCATGGTGTATATGGTGACACATTTTCTTTATCCAGTCTATTATTGATGGGCATTTGGGTTGGTTCCAAGTATTTACTATTATGAATAGTGCTGCAATAAATGTATGTGTGCATGTGTCTTTATAGTAGAATGATTTATAATCCTTTGGGTATATAACCAGTAATGGGATGGCTGGGTCAAATGGTATTTCTAGTTCTAGATCCCTGAGGAATCGCCACACTGTCTTCCACAATGTTCAAACTAATTTACACTCTCACCAACAGTGTAAAAGCGTTCCTATTTCTCCACATCCTCTCCAGCCTCTGTTGTTTCCTGACTTTTTTTGTTTTTTTGTTTTTTTGTTTTTTTGTTTTTTTTTTGAGATGGAGTCTCACTCTGTCGCCCAGGCTGGAGTACCGTGGCCGGATCTCAGCTCACTGCAAGCTCTGCCTCCCGGGTTTACGCCATTCTCCCGCCTCAGCCTCCCGAGTAGCTGGGACTACAGGCGCCCGCCACCTCGCCCGGCTAGTTTTTTTTTTGTATTTTTTAGTAGAGACGGGGTTTCACCGTGTTAGCTAGGATGGTCTCAATCTCCTGACCTCGTGATCCGCCCATCTCGGCCTCCCAAAGTGCTGGGATTACAGGCTTGAGCCACCGCGCCCGGCCGTTTCCTGACTTTTAATGATCGCCATTCTAACTGGTGTGAGACGATATCTCATTGTGGTTTTGATTTGCATTTCTCTAATGACCAGTGATAATGAGCTTTTTTTTCATATGTTTGTTGGCCATATAAATGTCTTCTTTTCAGAAGTGTCTGTTCATATCCTTTGCCCACTTTTTGATGGGGTTGTTTTTTTCTTGTAAATTTAAGTTCATTGTAGATTCTGGATATTAGCCCTTGGTCATATGGATAGATTGCAAACATTTTCTACCATTCTGTAGGTTACCTGTTCACTGATGATGTTTTTTTCTGCTGTGCTGAAGCTTTTTCGTTTAATTAGATCCCATTCATCAATTTTAGCTTTTGTTGCCATTGATTTTGGTGTTTTAGTCATGAAGTCTTTGCCCATGCCTATGTCCTGAATGGTATTGCCTCAGTTTTCTTCTAGGGTTTTTATGGTTTTAGGTCTTAATGTTTAAGTCTTTAATCATTTAATAAATGTAGCCGACTTGATCATGGTGAATAAGCTTTTCGATATGCTGCTTCAATTTTCCAGTATTTTATTGAGGATTTTTACATTGATGTTCATCAGGGATATTGGCCTGAAATTTTCTTTTTTTGTTGTGTCTCTGCCAGGTTTTGGTATCATGATGGTACTGGCCTCATAAAATGAATTAGGGAGGAGTCCCTCTTTTTCTATTGTTAGAATAGTTTCAGAAGGAATGGTACCAGCTCCTCTTTGTACCTCTTGTAGAATTCAACTGTGACTCCATCTGGTCCTGGGTTTTATTGGTTGGTAGGCTTTTAATTACTGCCTTACTTTCAGAACTTGTTATTGGAATTTTCAGGGATTCGACTTCTTCCTAGTTTCGTCTTGGGAGGGTGTATGTATTCAGGAATTTACCATTTCTTCTAGATTTTCTAGTTTATTTGTGTAAAGGTGTTTATAGTATTCTCTGATAGTAGTTTGTATTTCTGTGGGATCAGTGGTGATATCCCCTTTATCATTTTTTATTGTGTCTATTTGATTCTTCTCTCTTTTCTTTTTTATTAGTCTGGCTAAGGCTAATGGTATATCTGTTTTGTAAATCTTTTCAAAAAACCACCTCCTGGATTCATTGATTTTTTTTTTTTGAAGGGTTTTTCATGTCTCTATCTCCTTCAGTTCTGCTCTGATATTAGTTATTTCTTGTCTTCTGCTAGTTTTTGAATGTGTTTGCTCTTGCTTCCCTAGTTCTTTTCATTGTGATGTTAGGGTGTCAATTATTGATGTTTCTCGTTTTCTGATGTGGGGGTTTAGTGTTATAAATGTTTCTCTAAACACTTCTTTAGCTGTGTCCCAGAGATTCTGGTACGTTGTGTCTTTGTTCTCATTGGTTCCAAAGAACTTATTTACTTCTGCCATAATTTTGTTATTTACCCAGTAAACATTCCGATGAGGTTATTCAATGTCCATGTAGTTGTGCAGTTTCGAGTGAGTTTCTTAATCCTGAGTTCTAATTTGATGGCACTGTTGTCTGAGAGACTGTTATGATTTCCGTTAGTTTGTATTTGCTGCAGAGTGTTTTACTTCCAATTTTGTGGTCAACTTTAGAATAAGTGCGATGTGGTGCTGAGAAAAATGTATATTCTGTTGATTTGGGGTGGAGCGTTCTGTAAATGTCTATTAGTCCACTTGGTCTAGAGCTGAGTTCAAGTCCTGAATATCCTTGTTAATTTTCTGTTTTGTTGATCTGTCTAATATTGACAATGGGGTGTTAAAGTGTCCCACTATGATTGTGTGGGAGTCTAAGTCTCTTTGTAGGTTTCTAAGAACTTGTGTTATGAATCTGGGTGCTCCTGTATTAGGTGCATATATATTTAGGATCGTTAGCTCTTCTTGTTGAATTGATCCCTTTACCATTATGTAATGCCCTTCTTTGACTTTTTTGGTCTTTGTTGGTTTAAAGTCTGTTTTATCAGAGACTAGGATTGCCACCCTTGCTTCTTTTTGCTTTCCATTTGCTTGGTAAATATTCCTCCATCCCTTTATTTTGAGCCTATATATGTCTTTGCACATGAGATGGGTCTTCTGAATACAGCACACCAATGGGTCTTGACTCTTTATCCAATTTGCCAGTCTGTGTCTTTTAATTCAGGCATTTAGCCCATTTACATTTAAGGTTAATATTGTTATGTGTGAATCTGATCCTGTCATTATGATGCTAACTGGTTCTTTTGCCCATTAGTTAATGCAGTATCTTCATGGTGTTGATGGTCTTTACAATTTGGTATGTTTTTGCAGTGGCTGGTACCAGTTTTTCCTTTCCATATTTAGTGCTTCCTTCAGGAGCTCTTGTAAGGCAGGCCTGGTGGTGACAAAATCCCTCAGCATTTGCTTGTCTGTAAAGGATTTTATTTCTCCTTTGCTTATAAATCTTAGTTTGTCTGGATATGAAATTCTGGTTGAAGATTCTTTTCTCTAAGAATGTTGAATATTGGCCCCCACTTTCTTCTGGATTGTAGGGTTTCCTCAGAGAGATCCACTGTTAGTCTGTTAGGCTTCCCTTTGTGGGTAACCTGCCCTTTCTCTCTGGCTACCCTTAACACTTTTTTTCCGTTTCAACCTTGGTGAATCTGACGATTATGTGTCTTGGGGTTACTCTTCTTGAGGAGTATCTTTGTGGTATTATTCTCTGTTTTTCCTGAATTTGAATGTTGGCCTGTCTTGCTAGGTTGGAGACATTCTCCTGGATAATATCCTTAAGTGTGTTTTCCAATTTTGTTCCATTCTCCCCATCACTTTCAGGTACACCAATCAAGTGTAGGTTTGCTCTTTTCACATAGTCCCATATTTCTTGGAGGGTTTGTTTTTCCTTCTCTTTTTTCTCTAATCTTGTCTTCATGATTTATTTCATTAAGTTTGTCTTCAATCTCTGATATTCTTTCTTCTGCTTGATCGATTCGGCTATTGATACTTGTGTGTGCTTCACGAAGTTCTCGTGCTGTGTTTTTCAGCTCTATCAGGTCATTTATGTTCTCTAAAGTAGTTATTCTAGTTAGCAGTTCCTGTAACTTTTTTTTTTAAGGTTCTTAGCTTCTTTGCATTGAGTTAGAACATGCTCCATTAGCTCGGAGGAGTTTGTTATTACCCACCTTCTGAAGCCTACTTCTGTCAATTTGTCAAACTCATTCTCCATCCAGTTTTGTTCCCTTGCTTGTAAGGAGTTGTGATCCTTTGGAGAAGAGGTGTTCTGGTTTTTGGATTCAGGCTTTTTGCGCTGGTTTTTCCTAATCTTCATGGATTTATCTACCTGCGGCCTTTGATGCTGGTGACCTTCGGATGGGGTTTTGGTGTGGACGTCCTTTTTGTTGATGTTGAGGCTATTCCTTTCTGTTTGTTAGTTTTCCTTCTAACAGTCAGACCCCTCTGCTACAGGTCTCTTGGAGTTTGCTGGAGGTCCACTCCAGACCTTGTTTGCCTGTGTATCACCAGGAGAGGCTTCAGAACAGCAAGATTGCTGCCTGTTCCTTCCTCTGGAGGCTTTTTCCTAAAGAGGCACCTGCCAGATGCCAGCTGGAACTCTCCTATATGAGATGTCTGTCGACCTGCTGGGAGGTGTCTCCCAGTTAGGAGGCACAGGGATCAGGGACCCACTTGAGGAGGCAATCTGTTCCTTAGCAGAGTTCAGGCGCTGTGCTGAGAGATCCACTGCTCTCTTCAGAGCCCGCAGGAAGGAATGTTTGTCTGCTGAAGCTGAGCCCACAGCTGCCCCTTCCCCCAGGTGTTCTGTTCCAGGGAGATGAGAGTTTTATCTATAAGCTCCTGACTGCTGCTGCTGCCTTTCTTTCAGAGATGCCCTGCCCAGAGAGGAGGAATCCAGAGAGGCAGTCTGGCTACAGTGTCCTTGCTGAGCTGTAGTGGGCTCCGCCCAGTTTGAACTTCCCAAAGGCTTTGTTTACACTATGAGGGGAAAGCCATCTACTCAAGCCTCAGTAATGGTGGATGCCCCTCCCCCAACCAAGCTGGTGCATCCCAGGCCAACGTCAGACTGCTGTGCTGGCAGTGAAATTTCAAGACAGTGGATCTTAGCTTGCTGGGCTCTGTGGGGCTGGGATCTGCTGAGCTAGACCACTTGGTTCCCTGGCTTCAGCCTCCTTTCCAGCAGAGTGAACGGTTCTGTCTTGCTGGCATTCCAGGTGCCACTGGGGTATTAAAAAACACTCCTGCAGCTAGCTCGGTGTCTGCTCAAACGGCCACCCAGTTTTGTGCTTGAAACCCAGAGCCCTGGTGGTGTAGGCATCCGAGGGAATCTCCTGGTCTGTGGGTTGCGAAGACCATGGGAAACGTGTCGTATCTGGACTGGAATGCACTGTTCCTCACGGCTTCCCTTGGCTAGGGGAGGGAGTTCCTGACCCCTTCACTTACCTTGTGAGGCGACACCCCACCCTGCTTTGGCTTGGACCTCTGTACCCACTGTCTAACCAGTCCCAATGAGATGAGCTGGTACCTGTGTTGGAAATAAAAAATCACCCGCCTTCTGTGTTGATCTCGCTGGGAGCTGCAGACCGGAGCTTTTCCTGTTTGGCCATCTTCCCAGCCCTATGTGTCATAATTTGAACAATATCTGATTAGTTTCATTTAAGTCTTCTCTGCATTGTGTTCAGTATTTGAGGGAAGAAGGTATCTGACATTTTCTTTGTCCTAGAGAGCCAAGTGTAGTACTAGTTACATTGTGTCAATATAATTAGCCCTGTGAACTTGACTTGATGAAAATGAGTATGTTAGTTCAGATCCTCTGAGAAGCCTGTCACCAAGACAGGATTAAGTGTGTAAGAAATGTATTATGGGAAATGCCTGTAAGGGAAAACTAGGGAAGGAGCTGGGAGAGGCCCAGAGAGCCACTGGACCACAACGCAAGTCCGACTCCGAGGGAAGAAGAAAGGAAAGTTAGATGCAAATATTGTAGATTGTAGTTCATTTCTAAGGAACATTTGAAAAGACCAATAGTGAGTCATCAGCCAAAGTTACTAATGAGGTCTCATTTCTTCAGAAGCTGGCCCACCTTAATATTCCTGCTGTGCTCAGTCATAGCTCCTGGGAACCTCATAGGAACTATGGCCTTGGTGCAGAGGCAGGAAAGATTTTACGGCATAGCTGTCAGTTGGGCCCTCGTTCAGTTACAGTCTCTTCTATTGGAGATTATGGCCAGAATACAGATATTTTAAATGAAAATTTAATGCATATAAACCCTAAAAGAGCATTCTATTTGTATCACTTACTTCTTCTGTGAAGAACTTTTATTCACAAAAACTTTTCAGGCTACATTCCTTAGGGCAGGGCTATAGCTTTTCTTCATTTTGTATAGTTCATGAGTGGTGTCCTGTATTAGACCCTATTTAAAAATCAAAAGTCCAAGAATGTAAACTGAATGCTCTGAGTAATTTACCGTATTCAGATAGTAGTTTACTTGTAATGGGTACGTTATAATTTTTTAAAAAAGAATATGGTGTTCTAGTTGTTTTACATTTCTGTTTCTAAATAAAAAAGTATGTGAATTCACTTTTAAATTGTGGCCAAAGGCCTTTTTTTCTTTACAATGTTACATAAAAGGAAGCTTACATATAGGAATTTTGCCAACTATGTTAGATAAGAAAATTGCTTTGTGAGTGAATGTTTGTGAGTACATCTCGTTTTCTACATTTATCGTCTCCAGTGTTTATTTCACATCAGTGAATCTATTTTTAGAGCTTATGTTGATACTCTCCTTTTTCCCCAGCATATAGGACAAATGTAATAACCTTTTTAGACTCATTTTTTTATTACTAGATTCAACAGACAAAATGATACTGTCAAATTTATATATACATATATTTCCAGATTTTTATATATTTTTAACAACCTCAAACTCATAAAAGCTGCAAGTACAGAATTTTGTTTTCCTAACAAAAGAGTGATTTGCCAACATAATGCCTCATCACCCCCAAATACTTTAGGATATTTTTCTTATAAACAAGGATATTCTTCTACATAATCATAATGCAACATCCAAATCAGTACTACCTAATCTATAGACATCATTCAGTTTTTACTAATCATCCAAATGTTCTTGATAGGATAGAAAAAGTATCCAGTTCAGAATCGCTCATTTCATTAAGTGTTCATGTCTATAATTCCCTTCACTCGGGAACCATTTCTTACTCTTTCCTTCACTTTCTTGACCTTGATGCTTTTGAAGATTACAGGTCATTTTTTTGAATATCCCTCAATTTGTGCATGTCTAATGTTTTGTCATGGTTAGATTCGGGTCATACATCTTTGGCAGGAACAACACAGAAAGAATAATCTGTTCTTATTTCTACCTACAGGTAATATGTATGCAGTTTCGTTTTTTCCCATTATTGGTGATGATTAGTTTGATTACATAAATAAGGTGTGTCTACCAGGCTACTACACTATGAAATTACTCTTTTACCCATTGTAATGAATAGGTATTTTGTGTAGATATACTTTGTAACTATTTAATTGCCCCATTTCTCATCAGACTTTCAATTTATTCATTTATTTATATGTTATATCAATATGGACTCATGAATTCTCATTTTATTCAATGGATTGTATTTCCTTGCTATCATTATTTGTTTTGGTGTTGAAGTTTTCCCCATATTGTCCAGTGGGAAGACTTCAAGCTGGTTTTTGTGTACTTTCAATGTATTCCATCATCCTTTGAGCCTTGCCTTTCTTTATGGTTCAAAAAGATGTTCCAGGCTTATTTCTGTGTCCCAGCTCTAGAATTAGATCTTTCTCCAAAGAGCCTTGTTTCCTTTAGTCAAAATATTAAGAAACCAAGATCTGGATGGTAAATATGTTTATTGTTATAAGGGTGTCATTACTTACAAGTCATCTCATTGTACGTAACTAAGGAATCTATATGTATATACATACATATATGCGTGTGTGTGTGCATACAAACATATATTTGTGCCCATATTTTTTCTTTTTTATTAATATATAATTCACATAACATTCACCCCTTTAAAATGTACAATTCAGGCTGGGCACAGTGGTTTACGCCTATAATCCCAGCACTTTGGGAGGCCGTGGCAGGTGGATAACCTGAGATCAGGAGTTTGAGAGCAGCCTGTTCCAACATGGTGAAACCCCGTCTCTACTAAAAATATAAAAATCAACCGGGTATGGTGGTGGGCGCCTGTAATCCCAGCTACTCAGAAGACTGAAGCAGGAGAATCACTTGAACCTGGGAGACAGAGGTTGTAATGAGCCGAGTTCATGCCACTGCACTCCAGCCTGGGCAACAGAGTGAGACTCCATCTCAAAAAAATAGAATAGAATAGAATAAATGTACAATTCAGTGAGTTTTAGAATTTACAAGGTTGTGCAACCATTACCACTGTTTAATTTCAGAACATTTCCATCAGTCCAAAAAGAAACCCTATACCCATTAAAAGTCACTCACCCTTTATCACCCCTGTCCTCAACCCTTGGCAATCATTAACCTGCATTCTGCTTTTATGGATTTGTCTGGTGATATTATTGTTTGTTGTGGTAGTTGTTTGATTGGTTACTAACTTTTGTGAACTAATTCTGTAGAGTTTGTATTCTTTGTCATGTCTGTCTTCTGAAATCTCTGCTTAGTGGTCAGCTAATGATTGAACAGACATTTCCCTAAATTTCTGGAACCAGTAAGTCTACCAGTCTTTGCCAAGGAGTTCTGTGTGTGTTCAAACGTGCGTTTCTATTACTCAACCATTCAATTGAAAACTCTGTTTTGCATTCACCTCCTGCTTGTATAGAACTTCAAAGTCAGCCAAAGGCAAGAGTATAGAGTGTTCTCAGGACTTTCCTAATGCACAAAGCCTTGAGCATGTACATAGCCCTGCATATGAACATTGCTCTCTAAGTTCTCAGAAATATATCTGAGTCTTTCAAAGCCTTTATGGATGTCTCATTCCCCAGCATTTCCTTTTAAGCTTTTTGATTAGTGTATTTGCCACATTTTTTTATTGTGTATAGTTAGGGTTACATAGTGGTATTTTGGTACATACAATGTAAAGTACTTAGATCAAGGTAATCAGCATTTCCATCTGAAATATTTATCATTTCTTTGCATTGAGAACATTCAGTATCCTCCTTCCAGCTATTTGAAACTATTTATTATTGTTAGCTATAGTCATCCTACAGTGCTATAGAACACTAGAACTTATTTCTCCTATTTAGCTGTAATTTTGTATCCTTTAACAAATCTCTCTCTCCACCCCCTTCTCCCTACCCTTCCAAGCCTCTAGTATCCTCTGTTCTACTTCTTTCTTCTATGAGATCAACTTTTTTAGCTTCTGCATATGAATGAGAACATGCAGTGTTTAACTTTCTGTTCCTGGCTTATTTTTTTAACATAATGTCCTCCTTTTTCATGTTGCCACAAATGACAGGATTTCATTCTTTTTTGTGGCTTAAAGTATTCCATTTGGTATATGTACCACATTTTCTTTATCCATTCATCTGTTGTTGGACACTTGGGTTGATTTCATATCTTGGCTATTGTAAATGCTGCAGTGAACAAAGGAGTGCAGATATCCCTCCAACATCTTGATTTCCTTTCCTTTGGATAAATTCCCAGTAGTGGGATTGCTGGATCATATGGTAGTTCTATTTGTAGTTTTTTAAAGAAACTCAATACTCCTTCCATAGTCGTTTGCCCCAATTTGTATCTATCTCCTCAGACAGCCACAAAATTAAACAGTTGCCTGTAATTGCTTTTGACAAATGCCCCCAGGAAAAAGGCTTTTCATACTGGGTGAGTCTTGCAAGTGGAGTGTTCCAGGAAACCATCATTCAGGTCAAATAATGATAATTCTCTGGGAATAAGGCTTTGCATTTCACTGTCTCTGGTGCCTGCCAGACTGCTTGTCATTGCAAATGCAAGCTGTTAGTTTTCAAGGTTATCATGGAGCTGGAGGGTGGGAGATGGCACCAAAGCAAGTTAAAAATGCCACAAAGTTCCCTGTTCCTACCAAGATTCAGTTATTTTTCTGGAATAATTACCCTCCAGGCAGCTGCAGGTCTTTGATCAATTTCTAGAGTTCTGAAAAAGTTGATTCTGATTATTTTTGTGATATTTGCTGCTATTGTGGAGGAACTAATTTTTGGCGATTCTTGCTCTGCCTTTTTGCTGATGTCACTGCCCATATCTGTTTCCATACATAACCATTTGTGTTGAAAACTAGGGATTCATAGCAGTATTTCCAATTCCAATCCAACACCAGAAGATTAATCTAGTGTTCTCCTTTCCTATATTTGTAACTAACTTCTCTGACAGGGAGAAATGTAGCTCCCATTATCCTTAATATATTTATCTTTTTGAGCAATATCTCTCTATATAGTCAGTCTCCTATTACTGCTGTCAGTCCTCTGGTATGCAAATGCCCTCCTTACTATAGTAAGCTCTAACACCCTGTACCAGGATGTCACCCTCCATGAACTCCTCCTCATCTTGTCATACATTGATTCTCCATTTTTGGCCACCCACGTCCCCACCTGGGTGGGTTTGTCATTCTTTTTAGGGTCTGACACTCCACACTAGGCCACTCCTGTGTGAATGTTCTATCTTGCTCTGCCTAATGGTTTCAGGAAGGGAACAGGAAGGTTAATTACTTTTTAAAGATGAGTTGTATTACCCTTTCTGTTCTTCATGAGTTTTACTTATGAGAGTTTGCAAAGGTGTATTAGACCTAAATTGGTATGTCTGGCTTCAAGAATGGAAGGAAGGTACAAGAAACTGGTAAACAAATTGATTTTTGTTTTAGCCACCTACAAAAAAAAAAAAAAGTGATTATTTTCAAGAAGGCAGTGAATCTAAGAATCCATACGAATTTTAACAATGATTAAGACCCTATCCAGGCAGCTCCATATTTATCACTGATGATAAATCAAATGGGTTATTTGAAAGAAAGACATAGTAATTTTCCTTGACATCAGCCAGTCATTATTGCCATTTAGTCAGCACATCCCTATGTGCTAGGCATTGTGTTTAATCCTTAAGTTTGTATGGTGGTTTCTGTTTTTACCTGTGTGTTACAGATGAAGATACCTGCTTTACTTTACCAAAAAAAAAAAAAAAAACAAAAATCCTCAAAAGATTGATCTATAGTTGCTGTTACTGATTCCTCTCTTCTTACTTTTTATTAAACCCTTTTCAGTTAGGATTTCACCTATACCACTTTTCTGAAAATGGTGTGGTCAGTACACAAATGTATTCCACATCATAACTCTAATTATTAAACATCAGTCTTCTTCCTCCAGACCTGTCAGCACCATCCTGAACTGTGGATCCACTCCCTTGTTCTTCAAGTGCTTTCTTCACTTGGCTTCTACTACTCTGTTTTTGTCTTGCAGTCACTTTTGCTCTTGCTTTCTCTTTTTCTCAGCTTCTTCATTTCAGTCTTTAGACATCTTTTTTCCATCTACACTTATTGCATTGGAAGCCTCATTCAGTCCCATGGCTTTAAATAACATGCCTTCATTGATAACTTCCAAATTTATATATCTGACCCCAACCAATTCCTTGTACTTCAAACTTATGTATTCAATTGCCTATTTGATTTCTCCTCCAGAGCTCTAACAGATATCTCAAATACAGCCTATGTAAAACTGAATGTTTGATCTTTCTCACAAAAGCTGCTCACCCGTAGTTTTTTTTTTTTTTCCCATCTCAGCTAACAGTAACTCCATTCTTTGAATTGCTCAGTCCAGAAACATTGAATCATCCTTGATGCTAATTTCTTCCTCTTACACTACATATTGACTAGGTAATACCTGTTGCCTACCACCAGAAGAGCAATCGCAGGATATTAACCCACAACACGGTTTGCAGGTGTTAGGGTTGCCAAGAAAAGCATGACTCACAGAGGCACTGGATGGAACAACACTGTACTCACAAAGAGAATAAACAGAACAACAGCATCAGTAGTAAGTGTCAGTGAATCTTGTCTCACAGCCGTGGCAGGGAGTGATCTGTATACACCTCTCTTGTGCTGCAAGTGAAGGACCTTGTTCGCTGTCCACCAGGGACAGAAATAGCAATGGGGTAAGCCAAATGCCATATGACACACACTTAAGGAGAACAAAGAAGTATAAATCAAACTCAGAAGAGGGAAAGAAATTCCTAAAAAAGGTATGCTGTGATGGCTCCTGATCTTCATGTAAGAAACTATTCCAGGCCCAAGGCATATTCTTTTGCAACCGTGGAATGGTCAACAGGTTGCACACGATTCCCTTGCCCAGCACCACACAACCAATTTTTTAGGAAATCTTACTGACTCCACCTTCAAAATATAGCCAGAATCTGATTATTTCTCACCACTTCACTGTAACTACCCTGGTCTAAACTAACATCTCCTACCTGGTCACCTTGCTTCCAGTGGGTTTCTTTTTCATTTAGTATAAAAGCCAGCATTCTTACAGTGATTTACCAGGCTGTAAACTCCATGTATGACTATTCTCTCTATCATGCATTCTGTGCCAGCCACACTGCCAGCCTTGCTCACACTTCAGAGCCCTTGCCCTGACTGTGCCCTCTGCCTGGAACACTTATCCAAGAGATCTACATGGCTTGCTTTTTAACCTCTCTAAATCCCTTGCTCAAGGGTTACTTTCTCAATATGGCCTGCTTTAACCACTCTTTCAAGTTGGAACCTCTTCTTAGCCCAGCAATCCTCAGCCCTTTTCTCTGCTTTTGTCACCATTGCACTTACTGCCTTCAAAGATACTATATACATTATTTGTTTATTATGGCCATTGTTTATCATCTTCCACTAGAAAATAAGCTATATAAGAGCAATTTTTTGTCCATTTTGTTCATTGTTTACCCTAGCCTTCCACATGATAGATAATAAATATGTGTTGCCTCAGACAAAGAAATAAAAGTTTAGGGAAGTTAAGTAATTCTAGTTAGTGGCAGAGCTGGAATTTGAGATGTTTAGCATTCAGAGCTACTGTTAGAAAACTTTTAAGTAAATTTATTAACAAAGAGTGATTTTAAAGTACTGCCAACTAGTTACTGTTCTGGGCTGTATATTTAGGGGCTAATTTTATGATCTAGACTAATCTAAGAACCTCATAACCATATTGATTTTATGGGAAAATACATGCTGAGTTTCAAAGAAAAACTGGTAAAGAACTTTTAGAAAATGATCTGTTCATCACTGTGGACTACCTGTACTGAACACTAAAGGAGTAAGAAAACGTGTAGTTGATAATGATTCTAAAGGCTTGAGGAAAAAAGAACATGAGGAATATTGGGTACTGAAAAATTTTAATAAAATATTTATTTAGAACCAATTTTTTAAATGTAAAATTGTAGTCTGGGAATATACCTATGTTAATACTTTACTGACTTAATTTTTCCAGTGCTTGTGGGCCTTTCTAAAACTAATAATTCATTGTTATAATCAATAGCAATTTTGGTTTTATTAATTAAAAATATTTTGTTATGATTTTTGTAGGCTAATGCAACAATAAACTCTTTCGATTTAGTTCTGGATATGGCTGTGTGTGTGTATCTAGTAAGATATACCATCATGCATCCCTTAACAACATTTCAGTCAACAATGGACTGCATTTACAATGGTGGTCCCGTAAGATTATAATGGAGCTGAAAAACTCCTATCACCCAGTGACATCACAGCCTCATAACATTATAGCGCAACACATTACTCACCTATTTATGTTGATGCTGCTATAAAACCTACTGTGCTGCCAGGTATATAAAAGTATAGCATATACAATTATGTACAGTAAATAATACTTGATATGGACAGTAAACAACTATATTACTAGTTTATGTGTTTACTGTACTGTGCTTTTTAATTGTTATTTTAGGATGTATTTCTTCTACTTATAAAATAACCATAAAACAGCCTGAGGTAGGTCCTTCAGGAGGCTTCCAGAGGAAGGCTTTTTTTTTTTTTTGAGTTGGAGTCTGGCTCTGTCGCACAGGCTGGTGTGCAATGGCGCAACCTTGGCTCACTGCTACCTCCGCCTCCTGGGTTCATGCAATTCTCCTGCCTCAGCCTCCCAAGTAGCTGGGAGTATAGATGTGAACCACCACGCCCAACTAATTTTTGTATTTCTAGTAGAGATGGGGTTTCACCATGTTAGTCAGGCTGGTCTTGAACTTCTAACGTCAGGTGATCCATCCGCCTTAGCCTCCCAAAATGCTCGGATTACAGGTGTGAGCCACCGCGCCTGGCCTGGTTTTTTTTTTTTTTTTTTTTTTCTTTTGAGACAGAGTCTTGCTCCGTCGCCCAGGCTGGAGTGCAGTGACACAATCTCAGCTCACTGCAAAACTCCACCTCCCGGGCTCAAGTGATTCTCTTGCCTCAGCCTCCTGCCACCACAACTGGCTAATTTTGTATTTTTAGTAGAGATGGGATTTCACCATGTTGGCCAGGCTGGTCTCGAACTCCTGATGTCAAATGGTCTGCCTGCCTCGGCTCCCAAAGTGCTGGTATTACAGTCATTAGCCACTGTGCCCAGCCAAGAAGGCATTTTTATCACCGGAGATAACATCTCCTTGCATGTTTTTGTCCCTGAAGACCTTCAGTGGGACGAGATGTGAAGGCGGAAGATGCTGATATTGATGATTCTGACCCTGTATAGGCCTAGGCTAATGTGGGTGTTTGTGTCTTCATTTTAAATAAAACAGCTTAAAAAGTAAAAACAAATAAATGAAAAAATTTTAAGTAGAAAAATATTATAGAACAAGGAAATAAAGAACATATTGAAGAATTTCTGTACAGCTGTACAATGTAGTTTTGAGCAAAGTACAAAAGTTGACACGTTTTAAAAATTAAAGGTTATAAAATAAAGTTACAGTAAGCTAAGATTAATTTGTCATTGAAGAAAAAATATTTTTAAAATAAATTTATTGTAACCTAAGTGTACAGTGTTTATAAAGGCTACATTAGTGTACAGTAATGTTCTAGACCTTCACATTCACCCATCTCTCACTCACTGACTCACCCAGAGCAACTTCCAGTCCTGCCAGCTGCATTCTCAGTAAGTGCCCTATACAGGCGTGCCATTTTAAATCTTTTATACCACATTTTTACTGTACCTTTTCTATGTTTAGACACTCAAATAATTATCATACTGTTGTATAAGACTATAGCACATCCATGGTTTCTTGTATCAACCCAGTAAAGAATTGCCTACTATTCAGTCCATAAGACTAAATAGCATATACCATAACATGCTGTACAAATTTATAGCTCAGAAGCAATAGGCTATACTATATAGCCTACGTGTGTAATAAGCTGTATCACCTAAATTTATGTAAGTACTCTCTATGATGTTCGCACAACAACAAAATTGCCTAATGGCACGTTTCTCAGAATGTATTCCTGTCATTAAGGAAAGGGAATGCCCATGCATATATGTATATGTACTCACATACACACACACACGTAGTTGATCCTCATTATTTACAGATTCCACATTTGCCAATTCACCTACTTACTTAAATTTATTTGTAACCACAAAGTCAATGCTCTCAATACTTTTATGGTTATTCACTGATATGTGAATATGCAGTGTCAAAAAATTTGAGTCACCTGATACACACATTTCAAGTTCAGGTGGAATAAGAGTTCTGTCTTCTTATTTCATTTCTCATACTGTAAACAAGTATTCTCCTGCAATATATTTATCGCCATGTTTTTTTGCATTTCTGTGCTTCTTGGTGATTTTTCTGTTTGAAACGATCCCTAGGTGCAGTGCTGAAATGCTGTCTCCTGTTTCTAGGGACTCAGAGGCTGTGATGTGCCTTGCAAAGAAAATACACATTACATAAGCTTCATTGAGGCATGAATTACAGTAATGCTGGCCATGAGTTCAATGCTAATGAATCAACAATATATATTAAATAAGGTATCTTTAAACAGAAATACACTTAAAACAACTTTGTGTATTGATTGGTTGCTGAAAATGTTGTGACCAGAAGTTCTCAGGAGCCCAACCCTCTATTATCCCCTAGGGGTAGTAATTCAGTATTTGTTTATAATCAGTGTTGGGGTACCTTTATAGAACATAACTATTAAGAACAATGAGAATTAACTGTATATATCTGTATACAGTTTGTACAATTTGTATAATTTGTACAATTATCCCCAAGAAGAATAGTTGTCATTTATTATCTACTTCACTGTTTGAATCTTACGTTAACCTCCAGTGAAGCCTTGAGATGTGTCTTCAATATATTTATATTCTGGAGAAAATCACCCAAATTGAAATCTTAACACAAACCATTGAATGGATGATTACTAATGAGTAATTTTTAAAATATTTTAACTAATTTTTTAAATGGTGTAATATTCATTCAAATGAATAAAAATAATGTATTATTTGAAAAAGTAGCAGAAGTAACATCCTTGAACTTACAACTTAGGAAATATTACCAATATATATATATATTTTTTTTGAGACGGAGTCTTGCTCTGTGCCCCAGGCTGGAGTGCAGTGGCGCGATCTCGGCTCACTGCAAGCTCCGTCCCCCCAGGTTCACGCCATTCTCCTGCCTCAGCCTCCCAAGTAGCTGGGACTACAGGCACCCGCCACCATGGCCGGCTAATTTTCTTGTATTTTTAGTAGAGACAGGGTTTCACCGTGTTAGCCAGGATCATCTTGATCTCCTGACCTCGTGATCCGCCCGCCTCGGCCTCCCAAAGTGCTGGGATTACAGGCTTGAGGCACCGTGCCCGGCCACCAATATTTTTTAATACCTTCGAGGTGCTCCTCTTATATCCAGTCTTCCCCTACCACAGTAAACCACCCTAGTGAATTTTGTGATTATGGTTATTTCTTTTCTTTTCTTTTCTGTTTTTTTGAGATGGAGTTTTACTCTTGTTGCCCAGGTTGGAGTGCAGTGGTGTGATCTCGGCTCACTGCAACCTCGGGGTCCCAGGTTCAAGCATTTCTCCTGTGTCAGCCTCCCAAGTAGCTGGGATTAGAGGGATGCGCCACCACACCCGGCTAATTTTGTATTTTTAGTAGAGATGGAGTTTCTCTATGTTGGTCAGGCTGGTCTCGAACTCCCGACCTCAGGTGATCCGCCCGCCTCGGTCTCCCAAAGTGCTGGGATTACAGGCGTGAGCCACTGCCCTATTTCTCTACATTCTTCAACTAAAGTCATTTTTCTGGTTGGTTTATGAATAGTTATGAAACACACATTAAAAAGAAAAAATGGCATTTTATAGTTAGGTTTTATGGTCATTCACTTGAATGTCATGAGATCCAGAGACCAAATAGTGACAGTGGCTGAGTACCTGGGCTCTGGAGCTGGACTGCCAGAGTTTGAATTCTAGCTCTGCTGCATTCTAACTGGAACAAATTATTTAACCTACCTTGAATAAATTATTTAATTTTTTAGTGCCTTAGTTTCCCTTCCCTCCCCTCCCCTCCCCTCCCCTTGCCTTCCCTCTCCTTCCCTTCCCTTCCCTTCCCTCCCCTCCCCTCCCCTCCCTTCCCTTCCCTCCTTTTCTTTTGCTTTCCTTTCTTTCTTTCTTTTCTTTTCCTTTCTTGTCCGCCTTGCCTCACCTCACCTCACCTCACCTCACCTTGCCCAGCCCTGCCCCGCCTCACCTCGCCTCACCTCGCCTCTTTCCTTTCCTCTTTCCTCTTGCTCTGTTGCCCATGCTGGAGTGCGGTGGCCTGATCTCAGCTCACCGTAACCTCCGCCTCCTGGGTTCAAGCAATTCTCCTGCCTCAGCCTCCCGAGTAGCTGGGATTACAGGCATGCACCACTGTGCCTAGCTAATTTTTGTGTTTTTAGTGGAGACGGAATTTTACCATGTTGGCCATAGTTTGGCCAGGCTGGTCTTGAACTCCTGACCTCAGGTGATCCACCTACCTTGGCCTCCCAAAGTGCTGGGTTTACTGGTGTGAGCCACTGTGCCTGGCCTTAGCTTCTTTATCTATAAAATTGAGGATAATAAGAGTACTTACTCCCAGAGGGATGCTACAATGATGAAATAAATTAATATATGTAAATAAATGGAACAGTAGAGTAGTAGTAACTAATAAATAAATGTTAGTTATTTAACAGGTAGAGAAATTAATGCAAAGAATTCTTTGAAAGCTGCTTGAATTCTTACATACTATATTGCGTAATCTTTCTTTAAATGTTTCTGTAATTTCGTTTAAACAACTAGTGTCTTATGATTTTTGTCACTCTATGACCTCTTTTTATTCAGCTGATTGTGGGATTACTTAAAATTAGGCTTTCTTTGGTATCTCTTTGTGTCTCCCAGCTTATGTGAGAACAGATTTCTTTTCAGTTTGTAAATAAATTTATTCCACATATTTTTTACTTGGTTGTTCCCCTGACATACTCATTTAAGGGCTACTGCTGCCAAAAATGATAATCCAAAGGCTCATTTATGTGTTTTAGCCTCATGTTGGCAGAAGTTCTTTGTAGGTTATAGATGAAACAGTTTATCCATAAATGGCAAATTGCTTTATCAAGCTCCTGTTAAAGTAAAAAAGGAGGTCTGTGTTAGTATTGTCTGTTCTCAACATTGCTATTCAATCTGTACTGAAAAAATCATGACAGTTCAGTATTTACATTAGACATTGGAGAAATATGTGTCAGAGTTAAAACTGATGAACTTTGCCACTGTTTATCAATAGCAAGTAAATTGGCAAATATGTCATTTATGTTAGCAGTACCAAGAAGCTGAATGGGAATGTTTTAGAAGTTTGACCCATTCTTGCACTCTCACATGGCAGCCTCTTTATCTTGTTAGAGAACATCTTTTGATTTCCCTTTTTGTGAGTCTGAGCTTTCCTTTTTACCTATAAATGTGCTTATCTTATCAAATAGTACTGCATGTTGCCCATTCCTGGGACAAAAGAGAAATACCATTCTGTATTTCTTGTAGCAACCCAGTTAAGGTTTGTGTGTGAGGGAGCATTTTGGAGAAAAGAGACTGGTAGATAAATGTTTAGGTATAATCTAGTTGGAAAACTAAAAACTTCCTATAATAATGTTAAGGTAAGTCAAGAGCAGTAGTAGTCATTGTGTGTTTCGGGTTAACCAAGAAAGCCCTACTGCCCTGTGAAAATTTATTTTCTTTTTTTTTTGAGACGGAGTCTCACTCTGTTCGCCCAGGCTGGAGTGCAGTGGCCGGATCTCAGCTCACTGCAAGCTCCGCCTTCCGGGTTAGGCCATTCTCCTGCCTCAGCCTCCTGAGTAGCTGGGACTACAGGCGCCCGCCACCTCGCCCGGCTAGTTTTTTGTATTTTTTAGTAGAGACGGGTTTTCACCATTTAGCCAGGATGGTCTCGATCTCCTGACCTCGTGATTTGCCCATCTCGGCCTCCCAAAGTGCTGGGATTACAGGCTTGAGCCACCGCGCCCGGCTGAAAATTTATTTTCAAAGTTAGCATTCTTATCAATGGATAACAGTTACAAGGCAAAAAAAAAATAAAGTCAAATATTTTCCGTATTTATTTTATTAAGGAGCACTTACATTATGTATAAATGTTAGCACCAGAAATATTAAGCCTTATCAACTCTCTATGTTTCCTAAGTTTTATCCTGTGGTCAGCATGATAATTAATATGTTACATAACGAAATTAAAAGTCCTCCTTTCTAAGCCCAGAAGACAGGATTAAGCCTCCCTTGATCAGTTTGTTACTTTTTCCTTTTGAGGATAGGTAATTCTATCCTCCATCTCTATTGAAACCCAAGGCAAATGAGAACATAGGTACCCCCCATCTTCCATGGACACGAACACAAATATCTAAGAAGCGTAATTCAGCACAGAGAGAATATAAGTGATATAATGAAGGTACTAAGGGTATGGGCTTTGTGTTGAAACAGACTTGGGTTCAAATGCTGATTCTACCATTTACTAGCTATATGACCTTGCCCAAGTTAGGCACCTTCCGTAAACCTATTTGCATCTCACAGGACTTGTGAGATTAAATGAAAACATTGAAAATAACTTAGCATTCCATCTGGCACATAACAAATATGTCAAGTTCTTTCATGCCTTTGTACATGCCCTTTTTTCTGCAGCATGCCTGAATAATTTCTATAGTCTTCCTTCAAAAACATGGGGTCAAGTTTGTAACACTTCTGGTCATGCCATCTTCTTTGAAATTAAGACAACATCACCTTGTCTGTGATGCTTTCCTTGCCTTTACCTCTATTCCCTGTGCTATGACCTGGTTATTTACTCTTTCTCTCTGAGCTTCCATATACTGTCAGCACTTCTCTCACTGTGCACTATTTCATTTTACATGTTGACCTCCTCCAGAGGGCTAAATGCTAGGAGCATGGACTATGTCTTTTCAACTTTGTATATGTCTTACTAAGCACAGTTTTTGATATACAGTAGGTGCTCAGTAAATACTCACTTGCTGAATGAAGGTATAAATTACTTTTGGGAGCATAGCCAGAAAAGTAGTCTGCAGTCCAGAGCAGGAAGAGGGACTGGGTACAACCAAAGAATTTTTTTCCCCAAAACTGTTATTATGAAAAATTTCCAATATACAGAAAAATTGAAAGAATTACAAGGTAAACATCCAAAAACCTGCCACCTAGATTCTAGAATTAGCATTTTGTAAGAATATACTATATTGCCATTAATTGTAAGCATCATGCTGTACAGTAGACCTGTTAAACTTACTCCACCTATCTAACTATAATTATGTATCCTTTGACCAACATCTCCTCAACACCCCCTTCCTCCTGACCACCACAGCCTCTGGTGACCGCCATTCTACTTTCTAATTCAATGAGGTCAGCTTTTTTTAAGAGTCTGCATATGAGTAAGATCATGTGGTATTTGTTTTTCCGTGCCTGGCATACTTCACTTAATGTAGTATCTTTTAGTTTCATCCATGTTGTTGAAAATGACAGGATTGTCTTTTTTATGGCTTAGTATTCCATTGTGTGTGTGTATATATATATATCACATTTTCTTTATCCATTGATCTGCTGATAAGACTCTTAGGTTGGTTCTGTATCTTGGCTATTGTGAATAGTGCTGTAATAAACATGGGAGTGCAGATCTCTCTTTAATATATTGATTTAATTTCTTTTGTATATATACCCAGTAGTGAGATTGTTGGATCATATGGTAGTTCGAATTTTAATTTTTTGAAGAACATTCATACTGTTTTGAATAATGGTTTTACTAATTTACATTCCCACCAACAATGTGCAAAGGTCTCTTTTTCTCCACATCCTTGCCAACAGTTATCTTTTGTCTTTTGATAGCCATTCTAAAAGGAGTTAGGTGATATCTCATTGCGGTTTTGATTTGCATTTCCAGGACAATTAGTGATACTGAGCATTTTTTCATATTCCTGTTGGCCATTTGTATGTCTTCTTTTAAGGCATGTCTATTCACGTCTTTTGCTTATTTTAAATTGGGTTGTTTGTTTTCTTGCTATTGAGTTGTTTGAGTTCCTCATATAATTTTCATTATTAACCCCTCATCAGATATTTTATTAGTTTGTTTTCACACTGCTAAAAAGAACTGCCTGAGACTGGGTAATTTATAAAGGAAAGAGGTTTAATTGACTCATAGTGCAGCATGGGAGGGAGGTCTCAGGAAATTTACAGTCATGGTGGAAGGCAAAGGGCAAGCAAGGCTCCTTCTTCACAGGGTGGCAAGAAGGAAAACGAATGCAGGAGGAACTACAAAACACTTATAAAACTATCAGATCTCATGAGAACTCACTGACTATCATGAGAACAGCATGGAGGAAACCACTCCCCTGATTCGGTTACCTTCACCTGGTCTCTCCCTTGGCACGTGGGGATTTTGGGGATTGCAATTCAAAATGAGATTTTAGGTGGGGACACAGCCAAATCATATCAGATGTATAGTTTGCAAATAATTTCTCCCATTCTGTAGGTTGTCTCTTCACTCTGTTGGTTGTTTTCTTTGCTATGCAGAAGCTTTTTAGTTTGGTGCAATCCCTTTTTTCTATTTTTACTTTTGTGGTCTATGCCTTTGAAGTCATATCCAAAAAATCATTGCCCAGACCACTGTCCTTGAGCGTTTTCTCTTTATTTTCTTCTAGTAGTTTCATAGTTTCAAGTCTTAATATCTTTAATCCATTTAGAGTTTATTTTTGCAAATGGTGAGAGATAAGGGTCTAACTCTATTATTCTACTTTTGCATATGCAGTTTTCTCAGAACCATATATGGAAGAGACTGTTCTTTCCACATTGTATGTTCTTAGTACCTCTGTTGAAAATCAGTTGGCTCTAAATGTGTGAATTTATTTCTAGGCTCTCTATTCTGTTTCTTGGGTCTAGCTTTCTGTTTTTATCTCAGTCCCATGCTGTTTAGGTTACTATAGCTTTGTTGTATATTTTGAAGCCAAGTCATGTGATGCCTTCAGCTTTGTTCTTTTTGCTCAAGATTGTTTTGGCTAGTCAAGGTCTTTTGTGGTTCAATATAAATCTTAAAGTTTTATTTTTCTGTTTTTGTAAAGAATGTCATTGGCATTTTTATGGGGATTCTATTGAATACATAGGTCACTTTGGACTGTATGGGCATTTTAACAGTATTAATTTTTCCAGTCCATGAACATGGAATATCTTTCCATTTATTTGTTTCTTCAATTTATCTGATCAATATATTACAGTTTTTAGTATACATATCTTTGACTTCCTTGGTTAAATTTATTCCTAAATGTTTTTATAGCTTTATTTCATTTTTAATTTTTAATTTTTAAATTTTGTGGGTACATAGTGGGTATATATATTCATGGGCTACATGAGATGTTTTGATATGGGCACACAATGTGAAATAATCACATCATGGAGAATGGAGTATTCATGCTCAGAAGCATTTATACTTTGTGTTATAAACAATCCAATTACACCCTTTTAGTTATTTTTAAATGTACAATAACGTTATTATTAACTCTAGTCACCCTGTTATGCTATCAAATAGTAGGTCTTACTCATTCTTTCTTCTTTTTTTCTGATTAATCATCCCCACCTTTTCCCTGCATTCTCCCAACAACTACCCTTCTCAGCCTCTGGTAACCATCCTTCTATTCTGTATGTCCGTGAATTCAGTTGTTTTGATTTTTAGATATCACAAATAATTGAGAAAATGTGATGTTTGTTTTTCTGTGCCTGGTTTATTTCACTTAACGTAAAGATCTCCAGTGCCATCCGTGTTGTTGCAATTGGTAGGATATTATTTTTTAAGGCTGAATAGCACTCTGTTGTTTATATGTACCACATATTCTTTATCCATTCATCTGATGATGGACTCTACATTGCTTCCAAGTCTTGGCTAATATGAACAGTGCTATAATAAACATGGGAATGCAGATATCTCTTCAGTATACTCATTTCCTTTCTTTTGATTATACCTAGCAATGGGATTGCTGGATCATATGGTAGTTCCATTTTTAGTGTTTTGAGGAGCCTCCAAACTGTTCTCCATAGTGGTTATACTAATTTACATTTCCATCAACAGTGTATAAAGGTACCCTTTTCTCCACATTTTTGCCAGCATTTGTTATGGCCTGTCTTTCAGATATAAACCTGTAGATATTTTAAATGGAATTGTTTTCTTGATTCTTTTTTCCAACAGTTCACTGTTAGTGCACAGAAATGCTACTAAGACACTTTTATAAGTCGATTTTATATTCTGCAGCTTTACTAAATTCATTTATTAGTTCTAAGTTTTTTGGTACAGTCTTCAGGGTTTTCTATATATAAAATCATGTCATCTGCAGACAGGGACAATTCAGTTTCTTCCTTTCCAATTTGGATGCCTTTTATTTCTTTCTTTTGCCAAATTTCTCTGGCTAAGACTTCCAGTACTGTGTTGAATAGAAGTGAGAGTGGACATCCATATCTTGTTCCAGTTCAGCTTTTCCTCATTCAGCATGATGTTAGCTATGGGTTGTCATATATGGCCATTACCTTTTTGAGGTACATTTCTTTTATATCTAATTTTGAGAGTTTTAAATCATGGAGTGATGCTGAATTTTGTCAAATGATTTTTCTGCATTTATTGAAATGACTTTTATCATTTCTTCTTCTTATGTGATGTATCACATTTATTGATTTACATATAGCGAATCATCCTTGCATCCCTGGGATTAATTACTTGATCATGGTGGGTGATCTTTTTGACGTGGTGTTCTATTTGGCTAATTAGTATTTTGTTGAGAATATTTGCTTGTATGTTTATCATAGATATTGGCCTGTAGTTTTCTTTTGTTGTTGTTGTTGTACCTTTGTCTGGTTTTGGTATCAGAGTAATGCTGGTCTAGCAGAATGAGTTTGGAAATTATTCCTCCTCTTCAATTATTTGGAAGAGTTTGAGAAAATTGGTGTTAGTAGTTTAAATATTTGGTAGAATTCAGCTATATTTTTACATATTTGGTAGTTTTTTAACTATCTTGACTTTTTGTTGATAGGAGACTTTTTATTACTGATTCAGTCTCCTTACTCATCTATTTCTTTATAATTCATCCTTGATCAGTTTTATATGTACACAGATTTATCCATTCTAAGTTATCTAGTTCGTTGGCATATAATTGTTCACAATAATTTCTTATGATTCTTTAATTTCTGTAGTGTCAGTTATAATGTCTCCTTTTTTATCTCTGGTTTTCAGTCTTCTCTCACTCTTTCTTAGTCTAGCTGTTTATTTTATGTTTTCAAATGAACAACTCATTTCATTGATTTTCTTTTTCTTTTTTTTTTTTCTTTTTTGAGACGGATATTAAAATGTCAATTAGGGACTTTTATGAACAAATTTATGTCAGTAACCTTAACAATTTAGATACATTTTTTGAAAAACACAAGTTATTTAAATTGAAACAAAAAGAAAATGAAAATATGGATAGCTCTATTTCCATTAAAGAAATTTAATTCATAATAAAAACCTTTCCAAGGAGAAAACTCTAGGCCCAGATGGTTAAAGAAGAATTAATACCAGTCTTACACAAAACTCTTTCAGAAGCAGAGTGAGAGAGAACACTGACACACTTGTTTTATAAGGCCAGCATAACCCTATACCAAAATGTGTCAGGCATTACCGAAAAAGTTACAGACCAATATTCCTCATAAAATATTCTCCAAGAAACCCCACAAAACAAAACAAAACAAAAAGAATAACAAACTTAATCCAGTAATATAAAGGATAATAACTCTTGACCCAGTTATACAAGGTTGGTCCAGCATTTGAAAATCGATGTATTTTACCACATTAACAGAATAAAGGAGAAAGTAATATGATCATTGTCTTACTGGGGGTCTTTGTTCTTAGAGTTCCCAAGATGGTGGCAGGCTGCTTCCAAGATGGCGGCAAGCCTCTGGTTCTCTGACCTGGGGTTCTTGGCCTCACAGATTCCAAGAAATGGAATCTTGGGCCATGTGGTGAGTGTTATAGCTCTATTAAATACAGCTTGATTAGGACGAACCTTGGGCACTTAGCCTGCGCAGGAACAATGGTGAGCCTGTAGCCCAATTGGGAGTGGCAATGGGCACAGCCTCACTGGATCAGGAGCATAGTAGATACCCTGCCTGATCCGGGGGGATGGAAGTCAGCAGCCAGTGTGCAGCGGTGGCAAACTGCAGTGGTGGACAGTGAGCGAAAGTTCAGCTTGACCCATTACAAACACGAACCAGAAGAGTGTGCAGTTGCAAGATTTAATAGAGTGAAAACAGAGCTCCCATAAAATGGGAGGGGACCCCAAGGGGGTTTCCACTGCCTGCTCGAATGCCTGGGTTTATATCCTGATCATTGTCCCTCCCGCTGTGCTCTCAGGCGATAGATGATTGGCTATTTCTTTACCTCCTGTTTTTGCCTAAGTAGCATTTTAGTGAGCTCTCTTTACTACCTGATTGGTCTGGCGTACGGATGTGAGCTCAGTTGCAAGACCCGTGTTTAAAGGTGGATGCAGTCACCTTCCCAGCTAGACTCTGGGATTCTTAGTCGGCCTAGGAAATCCAGCTAGTCCCGTCTCTCAGTTGTAATAGATGCATGAAAGGCATTTTATAAATTCAGTACCCACAGAAGATAAAACATGCTCAGCAAAGTAAGAATAGAGAGAAACTTCTAAACCTAATGAAGGATATCTATGGAAAATCTGTAGCTAACATACTTCATGGTGAAAGACAATGTTTGACTCCTAGCATCTGGAAGAAGACAAAGATGTCCTTCCTCTTTCAGCACTTACATTCATCATTGTATTGGCATGCACTGTAATATAGTACTGGAGTCCGTGCAGTAGGGCAAGAAAAGAAGGCATATGGCCAGAGGAAGTAAAACACATTCACAAACAACATGGTTATGCATGTAGAAAATCCTAAGAAATAATAAATGGAGATAGATTTACCAGGTTCATGACTGTTAGACTCTATGTTGTGAAGATATCATTCTCCAAATTTACTTACAGATTCAACACAATCCCAGTCAAAATCATGGTAGGCATTCCTAGGAAGACAATAAATTATTTCCTATATGTATATGGAAATGCAAGGAATCTAGAATAAACTGCTTTGCAAAAGATGTAAGTTGTAGAACATAGACTTATCCGGTTTTTAAAACTTCTTATTTCAAAGTGGATTACAGACCTAAATGTAAACACCAAAAAAAAAAAAAAAAAAAACTCTAAAGAAAACATAGGAAAAAATATTCATGACACAGAAACAGGGCATGTACAAACACAAATATGAACCATAAATGACAAAAACTATTAAATTGAACTTTGTCAAAATTGAAACCTGCTCTTTGAAAGACAGCACTAAGAAAATGAAAATGCAAGCCATAGACTGGGAAAACATATTCGTAATATGTATATCTGACAGTGGACTTGGCAATGGTCCCATTGTTTGTGTCCCCTCAAAATTCGTATGTTGAAATCCTAACCACCAAAGTGATACTATTAAGAGATGGAGCCGCCGGGTATGGTGGCTCACGCCTGTAATCCCAGCACTTTGGGAGGCCGAGGTGGGTGGATCACGCCATCAAGAGATGGAGACCATCGTGGCCAACATGGTGAAACCCCGTCTCTACTAAAAATACAAAAAATTAGCCGGGCGTGGTGGCACATGCCTGTAGTCCCAGCTACCTGGGAGGCTGAGGCAGAAGAATCACTTGAACCTGGGAGGTGGAGGTTGCAGTGAGCCGAGATCGTGCCACTGCACTCCAGCCTGGCGACAGAGTGAGACTCCTTCTCAAAAAAAAAAAAAAGAGATGGAGCCTTTGATAGGTGATTGCATCATGATGGCAGAACCCCCAGGAATGGGATTAATGCCTTAATAAAAGAGGCCGGAAGGAGCTTGTTTGCCCCTTCCACCATGTGAGGAGACAATGAAAAGGTACCATTTCTGTGAACCAGGAAACTGACCCTCATCAGACTGGATTGGTTGGTGCCTTGATCTTGGATTTTGTAGCCTCCAAAACTATGAGAAACAAACTTCTTTTGTTTATAAGCTACCTAGTCTGTGGTATTCTGGTTATAGCATCCAGAATGAACTCAGACAGAGTTGTATACAGAACATATACAGAATGAAGAACTATGAATCAACAATAATGAGATGAACAACTCAAACAATTGGGCAGGCTGTAATCCCAGCACTTTGGAAGGCTGAGGTGGGTGGATCACTTGAGCCCAGGAGCTCCAGACCTGGGCAACATGGCAAAACCCCATCTCTACTAAATATAGAAAAAAATTTAGCTGGGTGTGGTGGGGCAGCCTGTAGTCCCAGCTACTCAGGAGGCTGAGGTAGTTCGATCCCTTGAGCCTGGCAGGTGGAGGTTGTGGTGATCATGCCACTGCACTCCAGCCTGGGTGTCAGAGTCAGACCCTGCCTCCAAAAAAACCAAAAAACAAAAACCAACAACACATAATTGGGCAGGAAATTGAACAATCACAAAATAATATGTATCAATTGTCTAAAGGTACATGAAAACATTTTCTGTATCATTAGCTACCAGGGAAATGAAAGTCAAAACTATAGGAATTAATTAAAAGGAAGAAGACTGACAATATCAAGTATTGACAAGGAAGTGAAGCAAGGGGTACTCTCATATGTTGCTGCTAGGGGTGTAATAATTGTATAACCACTTTGGGAAACAATTTGGCAATTTCTTATAAAGATAAACTTACCCTTAATATTTGAAGTTGGAACCTCCATTCCTAGGTATTTATTCAAGGAAAATGAAAATCTGTATCCACAAATACCATGTATATATTTGCAGCCCTATTCATACTAGCCGAAAGCTGGAAACAGAGGAATGAATAAACAGATCGTGGTATATTCCTACAGTATATATTCATGCTACTCACCAATGAAAAGGAGTGAACTGCCGACGCACACAACATGAAAGAATCTCAGGAATGTTATGCTGAGTAAAAGAAGCTAGACACAAAAGCATACATATTATATGAGTACATTATTGTAGGATTTCATTTATATGAAATTTTTAAAAATGCATTTTAAAAACGCAAAACTAATATATTATGATAAAATTCAGATCTGTGGTTGCCTGGAGTGGAGGTGTTTATTAAAGAGAGGCATGGGGGAACATTCTGGAGTGATGGAAATATTTATAATGGCAGGGCGACATAAATGCCCCAGCTCAAGAAACTGTACAATTAAAATGTGTGCCTTTCACTGAATATAAGCTATACATCAATACAGTTTATATTTTTTAGTAAAAGGGAGTTCCAGACTCTGTGGTCTGACAACTTTGGCATATGGGGAATACTACACTTACCCTCCATAAGTGAAGCCTTCCTAGTTATCTTTGATAAGCCTTGTCCTAGACAGAGACAATTTTTATACTGACAAAATAAAAATACATTCTATAAGGCAAATTAAATGGAAATCTCCTCACTAAAATGAAGTACAACACATAGATGGAATACATGGGATGAGATACACATCCTGGACTCTTTGAGAGTCTTTTAAAAATATATTTGGCAGGCTGGGCATGGTGGATTATTATGCCTGTATTCCCAGCACTTTGGGAGGCTGAGGTGAGAGGAACACCTGAGGTCAGGAGTTCAAGACCAGCCTGGCCAAGATGGTGAAACCCATTCTCTACTAAAAATATGAAAATTAGCTGGGTGTGGTGGTGGGCCCTTGTAATTGCAGCTACTCAGGAGGCTGAGGCAGGAAAATTGCTTGAACCTGGGAGGCAGAGGTTGCAGTGAGCCGAGATCATGCCATTGCACTCCAACCTACTGTACAAATCTGTACAACTCCAATGTACAATGTAAAAATGTACATTAGGTGATAAAACTCAGTCTCAAATATATATATATATATATGTGTGTGTGTGTGTGTATATACTGAGGCAGGAAAATTGCTTGAACCTGGGAGGCAGAGGTTGCAGTGAGCCGAGATCATGCCATTGCACTCCAACCTACTGTACAAATCTGTACAACTCCAATGCACAATGTAAAAATGTACATTAGGTGATAAAACTCAGTCTCAAAAATATATATAGTGTGTGTATAAAATATATATACATATTTATATATATATAAAATATATACATGCACACACACATATCGCAACATCTAAATTTTAAAAATCTAATTCAGGGTTCAGTGACTAGACCGTGAAGCCTATTTTTGTACTGCCCCAATGTAAGAATGGTTTTACCTTTTAAAAAGTTGTTTAAAAAAAAAGTCCTATCCCTTAAGAAAAAAAAAGCAACCAGTACTGTAAGTGTTCCCTCAAAGTCTACAATATTTACTTTCTGAACTTTTGCAGAAAAAGCTTTCTAATGCCTATTCTTTGCCCTTTGATCTGCACACTCTACCTGCTGTAACTGATTCAGCCTCTCAAAAACTAATGTCTTTTTTTTTTTTTTTTTGCATTAGAGAATCCTAGATGTTTGTAGTACTAATTAGTATACACTAAGCATACAGCCTTATTTCATTTCCTCTGAAAACTAAGAGAGAATGTTAAGTTGAATGATATGATACTTACTTCCCAAGGAATGCTGTATTTCTTATAAATTGGCCTCTTTGGCTGTATTCCAGATGATGTTAAAGCTGTGGAATAGCCAAAGCACCTGAAATAGCAGGTATATATGTAGCGTGAGGCCCTTAGCCATTTTGCAAAAAGCACGGGGCAATGCTAAATATTTCTGGTTTACCCCGGTGGTATAGATTGGAGGAAACATTTTTACTCTTCAGCCTTCATGAAAAATGGCAGGATAGTTTAAAAGGTCTTTGAGAAATTTTGGAAGTTCTAAAGGGATTTTTTTTTTTTTTTTTTTTTTTTTTGGCGTGGGGTTGTCAGAATAGCAAATCTGCACTACAGTCTCAGAAATATCAAAATTTCCCCCTTTTAGTGCATTTGAACTCACACTTCAACCTTAGAATCTTCTTACTCTCTCCTACCCTTTGCCTCTGCCTCCTGTGGTCTCATACAGCTGATCTCAAACCATAATGGATCTTTTAAAATTAACTTAGGTCCCCTGAGCATCTCTTTATTTCAAAATTTTAAAGATTAACCTGGGATAAAGGGACATAGAGCTGCTTTAGGAAATACACAGCCTCTTTCGGGATCTCACTGTGCTAGTGATACACACATTCAAGTTTGAAAGACCAGTGGAATTGTGGTGGACAGCCCAGGGACAGGAACAAGCAGGAGCCTGGTATGAGCTAACATTTAAGTTAAAATCTGTGACTATTTATGATATTTCTTTCTTTTCATCTTTTCTCTAGGCCTACTCTGTATATGATGAAGACATTGGTTACTGTCAAGGGCAGTCTTTTCTTGCTGCTGTATTACTGCTGCATGTAAGTAACGGTCCATGTGATAAATAGCACAGTGCTGCCAAGTTTATTTTACTTTCTACTGCCTTTGTTCTTCCTTCTTATTTCCCATTTACCTGATGGAGATTACATATGGCATATCTTTTTAAAAATGTACATTAGGTGATAAAATAAGAGATATTATGTCAAAAATAGGACAGTTTCTCAATGGAATTAGTTTTGTTGGCTAGAAAAGGATAAATTGCTTATTTGGAGTTATTTTTAACTAGAATTCTCTGGAATTAAAGAAGTCGGTGTAACTGCCCAAATATCAGGACCTGGACCGTTAAGACCCACTGTACTGTGACAAAAAAGTCCTTTATCATTTCTGCGATGTATTTTTATATATCTTCTTTCCTGTCAGTTACCTTCATTTGACAGATCATTTATTGAGCATCAATTGTCAGGTACTGGGCTATGAAGTGGGGTTATAAAGATGAATCATTTATAATTTATGTTCTCAAAGGCTTCATAGTCCAAGATGGGGCACAGATAATGTAGGCATGCACTTACAATTTTTATTCTCTTTTATGTGTCTTTATTTTTCTGATGACAAAAATAATACATACTCATTAAATAACTTACAGTATGCTAAGGGAAAGTGATACACAGGTTAAGAGAATAGAGAAGAGAATTACCCAACCAAGCTCTGCCAGAACTTTCAGAAAAGACTTTCTGGAGGAGTTGGCAGCTTTGTCAAGACATAAATGAGATTGGAGAAGGTGAGAGGGGAAAGGGAAGGGAAAAGAATTATTGACAAAAGTCACAATATAGAAAATGTATGGAAATATGATAGGGCACAGTATACAAAGGAAACAATATGAAATTACAGTTTACTATAGCAATTGTACACAGGGAGTGGTATGATGTAAAAATAGTAAGATGGGAAATTGTGAAGACTTTGTAATATGTCAAAAATGCAGACTTTATTCTAGAGCTAATGAGGAGCCATTGATCACTTGGGAGCAAGGGAATAATACAGTCATATGATCATTTTAGATAAATTATTTTCATACCTGTGTAAAGGGCAGAATTAAAGGAAACAGACAGCAGCAGAGAGACCAGGTAGAAAATATCAATATGGCCAGGCATAGTGGCTCACACCTGTAATCTCACAACTTTGGGAGGTTGAGGCAGGAGGATCACCTGAGCCCAGGAATTTGAAACCAGCCTAGGCAATATAGTGAGACACCATCTCTACCACACACACACAAAAGGTATCTGGGCATGGTGGTGAGCACCCATAGTTGTGGTCAGCACCCGTAGTGGTGTTGAGCTACCTGGGAGGCTGAAGTGGGAAGATCACTTGAGCCTGGGAGGTCAAGGCTGAAGTGAGTCTTGATTGCATCACTGCAGTCCAACTTGGGCAACAGAAGGAGACTCTGTCTCAAAAAAATAATAATAATAAAAAGGAAAAGTAAATGTCAATTTAAATGAGAGATGTTGAGAGCCCAGAGAAAAGCAGAATTAAGAAACATTCAGGGAGCAAAATTGTTAGGTTTGTGGATGGACTGGCAAAGGAGCAGTCAGAGGTGACATATCTAGTTTCCTGGCTTTGGTGGCTGGATGAATGTTGTATTTTGAGATTGAATGAAGGAAAAAGTTTAGGAGTTGATGAGTTCTTTTTTTTTTTTTTGAGACGGAGTCTCGCTTGGTCGCCCAGGCTGGAGTACAGTGGTGCCATCTCGGCTCACTGCAAACTGCGCCTCCGGGTTCATGCCATTCTCCTGCCTCAGCTTCCCGAGTAGCTGGGACTACAGGCACCTGCCACCAGACCTGGCTAATTTTTTTGTATTTTTAGTAGAGACTGGGTTTCACCATGTTAGCCAGGATGGTCTCGATCTCCTGACCTCGTGATCCGCCCGCCAAAGTGCTGAGATTACAGGCGTGAGCCACCGTGCCCGGCCTTTTTTTTTTGAGATGAAGTCTTGCTCTGTCATTCAGGCTGGAGTGCAGTGGCACAAACTTAGCTCACTGCAACCTCCACCTCCCAGGTTCAAGTGATTCTCTTGCCGCAGCCTCCCAAGTAGCTGAGATTACAGGCATGTGCCACCACACCTGGCTAATTTTTGTATTTTTAGTAGATGGGGTTTCCCCATGTTAGCCAGGTTGGTCTTGAACCCCTGATCTCAAGTGTTCCATCTACCTCGGCCTCCTAAAGTGCTGGGACTGCAGGCAGGAGCCATTGCACCCGTCCAGTGATAAGTTTTGTTTCCAATTATCTGAGTTGAGGTTATTCCTGGGACATCTATGTGGAGATAGATGTTCAGCAGCCAGTTGCATACTAGAGATTAATGCTGGAGGAGAAATGAAAGCTGAAGTCATGAGACTACATCAGATTGTCTAGAAGAATGAATAGAGTAAAAAGATTAAATCCCAGGAACAGCAAACATTAGAAGGGATGATGAGGAAGTAAAATCCTTAAAGAAGTTCAGATTCTCAATAGGGAGGAAGCAATGAATTGTGTCAAATGTAACAGAGAGGTCCAACAAGTTTAAAAGGAAAGCATTGTTTAGCATTCTGGAAGTGAAGAGCAATTATAATAGATTCATGGTCCTAATTCTGAAAACCTGATTTTAATTATAATAGTTCTATTATGATTTTCACTTTGTCTCTCTTTGAGATTGATTTTTTTTCCTCTGTTGCGTTATTGTCTGTTTATGACAGTTTCTATCTTCTTGTTATTCTTCTTTCTTTGATATCTCTACATCTCACCTTTTTGGGACTTCCTGTGATGACCAGTTACTTTATAATCACAAATTCTCAGGGGCCCTTGTTCCCCTTCTAAACCCAGTAGAATCTAGAATAGTCAGGTCCCTACCCTAAGAGGCTGGAGACCATACCCAGTGACATGGATGTTTTCTTCAAGGTTCAGAGCCATCTTTCTTCTAAAGGAAGCCTTTATAATTACTTGGATGAGAAGCTGAAGTTCAAGACATGGGTGATGAAGCTTTGGTTTGAACAAAGTAATCTTTGTTTTTTGAGATGGAGTCTCGCTGTGTCGCCAGGCTGGAGTGCAGTGGTGTGATCTCAGCTCACTGAAACCTTCGCCTCCTGGCTTCAAGTGATTCTCCTGCCTCAGCCTCCAGAGTAGCTGGGACTACAGGCGCGTGCATCACCATGCCCAACTAATTTTAGTTTTGTTTTTTTTTTTTTTCCAGTGGAGACGGGTTTTACCGTGTTAGCCAGGCTGGTCTTGATCTTCTGACCTCACGATCCTCCCACCTCAGCCTCCCAAAGTGCTGGGATTACAGGCGTAAGCCACCACACCCGGCCACAAAGTAATCTTTGAACATACCGTAGTTTAGCATTTTTAGCCCTGTTTAACATATTACATTAAATGCTACCATAGTTTAGCATTTTAGCCCTGTTTAACATATTATATTTATAAATGTTCAGTGAGAAGAATATCTCTCTGAGAAATCTGTTTTGGATTTTACAGGAGTTTGGGTTAATTGTAAGTTCATAATTATTTGGAAACACCCTCCCCACCCCCGCCCCCAAAGAGAGAAAGAGAGAGATTCAAATAACTAGAGAGCTCAAATACCTAGAATGTTTTTCTACATTATGTACTCTACTATTATAAGGGCCATGTGATGAGTCAGCCTTTGTGAAATGCAACAAGATAGTTTCCAGTGTATGTTACAAGAGGGACAGAAATTTGGTCTAGTATCTCACACTTTCTACATTAATAGAATTATTCAGTGTTGTCATGGCTTTTGTAAAAGTAACTTGAAATATAGAAATCCTTTTAGAATCCTTAAGAGAAAGATGAACTAATATTCAGCATTCTGTTAATGAAAAACATATCATATTCTAATTTTTAATTGGCAGTGTGTTTGATGATTCTGTTAATTAGTATATTCCATTAACTAACCACCCCATCCATTCAACCAATTTGAATAACAGAAGTTAACTGTAATTTATTTTTTACTATATTTTTGTCTCCCTGGTTTAAACAAATGGAAGAATACGGACTGGTTTAAACAATTCATCAAACACACTATCTCAGGTTCCAGGGAGATACATTATTAGGGTCTTACTGACTAATTTGTTATCAGTTACATAAGCTATTGCTTCTTTTTGCTGCCAGACATCTTTGGAAGCTCCATATTAATCACTGTCAGAGCCTGCTTCTTTTTGGGTTGCTGTCCTTTCCTCACCCATAGTCATTTATATTTCACATTCATTGCTTGAGAAGAAAGTAAGACCAAAAATGAAAGTATGTTCAAAAACAGTTTTGAATTTTTAGGATTTTTTTCATGTCTAAGTAGTTTAAAGAATTAATTAGCCTCCTCTTGTACTTGGAAATTTCTAGATGCTTTGACAATAGCTTTGTAACGTGTAGTAGTTTAGGCAGTGAGAATTAAATGTTTATCACAGTAGACTCTTATACATCCATTTATGAAATTACAAGAGATTTGTCATTTACAGTTGGAGAATGTTATAGTACAGATTGCCTGCAACCATTACAATGTTCAACTGCATTTGTAATCAAATATACAATAATAATTTGTAATTTCATAATAATAATATTAGTCTTTATCTCTTAGTCATAATAAATTATGATCTGATTATATTTCACTTACTCTAAAAATTATAGAAAATACCTTAGATAATTTGTAACCAAATATATGTTCTACCATATTTATTGTTAGTAGTTTTAAATTTTTTAATTGAACATGTACCTTTTTAGACATTCAGAAGATTATGTTCTTTGTTAAGGTTAAATTACTGTATGTATACTAATATTGGCATTTATAGAAGCTTTCCAACTCAGGAAGGATTATGTTTGAATAATCTAGCATGTTTAAAACTATTGAATTTTTTTTAAAAAAAATTATGACTAGGCACAATTCCTTTGGAAACTGGTTTGGCTTTATCTAATAAAGATATACACACCCAGAAGTTTTACTCCTAGACATACCTTAGTCAAATTTATGCACTTGTACATTAAAATACTTGTATTACTTTTGTCCTAATAGTGTTTATAACAGTCAAAACACTGAAGCAATTCAAATGTCCACTACTAAAATGTCCAATATTAGAATTGTAATTAGACAGTAAGATGGCTAAATTATGGTATTCTTAGAGTATGAATGCCATACAGCAATGGAAATGAATATTTTACACTACATTGGTTCATACAAATGAATCATATAAACATAAGATTTAGTTAAAAAAAAAGCAAAGTACAACATTACATTTGGTATGATTCCATTTTGCGTAAAGTTCAGTAACAGGCAAAACTAAATTCTATTGTTAGGATGCTACATAGATGGAAAAAACTATAAAGAACACCAATGAAGTGATAACTGTTAAAGTTAGGAAAGTGATTTCTTCAGGGAGAAACTGGGAACCATGACTGAAAAGAGACACAGGGATTTTCAGGGCTATTGACAGTGTTCTCTTTCTTAACATAGATAGTGGTTACATGCATCCTTAAAGTGTACATTTAACTTTTATGCATTTTTCTGCTTGTTGTATTTCAGAGTAAAATAAATTTAAAAATTATAAATTTAAAAATATTTCTCCCCAAAAAGACAGGTTTGGGATAAGATTTAACCAATGGATGTAAATAAGAAGCAGAATTACCTATTACAGATTCCAGAGTCCAAAGTGACAAGATAAAGGCTTCATTTTGAAGTCTCTATCATATGTATGTGTGTGTGTGTATATATATATATATAAGTTAAGCATTTGCTCAAGCCTGTAATCCCAGCACTTTGGGAGGCCGAGGCGGGCGGATCACAAGGTCAGGAGATCGAGACCATCCTGGCTAACACAGTGAAACCCTGTCTCTACTAAAAAGTACAAAAAACTAGCCGGGCGAGGTGGTGGGCGCCTATAGTCCCAGCTACTCGGGAGGCTGAGGCAGGAGAATGGCGTGAACCCGGGAGGTGGAGCTTGCAGTGAGCTGAGATCCGGCCACTGCACTCCAGCCTGGGCGACAGAGCGAGACTCTGTCTCAAAAAAAAAAAAAAAAAAAAATAAGTTAAGCATTTGTGGCATTATATTATTCAAGACTCTTTCTGCTGCATGTGACAGAATTGACTCATATAACTGGGAAATCTAGAGTCAGAGATGATTTTTCACATGATTGACTCCAGAGTTCACATTTTGTCATCAATAATCTGTTTGTATCTCTGCTTTTCTTGAATTTTATTGTCTTCATTATGTTAGTAGACAAAAAAGTGGCCAAAATTACTGTTGGCTCGCCTGGATTCATATGATCTGGACAACTTCATTTAAAAGGGACATTTTTTGCTACCTTGTTTAAAAGGGACTGTCTTACTATATAGCTCCTGCATTTATTTAAAATGACACACAACAACAACAACAACTCACTCTGTTTTTCTTCCTGTTGGACTTTGGCCTGGTTGGGTAGGGCATTCTGATTGTCACAGCCCAGGTCTTTAGTCCAGATCGGTGAACCCCATCAGCCCCATCCTAAACAACAGAATGATCTTCCTATAGGAGGAGGGGTTTTGATATTAGATGATGGGACAATAGGGTGCTGAACAGGCACATCACATCATCTTGAGTGATATACTTACTACAAGGTTTTTAGTGTATTTAAAAAATGAGTCCTATACTTCCAAATCACTTTTCTTTCTAGTTCAATAGAAAGAAGCATTCATTTTTCTATTCCGCGTTAATTCTTATCAAATTCTTTTGAGCCATTTTCCAACATCTCCCTATGTCCTAATATACACAAACATTTTACCTATTTAAAAAATATTTAACTACTATCTTACATCTCTCTGCCTTTTGAAGCTGAACTCTTTCAAGGGATACTGAAAAATACAACTGTGAATTTGGATTGTGGTTAGTTACATGACTTTGGGCAAGTCTCTTCAACTGAGCTTTAGTTTCTTGTTACCATGCTTCTAAGCTTATTATGAGTATTGCGTACCTTATGATGAGCATAAAGAGTCTTACATATTTTGTACCTAGCACAAAAATAGTGCAGTTATGAGATTAAAACCAGGCTTGACTTTATAGACCTATAGTTAGTTACTGGCAAGTCATTTAACTTCTTTGAACTTCACTAGTATTATACTTACAATGTGAAAATAATGCCTACCTTGCAGGATTTTTGCGAGGGTCAAATGGGGTCATGAATGAATATGTCTAATAATGCTAACTGTTGCTGTTATTTATTTATTTTTGTATTTTTAATTTTTTTAAATTTTTATTTTTTGCTGTTATTTTTTTAAATTAATAATTGTTTGCTTTTAAATTAATAATTATTTGCCCAGCCAATTTTCTTTTGGTCCCTGGTCCAACTAATTTGAATGAATTACACATAGGAATCTAATATATCATACAATGATAGAATTTTATGGCTTATAAATTTACATTCAGTTTAAATGTATTAAGCTATTTGATTTAAAGGGAAAATAGATAAATGGCTAGAAGTTTTCATTCTATTTGCTTTTTAATATGTAAACAAAAAATGAAGACATGATAAATAACCTTGAGTTTCAAAATAGTCACTAGCATTCATCTTTTTTTCTTTTTTCTTTCTTTCTTTTTTTTTTGAGAGACAGTCTTGCTCTATGACCCAGGCAGAAGTGCAGTGGTGAGATGTTGGCTCACTGTAGCCTCTTCTCCTGAGTTCAAGGAATTCTCCTGCTTCAGCCTCCCAAGTAGCTGGGATTACAGGCACATGCCACCATGCCTGGCTAATTTTTGTATTTTTAGTAGAGATGATGTTCCACCATGTGGGCCAGTCTGGTCTCAAACTCCTGACCTCAAGTGATCACACACAGCCTCCCAAAGTGCTAGGACTACAGGCATGAGCCACCATGCTGGACCCATTCGTTATTGTTGAAGAAAATTTGGAATATCAGTAGAGTGTTCATCTTCTTCATAGAGAAAGGTAGATCATTCCAAAAAGATGTGAAACACATCATGTGAAGTAGGAAATTTAGTTTTACACTAACTATGGGGATCCCTTTAAATTATCAAAATACAGTTTTACTTCAAAAAATACCTTGATATAAATGATTTCAGGTGCATCTTAAAGACTTGAAATACTTAGCACTGCTTTGTTTTATAGTTTGTTGTGGAGAGAAGTAGTGAGGGCTTGGAGATAGTCTCCATTCAGTGGTCATCACAATTAGTACAAGTGTCAGATCATTATCAACATTTATTAACAAACTGATTATATCACTCAGTTCTCAATTATGCATGTGAGGCAGGTATTTTGTTTTGTATTTCATAAAGCCATGGATGATACTTTGACATCTTAAATTATAATATTTTAATGTTTATCCCCTCTTTTCCTTAATGAAATAACACTGTTAATAAAGTTTCTGTACACAGCAAAAATGGACATTCAGTCTTAGAGACCCACCATATTCCAACATCTTAATATTTTATTTAAAGATGTGTTGTTCAATTATTTATTTTTATTGTAACTTTAGACGAATTGCATAAATTGGATAAATTGGATTATCTTATTCTATGAAGCATTAATCATTGTAATAAGTTAAATAGTCATTTTAGTGCTTTTTTTTTTTAAGTAGGTAGGTACCACCATACTACCTAGTGGAGGAACTGCATGTACTAAGGTGAAGTTTGATAGTATAACCTAGCATTGCATCTCACATCTCGATTGATGTTCTTTATGCCGATTGAGGGATAAGCTGAATAGTCAATACAAAATATAGATAATATGAAAGCTTTTCATATTTAGCATTTGGAATAGAATTATAAGAAATCAAATTTGAATATAGTTGCATTTGGCTGCCGCTTGCTTCTAGCCTTCACACCAATACTTTCCTTCTACATTTTTGTTGGCAGTTACCAACAGATTGCCCTACTTGTGTGGCTTGACTTCATTAAAAAGGCAGATGTATTCAGAATTTAGCTAGTTTATCTTAAAGAAATATTTAACACTTGATATTTATTGAAGGTTTTATGCTAAGAGTTGTGGAGTGGGGAGTACAACATTACAGTAGTGTTTAGAGTTTAGAAGCGCACAAATAACTATAATGGTATACAACAAAGTTTTGGGATTCAGAGAAAGCAAGAGTCTCCTCAGGTTAAAGGGAAATAACAAAGTGCCACTTATGATCAGTTTTAAAAGATCAGTAATATTTTAAAGGCAGAGCTGTGCTATAGAGTATACCCCACCCCAGTTATCCCCTCTGAGCTTGTATGCAAAACTATGTGGAGAACCTTGAAAGTGCAGCTTGTCACTATTTAAGTCATAAAAAGCATAGGGAGGAGGAGGGGGACGTTATTCCTACTGATACACAAGAAATGCTGTCATTTATATGAAAAGCAGCACATTTTTGCTACTTCATGTTAAGAACTTAAATTCCAGCAAATCATTTTAACAGAAAGATCTTAGAGTAAAAATTTTACCTATGCATGTTTATTCTTTTGAGTATCCTTGTATAAAGCACTTTGGTAATTGTCGATGTAAAAGACAGAGTCTCTGTCTTTAAGGAAGGAAAGAGAAGAGAAATTTACATTTAGTGATTGCCAGCAGTATGCATATGTCTCTTAAATATATTTCATTTAATACTTGTAGCATCCCTATGACATAGGTATTATTATTTCTAATTTTTTAGAAGTAAAAAAATCTTAGGCATTAAAAGAGGTTACCTGCTCAAGATCACCCAGCAAGTAATTAAAACCTTACCTGAAATTAACATCTATTGGTATAATTCCAAAATCATGTTTTTCCCCTGCAATGCCTTTTGTATATTCATGATCTGTTTCTGGGCAAAACTTTGAGGGGAATGATTGAATATAGATTCTTGTAGATTATACCTTTATACAAAAGAAAAGTGATAGATTCTCACTAAACCAAAATATAGTTGTCCCTCAGTATTGAGAACTAATGAGGAATTGGTAGCAGCTGCGTGACCTTACTAAAAATAAAAATCAGATCCGCTGCTGTAAACTCTTCACTGATTTCCCACTGCACTTAGAATACATTCCTAACTCTTTATCATGGTCATATCAGTGCTATGTACAGCCAGATCATACCAACTTTTGAGGGCCAACTGTTAAATTTTCAGGAATTCTGTGAACCAGTTGTTAAGCACAGCCGTTGTCAAAAATTAAATGATAAAAACTTACAGTTAAATAACTCACGTTAAAAACAAAAGTAATAAGTACTCAAAATTCATCACTTCTTAGTTATGTTACCACTTTTTATTGTTGTCTGTGCTCTTGAAATTATTTACATTGTCTGTTTTATCTGTATGATAAAAATGGTATATAATGGTGTGCTGCAACTCTACTGTTATGCATCACTTTTCAACTCCAGTCAATTTATTTTCTAGCATTCTACTCTGATCTCTTCCCCTGCCTCCTCTTTATGGTCAGTAATTCATAGATTTGCCCTTTTGAAGCTGTTTTCTAGATCTTGCAGGCATGCCTAATGTCTTTTTATTCTTTTTGTTGTTGTTTCTTCTCTATGTATTTTCAGATAGCCTGTCTTCAAGCTCACTAATTCTTCTGCTTGATCATCTGCTGTTCAGAGACTCTGATATATTTTTAAGTTTGTCAGTTGAATTTTTTAGCTTCAGAATATCTGCTTAATTATTTTTTATTATTTTGGTCTCTTTGTTAACTTTATCTGATAGGATTCTGATTTTTTTTCCCTGTATTGTCTTGAAGTCATTGAGCTTCCTCAAAGTAGCTATTCTGAATTCTCTTAAATGTCACATATCTCTCACTCCAGAATTGGTCCCTGGTACCTTGTTTAGTTCGTTTGATGAGGTCATGTTTTCCTGGGTATTCTCAATGCTTGTGGATGTTCATCGATATTTGGGCATTGAAAAGTTAGGTATTTAATCTTCATAGTCTGGACTTATTTGTACCCATCCTTTTTGAGAAGGCTTTCTAAAGGGAGTTAAGTGTTGTGATCTAAATCTTAAGTCACTGAAGTCATATCTGCATTAGGGGATGAGCCAAGCCAAATAATGCTGCAATTTTTGCAGACTCGCAGAGATTGAGGCTTGGTGGGCTTGGGTAAGATCTGAGAGAATTCCATCATTCCTAGAATCTCTTTTTCTCTTCTCTCACTTTCCCCCAAATAAATGGAGTTTTTTTTTCTCCTCATGCTGGGCTTCCTGGAGTTGAGGAGCAGGTGACACAAGCACTAGCCACTACAGCTAGGACTGGCTACTAAGCTGCGACTGTACTTGGTCACACCTGAAGCCAGCATGGTACCTGGTGACTACTGCCTGGTTACTGCTGGTGTTTATTCAAGGCCCCAGGGTCTTTACATTCAGGGTAGCAGGCTTCCTTCTGGCCCAGGATGGATCTAGAAATCCTGTTCAGGAGCTAGCGTCTGGACTCAGGGGATTCAGGACTCTGCTTCATGTTACTATGGCTGAACTGGTACTCAAGTTGCAAGACAAAGTCCTCTTTACTCTTTCCTTTCTTTTCCACAAGCAGAAAAGGGGTATCTCCCAGGCTGCCCTGCCTGGAGTTGGGGAAGGGGTGTATGTGTGGCCACGCTTGCTTTTTTGTTGTTGTTTCTATTTGATTCCTTGGCTATCCCAGTTGGTGTTTCACTGGATCGTATGTACCCCAAGTTCACTGGCTTCAAGCCAAGCACAGCACCAGGACTTGCCGAAAGATTGTGATACTTGTGGCCTAGACCGCTTTTCAATTTGTTCAGGACACCAGGGCACTTTAGTCTGCCAGGGGGCTTCCCCTCTGACTGGGGCCAGTCTAAATCCTTCCTTCTTGGGTGCCTGCTAAATTCTGTCCTGTGTTGTGTTCTGCTGTGACAGGGCAGCACTGAGTACCAATGCAAAGTCCCTGCACTCTCCTTTTCCCAAGTGCATGGATTCATTCTCTACACATGTTGGGGGGATAGGATAGGTGTGGTGTAGACAATGTAAGACTGTTTTTTCTACCCTCTTCAGTGCCTTTTTCCTTGATATCATGTTAAAGCCAGGTACTGTGATCAGTCACCTGAATTTTTGTTTTTTATGAAGGTGTTTCTTGCGTGGATAGTTGTTCAATTTGGTGTTCTTGAGGGAGGATGATTGCTGAAGGATGATTGCTATTTGGCCATCTAGCTCTGCCTCCTCCAAAATTGTCTCTGGTGTTTACGTTTACTTCCAACACTCAACATTCCCTAGTCCAGGACTTCTGCATCCCTATGAAACTCAAGCTGAGTTGCCTGTTTACTCGTCCCCTAGGGAGGCACTATACCTTTATCTCTGTATCCCTAAAGCCTAGAACAGTGCCTGCACCTCATCTGTTCAGTGACTATATGTATGAATGCCAAAAGGCACATAAACCTTTTATTTGCCCTAATGATTTTACCACATTCAAAGAAATAAAAACATATTCCCTTTATAAGATACCAGATGGTAAGACATTCAACTAATTGTCGTTTACTTAGAAAGAGAAAGACTTAAGTGAATTAGTGTCTCTAGGACTGGCTATAGTTATCTTTTTTTTTTTTTTCCTCTTTTGAGCAGAGTCTCAAAACTCCAGGCTGGAGTGCAGTGGTGCGATCTCAGCTCACTGCAACCTCCACCTCCCGGATTCAAGCAATTCTTCTGCCTTAGCTTCCCCAGTACCCGGGATTACACGTACGCACCACCATGCCCAGCTATTTTGTATTTTTAGTAGAGAGGGGCTTCCTCATGTTGGCCAGGCTGGTCTCGAACTCCTGACCTCAGGTGATCCACCTGCCTTGGCCTCCCAAAGTTGTGGGATTACAGGCGTGAGCTACTGCGCCCGACCTGGCTACAGTTATTTTACATGCAGCTATTTTGTATAGACATTTGAGTAGAGATCTGAGAGGAAGATGAGGAGGCTTACAACTTGTTAAGAGAAGTATTCTTGGCCATATATGTTCAAGTTAGTGTCACTTGAAGTATTGATGACAAAGTAGTAAAGAATACAATGTAATTGTATCATAAATAACCAAATGGAAACTGAAAAATAGCTGCTAACTTGAATAGCTGAGGTCAGTGGCCAGAAATTTTGAAAAGGTCTCGAACAACTCATAGATAAAAAGAAAATAAGCAAATGTTTAAAGAATCAAAATGAAAACACTATAGTGTATTTATTTAATTTTAGGAGATGTTGTTTAACAAATTTGGGTGTTTTATGGTTTATAATTAGAAAATAGAAGTGGCTGATTTGTATAAACTTTTAAATAAACAACTGCATTTCTAAGTGGATAAATGGAGCTCTACCTGATTCAGTTATTGAAGTATGAAGTTAGTCTGACAAATGTGTGAAATACTATAATCAACCAAATGTAAATTTTCAAGGAAGTAATATTTAAAGTAGATGTTTATATAATAGTTACATCCTAGGATGTTGAGTAAGTACAACTTTTTCTGTATGTTTGGTGTAATTTCTAGAATATTAGATATGTCCCTTTCCATATTCTTTCACCTGTTGATACCACTGTTGAGAGGTTTGTTCCTTTGACTTCAGACTTTATTCCCTATTCAGATAAAAATACCTCTTAGAAAACTAGTATGTTAGAGTTTACTGACCATTTCCCTGAAACTGTATTTTACAGAAAGTAGCAGCATCAAGAAAACTCAGGGAAGATAGTTTCACACTATTTACCAAAATTTAAAATGCATTTATTTTTTCACCCAGCATTCCCCCTTTTGGGAATGTGCTCTACCCCACCCCATTTTTGCATATGTACAAAATGATGCATATGCAAGGTTTATTGAAGCTTTTTATGATTAAAAAATTAGGAACATCTCAAGTATCAATAGGAAACTAGTTAAATGAACTATAGTACTGTATATTCTATATAATGGAATACTGTGTAATTGCTTTTAAGAAAATAAAGAGACAACTTGTTTTATACTGAGATAGAAAGATTTCCAACTTACATTGTTAAAGAAATACCAAGATGTGTAACTGTGTATATAGAATATTATCTTTTATGTAGGATGGGACACAATAAAATTAGAAATGTAATGATTTTATTTGCATGGATAATCAGTGGCAGAATACAGGAGAAATTATTAAGAGTAGATATGAGGTTATGCAAAAGAGGTTGGGGGATGTAGGTACCAGGGATTAGTGTATGTATAATGATAGGGAGGAGTGAGACTTTTACCTTTAGATCCTTTTACATTGTTTTGATTTCTTTCTTTCTTTCTTTTTTTTTTTTTTTTTTTTGAGATAGGGTCTCACTCTGTCGCCCATGCTGTAATGCAGTGACGTGATTTCACTCACTGCAACCTCCACCTCCCAGGCTCAAGCGATCCTCCCACCTCATTCTCCCAAGTAGCTGGGACTACAAGCTCATGTTGCCACACCTGGCTGATTTTTTAATTTTTTATAAAGACAGGGTTTTGCCATGTTGGTCAGGCTGGTTTGGAGCTCCTGAGTTTAAGTGATCCGCCTGCCTTGGCCTCCCAAAGTGTGCTTTGGTTTTTTAATCATGAGTGTATTGCCTATTTTTAAAGATGGCCTAATGAATGAATGACAACATGATTAAAATTAACAAAAGAGGATAATTCATCTCAAGTAAGGAGGTCATGTCACTCTGCCAAAGACTGGCTCTGAAGGACTTCATTCGCTCCAGGACTTCAGCTACTTATGCAGAGGACTAATAACATGAGGGAACTTTTCTGACATTCTGGCAAAATGCCACTTATTTATGTTGTATATGTATATGTTTTTCTGTAGATGCCAGAGGAACAAGCATTCTGTGTGTTGGTGAAAATCATGTACGACTATGGTTTGAGAGACCTCTACAAAAACAACTTTGAAGATCTTCATTGCAAATTCTACCAGTTGGAGAGACTAATGCAGGTACATAAAAATTAGGAACTTTTATCACTCAGGGATTTGTTGAGTCATAGAAAAAGCCTAATAGAGTTGGTAAGCAATAATGAATTATAGAATTTTAATGGAATATTATAGAAAATGTAAATGGATTTAGTTTCAGACCAGCATCTACATTGGTCTATCATAATATGTGTATTTAGCCATTTTACTATTTTTAAAATATCTCACATTTTAAATGTTCAAATTAAACATACTTTGAAGGGTGAATCTAATGAGTTTAATCATTAAGAGATTGCCAAGTATTGTTTGTAGAGGAATGAAGATATTTACAGAGTAAAAATTGAAATACCTAAGAGCTTTCTCCATACTCATTAGCACCACTTCCTTATTTGGGTCTACATAGAACACTTGGAAAAGCCGGAAAGATATTCATAAGAGAATAAAACATATCTGAAATACTGTAGGAATATATTTAAAAATTTTTAAGTATAATTCCTAATCTCGTTGTTGTGCTTTATAATACGTATTTATAAATGTGTGTGAGAAATATACATCCTTTTATATATACCAAATATTACATAGTAAAAAAGATTGTGACCACAGGCAAAGTGATTGACCAGAGCTGACAAAAGGAATTTTTTTTTTTTTTTTTGAGAAGGAGTCTTGCTCTGTCACCCAGGCTGGAGTGCAGTGGCCAGATCTCAGCTCACTGCAAACTCCGCCTCCTGGGTTTACGCCATTCTCCTGCCTCAGCCTCCCGAGTAGCTGGGACTACAGGCGCCCGCCACCTCGCCCGGCTAGTTTTTTTGTATTTTTTTAGTAGAGACGGGGTTTCACCGTGTTAGCCAGGATGGTCTCGATCTCCTGACCTCGTGATCCGCCCGCCTCGGCCTCCCAAAGTGCTGGAATTACAGGCTTGAGCCACCGCGCCCGGCCGACAAAAGGAATTTTTAACTAACTTTGGAGTTCCACCCGAAGTTGATAATCTTAAATTTATAATGGGTCTGTGTGGCATATTTATGTGACTTTGTCTAAAAGGGGTGTTGGGAATCCAAGAGAAATGTGAAGGAAGTACATGGATGGATTGATTCCATCTTGGGGAAGGGTAAAATGGTTGAGGAAGGAGGTTAGTAGAATGTGAGAGCAGAAGATGCTAGTAGGAACTCATTGATATGAACTGCCAGGGGATCCGTAGGTGTCTAAAGAGGGAAATGAAGCAAATAGGAGACTGAAAGATTAGAAGAACCGGGCAGTAGAAGATGAATTTGCAGTGAGGTTAAAGGAAAAATTTATTCAGAGAAGGGAATGTAGGAGGGTAGTAGAAGACTTTAAAATTGGAAAGAAATAAAAGGAGGGAGGGATGTAAAACGAGCCATAAGTACAATGACAAATGGGCATTAAGGAGGAAAAAGAATGTGTAGAAGAATCTGGTAAGTATGGATATTAAAAGCAATAAGCTCCTTTTTAACGATTTAATTCTACCAAGTAAATATTTGGGATTATTCACTTTTTGCCTTTTATTTACAAAAAAGTTCATATATTTTCAAAGGTCAGTATTCCTAAGGGCTTTGAGAATCAAGTAAATATACCTAATAACAAATCTGTGGTACTATGAAGAACCTCAACCACAGTTTTCTATTAGCACTTTTTTTTTTCAGTTAACTGAATGAGCATTTGGACATTCCATTTGAAGTACCTAATGGGCACATTTGGCTATTTTTCAAAGAGCGCATGTAGTTCAACAAATGGTTTATTTATTTTTTTTTTATTCTTTTTGTGGTCTATTTATGAAAACAAAATGGAGGTGAGCTATTACATGACTTTGCCTTTGTCTTTCAGTTATGGTAATAACTATGCTAATACTTTGTACCTTGCTGTTCATGCTTTTGAAAACCATTTGCTTGTTTAAACTGGGGAAAAATAAAGTTACCATAAAGACATTTTTAGGAGATATCCAATTTTATGTGTTACACCCTTGCACACTTTCTTTGCTTTGCCATTTTTAATATGTTGGAGACAGATTTCTAAATAGTTTGTCATGCTTTGGAAATTTCTAAGTGTTCAAAAAATATACTGAAACATCATAGACCCCAGATAATGTTGGCATTAGATGATTTCCAAAGAGAAGATACATTTCTTTTCTAGCTAGTTAAGAATTGAACCCTGGGCCAGGCACAGGGGCTCACACCTGTAATCCCAGCACTTTGGGAGGCCAAGGCAGGCAGATCACTTGAGGTCAGGAGTTCAAGACCAGCCAGGCTAATATGGTGAAACCCTGTATCTAGTAAAAAATGCAAAAAATAAGCAGGCTTGGTGGAGGGTGCCTGTAATCTCAGCTACTCAGAAGTCTGAGGCAGAACAATGACTTGAACCTGGGAGGCAGAGGTTGCAGTGAACCAGGATCGTGCCACTGTACTCCAACCTGGATGACAGAGCAAGACTCTTATCTCAAAAAAAAAAAAAAAATTTAACCCTGAGTGGGGATGCTATGACTTGACCCTGGAGTCAAGATACTCATTAGACTACAGATGCTCTTGTAGAATGAGCATTTTGCAAGAAACAAGAACAGTCAAGTGAGCAAGAGATAGTCTTTCTTAAGTCTCTTTTTATTTTCCTCAATTATCTGTCATATCCCTAATTCTCATCTGCTATCTTCACTTCTGTGCAGTTATATAAAAGACAACCAATACTAGAATACAGTTACAGTGATCACAGAAAGCTGTAGTTGTGGCAGGAACTTCGTTGTTCTGCTGCAAGCTTCTCATTGCTCCTCTTCCTAAATTTTCCACTTTGACTTTTAGGAACAGCTACCGGACCTGCATAGCCATTTTTGTGATCTGAACCTGGAAGCTCATATGTATGCATCCCAGTGGTTTCTCACTCTTTTTACTGCCAAGTTCCCACTCTGCATGGTGTTCCACATCATTGACTTACTGCTTTGTGAGGTAGAGTGACTCCCATCTTTCACTAAGCCAAAATAGAAAGTAGTTTCTACTAAAGATGGTTACAATTTTCTTCCTTTTGTTTTTGCCTATGACATTAAGCCATAAATACTCACTGACCAAAAAGTTGTATTTGAATTTTCAGTAAAAACTATTTTAATTGTAATTTTATTATTTCTGAGGAATGAAAATATTAAGGCATATATAATTCCTGCAAAGTAAAATGGGTGATTAAATTTGCATAATGAAATTCATAATAATTCTATATCTGTATAATAATGTTTTACCAGTATACAGTGCCTTTAAGGTTAAATAAATGAATTTGGAATTGGGTGTTTTTTTTAATATTAATGAATTATACTCCAAGAGTGAATATAAATAAGATTTTTATAATAACTAATTTCTCAATTCATCAGATATCTTTCTGTTTATCCTGTTTGGGACTGCTGCCAAATGATGAGACAAATGATAAACTAAAGCTATTATGTCACATAATTATATTTTTATACAGTAGAATATTTCAAAAATTAGTTTGCAGAATTTCTTAGGTGTTTATATTTGTGTATTTTATTGCGTTTAGTTCCTTAGGTGGCTATATTTATTTACTTTACTCTTTTAAAGAAATAAACAGTATTATGCATGTATACAGCTTATATTGCTCATCAAAATGTTTGACAATCTTAGCAGTAATAGCGAATTTGCCAGATAAGAAGTGTATATTTTCAATGACAGTATAAATGTGTATAAAATATAGCTATCTTAAAAAGCAGGACTAATCAAAAATATAAGCTTATCTATGTGATTATAAGCTTAATATATACTCTAGACAGTTTTGTACTACTATGCTTCTTAAGGTAAATATCCTTCCTTTAAAAAAAATTTTTTTTGTATAAATTTAAGGGGTACAAGTGATGTTTTGCTACATGGATATGTTGTGTAGTGGTTAAGTCTGGGCTTTTAGTGTAACCATCACCTGAATAATGCACATTGTACCTGTTGACTAGTTTGTTATTGCCTATCCCCTTCTCACTGTCCCTTGTGAGTCTCCAATGTCTATTATTACAAATTCTGTGTCCATGTATACACATTATTTGGCAGTATTTGACTTTCTGAGTTGTTTTACTTAAGATAATGGCCTCCAGTTCCATCCGTGTTGCTGCTAATGACATGATTTTACTCTTTTTTTTTGAAACGGAGTCCTGCTCTGTTGCCTAGGCTGGAGTGCAATGGTGCGATCTCAGCTCACTGCAAGCTCTGCCTCCCAGGTTCACGCCATTCTCCCGCCTCAGCTTCCCGAGTAGCTGGGACTACAGGCGCCCACCATTTTTTTTAGTAGAGTCGGGGTTTCGTGATGTCAGCCAGGATGGTCTCGATCTCGATCTCCTGACCTCGTGATCTGCCCGCCTCGGCCTCCCACAGTGCTGGGATTACAAGCTTGAGCCACCATGTCTGGCCAATTTTACTCTTTTTTATGTCTGAATAGTACTACCTTGTATGTATATACCACATTTTCTTTATCTAATCATCCACTGATGGACACTTACGCTGATTTCGTATCTTTGCTATTATAAATAGTGCTGTGATAAGCATACAAGTGCTCTTTTTTTATACAATGATTTCTTTTCCTTCAGATACATACCCAATAGTGGGATTGCTGGATGGAATGGTAGTTCTATTTTTAATTCTTTGAGAAATCTCCATGCTGTTTTTCATAGAGGTTGTATTAATTTACATTCCCACCAGCAGTGTGGACCCTTTTCTCTACATCCTCACTAACATCTGTTATTTTTTGACTTTTTAATAATAGCCATTCTGACTGTCATAAGATAATATCATGTTATGGTTTTAATTTGCATTTATTTGATAATTAGTGATGTTGAGCATTTTTTCATATGCTTATTGGCCATTTGTACATCTTCTTTTGAAAAATGTCTGTTTATGTCCTTTGCCCGCTTTTTAATGGGGCTAGCTGGTTTTTCTGTTGTCATTGAGTTGTTTAAAGATTCCTCTTTCTTTTTCTTTTTCTTTTTTCTTTTCTGTTCTGGTCTGTTCTGGTCTTTGTCTTTTCTTTTCTTTTCTTTTCTTTTCTTTTCTTTTCTTTTCTTTTCTTTTCTTTTCTTTTCTTTTCTTTTCTTTTCTTTTCTTTTCTTTTCTTTTGAGATGGAGTCTCACTGTCTCGCCTAGGCTGGAGTGCAGTGGCACGATCTCGACTCACTGCAACCTCCACCTGCCGGTTCAAGCAATTCTCCTGCCTCAGCTGTAGCACTGCCACAGCCTCAGTGGCACACACTACCATGCCCAGCTAATTTTTTGTATTTTTAGTAGAGATGGGGTTTCACCACGCTGGCCAGGCTGGTCTCGAATTTGGCCTCCCAAAGTACTGAGATTACAGGCATGAGCCACTGAGTCCTGCCAGATTCCTCTTTCTTAAAGGGAAAGTCTAATGAGTTTATTCACACTAGGAACTGGAAGTTTAAATTTAAACGTAAGATTTTAAAAGATGCAATGTATAAGCTATATAAAGCATAAAAATGTTATTTCTCAACCTACTAAAACAGTAACAGTTATATATGCAGGCAAGGCTGGTCTTTTGCTCTTCAATGGCTTTAGTTAGTACTTGCATAATACCTGAAGGTCACAGGGCATTTGTAAGCATGTAAGAGTTTTAATCATTTGTACTGTACTTTGATAAAGAAGGGTTCAGTGACTTGCCATGCTCGCAGAATAGGTTTCCAAATCCTGAATACATAACAGTTAGAGAATCTGATTTATAATATGTTAATTCTCCGACTTGTTTTACTTACAAATTTGTAAAGTGCATTTCTAAATGTATCTTAAAGGAAGAATTCAGAACTTGGAGCTAAAACTTTATTCAAAGTCAACATGGTGTGATCACAATATTCACAAAGCATATTTGGTCATTTGTACCAAAAGCTCTACCTGATTATCAAAATTGGTATAGTGAACAGTTCCAACTCCGCTATTTTATAGGGCAATACTCTTTGAAAGTATAAACCAAATTCACATCTTTGAGTTCTAGAATATTAAAATAAGCTAATGCTAAAAGTTTTGATAAATATTCATAGACTTTTTATGTACTGAGCTGAGTTTAGTATTTCATGGTATTTCATAAAAATAGGAAAGTGGGGATACGACATTGTAACTGTTTTTGAATTATATATAGTATGAGCTTGCAAATATTTATTATTGCTTCACAATTTTTGCAGAAAGAGATTAATTTCATACTAGATTGGTTCTATAGTGTTCATTATAGAAAAGGGAATAAAATTAATGTGCTTAATCATAACCAACTAAATGTGATTTCTCAATCACTTTTCATAGAGTGGTATCTCTGCCCTTCAGTTCACTGGGATGGTGACTTTCTAAAGTTGTCTGCCTGAATGGTGGCACCTATGGCATTGGAACGTTATCCATGGGTTTTCTGGAACCTATATTCAAATTTTATCTTGAAGATACATGAATTTCTAATGTCAGTTAAGAAAACTAGCAACGTTTATGCTGCAGAAAAGATAAGTAAATTTATTAGCCTTCCCATCACTTGTCAACTGTGACTTATAATCAGAGTTTGAAAGGTCATAACGTTCATTCATATTAATAAGAACATCATAGTTATTACTTTTTCTCCCCTTAAACCTGTACTCTATAGCTGTTTAAGGAAGTTGGAAAACTTTTCAAAACATAGATTGTAATCATAGCATCATGATATTCAGGGAAGTAAATGGTAACATCCTTTAACAGTAAAATTGCTTTTCAGAATAACCTATTGGAAACAATATTGTAGTGTGCCTCAGGATATTTATTCTTTCCACTAACTCATCTTTGTCAAGAATTATTTTACAAAGGAAATTTTTGAATAAACTTTTATTTCCTGCATGTCTGTGTTTTCTTTTTGCCCCTTTCCTTCTTGTAGTTAATAAAATATTTATATCAAAAGCTATTATTTCATATGTGATGACATATTCTAAGAATTGGTAACACAGTCTTAAATAGATAATCCATAGGTATTTGTTTTTGCCATATTCTCTGTTTTTAAGAAAACAATTTAAATTTTGAAGTTACGACTCAATGTTTAGTTATAAATGGAAGGACAGGAAACTCTCAGGTAGAAAAGTATTGACTTCTCAGAGTTTTACATTCTGAGTTTTAACACGTGCAACATGTTTACTCAAAGATCCCGTTGCAAAGTGAAAAAGAAAGACGTTGAGTTTGAAACTTTATGCTTAGAAGACGTATCATGACATGCTTTCCTAAGCTATATTATTTTAAAGTTTTCTTCAGAGCTTAATACAGGCAAGATTAAGACTCGGACGTAGGGGTGCTGGCAAGATGGCCAAATAGGAAAAGCTCTGAGGTTAAGCAATAAAGCTAATTTAGCAGAAAAGAGAAGAATTTTATAGACCTTGACAATGCAACCTGAGTGAACAACTGCTAATTAATCTCTTTTGATTGTCTTTAGTCAGTAACTGAAATAAAAATCATTTTTAAAAAAACAAACCTATATCTTATTATCTGCCTTTATCTGGTTAGCAAGATAAGAGTCTAATAGTATTAACATTTATAGTGTAAATATTATGCTATTAACCTACCAAGAATAAAACATTGCAGCTTTAAATAACTTTTTATTGAAGTATAACAACAGATAAAAGAAAATGTGCAAAAATTAATGTAGAACTTAATGATTTTTCAAAAAATGAACATAATAAAGTAACTAGCACCCAGATTTAAAAAAGAACAAAAAGGAACATTATCTGCATTTCAGAAACCCTCTTTCCTTTCACTGCACTTTTCCAGTAACTACACTCTGAAGAGTAATCACTTTTCTGACTTTTAATGCCATACTTTAGCTTTGCTTGTTTTGAAACTTTATGTATATGGAATCGTACAATATGAACTATTTTCTCTCTAACCTTTTTCACTCATCATTATGTTTGTAAGATTCAACCATATCATTGCATTTAGGCATAGTTTGGTTTTCCATTCTCCCATTCTATTGTTGATGGTTATTTGAGTTGTTTCTAGTTTGCAGAAGGCCATTATGAATAGGGCTCCGTGTGAATCCTGTGAACTTTCTTGAACTTGTCTTTTAGTTAATGTACCTATGCACTTCTGTGAGTACACACCAAGGAGCAGAATTGTTGGTTTAGGATGTACATACATTCAGCTTTAATGGATACTGTCAAACAGTCTTCTAAGGTAGCATGAGCATTAACTTTGAGTTGTTTTTATTCAACAAAGATCTTTCTTGTGATCAAGGGCAAGGTTTTGTTTTGTTTTGTTTTTAGATCACAGATAATGGGTCAGATTAGAGTCTGTGAGTATGCAACAAAATGAAACTCATCTTTGAAGTTGCATACAGACAGATTGAAAACTAAGAATTGGACCTAAAAGCAGAGTCCCTTTAGTGCTTTTATGAGAGAAGTTACTATGATGGGGAAAATCCAGCAAAGTATTTTCAGTCTTACAAAGAGCAATGTAGAGACAGTATGATATTTGGGTTAGGATATTGGACTTTTTAGTCAACCTTTCCTAGACAGCCTTGTTCAAGTTACTTGACCTATGTATATCTCATTTTTTTTATTTGTATAATGAGACTAACAATACCTGTCTCTCAGCTTTAATGTAAGAATTAGATGAGATTATGGTATCAAGTACTTAAGTACTATGCCTACTATACAGTAAATATTCAATTAATAATAACATTGCCCTGCAGTCTGCTCCATTCATCTGTATAGCCTGTTTAGTTGCTTCTTAATTTCTTCAATTATCTAGGTTTCTAATCACCTTCCCCTCCACCACCCAGTGGTTGAGATGCTTCTTTGGTGAAAGCAAAATTTTAAGTGAGTGACCTTAATGGGAGCTTCATTCTATTTCCTTTTTCAGTAGTGATTCAAGTACTTCTCTAGAAGTGTTTTTTGCTTCTCCTCCGCATTCTTTCAAAAGACATAAGGAAAATACCGGTATTTCTTTTAGTCTTCACAGAATAACTGACAGCCAGTGTTTGAAGTTGACTCTTCCCAGATAGTTCAATTTTTAGAGTACCAAATATGTTCAGTTTTATATAGTAACTTGGTATTTTCATGAAATTTAAGGAAATCATTGACCCTTCAAATTAGAGTGTATATTCTGCTTCTCTTTTCCTCTCGGGATGATGAAAAAATGACAGTACTACGATATTTGATTAAATATCACCAGGGATAATTCTTCTTTCAAAGCAGTTTTCAGAAGTTGTTATCTGAAGAGTAGATTCATTATTTATTACACAATGTTCTCCCTCTTTATCCCCATTCTCCCCCATAAAAAACTCATCAGAATGAGCTTAATACAGGCAAGATTAAGACTCGGACATAGGGGTGCTGGCAAGATGGCCAAATAGGAAAAGCTCTGATCTGCAGCTCCCAATGAGAACAGTGCAGAAGGCGGGTGATTTCTGCATTTTCTTTTTTTTTTTTTTTTTTTTTGAGATGGAGTCTCGCTCTGTCGCCCAGGCTGGAGTGCAGTGGCCGGATCTCAGCTCACTGCAAGCTCCGCCTCCTGGGTTTACGCCATTCTCCTGCCTCAGCCTCCCGAGTAGCTGGGACTACAGGCGCCCGCCACCTCGCCCGGCTAGTTTTTTGTATTTTTTTGTAGAGACGGGGTTTCACCGTGTTAGCCAGGATGGTCTCGATCTCCTGACCTTGTGATCCGCCCGTCTCGGCCTCCCAAAGTGCTGGGATTACAGGCTTGAGCCACCGCGCCCGGCCGATTTCTGCATTTTCAACTGAGGTACCCAGTTCATCTTATTGGGACTGGTTAGACAGTGGGTGCAGCCCATGAAGGGTGAGCAGAAGCAGGGTGGGGCGTCACCTCACCGGGGAAGCACAAGGGGTTGAGGAACTCCCCTCACTCAGCCGAGGGAAGCTGTGAAGGACTCTGCCATGAGGGACAGTGCTATCCAGCCCAGATACTACGCTTTTCCCATGATCTTCGCAACCTACGGACTGGGAGATTCCCTCGGATGCCTACACCACCAGGGCCCTGAGTTTCAAGCACAAAACTGGGCAGTCACTTGGGCAGACAACAAGCTAGCTGCAGGAGGTTTCTTTTGTTTGTTTGTTTGTTTTGTTTTGTTTTGTTTTACCCCAGTGGTGCGTGGAATGCCAGTGAGACAGAACTGTTCACTCCCCTGGAAAGGGGGCTGAAGCCAGGGAGCTGAGTGATCTGTCTCAGCAGAACCCACCCCCATGGGGCCCAACAAGCTAAGATTCACTGGCTTGAAATTCTCACTGCCAGCACAGCAGTCTGAAGTTGAGCTGGGATGCTTGAGCTTGGTGCAGGGAGGGGTGTCCACCATTACTGAGGCTTGAGTAGGTGGTTTTCCCCCTCACAGTGTAAACAAAGCCTCCAGGAAATTCGAACTAGTTGTGGAACCCACCACAGTGCAGCAAAGCTGCTGTAGCCATACCACCTCTCTAGATTCATGCTCTCTGGGCAGGGCATCTCTGAAAGAAAGGCAGCAGCCCTAGTCAGAGGCTTATAGATAAAACTCTCATCTCCCTGGGACAGAGCACCTGGAGGAAGGGGCAGCTGTGGGCGCAGCTTCAGCAGACTTAAACATTCCAGCCTGCCAGCTCTGAAGAGAACAGTGGATCTCCCAGCATAGCACATGAGCTCTGCTAAGGGACAGACTGCCTCCTCAAGTGGGTCGCTGATACCTATGCCACCTGACTGGGAGACACTTCTGTGGAGGGGTGACAGATACCTCATACAGCAGAGCTCTGGCTGGCATCTGGCAGGTGCCCCTCTGGGACGAAGCTTCCAGAGGAAGGAGCAGACAGCAATCTTTGCTGTTCTGAAGCCTCCGCTTGTGATAGCCAGGAAAACAGGTTCTGGAGTGGACCTCCAGCAAACTCCAGCAGACCTGCAGTAGAGAGGCCTGACTGTTGGAGGAAAACTAACAAACAGAAAGCAATAGCATCAACATCAACAAAAAGGACACCCACGTAAAAATCCCATCCAAAGGTCACCAATATCAAAGACCAAAGATAGATAAATCCATGAAGATGAGGAAAAACCAGCGCAAAAAGGCTGAAAATTCCAAAAACCAGAATTCCTTTTCTCCAAAGGATCACAACTCCTTGCCAGCAAGAGAACAAAACTGGACAGAGAATGAGTTTGTCGAATTGAAAGAAGTAGGCTTCAGAAGGTGGGTAATAACAAACTCCTCTGAGCTAAAGAAGCATATTCTAACACAGTGCAAGGAAGCCAAGAACCTTGACAAAAGGTTACAGAAACTGCTAACTAGAATAACTAGTTTAGAGAAGAATAAAAGTGATCTGATGGAGCTGAAAAACACAGCACAAGAACTTTGTGAAGCATACACAGGTATCAATAGCCAAATTGATAGGTGGAAGAAAGAATATCAGAGATTGAAGATCAACTTAATGAAATAAAACAAGAAGACAAGATTAGAGAACAAAGAATGAAGAGGAGCAAACAAAGCCTCCAAGAAATATGGGACTGTGAAAAGACCAAACTTGTGTTTGACTGGTGTATCTGAAAGTGATGGGGAGAATGGAACCACGTTGGAAAACACACTTCAGGATATTATCCTAGAGAACTTCCCCAGCCTAGCAAGACAGGCAAATATTCAAATTCAGGAAATACAGAGAACTCCACAGAGATACTATTCCTCTGTGGAACCCTGCAAAGAGCAACCACAAGACACATAATTGTCAGATTCACCAATGTTGAAATGAAGGAAAAAATGTTAAGGGCAGCTGGAGATAAAGGTCAGGTTACCCACAAAGGGAAGCCCATCAGATTAGGATCTCTCTGCAGAAACCCTACAAGCTAGAAGAGAGTGGGGACTTTAACGTCCTTAAAGAAAATAATTTTCAACCAGAATTTCATATCCAGCCAAACTAAGCTTCGTAAGTGAAGGAGAAATAAAATCCTTTACAGACAAGCAAATGCTGAGAGATTTTGTCCCCACCAGGGCTGCCTTACAAGAGCTCTTGAAGGAAGCACTAAATATGGAAAGGAAAAAGCAGTACCAGCCACTGCAAAAACATACCAAATTGTAAAGACCATCAACACTATGAAGATAATGCATCAACTAATGGACTAAATAACCAGCTAGCATCATATGACAGGATCAAATTCACATATAACAAAATTAACCTTAAATGTAAATGGGCTAAATGCCCCAATTAAAAGACATAGACTGGCAAATTGGATAAAGAGTCAAGACTCATTGGTGTGCTCTGTTCAGGAGAACAATCTCACATGCAAAGACACACATAGGCTCAAAATAAAGGGATGGAGGAATACCTACCAAGCAAATGGAAAGCAAAAAAAAAAAAAAAAGAAAAAAAAGAAAAGAAAACTGGGTTTGCAATCCTAGTCTCTGATAAAACAGACTAAACCAACAAAAATCACAAAAGATAAGGGCATTACATAATGGTAAAGGGATCAATGCAACAAGAAGAGCTAACTATCCTAAATACATATGCACCCAAAACAGGAGCACTCAGATTTATAAAGCAAGTTTTTAGAGACCTACAAAGAGACTTGGACTCCCACACAATAATAGTGGGAGATTTTAACACCCCCACTGTCAATGTTAGATCAATGAGACAGAAAATTAACCATGATATGCAGGACTTGAACTCCCCTCTGGACCAAGCTGACCCAGTAGACTTCTATAGAACTCTCCACCCCAAATCAACAGAATATACATTCTTCTCAGTACCACATCACACTTATTCTAAAATTGACCACAAAATTGGAAGTAAAACACTCCTCAGCAAATACAAAAGAATGGAAATCATAAGTAACAGTCTCTCAGACCACATTACAATCAATCAAATTAGAACTCAGGATTAAGAAAATCACACAAAACCACACAACTATGTAGAAACTGAACAACCTGTTCCTGAATGACTGCTGGGTAAATAATGACATTAAGGCAGACATAAATAAGTTCTTTCAAACAATAAGAGCAAAGACACAACATACCAGAATTTCTGGGACACAGCTAAAGCAGTGTTTAGAGGGAAATTTATAGCACTAAATGCCCACAGTAGAAAGCAGGAAAGATCTAAAATCAACACCCTAAATCACAATTAAAAGAACTAGAAAAGCAAGAACAAATAAATTCAAAAGCTAGAAGACATGAAATAACTAACATCAGAGCAGAACTGAAGGAGTTAGAGACATGAAAAACCCTTCAAAAAAGTCAGTGAATCTGACCAGGTGCAGTGGCTCACCCCCTGAAATCCCAGCACTTTGGAATGCCGAGGTGGGCAGATCACCTGAGGTCAGGAGTTTGAGAGCAGCCTGGCCAACATGGCGAAACCCCATCTCTACTAAAAATACAAAAAAAGTTAGCTGGCGTGGTGGTGGGCACCTGTAGTTCCAGCTACTTGGGAGGCGGAGGCAGGAGAATTGCTTGAACCCAGGAGGCAGAGGTTGCAGTGAGCCAAGGTCACACCGCTGCACTCCAGCATGGGTGATAGACTGAGACTCCATCTCAAAAAAAAAAAAAAAAATCATTGAATGCAGGTGTTGGTTTTTTGAAAAGATTAACAAAATAGACTTCTAGCTGGACTAATAAAGAAGAAAAGACAGAAGAATCAAATAGACACAAAAATGATAAAGGGGATATCACCACTGATCCCACAGAAATACAAACTACCATCAGAGAATACTATAAACACCTCTGCACAAATAAACTAGAAAATCTAGAAGAAATGGATAAATTCCTGGACACATACACCCTCCCAAGACTAAACCAGGAAGAAGTCGAATCCGTGAATAGACCAATAACAAGTTCTGAAATTGAGGCAGTAATTAATAGCCTAGCAACCAAAAAAACCCCAGGACCAGACATATTCACAGCTGAATTCTACCAAATGTACAAAGAGGAGCTGGTCCCATTCCTTCTGAAACTATTCCAAACAAAAGAAAAAGAGGGACTCCTCCCTAATTCATTTTATGAGGCCAACATTATCCTGATACCAAAACCTGGCAGAGTCAAAACAAAAAAAGAAAATTTCAGGGCAATATCCCTGATTAACATCAATGTGAAAATCCTCAATAAAATACTGGCAAACCGGATCCAGCAGCACATCAAAAAGCTTATGCACCACGATCAAGTTGGCTTCATCCCTGGGATGCAAGATTGGTTCAAATTGATATGATATGCAATCAATAAACGCAGTCCATCGCATAAATAGAACCAATGGCAAAAACCACATGATTATCTCAATAGATTCAGAAAAGACCTTTGATAAAATTCAACACCCCTCCATGCTAAAAACTCTGAATAAATTCGGTATTGGTGGAACATGTTAATAAGAGCTGTTTATGACAAACCCACAGCGAATATCATACTGAATGGGCAAAAGCTGGAAGCATTCCCTTTGAAAACTGGCACAAGACAAGGATGCCCTCTCTCACCACTCCTATTCAACATATTATTGGAAGTTCTGGCCAAGGCAGTCAGACAAGAGAAAGAAATAAAGGGTATTCAAATAAGAAGAGTGGAAGTCAAAATGTCTCTATTTGCAGACGATGTGATTGTATATTTAGAAAACCCCGTCATCTAGGCCCAAAATCTCCTTAAACTGAGAAGCAACTTCAGCAAAGTCTCAGAATACATAATCGATGTGCAAAAATTGCAAGCATTCCTATAGGCCAATAACAGACAAACAGAGAGCCAAATCATGAGTGAATTCCCATTCACCATTGCTACAAAGAGAATGAAATATCTAGGAATACAACTCACAAGGGATGTGAAGGACCTCTTCAAGGAGCACTACAAACCACTGCTCAAGGAAATAAGAAAGGACACAAACAAATGGAAAAACATTCCATGCTCATGAATAGGAAAAATCAATATCATGAAAATGGCCATACTGCCCAAAGTAGTATATAGATTCAATGCTATTCCCATCAAGCTACCATTGACTTTCTTCACAGAATTAGAAAAAAACGAGTTTAAATTTCATATGGAACCAAAAAAGAGTCTGTATATGCAAAACAGTCCTAAGCAAGAAGAACAAATCTGAAGGCATCATGGCACCTGACTTCAAACTATACGACAAGGCTACAGTAACCAAAACAGCATGGTGCTGGTGCCAAAACAGAAATATAGACCAATGGAACAGAACAGAGTCCTCAGAAATAACACCACACATCTACAACCATCGGATCTTTGACAAACCTGACAAAGCAAGCAACAGGGAAAGGATTCCCTATATAATAAATGCTATTGGGGAAACTGGCTAGCCATATGCAGAAAGCTGGAATTGGACCCCTTCCTTACACCTTATAGAAAAATTATCTCAAGATGGATTAAAGACTTAAACATAAGACCTAAAGCCATAAAAACTCTAGAAGACAACTCAGGCAATACCATTAAGGACATAGGCATGGGCAAAGACTTCATGACTAAAATATCAAAAGCAATGTCAACAAAAGCCAAAATTGACAAATGGGATCTAATGAAACTAAAGAGCTTCTGCACAGCAAAAGAAACTGTCATCAGAGTGAATAGGCAACCTACAGAATGGGAGAGAATTTACAGTCTATTCATCTGACAAAGGGTTAATATCCAGAATCTACAAGGAACTTAAACAAATTTACAAGATAAAAACAACCCCATCAAAAAGTGAGCGAAGAGGCCAGCGCGGTGGCTCAAGCCTGTAATCCCAGCACTTTGGGAGGCCGAGACGGGCGGATCACAAGGTCAGGAGATCAAGACCATCCTGGCTAACATGGTGAAACCCCGTCTCTACTAAAAAAATACAAAAAAATAGCCAGGCGAGGTGGCGGGCACCTGTAGTCCCAGCTACTCGGGAGGCTGAGGCAAGAGAATGGCGTAAACCCGGGAGGCGGAGCTTGCAGTGAGCTGAGATCCAGCCACTGCACTCCAGCCTGGGTGACAGAGCGAGACTCCGTCTCAAAACAAACAAACAAACAAACAAACAAAAAAGTGAGCGAAGGATATGAACAGACAGTTCTGAAAAGAAGACATTTATGCATCCAATGAACATAAGAAAAAAGCTCATCATCACTGGTCATTAGAGAAATGCAAATCAAAACCATGATGAGATAACATTTCACGCCAGTTAGAATGGTTGTCATTAAAAAGTCAGGAAACAACAGATTCTGGAGAGGATGTGGAGAAGTAGGAATGCTTTTACTTTTTTGGTGGGAGTGTAAATTAGTTCAACCATTGTGGAAGACAGTGTGGTGATTCCTCAAGGAAATAGAACCAGAAATACCATTTGACCCACCAATCCCATTACTGGGTATATACCCAAAGGATTAAATATCATTCTACTATAAAGACACATGCACATGTATGTTTATTGCAGCACTATTCACAATAGCAAAGACTTGGAACCAACCCAAATACTCATCAATGATAGACTGGATAAAGAAAATGCGGCACACACACACCATGAAATACTATGCAGCTATGAAAAAGAATGAGTTCATGTCCTTTGCAGTGACATGGATGAAACTGGAAACCATCATTCTCAACAAACTAACACATGAACAGAAAACCAAACACCGCATGTTCTCACTTGTAAGTGGGAGTTGAACAGTGAGAACACATGGACACAGGGAGGGGATCATCACACACCGGGGCCTGTCAGGTGGTGTGGGGCAAGAGGAGAGGTAACATTAGGAGTAATACCTAATGTAGATGATGAGTTGATGGGTGCAGCAAACCACCATAGCACATGTATACCTATATAACAAACCTGTACATTCTGCACATGTGTCCCAGAACTTAAAGTAAAAGTATAATAAAAATCAATTAAATTTAAATTTTTTTTTTTTTTTTTTTTTTTTTTTTCCGCGACGGAGTCTTGCTCTGCCGCCCAGGCTGGAGTGCAGTGGCCGGTTCTCAGCTCACTGCAAGCTCCGCCTCCCGGGTTTACGCCATTCTCCTGCCTCAGCCTCCCGAGTAGCTGGGACTACAGGCGCCCACCACCTCGCCCGGCTAGTTTTTTTGTATTTTTTAGTAGAGATGGGGTTTCACCGTATTAGCCAGGATGGTCTCGATCTCCTGACCTCGTGATCCGCCCGTCTCGGCCTCCCAAAGTGCTGGGATTACAGGCTTGAGCCACCGCGCCCGGCCTAAAAATTTTTTTAAAGTCTCTGACATAAATATAAATGTTTCTGAAAACTTTAGCAGTTGTAGTTGGCCACAAATGTAGAGAAAAATATGCATTGACTAAACCATTAAAAACCATATAGGCTATTATAAAGTTATACTTAACAGAAATTTCAGTGCCAGCAAAAGTCTCTCTAAAATCTCATTTCTGGACCCCAACTCTTTCCCACCTACAAGAATCCTTATGGTTCTTACATCAGTTGACTTATAATTCTGTCTTGTGCTTTTATTAATTTTGATATTACAGAGAAAGGGAGAAATCTCAAAATGGCAGAACCATTGTCTGTGCTTCTTATGACTTTTAGAGGAACATCCATTCATTCATTTAACATTTGTTGAAATAAATAAATTTACATAAACTTAAATCTAACCAAGTCCCTAGCACCATTGCAGTTGAGGGATAAACAAAAAGTTTTTTACTTTTTGTAAAATTCTTGCCCTCATAATATTTTTGACCTTGTGGACGAGACAGATAATAAGCAAATGACTAAGTAGAATATATAACCAGAAATAAAAAGTGCTATAGAGAAAAATAACGGAAGGAAAAGATACAGTAAATATTAGTAGGTCCTTTTTAAATTTTTATTATTATTATTTTTGAGATGGGGGTTTCACTTTGTTGCCCAGGCTGGAGTGCAGTGGCACGATCATGGTTCACTGCAGGCTCAAGTGATTCTTACACCTCAACCTCCCAAGCAGCTGGGACCACAGGGGTACGCCACCATGCCCAGCTAATTTATTTTTATTTTTAAAATGACAAGGGCTCCCTATATTACCCAAGTTGTCCTTAATTTATCCTGAGCTTAAACGATTCTCCTGACTAAGCTTTCAAAGTCCTGTGATTACAGGGCATGAGCTACCACACCCAACCATAACAGGACCTTTTTTGACCATTGTAAAGACTAGGTTTTACTGATCTGAGATAGGAAACCATTGGCGGGATTTGAGCATAGGAGTGTCATACACTGATACAATTTTATTCTGAACACTGCAGTTTCATTGTTGAACAAAGATTGTGGGGAGTTAAAGGAGAGAAGTTGGAGACAAGGTATGAGGCAATTGCAGTAATCTGGGTGGGAGATAGTTGCTTGGACCAAGGTAGTGACAGTGGTTGGATTCTGGACAAGTTTCAAAGGTAGCCGCAACAGGATTGATGGATCAGCTGGGGTACGTTTTATTAATTACATGTTCTCATTTAATGTGGTAGTGACAGAGCAGGGTGGCTGGTTTTGTGGTTTCTACCCTTCCAGGAGCATCTTGTAAACAGATGATTTTGTGAAGTGACTGGAGAATGTTATTGTTATCTGCTTTATTCTGGCAATGCTCAGATTGCAATAGCTCTGCAGTGTTTATTCTAGAAGCAGGTTTGGATATGTGGGAATATTTAAGGTCAATATTTGCATCTCTAAATAAAAAATAGAGAGCGGAATAATTATGGAAGATGAACAACAGGAGAGTAAGCATGTCAAAACTAATGCTTTTAAATAAGGGTATATTTCTAAAAATAGAAGTGATATTTTGCTCTAATAAAACCAGATCCATATTACTTTGAAGATTCACAAAGACTTAGACCTGTTAAACAACCTTCACTATATTCAGTTGTTGTGTGTTTCGTTCTCATGATCAGAACAAGGATCACTGACTTCAAGTTATAAGATTTTTATTCCTAATAAAAATTGTCCATTTCCTTATGAGTTGGAATAACTCAATAAACCACAATGAGAACATTTCACGCCAGTTAGAATGGCAATCATTAAAAGTCAGGAAACAACAGATGCTAGAGAGAATGTGGAGAAATAGGAATGCTTTTACACTTTTGGTGGGAATGTAAATTAGTTCAACCATTGTGGAAGAGAGTGTGGCAATTCCTGAAGAATCTAGAACTAGAAATACGATTTGACCCAGCAATCTCGTTAAAGTTACTTCATAGTATTTTTTTGGTGCAGAGAAACCCATAGCAGTTAAACTGTGTACATTGATTGAATAAAATGACTAGACAATTTTTTTAAAAATTTATGATTAAATATTTAAAACATACAAGAAAGCATTGTTAAAATGGGAAAAGTTCCCTTATCCCCCTCGCAGAGCATGTGATGGGAGTGTGGCTCACTTTTTCGGTGCCCCGCTGCTGAAACCTCTAGGGGGTACATGCAGACAGGCAGGTCATGGGGATGTGACCCTACAGCAGCATATAGGGATGAATTCTTACAGCTCCTGAAACCCCGGTGGGTGTGTTACAGTGTGCTCTTTCAGTTTAGCTGTCTGCAGGCGGCTTGTATTAATCAGCTCAATTAGACCCTCTGCCTTATTGCAAGGACAGAGGGCTTTCTGTATCCTGGGGTTCTTGCCTTGGTGTACTGGAAAAATCTGATCACACATGGACTTGGGAGGATGGGTACAAGGCTCTCAATGAGGTGGATGGGGAGACCAGAGGCGAAGGTGGTGGTTTTCCCCTGAAGTCAGGCTGCCCAGCAGCTGGGCTGTCCTCCAACCTCCCCAGCCAAACTTGGCGTCATTCCATCAGTCGATGGCCTGCTGGTGTCTGCCCGTGCCTGTTGGTGTGCTCTTCTGCTGGTGTGTTCCTCCCAATGTCCAGCCGCTTGTGTCTGTGCCGCCAGGGTCTTAGGGATTTTATAGGCACAGGATGGGGGCATGGCGGGCCAGGGTGGTCTTGGGAAATGCAATATTTGGGGACAAAAACAGAAATGCCTGTCCTCATTTAGGTCCAATGGCACAGGCCCAGGGATGGAGCCCTTGCCAGGAACCCCACCCTTGTCCTCCCAGCACTTCCTTGCCCCCATCCTGTGTCATTAAAATATACATTGAAGTGCTCTGTATCTCACCTCTAGAAGTAAAACAATGTCAATGAGATTAGCAGCTTTATATATACCTCTTCCTGACTACACCTTCTTTGGCCTTCCTTGGAACCATAAAGATTTCAGTGTTAAATAATTCCCATGCATGTCTATATTTTTAGTACATATGTATGTATCTCTGGACAATTTATAATTGAAAATATTTGAAAAATATTATTTCAGTCTGATGTGGTTTTGATATTTGTCCCCTCCAAGTCTTGTGTTGCAGTGTAATCTCCATTGCTGGAGGTGAGGCCTTGTGGGAGGTATTGGATGATGGGGGCAGATATTTCATGAATGGTTTAGCACCATCCCCTTGGTAATGAGTGAGTTCTTATTCTGAGTTCATGGGAGATATGGTTGTTTAGAAGACTGTGGCACCTTTCCCCCAAACCCTGCTCTTGCTCCCTCTCTCACTATATGATGTGCTGGCTCCGCCTTCTCCTTCCACTGTGATAGTAAGCTTCCTGAGGCCCTCACCAGAAGCAAATGCTAGCACTATGCTTTATGTACAGCCTGAAGAACTGTAAGCCAAAATAAAACCTCTTTTCTTTATAAACTACCCAGCTTCAGGTGTTCCTTTATAGCAATGCATGAACAGACTAACACATACTCACGTACTCACCAGTTTATCAAGTTTACCTCCAAAATAGGTCCTGAACCTTTATTCTTTCTCCAAGTCAGCATTGTCTCTTATTCAGTAACTTCCTAACTGTTCTTCCCACTTGTCCTCCTGTCATTTGTTTTCCCATTATTCTCCATAGCATCCAGAGAGGATTTTATAAAACACATAACAGATTACAATCCTCTACTGAAAACCCTTCTGTGGTTTCCCACTAAATAAAACTCACATTGTTTCAACTGGCCTGCAGTTATTCCCTTCCTTCCTCCCCAGTGGTATCCAAAGGTCAGCCTTTCTCCTGCTCTTTGTACTGGAACACTGGTCTTTTAGTTTCTGGAACACTTAAGGTCTTTTCAGATTGAAAACATTTGTATATTTTTTAGAACAGCAGGAATGTTAATTTTAAAAAAAGAAAAACATTTTTCCTCCTTTTGCTTGGAATGAACTATTCACTCTACCTTGCTAGCTACTTCGTCTAAGAAATTTTCCCTGATCACCGGTTCTTAAATGGGTACATCCTTTTTCTTTCTCTGTTAGCACCCTGTGGTTGGTGTTTATTTATTGACTTACTTTGTATTACTTTTAAAATGCCTATTTCCCCCACTAGATTATAAATTTCTGAAAGGAAGAGCTCTGTCATTTTTGTGTGCAGCTGAATACCTAGTATCTAACTTCACATATGGTAGACATACTCGAAGTATCTGTTGAAGGAAAATAGGAATGAAGAAGTAATGGACGTAATTATTTTTATCATCTTCATTTAAATTCTACAGGCTGAAAAATAACTTTGCTCTTGAGTTTTAAGAGGAAAAAATAAGTTGTTTTAGTTTAGATATTTTAAGAAACAGAAACCTAGACATAGTAGCTCCAGTACAGTGGGGGTTTATTGTAAAGATAGAGGAAATCCGGGAAAAGTTGAGCAAGCAGACTTCAGGGAGGACAGGCACCAAAGTTAACCTAGACACTCATCTGTAATTCTCTGTCAATCTCTATGAATCAGATTCCCCTCTTTCCTGACCTACTTCTTTGTAGCTTTGCTTTTGTTTTTATTTTTGTTTTTTTTTTTTTTTTTTTTTTTTTTGAGATGGAGTCTTGCTCTGTCACCCAGACTGGAGTTCAGTCTCGGCTCACTGCAAGCTCCACCTCCCGGGTTCATGCTATTCTCCTGCCTCAGCCTCCCGAGTAGCTGGTACTACAGGCACCCACCACCATGCCCGGCTAATTTTTTGTATTTTTAGTAGAGATGGGGTTTCACCATGTTTACCAGAATGGTCTCGATCTCCTGACCTCGTGATCTGCCCACCTTGGCCTCCCAAACTGCTGGGATTACAGGCATGAGCCACTGCGCCTGGCCTGTAGCTTTGTTTTTTTACAGGGCCTAAAAGATCTCAGAAAAGTCTACATGACCTTTTAACTCTGATACCAATAGCTCTTGATAATCTCCCTATGTGTCTTTTAGATAAAATTACTGAGGGAGAGCCTGACTGGTTTTGCACATGCTTTAAAATAAGTCTGCATAGTCATAGGTCACCTTAGGCCAGTTGTCAATCTCTCATCCATTGTGCTGTGTCAAGGAATAGGATTGGGTGAGTTACATGACCTATAATCCATTCAACAGAAATTGTACATGGAGGCAGATTTCTGAGAAGGGCCACTGATGGATCTTATACAATAATGTATTTCTAGTGTGCATGTAATTTAAGACTAAAATTCTTAATGTTGACTGTATTGAAAGTAGACATTTGATAAATGTAATATTAAGTAAAATTCTAATGCGTCTCAAGACAAGCTATATATTAGCTTGGCATAGGAATTTATTTTTTAATTAGAGTGGCATAGGAATTAGCTTGGCATAGGAATTTATTTTTTAATTAGAGTGCAGCGTAGCATAGTTTTAATATAGGGCATAATCTTTAAAATTATAATTTGGTCCTCAGGGTTGAAGTGATAGCTGGATCCAAATCATTTTCATAGTATACATTTGCAAGTGAGGTTATAAGTAAAAGCAGTGTGCAATTTTGACCCATATAAATTATTTTAATGATTACTGGCAAAAGTATGTGAAAGATTTGAATGCTTCCCATTGTCTAGAAACTGTATTGGGAAATCATATTCTAAGTAATAAATGTTGAGAGACTTCCATTGCAATTATTAGTAACAACGTTCTTTCAGTTTATAAATTATCTAGATTGTCCAAAGAGAAGGAACTCAAACAGTATCAGCTGAAAGTGGATTAAAAATGAGACCTTGCATTGAAGAGACCTTGCATTTATTTCCCTTTATCATCTTGTTTTATAAATACCCAATTTTAGCTGATACACTTTCAGGCTTACTGTTTAAGTCTCAAATATTTGAGGACAGAATACTGGCAGCCTTTATTGGAGAGTATTTCTGGGCCACACACTGTACTAAAAGATTTACATACCTTGTCACACTATTCTTACCTTCTCCAAACAGACTGCAGCCCTTCACACCCCTCATATAGTTGCTCAATTTAGAAATAGGTTTTTCAACTTTTTTCAATTCACATGGGCAGACACTGTGATTATCCTTGTCCTTCATGTCCCTTAGCAAATAACAGATGGTCTTTGTCTCTTTTAAGACATCCTCATTACCTACTGTCATTTTAAGACAGAAGTCGTAATCAATTCCCAGTATCATTTTGGGTCTTTCAGTCCAAAACTCTACTCTGTTGATCTTGTATCCCAGGTATTTCTGTGGTCTGGCAAGACTTCTCCATGTTAAATTCCTTCACCTGATGCTCCTGGTATTCTTTTCCAGCTTCACTTTTCAGGCACAGTTTTCCATTGGTATCCACAGGGTTTAAAGACCCCCTCATTCCCCACAGATACCAAAATCTGAAGATGCTAAAGTTCCCTGTGGCATAATATTTGCATATAACCTACACACATCCTCCCATATGCTTTAAAATATCATCTCTAGATAACTTATAATACCTAATACAATGTAAATGGTATGTGAATAGTTGTTATATAATTTTTAAGTTTACGTTATTTTTATTGTTATTATTTTCATTTTAAAGATATTTTCCATCTGCAGTTTTCCATCTGTTGTTAGAATCCACATATGCAGAATCCATGGATAGGGAGGGCAACTGAACTTAATTATCTGCATCCATTGTTTGGCATTTAGTATTATTATTATCATTAGAGACAGGGTCTTGTAGTGTTGCCGAGAGTGGAGTGCAGTGGCTATTCACAGACCCTATCATCACAGCGCACTACAGCCTTGAACTCCTGGGCTCAGGTGAGCCTCCTACCTCAGTCTCCCAAGTAGCTGGGACTGCAGGTACGTGCCACTGTGCCCAGCTGTTTGGCATTTTTAACCAAACAGTAGTTTTACCTTTTCCTTATTGATCCAGGGCTTCTTAACCATATCTAGACATAAAATATTTAGCTTCCAGTACTAGGACTGCTGATTGCATTTGTTTAAAAAGAGGCATAATAGGACTTTCCGGTCTCCCACTTTTTGGGTTGTCTCACCAGGGCTTTCAGAGGCTCTTATTTTTTATTTTTATTTTTTTCTTTCAATACCTTTGGTATGAAAACTGTTATTTTTTAGAAGTCCACTTGACATTTTGCTTCTTATCCTCATCCTAGTAGTATAGCCCATTTTGCTCTTCTTAGGAATATGCCAGAAAGCTTTTCATAATTGAAGAGAACAATTTCCTGCTGGTCCACTGGCTCATTGACCTATTGGATTTCAGCTTGGACCACATCATGTCTGGAAATTATTTCTTAAGGCATTTAAAGCACCTGGTAGTTTGTTTACTTACTTCGTCTAGTTGTTCTCCTAATATCCCAATGAAGTAGGTACATCCTACTTTGTAGACTCTAAAGATTCTTAGTTATACTCATTGACAGGCAAGAATCCATTTTGTCCATAAGAATCCTTAATACAGAGAAGAATTAGTGCATTCTGAGTGTTTACCATCTCTGTTACCTTGCAAATATACGTAAAAGATCCGTCATTAATATTAACATGTGAATTTTAGGCCAGGTGCAGTGGCTCAGGCCTGTAATCCCAGCATTTTGGGAGGCTGAGGTGGGATGATCATTTGAAGTCAGAAAGCTCAGCCCAGCCTGATCAACGTGGTGAGACCCTGTTTCTACCAAAAGTTAAAAAATTTAGCTAGGCATGGTGGGTACAACTGTTCTCCCAGCTACTCAGGAGGCTGAAGCGGAGGATCACTTGAGCCCAGGAGTTTGAGGCTGCAGTGAACTATGATAGTGCCACTGTACTCCAGCCTGGGCAACAGAATGAGATCCTGTCTCAAAAACAAACGTATGACTGTAAAAGAATGAAAGATAAATATTCAATAGTACTGATTAAACCTCTCATTTAAGTGCCCTGTTTTGTTCCCATTAAATAGAATCAAAGCACATTTTATCTAATAATATATAAGCTTTCAACTTGAAAAACAGTTTAAAATAAGTGACTAAGGTTGAAGCTAATATGAGTCAACCTTAAAACATTCCAAATTTTTACAAAAAACAGGTCGCCTTTAGGTGCCAGGTATTACTTTGCCTATTCACCAATCTAGATGTATGATCTAATTCTTGTCTTAGACCTTACATTTTTTTTCCCCAAAATCGGTATAGTTGCTTTCTGTTTATGTCTGGTAGTGAACCGCATGATAACTTTACAAGTACTGCAGTTTCTATAAGAGTCTTTTTCTTGCTATCAATCAGAAGAGCATGAGGAAACAGTCCAACACTGAAAGAAAAAGGAAGTACATTAGTTGATTATACCAGTGAATCTTGAAGAACATATCAAGTAATTATTTTCTCCAAACTTCAAACTGTTATAGTTCACACAGAACTAATCTTGGGTAGGGAGGCAGATGGCGTGGGCTTCGTCTGTCTGCTGCTTCCTGTCCCAGTTGCTCCTCAACAGTAACACCTGAGTCTTCTTAGCCACCTTTCTCAGTACCTCAGGAAACCTCTGTGAAGCTTTCTTTCTCTTTACTTATCCCTCCAGACTCTCCATCTGTTGTCTTCTTCTTTTATTCCTTTGCCCTGTGGTCTTCCTTCCTTTTAGGTTTTAGTTTGGGTTTCGGTTATTCAACCCCACCTAATTTCACCTGGGAAAATGTTTGAGATCCAATCAGGTTGAAGAAGAAAGGGAAAGAAAACCACTTGCACTAGTCCCTCAGGATCTACCGTATATAAGCCAAACAGACATTCTCCTCTGCCAGAATACTTACCTGTTTGCAGAACTTTGTTCCTAAGAATCTCTACCTCACTTCCCTGCTTAGAGTTGTTTTATAAAAGACCCCTTTCTATTATCCTGGGTTGATATCAAATAGTATTTGTATCCTGGGTCAATAAGTCCGCAAGCTCAAAAGGAAAAGAAGGGATGTGCTGTGCCCCAAGAAAGGATGATAGAGGAAGAAAAATCCTGTCTTGGCTCATCTGATGTCTTGGTTGGATATTACCCAGTTCTTAATGTTTAATAAGCCCATTTATTTTTGAGACCCTTGGCATCATTTGTCATCGTGTACTATTTTAATGACAATAAAACATTTCTCCAGCTATATCAGGCTGAGTCGGGGGATGGTGGAGAACCAAAGCAGTTTATATGAAACCCTCCATGGGAAGGAGAGGAGAGAAAGTCAGGATGAAGCTACAGCCACAGGCAGAATGGTGGACTGAAGTACCAGTGTTCCCTCAGATGGGAGAATGCCTTTATAGTGTGGCAGGTTTTCTTTTCCTTTCTTTTTTCTTCTTTTTTTTTTTTTGAGACAGAGTCTCACTCTTGTTGCCCAGGCTGGAGTCCAATGGTGCCATCTCGGCTCACCGCAACCTCTGCCTCCCGGGTTCAAGCTATTCTCCTTCCTCAGCCTCCCAAGTAGCTGGGATTACAGGCATGTGCCACCACGCCTGGCTATTTTTGTATTTTTAGTAGAGACGGGGTTTCTCCATGTTGGTCAGGCTGGTCTTGATTTTCTGACCTCAGGTTATTCTCCTGCCTTGGCCTCCCAAAATGCTGGGATTACAGGCGTGAGCCACTGTACCCAGCCTATAGTGTGGTAGGTTTTCTGAGGCCTTCTTTATACCAGTTTTAAAAATGAATTTTTAAAATTGTGACAGAATTAAGATTTTTTAAATCTATTTTTCTCCAAGAATTATTAGCTGCTTTAAAAAATATCTTTAATAATTAAAGATAAATTTGGATTTTATTTGAAATGTATCGATAAACCTGAATTACATGTTACCTAACATATTAACTGTCTTCCTATCTTCAACCTTCAAATCTATAATAGACTTGATATCAAATAGTATTTTGAACCCTGTGGAGTTTCACAACCTTTTCCTGATCTTTCAAGTGTAGAACTACTTACTCTCAGTCAACAAGCGTCTATTAAATCTTTCTAAGTTCAAGAAAAGATCCTTTAATTTAATCTAGCATTTGAATAAAACCCTTGAAAAAACTGGGTGTTGGTTACACTTTTTCTACTTTTCCTTCATGGGGCTACTTAAGCTACTTAAGGCTTATTTTGGTCAGATATGGCCAACTCAAATGCACAAAAATGAGTGAAATGTGCTAGGTGTAACACAATGTGAAGTATTGAGGACTGGGATGAACTGCAGAGTACATATTCATGTAAAGGAACTCAAATTCAACTTTTACAAAAATACTATGAGGCCAAATAGAATGTATCATCAGTACAAATTCAGCCAAAGGCTGCCGTTTGTGACCTCTGATTTACATAGCAAGATGAAATATTATTCTTTGGTTGGGATTTTTGGAGGTGGTAGGAGTGACTCCAAATCATAATTAATATATTTGTACTTTAGAAGCCCATATTGCAAGAGTTGTATTTATGATGGCTATAAAATACATTGATGAAAGAGTATAATTATGCCTAGAAGCATAACACAGTATATCTCCAAGTGTAGTTCATAGCAACTTTCACCAGAATAATTTGGGAGGGGTGGGAGAGGGACTATTTCAAAACTTACTACAAAGCTATAGTGATCAAAACTGCATAGTAATGGCATAGGTGTAAATCTATAGATTAACAGAATGGAAATACACTCACCTATTTGTGGGCAATTGATTTTCAACAAGGATGCCAAGACAATTCAGTAAGGAAAGAATAGCCTTTTCAACAAATGTTGCTGAGATAACTGGGGGGAGAGAGAGAGAGAGAGAGAGAGAGAGAGAGAGAGAGAGAGAGAGAGAGAGAGAGAGAGAGAGATAAACAGACAGATAGATAGATAGTTTTTTCTTTTTCTTTTCTTTTTTTTTTTGAAACAGGGTCTGGCTTTGTTGCCAAGGCTGGAGTGCAATGGCATGTTCGCAGCTCACTGCAACCTCTGCCTACCTGTGCCTCCAGAGCTCAAGCGCTCCTCCCACCTCAGCTTCCTGAGTAGCTGGGACTACAGGTGCATGCCAGCATGGGCCTGGCTAATTTTTTAATTTTTTGTAGAGACAGAGTTTTCCCATGTTGCCCAGCTAGTCTCAAACTCCTGAGCTCAAGTGATCTGCTTGCCTCAGCCTCCCAGAGTACTAGGATTACAGGCTTGAGCCACCGGTCCCAGCTGGTAACTGGATATTGACTTATAAAAGAATGAAGTTGTACCCCTACCTCTATGACAAATCCATAGAGATAGAAAGTAGATTAGTTTCCAAGAGTTGAAGAGAGGAGAGATTGAAGAGTGAGTGCTTATAGGAAAAAGTTTTCTTTTGGAGATGATGCAATGTTCAGGAAGTAGATAGTGATGATGGTTGTACAGCCTTGCAAATATACTAAAAACAACTGAACTGTACATTTTTGAAGAACAAATTTTATGGTGTTTGAATTACGTCTCAATTTAACAAAATAACTTGAAGCAGGAGAGATTGCTCATTAAACATAAAAATTCTAGAGCTCATCTTAGACTCAAGCTTCTTTGAAGATATGGCTCTAGAAATCTACAGGTTTTACAAATATACTCAAGTTTATTTCCTAATGACTAAACTAAGAAATACTGATTTAACAGTTGTGTATACTTGTACATTGAAATGTGTTTAGGCTAAAGGACATGTGCTTTTTGATCATTTTAATCATCAGCAGCAAAGAGTTGTGTGGTATTACTTTCTGTTCCATATGAGAGTTATCAAATGATATAGGTATGTTGCTTTCTCTGGAGGAACAAGAAGATAGCCATACAGAAGCATGAAATGTATACTTTTTCATTTCTTTGAATTTGTTACTTTGGCAAATTCTGGGAAGAAAGATAATAGTTCAAGGTAATGAATTCAGAGAAGCACAAAACTTAAGGGAAATATCCAGCAATGTTCTGTGGTTGCTGTATTTTTAGTGTTTATTTTGGGGATGAAAACCTTGGTGTGTTGATTTTTCTCAAGGCTTTCTTGGTCAGATGTTACTGTGGGCCTTTCAACAAAGCCAAGTTGACAGAGAACAGATGCATATTTTAATAACTAAACTTCCTCAGCGATAGTATGTGGATCAGATTTGTTTCACAGCAGTGTTGTAGCAGGATAAATTATAATTAAAAATAGGCAAGTATTTTATTTCGTGAAGATTTAGGGGAAGAACAAGATGGAACTTTTTAGAGTTAACAGTTACCAAATAGGGGAATGTAGGTAGATCTGCAATTTCCCAATACAAAGTATTTGGGGGCTTATTCAGATTTTTACTTGCACTGAATTGATAAATGGTATATGATCATCAATAGTATTCTATAAATATTAAACTCTAAGTCTCTTTTGAAAATCTAAAATTACTCCTTTTTCTAAATTATCAAAGGTTTTAAAACATCAAATTCATAAATACCCTTTTTATTTAAAGAGAAAGTAGGATTTGATACTCAATTTTTTTGTTGTTGTTGAGATGGAGTCTTGCTCTGTCGCCAGGCTGGAGTGCAGTGGCGCCATCTCGGTTCACTGCACCCTCTGACTCCCTGGTTCATGCGATTCTCCTGCCACAGCCTCCCTGGTAGCTGGGATTACAGGCAAGCGCCACTAAGCCCAGCTAATTTTTGTATTTTTAGTAGAGACAGGGTTTCACCATGTTGGCCAGAATGGTCTCCATCTCATGACCTTGTGACCCACTCTCCCCACCCACAAAGTGCTGTGATTATAGTCATGAGCCACTGCACCTGGCCGATACTCAATTTTTTTTATGGTTGATGCCAGTTACTTACTTTGGCTAATCCTATTTCTTTCACAATAGAAATAGATGATCAAGCTTAAAAGATTCTACACTTATATGAATGGTATATTGTTTTGTTATATGTAAGCTGTAGGACAAGTACTTTGCTTCATTAGGGTCTAGGAATATGAATATCATGACTAGCCTTTCCCATTTTTGTTTTTTTATCGCAAGCTTCTTCTTCATTTTTTTTTTTTTTTTTTTTTTTTGAGATGGAGTTTCGCTCTTGTTGCCTAGGCTGGAGTGTAATGGTGCGATCTCGGCTCACTGAAACCTCCACCTCCCGGGTTCAAGCAATTCTTCCACCTCAGCCTCCCAAGTGGCTGGGATTACAGGTGCCCACCACCACGTCCGGCTAATTTTTTGTATTTTTACTAGAGATGAGGTTTCACCATGTTGTCCAGGCTGATCATGAGATCCTGACCTCAGGTGATCCACCTGCCTCAGCCTCCCAAAGTATTGGGATTACAGGCGTGAGCCACTGCACTCGGCCTTTATCTCAAGCTTCTACCAGTAGTGATAAATGGCTAGCAGGAATCTTCTATGCCTTAACCTGAAGGAGATGGGTTCCATTACCAATCTTCTTTCTTCCAAAATATGGAACTTCAGATATTTGCCCAAGGCTGCACCCTTGGCCAATATTTTGGCTCTATTTTGGCCTCAGCCAATATATTGTGCTCTATATTAGGCAAGTCACAGTACTTGATGGAGACACAGAACTGATCAACATTTTCAAAAGGAGGCATGTTGGGGTGATTCAATACAAGTAAGATAGACTCTTGCATTATGTTGACCCATAGGAATTTGCTCTTTTTTTGTTTTGTTTTGTTTTGTTTTGTTTTTGAGATGGAGTTTTCACTCTTGTTGCCCAGGCTGGAGTGCAATAGTGCAATCTCCGCCCACTGCAACCTCCACCTCCTGGGTTCCAGCAATTCTCCTGCCTCAGCCTCCCGAGTAGCTGGGATTACAGGTGTCTGCCACCATGCTCGGCTCATTTTTGTATTTTTAGTAGAAACGAGTTTCACCGGCTGGGCACGGTGGCTCACGCCAGTAATCCCAGCACTTTGGGAGGCCGAAGTGGGCAGATCACAAGGTCAGGAGATCAAGACCATCCTGGCTAACACAGTGAAACCCTGTCTCTACTAAAAATACAAAAAATTAGCCAGGCGTGGTAGTGGGCGCCTGTAGTCCCAGCTACTTGGGAGGCTGAGGCAGGAGAATGGCGTGAACCCGGGAGGTGGAGCTTGCAGTGAGCTGAGACCATGCCACTGCACTCCAGCCTGGGCAACAGAGCAAGACTCCGTCTCAAAAGAAAAAGAAACGAGTTTCACCATGTTGGCCAGGCTGGTCTTGAACTCCTGACCTCAGGTGATCCACCCACCTGAGCCTCCCAAAGTGCTGGGATTACAGGCATGAGCCACCATGCCTGTCCAGAATTTGCTGTTTTTGTAAGTCAAAAATTTTTGAATATTGGCAGTTTCCTGTGGTGCATCCTAATATTATACTGAGAGTAGTGATATGTTGGACATAAGGTCATAAGAACAGGTAATAACTAATCTAAAGTGGGAGAATAACTACTGTTCAATCCCACTATTGGGCCATAGTAGTCACTGTTTATATAATAAATGAGTGAAGTCTTCTGTGATGTCTTTTTGACACATATATTCAGTGTGTATTATGTGTCTAGTAGTCTCCCAATCTCAAAGCTTCTTTGAAGTTGCATATCATATATTTAAAATACATGTAAATTTTGCATTTTGCTGCACAATAGAGTCATAGTTGTCTTAGTACAAATATTTTTTTCACATGTTTAAGTAAAACTTGTCCGAAGAGGTATAGCATATTTGCCTTGTTTTTCCCTTTTCTTAAACACACAGCTCTTTGTACCTCAGGGGTTTGTCATACCACAGTTTGGGATGCATAGTTATATAAATGGGAGGCTGCTGAAAGTTTTTCAAGATAATGCCATGGTGAAATTGATGTTTGAGAAAAGTAATTCTGAGAGAGTCAAAATAATTTGTGTTGTGACAACAGCTGGCATATGTGCATTAAAAACTGAACGTTAAGGATAAATGCTGACATTGTGGATTATTTGTTGTTTTGTACATCTGTCCTCTAGCACTTGTGCTTTTTATCTTTTGTATTAAGTATGCGTTTTAAGAGTACATGGTATACCACCAAATTGTCTAACAGTGCTACATTTTTGTGGAATTTTGAGGGAGGGATCGTATATATTTAAAATTTTGTATTAGATTTTCTTTTATAGCCATTTACATGATGTGACTTTTTATATTTGGAGGAAAAAAGAATTCATAGAATACATTAATGTGTTACATGATGTCAGCAGATAACTAGATTTCTAAAGGTTAAGTTATTAAAGGCTTACATGGAAATCTAAAAAGACTCATGAGTAATTACTTTTAAAGGCATTGAAAGGAGTGAAAAAGTGGGTGACTATCTAATTCCAGATATGAGAATATGAATATGAGACAGACTAGTACTTATAGCAGTTAGGAAGATGCCAGGGAAGCCAAAAAGGGAGCAGCATATGCTTCCAAATTGTTTTGAAGTGAGGTTTTGTCTTGTCTCTAGAAAAATAGCTAATATCTTATCAATTTAACATCTAGAGGATCAGAGAATATTCACTGAAAGGAATGTTTTTTATTCATTCAATTATTCTTTCATTTATTAAGTATTGAACACACTTTAATGTGTTGACACTGAGGTAATCCTAACATACCGTGGTTAACAAACAGACATTGTCTTTGCATCTATAGTGCTAATACACTAATGGGCAGACAGATAAATACAAAAAATGTATATGACTATATATTATAATAAATGTTATAAAGGGAAACTACAAGTTACCTCAAGATTTGGTAACAAGGAAATCTATTTTAGATTAGGGTTTCAAGAATGGTCTCTCTGAGTAAGTGACATTTAAAGCTGAGATCTAAGAGATGAGTAGGAGAAATTGTGGTGATGAGTAGGGGAAGTGCATGCTCAAGGTTCTTGGGTGGGAGGATCTAAAAGAAAGCCAGACTTTCTAGAACATAAGAGCAGTTGGCCAAGAGGTAGGTAGGACCCAAATTATACCAGAGCTTGGTGGCCATATTGAGGAGGACATGAGATTTCATTCTGCAGGAAAAAGCCATGGAAGATCTTTAAGCATGGAATTGGATGGACTGACTTAAGTGTTTCAGAAATGACTATGGCTGTTGTGAATGCATTGAAGGGGATAAGGAGACCAGGGAAACCAGTTAGGAGCTACTGCTCGGGTAAGAGTTGATGGTGGTTAGTTGAATGTTTCAGCAATGAACTTGCAATTGAAGTCAAAGCTAACTATAAATTAAACTCTTAAGAATATTATTGGTGGTATGTCTCCCAAGAAAAATACCTGTCTAGGAAAATAGGAAACATCATCCCCAAAAGACTAAATACACAGTGTGAAGGTTGAGAAAGAGGAATGTATTGCAGGGAAATTTTTGGTGAGGTTTATTTGTTGTTGTTTACTTCCAAAATATGGTTTCCATTTTTCTCCCCCACAAGTTTTCTGTTTGGGATAAGAGATTTAGTGGAATCATAAACTGAAAGAATTAATGTATAACTTTTGCCTCACTTTACTTTTTGTTTTCATTTTTAGTCTTTCTTTTTTTACTTCTATAACTTTCCTGTCTTTGAAAAAAAGAGTGCAGGTGCCTTATGTGTCCAAGAATGAAAGAGTTTCTGAAGTACTATCTATTTGCTTGATAGCTTGCTGGCTTGCTGAGTCAAATAAAAGGAAAGGCTTATTTATACTGTAACAGTGTTTTGATTTAACATGCCTCTGAGGTTTTTACTGTGTTCTGGGACAGTACTTATGAACTTTGGGAGTTAAAGAAAAGAATTGCGATGAGTTTGAGTGACACAAAAATAAAATTCCCATGATAATTCAATACAATAAATTATCTTTATTGAGTGAAATAAATTCTGAGGGTATAATAATTATTTTATGGTTCTTTTGCATTAGATTTGTGTTTGCTTAATAATTTAACACTTTGAATTTTCTCTTTGAATTTTTATTTTTCCAGAAATCTTTGCAGGGTTGGAGTTTTCATATTGTGACTTTTGGGCTAACATCTCTGTAGCTCTTCTTATTAGTTAATTTTCAGCAGATTCTTTTTTTTTTTCCATATTGCCCAGACCAGTCTCAAAATCCTGGGTTTATGCGATCCTCTCTCCACAGCCTCCCAAGTAACTCATTGGGATTACAGGTGTATGCCACCATGCCCAGCCTTGGCAGACTTTTTATATATTAGCATACCTCTTTCTTCTTTTATTTTTTCACATAATTTTGTTTTTGTTATCAGCAAGTCTGAATCAAAAGTAACTTCCTTTCCTGGTGGTCTAATTGCTAGGATAAAGAGAGGGAAAAAATAACTTCATCATTAGTGAATTATCAAAATGAGGTATTTTAAATTATCTGTTACTATTATAAGGCTAGTTAGAAAATTTGAGTCATTTTCTGAAAGATAGAAATAAGACAGCTTGATTTTTCTGACTTTTTGTCATTCCTTCACTGATGCATGGTGCCATCTGCTGTTTGTAGGAAGTATTTTATATTTTGAAACACTATACGTAATAGAAATACAGTGTCTAAAAGAAAAATGCCAAAATAGATGAAATGAAAAAAGCAGAAGTGTGGCCCATTTGAAACTTTGTGACCTGTGGCTTATTTGTTTCTTTTTTATGCAAAATTATTTTTATATCTGATTATTTTTGTACTTACATGAATCACAAGATTTTGTACTTATCATATTCTGTCTTAATTTTGTTTTTGCTGAAAATACAAGTAATCAGTAAACATTTGTTGGTTGACTCATTTGGTTTGTGTTTTGTGACTACTCAGCCACCTTTCTTGTAAGCTGCTGCTTACAGTCTATGCAACCTTAGGCAAATAATTTCAGCTCTGTAGCACTTCTGTTTTCTTCTCTGTAAGAAGAAGATAATAATACCAATTGCTTAAGGTTGTTGTGAGGATTAAATAACACTTGTCATATGCATAGCACAATCCTTTCCTTTCACTAAAATGTTATTTCCAGGTCCAGTGAGTTTCCCTTTTACCTTATTTCAAAGACACCTTTGTTAAGAATCAGATTTCATTGCTATAGGATCATAAACTCTTTGAGCCAGAGGAACTATAGTAAGTGGGCCTCAAAATGTTAGTACGCATTTGAATCACATGGTGATCCTATTTAAATGCTGATTCGGATTTTGTTGGTGGTTATAGGATATGGAACCTGATAGCCTGCACATGTAACTTACACTTAAGCAATGCTGATACTGCCCCCACAGAATGCCTTTTCTCTAGCAAAGCTTTGGAAAACAACAAACAGAAAAACAACTAGTAAAGAAAGAGATGGATGGGAAGAGGATGACTGAAAGGCATAAAATTACAATTAGAAAGAAAGAACAAGTTCTGGTATTCTATTGCATGGTAGGGTGACTATAGTCAACAACAAGTTATTGTATATCTTAAAATGACCAGAATAAAAGGTTCTGTGTCTTCATACCCCCAAAAAAGTGATAAATGTTTCAGGTGATGGATATGCTGATTAGCCTGATTTTAACATTACACAATGTATATGTTTTGAAACATCACATTGTAACCAATAATATGTACAATTATTGTGTGTCACTTAAAATAATTTTTTAAAAAAAAAAGAAAAATAATCCACCAAAATCTGATTTTCTTTTTTGGGTAATCTCATGTGCCAATCATTATAACTGTATTTCTTTGTAGAAGAGGAAAGGAATCCAGAGTCTGTCTGCAGAAGATATTCCAGACTAATTTCTTACTCTTTACTCTCAGCACTAAATTTTATTAGTCAGCAGTTACATTTTGTTATTTGTACCAATGTTAAACAGCAGTAACATTGCTGAGAGAAATTATTAAAGAGAATTATATTCAAAACCCAGTTATTTATTGTCCAAGCATTATGACCTACAAATATTTAATTGGGATCCATTTAAAATTCAACTACAACTTTTATTTCTATTTGTAACTTGTTACCTAGTTCTTTCCTCTTCAAATTGTCTTTAAATTTTTACAGCATTAAAATATGAAAAGCTAAAATTATCAACTTCAGTAACATTTGAGGTTACAAAATCAATGTACAAAAATCAGTAGCATTTGTATACACTAATAATGTTCAAGCTCAGAGCCAAATAAAGAATGCAATCCCCTTTACAAGAGCCACACACACAAAATGCCTAAGAATACATCTAACCAAGGAAGTGGAAGATCTCTACAAGGAGAACCACAAAATGCTGCTAAAAGAAATCATAGATGACACAAACAAATGAAAAAACATTTCTTGTTCATGGATTGGAAGAATCAGTATCATTAATATGGCCATACTGTTCAAAGTAACCTACAGATACAATGCTACTCCTATCAAACTGCCAATGTCTTTTTTTTTTCTTTTTTTTTTTCTCTGAGACTGAGTCTCATCACTCTGTCGCTCAGGCTGGAGTGCGGTGGCACGATCTCAGCTCACTGCAACCTCCCAGGCTGGAGTGCAGTGGCACAATCTTGGCTCACTGCAACCTCTGCCTCACAGATTCAAGAGATTCTCCTGCCTCAGCTTCCCGAGTAGCTGGGACTACAGGCGCATGCCACCACGCCCAGCTAATTTTTTATTTTTAGTAGAGATGGGGTTTCACCATGTTGGCCAGGTTGGTCTTGAACTCCTGACCTCAAGTAATCCACCCGGCTCAGCCTCCCAAAATGCTGGGATTACAGGAGTGAACCACCACACCCGGCCACCAATGTCATTTTTGACAGAACTAAATAAAACTATTCTAAAATTCGTATGGAACCAAAAGAGCCCAAATAGCCAAAGCAATCCAAAGCAAAAAGAATAAAGCTGGAGGCATCACATTACCTGACTTCAAACTATACTATAAGGCTATAGTAACCAAAACAGCATGGTACTGGCACAAAAATAGACACCTAGACCGAAGGAACAGAATAGAGAACCCAGGAATAAAGATGCACACCTACAAATATCTGATCTTTGACAAAGTCAACGAAAATCAGCAGTGGAGAAAGGACTCCCTATTCAATAAATGGTGCTGGGATAGTTGGCCAGCCATATGCAGAAGAATGTAACTGGACCCCTACCTGTCACCATATACAAAAATTAACTCAAGAAGGATTAAAGATTTAAATGTGACATCACAAACTATACGAATCCTAGAAGAAAACCTAGGAAACACTATTCTGGACATCAGCCTTGGGAAAGAAACTAAATCCTCAAAAGCAATTGCAACAAAAACAAAAAATTGACAAGTGGAACCTAATTAAATTAAAGAGCCTCTGCATAGCAAAAGAAATTATCAACAGAACAAACAGACAACCTACAGAATAGGAGAAGATATTTGCAAACCATGCATCTGACAAAAGTCTAATACATAGAATCTATAAGGAATGTAAACACTTGAACAAGCAAAAAACAACCTCATTTTAAAAATGGACAAAAGACATGAAGAGACACTTCTCAAAAGAAGACATACAAGCAGCCAAAAAAACAAAACAAAACAAAACAAAACAAAACAAAAAAAACATGAAAAAATGCTCCATATCACTAATCATTAGAGAAATTCAAATCAAAACCACAATGAGACCATCTCACACCAGTCAACATGGCTATTACTAAAAAGTGAAAATAAATAACAGATGCTGATGATGCTGTGGAGAAAAGGAAACACTTATAGATTGTTGGTGGGAATGTAAATTCAGTTCAGCCACTATGGAAAGAGCTTGGTGATTTCCTCAAATAACTTAAAACAGAACTACCATTTGACCCAGCAATCCCATTACTGGATATATATTCAAAAGAAAACAAATCTTTCTATCCAAAAAGACACATACACTCACATGTTAATTGCAGCACTATTCATAGTACCAAAAAATGGCATCAATCTAGGTACCAATCGGTGAATTGGATAAAGAAAATGTGGTACACATATACCACGGGATACTTTGCAGTCACGAAAAGAACAAAATCATGTCGCTTAAAGCAACATGGATTCAACTGGAGGCCATTATCCTAAGTGAATTGATACGAGAACAGAAAACCAAATGCCTCATATTTGCACTTGTAAATAGGAGCTAAACATTGACTACTCAGGGACATAAAGATAGCAACAATAGACATTGGAACAACTCTAGACTAATAGAGGAGGGGAGGAAAAGGGTAGGGGCAAGGGTTGATAAGCTAACTGCTGGATACTATGCTCAGCACCTGGGTGATGGGATCATTCACACCCCAAACCTCAGCATTATGCAATATAGCCAGGTAACAGACCTGCACATGTATCCCGTGAATCTAAAATAAAAGTCAGAAAAAAACCCCAAACAAATTAGCCCCAATGACTCTCTGTAAATTCTAGAGTAATTACTTGACTCCAATAAGACCTTTTTTTTGGGTGAGAATGCTATTCTCTTGATGTTTGGATTTTCCCCAACACTGGTTGATTATATTTAAAACTGAATACTCTTGTGTCCAGTGCACCAGTGTGGGTTCAACAGGATAAAGTGTCTATCCACAGTTTTCTCTGAGAAGGAATCCTTTAGTTTTAGCCAGAGAGTCATAGAGTTAGTTGTTCACACCTGAGGGGTCATCCAGCCTCACACAAGTTCAGGGTCCTAAAGGAAATTAAAAGAGGCATAAAATGACTTCTCAGAAATGTATAGATTGACTAAAAAGTAAAAATTGTGGCCTAGAAAAAAACTTAATGAGTAGAAAGTTTTTCCAAATGAACTCTTATATATAAGGATAATATTACCCTTTCTTCCTACCTCCCCTGAAGTGATGCTAAGGAGTATCTTGCTATTTTATTTTTATTTTTCGAAACAGCATCTCGCTCTGTTGTCCAGGCTGGAGGGCAGTGGTGCAATCTCTGCTCACTGCAACCTCCACCTCCTGGGTTCAAGCAATTCTTCTGCCTCAGCTTCCCCAATAGCTGGGATTACAGGTACGCACCACCATGCCCAGCTATTTTGTATTTTGAGTAAAGAAGGGGTTTCACCATGTTGGCCAGGCTGGTCTTGAACTCCTGACCTCAAGAGATCCACTCGCCTCGACCTCCCAAAGTGCTGGGAATACAGGCATGAGCCACTACGCCTAACCAGTGTCTTGATTTTATCTAGTGTAGCCCAGTGCATTCACAAGCATTGCTGTGAGACTAGACAAATGTCATGAGAGCTGCTAGGATTTGTATGGACAGCTTGCACTGTCATCCTATCTGGATACTTGTCATGTTTAAGATATCTAGAAAAGGAACTTACCCAGTGTACTTTGATAACTTTTTCATGATTTTTAATTCTCTTGCTTTTACAACTGTGAAAAATAGATTATTATAATACTTTTGAGGTATTTTTTTTCTAATGGATAATCTGAATGCAAAATCAACCAACAAAACAAACAAAAAACCCTGTTATACCCTGGAACTCCTAACTTGAGAATTTTCTTTTCTTTGCCATTCCTGGCTTCCATCTTCACTGTCATTCGTAGACTCACCCTCTCTTTAACTTTGCAAGATCTCTGGAAATTATTCCAGTCTTAAAAGGCTAGATTCTATAGGCATGTTCTGTAAATGCATCTTGGTTTTCAGACTGTTTCATGGTAATGTTGTTGCCTTCCTTGCTACATCTTCTGAGAACTAGAACTTAAAGACTTCCATGGCTCTGTACGCCTATTCAATCTGTTCTTTTAAAATCAGAAAAAACAAGGGACTATCTTTCTACTATATTCGAATCATAAAGAATCATGGGCTGGGTACGGTGGTTCACACCTGTAATCTCAGCACTTTGGGAGGCCAAGGCGTGAGGATCACAAGGTCAAGCAAGAGATTGAGACCATCCTGGCCAACATGGTAAAACCCCGTCTCTACTAAAAGTACAAAAAATTAGCTGGGTGTGGTGGCGCGCACTTGTAGTCCCAGCTTGGGAGGCTGAGGCAGGAAAATCGCTTGGACTCAGAAGGTGGAGGTTGCAGTGAGCCAAGATCGCACCACTGCACTCCAGCCTGGAGACAGAGTGAGACTCCATCTCAAAAAAAAAAAAGGAAAAAAAAAATCACGGATTGTTAGACTTGAAAGGAACCCTGTAGGTAGTGTAAGCCAATACCCTGGTTTAAAAGAAGAGGACTTAAGTATGACAGTAAAGGTTGAAAGAATCATGACTGATCTCAAGCTGAAAGCCAGAGTAGATAGTTTAGCTTAGCATTAGGGCTTAAAGTTATTACTCTAAGTAGATTAGGTAATTCTTTAATAATAGACTGTGGTATTTGGACCTATGCTACAGAATTCTGTCTAGTTTTATTTTTTAGATGATTTATAAGAGTCTTGAAGATAATTTATAGGTGAACAAATGAATTTAAAATTAGTTCGCATGAGAACAGATCAAAGGAATTACGAATATTTCCCTGAAAAGGATACCTTCAAAGGCATATTCAGTAACATGAAAAATTCAGCCAAGTGTTATCTACTCTATTTTTTTTTTTTAGGATAATACAAAAGGAAGTAAAGGCATACTATAGTAAAAAGAATAGTAGCAATTAGGTGTGAGGCATATTCACACAATGAAGCTGGTAAATACTACAACAGGAGGGATATTTGCCTTCCTGGTTATTTTCCTCAAATTCTCTGCTTATTATCAATATCTGTTTACAGTGGTTGGGATTTGGCATCCAAAGGCATGAATGGATGCACTTCCCCAGACTCTGTCCTGTTTAGTGATATTTCATGGTCTATCTGATAAACTGTTTGGGGGACTTTAACATGATAATGTGTCCGGACATATAGTGCTTAACTATGTGTCAGACACTTTTCTAAGTGTTTTTCATATAATAAGTCGTTTAATTCTTTTAAAAACACCCTCTGAGGTGTCTATAAGGAAACTGAGGTAGAGAGAGTTAAAATAACTGTAAGTCATATAGTTAGGAGGAGATGCAAAGTTGATTCAGACCTAAGAAGGCTGGCTCTGAGTCTGTCTCATAACCACCATGCTTTATTGCCTCTCCAAAAAAGAATAAAAGGAGGAATGGGTCAGACTTCAAGGGAAATAAAATTTCTTTTATGTTGCCCAGCTATCCCTAGATCTGATAACAGCTGGGACCAAGATACAGCAGGCTGCAGGGGTCAAGGAGAGCCAGCAAGCAGTAAAACACCTGCCTCCCTCTCCAGCTTCATCCCTCACATGCACTTTCTTGGTCTCATCCCTCCCAGATCACCAGCAGTTCTGGCTGCTTTGTTTCTCTCTGCCTTTACAGATGCTGTGCTGTTGGTTTGCACTGCTTTCCTCCCAATACTTTAATGTGACCAATTTGTATTTATTTCTCTACCTCATTCAGGCAAAACTGCTTTGTAAGCATCTACTGCATTGTGAAACATTTCCAAGTCTACCCAAGAAGTACTGATCTTTCTACCTTTGGGCTCCCCCTGTGCCCTTTATGTCCCTCCTATTTTTGTACTTTGGTCACTCATTTGACAACTATTTATTTAGCACTACTATGTGCCAAGCACTATTCTGGACACTGAGGAAATCAGTCAGTCCAAATTTCTGACCTGGTAAAACATAATATCTAAGTGGGGAAGAAAAGCAAGATTTGGAAGAGAAATGATAGGATCTGATGTCTCTCTTAAAGGGATCACTGCAGCTACTGTCACTCTAGAGAAAAGGAGTCACTCTGGAGAATAGGCGGTGGGGGGTCAAGAGTAGGAGTGAGGAGAACAAGCAACTGTTGTATTAATCCAGATCAGGAGGTGATGATGGCTTAGGTAAGGATGGGAGGAGTGGGAATGGTAAGAAGTGGTTGAATTTGGGATATGTTTAGCAAGTAGATCCGAAAAGATTTGCTGATAGGTTAACTGTGAGTTGTGAGAGAAAGAAAGGATACTTCTATGATTTTTTGCTTATGCAACTAGAGGAGTGCACTTACCATTAACTGAGGTAGAAGAGATTGAAGGAAGAACAGGTTTATGGGGAAAATAAGGAATTCATACTTTGACATGTTTTTGATTCCTATTAGGACATCCAGGTAGAGATCTTAAGATAGTTGAATATATGATTCTGGAGTTCAGAGGAGACATTGAGGCTAAAATGTTAATTTGGGAGTTATTAGTGTATGTTATGTATTTAAAGCCACAAGACTTGAGGTAGCTGAGGACCAGGTATGACCACAGGGAACTCAGAAGTGTTCAGCTCCTGGTGAGAACCTCAGGAAGCTTACCATCATGGCAGAAGGTGAAGGAGAACCAGCATATCACATGGCAAGAGAGGGACCAAGAGAGAGATGGGGGATGTGCCACACACTTTTAAACAACGAGATCTTGCATGAACTACCAGAGCCAGAATTCACCCATCACCAAAGGGAAGGTGCTAAGGCTTTCATGAGGGAACCACCTCCATGATCCAAACACCTCCCACCAGGTCCCACCTTCAGTGTTGGGGATTACATTTTGACATAAGATCTGGAAGGGACAAACATCCCAAGCATTTTAGGTGGTATCATAGGCTGACATTAATACATCTCTTTAATGGGGCTGGAAGTTAGGAGATGTTTCAAGGAGGTGATTACCTTGAACTGAGCTTCTGTCCTGGTCAGTTGGCCACCTGAGAGAAAGAAATGGGGTCCCTGCCACAAGGAGCCTGGGAAATTAAATCCCAGGTAGAGAAATAGGAAGACACTCAGGAAGTAATCAGAAAGACACTTCACTAGTGATTTTTCACCCCAGCAGTTTCACTGCGATGAATTTCAGGGGCAGTAGCAGGAATGGTGAAATGAGGAATTGGAATTCAAGCCTTCTTGTTGTATAAGGCCCTCCTCGGTTGACCTATACCAGTATTTCTACATTTTTCTTATTTGACTTCTCTTACCTTGTAAAAGACATAGAAATCAGTGGTTTCTAGGGTCTGCAGACTGAGGTGAGAGGCACTGAAATACAGATGTTAATACCCATCTTGGACTTACTGAATCAGAATTATCCAGGGTGGGATCCAGGAATCTGAAGTTTTAACAAATCTCTTTTGTTATTCTTAACTGATACTCCTCAATTTATTGTTTAGCAATCTTACACATGGGAGAGGTTGAGACACTTAACTAAGCTAGTTGGTGGCAGAAATGGAACTGTGATATGGATCTTCTAACTCCTACTCTAAAGCTTTTGATTTATAGCATAGTATTAATGAACTTCTACTGTGAACTTGCAGACTGCTTAATGTTAGGCTTAATATAATATGTTTAAATGGGAATGAATTTCACAGGGCTTATAGAGCCTTTCCCTATAATTATAAAATTTTTGCAGCCACCACTGTATTACTGTTGCTACATTGTTCTTTGCTAATTAGGTCTCTTTGCCTTGTAGCTATCACTTTTAAATTGTTTTTGTTTTGTCATTTAGTAGATCTCAGAGCAATTAACTAAACTAATTCTTCCGTCTTTTTTTAAATGGAGACATCTCCTCCTCACTATGGAAATCTGTGATTTCCAGTAAATTTCATGATGTAAGGACAGGGTTACTTGGGAAAGAAGTTTCAGCATGAGTGATTTAATTATCTGCCTCCATTTGATAAGTACCTTTCTCTTGCTTGGCTCCTGATAAAGGAACAAGCACTCTCATCCATTTTATGGTTTAAATAAATTTTACGGTTAAATATGACTAGATATAGTTTATGGTACCCAAAGTTGTGGATATTTTGTTCCATAAAAGCTAATTACTAATAGAAAATGGTTTGCTAGATAAATTACTTAACTGAAAATATACTAGAAGCTTATTTATGCTTTCTAAAAAAGTGGATAATTATAATTCACTGGTTAGAAGTTGTAGATTTTACATATCCCTAATGTATAGATGGATAAGTACAAATAGGAAAACTATGCTCTTAAATTATGATTACTGTGCTTTTTGCCTAAATAGGGATGTCATAAAGCTATAGAAATAAGACCTTAACCAACTTATATATAGTTAATATTCAAGAAAAATCAATTGCTCATCAGAATAATTGGAATATTTTGTTATATTTAAGAGTTTATGGCCGGGCGCGGTGGCTCAAGCCTGTAATCCCAGCACTTTGGGAGACCGAGACGGGTGGATCACGAGGTCAGGAGATCGAGACCATCCTGGCTAACACGGTGAAACCCCGTCTCTACTAAAAATACAAAAAACTAGCCGGGCGAGGTGGCGGGCACCTGTAGTCCTAGCTACTCCGGAGGCTGAGGCAGGAGAATGGCGTAAACCCGGGAGGTGGAGCTTGCAGTGAGCTGAGATCCGGCCACTGCACTCCAGCCCGGGCGACAGAGCAAGACTCCGTCTCAAAAAAAAAAAAAAAAAAAAAAAAAACAGTTTATATCATTTGTGTTGTGTTTTATAAACATTTTACATTTTCAGATTATAGTAAGAAATTAATAGTAGTTACAAAAGCATGTATTTTTGGCTCTTCTAGTAAGGAATGTAGTTTCTAGGGAGCCAAGTAATATATATTTATGTTAAAATTTGTGGACATAACTTATAATTTATGAGCAAACATTGATTTTCAATGGAACCTTTTTATTGACATATAATATTTTGCCTATATATGGAGTACATATGAGTATTTGTTACATGCATAGAATGTGTAATGATCAAGTTAGGGTATTTGGGGTATCCATCACCTTGAGTATGTATCTTTTCTGTGTCTGGGGACATTTCAAGTTCTTTCTTCTAGCTACTTATAGTCATACTACTCTGCTATCGAACATTAAAACTTCTATCTTCTATCTAACTGTATGTTTGTACCTATTAGCCAAGCTCTCTCCATTCCCCTACCCAATACCCTTCCTAGCCGCTGGTATCTATCATTCTCTCTCTCTCTTTTTTCTTTTCGAGACAGGATCTCACTCTGTCACCTAGGCTGGAGTACAGTGGCATGATCATAACTCACTTCAGTCCCAACCTCCTGGGTTTAAGCAATCTCCTACCTCAGTTTCCTGAATGGCCAGGACTGCAGGTGTACACCAGTGTGCCCAGCTAATTTTTTAAAAAATTTGGCCAGGCACAGTGGCTCACACCTGTAATCCTAGCACTTTGGGAGGCCAAGACGGACCGATCACCTGAGGTCAGGAGTTCAAGACCAGTCTGGCCAACGTGACAAAACGCTGTTTCCACTAAAAATACAAAAATTAGCCAGCGTGGTGATGGGCGCCTGTAATCCTAGCTACTTTGGAGGCTAAGGCAGGAGAATTGCTTGAATTTGGGAGGTGGAGGCTTCAGTGAGCTGAGATCATGCCACCACACCCCAGCCTGGGCGACAGAGCGAGACTGTCTCAAAACACAAAACAAAACAAAAAATTTAATTTTAGTAATGTGTTGCCCAGGCTGGTCTTGAACTCCTGAAATCAAGCAATGCTTCCACCTTGCCCTCCCAAAGTCCTGGGATTACAGGTGAGAGCCACCACATCCAGCCCTGTCATTCTGTTGTCTATCTCCATGAGATCAACTTTTTAACCTCCTACATATAGGTGAGAACATAATTGTGTTTCTGTGCCTGGCTTATTTCAGTTAACATAATGACCTCCAGTTTCATCTATGTTGCTGCAAATGACATTTTATTCTTTTTTTTATTGCTGAATAGTATTCCATTGTGTGTATATACTACATTTTCTTTACACATCCATCCGTTAATGGACACTTAGATTGATTTCATATATTTACTATCATGAATAGTGCTGCAATAAACATGTGAGTGCAGGTATCTTGTTGATACACTGATTTCTTTTCCTTTGGCTACATACCCAGTAGTAGGACAATGGAATTTTTTAACTAAACAATATTGATAGCTTGTTTTCTCTGAAATCTCTTCTGTCACCAGTTTCATAAAATTAATCTGCTGAGTTGAATTTTTTTGTTGTTTAGCTTTCATCATATGCTGGGGTTTTTTCCACCATTAATCTTTCAAACTTTTATCACATATTTATTAAGCTTAACCCATTACACTTCCTGTAGCTTTTCAAGTAATGTGTTGTGTAACTCCCTATTAAAATGAAATACCACCTGTATGCACATGTGTACTTACATGCACACAGACATAAATCAATGAAGACACTTTTGAAATTTGATACAAATAACCTATTTTCAACAACTTTCAAAGTGGTCACTCATCATTTTTTGCTGCTGGCAAATGATTGGAGAATATAAAGACTAGCTTACAGTGTATCCCAACTTTAATATTCATTTTTGTGATATATATTCATTTTCAAATATATAACATGTAATATTACCTTAATAAATTAGATACTTTAGGAGATTTTTTGCATGATTCAAATAAGATCTAATGTACTAGTTTACTCACTGTGGGAAACATCAATTACCTTTTCTTACTGTATTATTACCTACATGAATATTACCTGAAAGCTATTTCCTAACTATTTATTAGGGAATTTAGTATGTTACATTTTGATAATGTTCCATGATCTGCGTTAACAGGTTCCAGAGAGGTGTAATATCTTCATTTGCCCCACCTCAATTAAAAGAAGCCGTACACTCCTCTAAGTACAGATGAATATCAGTCTTATTTTTAAAAATATATTAGTTCCTTCTGCTGTTATCATTTACTGCTTAATTATATACCCCTTAATGAATTAATCTAAAATTCACATTATTTTTAGTGATTATACAAGTGACCTTTAGAAACATTTTAAATACTAAAACTGTAAGGAGATTTTAAGTTAAAGAATTTTTAGATGTGCTTGTTAGAGGTGTTATGCTGTGATTGCTACACTTAGCTGGGTATTAGAATCACCTGGAGAGTCTGGGCCCTCCCCCAGTTCAGTTAAATTAAACTTTGGGATATTATTAAAGCTTCCTGGGTGATTCTAATGAATAATTGGCTTGAAAACTTGGTAATGCTCAGTTCTCAGTCTGGTTTCATACTAGAAACTCCCGGGAAGTTCTTAAAAATACAAGTGACTGCATTCTACTCCTGAGAAATTTCTATTTATTTGACCTAAGATGGATCTCCTGCCTCTGTGTGTTATAAAAGCTCCCCAGGTGATTTTAATAAGCAACCATGGTTAAGAGCCAATGGTCTAATGGAAAGAGAACTGAATTATAATCAGGAAACTTGTCATTCCAGTCTTAATTCTGTGAACTGAGGTAAATCATCTAACATATTTAAGCTTGCATTGTAAAATGGAGGTAATTAATAATGGCCTATATGCCTGATTAATATTTTTACAGTTGAATGAAACTGTATACTCAAAAGTTCTGTGCAGTAAAGTGTTATACAGATGGTAGCATAGCAATTAAGATTTACCACGCAATAGCTACTGTGAAGTGGTATGTTTAGTCTTTTGTACTTCTTGGCAGAAAGATGCTAGATCCCCTGAAAGGCAGAGAGAAACTTAGGCTCCTTAGTGATCCTCAGGGTATATCATTATGATTCTTAAAGTTCACTCTGTGTTTTTATGTGTACCAGGCTGCTAGTGTCTTTAGGTGGCAGGGGGAAAAAGGTAGAGGAAAGGTGGAGTTGCCCCTGCTGGTGATTTTTTTAAATTGTGAGTTCATATAATTAGTAACATCCTTCTTACATCTTCACAGAGACATGGTTGGTAGCAGTGGAGTCGTTTATATGATTTAACTTTACAAACCCTCTCTTGTGTACTGTTTTTCAATGTTTTTCTCTTAAATCACTTCTGTCTCTGCTTTCCCTAGTGTTTAAACTTCACTAACATTTACCTATACATAAATGGATGAGGACAGAAGAGAAAGGGTCCCCGAAGATGAATACACTGATTACTGGTTTCCCAGCATGATATAAACCTAGGACTTCACCCCTTGGAGGGATGAGAGTTTACTATGCATAGCATTTCCTGGTTTGTCAGTGTCCGTACAGCCTCTTGCTCAATTCATCAGCTGTTTCCAGGCAAAATTACATACCATTTCTTGGGTGTTTTAAAGCCTCCTAACTGTATATTTGACTGTGAGTTCTTTGATATATTGACTTCTTTTTCTTTGAGTAGATTCCCAGTAGTGGCATTGCTGGGTCAAATGGTAATTACACTTTTAGTTTTTTAAGAAATCTCCATACCGTTTTCCATAGTGGCTGTACTAGTTTACATTCCCACTGACAGTGTATATGAGTTCCCTTTTCTCCACTTCCTTGTCGACATCTGGTTACTTTTTGTCTTTTTTAATAATAGAGATTCTGGCTGAGGTCTGCTATCTCATTGTGGTTTTGATTTGCATTTCTGTGATGATTCATGAGGTTAAGCATTTTTTCATACACCTGTTGGCTGTTTGTATTTCTTCTTTTGAGAAATGTCTATTCATATCCTTTGCCCAAATATGAATGGGATTATTTGTCTTTTTCCTGTTGAGTTGAGTTCCTTATCTGTTCTAGATATTAGTCCCTATTGGATAAATAATTTGCCAATATTTTATCCCATTCTACAGGTTATCTCTTCACTCTGTTGAGTTTTGTTTTGTTTTGTTTTGTTTTTCTGTGTGGGAGCTTTTTAGTTTAATAAAGTCCCTATCACTTATTTTTGGTTTTGTTGCCTGATCTTTTGAGGCCTTTGTCACAAATTCTTTGCCTAAACCAACAACCAGGAGAGGGTTCTTTAGATTTTTTCTTCTAATATTTCTTTAGTTTCAGGTTTTACTTTTAAGTCTTTAATCTACTTTGAGTTGATTTTTGTATATGGTGAGATAATGGTCCAGTTTCATTCTTCTGCATGTGGCTATACAATTTTCCTAGCACCGTTTATTGAAGAAGTTATCCTTTCCCCAGTGTAAGATTTTGTTGTTTGTTTTTGTTTTTGTTTTGAGACAGAGTCTTGCCTTGTCACCCAGGCTGGAGTGCAGGGTCATGATCACGGCTCACTGCAGCCTCAACCTTATGGGCCCAGACGATTCCCCTGCCTCACCCAGCCAAGTAGCTCGGACTACAGGCATTCGCTGCCACACCTGACTAGTTTTTTATTTTTTGTAGAGATGGGGTCTCGCTCTGTTGCCCAGGCTGGTTTTGAACTCCTGGGTTCAAGCAGTCCTCCTGCCTCAGCCTTCCAAAGCGTTAGGATTACAGGTGTGAGCCACTGTACCCGCCCCCCAGTATAAGTTCTTGTTGGTTTTGTTCAAGATCAGTTAGCTGTAACTATGTAGCTTTATTTCTGAGTTCTCTGTTCTGTTCTACTGGTCTATGTGCCTACTTTTATACCATGTTGTGGCATTTTTATAGATTTTTTTTTTAAGTGGAGAGTTTGAGACCAGCCTGGGCAACATGGCAAAAGCCTGTCTCTATTAAAAAAAAATATAGAGAGAGAGAAAAATTAACTAGGCATAGTGGCGTGCACCTGTAGACCCAGCTACTTGGGAGGCTGAGGTGGGAGGATGGCTTGAGCCTGGAAGGTTGAGGCTGTGGTGAGCCATGATAGCACCACTACACTCCAGCCTGGGTGACAGAGCAAGACCGTGTTTCCAAAAAAGAGGAAGAAGAAGAAAGAAGAAAGAAGAAGAAAAAAAGAAAGAAAAGGGGACCCGGTACAGTGGCTCAGCCTGTAATCCCAGCACTTTAGGAGGCCGAGGCGAGTGGATCACTTGAGGTCAGGAGTTCGAGACCAGCCTGACTAATGTGGTGAAACCCATCTCTACTAAAAGTACAAAAATTAGCTGAGCATAGTGGTGCACACCTGTAATCCCAGCTACTCGAGAGGCTGAGGCAGGAGATTAGCTTAAGCCCAGGAGGCGGAGGTTGCAGTGAGCTGAGATTGCACCACTGCACTCTAGCCTGAGCAACAGAGCAAGACTTCATCTCAAAAAAAGAAAAAGAAAGAAAGAAAAGGGGTATGAGCACAAGAACTCTAGCAAATGATTTCTGGATGGATTGGGTTAATGGAAAACTGGCAGAAGCCTGGTGGAAGGAGAAGGTCAAGATCAGCCAATGGCAATTTATAAGAAGTCCTTTGTCATTATCAAGAGTATCAAAAGCATCCCTGCAGCCTGGGATAGTTGACTGATAACTGTAACTGGAAAACAATATAATCCGATGTATATCATGACTTAAGAGAATTTGAGAACAGAAAGGTGAATGCCAATGTTCAGTGGCCAATGGAACATGTGTATAGGGACTTTATAGCAATACTTCAGTGCTCTAATGTTCAGATCATACCTCCCCATCATTCCCTGGGTGGTGTGTTTTCTGTTTATATTTTTATCTGCTATCCTAATCTGGGAGTCCTTTGAGTGTAGGGATGACTTATGCATCTTTGTAAATGTCCTCAAAATGCTTGACATACAGATTTGATGAATATACCACAACACCAGGGGTTCAGTCTAGGTCCTGCTGCTCACAGCACGGAAAGCCAATGATTAAGATGACGATTATTGCCAAGGAAGAAGGCTGTCACTGGGGGCTGCAGCAGACGAGATGAGATGGGAGCTCAGTCTCAAATCCGTCTCCCTGACAAACTAAAACTAGGGATTTATATAGCAGGGAAGAGATATAACAATGTGTAAGAAACAGGAACTAGGGAGGGGCAAGGAAGCAATTAAGATGAATGAGGGGCCGTTATCTCATTGTCTGGATATGGTGATCTGGTGAGTTTCAGTTCTTCCATATTTTTTTTTTGAGAGACCTGAAAGTCCTTTGTTGAGTAAGGAATCAGATAAAACAAATGTTAAGATTCAAGCTTCAAGACCAAAAAGGTCAATTTCTATGTTCATCCAAAAAACTATCTATTGGACTGTTGGGTCAGTTTGAAACACATGTTAAAACCTCGAATTTGATTTTATTATCTCATTTTACCTGCCTTGTTTCTGAAAGTTTTATCTAATTCAGATGTCACAAACCTCTAAATATTCTTTCCCTGTTCAACAAACCCCCATGACACAAGTTTACCTGCATAACAAACCTGAATATATACCTTTGAACCTAAAATAACAGTTTAAAATAAATGAATAAATAAATAAGTAATAGCAAAACTATGTTTTTTTAAAAAAAATCTCAGAGTCACCTATGATAAAGACTTTTAGACTTTGTAGATATTTTACTACTGAATCTGTACAAACAAGTAACAAGAAAATATTTTAAAATTACTTATGACTAAACAGATGCATTCATGTTAAACTTATTTCTCATCCCTACCCATTCTTGAACTCTTTCTCATTCACTAGTCATTTATGAAAAAAAAGTGTAACAAATAACTCTATAATAAAATGGAAAATATATAATTAAGTTGGAGGAAAGGAAGGGTGGGAATCATCCTTTTTTTGGTATATGTTAGTAAATTAATAGTAAAAATAAGGGAGGACTTAGCCAGGAGGGTTTTAAAACAGCATGTCTGGTTTTTTTTTTTTTTTTTTTTTTTTTTTTTTTTTTTTTTTTTAATACTTTAAGTTCTAGGGTACATGTGCATAACGTGCAGGTTTGTTACATATGTATACTTGTGCCGTGTTGGTGTGCCGCACCCATCAACTCGTCAGCACCCATCAACTCGTCCTTTACATCAGGTATAACTCCCAATGCAATCCCTCCCCCCTCCCCCCTCCCCATAATAGGCTCCGGTGTGTGATGTTCCCCTTCCCGAGTCCAAGTGATCTCATTGTTCAGTTCCCACCTATGAGTGAGAACATGTGGTGTTTGGTTTTCTGTTCTTGTGATAGTTTGCTGAGAATGATGGTTTCCAGCTGCATCCATGTCCCTACAAAGGACACAAACTCATCCTTTTTTATGGCTGCATAGTATCCCATGGTTTACATGTGCCACATTTTCTTAATCCAGTCTGTCACTGATGGACATTTGGGTTGATTCCAAGTCTTTGCTATTGTGAATAGTGCCACAATGAACATACGTGTGCATGTGTCTTTATAGCAGCATGATTTATAATCCTTTGGGTATATACCCAGTAATGGGATGGCTGGCTCATATGGTACTTCTAGTTCTAGATCCTTGAGGAATCGCCATACTGTTTTCCATAATGGTTGAACTAGTTTACAATCCCACCAACGGTGTAAAAGTGTTCCTATTTCTCCACAACCTCTCCAGCACCCGTTGTTTCCTGACTTTTTAATGATTGTCATTCTAACTGGTGTGATATGTTATCTCATTGTGGTTATGATTTGCATTTCTCTGATGGCCAGTGATGACGAGCATTTTTTCATGTGTCTGTTGGCTGTATGCATGTCTTCTTTTGAGAAGTGTCTGTTCATATCCCTTGCCCACTTTTTGATGGGGTTGTTTGTTTTTTTCTTGTAAATTTGTTTGAGTTCTTTGTAGGTTCTGGATATTAGCCCTTTGTCAGATGAGTAGATTGCAAAAACTTTCTCCCATTCTGTGGGTTGCCTGTTCACTCTGATGGTAGTTTCTTTTGCTGTGCAGAAGCTCTTTAGTTTAATTAGATCCCATTTGTCAATTTTGGCTTTTGTTGCCGTTGCTTTTGGTGTTTTAGACATGAAGTCCTCGCCCATGCCTATGTCCTGAATGGTATTACCTAGGTAAAACAGCATGTCTTAATTTGTATACAAGGCTACTATGTTGGTCTGTGAAATCCTTAAAAAAAAAAAAAAAAAAAAAGCGATTGATTTTCAGTGCTGTAATCCTGACCTCTAGTGGACATTCAGAACAAAAACCCAAACGTCACATCGTTTTATTTCGTTACCCCATCAAGCACCATTAGCCATCCTAAAATAAACAGCTTAAAACATGAGAAGCAGAATAAAGTAAAAGAATTTTTGGCTAATATTCTAAATATTCTTGCTGTAGAACCTATATTTAAGAGCAGCTAGTATTAACTTATTTCTTTTTGCCTGTTAATTATCTGTCACTTTCACTACTTTCTTTGAAACAATCCATTGCTTTATAGATCATAGCAGCAAGAAATTTATCAAAGAGAAGTCAAAGGGATTTTCTTCTGATTACCTGTAATATATAACAAGCTACATGAAAACCGAGTGACTTTAAAGGGACAGTGATTTTTATAGCGAGACATATAGTGATGTTATGTAACCTCTTGATAGAATGCACTGAGAAGCAGCAAACTATCGCAAGACAGAAAACCAAACACCGCATGTTGTCACTCCTAGGTGGGAATTGAACAATAAGATCACTTAGACACAGGAACAGGAACATCACACACCGGGGCCTGTTGTGGGGTCGGGGGAGGGAGAAGGGATAGCATTAGGAGATATACCTAATGTAAATGATGAGTTAATGGGTGCAGCACATCAACATGGCACATGTATACATATGTAACAAACCTGCATGTTGTGCACATGTTCCCTAGAACATAAAGTATAATAATAATAAAAAAAAGGATGCACTGAGAAGGGCACATCATCACTTCTGTGGTATTTGTGCCAAAAATACATATTCTGACTTTAATCATAAGGAACCAGCAGACATATCGAATTGAGAGACATTTTATAAAATAACTGGCCGATACTCTTCCAAAGCATCAAGGTCATGAAAAATAAAGGCTGAAAACGGTCCCATATGAAAGGAGACTAAGGAGACATGACAACCAAATTCAATATATAATCCAGAATTGCATCCTGGACCAGAAAAAGGGCATTAGTGGGGCATTTGATAAAAATAATAGTTTCTTGGTTTTGATCATTATACTGTGGTTATGTAAGATGTTAATGTTTGGGTGAAACTGAGTGAAGGATATGTAGAACTTCTTGGTACTGTTTTTGCAAATTTTTTCTAAATCTGAAATTATTTCCAAGTGAAAAAAATAATTAAAAGCAATCATTTATTTTCTTACAATCTCATGAGTCAGAAATTTTGGAATTCAGCTATGTGGTTCATCTCTGATCCACTTGGCATTGGCTGGACCACCTGATTCACTTCCAGATGACTTCTTTACTCACATATCTACCACTTTGGTGATTCTTGGTCTTTCTTCTTTACTGATGATATCTGGTCCTCCAGGCCTTCTTGTGATTGCTTGGTTACTTAGAGAGCAAGGGGGTGTAAGTATAATTGCACTTCTTATATGGTAGCTGGCTTCTAAGAGTGAGTGTTCCAAGAGACTGGACATGAAAGCTGTCAATATCTCAAGGACTGGGCACATAAACTAGCATGGCACCACTTCCACCATATTCTACTGGCAAAAGCAGTACCATAGTCTGCCCAGGTTGAAATGAGAGAACAGAGACCTTAACTCTCAATGGGAGAAGCATCAAAGAATTGGGACTCTTGAATCCATCACAGATATCTAACCAAAGCCTCACTGAGTTAGCACTCAATATGGAATTAGTGGGAAAAAGCATGGATTTGCTTTAGTCTGAAAGACCTGAGTTATAGCCTGGCTTTACCATTTACTAACAGGGTTCTGTCTCTGAGCTTCAGTTTAGTCATCTCTAAAATGGTGGCAATAACACATATGCCATAGAGTTACTGAGAGGATTAAGTGAAAAATATAAAATACTGGATATATTAGGCAATGAATACATGAACCTAATAATAATTGCTAATGTTTATTGAATATTTACCAAATACTCAGTTTATTTGATGTATGCTATCTCATTTAGTCATTATCTCTTCCTAGGGTGGTATGTTTTCTTCTGGATGGGTCAGAAAGGACAGAACCCCATTTCTTCTAGCTTTGTCTGTGAACCTGCTCCATTTACTTTGGCCATTTTTGGTTTGATAATTTGGTAATTTGGGTTACTGACTTGTTGTTAGGATTTCCATTATTTCCCTTTTATTTTGATTCCTAAGAACCCAGGTGCTGATGCACACTTGGTACTTTTTGACACTACCTTTTCAGCATTTGTTCTCAGTGCTGTCAGCTTAAGTTTTTGACAGCTTCTCACGCAATCTGTCAGCTCCCTCTGAACCCACGATTGCCTGCTTATCAGAGCCAAAATGTTCGATGTCTTTGTTTCAGTGGGTGCTCTACTGTCAGCCGTTATTTTATGCAAGACTGTGGGTGCTTAATCCTTGGCCTACCCGAGAACACCATGATCTGCACTTTGGAGCAATTATTCAATTTGGGGCAATTACTTGTAGGTGTTCTTTAAAGCAAAGATGTTGCCAGAATGTCATTGAATTTTGAAATAGCAGTATCCAAATCAGTTAAAAAGCTACTTCTTCATGCATACAAGGCTGATCTCAATCAGTTGTCATTAGAGGAAGGTGGTGACCCTTTCTTCCCACAACAAGCTGGCTTTTTGTTGCCTCATATACTGCAAGCAGTCAGCTACTTTTTGTGTTTTCAATGTGGAAACAAATAATAGAATTTAGTTCTGGTAGAAGTCACCTGTTTGTTATCTTTTTACTCTCTGCTCTCAAAATTTACCTGCCTTTAAATTGAAAGAATTGCTTTAATCCTTTAGGAAGTAGAGGACACATTAAATAATATCCAAATAAGAGATGTATTCATTCATATATTCATTGAATCATCTTCTCTAACTTAATTGTTTAGAGTATCACTTTTGGAATTAGGCTGCTTAGGTTAAAATCCTAGATCTGCACTTATTAGGTGTTGGACTTAGGAAAGTTACTTTGATTTCTTTAAATCCTGATTTCCTTGTATATAAAATGGAATTTTAGGTGGTTGTGGGATGAAATAAGGACATGCCTTTAATGTAATTCATTCATATCTTGGCACATACAAAATACTCAGTAGATGTTGGTTATTATTTTGCATTTGGAGTTAGACCTTGTACTATAAATGATGTGGCCATAACATGTTTACTTATTTTTTACTCTTAATAATTCTCCACACTTTTAGCCCTTTGACTTCTACTAGGTACATGTTTTCCCCTTAAGAACAAACAAATTGCTGGGGATTACATAGTCCTAAAAATGGGAGGCATCTTGAAAATGTATGACATCTTTTGCTTTTAAAAATACATTTCAAGGCTAAGTGTGGTGTCTCATGCCTATAATCCCAGCATTTTATGAGGCCAAGGCAGAAGGATCACTTGAGCCCAGGAATTGGAGACCAGCTTGGGCAACATAGGGATACCTCATCTCTACAAAAAAAGTTAAAAATTAGCCAGGTATGGTGGCACACACATGTAGTCCCAGCTACTTGGAAGCTGAGTTGAGAGAATTGCTTGAGCCTGGGAGGTTGAGGCTGCAGCGAGTGGTGATCACACCCCTGCACTCCAGCCTGTGTGAAAGAGTAAAACTCTATCTCTTAAAAAAAAAAAAAAAAAAAAACCTGATAGAATAACAAGTTCTTTTCTGAATTCTATCAATGTCTTAAAGTATATTCGTTTGCATTGTCGAGCCACTCTGTTTTACTTTAGTTCAAGGCTTATGAAGTCTTTATTTTTATGGGTTAATGTCTAGAGCTTCATATAAGCAAATATATAATACCTTATTCTTCTGAACTTGTTTAAAGAATTTACATATATAAATTTTTCTGGTAACTGAAAGTTTCCTCTTTAGCTTCCCAAACTTCAAAACATCATTATCTACTTTTTATTTAAAACACACACTCACCTCCCTTCTTAAGCACAGTATTATAACATGATATAAGCATGCATTAATCCTGCTGGATTGTCATTACTAATAGTGATAATTAACAGTAGTTACTATTGAAGATTATTGGCTCCCCCAAGTGGACCCAGAGAGCTATGCATTTTATCTTTTTTTTTTTTTTTATCTTCTATTTCTGTGAGATCTGATATTTTAATTCTGACAACTGTCACTATAGGCTATCTATCCCTGATCCCATCTGGCACATACTTTATCTTGAGGTTTGCTACTTCTAATATCTACAAACTTCAAAATCATATCACCAAACTAACTGGAAGTATGTATAGAATAAAAAGTTGAGCAAAGATTTCTCTTGGTGTTTGTGAGAGCCATTTTGGCTATTTAGAGATCTTTATTTAATTTTTGCTTGTAAGTTCTTTGTGTTTTGCACAGCTTGGTTGTCTAATTGTTTGATTTTGAGATAATTGAAGAAAGGGGTTCTTACTGTAATTTGATGATAATTCTGTAAATTGGTCTAGTTGGGTCCACAGGGAAATAAATCAACCCCAGAAAATTTGGGAAATCTACTGTAGTTTAATCATTCAGTCTTCAAATAAGCATTTACTATGCACATTATACCAGCACTGTGTGAGAAAATCTCACTAGACTAGACATCAGGTGGCTTGAGGGGGTGATTCTAGCCTGACTAAACATATATGTAAACTAAAAAGCATCTGAGACGGGTTTCATTCAATTTAGAGGTTTATTTTGCCAAGTTATAGACTATGATCCATGACACAGCCTCAGGAGGTCCTGAGAACATGTGCACAAGGTGATTGGGTTTCAGATTGGTTTTATATGTTTTAGGGAAACATAAGATATTAATCCATTGCCGAGCACAGTGGCTCATGCCCTTAATCCTAGCACTTTGGGAGGCTGAGGCAGAGGGTTGCTCGAGACCAGGAGTTCAAGAATAGCTTGGCAATATAGTGAAACCCTCTCTACCAAAAAAAAAAAAAAAATTATCTGGGTGTGGTGGCACATGCCTGTACTTCCAGCTACTTGGGAAGCTGATGTGGAAAGATTACTTGAGTTCAAAACATCAAGGGTGCAGTGAGCTCTGATTGTGCCACTGCACTCCAGCCTGGGTGACAGAACGAGACTCTTCTAAAAATAAAAATAAAAAAAGACATCAGGCCGGGTGCTGTGGCTCACACATGTAATCCCGGCACTTTGGGAGGCCAAGACCGGTGGATCACTTGAGGTCAGGAGTTTGAGACTAGCCTGGCCAAAATGGTGAAACCCCGGCTCTACTAAAAATACAAAAGTTAGCCAGGTGTGGTGGCAGAGCCTGTAGCCCCAGCTACACTGGAGGCTGAGGCATAAGTGTCGCCTGAACCTGGGAAGTGGAGGTTGCAGTGAGCCAAGATTGCACCACTGCACTCCAGCCTGGGTGACAGAGCAATACTCTGTCTCAAAAAACAAAAACGACATCAGTCAATACATGTGATGTGAAGCATACATTCATTCAGTGCAGTAAGGCAGGACAACTCAAAGCTGGGGCTTCCAGAGCACAGGTGGATTCAAAAATGTTATCTTTTTTTTTCTTTGTTTGTTTGTTTGTTTTTTGAGACAGGATCTTGCTCTGTCATCTAGGCTGGTGTGCAATGGTGTGATCTTGACTCACTGCAGCTCAACCTCCTCAGTTCAAGCATTCCTCCTGCCCCAGCCTCCCATGAAGGTGGGACCACAGGTGTGCACCATCACACCTGGCTAATTTTTTTTTTTACTTTCTTGTAGAGAGGGGGTCTCACTTTGTTGCCCAGATTGGCAAAGATTTCCTGATTGGCAATTGGTTGAAAGAGTTGTTATTATCTAAAAACCTGGAATCAATAGAAAGGAGTGTCTGGGTTAAGATAAGGGGTTGTAAAGACTGGGGTTCTTATTATGTATATGAAGTCTCCTAAGTAACCACTCCCAGAGGCAATAAATGGCGAATGTTTCCTTTAGAGATCCTTAAAAGATTCTAGACTCTCAGCCAATCTGTCTTCAGGATCATAAAATGACCTGGAAAGAGAAGGGAATCCTCTATAGAATGTAAATTTTCCCCACAAGAGATAGCTTTTTAGAACCATTTCAAAATATGTTAAAGAATCTATTTTGGGGCCGGGCGCGGTGGCTCAAGCCTGTAATCCCAGCACTTTGGGAGGCCGAGACGGGCGGATCACAAGGTCAGGAGATCGAGACCATCCTGGCTAACACGGTGAAACCCCGTCTCTACTAAAAATACAAAAACTAGCCGGGCGAGGTGGCGGGCGCCTGTAGTCCCAGCTACTCCGGAGGCTGAGGCAGGAGAATGGCGTAAACCCGGGAGGCGGAGCTTGCAGTGAGCTGAGATCCGGCCACTGCACTCCAGCCCGGGTGACAGAGCAAGACTCCGCCTCAAAAAAAAAAAAAAAAAAAAAAAGAATCTATTTTGGGATAAAACAGTTTGGTTTCTTTCAGGGCCCTGCTATCTGCCACGTGATGCTATGCTTAGCGTCAGGTTGGAATTTGGTATCTTATTGCTACAGGGTCTTTTCTGTCTGTCTTAGGATCTCTCTTTTAATGTTAATTCTGGTCAGTTGTGTGCCTGAACTCCAAAGGGAGGAGGGTATAATGAGGCATGCCTGATTCCACCTTGCTGTCATGTTCTGAACAATTTTTTCAGGTTTAGTTGGGTCCCTTTGGTCCTCCATTTAGTCAGTTGGAGGGCTTAGAATTTTCTTTTTGGTTTTTACATGTATAATATTGGGCTAGTCACATTCATACTCTAAAAAATGAGAATCATTTTATAGGTTGTTATAAGAATCAATGAAATTTCACTATTCCTGTGAATATTAGGAATTTGGGGGGAATGTTTGACAGGGAGGTTAAGAATACAGCCACGATAGCTGAACATGGAGTGGAGTTTCCAAAGGCTACCATGAAAGGATTTGGGAAGGACAGGAGGAGTAGGAAACTGGCTTAGGATAAAGGACCAGAGCATTATGAAGATGAGAAAACAAAGATGAGAGGGGTTTACATTTTGAGCAGTGCCTGGAAAAACAAGAACCAGAGAAATAGTGGATCAGGTTCTGATGGCAAGCTGATAAGCACTCAGGTTGTGAGAATTCACTGTTGCCTAGCAGTTGTGATGTGGTGGTGGTGGACAGAGTTGGAGAACAGGGCAGTAGGTCTTTTTTATATTGGCCTTTAAGTTTTGGCAGGTGGGCAGCAGCTGGTGGGTAAGAAGTCAAATTTTGATTCAGAAAGCAAATTTTGCTTAATTGTAACCCACATTTTAACATCTGTAATAGTCTTTCTTTTCTCTATTGGCAAATTATGATCAAAACCAGTCTAGGATAATTTCTTAGTATGGTTATGAACTGCGTTCATTTGTTTTTATCTCCTGGCCTGATTATACTTATTTCCTACTTCTTTTGGTTTCTTAAAGAATTAACTGAGTAAACCCAAAACTAAAAATATTTGGTTTATATTTTAACCAACTGAATATTTGTGTTTATCATTCATTCCTTCCATCATTATGTCATATTTCTGGTAGCTGAATGTGAAAGGTTATGTTAGCAAATCATAACAGGAATACACTCTAAATATCTGGGCCTAATCCTTGCTTCTGGAGTTATTTCAGAAACAGAAAAAGCATGGTTTATTGTAAGCTTTTTGGGTAGTACATTTGGTACAGCTCCATATCCAAAAGCCAGCCAGAGTGTATCAGTGACTATGATGAAGAGGGCACGTGAAATAGACCCTGGACTTACGGGTCTTATGCCAACTCATACTTGAAATATCTTTTTTCTTATGTATGATGACTTGCATGGCAAGGAAACAGCACATTTTGTAGCAAACTTATTTCTGATTGTTATCTTTATCATATAAGATTCTCTATCTTTTGAATTTAATAACTCAGCATCTCTTCAGAGCAATTGGGCAGAACCCAGAGTTCAAAATTCAGTTCTAGAATGGCTTCTTCGGGAAAAATTTAATTTGTTTATTTCTAAAGAAATATTGCTATGGTTTTCAGAAAAGAAAAGGAAGTCTGGCAGATAGCCCCTAATGACCACTTCTAGTTATACGAATAATACTTGAAAGCAATCACTAAAACAAATAAGAAAACAGTAAGAACAGTAGTGGAAATGCAGTGTGATACTTAAAGCCTCCAGTACACAATCTGTCCCACTTATCGGCAACATTGCCTTGTTTTGTTTTATTTTATTCTCTCTGCTACTTGTAGTTTAACTGTAACACCGAGATGTCCAGATTAGGGTTAGGAATTTCAATTAATAATTTTAGACTTCTGCATCATTATGCCAGCTTGAGCAAGGAATTGACTTTCACAAGACTTAGGCACATGCAAATAATCCAGAAATTGATGGAAGGGAAATAACTTATTGTAAAAACAATTTTATGTGAACATTGATTAAATAGCACCTAAAATTTACAACAAGCCACTCAGGGAAAGAAAACGCCTTAAAGAAAAACTCATAGTTTAGTTATTGTTTGTGAAGATGAAAGCAATTAGAAATTTTATTAAAGATATATGGAAGTCTTGGGGAAATAATAAAATCGTGGTATATGTGGCACTACTAATTTTCACTTTCTTTTTCTATTTCAGGGTTTGAACATAATCTTTCATGTAGCTTTGGCTCTCCTAAAGGTAAGTCTTTTTTTTTAATCTTAAGTTACCAAATTCTCTTACCTCTTTGCCCTTGGGACTGGAATAATTCAATTTACAATCTTTGACTCATTTTAGTTTCTCAGACACACAAGAAAAGATGACTTCTCTGAGAAACTCTGATCCTCTTCCCTCCTCTCATTCTTTTCTGTTGTTGTTTATTTGGAGTCTTTTTTTTTTTTTTCTTATAATCTATGTATTTAATGGTACTATTATAGTGTTTTTTCCAGTAACATAAAATATCTTTTTATCATGAGTTGGATGATGTAAGAGAAAAAGTTAAAAATTGTTTTCTGTCAGAATGATGCCTTCTTTTTTCTTAAAACACTTTTTACTGTAACATCTCTGGAGGTACCTAAACATGTAATTGAATTATTAAAGTTTCCATAATATGCTGACTAAAACAGGAACTACTGCATTTCAATTTGCAGTTCTTTCTATGATAGTTAGAAATTTATAAAACACTTTAGAATTCTATTGTAATTACCTTGTTGGTTATGTCAACATATCATACAGCTTTAATAATGTGGTAACTGCAAGACATTTGCTGCAGAGTTGGTGAAAATAACCCAGCTGGTTTTTGTCCTTCAGTCAAAGAAGACATTCTGATATTAAAGGTGATAATTGCCTCAAAGGCACAGGCTTACCCTTTCCTCAGTATAACATGGTGGTTAAAATGGCAGACTTGGACTCAGACAGATTTGCTTCTTTTTTTTTTTTTTTTTTTTTTTTTTTTTGAGGCGGAGTCTCGCTCTGTCGCCCGGACTGGAGTGCAGTGGCCAGATCTCAGCTCACTGCAAGCTCCGCCTCCCGAGTTTACGCCATTCTCCTGCCTCAGCCTCCCGAGTAGCTGGGACTACAGGCGCCCGCCACTTCGCCCGGCTAGTTTTTTTTTTGTATTTTTAGTAGAGACGGGGTTTCACCGTGTTAGCCAGGATGGTCTCGATCTCCTGACCTCGTGATCCGCCCGTCTCGGCCTCCCAAAGTGCTGGGATTACAGGCTTGAGCCACCGCGCCCGGCCCAGATTTGCTTCTAATTTCAGCCCTACCGCATGACCTTAAGCAAATTATTCTAAGTGCGCAGAGTCTGAGTTTTGAGATAATAGAAATTAATATATGAGATTGTTAAAAGAATTGAGATGATCAAAGAAGTCCTTAATGTAGTATCTAGAACATTTTACTGCCTAGTAAATGTTAGCTGTCATTATTATTGTTCTTTACAAGGTGACTCAGAATATGTTCCTAGATCCCTTATCATTCTTCTGAATCCCTCAAAAGATAGTGATGTGGTATCATAGGACCTCTTGATATGTTAGGAGAGCCTTAACTATACCTAATCACATTAACATAGGCTTGATTCTAAACAAAGGCATGAAATAGTACAGGCCCTCTGCAACTCAGTCAGTGGGTTTCTGTTCCTCATCTCTTATTCCATTACACATTTGCTCTTTGTAAAGTTTGTAACATGCACTTTTTAAAATTAAATCATTTGTGTTTATATATTTTTTATGCCAAAGCTATTTAGAAAATAGAAAAATATTTTAAATAAAATAACACAAACATATTTGCTGTGTCCTTTAATGAAGTCATGGGTTTTGACCTCTAATTTTTTTTCTTTTATTAAAACAAATCCAAGCCGAAACTTTCCAACATGTCCTCTCAACAGGGCTGGAATAAGACTTTTAGAATGCCTAAGCATTGAAAGTGTATGTAATTCAGACTAAAAACAATATTAAAACATAAAGTAAGTATAAGGAGGTCCAAGAAAGTTCTGATTTCTCATATTATATCTAATTTTTTAAACTCTCAGATATTATGTCTTTCCCAAAATGCCTTTCCTCATTTTTTTGGTGACTCATCTTTACCAGTGCTTTCACTGCATGTTTAATCTGTGTTTTGAGTAACCCAGGACTACCTCTCTGGATATCAGACCTATACCCTGTGTCAACTTAATACTATATACATTAGTAAGTTATCTTCTTGATTGACATGTTGACTTGTTCATATTATTTTCATTTATTTTGTCCATGTTAACCCAGACAAGACCTCTACAGAGGACATTCTCTGGCCACTGGGCAGGAAGGCTTTTTCTGTCTTCTTTAGCAATACGTGGGCACTCTTCTAGCATCATCTTAGAGAATTTTACTAGTTAGAGAAGATAAAAAGAGCCTTCTCATCACTAGTGCCCTATATTTATGTAACTTCCTTATATGAATCCTGAAGCTGACCCCCCCCATAGACAAAGTATATATGGGACTAAACTGAAGTGTACTTTAATCATCTGTTGCCACCACTTGGAAAAAAGAATACCCAAACTAGTATAGTATATCAGAAAAATTATATGTATTTGTTTATATCAACATTTAAAACTTTGGAGAACTTCAAATTGCTGGGGGTTTTTGTTGTTGTTGTTGTTGTTTTGTTTTGTTTTTTGCTTTTTGAGACAGGGTCTCATTCTGCTCACTCTGTTGCCTAGGCTAGAATACAGTGGCGTGGTGATAGCTTACTGCAGCCTCAAATTCCTGGGCTCAAGTGATCCTCCCACCTCAGCCTCTTGAGGAGCTAGAATTACAGGTAGATGCCACCATGCCCAACTAATTTTTAAAATTTTGTAGAGACAGGGGTCTCACTATGTTGCCCAGGCTGGTCTCAAATTCCTGGACTCAAGCAGTCCTCCTGCCTTGGCCTCCCAAAGCACTGGGATTATAGGTGTGAGCCAATGAGCCTGGCCTTCAAAGTGCTTATGAATTGAGCCTAACGAATTTTCAGTATAGCTACAGAGAGACTTCAGATATCTCTATATTATAAGCATTTCTTGTGATGAGGGGACAGACCTAACATTTCTTGAACATTTATACTCTGTGTTAAGTACTAACAGATTATCTCATTAACATATATTAAATGTCTAGGTGTTATATTTGTGGAAGACTAATGGTATTAGCCAGAGAGAAACATCTAATTCTTCCCCCAGTCCCTAGTTGATGATTGAGAGATCAAAGCCCAAGACCACCTAAAGACTTTTGTCTCAGTAGTGGGAAAATTGGATTTATAATGTTTTTGAATGGGATAGATACAGGATGAATTCTCTGTTGCTCAGTTTGGTTTTAAAGACACCTACTTTCTGAATGGGATCAGCTTCTTTTTGGTTAGTAATAGCCTATCAGGTAGCTAGAAAGCTACTGAGCTAAAAGAATGATTCACAATACTAGGCAGCATCATGAAATCATTTTGTGTCCAGTAGGTAGTTCAGATATATTCCTCCAAATGTAATTTATTTACTTACATGAAACATTAGGTAGTCATAGAATACATTCAATAGATTTAATAGACTGGAGATGATGAGTCAGAATTGATCTTAGCCACTTCATGTTGGGCACAGAAATTTTTCAGTCAGAATAGGTTTTGTGTTTGCTGACCGTGGTTAAAAGCAAATGATAGAGTGTTTTTCTCTGGCCTTCCCAAAGTATTATATGCTTGTTTCGTGTCCTACGTGTATATGCAAACACTACAGAGATAAATAAGGCCCAATCATAATCCCATTCCCAGGGATAACCATAATAAAAACTTGGTATAAAGCCTTTATCCCATGCTTTGGTCTATGATTATATAAGTATGCATTACGTACCTATACACATATGTATGTATGTATGTATGTATATTTTTAATCTGGGTTTGAGATAAGATGAGAAAGTGGGAGAAAATCCAGAAGAACAGTGTGAAAGGATGCACATAAATTTATTTTCTTTCAAAAAGTGCTGTTGAACAATACTCTTTTTCATTTAGTATATCATGAATATCTTTCCATCTCACTAAACATATGTAATGGTTAAAAGCATGTGGACATTGGAGCCAGACTACTTAAGTTCAGATTCATTAAAAACAATTTATCCAATGGTCTTAGGTAAATTACAGTTTCTCCATTTTTTAAATGGGGGAATATTAGTAATACCAGTCTCATAAGATTGTTGTCAGAGTTTAATGAGTTAATATATGATTGATGCCTAGCACTCAGTACTACAGTGTACTGAGGTGCTATTTAGCACCTGTCTCTAAATTCTGTTAGAGACAGAATTTTCTTTTGACTGTTTTTATCCTATTGTATATGCCATAATTTATTTTGAGGCGGAGTCTGGTTCTGTTGCCCAGGCTGCAGAGCAGTGGCATGATCTTGATTCACTGCAACCTCCGCCTCCCGGGTTGCAAGTGATTCTCCTGTCTCAACCTCCCTTGTATCTGGGATTACAAGTGCAAGCCACCAAGTCCTGCTAAATTTTGTATTTTTACTAGAGATGGGGTGTCACCATGTTGGCCAGGCTGGTCTTGAACTCCTGACCTCAGGTGATCCACCCACTTTGGCCTCCCCAAGTGTTGGGATTACAGGCGTGAGCCACCGCACCCTGCCCTGTACCATAATTTTTTTTTTTGAAAGCCACTGACTTCATTGATCTAAAAAACTTTACAAGGACAGTGACTTTTCTGCCAAAAAAGGAGCCAAATGGTATCAAATGGACTGAAAGTGAGGGTGGGGGTAAGGGACGGGGCCAAGAATCCATTCAGGAAAGCTGGTAACTGTCCCCAGGGAACTGGCAGGGGAAAAAGGAAGACAGGAGGCATGCAAGAGCGAGAATCCAAAAAAGTTAAAATGGTTAGGAGAGAAAACTCCCAAAAGACCCTGGAGTACATTGTAGGTGAGTAGGACAATAGTAGTCTTTTCCTTTGTTGAGGACAAGAGAGGAGTCCCTACTCGGTTGCAAACTCTGGTTGAGGCTGGGGATTGAGGGCTTCCCAGAAAGCACCACAAGAAGATGTCACACCACTCTCGAAGGCGTCCGAAGCAGTCCTGGTATTGCTTGGCATTGGCACCACCAGTGTCCTTCAGCTATTCTCGGAGGAGGTCTTCATCTTTAGCACCAGAAACTGGCCAAGGACAACATAGGCCTTGTCAAAGCCCTTTTCCTGCAGCTTCTTGTCCATAAGTTTACCAATCCCATCCAGGCTTCCTCCTGGCTTTTTCCCCACGGACTCTGCCACAAAGTCTTGGTGCTTTTGAGAGGTTGTAATCTTGATCTTGTTCAGGTTTAATCGTCAGCTTCAGTTCTCATAATGGTTCCTCCTGCCACCCGTCCGCTCAAGCCACTAGAACTTTCCCCTATACCATAATTTATTTAACCAATTTTATATTTACTTTTTATGGACATTTGTTTCCAGAATTTCCTGTTGAACAAAACCGTAACAAATATCCTTAAACTTTCATCTTTGCGTACTTATCTGATATCTCTGGGGTAAATTTCTAGAAATGGAATTGCTAGGTCAGACTGTAACCAAATTTTGATTTTGGATACATATTACAAAATTCTCTGCCAGCAACGTGAGAATGCATTTTCCTATACTCTTCAAAAAAACCAGAATTGCTAAACAAGCACCTTTAAGGAAATTGAAAGCAAGTTATCAATATCAGTATAAATATAATATATAAACAAATATATACATTTACATATTTATACATAAATATGTAAATGTAATAAATATAAATATAAAGCAAAGCAGTTTAAAAGTAATGATTTAGTAATCTTTTTATTACTAAATCATATAAATAAAGCTCTTCAGTCAGCTTCGAAGAGTCCACTATTATTTTCTTTTTTTGGGAGAATATCCAGTTTCTTTAGGGAAGCAGTGAATCATGGCTAAATTCTAGAAGCCTGGACCTTCTCTTAGTTTGGAAGGGCTTATATAAAAGTTCTGACACTTTGGGGGGCCGAGGTGGGTGAATTACCTGAGGTCAAGGGTTCGAGACCAGCCTGGCCAGCATGATGAAACCCTATCTCTACTAAAAATACAAAAAACAGCCAGGCATGGTGGTGGGCACCTATAATCCCAGCTACTTGGAAGGCTGAGGCATGAGAATCACTTGAACCCGGGAGGCAGAGGTTGCAGTGAGCCAAGATCGCACCATTGTATTCCAGCCTGGGCAACAGAGTGAGACTCCATCTCAAAAAAAAAAAAAAAAAAAAAAAAAAAGTTCTGAAGTATATCTTTGATGTTTTTGGCTTTTGAGCCCTTTCCAGTATAGTTTTTCCTTACCATTCCATTGAAGCTTTTTTGATATCTTACTTGATCCTTCAACAGTTGTCAAAAAGCATAATGACAGACATAACGCTTCCTTTTTTTCCCCTTCTTTTTTTATGTTTCAGAAACATCTTCCCTCGGCTTCTCTCCTTTATTTTATCTCCCCCTCTGCTACTTCTATCTTTTTTTTTCCCCTCGTTTCCTTTTTTTCCCTAGCCATTAACTTGGAGTTCTACATATTTCCAGCCTCTAGGAAGTCACTTCTTGTTTCTCCTTTGTTGATCCTGTTCATTCCCCTGGTTTCGTCTATAAATGTTTACTCTCATTTATTTTTATTTTTTTAATCCCTCACTCTGCTCCCACTCTTTCCCCTTCTGAGTCTCCAGTGTCCACTTTCTACTTTGTATGCTTTTGCATACCCATAACTTAGCTCTCACTTCTAAGTGAGAACATGCGATATTTGATTTTCCATTCCTGAGTTAATTCACTTAGCATAATGGCCTCCTCTTTCAAGTTGCTACAAAAGACATTATTTCATTCTTTTTTAAGGCTGAGTAGTATTCCATGTTGTATATATTAATATATCACATGTTCTCATCTACTCCTCAGTTGATGGGCACTTAGGTTGATGTTTACTCTCATTTATATTTAATCCAAACCCACATATTTGGCTGTGAACTGAACATGTCGACTTGGGTGTTTCACAGGCACATCAAAAGTCAAAACTGAAATAATGTGCCCTCCCAAATGTAATTTTCCTCTAGTAACCTCCACTTCAGTAAGGACTCCACCCAGCTGCTCAAACCAGAAACCTAGAAGTTATCCTTAACTCTCTTCTTAATACCCCATATCCGTTCAATCACCAAGTCCTGTGGATTCTACTTCTTGAACATTTTTAGAATCTTCCCACTTTCCTCCTGTTCTTACTTAGGTAGGTTTTAGGCCACCAAATTTTCCAGGAAAATGATGGCCTCCTGGATTATTGCAGGACCTCCTGTAGTAACAAAAATTGGATACCTATGAAGTGCCAGGCACTGTTCTAGGCATTGGAGATAAAGTAGTAACCAGGAAAGACCCTGCTTTCATGGAACTTGCACTCCAATGAAAGAAAGATAGTAATTAAACAAATAAATGAATATATATGTTAGTTCTTTCTTGCATTGCTATAAAGATAACATTTGAGGATGGTAATTTATTAAAAAAAAAAAAAGAAGAAGAAGAAGAAGTTTGAGCCAGGCACATTGGCTCACGCCTGTAATCCCAGCACTTTGGGAGGCCAAGGTGGGCGGATCGCTGGAGGTCAGGAGTTCGAGACCAGCCTGGCCAACATGGTGAAACCTGTCTCTACTAAAAAACTAGCCAGGCATGGTGGTGTGCACCTGTAGTCCCAGCTACTCGGGAGGCTGAGGCGGGAGAATCGCTTGAACCTGGGAGGCGGAGGTTGTGGTGAGCTGAAATTGCACCACTGTGCTCCAGCCTGGGCAACAGAGTGAGACTCTGTCTCCAAAAAAAAAAGAAAGAAAGATAAGAAAAGTGGTTTTATTTTGGCCTACAGTTTAACAGGCTCTACACAAAACATAGTACTGGTATCTGCTTCTGGTGAGGGCCTCAGGAAGCTTACAATCGTGGCAGAAAGCAAGGGGAGCTATATATCACATGACAAGAGGAGAAGCAAGAGACAGAAGGGGGAGGTCCCAGACTCTTTTACAACAGCCAGATCTAATGTGAATCCACTGAGTGAGAACTAGCTCATCAGAAAGGGGATGGCAATAAGCCATTCATGAGGGATCTACCCCTGTGACCCAAACGCCTCCCACTAGGCCCTACCTCCAATATTGGGGATTACACTTCAACATGAGATTTGGAGGGGACAAACATCCAAACCATATCAATATGATTAGTTTAGATCATGCCGAGGTTTATGAAAGAGGTAAGTTTAAGAAGATGGTGGCTTGAATTTGAGTGTTAGCAGTGGAACTGACAGAAGTGGGTGACCGCACTTTCCCCATATACTCTTGACCGTTGTTCAGTCCATTGCCACACTGCCAGTAGAGTAGTCTTTTTAAAGCAGATTTTTTTTTTTTTTTTTTACTTTGAATTTCAGGGGTACTTGTGTAGGTTTGTTATATAGATAAATTGTGTGTCATGGGGGTTTGGTATACAGATTATTTCTTCACTCAGGTGATAAGCATAGTACCCAATAGGTAGTTTTTGGATCCTTACCCTCCTCCACCCTCAAGTAGGCCCCATGTCTATTGTTCCCTTCTTTGTGTCCATGTGTACTCAATGTTTAGCTCCCACTTATAAGTGAGAGCATGTGGTATTTGGTTTTCTGTTCTGTGTGTGTTTGCTTAGGATGATGGCTCCAGCTGCATCCATGCTGCTGCAAAGGACATGATCTCATTCTCCTTATGGATGCATAGTATTCTATGGTGTTTATGTACCACATTTTATTTAACCAGTGTACCGTTGATGGGCATCTAGGTTGATTCCATGTCTTTGCTGTTGTGAACAGTGCTGCGATGAAGATACATGTGCATGTGTCTTTATGGTAGAACAATTTATATTCCTTTGGACATACACACAGTAATGGGATTGCTGGGTCAAATGGTAGTTCTGTTTTAAATTCTTTAGAAATTGCCAAATTGCTTTCCATGGTGACTGAACTAATTTATATTCTCACCAACAGTGTATAAGCATTCTCTTTACTCTGCAACCTCACCCAGGGTCTGTTGTTTTTCGATTTTTTAATACTATTAAAGCAGATTTTAGTTATTATTCAACAATATTTACTAAACACCTATTTAGAGACAGATGCTGTTCTATGTACTTGAATAGATCAGTGAACTAGAGTAACAAAGCTACTTGTCTCTGTGGAAATTATGTTCTAGCAAGAGACAGTTGATAATTGTATTAGTTCGTTTTCACACTGCTGATAAAGACATACACAAGATTGGGCAATTTATAAAAGAAAGAGGTTTAATGGACGTACAGTTCCACGTGGCTGGGCTAGGCCTCACAATTATGAAGGAAAGCAAGGAGGAGCAAGTCACATCCAACATGGATGGCAGCAGACAAAGAGAGAGGGCTTGTGTAGGGAAACTCCCGTTTGTATTTATTTATTTATTTTAACTTAAAAGTGAACTTTAATGTCGAAAATGCAAACCTGAGGAGGCCAGAAAGATCACACACAAGGCTGCCACTTCATACTTGTATGGTTGCACAGCAGCCAGGCAGAGGCGCTCCTCACTTCCCAGACAGTGCGGGGGCCAGGGAGAAGCGCTCCTCACTTCCCAGATGGTGGGGCGGCCAGGCAGGGGCGCTCCTCACTTCCCAGACAGTGCGGGGGCCAGGGAGAGGCGCTCCTCACTTCCCAGATGGTGGGGCGGCCAGGCAGGGGCGCTCCTCATTTCCCAGACAGTGCGGGCACCAGGGAGAGGCACTCCTCACTTCCCAGATGGTGGGGCGGCCAGGCAGGGGTGCTCCTCACTTCCCAGACAGTGCGGGCGCCAGGGAGAGGCGCTCCTCACTTTCCAGAGGGTGGGGCAGCCAGGCAGAGGCGCTCCTCACTTCCCAGACTGTTGGGTGGCCAGACAGAGGCAATCCTCACTTCCCAGACGGTGCGGGGGCTGGGCAGAGGCGCTCCTCACTTCCCAGATGGTGGAAACTCCCGTTTTAAAAACCATCAGATCTCATGAGACTTATTCACTACCAGGAGAACAGCATGGGAAAGACCCGCCCCCAGGATTTAATTACCTTCCACCGAGTTCCTCCCACGATACATGGGAATTGTGGGAGTTAGAATTCAAGATGAGGTTTGGGTGGGGACACAGCCAAACCATATCAACAATAAACATAATAAATATATGAATGCAGTATATTAGAAATTATAGTGTTATGGGGAAAAGGAAAAGTACTGCAGGGTAGGGGAAGTTATGGGTAGGCTGCAATGTTAAATAGGGTAGTCAGGATAGGCCCCAACTAGAGGGTGAGATTTGGACAAAGACTGAAGGTAGTGAGGAGATGCTCTGTGCTGGGAGTGTTGACTGAGTGTTGAGGGACCGAAGGAAGCCAACGAGACTACAACAAGAGAGTGAGGGAAGGGAGGTAGGAGATGAGGTCAGAGAAGTAACTTCTTTCTTGCTTAAAGTCCTTCAAAGGCCTCCATTGCTCTTAGGCTAAAGTTCACAATTTTGACACAGTCCACATAGTTTTTATGATCTGGCACAACCTACCTCTCCATCCTCAACTGCCCCTTCCTTCTCTCTTATTTGCACTCTCTCAATCAAGACATAATGTACTTCTTTCAGGTCTTCCCAATAGACCAATCTGTCTTTCACTTAAGAGCCATCACATGTACTGGTTTCCTCTGCCAGGAATGCTCTTTCTCCCTCTCTTCAATAAGCTAATTTCCATTTAGCTTCACTACATTAGGGACTTTCTGTGCCTTCTGCAAACTTAGGTTAGACAGTGAAAACACAGGCTCTAGAACATCTATTTGTCAGTCCTTTGCACACCTGGGACTGATACCTGATTAAATGGTTGGTTGGTTGTCTTCCTCCTTGTAGTTAATCTCTATATGGGGTCTGCCCACTAGTTTGCCTTTATATTGGAGTTGCTGGCACATAGTAGGCACTTAATAAATATTTATTGACTAACTGACTTAGAGTCAACTTGAGAAAGCATAGGTTTTCTTTTCCCTCAATTCCTCCTATGTGTATATGAATAAGAATTCTGCCAGGATAGCAGCTTTTTTCAACCTAGGTCTCCTTTCCTTTTTTTTTTTTTTTTTTTTTTTTGAGATAGATTGCAGCTCTGTTGCTCAGGCTGGAGTGCAGTGACTCTATCTCGGCTCACTGGAACCTCTACCTCCCAGGTTTAAGCGACTCTTGTGCCTCAGCCTCCGGAATAGCTGGGACTACAGGCATACACTGCCACACCTGGCTAATTTTTGTATTTTTAGTAGAGGCAAGCTTTCACCATGTTGGCCAAGCCGGTCTCAAACTCCTGGCCTAAAGTGATCTACCTGCCTTGGCCTGTCAAAGTACTAGGAATACAGGCACGAGCCACCGTGCCTGGCCTCCTTTGCTTTTCAAAGCTTTGAAATTAATTGCTCTTGTCCCCAGTATTTAGCTTCTCTCATTTTCATTATTGAGATATAATTTGTGTGTCATAAAATGCCCTTTAAAAAGGTACAATTAGTGGTTTCTCGGACTGTCACAAACTTGTGCACCCATCACCTTTATCTAATTCTAGAACATTCTTATCACTCCATGAGCATAGTAACCACTTCTCATTTCCCCATCCTGTCACCACCTGACAACTTCTAATCTGTTTTCTATCTCTGTGGATTTACTTCTTCTGAACATTTCATATAAATGAGATCATATAAGTGGTCTTTTGTGACTGGCTTTTTTTCCTTAGCATAATGTTTTCAAGGTTTATCCATGTCGTAGCATGTATCAGTTCTTAATTCCTTTTTATTGCTGGATACTATTCCATTATTCAGATGTACGACATTTTATTTATCCATTAATCAGTTAATAAACATTTCAGTTGTTTCCATTTTGACTGTTAACCGCTGTGAACATTTGTGTACAAGGTTTTGTGAATATATGCTTTCAGTTCTCTTGGGTATATGCCTAGGAACAGAATTCCAGGATCATATGGTAATTCTGTGTTTAGCTTTTTGAGGAGCTGCCAGACTGTTTTCCAAAGTAGCTGCACCATTACATCCCCCGAGGCAACGTGTAAGTATGTTGTAAGGCCTAAAATTAAAGCCCAATATTATGTGCTGCCTCAACATCTGGCAGAAACCAGGAAGGTCTCCAATCACCTAAGTGCAAGGTCTCCTCCTTATTGTGTTCCTGTGGATAAGGTTTCCTAGCCAAACAACCCTCCTTAACCAAAGGATGAGACACTGTTCTTTTCTTTGATTTTTTTTAGGGCTGAGATCTCACTCTGTTGCCCAGGTTGGAGTGCAGTGGCATAATCACAGCTCATTGTAACCTCCAATTCCTGGACTCAATCCTCCTGCCTCAGCCTCTAAAGCAGCTGAGACTAGAGGCATTAGCCACTATACCCAGTGGCACTGTTCTTTCTTATCCCTGAGTAGCAAGCTTCAGTTCCTTGCCAGCCTGTGTCATTACTGAAGCAAGCCAATTACATCCTCCCAGGGGAGCTAGGGGGCACTGCACTCTCTTGATACCATAAAGGCTGCCTCCCACACCCCTGACTGTTCACTGTGTTTTAATCCAGGCCTTACATGATGTTTTCCTCCCTTGGGGATGTGAATACATGTTACTAATAAACTCCTGTCAATCTTATCTGTCTATATCAGGTGTGTTTGACCATGTTTGCAACTGTAGGGCAGGAATTCCTCCCGTATTAGCAGGGTGAATAGGAGACAATCGAAACAATGAGGGTTCTGATTCTTCCACATCCTTGCTAACACTTGTTATTGTCTACCTTATTTTTTTATTATAACCACCTTAGTGGGCATGAAGTGACATCTTGTTGTGTTTTGATTTGCATTCTCCTGATGTTGAACATCTTTTCAAGTCTATAGCCATACCACCCCAAATGCACGCAACCTCATCTGAACATATTTTCATGTGCTTATTGGCCATTTGTATATCTTTTTTGAAGAAATGGCTGTTCAGATACTTTGCCCACTTTCTAATTTGGTTTACTGCACTTTTTTTTTTTTGAGACGGAGTCTCGCTCTGTCGCCCAGGCTGGAGTGCAGTGGCCGGATCTCAGCTCACTGCAAGCTCCGCCTCCCGGGTTTACGCCATTCTCCTGCCTCAGCCTCCCAAGTAGCTGGGACTACAGGCACCCGCCAACTCGCCCGGCTAGTTTTTTGTATTTTTTAGTAGAGACGGGGTTTCGCCGTGTTAGCCAGGATGGTCTCGATCTCCTGACCTCGCGATCCACCCGTCTCGGCCTCCCAAAGTGCTGGGATTACAGGCTTGAGCCACCGCGCCCGGCCGGTTTACTGCACTTTTATTGTTGAGTTTTAACAGATATATATATATATTTTGAGTCAGGGTCTCTTTCTGTTGCCCAGGCTGTAATGCAGTGGCATAATCATGGCTCACTGCAGTTTCAGACTCCTGAGCTCAAAGGATCCTCCCACGTCAGGCTCCCAGGTAGCTGTGACTATGTATGTGCCACCACATCCAGCAAATTTTTTTTTTTTTGAGACAGGATCTTACTAAGTTGCCCAGGCTGAGTTGTAACAGTTCTTTATATGTGCTGGGTATTGCCTCCCATTCTGTGGACTGTCTTTTCATTTTCTAGATAATGTCCTTTGAAATACAAACATTTTTAATTTTAATGAAGTCCAATTTATTTTTTCTTTTGTTGTTTGTGCATTTGGTGTCATATCTAAGGTCATGAAAATTTCTTCTTTAAGGGTTTTATAATTGTAGCTTTTACATTTAGGTCTTTGATGCATTTTGAGTTAATTTTTGTATATGATGTAAGGCAGGGCATTATGGCTGAATTGTGTTTCCCCCCACCCCCAAAATTCATATGTTGAAGTCATAACCCCTAGTTACTCAGACTGTAACAGTATTTGGAAATAGGGTCTTTAAAGAGGTAATTAAGTTAAAATGAGCTCATTAGGGTGGGCCCTAGTCCAATATAACTGATATCCTTAAGAGGAGATTGGGACGCAGGCATGTATGGAGAGAAGACCATGTGAAGTCACAGGGAGAAGACGGCCATCTGCAAGCCAAAGTGTGAGTAGCCTCAGAAGAAACAAACGCTGCTGACACCTTGATCTTGGACTTCTAGCCTCCAGAACTGTGAGAAAATAAATCACTGTTGTTAAGCAACCCAGTCTGTGATTCCTTTTTATGGCAGCCGTAGCATACCAATACACTAGGGATACACCTTCATCCTTTAGCACATGGCTGTCTACTTGTCCCCATACCATTTGTTGAAAAGACTCTTCTTTCTCCTTTGGATGGTCTTGGCATCCTTGTCAAAAATCAGTTGACCATAGACACAGTTTTATTTCTGGACTCTCTGTTCCCTTATCTGCGTGTCTGTTCTTACACCAGTGCCACAGTCTTGATTACTGTAGCTTTGTAATAAGTTTTGAGATAAGGAAGTGTGTGTTCTTCAGCTTTGTTCTTCCCTTTCAAGATTGTTTTGGCTCTTCTAGGTCCCTTGCATTTTCATATGAATTTTAGGATCAGTTTGTCAGTTTCTGTAAAAAAGGCAATAGGATTTTAATAGGGATTGCTTTGAATCTGTATCAATTGAGGAGTAATGCCATCTGAATGTAAACCAAAAATAAAATCCTAAGCCCCCTGACCATCCTCTTACCTCAGCCCCTTGAGAAGGGCATCTCAGAGGTAACCTGAAAAATCAAATTCAGCCCATGATGGGGGAAGGTGGGAGTCAGACATGCCCCATTATGCCATCTTCCCTTTTGGAATTACCAATAGAAAAGACTTGCTAAGTCTGTTAAACATTTACAATCCATTCTCTCCAACCCTGCTATCTGGAGGCTTCACCTGCATGATAAAACCATGGTATCCACAACCCGTTATCTTAACCCAGACATTCCTAAGTCTTTAGAAAACAACTTAACTCTTTTAACCAATTCCCAATAAGAAAATCTTTGAATTGGCCGGGCGCGGTGGCTCAAGCCTGTAATCCCAGCACTTTGGAAGGCCGAGACGGGCGGATCACGAGGTCAGGAGATCGAGACCATCCTGGCTAACCCGGTGAAACCCCGTCTCTACTAAAAAATACAAAAAAAAAAACTAGCCGGGCGAGGTGGCGGGCACCTGTAGTCCCAGCTACTCGGGAGGCTGAGGCAGGAGAATGGTGTGAACCCAGGAGGTGGAGCTTGCAGTGAGCTGAGATCCAGCCCACTGCACTCCAGCCTGGGCGACAGAGCAAGACTCCGTCTCAAAAAAAGAAAATCTTTAAATCTACGTGTGACTTGGAAGCCCTCACTTTCGGTTGTTTCACCTTTCTGGACTGAACCAGTGTACATCTTCCATGTATTTGATGTCTCATGTCTTCCTAAAATGTATAAAACTAAGCTGTTCTCCGACCACCTTGGGCACATGTTTTCATGATCTGAGGGCTGTGTCGTGAGCCATTGGTCATTTATATTTGGCTCAGAATAAACCTCTTCAAATATTTTACAGAGCTTGACTCTTCATCAACATTAAAAATATTGAGATTTTTGATCCATGAACATGAGGTGTTTTCATATTTATTTAGGTCTTATTTAATTTCTTTTGATGATACTTTATGGTTTTTAGCATACAAAAGTCTTAAAGCACTTTTTAAAATTTAATTCTGACTTTTATTCTGCTTGATGCTATTGTGAATTGAATTGTTTGTTAATTTCATTTTCACTGCGTCATTACTGGTATCCAAAAATACAACTGACTTTTTTTTTTTGAGACAGAGTCTCACTCTGTCACCGAGACTGGAGTGCAGTGGCGCAATCTCAGCTCACTGCAAGCTCCGCCTCCTGGGTTAAATACAACTGACTTTTCTATATTGATCTTATAACCTGCAACCTTGCTGAACTCATTTTCAGTTTGAATATTCATGTATGTGTATTGTGTGTTTCCCAAGATTTTTGAAATACAAGATGTCATTGTATTAGTGCGTTTTCATGCGGCTGATAAAGACATACCTGAGACTGGGCAATTTACGGAAGAAAGGGATTTATTGGACTTACAGTTCCACGTGGCTGGGGAGGCCTCACAATCATGACTGAAGGTGAAAGGCACGTCTCACGCGACTGTGGCAAGAGAGAGAATGAGAGCAAAGTGAAACAAGTTTCCCCTTACCAAACCATCAGATTTCATGAGACTTACTCACTACCCTGAGAACAGTTTGGGGGAAACCACCCCCATGATTGGATTATCTCCCACCAGCTCCCTCCCACAACACGTGGGAATTATGCGAGTACAATTCAAGATGAGATTTGGTGGGGACACAAAGCCAAATTGTATCAGTCATCTTGTAGAGATATTTTTACTTCTTCCTTTCTGATTTGGATGCCTTTTCTTTCTTTTTCTTGCCTAATTCCTCTGACTAAAACCTGCAGTACTGTTAGAATAGGTAACTAGGCAGACATGAACAGGACAGGAGAGGGCCCTCCTCCCCTGGAATGTCAGGTCACCATCAGGTAATGGTCAGGCAGTTGTTAAACTACCTAAGATAATAGTTGGTTGTAGCTTCTGCCAGGGAAAGGCTGTCTCCCAATAGATAGAAAACACCTGAAGCTAGTGATCAGCAGCTTCTTAATAAGATCTCAGGATGTGGGTGAGTAGGCTCAAGCATGCCCACTAGGGGGCAAAATGGTGGAGTTTCACTGGTATATGACCCTCCTCTGGGAACACTTGACTGGTAAGGGAAAAAATATCTCAAATGAGCATGCACATAACTTCGGTAAACACACTGTACATGTGGCCCTGCCCAAGGGCTGGCAGGCCACTGTGCATGTGGACAGCCCACCCCAAGGGAAGAATCTGGGGAGAAGAAACACAAACCCTGGAATTATGCCAATGTATAAAACCCTAAGTCAGGGGTCAGACAGTACACTTGGATCTCTCAAGTTGCCCGCGTGGCTCTCTTCCAAGAATACTTTACTTCCTTTCATTCCTGCTCTGAAAGTTTTTAATCAATTCTCACTCCTACTCAGAAACTTGCCTTGATCTCTCACTCTGCCTTATGCCCTCTTGGACAAATTCTTCTTATCGAGGAGGCAAGAATCAAGTTGCTGCAGACCTGTAAAAATTCACTGCTAACAGTAAGTTGAATGGAAGTGGCAAGAACAAGTGTCTTGTTCCTGATCTCTTTTACTCTCTTTCAGAAAAAATTTGTTTTCCTTAGAACTTCATTTCTGGATTACTACTTTTTTTTTTTTTTTTTTTTTTTTTTTTTTTTTTTTTTTTTTTTTTGAGACGGAGTCTCGCTCTGTCGCCCAGGCTGGAGTGCAGTGGCCGCATCTCAGCTCACTGCAAGCTCCGCCTCCCGGGTTCACGCCATTCTCCTGCCTCAGCCTCCAGAGTAGCTGGGACTACAGGCGCCCGCCAGGTCGCCCGGCTAGTTTTTTGTATTTTTAGTAGAGATGGGGTTTCACCATGTTAGCCAGGATGGTCTTGATCTCCTGACCTCGTGATCCGCCCGTCTCGGCCTCCCAAAGTGCTGGGATTACAGGCTTGAGCCACCGCGCCCGGCCAAATTTCTGGATTACTACTATCACCATTATCACTGTAACCACCTGACAGGTGCTTCCTGCCCACTGCACAAACAAAATCAATTCATGGAGCATTGCAGTAAAGAAAGATTAATTGATATGAAGACAGCCACAGTATGCAGGTGATGAAGTTATTACTCAAATCAATCTCATTGAGGGTTAGGGATTTTCCAAAGGTAGTTTGGAAGAAGGGGTGGAGGTGGCTAGACAATGGATACTTGCTGCTGATTGGTTGGAGGTGCAATCATAGGCGTGTGGAAAACGGTCATCTTGTGTGCTGAGTTACTTCTGGGTGGAGCCACAGGAGCAGTTGGTGGGTCTAGGTGGAGCCATTGGTGTCATGCAAAAAACCTGAAAAGATATCCCAAAAGGCCAATCTTAGGTTCTATAATAGTGATGTTATCTACAGGAGTAATTGGGGAAGTTACCTATCTTGTGACCTCCAGAATAATGGCTGACAGTCATGTCCACACCATAGCAGAATTCAAGCTCCTCTATCTCTCTAGCCTGATGGTCTCTCATTAGCTTTACAACGTTGGTTGAGTTTTGGGGAAAGGCTTTTATCATTTAAACTATAAACAAAATGTTTCCCAAAGTTAGCTTGGCTTAATGAATGGCAGCTTGAAGGCTAAAGGTGAGAGGGGAGTTTGCTAGATCATATCTTCCGCACTGCCATAATTTTCTCACTGTTATAATTTTTGCAAAGGCGATTTCATCACCACCACCTCCTTATCTACTTGCTTAATTTTGAAATTTTTCTATCAGATATTATTCATTTGTCTCTGCCTATTTCACTTACTTTAGTATTCAGCTATTAGAAAGAAAGGGTCTCTACATAAAAAACAAGAAATATATTTATATTACAGTACTAATTTGTTTATCTTTTTTTCCATGTTGCTTGTCTGGTACTACAGTTGATCTTAGCCGAGGGGCTTAGAAGTAATGTTTGTGTGGCTCTGATTTGTATTTCAAGTAGAATCTAAATACTTAACTGTAACCAAACTTACAGTTAAACTTTCTTGATCTAAACTTTCCTCATGTCAGTAGCTTGCTACTACAGGCCTGGTTTCCATGCCTCAGAATCTATCTGGAATTTCCTAGGATAAATAGCCTTTCATATTCATCATTTTGGCCCCTGTCGAAAACCTTCCAACTTACTGTCACTGGGCTGGAAGCTCTCTCCTAAGCCACACTCTGTGTGTCCCATCCTGCTCTGCTTATTAGTTAAGTGTCCCTTCCACGGCTAAAATAACCTCCCGCTATTTCCTTTTAGTACCTTTATTTATTTATTTATTTATTTATTTATTTATTTATTTATTTATTTATTTATTTTGAGACGGAGTCTCGCTCTGTCGCCCAGGCTGGAGTGCAGTGGCCGGATCTCAGCTCACTGCAAGCTCCGCCTCCCGGGTTCACGCCATTCTCCTGCCTCAGCCTCCCGAGTAGCTGGGACTACAGGCGCCCACCACCTCGCCCCGCTAGTTTTTTGTACTTTTTAGTAGAGACGGGGTTTCACTGTGTTAGCCAGGATGGTCTCGATCTCCTGACCTCGTGATCCGCCCGCCTCGGCCTCCCAAAGTGCTGGGATTACAGGCTTGAGCCACCGCGCCCGGCCTAGTACCTTTAATAACCTTCTTATTTCATAATCTTTCACTTGCTGTCCAGCAACTCATCTGTCATTTCCTACTCAAAACTCTCCTAGGACCCATGAAATGCATTATATATTAACATTCATTTATTTTATTCATTTAGCAATGACTTTTGAGGACCAGTTATGAGCCAGGCAGTATGTTTCATGATAGGGAGATACAGGAAGAAATATAGTCCCTTTCCTTGAGTTGTTTAAAGTAGTATCTGGCTGGGCACAGTGGCTCACTCCTATAATCCCAGCGCTTTGGGAGGCTGAGGTGGGCCGATCACTTGAGGCCAGGAGTTCGAGACCAGCCTGGCCAACACAACAAAACCCCACACGACAATACCCCATCTCTACTAAAAATTCAAAAATTAGCTGGGTGTGGTGGCCTGCGCCTGTGATCCCAGCTACTGCAGAGGCTGAGGCAGGAGAATTGCTTGAACTTGGGAGGTGGAGGCTATAGTAAACTGAGATGGCACCACTGTACTCCAGCCTGGGCAACAGAGTGAGACTGTCTCAAAAAAAAAAAAAAGTACTATCTGGCAGTCCTTGTAATACATAATAGCAAATAAGACATCTTCCTCTTACTTCTTAATCCAAAAAAAATCTGCCCACCAGTCTACAAAAAGAGAGTGTCCCAACTTATTTTAGTTACGTCATAGTAAGTCCCTAGAGCAGTAGAACTGAAAGTGATTCTTAACCATTGGTATACTTAATAATCATCTAAATCCCAAGGAGTTTGTTTAAAATTAAAATTCTTAAATGCCTCATTCTCCCCGACTCCAACCACCACCCCCATATTCTAAAGCTGGCAGTTGCAGAACAAAAAGAGTAGGAATATTCATGTACTGGTTAGAGCAGGGATTGTCAGCCTTAACTGTATATTAGAATTATTTGTGTATTATAATCAGTTTTTTAATTTTTCTGATTCCTGAGTTGTACTCCAGACTAATTTCTTTTGAATATGTAGGTGGGACTGAAGTATTATTTTTATTGTTATTACTCATTTTTTATTTTTATTTTTGAGATGGAGTCTTCCTCCGTCACCCAGGCTGGAGTGCAGTGGCGTGATCTCAGCCCAACTGCAACCTCCACCTCCCAGGTTCAAGCAATTCTGCCTCAGCCTCCCAAGTAGCTGAAATTACAGGCTCACACCACCACACTCGGCTAATTATTTTGTAATTTTAATAGAGACAGGGTTTTACCATGTTGGCCAGTTTGGTCTCAAACTTCTGACCTCAACTGATCCAGCCGCCTTGGCCTCCCAAAGTGCTGGGATTACAGGTGTCAGCCACCGCACCCGGCCATTATTTTTAAACTCCCCAGGTAATCCCAACGTACAACTCAACATCTAGTATATTATGATCAAACATTCATAATTAAATTAAAATAAAATTTTAATTCCCCCTTCCCTTTCTGCTGGCATTGGAAAAAAGGATCAATTCATGCTCAAGAGGCTCAACCTGCTACTCTCCCTACAGGGCCTTATTGGAATGCCATGTAGGGTTAAAGGAAGAGAACTGAAAAGCAAAAGACCTTGAAACTGGAAAATGGATTTCAGTTCTGCCTGGTCTTTGATGTACCAACTTGGGTTAAAAGTTCTTGTTTCTGTGTTTGAAGATAGTGACTTAAGGAAGAACTGAAGTTGGGAATGTAGTTTCTGTAGTTAATATTTGTGTTACAAAAATAGAAGTCTAAACACCTGAAAAAAAATGAAACAACTCATAAACTTTTTTTTTTTTTTTGCATTTGCAATGATTTTGTATATTCCATTAGTTTTGTAATGTTCATGAAGTAATGCCTATTGTCCTGTTGGTGGCAGTAAAACACCACTCCTGGATATGGAAATGGCCTATAATGATGCAGCACTTTGAATTCTGTGACATTGACATTCCTTTATTTCAGTTTCCTCTACCAACATTTTTGGTTACTTGAATATTTCATTAGTTTGTTTTTAACTTTCTCTGGTACATCTTCAGTTTGATGATAGGTTAGATTCAAGATGCTATCTAGTAAATGCTAAAACAAACCAACAAACACAAATACTGGGCTTCTAAATAAGATACTCAAGGAATTTTAAAGTTTTAAAGTTTCAGAAATAATACATTTTATGAAATAGGGATCTGTATCAGGAAAATATCACAGTACTATGCATGTATTATATAATACCTTATATTTGTTGAAGCAATTTCTCATTACTTATTTCACATGAAACAATCCAAAATATCAGGAAGGGAAGACAGTTGAATAAATCACACCATTTCCAAGTAGTCAGTGATTAAATTGAACTTAATGTACCCTAAGAAATATGAGCTCACTTGACAGAGAACAAACAGAACGATAAAATCCAGTTTCCTCCTTGTTCTATTTTTGTGAGCAAAATAAGTACTCATTCAAGCTTCCATCCCTTTTACTTAAAAATCTCTCTCCGTCTTCATCCTCCTCTGCTTTGCTCTTATCTTTGATGAAGGTCTATTCTGCCCCCATTCCAAGGCTAATTTCCTCACTATGTCCTTGATCCCATCCTTCCTGCCTCTCTTTGGAGAAGCCTGTGATGGTTTGTTAGTTCACTTATTCAACAGATATTCACTATTGACAGTCCCTGGGTTAGGTGTCAGGGGATACAGAGATGACATTCTGTGTCCTGAAGTTGTCACGTCTAATAGAGGAGGCACACAGACAGTTAGAGTTCAGTGTGATTGATCCTGGGGTTTAAAGGGGAACTTTGGGAGCCTAAAGGCAGGATGCCAGATTCATTCTGGGAAAACTAGGAAATATTTTCCAAAGGTGGCATCTAATCTGAGAATAGTGCGTGAGAATGAACAGCATGTAGAAGAGGAATGAGGAAGAATGGCTGAGGCAAGTCCTTTGCCATGGCACATTTGAGGGGGATGCGCAGGATACAATTCTGAGGGGCTTTAATTACATTTCTACCATCAATTTACTGTGGGATTTTAATCAAATCATCTAACCTTTTAACACTTAATTTCCTAATTTATAAAATAAAGAGACAGGGAAACATGCTCTAAATTTGTCATGCCAGCTGTGTCAATCTATGCTATAGGTGTGTGTATATGTGTGTATGTCTTTCATTTCAGTCCTTTAATGAATAGATAAGAATCTTTGTATAATTTGCATGTTTGTTGTTTAAGTGCTTGGCTAAATTTCTCGTCTCTTTCACACACACACAAAAGTGTTTACAGAACAATATAATAAAATTAGGAGCAAAGGAATATTTTATTTGTTATACTTCAAGATGAATACCACCAAAATGTTTTCATTTCAACTAAAAATCTCTTTATAACCATGCTTGAATATAAACAACTCATTTGTTCTGCATGAGTGAAATGTTAGTTTGTGTATTTGTGTGTGTGTAGGGGTATGTGTCTAGCCCTCACACCTCTGCACTGTGATCATTCTATCAGGTATTTCCAGGTATCTAAGCAATGTGTTGGATCTATGTAAAAAAAATTTGACAGCTACCATCAATAACAATATAATTGTGTAGCATTTAAACAGTTTGTAATGAGCTCTCAAATCATTTTTTAAATGTTTAATAAATAAAATTAATAGTAATACACCTATCATTTATTGAGCACTTAAAATGTATCTGATGCTGTGCTAAGCACTTTAAAACTAATCTTCACGGCAGGGCATGTTGGCTCACGCCTGTAATCCTAGCACTTTGAAAGGCCGAGGCAGGTGAATCACGAGGTCAGGAGTTCAAGACCAGCCTGGCCAAGATGGTGAAACCCCATCTCTACTAAAAATACAAAAAATTAGCCGGGCATGGTGGTGGGTGCCTGTAATCCCAGCTATTCGGGAGGCTGAGGCAGAGAATTGCTTGAAGCCGGGAGGCGGAGGTTGCAGTGAGCTGAGATCACGCCACTGCATTACAGCCTGGGCAACAGAGGGAGACTCTGATTCAAAACATAACAACAACAACAAAAAAAAACCAACTAATCTTCACTACCTTTACTTTTGTTTATTGTAGTATAATATACATAACATAAAATATACAATTTTGGCCAGGCACAGTGGGTCATCCCAGCATTTTGGGAGGTCGAGGTGGGCAGGTCACCTGAGATCAGGAGTTTGAGATCACCCTGGCCAACATGGAGAAACCTCATTTCTACTAAAAATACAAAATTAGCCGGGTGTCGTGGCACGCACCTCTGATCCCAGCTGCTCAGGAGGCTGAGATGGGAGAATTGCTTGAACCCAGGAGGTGGAGGTTGCGGTGAGCCGAGATCACACCACTGCACTCCAGCCTGGGCAACAGAGTGAGACTCCATCTCAAAAAAAAAAAAAAAAAAAAAAAAGGTACAATTTTAACCATTCCTAAGTACACAGTTCAGTGACATTAGGTAAATTGACATTGTTGTGGAACTATCACCACCATCCATCTCCAGATCTTTTTTTCATCTTGCAAAACTGAAACTCTGCACCTGTTAAACAGTAACTCCCCATTCCTTTCTCCCCTTAGCCCCTGGCAGTCACCATTCTGCTTTCTGTCTCTATGAATTTGACTACTCTAGGTACCTCATGTAAGTGGAATTATATCATATTTGTCTTATCTCTGGCATATTTCACTTAGCATAACGTATGACCCTTAATTTTTTTACAGACATTAATCAAAAGAAATCCTAATTTTAAGAATAATTCTATTACTGTTAATACTGTATTACTGTTTTATCAGTGATTCAATTACTATTAATACTGTATTAACTGTTGGTATGAATCAATATGCTCATTTTACAGATTAGGAAACTAAGACTTATAAAAAGTTAAAAAATTTGGTTAAAGTCATTCAGTCAGGCAAATGTCATACCACAATCACAACTGAGCCTATCTTACTACAGAGGCAGTGTTCTTAACTTCTAAGCTGTGGGTGTGTGTGTGTGTGTGTGTGTGTGTGTGTGTGTGTGTGTGTTTATTTTAAACCTTACAATTGCTCTGTGAAGAAGAGATTATATCCCACTTGGTACTCAAAGCCCAGACATGGCGACACATGCCTGTAATCCTAGCTACTTGGAAGGCTAAGGTGGGAAGCTCACTTGAGCCCATGAGTGCAAGACTAGCCTGAACAATGTAGTGAGACCTGTTATCTAAAAAGTAATAAACAAATAAATAAATAAAAGCCAGGTGGCTCTCACTAAAAATTCCATGCCTTTTTACATTATACAGTAGGAGACCCTTAAATTATAGTGAAATCAGTCTCCATTCCATGTTGACATCATACTATGAGTGAAAAGAGGTTTTTTAATTCAGTTTGTTTGAATTAAACATATTCTGTTGTATGTTCAAAGATAGTTGTCCCAATTTAAAAATGTCCTTGGTTGAATAGGACAGAAGCAGAGCCAGAGCAACCAAGAGCCATTGCTGTATCAACAAATAATTGAATTTAGGCTAATGAAAATGAACTCACTGTCAAAAATGATCATGAAATTAAAATATTCTCTGCTCTTGACTGGCTGGAATAATATTTGATTCCTGAGTTCTGCCTTTCCACTTATTCTGTCATAATCTTTGAGATATATGAAGTCATCCCTGAATACTGTTTAATGCTCTGGTTAAACTCCATTTCACTCTGACCAATCAGAGTATGTGAGCTGATCATAAGGAGATATTATCGAGAGACTTGTCAGAGGATGTCATTGCCCAATATGTTTTTGTGACCCTTTTTATCTGTAAGAGTTGCTGGTATTGCTTTTTAGAATGAAATAGACTAATTTTGTCCATTACAGTGTTGATAGTTTGATAACTCACTGTGGGAATCAATTGATCTTATCAGAATAATATAACCAGTAGAGGAAATGTAACTGAAGCATATACAGATTTATTTGATATATTGTTTATGCAGGTTAAGAAAAGGCTGAAATATGCTCCTTTTGCTGGAAATATAATAACTAAAACCCCCATAGCCTTGATCTTTTTTATCTTTTATTGCTTTTCCTTGACTAAGAGAATTTGGTTTTGGCAAAGCTAAATGAATTTAGAATAAAGTCATTTATTTGTGTCATACATAAGCTTGATTAAGAAGGTTTTTATGGCCAAGAGCTACGGCTCATGCCTGTAATCCCAGCACTTTGAGAAGCTGAGACAGGAGGATCACATGAGTCTTGGAGTTCAAAACCAGCCTGGGCAACATAGTGAGGTCTTGTCTCTACAAGAAATAAAAATAAATAGCAAGGCATAGTGGCATACCATTGCACTCCAGTGATCGTGCCATTGCACTCCAGCCCTGGGTGACAAAGTGAGATCCTGTCTCAAAAAAACAAAGGAAGATTTTTATTTCTTTTTAGAAAGAGAGTGCATAAAAGAGAAAGCATAGGCCAGGGACAGTACCTCATGCCTGTAATATTAGCACTTTGGGAGGGCAAGGCAGGAGGATCGCTTGAGCCTAGGAGTTTGAGAGAAGCCTGGGCAACATAGAGAGACCTCATCTCTCCAAAAAATAGAAAAATTAGCCAAGCACAATGGCACGTACCTGTAGTCTCAGTTATTTGGGAGGTTGAGATGGGAGGATCACTTGGGCCTGGGGGATTGAGGCTGCAGTGAGCCATGATTGTGCACTGCACTCCAGTCTGGGCAACAGAGCAAGACCCTGTCTCAAAAAAAGAAAGAAACCATAAAAAATATAATGGCTTTAAAAAGATGGTGTATTTCTCCCACACATATTAGTCTAGAGAGAAAAGGACTGGCCCCAAAAGGCAGATAGCTCAATTACATAAGATCACTCAAGGACTCAGGTTCTATAATGAATTTGTTCAATTATCTCTTAGGATGTTGTCCTCATGTACATAGTTAAAGTCAGAGACATGTTTCAATTCAGAAGAAGAGGGAAATTTCAAGCAAAAGTGGAGGGAACGCAATTTCCTTTTAAGCAAATACTGAGGAAGTTGCATACATCACTTTTATTCACATTCCATTGACAAAAATGTTGTCCACGGCCACACTTAGCTGCAAGGGAACTAGGAAATAATTGTCTGCAACTCAGCAGCCATGTGCCCTGTTAAAATTATTGTATCTATGGAACCAGGAGAAAACTTGTTTTTTTTTTTGTTTTTTTTTTTTGGAGACTGAGTTTCGCTCTTGTTGCCTAGGCTGGAGTGCAATGGCGCAATGGCGTGATCTCGGCTCACTGCAACCTCCACCTCCCAGGTTCAAGAGATTCTCCTGCCTCAGCCTCCCGAGTAGCTGGGATTACAGGCATGCACCACCACACCTGGCTAATTTTGTATTTTTAGTAGAGACAGGGTTTCACCATGTTGGTCAGGCTGGTCTCGAACTCCCGACCTTAGGAGATCCACCCGCCTTGACCTCCCAAATTGCTGGGATTACAGATGTGAGCCACTGTGCCTGGCCAGGAGAAAACTTTTAAAGAAAACAATCAGCAGTCTATCATAGTCTACACTACTGACCTTTCAGTGTCTGTGATTACCTTTATTCTCACACATAGATACTCCCTCTCTCCCAAGGGGGACATTCCAAGGCTCCCTTGGATTACTTCATCTGCTCAAAGTCAAGGATACCTGAATGATGCACATTCCTGACTTTCAGGTCTGTGATGGTCCCTCACAGTTCACTAACATGTTTTCTGTTCATCTCACATCCAGTATACTGCAGTAAAAGCTGTCATTCAGAAGATGGAAGAATGGGGAGCATGTCACAGTCAGTCCATAGGAACTTCCAAGATTCTTGCTATTTCAGTAGAGGAGATTTCTTGATTAGCCTGTGTAGCTGTGCCTTGGTTCTAATTTCTAGGAACTACACCATTTTCCATTGTCCTCCATGGCCATATCTAAAGTTGATGTTAGAGGCCAGGCACAGTGGCTCACACCTGTAATCCCAGCACTTTGGGAGGCCAAGGCGGGCAGATAACTTGAGATCAGGAGTTCAAGATCAGCCTGGCCAACACAGTGAAACCCCATCTCTACTGAAAGTATTTTAAAAATTAGCTGGTTGTGGTGGCAGGCGCCTGTAATCCCAGCTACTCGGGAGACTGAGGCAGGAGAATCACTTGAACCCCGGAGGGTGGAGGTTGCAGTTGGCTGAGATTACACCACTGCACTCCAGCCTAGGCAAAACAGTGAGACTTCATCTTAAAAAATAAAAAAATAATAATAATAAAGTTGTTGTTAAAGAATAGTACATCCTCCTAGGGAGCTGCACACTTTCAAAAACTTGCTACTTGTGGAGATTTGGAAGCCCAAGAGCTGTTTTAGCAAACAAATGACTCTTTTTTAGACCAATTTTGATTTCTTTTGGGAAATAATTCTCTGAATACTTTTGTTGACTTGTGGTCTTTTTGCTTCCATTCAGTTCCTTCTGAGTCAACAGATCTAAAGATTTTTTCTAAACATAGTTCCTAAGTCTTCTTGTTTCATTTGTGTACCTGTTTGCATTTAATGGCCCATCCTTTTTCCCTCCATTTTAATGGTGGTTACCCTGAGGCTAGCTAAAACCACAAACTTGAGTGAGAAGGCAATACCATTAATTTGATCTTTGCCTCTTAGCTGGCTGTATGTTTTGGCTGAGAAGTCTTAGTGAGAGATACTTATGAAAAATGTAGATCCTTTTAAACCCTTCTGTTTGGGTACAAGTAGTTCGATTTTCTAATCCTATATCCTTAAATTACTGTACTTAATCAGTTTAGATTATAGAGCACTTTTTCTGAAGTGACAGCTATCATAGGCACACAGTCTACCTTCCAAGTTATCAAAGGCAATAGTTTTACTAAATATTGTGACATGACATAAAAAGGATCATTAGTTTTCCAGCCTGCAATATTTATTTTTTCGCCTTGACCTTTACTCAGCCACAAAGCCAAGAAACATATTTGACATTTAAAGTTTTTATTTTGGCAGTATATCAATTCTGGTTACTTATCCTAAAACACAGTACCTTCAATAAGAAATTTTTTTCTTTTTATGTGATAGTATGTGGAGATAGCACATGGTCTAGAACTTTATGCATCTCAGCTCCATGAGATCATTCACAGACTTGTGTTCTTTTCATCCTAGTGTTCTGCAGCAGTATTGCTCAAACTCAGTACTATTGGCATTTTGGGGCAGTTAATTCTTTGTTATAGGTGGCTGTCATGTGCATTACAGGATGTTCAACAGTATTCCTCATCTCTACAGGGATGCCCATAGGACATGCTCATTTGAGACAAACAACATCTGCAGACATTCTCCAGTGTTCCCCTGGGAGCAAAATCACCCCTGGTTCAGAATCATTGCTGTATAGTTGCCTAGGATCTCATCTTCATCTGCATGATCAAAGCAGATTTTGATCCATAATGAAGAGTAAAATAAATCATTCGAAATCACCCCAGATTTTATAATTGGCAGACAAAGACATTAATATTGTAACTTTATTCCATATGTTCAAAAAAATAAGTACAGAAATGCAAGATATTTAAAAGGAACCAAATTAAACTTTAAGAGGTAAAAATTACAATGTCTGATAGAACTAAGAAATATATTGAATAGGATGAAGGGCAGATGGGACATTGCAGAAGAAAAGATTAGTGAACTTGAAAACATAGCAGTTGAAACTATTCAAAATTAAATACAAAGAAAAAGCAAATTTAAAAAAAGAGAGAAAGGAACATCAGTGAGCTGTGAAATCCTTCAAAAGGCCTAATGAATGTGTAATTGGAAGACCTGAAGGAAAGGATGGGAGTGAACGGTGGGCAAAAAGCATTTGAAGAAATAATGGCTTATGTTTTTCCAAATTTGATGAAAATTATGGACCCAAGAAGTTTTGTGAATTCCAAGCAAAAGAAACACAAAGAAAACTACATCAAGGCCGGGCGCGGTGGCTCAAGCCTGTAATCCCAGCACTTTGGGAGGCCGAGACGGGCGGATCACGAGGTCAGGAGAGCGAGACCATCCTGGCAAACACGGTCAAACCCCGTCTCTACTGAAAAATACAAAAAACTAGCCGGGCGAGGTGGCGGGCGCCTGTAGTCCCAGCTACTTGGCAGGCTGAGGCAGGAGAATGGCGTAAACCCGGGAGGCGGAGCTTGCAGTGAGCTGAGATCCTGGGCAGCAGAGAGAGACTCCGTCTCAAAAAAAAAAAAAAAAAAAAAAAGAAAGAAAGAAAACTACATCAAGCCATGTTATGATGAAATTGCTCAAAACCATTGATAAATATAAAATCTTAAAAAGTATCCAAAGGAAAAAAGATAATATGTATAAAGAAACAAAGAAAAAGTATGATAGCAGATTTCTCCTTAGAAACAGTGCCAGCAATAAGACAGTGGGACCACATGTTAAAAATACTAAACAGAACAAAAAGCAAAAATGTCCCTCAAAAACTAAGATGAAATGCTTTTATAGACATACAAAAGCTAAAATAATTCATCACTAGGAGATCTGGATTGCTGATAATGTTAAAGGAAGTCCTAAGGAAGAAGAAAAATAATACTTCACAGAAATATGAATCTACTCTATGCAAAGGAATTAGGGAGCACGGCAAATGGTACCTATGTGGGTAAAAATATAATAAGAATATAATTCTGTATTCTTCAGGTCCTTTCTTTGCTTATCACTTCTGTGGGTTTCTCTTCCTCTGTAGTTTTCAACAATAAGTCCTTGAACCTTCTGCTTTTTTTTTTTTTTTTTTTTCTTTTAGTCAGAGTCTTACACTGTCGCCTGGGCTGGAGTGCAATGGCGCGATCTCAGCTCACTGCAACCTCCGCCTCCTGGGTTCAAGCGATTGTCCTGCTTTAGCCTCCCGAGTAGCTGGGATTACAGGCGCCTGCCACCTTGCCCGGCTAATTTTTTGTATTTTTAGTAGAGACGGAGTTTCACTATGTTGGCCAGGCTGGTCTCAAACTCCTGACCTTGTGATCCACCCACCTCGGCCTCCCAAAGTGCTGGGATTACAGCATGAGCCACTGCACTCTGCCACCTTCTGCATTTTTATATTGCATTCTTGCCTTTGGAGAAGTCGTAAATACACTTTTCAAAAAAAAGTAATTTCTAATTTTTGTCCTAACTCAAGTTCCAATTTAATAACTTTAGTAACTCTATATAAAATCTTCAGTGGACCAGGCAACTTGTGTACAGCACAACTTCAGGGATACCATTCCCATAGACTATGATTGTACATCTGTACATCATGTTTCTGATTATAACACTGCATTCACCTTTTCACTGTCCCATCAAAAGTATTTGAGTTGAACTCGAGCACTGTTTCTTAAAAACATCTTTATCTCTTATATCATCTCCCCTTTTATTTGTATAATACTGAGCCTTCCTAGCCCTTATGTTGTGGCTTAAGCCCCATCTTCTTTAAAGGATGGTTCTAAATTCTTTCTGCCCAAAATGAACATCTACTATGATTATACCATGTGTCATTCGTTATGACACCAAAATGCTGTCTTGTTGTTATTTCCATGTTTCATATGTGTGTGTCTTGTCTTGAATTCTTCAATTAAACTGTTTATTTTTGAAAGACAGTGTGAGGCTGTTTATCTCCTAGGAGAGCAATTGAAGTTGTGCATGTTCAGCAAGCATCCCTAATTCCAGAATTGATGCATAAAGTAGCAAAAGGCCAAAGGATTATTAACCTTACGCTTTTTTTCAGTTGTTCTATTTAAGCAAACTACACCCCATCTAAAGCAAGGTTTGAAGTACTTTGGACTTTTCTCTAAAGATTTGATTTCTGCTTGGTTTTGAAGTTCTGTATTAGAAAGAAACCACACTAACCCTTACTTCATTTGATTAATATTTATTAATTGTTTCTATGGTAAATACAGATCTCTTCACATAGATTATGTATACTGAACTCCTTTCTTTTGAATACAAAAGTCCCATATTTCCCAAATTTAGTTTTTATTTAAATAATCATGTCCTGGCTCACCTGAGGTCAGGAGTTTGAGACCAGCCTGGCCAACATGGTGAAACCCCGTCTCTACTAAAAATACAAAAATTAGCTGGGTGTGGTGGGAGGCACCTGTAAAACCAGCTACTTGGGAAGCTGAGGCAGGAGAATTGCTTGATCCCAGGACAGGGAGGTTGCAGTGAGCCGAGATAGTGCCACTGCACTCCAGCCTGGGAAACAAGAGTGAAACTCCATCTCAAAATAAATAAATAAATAAATACATACATAAATACATAATTATGCCCTAATTAAAATTTCCCTCAATATTACTAGTGTTGGGTATGACCTCACATTGTTTCCATCCTGCTTTTCCCATACTTAATAGGCCCTCACTGACTCCTAAATATTGAAAATGGAGTTCAAATACATAGTTATTCCTCAAAATATTCCCTCCATACTCTGCTCAGATGGATGATTCCAAGCTCATCATGGATCTCTGCTCTACCTAAACTGGAAGTGGACTCAAGATTAGCCACACATACCTTAGGCTTGCCTCCTTTCTGTCTGGGAATAGCCTTCCTCCAGCCCTCCTAAATCTCATGTTTTTCAAGTCTAGCTGGTATCTAATCCCTGATCATCAGTTACCTTCCTCTATTTTTACGTTATCATCCTAAATAGAGATAACTCACAGGGAATACTGTTGTATTATAGTTTACTTGCTAAAGTACATGAATTTTAATACATGCTTTACTTAAATGTTATTTAAAGAACTTGGTGAAAGCTCTGAAATTTTTCTTCATTTGTTACTCTTCTCTGGAGCACCTCTGCATTTCCACATGTGGTGGCACTTTGCATCATAGGAGAGAATGGACATTTCATAGGTACAGTGGATTGAGGTAGCGATATTGAGAGACAGGACTAGCTGGATTTCCGAGGCCGACTAAGAATTCTTAAGCCTAGCTGTAGATGGTGACCACACCTACCTTTAAACACAAGGCTTGTAACTCAGTTCACACCCAACCAATCAGGTAGTAAAGAGGGCTCACTAAAATACAAATTAGAGTAAAAACAGGAGGTAAAGAAATAGTCAAATCATCTATCATCTGAGAGCACAGGGGTAGGGACAATGATTGGTATACAAATCCTAGGCATTTGAACTGGGATCGGGCAACCCCCTTCGGGTCCCCTCCCGTTGTATGGGGGGAGCTCTGTTTTCACTGTATTAAATCTTGCAACTGCACACTCTTCTGGTCTGTGTTTGTTCCGGCTCGAGCTGAGCTTTGGCTCAGGGTCCATCACTGCCGAAAGCTGCCATCGCAGACCCGCCATTGACTTCCACCCCTCTGGATCCGGCAGGGTGTCCCCTGCACTCCTGATCCAGTGAGGTGCCCATTGCCGCTCCCAATGGGGCTTAAAGGCTCGCCATTGTTCCTGCATGGCTAAATGCCCAGGTTCGTCCTAATCAATCCAAACACTAGTGGCTGGGTTCAACGGTTCTCTTCCGTGACCCACGGCTTCTAATAGCGCTGTAACACTCACCGCATGGCCCACGGTTCCATTCCTTGGAATCCGTGAGGCCAAGAACCCCAAGTCAGAGAACAAGAGGCTTGCTGCCATCTTGGGAGCGGCCCGCCACCATCTTGAGAGCTCTAAGAACAAAGACACACCCCACTTAACAGTATGAGAGAGTACCAGATAAGAAATCTAAATACATTCCTAGCTCATCCTGAGCCAGTTCTATTTGAAATGACTTCATTATTCAAGATAATGCCTAATACATAAGAGATATTCAAATAGAATTGCTACAACTTATTCAAATCTGTGTTCATCCTCAATTTGAAATTAGTACTGCCATTCTCTGTTGATAATTGAGAGGTTACTGAACATCTTTGCATCTTTGGTATTTTTTTCTTCTTCTTCTTCTTTTTTTTTTTTTTTTTCTTTTTTTTTTTGAGAGGGAGTCTCTCACTCTGTCACCAGGCTGGAGTGCAGTGGTGCGATCTCGGGTCACTGCAACCTCCACCTCCTGAGTTCAAGCGATTCTCCTGCCTCAGCCTCCCTAGTAGCTGGGACTACAGGTGCACACCACCATGCCCAGCTAATTTTTTAATCTTTACTAGAGACGGGGTTTCACCATATTGGCCAGGATGATCTCGATCTCATGACCTCATGATCCGCCTGCCTCGGTCTCCTAAAGTGCTGAGATTACAGGCGTTGAGTTCTTCTTCTTCTTCTTTCTTCTTTCTTCTTTCTTCTTTCTTCTTCTTTTCTTCTTCTTCTTTTTTTTTTTTGTGACTGAGTCTCACTCTGTCACTCAGGCTGAAGTGCAGTGGCGCGATCTCAGCTCACTACAAGCTCTGCCTCCTGGGTTCACGCCATTCTCCTGCCCCAGTGTCCCGAGTAGCTGGGACTACAGGCACCTGCCACAGCGCCTGGCTACTTTTTTGCATTTTTAGTAGAGATGGGGTTTCACCATGTTAGCCAGGATGGTCTGGATCTCCTGACCGCGTGATCCGCCCACCTCAGCCACCCAAAGTGCTGGGATTACAGGCTTGAGCCACCGCGCCCGGCCAAGTTTTCTTCTTTTATTTGGATAACTGTAGATTTTATTTGGATAACTATAGATTTACCTACTTATTCTCTATTCTTCCTTCTCTTTAGTGCTCTGTTGTCAATTTATTATATTTATCTTATCTCATATTTCTTTTCTTTCTTTTATATTACCAGTCTGCAGTCCCTCCTATATTGTGGTGGGAGGTGGGAGAGCAGGCCTGGGACTGGTAGTGGGAACATCTTCTACCTAGACATGGTAATATTTTATTTTGTAAAGGTTGAGTTGAGTAGATGAACTGAAGGAGGTAACTGACACAAGCATGGGCCATCCATCAAGGCTTGCCTGAGGGACATGTCAGGAATCAGAGTACCAAGCCAAAAATAGACCGAACTGCTGGAAAGCAAAATCAAAATGAGTGTAAAGGAAGGCAGCCTAGAAATGGGGTTGTGTGGAGAGCAACGTGGGTGTTTACCTGGTACTAGGCTTTTGCATGTTCTACAAGCCCTTGCATAGTTGAGGAAGCTCCATTTTGAAGAATCAGTATTGGAGCAGAAGCCACCAGTCAGTTTCTTCTTGATTATTAAATCATAAGCAATTCCTCCTTAATTAAAAAATAATGAAAGATGGCATATTTTAAATAGGACCCATTGTATTTTCAGTAGCATTTAAATGAAAAGGTATGTTTTGGGGGAGAGAATATACTACAGCATTTCACAATAAAATATTTCCATATAAGTGATTTTATTTTATTTTTATTTATTTTTGTTTTTGTTTTTGTTTTTGAGACAGAGTTTCACTCTTGTTGCTCAGGCTGGAGTGTAATGACACAATCTCGGCTCACTGCAACCTCTGCCTCCTGGGTTCAAGCAATTCTCCTGCCTCAGCCTCCCCAGTACCTGGGATTACAGGCATGCGTCACCAATCCCAACTAATTTTCTATTTTTAGTAGAGATGAGATTTCACTGTGTTGGCCAGGCTGGTCTCAAACTCCTGATCTCAGGTGATCCACCCACTTTGGCCTCCCAAAGGGCTGGGATTACAGGTGTGAGCCACCGCACCTGCCCTGAGTGATTTTAAAATTAGAGAATTGTCTTGTTCTGAGATTAGGGTTAGCTTATTGTTCAGCTACCATTTCAGTAAAATAAATAATTCCAGTAAAGGAACAATAATTGTAGTTATCTTGACTTGGTATATTATGCAATGTTTAGGCAATTTTAGCGTAAAGAGAAGAAATCAAAAGCTCTTGCTTAGCACACGTGCTGGTTAAGCATTCTTGTTGGAAAATAATGCGCTTTCATTTCAGAGCAAAGACAGCAAAGCTGACTCTGGTATTTGGAGAGCTAAATGAGTGATATTTCTAAGAACAGGACCATTCGAGCCCTGTAGGAGCTTTTGAGCATGTGTATTCAACTGTTCACTCTCATGTCTATAACCCGCGCTGCTTCTCCACCATTATGTGCAGACCATAAGCCCTATAGTGGTGACAGCTGCTTTTAGGCCCCTTTGCCTTAAATACAGCAGAATGCCTATATATTAGACTTTTATTTCTTGAATCTTGGCTAGATATTTCAACTTTCATTTAAATGTTGTAGCATCACATGATCAGAACATTATAACCTGGAGTATCATTGATAGGAAAGAAATAGTAAAATACCATATATAAATATGTAAATGTAAAAATAAATGGAAATTTGAACTCAATTATTTGACTAATGCATGTATACCGTCTGGCTGACTCCATTTCAAACATCTTATGCATTTACTTGTAGTTTTTATCTTCTCTAAATATAATAACTTGTGGTGGAAGCATGTGGAAGAGTCTTCCATTTACCAAAGTGATTTCTATGTCATTTTTTTGAGTTTGATTTCAGTCTTGTGACTGACAAATTCTAAGTATCTGCCCTTTTGAGCAAATAAACTTGTCAGTCAGATATTTTCTAAAAGGAATATTTTTTGTTAATATTAGTTTAGGTTCATGTGAACATTGTTTAAAAATCTTTGAGAACTTTAATGATTACATTTTATAATACTTTATTTGTTATAGCTAAGTATGCTGCTACTTTCATCAATACGTATACTCTGTTTCTACGTGAAATGAAGAATATTGGTTTATTTGACACTCCCCTCCTCATTATATTGTACACAGTAAAATCCAAACGGAAGCCAGTAACTTCTGAACTCTAATTGTGTCCATCCTGCAAAGCATATGGGTTTGTTCACTGATTCATTTCCAGAGAACTAGACCATCATCATGAGAACCCCCACATTCCTCAAATCAAATTTACATGTTTCTGAAGGAACACCAGATGGTAGTGAGCACTTTGCTAAATAACATTGAGTTTTATTTATTTTCTTATGGATTTTATCCTGTTTTACTATGTGTCAGTATCCCTCCCTTATTTTAGAAATCCATAAACATTGCACTTACTTTCATTTTGAACTTTCTTCTTACTAATTTAGACATTAAATGAAAGAGATATATATGCTTATTATCCCCAAGTTTAATATATATATTTTTAAAAGTTAAGCTCATACTTTAATTTTATTTCTTCATGTGAGCATCATTTATTCATTTGTTTATTTACTCAATATTTATTTAAATGATCTATGACCACAGTGACTAAAAACTGTTGCATACTAGAGGTGCAAAAATGAATATGTTGTGTGGTTAATCTTAGAGGTTCACTGGGAAGTAGGGGAGAGAAACATGCATACAAATAATTGCCATAGAAGAGTTGTCATTGTAGGGTCATAAATGGGACAGGATGCAAAGACAGAGGAGGGAGGTAATGACAGGGCTGACTTGAAAGAGAAAGTGAGGCTGGGTGTGGTGGCTCACACTTGTAATCCTAGCACTTTGGGAGGCTGAGGTGGTTGGATCACCCAAGGGCAGGAGTTCCAGACCAACCTGGCCAACATGGTGAAACCCTGCCTCTACTAAAAATACAAAAATGAACCAGGCATGGTGATGCGCGTCTGTAATCCCAGCTATTTGGGAGGCTGACACAGGAGAATCGCTTGAACCTGGGAGACGGAGGTTGCAGTGAGCTGACATCGCACCATTGCACTGTGGCCTGGGTGACGGAGTGAGACTCTGTCTCAAAAAATAAAGTAAAGTAAAATAAAATAAAATAAAGAGAAGTGACATTTGACTCTTGAAAGATTAGCAAGAGAAAACAAGGAATGATGTTTTAGGCAACAAGAGCAATATATGTAGATAAGAGAAGCATCATTTTTAAAAAGCATATTTGGGAAATAATGAGAAATTTCATGAGGACATTGGGCATGAAGGATCAAGGTGACAGATGTAATTGGAAAGGTAGGATAGATCTAGCTTGTCTGAAGGATGTCTTGTGCTTTGAACCTGTGGACCAAAGGATATGGATACTTTCAAACAATTGCATGATGAAATATTTTGTTTTAGGAAGATAATTTGGAGGCAAAAAGACTGAAATGTGAAGGTAGTGGTAATACATATGGAGAATAGTTAGGATACTACTAGAATAGTCTGGGGGAGAAATAGTGAAGACTTCTTTAACCAAGGCTGCAACAATAGGGATGTAGAGGGGCAAACTGAGCAGCATTTCCCAGGTACTGTAGGGAACTTGAGTACAGTGGATATGTGAGACAATGAATAGTGAGTCATTATTATTCTCCGCTTTTCTTTTATCTTCCTTTTAAAAACTTCCCTGTCCTGGTTTCTCTTTAATTTTAAGGAAAAGAGCTGCTAAAATGTGTGCTTTATAGAGAAAGAAGCTTACTAGACCTTATATGTTCTCACTTATGGCTCATTTAGTGATAACCAGGGTGTCTCTAAGCAATTGAGTAGTGATACCAGACCAGCTTCTGCATGGTGCAGCTTTAATGTGTTATTGTTTGAGCTTCATTAGTGATTAGACTTGCAATGAAAATAACCAGTTCAAGTGATCTTATAATCAACTTTGTGTCTCAGCATCCGGAACTTTGAGAGAGCGACTGTGTTCATTTATCAGGAGGCATTCTGCTTCCTCTGTGGTGTGCCATTCCCTTACTGGGTAAAGAGTATTGTCTCTCTGGCAGTTTTGTATCAGTGAGTTATATAAAGGACGTCATAGCAAACCACCTGTACTTTAGAAAGTTAACACAGAAACACCGAAGGGGTATTTCTTCTTTGTGGTACTTCTCAGATGCAAGCTTGGCTCTATTTCCATAGCACACCAGTCCAGGCTCTCATTTTCTCACATTCGATTGACTACAAGAGCTTTCTGACTTGTCTACCTTCATTCTCTTCCTCTCTTAAGCTGTCCTGCCCTCTGCTACTAGATTAATCTTTCTAAAAGATTATCTTCATAGCATTCCTCACCTGCTTGTTGTCCAGTGCCCATCCTTTTGGCATTCCATTTGCATCATAATTTGGCCTCAGATGTACCTACTGGCCTCAAATGTACCTGTTGGACACATTGAGATGAAGTCTTACTCTTGTTGCCCAGGCTGGAGTGCAGTGGTGTGATCTCGGCTTACTGCACCCTCCACCTCCCAGGTTCCAGTGATCCTAGTGCCTCAGCCTCCTGTGTAGCTGGAACCACAGGCATGCACCACCACAACTGGCTATTTTTTTTTGTATTTTTAGTAGAGATGGGGTTTCACCATGTTGCCCATGCTGGTCTCGAACTCCTGAGCTTAGGCCATCCTCCCTCTTCAGCCACCCAAAGTGCTGGGGGTTCAGGTGTGAGCCACTGCAGTCAGCCTGTTTTGTGCTTTTAATTTCCTTCTCCTTCCTAAAGTAGTTGACTGTTATATAACATGTATTATCCAAAGTTCACAGTACACTCTAAATACCAATATTATGATATCTTTATTTTTAAATATAGAAACCTTTCTCTTCTTTACCAAAAACCACAGTGACTCAGCTACTTGCATGTCTAAAATGGTCTCTGCATTTTTCTGTGGCTAGTCTTTATGATGGTTATAGATCAGTAACAGCCTTTTTGGAAGCATAATATTAGGTATTAATCATGACAATCTTAAGGAATCACTGCAGTTAACCAGGTAGACCAATTTAGTTGGACTGTTAACCAGGTAGACCAATTTAGTTGGACTGTGGTCTTTTTTTTTAGTATGTAAAAACATGGGTTCAGGGGATGAAAACAACTCAACATTCATGAAGAATGTATTTTCAGATGCTCTTACATTCCCTGATTTTTCAATACTGCTATGGTTTTTTAACAGTTTCCTTTACTTATGAAATTGATATAAAATAACTGCCTTGTCATAAGAATGTATGATAACTGAGAAGGGCAAAGACTATAAGCTAATTTTACTCACCATCTGCTACATGGGAGTGACTCAGTTCATTGCTCAGCAAACCCACAAGTTACTGTGTTGTGTCTCTGTGGGGTCTCCTGGGGAGAACAGAAATGATAAATATTAAATCTATAAATGTCAAGGGGTCACTTTAGTTGACTCTTGGTTGCTAAAGGAAACAGAGGTTCAAAGGTCCTGTAAAATTATAATCTTTCAAAGTGAAAATGAATGAATAGAAGACGCTGAGACAGGGATCTTATTTTATGTTTGTTTTCCTCTCATACCCTTGTCAATTAAGATTTTTTGAATCTCTTGCTTTTCTCCACTGGAAGCCTGCCCTGATATTTTCTAATTGGGTACAGAGATAATACATAACTGGCCAGGAGTGGTGACTCATGCCAGTAATCTCAGCACTTTGGGAGGCTGATGTGGGCAGATCACTGGAGGCCAGGAGTTCGAGACCAGCCTGACCAACATAGTGAAACCCCATCTCTACTAAAAATACAAAAAGATTAGCTGGGTGTGGTGGCTCGTGCCTGTGGTTTCAGCTACATGAGAGGCTGAGACACGAGGATCACTGAAACCTGGGAGGCGGAGATTGCAGTGAGCCGAGATCATACCACTGTACTCTAGTCAGGGAGACAGAGCAAGACTTTGTCTCAAAACAGACAAACAAAAAAAAGGAGACAAGGAGAGCGAATACATAACAAAGAAGTAAGAAAATAATTTCAAGTAGTGATAAATGTCATAAAAGAAATAATACAAACTCTTTGCTGCCCTTCATTAGATAAAGATGGTAAGAGAGAAGGCCTCTGGGCTGGGCCTGGTGGCTAATGCCTGTAATCCCAGCACTTTGAGAGGCCAAGGTGGTGGATCACCTGAGGTCAGGAGTTTGAGACCATCCTGGCCAACATGGCGAAACCCCGTCTCTACTAAAAATACAAAATTAGCCTAGTGTGGTGGCTTGCACCAGTAATCCCAGCTACTCAGTAGGCTGAGGCAGGAGGATTGCTTGAACCTAGGAGGCAGAGGTTGCAGTGAGCTGAGATTGTGCCATTGTACTCTAGCCTGGGTGACAAGAGCGAAAAGAAAAAAAAAGAGAGAGAGAGAGAGAGAGAAAGCCTCGTGAGCAAAATGACATTGGAATCCAATGTTGCAGTAGAGCTAGCCGTATGAAGATCTGCAGCAAAAACAGTGCAGGGCCCTTCCGAAATTCTGCTGAATCTATTTGAAGCCATGAGTGTGTGTCTGTGGGGGGGGGGGGGTGCGGGGGGGGGGGGCCGTAAGTGTTTATGTATGTGGGGAGAGCTAGAATGGGAGGAGGCTGTGCAATCTGTTACCACCTTTGTTTCACAACATGGACTTGTCCATTTCAAGAAAAAAACTGAGGCCAGGCACAGTGGCTCACACCTGTAATCCCAACACTTTGGGAGGCTGAGGCGGGTGGATCACTTGAGGTCAGGAGTTTGAGACCAGCCCGGCCAACATGGTGAAACCCTATCTCTACTAAAAGTATAAAAATTAGCCTGACATGCTGGCACGTGCCTGTAATCCCAGCTACTTGGGAGGCTAAGGCAGGAGAATTGCTTGAACACAGGAGGCAGAGGTTGTAGTGAGCCAAGATCGTGCCACTGCACTCCAGCCTGGGTGAAGAAGAGAGACTCCGTCTCAAAAAGTAAAAGAAAAAAAGAAGAAAATGAATGTCCCTATCTTGACATACTAATTTTGTGGAAATAAATTTACTTGCTAATACATGGGTTGGCCCATATAACTGCTCCATTGAAAATATGATTTTTTACAGTGACAGCTATTAAACTATACTTAGCATTCTATGTAACATGAAGATGAAGATGTTAGAGATTGCAAATTTAATATGAAATTGGAGATGGACCATAGGAAGAAGGTAGAGACAATTCACAACTTACTAGGATGAATACAACACCTCATTATTTTTTAACAACAGTGACAATACACACACGTAAAGATAAAAAAATGCTGGTCTAGCTTGAGAGGATCAGGGAATAGTCTAGATTCTATACACGATGATTTTAATCTGATCAATTCACAATTTAAAAACAGGCTTCTGCTAACATATGTTTATACATTCTGCTTAAGCTTGAAAATAAATATGAGCTTTATCCATACTGCCCAGGAAAGGGGATGAATGAACTGAGATAGCATTCCATTTTCAAGTCTGTGTGCCAGTAACATGGCTTCAAGAAAGCAGCTCTTACAGAGACGCTGTGGCTGAGCTGCCAAGGATGTAGCTCCTTGAACTGTTCATTTGGAAAAGAGAGTGCTTATCAGTTAAAAATTGAGAAGGCAGATGTGCTTTATTATAACAAGTGTGTGTTTAGAAGTGACAGTTCTTAAGGCAGACTTGTGGATACCCCTTCTCAACTCAACCTAAGAATCTTAGATGCTTTCATACCAGATGGCAGGCTCAGGCTCCGGATCAATTCCATGTGGAATAAAGTGGTGAAGCATAATCTTTCTAATACGATAGGTTCTTTATGGGCTACATTAATTGAAAGACCAAATTACAGTGCAGGAAATGCTAGGTTCCCTGCCGTGCATCTGTGCTCTGAAGATCTTGGCTTCCTGGCTCTCCCTCTGACAAGTTTTATGATCATGAGCAGTCACTTATCTACTGCCTCAGTCTTTTCAATAGGATAAATATGTTAGACCTTGGTGTTTTCTAGGGTCTAACAAGGTTTCATTACTTTATTATTCTGTTATATCTAGAGTATCTGTTTCAGTGTGGGCAGCCCTATGAGAGATACTGTCCAAAGCGTGTTCTTGAAGCAGCAAGCATGATTGTGGATAGTCTAGAATGGTTCAGAAACCAGCTCATAGGAGACCCAGTTAGCAGCAGGGATGATTAGCTTAGAGAAAAGAAAGTTAAGATTCTCTTTGAATATTTTAATTAATGTCACATGAAAAAAAAATAGACAGTCTGTGTTGCTATAAAATATTTAATTGAGGTGACTCTTATAGTAAGTGCTCTAACCACAAAAGGAAAAAAAAAGGGAATAGGAGGAAATTTTTAGAGATGATGAATAAGTTTATGGCACTGATAGTGATAATGGTTTCACAAGTGTATACTTATGGCAAAGTACATCAAATTGTACACATAAAGTATCTGCAGCTTTCTGTATGTCAGCCATATTCAATAAAGCAATTAAAACCATTTTTATATAACTGAGCCTGGTTACTAGAAGTTTCAGATGTCTGGCTTAGTATGTACAGTATAGTCCTTTCCTAAATATCCAGTAATAAAATACGCAGCCTATTGAGCTACATGTCAATAATGACATAGAAGTAGAAACAGGCCAGTGCAGTGGCTCACACCTGTAATCCTTGCACTTTGGGAGGCCAAGGCGGGTGGATCATCTGAGGTCAGGAGTTCGAGACCAGCCTGACTAACATGGTGAAACCCCATCTCTACTAAAAATACAAAATTAGCCGGGTGTGGTGCCTTAAATTTTACAAGGTTAGAGCATTCCTTACAAACTAGGTAAGTCTACAATATTTTACAGAGATGCTATAAACATGTGACCTCAACCACCCACCAAAATGTCAGGTAACTGCACAGTATCTTTTATATTGTACTCTAATTCTTCGATGTTTGAGTTCCAACTATAAAATAATGAGACTCATTTCCCTGTGATATGACTTGTAAGCTCAGTCTCATTACATTTCATTTTAGCTTTTCTTTAAGTAGCTTGAATAATCCATAAAGTTAGAAGGCAGCATCTGATCTGTCTTTCTATATCCAGAAGCATATAGTACAGTGTTGAGCAAAATCAAGACTTTTTTTTTGACATGGATTTTCACTCCATCACCCAGGCTGGAGTGCAGTGTCATGATCTTGGCTCGCTGCAACCTCTGCCTCCCGGGTTCAAGCGATTATCCTGCTTCAGCCTCTCCAATAGCTGGGATTACAGGTACACACCACCACACCCAGCTAATTTTTGTATTTTTAGTAGAGACAGGTTTATGCTATGTTAGCCAGGTTGGTCTTGAACTCCTGACCTCAAGCGATCCACCTCAGCCTCCCAAAGTGCTGCGATTACAGGCGTGAGCCACCGCGCCCAGCCCAGAATCAAGACTGGAATGAAAGAAAGAGTGTGATTTGTGCAGGATTGTATAGTACCACAATGGCACTACTACTCACTGTGTCACCTGTATTTTGACCTGTTTGCTGGATCTTAGGAACTTGCAAAATTATTGAAGGTTCATGTGTTTAAAAATAGTCAATCAGGCAAAGAATAGCTAGAGAATTAGGTTTCGCTCTCCTAGTCAAGAAGGGCATGGATCCTTTGCTACTTATTGATGTGTCTGTGACTTAGTGAACCAAAGAGGCAAGTGATCTGACAGGAATGTCTTTTCAGTGTTTGACTAATTCTCTTTCTATTGTGAATATATCCAAAGTTCTTTTTGTCTTTCTAAACCCTAACCCAGATAAACACAATGTATTTTTACACATTTTCTTTTCTTCTACATGACTTCCTGAAAAGAATGAAAAAAACTACTAGTTATTGAGCACCTACCATGTGCTAGGCACTATGAGAGATTCCTTTGTATGCATTAATTTATTAAATTTTCAGAGCAGCTTTGCCAGCTAGGTGATGTTGTCATACAGAATCTCAGAGGGCTAAGTAATTTATTCATGTCCTACAGCTAGTAAATGTGACTGAAAGATGACGTAATAAGCAATGTCCTGTTTTGGTCTTAGAGATATATTTAATTCTCATTACTCTAGGATTTTTGTCTGGGCCCATCCCAGTAGTATAAACCCACTTCTGTCTGCATCTACTGTGGACAACAAAGACATGCCTACCTCATAGCACACAGTGTGTCACTCCTTTTATAGTGTCCATCACACCCTGCTTTATCTTTGTATTTGGATACTTCCCTGATTTTAATTCCTGCAGGTCAGAAAGTGTTTCCTTTTTCATTTTTGTAACTACTGAAATAACTAACTAGCATGTTTTGTTACATTCAGTTTTCTTAATTATAGGTCCATGAATTAAGTCAAATGTGCTTTTCATTTTACAATGGAAATCTATGTGTATCCTCAACATGTCTGATAACCATGACACAGTGGAGTGGTTCAGGAAGAGCATTCTCAAGTGCAAGGCTCTAACTGGGATAGCAGCACTGACCACCTGCTTCCAGCACTCAAGAGAATGACACTTCCAGTCATTAAACCATGGCTTTGGGACCATCACCTGGTTTTTTTCCCTTACTTTCTCTCATTGGGTGTGAAAGGATTCAGAGTATGTCATCCCCCAATATATCACTTTGGCATAAGGATTATTTTGAGGTAAAGGCAATTGAGAAAAAGCAGACACAGGATGAGCTCTCTGCCATCCCCCATGTGCCTGAAAGTCAAACATAAATTCCTCTTGTGAAGGTACCTCCCCACTCACTTTCCATACCAGGAAAGAGATAGCAACCTTATAACTGGAAATGAGATGGCACCAAGAAAGAGTCTATACAAACAAACCTTATTAACTAGTCTTTATCTGTCATTAGTTTCCCCATATATTTGCCTTCCTATAATTTGTCACCCTAGAAGCTCAAAGTCCTTTTCCTTTGTTTTATCGCTTCTCTACGAAAGTATTGTTCCTTCTTAATATGCTGATAGCCCCCAAGTCACAAGTTTTTGTTTTTCAGAGACAGGGTCTCACTCTGTCTCCTAGGCTGGAGTGTAGTGGCACAATAGTGACTCATTGCAGCCTCAGCTTTCCAGACTCAAGTGATCCTCCCACTTCAGCCTCCTGGTTAGCTCAGACTACAGGTGTGTGCCACCATGACTAATTATTATTATTTGTAGAGACAAGGTTTTTGCCATGTTGCTCAGGCTGGTCTTGAACTCCTGGGCTCAAGCCATCTGCCTGCCTTGGCCTCCCAAAGTCCTGGGATTATAGGTGTGAGCTATTGTGCGTGGCCTCAGCCCCCAGTTCTAACCACTCCTTTGAGTTAGTCATTACTGAGTTTCTCCCATGTATGTGCATACTGCATGTATTAATAAAGTTCTGTTTATGTTTTTTTTGCTAACCTGTATTTTCTCAGACTTATTTGCAGGGCCCCAGGCAGAGAACCTAGGAGAATAGAGGGAATAAGTTTTTCTCCTCTATAGGTGATTCATCCAAAAGAAATGTGAGAAATCATGCATTATTAATTAGTTAAATCAGAAGAGTTTCTTTTCTGTTATTCCATTTTATGGACTACTTTATAACTCAAAAATGTCTTCTGTAAAGTGTTCTATTGGGTGCATGCCTATAATCCCAGATACTCGGTAGGCTGAGGTAGGAGATCCCTTGAGCCCAGGTGTTCAAGATCAGCCTGGGCAACATAGCAAGACCCCATTTGAAAAGAAGAGTGTTCTGTGATTTATTACTGAATCTCAACAACAATAAAAAAAAAGTATTTGGGATTTGGGGAGGAAGAGGAGTTTTGAAAAGCTCACTGAAATGAATGATGCTTTTAGGGCTTCAAAAATCCCTAGAATCTCTTTTTTCATTTCACCAAGTACTGTTCTAGAAGAATCATTTTACTTGATATTGATGGACATTCTATTCTGAAAGAATATCCTGAAAAAAGGACCAGGGCAGAAATGATGGAAATTTTGAATGCAAGGATTTTTGAGGGGAAGCATAAAGGAAGCATGAGGGATTTTTGATGCGGAAACTGAAATACATGACCACTTGTGGTTGTGCCTTGTACACAGCATTTTGTTAAATGTACCTAAATGTTTTAAGTGAAATTTGGTTTGCTCATTAAGATATCATATTTTGCTGGACACAGTGGCTCACGCCTGTAATCCCAGCACTTTGGGAAGCCGAGGTGGGTAGATTATGAGGTCAGGAGTTGAAGACCAGCCTGGCAAACATGGTGAAACCCTGTCTCTACTCAAAATACACAAATTAGCCGGGCGTGGTGGCACGTGCCTGTAATCCCAGCTACTTGCGAGGCTGAGGCAGGAGAATGGCTTGAACCTGGGAGGTGGAGGTTGCGGTGAGCTGAGATTGCGCCACTGCACTCCAGCCTGGGCGACAGAGTGAGACTCTCTCTCAAAAAAAATAATAAAAAGTCATATTTTAATTACTACATTTAATACATAGTATGTATGATTTTAACTTCTTTTTGTGTGCATCAGAGCCAAACCATACAGTTCCAAAATCATTTGATTAATTTTTACTTATTTTTACTGGATTCTTTTTGGGCAAGTCCTATTTCTGGTTTATATAAGAAAAAATGCTTCTGCTAGTACTTTTCGAGACCCAGTTAGTTGAGTGGAAACATCTTTCCTACCCTTTAAAAAGTCAACTAGAAAAATATCCTATAACCTAAGAAGTGACTGAATTCTTCATTCACATTTAAGAGCAATTCAGGATGTTCCCTTGTTCTTAAATGTGAAATGTCCATGGCAGTGCTGTTCATAGTAGTAGCACTGCTATGTAGCATAGTCCTATCAAACAAAATTTAATGCAGAACACCAGTATGTATACAAGGTAAAAATGGAGCTGAGGGGGTTGTGTGTGTGTCTAGTGTGCGTGTGTGTGTACGTGTATGTGGTGTTGGGGGTGTGTGTGTGTGTGGTGTGTGGGATGTGTGTGCAGGGGGTGTATGTATGTTGTGTCTGCGGGTATGTGTAGGAGGGTGTGGGGGGTGTGATGTGTAGGGTGTATGTGGTGTGTGTAGGGGGGTGTGTATAGTGTAGAGTGGGAGTGTGGGTGTGTGGGGTGTGTGTGGGGTGTGGGGAGTGTGTGTGTGGTGTGTGTGGGATGTGGGGAGGTGTGGAGGGATGTGTGTGTGTGGGGGGTGTGTGTGTTGTGTGTGTATGGGTGTGCATGTGTGTTTAGGGATAGAGTGTGAAAGGCCCAGAACCTCTTCCCTCTTATGGTCTTCCTCTTCCAGCTGAACCTATCCTCATCCTAGGCAGTACATCAAACATTTACTCCAAAACTTTAGGGACCTGAAATTTACTTGTATATATGTAATATTCTATGCTTATGATCATTTTACATTAAGATCTTTACTTTGCATAGTTTTTTGTTTTTGGTTTTAGAGATGGGGTTCCACTATGTTGCCCAGGCTGGAGTGTAATGGCTGTTCACAGGCAGGACCGTAGCACATTACAGCCTGGAACTCCTGAGCTCAAAGGATCCTCCCACCTCAGCCTCTGGAGTAGCTGGGAATACAGGCACACACTACTGTGCCTAGCTCTACTTTATATAGTTTGTTAAGAAATCATTTTTGGCACTTTGGGAGGCCAAGATGGGCGGATCACGAGGTCAGGAGATTGAGACCATCCTAGCTCACACGGTGAAACCCCATCTCTACTAAAAATACACAAAAAAAAAAAATTTTAGCCAAGTGTGGCCTATAGTCCCAGCTACTCAGGAGGCTGAGGCAGGAGAATGGCGTGAACCCGGGAGGCGGAGCTTGCAGTGAGCTGAGATGCTGCCACTGCACTCCAGTGTGGGCAACAGAGCGACACCCCGTTTCAAACAAATAAATTAAAAAAAAAAAAAGACATCATTTTTGGAAGAAATAAAAGGCTTGACAGCAACATATAAATATTTCATTTAAAATTACTTGCTAAGTAATACTTTAAATGTTAAATTTCTTAAAATTTTTGTTTTTCTGAGATTTTGGAAAAACGAAACCAAATAATATATTGTTAAGAGAGGCAGAATCTCCCTTCCTATTTCTTTAAGCTCATTTTCTTTTTTTTTTTTTTTTTTTTTTTTTTTTTTTTTTTTTTTTTTTTTTTTTTGAGGCGGAGTCTCGCTCTGTCGCCCGGACTGGAGTGCAATGGCCAGATCTCAGCTCACTGCAAGCTCCGCCTCCCGGGTTTACGCCATTCTCCTGCCTCAGCCTCCCGAGTAGCTGGGACTACAGGCGCCCACCACCTCGCCCGGCTAGTTTTTGTATTTTTAGTAGAGACGGGGTTTCACCGTGTTAGCCAGGATGGTCTCGATCTCCTGACCTCGTGATCCGCCCGTCTCGGCCTCCCAAAGTGCTGGGATTACAGGCTTGAGCCACCGCGCCCGGCCAAGCTCATTTTCATAATTAATCAATTTCTTTAACTAGGCCTACAGACATACGTCAACAAATATGTGTCTATTTGGTTATTTGTGGATATGTAACTCTTATTTGTCAGAGTAGGAAACTAAGACTCACAAAATACATGCTCTGGCTCTTTTAGCCTTTTTTCTCTTTGTACCATGCTATAATTTGTATGGAGAAACCAACTTGGTACTTAAGAGAGCAACTACAGAACCACAGAATCAAGATGCTGAATATGGATTAGTTAATTGTTAGGATAAAATTAAGAGACTGTCCCTACGGTGATTTTGTCATTTTGCCTTCATTTGGCTACAACTGATTATTTATTCACAACAAGTAAGTTAATATAACACATTAGCACTAAGACTGTAAAATTTTGAACTATGGATAATTTTTATATTATTACTGGGGAAGGATTAATTTGATCAGAGATTATCAGAACATGTTTTTTTTTTTTTTTTTTTGGAGACGGAGTCTCACTCTGTCGCCTGGGCTGGAGTGCAGTGGCAGCATCTCAGCTTACTGCAAGCTCCGCCTCCCGGGTTCACGCCATTCTTCTGCCTCAGCCTCCTGAGTAGCTGGGACTACAGGCGCTCGCCACCTCGCCCGGCTAGTTTTTTGTGGTTTTTTAGTAGAGACGGGGTTTCACAGTGTTAGACAGGATGGTCTCGATCTCCTGACCTCGTGATCCGCCCGTCTCGGCCTCCCAAAGTGCTGGGATTACAGGCTTGAGCCACCGCGCCCTGCCATAACATGTTTTCAACTATTAGCTGAGTGTTTGTCAAGGTCTATGGCATACAGAAGTTATTTTTGCTTTAAGAATTTCAATTTTGGCCGAGATGGGTGGATCACGAGGTCAGGAGATCGAGACCATCCTGACTAACACGGTGAAACCCCGTCTCTACTAAAAAAAATACAAAAAACCAGCTGGGTGAGGTGGCCGGCGCCTGTAGTCCCAGCTACTCGGGAGGCTGAGGCAGGAGAATGGCGTAAACCCGGGAGGCAGAGCTTGCAGTGAGCTGAGATCTGGCCACTGCACTCCAGCCTGGGCGACAGAGTGAGACTCGTCTCAAAAAAAAAAAAAAAAAAAAAGAATTTCAATTTTAATAGTTCTTTAAATGTATACTCTTAATATGTGGTAGGTTTTTATTATTTATCATATTGCTTGTTTACAAAAATCTTCCTTTTAATTATGGTCAGCCTTCCCAGAATCCTGAGATGCTTCTTGTATTTGCATTGCAAAAAGTCATTATTATTGCATAAACACTTCAACTTGAGGGTGTGTCATTTCTTGGATGCTTGGTCTTTGGCTCTTCTGTCCATACTCTATCAGTTCACCCCAATACCTCTCTTCTGTAGCAGTTTCAGTCATCTAATAAGGATTGAAACATCCCACTTTAAATACAAGATCTGTTCTTGTTGTTAGAAAGCAAGAGTGAATAAAGGTCAGCCGTTCAGATGACTGGCTGTCTGATTTTTTTCTGTGGGCATCACATGTTAGAAAAAGCTAGTTCATCTCTCTGTGGCTTAGGATTCAACAGCATAAGCTGTCAGACTAACACTGATTGAAGGTAGACTGAGAGGGGGAAGCGCATCTGTCCAATGGCTCGCCATTGGCTTCTTATTACAGCATTCTCCCCTGAGACACACTCTGCATGCTCATTCACCTACCTCCTCCTCTTCCCTCCCCTTCCTTTCCTACCCCTTCATTACTGATTCACAGCGAGAGGCAGCAGCAGCAGCAGCAGTAGCAGCAGCAGCAGCAACAGCAGCGCTGCTTGTCACGAATCGAGGATTGCAATGAGCTCATCCTTTTCTCCTTGCAGCTTCACAACTGCCCTGGCTTCCTGGCTACTGCTGCTGCTGTCTTCTCACACATAGACACACACACACCCTTTCTCGCACACACATACACACACTCACACATTCTCACATGCTAGACCCTTCTAAGCAGCTTGTCCGTTTTTACACATGTATCTGAACTCTCCTGCATCACTCTTGGCCATTTTCTTGCATTCGATTGCTTTTGCCGTTTTTTATTTAGATCAGTACTTGATTTCATTTTCATTTTCCAGTCTACTTTGGGGTTCTCACAGTGGATAATTTAGCCAAAATGTTTTTCTTGTGGAGACATTAGCTGACAATTCCCACTACAGACTGGCTTGTACGTCCTCCCAGGGAGACCTAAACCTGGCTCCCCTCCCACCGCAGTTCTTAAAATTGTGGATAAGAGATCCATCTTTCTCATTCTGGATACCTACTTAGTGCTCATGGAAGAAGGGGTGCCCTGCCCAGCCCCAGCTGCTAAGCTCACACCTCCTGTCAAAAAGTCCCAGGACATGCACGACGAGAGGAGCAAGCTGGTGAATGAGTATGCGTGTCGAGTGCTGGAACTTCTGGGGATGGGGCATCGTCTGTTTGTGCCTCGGCTTCTGGCGGTGAGATTGTTTTTCATTGAACTTCATTTGTAGGGAATCTGCTTTCCTCTGTGAAAATTCCTTGTATCTCTGAAAGAGGCTTGTGGTCTCTGGTTTTCTTCTCCTTCTCCCCATTCTGCCGAGAAGGAAGTACTGAGTGACCACTGCTATGCAGCTCATTTGGAGCCTGGTCCATACCACCCCTTAATTGGTTAGAGGAGATCATGGCTCTTTTCTCAGAGCCCAGGGTCACATTAGTGGCATTATCTCTGTGGCAGCAAAAAAAATGGTTTTCTGCCTGGCTAGGCTCAGCAATAAAGCAGAATACCCGAGTGCTTGATGTAGGCATTCTGTTATTTATATCTCCAAAGGGTTAAATTTTACAACAAACATAGCAACTTATCTAGACTGCTTGTGGTTTGCTTTCTAACCTCCCCATTTGATTGCCAATTTGATTGTTGTTTTGTTTTGTTTTCTGATAGAGAATTTTACCACCTAAAAATACTTTGGTAGGAAATTGTAGGTTTCTCTCCTAGAATGATTGAACTGTTTATCTGTGAAACAGCTTAAAGCTGCTGGCTTCTGTGCTGTGAATCTGGGAAGTCTGACTTGCTTGTTATTTGGCTTCCTGAATAAGAGAAAAATCACCTTTCCTCATTTCCTACCAAGGGTTAAAATTAAATACCCACAATCGCTGTTGCAGGCTTGAGAACTATACCTAGCAACTATTCCATAAGGTAATTGGTTTACAGTAGTCCTATACCATTATGTGGTAATGGAATAAGAATAATTTAGCCTTGTCTGTTTTATAGAATGGAGTTTAATACCATTTTAGATTATTTCCTCATTATGGTTCTCTCATATTAAAGTCTTTTCAGTACAGTATTTACATGACTGAATTTAACTCTTTTCTCTCACATATCTCCCTTCACTATAGTTCATCTCTATTTATACTTAGCTTTACAATTACTAGTTCAGTCTTTATGTATGTATTTACATGCAAATATAATTTCTTCTGTACAATCATAACAGACATGTTAGGTAGTCATGTAAATAAAAAATTTCCCATCCTAAGGAAAGTCCATTTGTCATTGCAAAGCAAAGTTTGATGCAATGACTGGCATACAATTATGGGGGGGGGTGTTTTTGAGAAATATAATTCCTTTGTCATTTAAATAAGAAATAAAAAGAGCTGAAGACATGTGTTTTAATGTCCAGGTGAGGTCATTATTTCCCTGAACCCCATCTTTTTCTTAATAAAGGAGAAGGATTCATGATTCTATTAGAAAGGGTTTTTTAAAATTATTATTTCTTTTTGTAAGTGAAATAAGCATTTTATTTCAGGAGTTTTGATATTGTGAAATGCTAAACCATATTTCAACAAATTCTCTACATCTCAGAGGAATCAGGATTGGTCTAATATATTTCTGCATCCTAAAGACCACTCAACTTTGTGACTCAAAGGCTTTCAGTGCTAACTTTCCAGTAATTTGGTACCAACTATCTTTGGCATTTACATTTTCAGTGTTTTGAAGGAAAACATAAATTGGTAATTAAGAATATTTTGGGTATTCAACTCTGCATTAGGGATGAATTTAAACTGCCTCTAGTTTGAAAAAATTAATTAGCAATAAAATCCACAGGGAGTTGGGCTCTCAAGCTTGAGATCTTCGGAGGTGATGTATATCTGTGTGTGGCAATTGTACCAACTCTGTTTGGTTGCCAAATTAGGCATCTGAAGTAGCACATCTCTCAGGTGGTCTTGAGACATTACTTAGGCTCTATCAGTTAGAGCCTAAGTAATAATGCCACTTGCATTATGTGTGAAAAGCATATGCTAGGCCAGACGCAGTGGCTCATGCCTGTATTCCCAGCACTTTGGGAGGCCAAGGCAGGCAGATCACCTGAGGTTGGGAGTTTGAGACCAGCCTGACCAACATGGAGAAACCCCGTCTCTACTAAAAATACAAAATTAACTGGGCGTGGTGGTGCACGCCTGTAGTCCCAGCTACTCGGGAGGCTGAGACAGAAGAATTGCTTGAATCTGGGAGGCAGAGGTTGTGGTGAGCCAAGATCGCACCATTGCACTCCAGCCTGGGCAACAAGAGCTAAATTCCATCGCAAACAGAAAAAGAAAAAGAAAGCATATGCTGATTTATCTTTGGGGCTACTTGAAAATCTCTGGCTTTGTTTTACACAGTTGCACTTGAAAAAGTATTGGTAATACCAGGGTACTCTACATTTTGGGAAATTACAAGTTCTTTAATTAGCAATATGGCTGTGAGTTAGGATCTGCTTGTTCAGTAAGTTACCGCTCAAAGTTTAACATGTGTACTGGGGGAGGTTGTTCAGTCTTGTGTTATTGAACTGGCTAATGATGTGGGATCAATGGCTAATCTGCACAGGGCAGTCCTAAGAGGAATCCTGCTACATGCGGTTTTGCAATCTTTTCATTTCTAGTCAAGAGAAAGTACTAAAGTTAAAACATCTCTTTACCTTTTTAGTTATGTTTTAAACATGAATGCTTGTGGATTAAGCACATACAAGTATTTTATTTTACTTTTAAGACCCCAGTATTTTTTTCATTATAAAACAAGTCATTTTTTAAAAAATCAAATAAATGAAGATTTTCCAAGACAGTGTTGTGGATTTGGGCTCTGAGCCTTATTACTTATTGTTTCCTGATTCACAGAGGGATCATCAAACTACTAGAACTCTAGGCTTCTATAACCTTCAGCTGTAAGAAGGTTACTGATATAATAGAGGATGCACATTTGGAATTTTTGCTTGTTAGCCTTCAAAGGTACACCCAGTAAAGGACAATTTTCCTTTAATTAATCAGGTACAAGCATCTCATTTTAGATATTACCACAAGGCCTAAATTCTATGTGTAGATTCACCAAACATGTTTTTTTGTGTGTGAAATTAAAATACTGAAACAGGAGATGCAAATATCCTAGACATCAGCTAAGTGGTATTTCCCTTTTCTAAAGCCTGTACTTTCAAATGATTCTCAGAGCTCCAAAAATTTTTACCTGAATAAAAATTCTGTTAGATACCATAACTAAAGGAAAAACAAGCCATTTAGGGTAAAGATAGTGAAGATAAGAAATAGAATCACAGTTAGAATTTTTTTTTTCAAATAGTCCCCTAAAAGAATCAAACCTAGAATCTGCTGCTTATTAGAGGCCCTTAAAGAAAGATTTATTCAAGAATAGAGAGAAGTTTGGAATAGAAGCATCTGGAGCTAATACTCACAGTGGAACTATTTCCACCCATCCTACTTCTTTCAAAAAAAAATCAGGCCAGGCGCAATGCCTCACACCGGTAATCCCAGAACGTTTTGGGAGGCTGAGATGGGCAGATCACCTGAGGTCAGGAGTTTAAGACCAGCCTGGCCAACATGACAAAACCCCATCTCCTAAAAATATAAAAATTAGTCAGATGTGGGGGTGGGCGCCTGTCATCACAGCTACTCTGGGAGGCTGAGGCAAGAGAATCACTTGAACCCAGAAGGCCGAAGTTGCAGTAAGCCGAGATTGCACCACTGCACTCCAATCTGGGTGACAGAATGAGATTCCGTCTCAAAATAAATAAATAAATAAATAAATATCACCTTAAAATGTGATACTCTTGCACTGAATTTTTCAGTGGGAAAAACACATTGAAAATGATATCAGCAGTGGCATGTGGCCGGAGTCCATACTCTGTAAGTGTGTGATATTTGGAGGAGGAGAAACTTTGACTTTGCTCATGTTCAAAATCTCCCCTTTTCCCTTTGGATTTTTTTTTCTTTTTCTTTTTTTTGAGATAGAGTCTCAGTCACCCAGGCTGGAGTACAGTGGTGTGATTTTTGGCTCACTGCAAGCCCCACCTCCCAGTCTCAGACAATCCTCCCACCTCAGCCTCCTGAGTAGCTGGGACTACAGGCGCCCACCACCATGCCTGGCTAATTTTTGTATTTTTTGTAGAGATGAGGTTTCATCTCATCTCTACAAAATTTGAAAGGCTGTTCTTCACCTGGGAAATTCTTGCCAAGGCTGCTCTAAAACTCCTGAGCTCAAGCAGTCTCTCCCGCTTGGCCTTCCAAAGTGTTGGGATTATAGGTGTGAGCCACCATGCCTGGCCTCCCTCTGGATTTTTAATTTTTGCTACTTATATGCCATAAGAAGTTATCAGACCATTATACGTTAAAATTAGTGTTAGCTAGAGTTTGAATACAGCTACTCATTTTCCACAGTGAATCGAAGGAGGGTTGATTATACATATACGCAAATGATCTAGCTGTTCCTTTCAGTAGCCATTTTAAGGTTTTGTTTTGATCAGATTTCTTATGCTGATAAATTGCATCGCAATCTTGTTTGTTTTTAACTTTGTGGACTTTCTTAAAACATTAATTTTAAGGAAGGATGAAAGAGCAGAGGAGAATTATGTCTTCCCCTTTTACCTCTGTTGTTAACAACTGCAAGGATTGCTCTTGAATGAGAGATTACAACTTATAACAGAAGTTAAAAACCCAAATGCAGAAGTTGCCATGTATACTTCTGATACCCCCCAAAAATCTAAAAATCAATTTTTATATAAAAGTAAGTCCTAAATATACTCCATAATTTCCATTTTATACATCTTGACTTTTGAATACTGGATATGCTTTAAGTGGAGCCTTAATAAATTCATAGTACAAATTTATGTCGATATCTATTGTGTGCCAGGCAATTTGCTTAATTCATATTACTGGGGTAAGTGCAAAGGATACTTACATTAACATTCTACTTACCTTTCCCTCTGGATATATCATCCTACCTACTTGAAAGAAAAAAGAAGTAGGACTTGTTTAAATGACTTTACTTTTATCTTTTTATATAGTTCTATTCAAATGAAGAAAGAAGTAATGTCACCTTTGAAATGTAATTGGTAAACATGGTTCATATTATTTAAAAGGATTTGTCAGAAAGCTCAGGGAGCAAAAAGATGGTTGTTAGTAGAGCCACTAATTTCAAAAAGTTATCCTTTATTAGTTCTTATTTTATTTTATTTTAGGAGCCAAAGTCTCACTCTGTTGCCCAGGCTGAAGTGCAGTGGTATGATATCGGCTTACTGCAGCCTCCACCTCCTGGGTTCATGCAATTCTCCTGCCTCAGCCTCCCAAGTAGCTGGAACTACAGGCATGTGCCACCACACCCAGCTAATTTTTATATTATCAGTAGAGATGGGGTTTTTGCCATGTTGGTCAGGCTGGTTTCGAACACCTGACCTCAAGTGATTCACTCTCCTCGGATTCCCAAAGTGCTGGGATTATAGGTGTGAGCCACCGCGCCCGGCCTGTTAGTTCTTATGTAAAAGCTGGTAGAGTTATTTTCTTTATTTCCAAGGGAAGAAAACATGCCTTTGCTTATTCAAATTGTCTAAATCCTATTCATATTATCTTCTGGCTAACATTACTTAACTAATGTTGGGAAATGAGTTGCATTTTCATTATTTTACTCTACCCTCGCCATTGTTCTGAAAGCAATATAGAAAAGCTCTAAGAATTTCAGTTAGAACAGCCTTTCCAGTTTAAATCAGTTTTTCTAGCCTGAAAGGATTTTGTACAGTGAGCACAGATGTATAATTGTAAACCAGAAGCCAGCACAACCTATTTTAAGTACTTGGTTTGGCTTTCAAAGTGTTAGTTTGCCCTTTAGGGGTACATTTTTAAAACATAGATCTTGTGATCACAAGATCATGCGTTAAGCCTCTTCATTGTCAGGGTAAGGGCTTAGTATTCCTACAGTTATAAACTCAATTATAAGCACTAATTATCTGCATAGCCAGCTCATTAATAATTAGTATGTGTGCAGGCATGGTAACTCACTCCTGTAATCATAGCTACTAGGAAGGCTGAGGCAGGAGAATGGCTTGAGGCCAGGAGTTAAAAACCAGTCTGGGCAACATAGCAAGACCCCATCTGTAAAACAGACAAACAAAAAAACAAATTTGCCAGGTGTGGTGGCGCATGCCTGCTGTCCAAGCTACTAGGAAGGCTGAGGCAGGAGGATTGCTTAAGCCCAGGAGTTTGAGGCTCTAGTGAGCTCTGATTGTGCTACTGCACTCCAGACTGGATGACAGAGCAAGACCCTGTCTCTAAAAGAGTAATAACAATAATAACAATAATTAGTACTAGGATGGTGAGATAGTAGTACTAGGATGGTGAGAACTGGTTCTGGAACCCTGGTTGAAGCCATGTTTTATTTTCATAAACAGCACTGCTACTTATATTTTAGACTAACAACATTACATTAATGCTTGACATTCATAAAGCTTACTTATTTATTTATTTTGAGACAGGGTCTCACTCTGTCACCTAGGCTGGAGTGCAGTGGTGCAATATCAGCTCACTGCAGCCTCCATGTCCCGGGTTCAAGTAATCCTCCTGCCTCAGCCTCCAGAGTAGCTGGGATTACAGGCGCGTGCCATCACGCCCAGCTAATTTTTGTATTTTTCTTAGATACAGGGCTTCACCAGGTTGACCAGGCTGGTCTCGAACTCCTGACCTCAAAGTGATCCACCCGCCTTGGCCTCCCAAAATGCTGGGATTACAGGTGTGAGCCACTGTGCCCGGTCTGTAAAGCACATATATTTAACAAAATAATATGTACAGGATGATTCAAATTTTGTTAAATATGTGTAAGATATGTATGTAGTGATGGGGGAAAGGACTACAAATAATGTAATAAAATATTAATTATGTTTATCTCTGTAGTCAGACCTTATGTTAGGCTTTTAAAAAAGTTTTTATTTTGGGCCATGAATATGTAATCAAGAAAAAGTACATGACCCCACCATGTGGACAATACACATACATATGTACAATTTATGATTGAAAAAGTATTCTTTAAAAAAAAAAGCCAAACGACTTTTGATAAGTTCTTAGTGAAACATCCAAATCTTTTCAGAACAAGAAGTGTCTATCCCTGGATTGTAGAGGGAAAAACCTTTTAGATACAGTTGTCAGCAAATGGAGAGTTATCTCTGTAAGCTTATAATCTGCTTATGGCATTACAAAGACATTTGAGGTGATACTTAATGATTATGGAAGTCTCTCGAAGATAGAAAATTGGAGGAAAAAACCCATTAGAATCAAAGTAGGACTAACCACAGGTTGTCTTCTAGAATACTGGCAAGCAAGGTTTTTGTTTTATGTGTTTTTTGCTTACTGGCATTTTTGTTTTCATTCACAATGAAATTAGCTGTATTGCAGCCCATAAGAAGAACATACGTTCTTGCAATTTAGATTGCCCACTTTATGGAATTAAAAATATCAGTGAGGCCAGGCACAGTGGTTCACATCTGTAATCCCAACACTTTGGGAGGCCTGGGTGGGAGGACTGCTTAAGGCCAGGAGTTTGAGATCAGCCTGTGCAACATAGTGAGACCCCCATCTCTACCAAAAACAAAACAAAACAACAACCGAAAAAAAAATCTTTTTTTTTTTTTTTTTTTTGAGATGGAGTCTCGCTCTATCGCCCAGGCTGGAGTGCCATGGTGTGATCTCAGCTCACTGCACGCTCCACCTCCTGGGTTCACGCCATTCTCCTGTCTCAGCCTCCCGAGTAGCTGGGACTACAGGCACCCACCACCATACTTGACTAATTTTTTTTTTTTTTTTTTTTTTGTATTTTTAGTAGAGATGGGGTTTCACTGTGTTAGCCAGGATGGTCTTGATCTCCTGACATCGTGATCCGCCCATCTCAGCCTCCCAAAGTGCTGGGATTACAGGCGTGAGCCACTGTGCCCAGCCAAAAAAAAATATTAATACATAGCTGGCATGGTGGCCCACGCAGGTAGTCCTAGCTACTCAGGAGCCTAAGGCGGGAAGTCTCTTGAGCTCAGGAGTTTGAGGCTGTAGTGAGCTATATTGTACCATTGTACTCCAGCCTGGGCAACAAATCGAGGCCCTGTCTCAAAAAACAAAAAAATAAACAAAAAATCAGTGAGAGCAAGGTACTGCTTTTAGTCACGAAGCTATCTATTTTTGAGCATATTTGAGCAACACAGATACTATCACCCCTTATATTTCTTTTGGAGCTCAAAAGATGCATTCTTATGCCTTAAATTATTTCATTCTCAAGTACTTGTGTGTGTGTGTGTGTGTGTGTTTGTGCGTGCGTGTGTGTGTGTGTGTTTGAGACAGAGTTTCACTCTCGTTGCCCAGGCTGGAATGCAGTGGCACAATCTCGGCTCTCTGCAACCTCCACCTCCTGGGTTCAAGTGATTCTCCTGCCTCAGCCTCCCAGATAGCTGGGATTACAGGCATGAGCCACCACGCCTGGCTAATTTTGTTTTATATTTTTAGTAGAGATGGAGTTTCACCGTGTTGGTCAGGCTGGTCTCAAACCCCTGACCTCAAGTGATCCACCTGCTTCAGCTTCCCAAAGTGCTGGGATTATGAGTGTGAGCCACCAAGCACGGCCTCATTCTCAAATACTTGTGATTAAAGATATTCCCATTTTTAAAAGAGGAAAACTTACATAGCACTACAAGTTTGCCAAAATTGAAATTAAAATGAAGTTATTACATTCTTTGCAACCTTGAGTATCTTTTTTTTTTTTTGAGACGGAGTCTTGCTCTGTTGCCCTGGCTGGAGTGCAGTGGCCGGATCTCAGCTCACTGCAAGCTCCGCCTCCTGGGTTTACGCCATTCTCCTGCCTCAGCCTCCCGAGTAGCTGGGACTACAGGCGCCCGCCACCTCGCCCGGCTAGTTTTTTGTATTCTTAGTAGAGACGGGGTTTCACCATGTTAGCCAGGATGGTCTCGATCTCCTGACCTCGTGATCCGCCCGTCTCGGCCTCCCAAAGTGCTGGGATTACAGGCTTGAGCCACCACGCCCGGCCAGCCTTGAGTACCTTTAATGTGTCAAGTACTCCAGAGGCCGAGGTTAGCAAATTGAATAAGATGAAGTTTTCACACCTTTGTATATTTGAGCCTCCCTGCCCCGTGGTTGCCAGATCTCTCTTCTTGAGCTTAACTGAGCTGGGCGATCTATGTGATATGCAGGAATATCAACACCAACAATGACTAGGAAAGGACAGCCACAGGGAACTCTGGCTTTTTGTGTCCAGAGACTTAAACTGAGTTGGGCTTCAGCCCCACCCTGGTGGAAACCCCATTGCTGTACCCTCCCTGAGACTATTAGCCTCTCCCAAGCAGCATCTCTGCCTACATGGCCATCCCTGCTTGACCAGAGGTCCAGTGTGTGACAACATAGGATTCCTCATTCTTGATCCCAATCTATCTGCCTTTGTGTGTGCTAAAAGGCTGGATTTGAAATTAGGCCTTGGCAATATTAGAAAATTAGATAACTGTGCTACTGTCTACTAAAAATAGAAGAGGTGCCTTCAGAGGACTTTCAGTAGTGAAGAAAGGGTTAATCCTGCTTCTCTACAAACCCTGGAAGCAGTTTGTCTGGAGTTGTCCAAACCATTACCAGAGAACTAATCGTCAGCACTGGTATTACATATGAAAAAGGAAGGCTAGGGATGTGTGGTATGTCTGGTAGAATTGGTAGCTGGATGCTTTCCCCCATAATTCAGCAGTTGGTATTTTAGTTAGAAAGGCTGTCTTTCAGACTGAAGTTGTTTCCAGTAACTGCCTTTTCCAACTAAGTTAAGGTGAGTTGAGAGCATGCTAAGCATTTTCCACCACTTGTTGCTATCGCATCTGTATATTTATGAGGAAAGAGAAATCTGAGATATACTGGAGTTTTTTGTTTTTTCATTACTACTGTTAGCCTAGCTCCATTGTTTAATTACTAATTTGTGGACCTTTGTGAAACTGTCTAGTATGAATATGTTCTTTTCTTTCACATTTCAGTTTAAAGGGCAGGGGAAAAGGGAAGCAAACTGTAGCAAAAGAGAGATGAAAGTAGATTTCAGGCCGGGCGCGGTGGCTCAAGCCTGTAATCCCAGCACTTTGGGAGGCCGAGACGGGCGGATCACGAGGTCAGGAGATCGAGACCATCCTGGCTAACACGGTGAAACCCCGTCTCTACTAAAAAATACAAAAAACTAGCCGGGCGAGGTGGCGGGCGTCTGTAGTCCCAGCTACTCGGGAGGCTGAGGCAGGAGAATGGCGTAAACCCGGGAGGCGGAGCTTGCAGTGAGCTGAGATCCCGCCACTGCACTCCAGCCCGGGCGACAGAGCGAGACTCCGTCTCAAAAAAAAAAAAAAACAAAAAACAAAAAACAAAAAAGCAAAAAACTAGCCAGGCGAGGTGGCGGCCGCCTGTAGTCCCAGCTACTCGGGAGGCTGAGGCAGGAGAATGGCGTAAAAAACCCGGGAGGCGGAGCTTGCAGTGAGCTGAGATCCCGCCACTGCACTCCAGCCTGGGCGACAGAGTGAGACTCCGTCTCAAAAAAAAAAAAAAAAAAAGTAGATTTCATTCATTTATTCTGTTACAGATTTTAATTGAGTGCCTCCTATATTCTGGTCATTGTTCTTGTTGCTGTGGATATAGCAGTGAAAAAGACAGACAAAGAGGGGAAGAAGGGGAACAGATGTAAAACTGGAAAGTGAATTAGTGGGGAATGGGCTGGGAGGAAGAATTTAAGTGCTCAGAGAAGGTCTCACTCAGATCTTATATTTGAGCCAGAATGTAGATTACAAGATGTTGCTAAGATTGGACTACATGTCTTGCTAGTCATGATAATGACTTGGACCAGGGTGGTGATGACGAAAACTGAGACCCTGTTAGAAGCAGGAATTTCTCTGGCCTGCTGCCTACTTTTTCAGTGCAGTCTTTAATCAGATTTACATTTAAATTTAAATAAAGTAATATTTTGACATAGCATATAGTTATGTGGTTTCTGGGTGCTTTTTTTAATTGTTGAAGTTTTTGACTATTAATTACTGACTATAAAACATCTAATTTGTTTTTGGCTTACTTCTGTATACTCATCTTCCTAAATCTATATGTATCACAGTGTTTGTGAAAGTTGTTTATAACTGTTTATTAAAATATTTATTGTTTTTCTTATTATAAAAGCGTTATACAGAAAGTATAACAAAATATAATGAAAAAAATAACCTGCAGGGTGCAGTGACCCACACCTGTAATCCCAGCACTTTGGGAGGCTGAGGTGGGAAGATACCCTGAGGCCAGGAGTTATCAGCTTGGGAAGCAGAGTGAGACCATCTCTATTAAAAAAAAAAAAAATTACAAGTAGCTGGGTGTGGTGGTGTGTGCCTGTAGTTCCATCTACTCAGCAGGCTGAGGCGGGAGGAACACTTGAGCCTGGGAAGTTGAGGTTGCAGGGAGCCATGATTGCACTATGCATTCCCACCTGGGCAACAGAAGGAGACCCTGTCTCAAAAAAAGTAAAGATAAATGGTAACCCATGATTCCACTATACAGATAAACATTTTGTTTTCTTTTTAGTCTTTTTTCTGCACACAGATATATTTATTTCCAAGTGGTTTTTTATTTTTTGAAGAAGTAAAATTTGGTAAACAATAGTTTTCATAAGAGTTCAGTAGTTAGGTGTTTTGTTTCATTTACTTTTTCGTAGCCTTCTTCAAGGTATGGGATCAGTTTCCTATTCTTTTCACTTGAACTGCTGCTGTCATTAGTTGAAAAGCCATCTTCCCATTAGGTGTTTATTGTGTAATTCTGATGTATTTTGATTACACTTTCTATGTCTTCAGCCAGCTTTTTAATAATATCCTTAAAATGTTCATTGAGCTGAAGTCACAGATTAGTCCTTGAGTTCAGTTTCTTTTCCTTTTTTAGATTTATTCTTTTCTCAGAACTATAACTTGGTAAGCTTTGCCAGGAACCATCATTCTAATTTTCAGGTAATATAAATTCAGTATGTTAGTTTGTTAATTAACTCTTAGATTGCTTCTATGATTTATGGTGATTTATTTCAGCTTATAGCAGTATCATCTAAATATTGAAATGTTAGAAATACCTTCTTAAAATGTTTGAATTAACTTAGATCTTAGCTATAAAAGTATATTCAAGAAAATATAAATTCTTTGTGAAGTATATTTGTCCTCAAAGCAGGATGAAATGTAATGACGATTCTTGATTATTATTTTGCAGACTTCAAAGGAAGACCTTCTGCAGGCTGATTTTGAAGGTGCTTTAAAGTTCTTTAGAGTTCAGCTTCCAAAGAGATACAGGGCAGAGGAAAATGCAAGAAGACTGATGGAGCAGGCTTGCAATATTAAAGTAAGACACCTGAGTTTTTATATAATAAAGGTAAAATATGAGTGCAGAATAATACAGCAAATTATGTAAAACAATTTTTATATGTTGCAAGGTTTGATTATGTTTAAGGTTAGATTGTGTATGAACTGGTTTCTCCCAGATGTGTTTGCCAGGCTAATATGTGTATAGTAGCTGTACTTTCTGGTAGGACTTAGAGTGAAAGTTGGCAGGCTCAGATTATAACAATAGGAAGACAAACATTTATCTCATAGGTGGGGCTCTAGAGTGGGCTGCTGTGATAGTGGTTTCCATGGAAGCAGACTTAGTATTTAGCTTTTGCCATCTGTTTTAAGATTATTTAGGACAAAGCAAGAAAAGATTTCTTAGGCAATGCTTTCATTTCTCTAAGGGACATGGAAAGTTTGAGTCTTGATCTGCCCATTCCCATCCCACAACTGCCAAATATCTCTGGATACATTGTCACATGTCTGATAAAACTAAACACATTTTATAAATCAATTTGAAATTAAAAACTCTTTCCATGGGTGAGAGAGCATTCTTAAAATATTTGGAACCAATTTACTGATGTTAATTCTTATACCTCTACAATATGCCAGGGTATCTTTTTACCCAACCATAACATAAATATAAATTGTTTTCCTAAACAAACAAGAGATCCTGGTCTTAGGGACTTTACTTTCTTGCAGAAGGAAACAGAAAATAAGCAGCATAATAAATACATTATTTATTTAACATGTTAGAAGGTGATAAACAGCTATGAAAAAAAAAAAAGAGTAGGGGAAGATAAAGGGAGATTGGATTGGTGGGGGAGCAAAGGTTATGATTGTTATTAGATAGTCAGTGTGGACCTCACTGAGTCAATGAAGGAGATGGAAGGAGATGAGACATTAGTCATGGAGATGTCCCGGGGAAAAGCTTTCTAGGCAGAGGAAACAGCCAGTTGAAAGGCCCAGAGACTGTCTCATGCCTGGATGGGCTTGAGGAACAGCACGGTCAGTGCAGCTGGAGTGAAGTCAATGAAATGGGAGTAGTAGGAATGCTCACAAAGAGCCAGAAAATGTAGGCCATTGTAAGCATTTAGGCTTTACTTTGAGTGAAGCAGGGAGCTCTTGCAGGGTTTTTAGTGGAGCAGTGATAAGATCTGTCTGAGGTTTTTAAAGGATCACAATGGCTATTTTGTTAAAAACAACCATAGGAAGGTAAGAGAAGTAGGGACATCAGACAGGAGATTTTGGAGTAATCCTCTTGAGAGATGATAGACTGAACCAGGATGTTAACAGTGGAGATAGAGATGGAGATGGAGTGGAGATGGAGATGGTTGGAACCTGGGTATTTTTGAAAGAGAACCAATAAGATTTCATGATATATTAAATGTGAGTGTGAGAAGAAAAGAAGAGTTAAAATGATTGCACAAATTTTGAACTATGCAACTAGGAGATAAGAGTCACCATCAGCGTATTAAGCATATTACTTAAAAGGTACTTTGACCAGACTTCTTTTAGGCACCAGAGCCACTGTAACATTTTTTTTGTGTAACACAATTATTTTGAATTTAAAGCAAATTATAAATGTTAAAAAGTACAGTTCAACACTGAAAGTAAGTAACTGGGCAGAAAAAAATTATTTTGTCTTTCAAGTGAGCTTTATATTCAAGGAGATCATTTTCCAAAGCTATCATAAGAAAGATGGATTTCTGAAGTTTTCATTCTGAAATGAAAACTCTTTAAAGCCTTCATGACTGGTTGTTTTATTTGGCCAAAGTCTAAGCCACATCAATTTGTAACTTCGAAAGTATATTCTAGGCCAGCGCGGTGGCTCAAGCCTGTAATCCCAGCACTTTGGGAGGCCGAGACAGGCGAATCACGAGGTCAGGAGATCGAGACTATCCTGGCTAACACGGTGAAACCCCGTCTCTACTAAAAAAATACAAAAAACTAGCCGGGCGAGGTGGCGGGCGCCTGTAGTCCCAGCTACTCAGGAGGCTGAGGCAGGTGAATGGCGTAAACCCAGGAGGCGGAGCTTGCAGTGAGCTGAGATCCGGCCACTGCACTCCAGCCTGGGCGACAGAGTGAGACTCTGTCTCAAAAAAAATTTTTTAAAAAGAAAGTATATTCTAGTGGGCATGATGCCTTTGACTGAATTTTGTGGGTGGTGAATTTGAAAGGTAGGCTTCAGCCAACTGATTGTTTCAGAGATGCCAGAGAGAAGTACTGTAAATTGGGTCAATGCTGTAGGCATCCTTTAAAATAAAATATTTATTTCTAAGAATATAAGAGTGGAGAAATAAGAGGTACAGGTAAGGTGAAAAGTTAAAGGTTTTTAAGGGAAATCTCAGAGCATTGACAAGTCACTGAGGACAAAAAAAAAAAAAAAAAAAAAACAGGAAAACAATTGAAAAACATGAAATGTATAGGGAAAAATTTTTTCTCCAATATAATTTTTGAAGTTCCTGGAGGTGGCTAGTTATTATCAGTCCAGAAACGTGGGATCTGAGAGATGGAGAAGCATAAAATGTTAGAAAACAGTTCAAAATACAATCCAAATGGACTGTTCCTGGAAGGGAAGTGCTGGGTACAACCAGAATAAATTTTTTGGACATGAATAGGTAAATATGAATATTTTTAAAGCTTTTAATATGGTTTCAATAATTTAAAATGTTTAATAATTTAATAATTTGTAAAGTTTTAATAGTTTTTTTGTAGGGTTTTCTTTGCATTATCTAAGGAGAATGCCTTTTTCTTGGGTATTTAAGATGGTATCCACAGGACACCCATTTCATTTATAACATACAATTGTAGAGTGAATGATTGTGAGGCAGATATGAAGTGAAACTGAAAGAAGGAAGACACAAGTAGTCCAGTATTGGGCTGGGATTGTGCTGGGACTAGAATGTAGGTCTCCAATCCAAAGGTCTAAAATTGTCTTTAAACCAAGACCTATATTTTGGTTGCTTTTATGTCAAGACTGTGACTATATGTACATACTTATATACAAACATAACTGAAGAGATACTTACCCTTACACTGAGGGACTCTGATGCTTTTTGTTCTATTGTATTGTATTTCCTTTTTTTTTTTGAGATAGAGTCTCATTCTGTTGCCCAGGCTGGAGTGCAGTGGCACAATCTATGCTCACTGCAACCTCCCAGGTTCAAGCAATTCTCCTGCCTCAGCCTCCCAAGTAGCTGGGACTACAGGCATGCGCCACCACACCCGGCTATATTTGTATTTTTAGTAGAGATAGGGTTTCACCATGTCGGTCAGGCTGGTCTCGAACTCCTGACCCCAAGTAATCCATCACCTCAGCCTCCCAAAGTGCTGGGATTACAGGTGTGAGCCACCATTGCCCAGCCTATTGTATTGTATTCTATTCTATTTTAAACTTCTCCCCAGATCCCAAGAAAATCCCCAAACCAAAAGGCTGACCAAAACCCACTAAATCCATTTTACAATAGCTTGCAGTTTTGAAAAAACACCAAGACCTATCCCACTGTTCCTACCACCTCCCCATTCCCCAGTCTGATCTACCACAACTCATGAGAGGCTGTAGACGACGAGGTGTTACAATAAATGATGGAAGTGCATGTGTGGATAAGGATGTGAGTCATCATGCCATCATTACAGCAGCTTGTGCTGGCAGTTGGAACTTTTAGGAGATGATGGACTTATAGACTGAGACTTATGTGTTAGACAAAGCATTCATGGACAAAGGTGACTGCAGGCACAGAATAGGCCAGAAACTCTGTATCCATAGCCTGTTTAAGATTAAAGATAGAATTTCTGCCAAAAGTAATCAAGTTTTTAAAATTTTAAAATTATTTTCAAAGTTGGTGTTGTATATAGTTGTATCTTTTTTGAATTGGACATGTTCCCATTGAATTACCCCCCAAAATAATCACTTTCCTTTAATTTTAAGGAACTGTAACCAGTGATTTCAGTGAAACTGAAACTGGCTTTAAAATAGTGCAGCAGTTGCAAGCAAAAAATAACTTGTTAGCTCTGTATGTGGTTTATTTCTGTGAGTGTACCAACAAGATTTGTTAATAAAGCACATTAGATTGGATAAATAATTTTATTTTTCTAAAACTTGTATGACATTAAATATCAGGAACATTTTCAATAGCTTCTAAACTGGTAATTTAACTAATGTGATTCCAGGTTATTCTAATATACTTCTGTTCCTATGGTTTCAACTAGGCTAAAATCAGAAAACATATTGACCCATCAGGCTTTACTTTGAATAGTCATTTGGTTACTTTCATTATTGAAAGCAAGACCTAAATAAAAGATACTTAAAGTGCCTAATATGAATATCCTGTACTTTCCCAGGGAGTCAGTTTGTATTAAATATCATAATTTGATTTTTGCCTTATAGTTGAAAATTCTGTCATTGCAGAGCTTCTTAAATTTGGATTTTGGCTTCAGAGACTCTGAATTACCAGAAATTTGAATTTCTTTGTATGAACGTATGAGCATTTTGTTTTTCTTGGTAACATAATATATAGCCTTTTTTTTTTTTTTTTTTTTTTTTTTTTTTTTTTTTTTTTTTGAGACAGAGTTTTGCTCTTGTTGCCCAGGCTGGAGCGCAATGGTGCCATCTTGGCTCACTGCCACCTCTGCCTCCTGGGTTCAAGTGATTCTCCTGCTTCAGCCTCCTGAGTAGCTGGGATTACAGGCATGCACCACCATGCCCGGATAATGTTGTATTTTTAGTAGAGATGGGGTTTTTCCATGTTGGTCAGGCTGGTCTCATACTCCCGACCTCTGGTGATCCACCCTCCTTGGCCTCCCAAAGTGTTGGGATTACAGGCGTGAACCACCGCACCAGGCCTCATAATACATAGCTTTATTAAGTGCATGTACCCATAATCTTCATAAGTCTTGATCTGATTACCTGTTTTCTACATATTTTTATTCAATACCATTTATATTGTATCAGGTTGAATTGATGAAATTACCATTCCTGTTGGTCAGAAACTGTCAGGTATTTGATGGTTGTTTATGATTCAGTATTTTATGCCTCCTTACAGCTCAGATAGGTGCATATGTAGCTTAGCTCTATGGCCATGCAAACTTTTCCTGATAATTATTCTCCAAAAGTTAAGAAACAAGTTTTTTTTTTTTTTTCTTGAGATGGAGTCTTGCTCTGTCACCAGGCTGGAGTGCAATGGCATGATCTCTGCTCACTGCAACCTTCACCTCCCCAGTTCAAGCTATTCCCCTGCCCAGTCTCCCGAGTAGCTGGGACTACAGGTGCATGCCATCATGCCTGGCTAACTTTTTGTGTTTTAGTAGAGATGGGGTTTCACCATGTTGGCCAGGATAGTCTCGATCTCCTGACCTCGTGATCCACCCACCTTGGCCTCCCAAAGTGCTGGGATTACAGGCGTGAGCCACTGCACTCAGTTAGTTGTTTTTTTTTTTTTAAAGTTGATTTTTATTTAGAATAATGTTCCAAGTACCATATTTACAATGGACTTCAGTAGTAGCAAAGTTCATAAGCACAATCATCCCAAATTTTCTGTTGGTAGAGCTTTATAATAGAGCATTTTAAAATGTGTTAGCTTATTTCACTTGTATTTTATTAGTAAAATAATTTGAGCAAAATTAAAATGCAAAATCTGACATTAACCTAAAGGAAGAAAATTAGGAAAGAAAAGTTATTTATTGAGTGCCTGTTGTGTCCCAGGAACTATGCCAAGAGGACTTTTCAGAGGAAGTAATAGCTAAAATGAAACCTGAAAGATTATTAGGAGTTAAGGAGTATACCAAGGCAGGGAGAAGGATGTTTCATGCAGAGAATATGCAGAAGCCCATAGGTAAAAAAATATGGAGTTGCCCAAGACCTGAATGTAGGTCATGACTGGAGAGTAGAATGCGAGGAGGGAGAGGGAGTTAGGAGAGTAGATAGAGAAAAAACTAGAGAGGTAGGTAGGAGCCAGCCAGCTTGTGCAGAGCCTTCCAAACCATGGTAAACAATTTGGAATTTATCCTGAGGGGAGTGACAAGCACTGAAGGATTTAAAATAGGAGACATAAATTATCAGGTTATTGTTAGGAAGGTCATTCTGGTTGCTGTGTGGGAATGGATTGAAAGGGTTAAGATTCAGTATAGGTGACAGACCATTTCAGGAGCTGTTGCAGTCATCTAGGTGAGAAGAGACCAGAGTTTTTGCAATGGGCTGAAGAAATTATGGATGAATTCCAGAGATATTCAAGACATAAAATTAACAGATTTTAGTGATTAGATGTGAACATCAGGGCAGATAAAGAGAGCCAGTGATAGCACTTAGGATTCTTACTTAAGCAACTTGGTGGAAATCACACTGAGAAAGGAAACAAACAAGAGAACAAATTATAAACACTAAAGATAATGAGTTAAGTTTTGAATATGTTAAGTTTGTGGTACATATCCACAACTCATATCCAAGTAGATATAAATATCCAATAGGCAGGTGGATACTGAAGTGAGATCTGAGCTAAAAGTAGACATTTGGGAGTCATCAGCATTGAAACCATGGGAGTGGGTGAATTCTCATAGAGGAGTATATACAATGAGCAGAGAGAAGGTTGGAGGATAGATGCATTCACATGTAAAATACCGACAAGGGAATAGAAGCTGGTGAGACTAAGAAGGCAGGAAGAAACCCAGAAGAGTACGAATGTGAACACTAAGGGAAAAGGTGTTTGTTTTCAAGAAGGAAGGAGTTGAACGAGTGCCAGTGGTACCTAGAGGTCATGTATAAGGTACTGAGAAGTGGAAAGTGGCTATTGTGCAATATTTAATGAAAAGAGATCCTCAGTGGTCTTAATGGAAGTAGTTTCAGTGAAGTTATGACAAATAAAAGCCAATGATTCAAGGAATAAATAGCAGGTTAGTAAATGGAGAAATGAAGATGAGACTGTTTTTCTAAGAAGGTTAGTATGGGGAGAGGATGGAAAATGGAAGAGTTAACCAGTAATTGGACTGGGCATAGTGGCTCACACCTGTAATCCCAACACTTTGGTAGGCCGAGGTAGGAGGATCACTTGAAGTCAGGAGTTTGAGAGCAGCCTGGGCAACAAAGTGAGATCCTATCTCTATAAAATATTTTAAAAGGCTGGGCGCGGTGGTTCACACTTGTAATCCCAGCACTTTGGGAGGCTGAGACAGGTGGATCACTTGAGCCCAGGAGTTTAAGACCAGCCTGGGCAACATGGAGAAACCCCATCTCTACCAGAAAAAAAGAAAGAAAAATTAGCCAGGCATGGTGACATGCCTCTGTAGTTTCAGCTACTTAGGAGGCTGAGATGGGAGGATTTTTTGAGCTTGGGAGGCGTGGGTTGCAATGAGCTAAGATCATGCCACTGCACTCCAGCCTGGGTGACAGAGTGAGACTCTGTCTCAAAAATACCCCCAAAAATTATCTGGGCATGGTGGCACATGCCTGGAGTCCTAGCAACTCGAGTGGCTGAGGTGGAAGGATGGCTTGAGCCCAAGAGTTGGAGGCAGCGGTGAGCTATGACTGTGTCATTGCACTCCAGCCCAGGTGACAAAGCAAGACCCTGCCTGTCTCTAAAAAAAAAGAGAGAGACATAGCCAGCAAGCCTGAGAGTAAGTATGAGAGAGAGAGAGAGAGAGAGAGAGAGAGAGAGAGAGAGAGAGAAAGAGAGAGAGAGAGAGATGAGTAAGTACAGGCGAGAGAGATAAGAGGATATTGAGACCAAGATGGATTTTTGGAGGATGGGAAAGATGAGTCTTTAATGCAAAAAAATGTTCAATGAATCTTAATTTCTTCTTTGAGCACCTACTATATGCCAGGCATTGTACCAGATAGACCCCAGGAATATGAGATTGAGCAAAGGCACATATGCTGTCAGAGCTCATGGAATTCACAGTGTTAATTTAATCACCTTAATAAATGTATACTTACAGAGTGAGATAAATGTTCAGAAGAGATATATAAAGATATATGAGAGCAAAGAGCAAAGGAACCTGACTTTGACTCAATGATCTAGGGAATGCATTCTTAAACTGAGATTATAAGGTATTCCAGACGGAAAAGCAGCATATGCAAATCCTGTGAAGAGGGAGAGAATATAGTAAGTTGTAGAAACTAGGAGAAGGCCAGTGTGACTGTAGTTCAGAGAGTGATGACGGTTGATATCCAGGGACCAAATCACTTCATCTACCAATAAGAAGGAAAAGCCCACAGAAAGAGCAAAGTTAAAGATTAAATAAAGAAAGGGAAATATGTTAACAGAAAAAGGACTCTGAAGAGGTAAGGGATTAACCTCAAAAGAATGGACCTTTCTTTCATTACAAGCTGGAGGGAATAGGCAAGGGAAAGATGGGAAAAATGGTGAATGTGTAGTTTGGTGAGGAAGAAATTGAGGATATTTCATTTGAAGTTTTCTATTATTTCTGTTAAACAGGATCTAGAATGAAGGGAATGCAGTAAAGTGACAGCTTTGAGAAATATGGAAGAGCTTTTAGACTGGAAAAACTCAAAAGAACAGCTAGTCTATATTGTTGTAGACTATGAGTTCATAGTGGCAAAAATCTGCAGTGTTTTGTAATTTTCTCTAGAAACATTCAGTAGTCCAAATGTATATATGAAGACAGACAATTATTTTAACCACAGTTGAGGTTTGCCAACATGAGGCAAAGGAAGGACGTGGGACCAGGGCAGTGCTGTGCTAGTAAACTGTATCTTGGGTTGGGGAGTAAGAGGGAGTAGAGAAAGAAATATGCCTGATTTGTAGCGTTTGCCCATTTCCATGGTATGAATACTCCCACCATGGCCAAATTTCAAGCTACCAATGACTTAACTGCCCCACTCAATTTCTGAGTCTTAAGAGTCACTTTTGAGCTGGTAGTTGCTGACACTGGTACACCACAGGGTTGAGGAGATGAGGCTAGTAGCAGGAGAGTGGTTGACATGATGGGAATTGGAGTCTAATTAATAGAAAAGAGAGTGAAGATAGATGGGACTGAAAGACTGCAAGAAAAGGGCCTGGGAGAAGGGAGCAAAGAATTACTGGACTCAGGGAAAATGGTGGAAGAGGAGATTAGTTCACTTATTGGTGGTTACCCAAGATAAAAAGCATCTTTTTCTCAAAAAGTCTTGTATTTTAAAGAGAGCTTTCTGATATTAGAAAGTAATACTGCCCTGGGCCTTGAATGGTGACTCGCGCCTGTAATCTTAGCACTTTGGGGGGCCGAGGCGGGCAGATCACCTGAGCTCAGGAGTTCAAGACCAGCCTGGCCAACGTGGTGAAACCCCATATCTACTAAAATACAAAAAATTTGCCAGGCATGGTGGCACGTGCCTATAATCCTAGCTACTCAGGAGGCTGAGGCATGGGAATTGCTGGAGCCTGGAAGGCGGAGGTTGCAGTGAACTGACATTGCACCACTGCACTCCAGCCTGGGCCACAGAGTGAGACTCCATCTCAAAAAAAAAAAAAAAAAATACCCTGTGCTCATGATTTCCAGTGATCAGCTCAGATTAATTAGTGGCAGCAAAAACATGCCAATTACTATTTTGGCATTCATAGCCACCTCCTATGATTTGCTTCTCTTTGTCCTAATAATTCTGCCACCATCACTACCATTTTACTCTGATCACAAGATTTAAGGTTGGAAATGCATTTTAGGAGGAGTAGACAAAGATGGCAGAGGCAATGCAGGTAGGGGGAATGAGGGAATGAGGGAATGAGGAAGGGCACTCATGGTTAAAAACAGAATCCTGACCTGGCGTCTTCTCACACACCAAAATTGTCTTCCTACCCCATGCTAGAGAAGTGGCTACCAATGATAAGATGTTACTTATCACCTACTTGCCTCAGAAAATTCTAGGTTCTGCTCCAGCCCAATTACCTATATATTGTGCTGGACTATTTTCTACTCTCCCAAAGTTGCAAATACAATTTGATCGTACCCCTCACAAATCATATTTTTAATGAGACAGTGGTAGATTCCTTTATCTAGAATTTAATATTTTTTCTTCTAAGACCTCCATATTCATAACTGGATTTGAATGTTTTTGAAAATAACTTTCATAGTAGAGCAAAACTGTAAAGAACAATTGCATTAAAAGCAATTTACCTCTAATTTCTTCATGCCATTTGCTATTTATTGCTGGCTGTTGTTGCTGTATGTGAACAAGAATGTACTCTCTGAAATAGAGGCTTTCTTTGAATTAGCATTGAGGTCCTACAGAAGTTTTTGTCAACTTCCTGGATCTAAAATGTGTGCTTTTATGTACACCATTGAAAGGGTTCATTTTTGATTAAAACACATCTTGTGTTCCTTTTCTATAAAAACCTCTATATATTGACAAACACATTTGAGTTGTTTGGTTTAAAGTGTCATAATCTTCTGCTGGAGAAATGTTATGTTATAGGATACAGAGATGTGATAATTAACAAATTGATAATGAAGCCGGGTGCAGTGGCTCACACCTATAATCCCAGCACTTTGGGAGTCCAAGGCGGGTGGATCACGAGGTCAGGAGTTGGAGACCAGCCTGGCCAACATAGTGAAACCCTGTCTCTACTAAAAAGACAAAAATTAGCCGGGCATGGTGGTGCACGCCTGTAGTCCCAGCTACTCGAGAGGCTGAGGAGGAGAATCGCTTGAACCCAGGAGGTGGAAGTTGTGGTGAGTGGAGATTACACTGCTACACTCCAGCCTGGGCAACACAACGAGACTGTGTCTCAAAAAACACAAATTGGTATTTAAGTAGTTTCTATATCAAAGCATTTGCCACTGTTTGCCTTTGAGACTTCTATTAACACTCATAGTCCTCAGTGCACCTTAGATTGGGTTATTGTTTTGTTTTATTCCCAGTGAGCAGGGAACATGTTAATGTTGGACATGTTCTGAAACAGTTGATAACAGGCAGAGGAAACAGGTCAGAGTTCCAGATGCTTAGGCATCAGGCACCTTTCACATTTAAAAAACTCAGCTTTTGTGGCCCTTCCTAATCAGCTAGAACAGTGGTCTCCAACCTTTTTGGCACCAGGGATCATTTTCATGGAAGACAATTTTTCCATAGTGGAGGGGGAAGGCATAAGGCATTAGATTATCCTAAAGAGAGCAGCCTAGATCCCTTGCATGTGCAGTTCACAATAGGGTTCATGCTCCTATTCTCATAGGAGTTGATCAGACGGGAGGCAGAGCTCAGGCGGTAATGCTTGCTCTCCCACCAGGCACCTCTTTCTGTGTGGCCTGGTTCCTAATGACCAGTACTGGTCTGCTGCCTGGTAGTAGGGGCCCCTGAGCTAGAACACATCTGTCTTGTTTATTTGCTTCTGCCATTTTATTTCTACCCTATACCTACTTCTGCCAATCATTTTCTGGCAGTTCATTAAAAAGAAAGCCATGCATACATTTTAAAATTAACTTGATGGGTAAACCAATGGATATAAACATTGATTTATATTTGGTCAACTCTTTTCTTAGAAAAAGAAATAGTAAACCATATTAATAGAGCATTATGCCTTTATAGACGTTCCAAAATTGGAACTATGTGCATTCCATGCATGATTAACAACAAAAAGAACATCAGAATTGCTGTCTCACCTAGTCATTTCTTTTTCTTCAAAACGTTTAAGTATTCTTTTTTCCCTGTACCTAATTCACTCCCAGCAGTCTTCTAATGGATCAAAACCTAATGATTATGCTCTTAAATAGGAGTTTCCATATTTTGTTTACCTTTCTGAAGTGTTTTGCCTTTTATCCAGTAGTTGTGATTTATATTTATCAGAGTTGGGATTGGGAACAGCAGTAATCAATAATTTTTCCACAACCATTTACCATGATTCCACATTTCTTTGAATTATTTATTTAATATCACTTGAATTCATATTAAGATTATAGTTAAAGTGTGCTTCATAGTTTGTGTTTGGGGATCTGATTTACAGAAGAAAATAAAACATTCCTCTGTACCCTTGTTGCTTCTCACTGGAAATAATTTAATTTCATTCTTTTAGGCAGCAATAAAAATAAATGAAGAGAGATTGGTTAATGGGCACACAAACATATACTTTGATAGAAGGAATAAGTTATAGTATTCAATAGCACATTAGGGTGACTACAGTTAACAGTAATTTATTGTATACTTCAAAATAGAAGATTCAGAAGGTTCCCAACAAAAAGAATTGATACATGTTTGAGGTGATCAATATCCTAAGTACTCTGATGTAATCATTATACATTGCATTCATAGAGCAAAATATCACATATACCCCATAAATATGTACAATTATTATGTATCCATAAAAATAAATTATGAATTGGCTGGGCACAGTGTCTCATGCCTGTAATACTTGCCTTGACCTCCCAATACTTTGGGATACTTTGCCGATCACTTGAGGTCGGGAATTTGAAACCAAACTTACCAACATGGTGAAACCCTGTGTCTACTAAAAATACAAAATTTAGGCCAGACGCAGTGGCTCACGCCTGTAATCGTAGCACTTTGGGAAGCCGAGATGGGTGGATCACCTGAGGTCAGGAGTTCGAGCCCAGCCTGGCCAACATGGTGAAACCCTGTCTGTACTAAAAATACAAAAATTAGCTGGGTGTGGTGGCACGTGCTTGTAATCCCAGCTACTAGGGAGGCTGAGGCAGGAGAATCTCTTGAACCCGGAAGGCAGGGGTTGCAGTGTGCCGAGGTCGCTCCACTTTGCTCCAGCCTGGGCAAAAGAGTGAAACTCTGTCTCAAAAAAAAAAAAAAAAAAAAAAAAAAAAATATATATATATATATATATATATATGTGTGTGTGTGTATGTGTGTGTGTGTGTGTACAAAAATTAGCTGGGCATGGTGGCACCTGCCTATAATCCCAGCTACTTGGGAGGCTGAGGCAGAAGAGTCACTTGAACCCAGGAAGAGGAGTTTACAGTGAGCTGAGATCATGCCACTGCACTCCAGCCTGGGCTACAGAGCAAGACTCCGTCTCTAAATAAATAAATAAATAAATAAATAAATAAATAAATAAATAAATAAGAAATGAATGTCTTAGGTGTTTCAAATAGGTTACATTAGAAAGGCTGGGCCATTGGATCCTGAGGGTTTAGTATTCTAAACACTTAAAACACAACTGTTTCAGATACCAATGCTTCTACTCTAGGGAATATAAAATAGAATTATATTAGATTTACTGAGTAATTATTCATATTTTCATTTCTCCAACTCAGATCCATTTACCTTGCAAATATCTAAATCAAATTAATATTCCGGAGAAATTGCTTATTTTACTCTTAGGCCTTTTTCTCTCCTCTCTCCCCTACTGTTCCTAAAAAAAAATTTTTTTTTTTGAAATGGTGGAAGCAACATGTAAATGACCATAGCAACCAAAAAAAGCGAAATATTTTAAATGTTGTTCACATATCTCCAACTGTTGTTTGTCAAGCCTTCTGAAGTTCCACTTAAAGACAAACAAACTACTAAGGAGGAAATTATATTCCTTGCTGTAGTTAATAGTTGTGATTAAATGGGCAATCTTTTCTCATTGCCAAACCCTCTGGCTTGGGGATTTTGTTTCTTCAACCTGTGAGAGGAAGAGAGCTATTTCTTTCATCTAGAACATCTGCCTTTTGCCTTTTTTCTCAGCCTGAGGCACTTCCTACCCAAATCATTACTGTATATGTGGTTAATATAGTCTCTTTTAAATACTCATTATTGGTTTTGCTTTTTTGATTTTTATAATGTGAGGGAATCTTGGAGTACAAACGATATGAAGAGGTGGTAAAACATAGTGTTTGGATAGTAGTTTAGGCTAGGAGAAGCATCACGTATTCATTGTGGCACAGGTTCAACAGATTTATCAGTGTGTTAGCCTTTCCAGGCACTGCCTTATTCCCTGTTATCCCTAACCCGTAGGGTCACTGTACTTCCTACTAACTCTTGCTACTTTTATCCTGAAAAGTTTTAGCTGAAGTTTCTTACAAAGTTGGTTCCTGAAGAGGTCATACTTTCGTTTCTGTTTCTCATGTCTGCTGTTTCACATCTGCATTCATTTTCTAGGGATGCCCTAACAAAATAAATACACACTGGAAGGATTTTTTTACTCAACTTTTATTTTAGAATTGAGGGTATGGCCGGGCATGGTGGCTCACACCTGTAATCCCAGCACTTTGGGGGGCCAAGTTGGTAGATCACTGGAGACCAGGAGTTTGAGACCAGCCTGGCCAAAATAGCAAAACCCCTTCTCTACTAAAGATACAAAATTAGTCAGGTGTGGTGGCGCATGCCTGTAATCCCAGCTGTAATCTCAACTCGGGAGGCTGAGGCAGGACAATGATGAGGTTACAGTGACTAGAGATGGTGCCACTGCTCTCCAGCCTGGGCAATAGAGCAAAACTCTATCTCAAAAAAATAAAAGAAAAAAAAGAATCAAGGGTACAGGTGCAGATTTGTCACGTGAGTATATTGCAGGATGCTGAGGTTTGGAGTACAAATGAATCTCTCACCCAGATAGTGAGTCTCGCCCTGTTGCCCAGGCTGGAGCCAGATAGGTAGTTTTTCAGCTCTTGCCTACTTCCCGCCTCCCTCAAGTAGTCCCGCGTATCTGTTGTTCCCATCTCTATGTCCGTGTGTACTCAATGTTTAGCTCCCACTTGTAAGTAAAACATGTAATATTTGGTTTTTTGTTTGTGCATTAGTTTGCTTAGGATAATGGCCTCCAGCTGCATCCACGTTGCTGCAGAAAACGTGATTTCCGTTTTCATTTTTCTTTTTTTGGAGACAGAGTTTCACTCTCATTGCACAGGCTGGAGTGCAATGGTGCGATCTTGGCTCATGCCTCTTGGGTTCAAGTGATTCTTCTGCCTCAGCCTCCCGAGTAGCTGGGATTACAGGTGTGTGCCACCATGCTCAGCTAATTTTTATGTTATTAGTAGAGACGAGGTTTCACCGTGTTGGCCAGGCTGGTCTCGAACTCCTGACCTCAGGTAATTCACCTGCCTTGGTCTCTCAAAGTGCTAAGATGACAGGCGTGAGCCACCACACCCGGCCACCACATTTTCTTTATCTAGTCCACCGTTGATAATCACCTGCTTGATTCTAAGTCTTTGCTGTTATGAATAGCTATGTGGTGAACATACAGGTACATGTGTCTTTTTGATAGAACAATTTATTTTCCTTTAGGTGTATACCCAGTAATAGGATTGCTGGTTCAAATGGTAATTCAACATTTACTTCTTTGAGAAATCTCTAAACTGTTCACTACAGTGGCTAGAGTAATTTACATTCCCACCAACAATGTATAAACATTCCCTTTCCTCTGCGGCCTCACCAACATGTTATTTTTTGACATTTTAACAAAAGCATTCTGACTGGTGTGACATGGTATCTCATTGTGGTTTTGATTTGCATTTCTCTGATGATTAGTGATGATGAGCATTTCTTCATATGTGTTTAGGCTGGTTGGATGCATAGACTGGGAGGCTTAAACAACAGGGATTTGCTTTTTCACGGTTCTGAAGGTTAGAAGTCCAAGATCAAGATGTTGGCAGGGTTGATTTCTTTTGAGGCCTCTCTTCTTGGCTTCCACATGGGTTGGTCACCATCTCATTGTATCCTCACATGATTATTCCTCTGTCTATATTATCTGTGTCCTAATATCTATTTTTTTTTTTTTTTTAAGAGATGGGGTCTCACCATGTTGCCAAGGAGTGCAGTGGCTAGTCACAGGTGTGATCATAGCTCACTGCAATCTTGAACTGCTGCGCTCAAACGATCCTCGTGGCTTAGCCCTACTGCATAGCTAGGACTATAGGCATGTGCCACTCTGGCCAGCTCTAATCTCTCTTTTTTTTTTTTTTTTTTTTTGAGACGGAGTCTCACTCTGTCGCCGGGGCTGGAGTGCAGTGGCCGGATCTCAGCTCACTGCAAGCTCCGCCTCCCGGGTTCACGCCATTCTCCTGCCTCAGCCTCCCCAGTAGCTGGGACTACAGGCGCCCGCCACCTCGCCCGGCTAGTTTTTTGTATTTTTTAGTAGAGACGGGGTTTCACAGTGTTAGCCAGGATGGTCTCGATCTCCTGACCTCGTGATCCGCCTGTCTCGGCCTCCCAAAGTGCTGAGATTACAGGCTTGAGCCACCGCGCCCGGCCTAATCTCTTTTTATAAGGACACCAGTCATATTGGATTAGAGCCCACCCTAAGGACCCATTTTAACTTAATTGTCTCTTTAAAGGACTTATCTCCAAATACAGATACTGGAGGTACTGGGAGTTAGGATTTCAACATATTAATTTGGGGGGCACACAATTCAGCCCACAACAGTGTTGTTCTCATAGTAACTGAGTGCACATTTCTTCTCAATTTCTCTGAAAACATTCTCTTCTGAACGTGAATCTTGCTTGGCAGCTCTGAGCTATACCTCCAATATCTTATAACACATGACAGTTTCCTATTTTTGTCAGCATACCCAACATCGCCCATTTTCTCCTAAACTCTCAGATGATCTAAAACCTTTTTTTTTTTTTTTACAGCTCCACCCTCTACTTCTATCAGCCCACTTGGTTGGCAAGGAATTTTCTCTGGCATACATGATAGCTTGTTAGAAGTTCTAACTTACCTTATATACCCTGTTCTAGTATGGTCTTGTTGCATTAACTTTATTATAATCCTGCCTTTATATTGTATCCTATCTTATGCAGACCATAACCTCCCTCATTCCTCTCTTTTCCTAAAAGAGAGGAGTGAATTGTGCAAGTAAGTTATATCTTTGTATAATGTCCAGTGGTAGAAGAAAGTCTATACTGTATTATAATAGAATATTTTAAGCAACAACATATATTGAATACTATATAGGACACAGAGACTTAGTTTACTTTCTAGAATTATTTACATAAAAACTTTTATCCCTAAATTTTGACCAAATTTCAGGATGGCCATTGTTTAAGAAGTCAGATGGCAGACATCGCTTCTGTGAAGGAAACATTTTGAAGATTGTCTGACATGGTAGGATCTTCTTAGAGCCATCAGAATTTGTAGTTTCAGGTTCCTGACATTGCTTGTCTGGATTGCTATAACTGTCTCATAACTGGTCTCTCCAGCTTTAGTTTCTGTCCCCTCTAGTTTCCTCTGCACACTACCATTTGAGTTATCTGTCTGGAAAACCAACCTCATTTTATCACTCCTCAGAGGACACTGCAGCTCCCTGTTACCTGCAAGACAATCCCACACACCTCAGGTTGGCACACTTCCCTTTCACTCATACCAGTATGCCATGGCCTTGTCACATCCTGTTTCTTCTGCCTAGGTTGCTTTCCATCTGTGGAGTGTCTGGAGAAGGCAGAGGCTTTGCCGGTAGACAAGGCTAGGTTTGAATTCTGGCTCCAGTTCTTACTGACTGAGTGATCCTGAGAAAGTTGCTTGATCTCCTTGAGTATGGGTTTCCTCATCGTGAAACAAGGCTAATACCTACTGCACAGAGATAGTTGTAAGAATTAATTAAATTAAACACATGTGTGAAGCACTGACTAAATTAATTCCTTGTTGTAGCCATGCAGTCAAGCAAACTCCTATTTACCCTTTAGGATGCAGGTCAAACATCACCGCTCTGGAAACCTAGGCTGTTATTTATTCTGACTCTGGCAATTCCTACATTAGAGCACCACTGCTGGTGTTAAGAACGTGGTTTTCTTTTTTTTTTTTTTTTTTTTTGAGGCGGAGTCTCGCCCTGTTGCCCAGGCTGGAGCGCAGTGGCGTAATCTCCTCTCACTGCAAGCTCCACCTCCCAGGTTCACGCCATTCTTCTGCCTCAGCCTCCCATGTAGCTGGGACTACAGGCGCCTGCCACCGCGCCCAGCTGATTTTTGTATTTTTAGTAGAGACGGGGTTTCACCGTGTTAGCCAGGATGGTCTCGATCTCCTGACCTCGTGATCCGCCTGTCTCGGCCTCCCAAAGTGCTGGGATTACAAGCGTGAGCCACCGTGCCCGGCCAAGAACATGGTTTTCTGAAGCCACGCTGTTGGAGTTTAAATTTAGGCTTTTCCACTTAATTAATAGCTGTTTGATCTCTGGCAAGTTATTTATTATACCTCAGTTATCTCTTCTGTAAAATGGTGATAATATTATCTATGAAATAGGATTGCTATCAAGATTATAAATAGGATAATATAAATAAGAAACTTAGCACAATGCAGCCCATAATTAGTGTATAACCAAGTTAGTCATTATGACTCTAGTTTCTCTCATTGTGAGGTCTGCAAAGCTGTGACTCTTCCTTGCCCCTCCCTAGATGCCTGAACCAACACCTAGCATAGTAGATGAATCAAAGAAGTCCATCTACTATTTATTTATATTTATTGAGATAATAAACCCTGTTTTTAAAAGATAAAGAATATTGGGCTTTGTATTTTCCCTGAAAATACTTCTGGTAATAAACAGGAAAATCCTCAAGTGTTACACTGAGTGGTATTCCAGGTTTATTCCTATAGAAAAATGAAATAAAAAGTGAAATCTGTCTGAATTTTGCTTTTAAGAGTGATGTTTATCATACTATGTAGCTTAGAGGGATCATGCGATATAAATTTGTGAATTTTCCACCTTTCCAGACCATTAAGACTTACATAGAAGGTCATCATTCTTCCTTGATGCTGTAGATAACCAGATGCCCTCCCTCATTCCTATTAGATTTTTTTCGATTATTATGCAGTGATTTTAGGATACTAAAAGTTTTTTCAAGTTTCATTTGCATAAGTTTCTTAGTCGTGTGTGATCAAAATATCTGTGTTGAAAGAATTGAGGCTAAGATGTATATGCCACAGACTTTAAAACAGAGTAGAATGTCAGATTAAAAGAGTTTATAATCAAAAGATTACTAATACAATTACTAATAGATCACAAATGACAGACTAGTTAGTTCCATCTTTATGTATGAAGTTATAATCACATTTTATATTTTGATGTACAATTTCTTTTATGCATTTCATAATTATCTATTTATTTTATTCTTTACAAATTCGAAGACTGTCATGAGTATATCTGTATATTTATGGTAGCACATTGTGTCAATTATCTATTACTGTATAACAAACCATCCCAAAACTTACAGGTTTAAAACAACAGTTAATATTTTTCATAATTCTGTGAGTTGGCTAGGTGGTTCTTCTGTTGGTATCTCCTGGATTCACTCATGTGGTAGCATTCAACTGTTGGAACAGCTTAGAACGGGGCCTCTCTTTCCACATGCTTATTCATGCTCAGCATTTTCGCAATACTGTGATCTATGTTCTCAAGAAGGCAAGACCCAGTGCACAAACACTTATCAAGCTGTTTCAAACACACCACAAGGGAAAGGGATACCAGGAGTCATGACTGATTAGAAGCCATTCCTTTAACAATCTGTCACATTCATGCATGGAAAATTTGTGTTTGAATACAAAAAAAAAAAAAATTAACTTAGTTTCTGAGGAGAGAGCTGAAAATCTGGTGTGGAAGGGAGACTTCCTTGCCATTCAGTAAAATTTACTTTTATTTGTTAATAGTTTTTATTTAATTTAATCTATTTTTATTTATAATGTGATTTAATAATTTCCTTTTATATAATTTGAATTTTATTTTATTTATTTTTTTTTTTGCCAGGAGCTGTTATTTTTCTTTTTTTTCTTTTGAGACAGAGTCTCACTCTATCTCCCAGGCTGGAGTGCGGTGGCATGATCTCGGCTTACTGCGGCCTCTGCTTCCCAGGTTCAAGTGATTCTCCTTCCTCAGCCTCCCAACTAGCTGAGACTACAGGCCTGTGCCACCATGCCTGGTCAATTTTTGTATTTTTGGTAGAGACAGGGTTTCATCATGTTGGCCAGGCTGGTCTCGAACTCCTGACCTCAGGTGATCTGCCCACCTCAGCATCCCAAATTGCTGGGATTACAATCATGAGCTACCGCACCTGGCGAGCCGTTATTTTTCAAACAAAACAAAAATACTTCACAAAACCAATGAATGAGTGAAACTGGCATCAGTTTAGGGTCTCTGATAGCAGAAACAGTAGATGCTTACGAATTGGTAAAAACATTTGAGTAGAAATACTCTGATTACAAGGAACATCTAACCTATGATACTGATTCTATCATACATCAGAAAGGTGGGTTTCCAGAGTTCAGAGGAGGCTCAAAATTGTTTAAGTTGTCTACCTCATGGTTATTAATAATTTGTAGGAGATTTGAGGGAAATTTTGTTTATTTAATTTTATTTTAATTTGACAAAACTTTGGTATCTTTTGGTTGTGCTGGTTCATTGTTCTGTCGAACAATGTTGACTCTAAAAAGAATGTTTTAGACAGCATAAATCAATGGAGGAAGAGAATACATTTGCCAAAATGAACATGAACACTTTCTTAAGAAAATAGCACATGAGAATATTGCAAAGTCTAAGAGAGTACTCTGAATCTCCCAAAGTACCTACATTCTTAGCCAAGATAGAGCAGCAGCTGACCTTTAAATTCACATATTCCAATTTAAATAGGAAGTTAAAGTCGAATATTACAATTGGTTTTTCAGAATAAATGTTGTCCCTTTTTTCCTGAGGATAAGTCCACCTTGTCTTAAAGAAAGGACAACCGGAAATTCTTTCTCTGACACTGACCAATTGAAAATATGAGAGAACCAAATAAAAGCTTTCCATATAATATCAACCTAACTATTCAGTGTTTTGCTATAGACAGACTCTTTGATTGGACCTAGTTAATCTGTTCTTGTTTTAATTCATCTCAAGGTTCAGCATTAGTCATTTTATCCCAACAGATATAACCTTAGATTATTTCTATGGATAATATAGTTAGACTCATCTTAATGTAAATTTTTTATGGAGGTTCATGGGTAGATGGTCTCAAGGTGACTAAAAAAGAACTAGCTTTATATCTAGATAAAAGGGTACAACTTTGTTCCTTATAAATAATCAGACCTATATAGTCAGTGAAATATCACAAGATCCAAATTCTAGTGGCTTAACTTTAGATTGATCTAAGACCTAAGGTAGGAGAGTGGAGTTGGGGGTAAGCACAGGAGAGGGTATTATGTAATACATTCTTTGGAGAAAAATGCAGTGGAAACAAGAAAGAATACAAAAGAAAATTCAAAAGATCTAGTATTTTGTCTTTTGAAAAATAAGATCCAGGCCAGGGGCAGGGGCTCATGCCTATAATCCTAGCACAGCACTTTGGGAGGCCAAGACGGATGGATCTTCTGAGGCCAGGAGTTCGAGACCAGCCTGGCCATTATGGTGAAACCCTGTCTCTACAAAAAATGCAAAAATTAGCCAGGTGTGGTGGCAGCACCTGTAATCCCAGCTACTCAGGAGGCTGAGGCAGGAGAATCGCTTGAACCCGGGAGGTGGAGGTTGCAGTGAGCCAAGATCATGCCACTGCACTCCAGCCTGGGTGACAGAGCGAGACTCCATCTCAAAACAGGAAAAAAAAAAAAGAAAGAAAGAAAGAAAGAAAAAAGAGATCCATGAGTAGAGTACTGCATTTGTTAGGAAAAATACTACATTAGACAAAACTTGCCTTTAATGCCCAGAGATACTTGCTGTTGTCAAAAGGTGCACAACTTAATTTTGCCTCTTTGGCTGATATTCCCCACTATTCTAGATGAACTGAGCCCAAAAACAGATCCAAAGATATCCTTCCCCACAGAGAGTTGGTGATGAATCTTAGGAACTAAGTGCTATGAGCATGTTGCAAAAGGAGATCACAGACCCAGTTCAGGCTCCCTCCAGCAGCCCCTTCTCCCCTGACCTCTATGTCAGTTACATGCATGTACTGATGGTAGGCACCTGCACAAGCCACTAGCAGCTGCCTTCCTCCTGGCTGTCTCTGTGTGTTCATAACTCTTGCTGGCACATCTGTAGCCCTAGGTCCCTTTCTCCAGCTTGCCACTCCAACGTATTTTTCCCTTATGATTCTACGCTGTTTGCCATTTTTGTTTGAAATCTGTGTATTGGTTAACAATAACTTTGTAATGATAGCAACCACCATAGCAATTATATCCTGCTTCCTTGTATGCCTGGCATGTTTATCATTTAATTGTCACAACACCATGAAGTAAATATTCTTATTGACCCAATTTTATAGATCAGAAAGCAGGTCTAGAATGTGTAAGTCCCTAATGAAGGCTACTTGGCTAATAAAAGACAGCCAAATTTTGAATCCAGGCAATGTGGTTTCAGAGTCTTTGCTTTGCTACCTCTCTTTTACTCACTATTTTTGTACTAGTCTTACACTTTTCTACATAGTTTTTGAAGGCAATCAAAATTTAAAAGTGGATTATTATTGCCGGTATTTATCAGTCGCAGAATGTATTTATATTTATTTTTTGAGACAGGGTGGCACTCCATCACCTAGGCTAGAGTGTAGTGGTGTGATCACAGCTCACTGCAGCCTCAATCTCCTAGGTTCAAGAGATCCTCTCACCACAGCTACTGGAGTAGCTGGGACTACAGGCGTGTGCCACCACAGCCAGCTAATTTGTGTGGTGTGTGTGTGTGTGTGTGTGTGTGTGTATGCATACATAGAGACAGGGTTCTGTCATGTTGCCCAGGCTGTTCTCAAACACCTGGTCTCAAGGGATCCACCTGCCTCAGCCTCCCAAAGTGCTAGGATTACAGGCGTGAGCCATCGCGCCCAGCCCAGTAACAGAATTTAAAACTAATGCAGTATGATCATTTACATGGCATCCACTCATTCTTTCACTTAATCATTACCACTTATTGTGTACCCACTAGGTCCTAGTACTGCAGTAGGCATTCCATTCCGTAATGATCACAACAGAAAATATTCCTATCCTCCTGAAGCTTTTGGGATAATGGAAAGGAGAGGTAACACAAAAATAATATATAATTGCAAGTTGTGATAAATGTTACAAAAGGAAACAAAAAGTTGTCATAAGATAGAAAATAGTAGGAAGCTAACTTAGATTGAGGAATGATGATCACGAACTTTTCTGAGGAAGTGACATTTTAAGTTGAGGCCCTAGCAGACCAATAGGAGCTAACCAGCTGAAGAGGAATAGTTAAGTATGCTTTTAGAGGAGCTTGTATTTCTGGAAAAATAGTAGACTAGATGTCAATATAAGTTCTGCCTAAAATAATTAAAAATTTTTAATGTATGGCTCAGTAAGAAAATAAAGAGAGTTTTTAGAAGCCAGAAATTATGAAAAAGCCTGAATCCTGATATAGAAGTAAATTCTAAGCCGGGTGCGGTGGCTCATGCCTATAATCCCAGCCCTTTGGGAGGCCAAAGCAGGCGGATCACCTGAGGTTGGCAGTTCGAGACCAGCCTGACCAACATGGAGAAACCCTGTCTCTACTGAAAATACAAAATTAGTGGGGTGTGGTGGTGCATGCCTGTAATCCCAGATACCCGGGAGGCTGAGGCAGGAGAATCGCTTGAACCTGGGAGGTGGAGGTTGCAGTGAGCCAAGATGGCGCGGTTGCACTCCAGCCTGGGCAACAAGAGCAAAACTCCGTCTCAAAAAAAGAGAAGTAAATTCTAAACCTGCGTTTTTTTCTCTGGGCATTTGCCAATCCTTGGTGGCCAAAACCATGGGCTTTAATAGACCTTGTGCAGGAGACAAAAGGCAAAGCCAGGACTCTAAAAGACTTCTCTGTCAATAGGTGAACTAGGAGAAAGAAGCCCATTCCCCTCCATAAACCTGTTCTTCCCACAGACATGCTGTTGGGATAATTGCATGTCTTGGCCTTAGTGCTTGAATGGGTGGGAATCATATATATATATATATCTCAATTGTATTTTGTATATGCAAATACATTTCATCATAAAAAGAAAAACATAAAACTCTCTAGACAAGCAATACTATATTGCAAGGCCCTCAGTAAGAAAGGTATTTAGCCTTTTTCAAAATAATAAAAGGCTGGTAGACATAGAACAAAATAAGGGCTGGAAAATGAGGTTGGAGATGAAGCCAGGCACCAGATTCATGCGGGTTCTCGAAGGCCTTGGTTAAGAGTTTGAATTGTATGCTAAGTATAGTGCAAATCTTTTGAAGGGTTCCTCTCTAAAGATGGAAGGAGAGAGGAAACTGTAGCAGTAATCCAGGTGAGAGGGAGATCTGACTTGGATTAGAGGAAACTGGAAGAAATGAATAAAGATACATTTTGAAGGTAAAATATATCTAACTGCTGATAAATTAGATGAAAGACTTGAGAGTGAGTAAAATATGAAGGGTTGTTCCTAAGCACCTGACTTAAAAAACTGCTTGTCCAGAAGTCTTTTTTTCTGAGCTGAGGAAGTCAGGAGGAAATTTGGAGAGAGGAATGATCAAGAGTTCAGTTTTAGAAATATTAAGTTTGATAAGTAAAGAATGCTAATGGATATAGTACCACTGTTTGATATAATAGAACTAAAGATGTTTTTAAAATATTCTTATTTAGTTGAACTCATAATCGAACAAGTCATGATGTAATGATAATGCAAATTTACCTTTTGCAGGCAATTCAATTTACAGTAAATTTCACTGAGAGGCATATTTTTTAAGTAGTAGAATTTCATTGCAATAAATACACCATTTATTTAAATTCACATTCCTAGGACACAAGAGCTGGATAAATTTGCAGATAAAGTAAAATATTCAGAGAGAGACACTTTGGCAGAGATTGGCTGTGTTCACCAAATCTATTTTCTTTTCTTTCTGCTGACACAGCTGGACTATATTTCCCAGCCTCCTCTGGCTTCTAAAATTATTTTCTTTTCTATTTTATAAGATGATAATAAAGCCTCTTCTCATAGGGATTGTGATGAGCAAACCTAAAATCAGTTCTGAATTGTCAAAAGTGAAATAAAAATTCGTTTTTATTAGTATTGGCATGTGACTGAGACTGGGCCAAGGAATGGGAATAAAAGTGATAACCATTTCTTCCTTTGGTCTGGTTACGTAAAAAAAAATTCCTTATGCAGCTTTCACGCTGTCTATCCCTTGTGTCAGCTGGATATTGGCCCCCAAAGTAACCTTGGAAGCCACACATTGAGGGTGACAGAACCACCTTCAGTTGAAATTCCTAAAATGACTGCATGGTTCAGAATCCCCATGCATACTTTTCTGCCATCTAAACTTTGCATGAACAAAAAAAAAACTATTATTTTAAATCATTCGGATTCTGTAATTCAACTGCTTCAGCAGCTAACATACATTAAAAGATGTTAATTTTCTTTCAAGGTGGTATCAAGAACATAATTTTATTCCCATTCATTTCTTTTCTCTCTCTGTTTTTTTAATATGTATTTTCTGTCATACATGACCAGGCAATTTGAGTAGATTAGGATGTTAGCATGTTTGTTCAAGGAGTGAGGGAAGCTAAGATGCTTGAGGTATGAAGGAGAAGTTGAAGGATATAATTCCTTTCTGTGCTCCATATAAGATAACCCTGCTTTTCTCTCTCCCTCTGTCTGACCCAGTAATTCATTTCAAAGATGTATTCTTCTATAGCTATTTATTTCCACCTGCTAATAGCACCCTCATTGTCATCAAGACTTGATGACAATCTTGATCTCTCTCTTCTTGCCCAGTTTAATAATCAAGTTTTTACACTGGAATACAAAATAATCATAAATCAAAGTTGAGAAATATGTTTTCTTCCTTTGTACATCTGATAGTAGATTTCATATATCTCTTGAGGTAAACACTTTTGAGAGCATGCAAAGTGTGACATATCTCTGATAGGACATGCTGAAGCCAGAACGTGCCCTCTGTATCTTTGGCCAGTGGATTAGCCAGTTAGACATACTCTGACATTGTTCTCTGTTATATTTACTTATCAGTCTTTTTGCATTATTGGCTTCATGGCTCCATCTCTTGAGGGAAAGCATGAGGTAAATTCAGTTCCATATGCTGAATACCCAGCATGATTTCTGGCAAAATGATATTACAAGTGCTCTGTAACTCCTTGGATGAAAACCAAATGAATGCTGAAAATAGTGTGGTATATATCTGACTAATAAAAATAATGTTCCAGGCCGGACGCAGTGTCTCATGCCTGTAATCCCAGCACTTTGGGAGGCCAAGGTGGGCAGATCACCTGAGCTCAGGAGTTTGAGACCAGCCTGGCCAACATGGTGAAACCCCGTCTCTACTGAAAATACAAAAATTAGCTGGGTGTGGTGGCACATGCCTGTAATTACAGCTACTTGGGGGGGCTGAGGTAGGAAAATCACTTGAACCCGGGAGGCAGAGGTTGCAGTGAGCCGAGATCATGCCATTGCACTCCGGCCCGGGCAACAAGAGCGAAACTCGATCTCAAAGAAAGAAAGAAAGGAAGGAAGGAAGGAAGGAAGGAAGGAAGGAAGGAAGGAAGGAAGGAAGGAAGGAAGGAAGGAAGGAAGGAAGGAAGGAAGGAAGGAAGGAAGGAAGGAAGGAAGGAAGGAAGGAAGGAAGGAAGGAAGGAAGGAAGGAAGGAAGGAAGGAAGGAAGGAAGGAAGGAAGGAAGGAAGGAAGGAAGGAAGGAAGGAAGGAAGGAAGGAAGGAAGGAAGGAAGGAAGGAAGGAAGGAAGGAAGGAAGGAAGGCTCTGTATAGAATGAATTTTCTGTATTATTCACTATAAAGAATTTCTTTTTAACCACATCAGTAATATGTCCATAAGATATAGGTCATTACCTGGAAATTGAAAATATTTTTATGAGAAACTTCTCATTATGATGTTTATTGTGTAAGGATCTTAAGTTTATATAACCTTTGTTTGATGAATATATCTTCAACTTGTGTACTCTAAAAAATTATCAGATTATTTTTATGATTGGTAGAGTTTATAGTTTTGCAAGAATTGTGCACTTCTCACACACAGGGACAGGTGGAAGAACATGCCCCCACGGGAGCCTTAAAGGAATACATTCTGGCCCTGTGAAGAATTGCCTCCTCTTCAATTCCAATGGCATATGGTTAGATTTGGGCAAACAGATGCTATGCCAAATATGGCATTTATTGCCTCAGTTCAGATACCAGGCCAGACTGAAGTTTACAGCTGTGTCCTGGTTGAAATTCTAAAACAATAGGAGTTTATTCTCTTAATCTAGTGTACCCCCTAATCTAGAATGATGGCATTGTTAGCATCTAGAATTATTTTCTTTCCCATTTTATAGAATGATAATAAAACCTATTCTCATAGGGATTGTTATGAGCAGACCTAAATTCAGTTCTGATTTGTCAAAAGTGAAATAAAAAAACTTCTGTCTGTGTGGTCTTAGGTGGCAGAAATGTAATTATAAGTAAGCCCTAATTTCTTCTAGATATACTAGTGCTTGACCTCAGTGAACGATAGTCTCTTTATAGAAGTAGATATATTAATCCTTTTAACCCCTTGAAAACCAGCAGTAGTAGCTCTTTCCAAAAAGTTTCTAGCTGGCCAGACTAAGTTTTCATGCTTTTGGTAGTATAGCATATGGACATTTATCTTGGCAGTGATTATGTGTAAGTATAAAAGAAATACTTAAAATGCAATAAAATGAGCCTATCTATCTGTTTCACAAGACTAATGTTTCTTGCTAATCATAGAGAACCTAGGATAAAATGCATAATGTTGGTCATCGGAATTGAGGAAAGCTTAACAATTATACTATATTGGATAGGCCAAATCTAGGAGTATCTGTATACCCGGAGTCCTTTCCTAAGGGGTCCTACCTGTAGCCTCTTGCTAAGGATACCAACTCTAGCCAGATATATATAGGTGGCCATGTTCTATATTGCATGACTTTACCATCTTAACCACATCTCAGAACATTTGACCTGAAGTATTTAGGTAGCTTGAAGGCTGACAGATTTAACAACCTAGTACAAGTGTTTTATCTAACTGATGATAGTGACATAGTGGACTGATTAGATGTTCTTTCTTAAGAAATTTTTAATTTGAAATAGAGAGTATTATTTGATAAGAGCAAACACCAATTGCTCTAACCAGAAAAAGAGGCAGACAAAAATGACATGAGTCAGTAGAAGCCATGAGTAAGCAAGAGTGACAAGTAAGTAGGAGCTAAGTCATGAAATTTTTTACAAGTGTGTGTGTGTGTGTGTGTGTGTGTGTGTGTGTGTGTGTGTGTGTTGGTGGGGGTGAGGGTAGATACACATACTTAAATTGTATCTGGGAGGGAAGACGATGGTCAACAAATTATTGCTGCCAAGGGGATAAAGAACTAATTACATCATTACTTATCTACTGGATTCTGAACAACTTGAAATTACAACTTAAAATTCTCCATCTATGTTCCTATACTTTTCATGAGACCTGGTTAAAATACTTTCCATGAGTTCGCATAAGGCCTAGCCACAAAACATACCTTTGTTCCTTGTTTTCATGTGAAACCTTATAATAACTGTTCCCAGTTACCCCTCTCACACATCCACACAGATACTTGAGACAACTTTAGTGAGTCTCTATTCTTTGTGGTCAAAGGATCCTAATTTATACAACTACTCTATGAGTTCAATGTTTATTATTTTGGCTCTGTAACCAAGGCAAGGACTGATGAACAATAGCAGTTTTGTGGCCACCCAAGAATATATTGACCTTGAATAGGAAAAAGCAATGTATATAATCCTAATTGTTTAAGAGAAGTGATGCATTACAGGGAGGGCTCAGAGAAAGATGGCTAACACTAATAGCACACATTGGCATTGAGGAGACTACATGGAAATGTGCATTTAGCAAAATAGCTTCAGAACAATATGTTTTCTTTCTCGCCTATTAGATTATGAGTTCCTGAAGCACTCATCTACCTATGCGTCACCAATTCCCAGGAGAGGGCTCTGTATATAATAGGTGAAACACAACTGAGTACATCATGTGGCCCAGCTATGGTTCTGTCTTAAGGTTTAGCAGCAGCTTTGAACTGCCTGGTAAAAACATTTTTTCAGGCAGACTAAACTGAACTGAAGAGAGAGACACAAGTTAGAGACAAGAGTCAGAGATCCAGAAATTTCTGGGAGAGATAGATATAGACAGTGTAGAACAGCCAAGAAACCGTGGGAGGAATTTCAAGGAACCAGATAATATATGCATAATGTTGGTCATCAGAACTGACGAAAGCTTAACTATTATACTATACTAGATAGGCCATTCAAATTTAGGGGACTAAGGACCAGAACATACTGTTATCTAGAACATCTGCAGAGCACAGAACAGCATAGCTTTTGGCCAGAAAGCATGACACAGAGTATGGGATAGAGGAGGAGAATTGGCAAAAAATAAATTCTAGATTCTGATTTTTAAAATGACAGAACAAAGATTACAGTATTATTTTCCTTCTCCCTTACAAATTATCCAACTGCACTAGGAGAGCAAAATGGTAGAAACATGAACCCCATCTTCAAAAAAAGATACATGTGCAACTCCAGACTACAAAATGTGATGAAGAATGATAAATGCAGTTAAAAGTGCCCATGGCTGCAGATCTCACACAAAGCTGGCAGAACTTTCTAGGGGGCAAAACCAGTAATGCCCTGTTTAGACTATGGGATAGGATTTGTGAACTGGCAGCAGGAGCTTTCTTGGCCTTCCTAGGGTATAAAGAAGAAGCAGGGGCCAGGCACGATGACTCACACCTGTAATCCCAGCACTTTGGGAGGCCACGGCGGGCGGATCACCTGAGGTCAGGAGCTCGAAACCCTGTCTCTACTAAAAATACAAAAAAAAAAAAAAAAAAAAAATTAGCTGGGCGTGGTGGCAGGCACCTGTAATCCCAGCTACTTGGGAAGCTGAGGCAGGAGAACTGCTTGAACCCGGGAGGTGGAGGTTGCAATGAACTGAGGTTGAGACATTGCACTCCAGCCTGGGTGATGGACTGAGAACCTGTATCAAAAAAAAAAAAAAAAAAAAAAAAAAGAGGAAGAAGGAGAAGGAGAAGAAGGAGGAGGAGGAGGAGGAGAAGAAGAAGAACAGACTCAATGAGGAATCACACAGACAAGATGGAAAACATGGAAAAACAAAAAGAAAAAAGTAGAGATTATATCTTTACTATTAGACAAGATTGAATTTAGAGGAAAAGCTTTAAGTAAGGCGATGAGGAATAATTCAAGGCAGCAGTATAGCATTAAGCATCCATAAAGCAAAAACTACAGAAAATATAAAGAATAATAGTTACAGAGTAGTGATAAGAATGTTTATTCACTTCTGTCAGTTCATAAGAGATCAAGTGGACAACAACTAAGAGAAAGAAAACCCAAACAAAATAATGAATGAAGGAGATATATGATATTTGTCAAGCTTTGTATCCTGAAAACTAAGAATGTCAAATAAAATGTTCACAAAAACAGACCATAAAGAAAATTTCAAAGAATTTCAAAAGGCAAAGTAAATATATACAGCATTCTCTGATCTCATTGCAATAAAACTAGAACTTAGGAAAAAGAATATCATCACCTGGACATTTTAAAATTTCTACTAAAACAATTCTTAGATCAGAGGAAACCAAACAAGTTATAGAAAATCTAAGACAAAAGCATAATGAAAACATTACATATCAGAACTTGTGGGATGGAGCTAAACTAGATTTCAGAAGCACTTATCTTAATGAAGAAAGAAAATAACTCCATTAAATATCTAACTCAAAGTTAGAAAAATTATCAATAAACATAAAACAGCAAAATAAGGGAATAAGAGTTAATAAATTAGACAAAAATTGATCAGCTAAATAAAAGAGCTGATTATGTTTTTAAATAGGATATTAAGTTTTTAAAAACAAAAAGTAGACAGGAAAGAGCATAAACCAAGAAATAATGGGGAAATTATAAAAATAGAAAAGAAAAGAATCCTAAGAAAATATTTTGCTCAATCCTGTGCAAATTAATTTGAGAATGTAGAAGAAATGGATGATTTTCTAGGAAAGTTGAAAAGATCAATACTAACCTTAGATAACTAGAAAATCTAAACTATTATCACAGAATAACTGTCTTTTATATATATATACACACACACATCTATGTATATACACACATCTATATATATACACATCTATATATATATACATCTATATATATATATACATATCTATATATATATGGTAAGTCCTTTATTTTGTCATGTGAAACCATATAACAGCTGCCTAACCACAATGTGTAGATATCAACAGAAGATGGCTCAGAAATAGCACTAGTGACTCAAATAGTGACCATTATGATAAAATGAATAAAGTTTTGACTGATTTACAGGAGTTTTAAAATGCATTTTATGTTGAGTAGTTACTTCATGGTTTCTCAAAAGAATTATTATGTTAAACCAAAAATAAACTAGGTATAGTTTGTTCACATAACAAATCTACATTCAAAGACATGCTTACAAATTTTCCACTTAGTCTATTTTTCTGTTCTTAGCATTACTACAAATGCCTCTTTCCGTCATCATGTTGAATTCTTCAGCATCTTCCACATCATTTCCAGAGGCATCTCTGGGAAGTAGTGATGCCTGTCTTCCCTGAGAAGCACTGATAACACCAATATACCCACAGTTCACATCTTTTCCCTCTCCTGAGGCGTGCTAGTTTTTGGCACGACAGAAAAAACACACTATTAGGATTTGAAAACCTAAATTCTGGGCCTGGTTGGGTCATAAACTATAGAACCATAGATCATATATTCTCCCCAGGTGCCTGTTTCTCCACTGCAAAATATGATTCATATTTGCTTGGTCCTTTGTAGTCCTTTACTGTTTCATTTATCTTCATGATAACCCTTAAATTTAAGTAAGGTAGCAGTATGCTCATTTTATAGAAGAAATTCATTCTCAAAGAGGATACACAGTCTCCCAAAGATCCCACAATAATAATATCTCAGGCAGAGCTAAACTCACACAATCTCACTCAAAATCCTAGTACTGGTACATGGTGTACTCATAGTTTGCTAAAATGGATGAAGCAGCAATTTCTAAGGTCCCTTCCAATGATCCTGTTCTCTGCTTCTACTTGCTGTTTTTTCTCTCTTCTCTCAACTAACGTTAACGTCCAAAACTATATATAATCACCAAATTTCATTTACCATGGTTTTATTTAATTATTCTTTAAAGTTTTCTATTTCCATGTTAAATCCAGAGAAATGTTACTTTTTCAAAAGTTTCTACTGCTGCCTGCCTGTCTGAAGGCCATGAGACTTACCTATTTGTTTGTCAAAGCAAAAATTCTCAACATTTTGTAAACACCACTAATTACTTTTTATAACTGTAAAAACAATTATTTCATACTTAAAACCAATTCAAAATAAAATAAATCCTCGATACTTCTTATTCCCTGGAGTAGTAATTTTAATTAGATTCTAGTGATTTGTAATTTTTTCCTGTGTGCCTTTATTTGGGAAATACTGTTAGTCTGCCTCACTATCAAGTCTCTTTCCCTAACAAGAAAATATCACAGTCTTAAGAGTCAGGAAAGCTTTTACTTTCACTATCACATATGAAAAATGAACTAAACACCTAAACTGGAAAATAAAACTTAAATGAGGGATTCAGGATATTTCCCAAGGGGTCATATGACCAATTTAAAAGTTGGTGTGATGTGCCTAAAATAACACGCTCACTCTTTTACTTATAATAAAGGTACAGATGTACTGATTAGTCATGCTGACATGTGCATATAAAATATGCCTATGCCAAATTAAAAGGAAACAAAATACATTCTATGGCAATCCTGAAAAGTCAGGGAGCTCAATAAATATTAACGAGTATGCTCTCACAATTAGCATTAAACACTTGGTAATTAGCATAATTTAATATGTGAAAAATGAGAAAATATACAGGATGAGAAGTACACATAGGAAACTGTTGTGATTTTTCTTCATTTTGATCATATTGCTTTCTTGTCTTCAGGAGGGAAGATTTTGATTTCAGAATTCACATCTTTCTGTTCTAAATGGTATTCTTGGGCTATTTTCTCAGCAGTTCATGTTTCTGGATAAAGTTTATGATTATTGAGAAGTGTCAATGCTTCTACAATGGAAATTTTGCCTTTGGGACTGGTCTTAATATTTATCATGTTAAAGTGATGGCCGAAAGGCAATCTGAATTCTTTTGGCTCTTGACATGTTTCAGCAGCTTTTACCTGCACGGAAGACACAGGATCTTTGGAATCAACATACACATCTTTTAGAAATGACAGCAGCTTGTCATCTTTACGAGCAATCTCTCCCTTAATTTCTGGATAGAGACTAATATGCTCTCGCAGGAGGCTGTTGGTAGTGGGGTGCCTGGGAGCAGGAGAGGGCTTCATCTTGTTGATTTTCTGTTCTGCTCTAGGTTGAAATTCTCTAGGTTGTTCTCTAGGTTGAAAGTTCTCTAGGTTCTCTAGGTTGAAATTCCTGATCCCACGAGTCACCGCAGCCCCCATCTCCTCATAACATGATGACCTCAGGTTCACGCCACACGTGGGAACACTGGTGCAGGAAACCTCCAGGGTACCCTAGAATAACTTTCTTCTACTGAGGCCTTGGTAATTTAACAGGGGAATTCTACCAAACCTTTCAGGAATAAATCAATCCAGTCCTCCCAAATACGTATGCTTTAATAAATGTGGATATCTCTGGAAGGACATGAGAAACTAGTAAACGGTTATTATTAACAGGGAACAGAACTGGGGCTGAGAGACATTGTTAGAAAGAAGTCTTGTTTTTTCCTGTATATCTTTTATAACTTTTGTATTTTGTGCCATTTGCATATGGTACTTATCCAAGTATGAGGAATTTAGAACATCTTTGTTTTACATTTGAACAAGTTGACAACACTATTTGGCTGTTGTTATTATGTTTACCTTAAGTTTTCAATAAATATAGTAGGCGTAATTTCTTAAATATCTCCCTTCCCCAAAGATGTCCCACCGTAATTCCTGGAATCATGATGAATATGATGCTGTATTACTGATTCTGTGATTATGTTTTGCCATGTGGCGCAGTTGACCTTAGGGAGATTCAAGCCTAGATTATCTGAGTGGGCCTAATTGAATCATATGAGCCTTGAAAGCAGAGAGCTTTCTTTGGCTAATGGCAGGAGGGAAAGTCAAAGAGATTGAAAGTATGAGAAGGACTCAGTGTGCAATAGCTGCTTTGAAAGTGGAGGAGATCACTTAAGAAAGAAGGCAAGTAGCTTTGAGGAGCTGAGGGCAGCTCCCGGCTGACAGCTAGCAAGGGAACTGGCCAAATCCCTGCAACCTCAAGGAGCTAACTCTGTCAAAAACCTGAAAGAGTTTGAGAGTGGATTTTCCCCGGTCTCCAGATAAGAGTCCAGCCCAACAGGCATCTTGATTTCAGCTTTATGATACCCTGAGCAGAGCCCACTTGGGACTCCTGACCTGCAGAGATGTGAGATAATAAATGGATATTGTTTTCAACTGCTAAATTTGTTATATAGGAATAGAAACCAATAGAGCAAAATTACATTCTAAAACTTTCATACATGTGGGCTTTCAGAGACTTTAGAGATGGGAGCCATATTCCCTCCAGTCTGGGTGTGATGAGTAGTGCCAAAGCAGCTGCAGAACCCGTGGAACAGTGTCATTGACAGCCAGAGGCTACGTCGTTTCCATTGGTGCCATAAGTAGAATATGCTCTGCTGTCTTTTCATTACTTTCTCCGATTGTGTAGAGAATGAATTTTGTATACCTGTCTCAGTCTTTCCCTCTTTCAGATTATAGTCTTAGAAGCAATTTTTTGGCATTTCTGTTTTAAATAATCTTGCATTTTCAATAAAGAGGTTGCCATTTCTTTTCTTTTCTTTTTTTTTTTTTGAGACAGCACCTTGCTCTGTCACCCATGCTGGAGTGCAATCACCACTTACTGCAACCTTGACCTTCCAGGCTCAAGCAATCTTCCCATCTCAGTCTCCTGAGTAGCTTGGACTACAGATGTGCACCACCATGCACAGCTTTTTTTTTTGTTGTTTGTTTGTTTGTTTGTTTGTTTGTTTTGATGGAGACAGAGTCTGTGGTTGCCCAGGCTGGTTTCAAACTCCTGGGCTCTAGCAATCCTCCCCCCTCAGCCTCCCAAAGTGTTGGGATTACAGATGTGTGCCACCACACCTGGCCTTTTCTTTGGATGTCTTAGGAAATTAACTCCTACCTTTCTAAAAATTCCTGGGTTTATGTGACCTGGATTTAAATGGTCATGAGAGAAATTTCTGATATGATAGTGCAATCGAGTAACACTGGAATTCTTTGACTACTTTAGTTTTTCTAGAGTTTTACTTAAATTAACCCAATTTTGTTTCATTGGCAGTTTTATCCAAGACTGAATAAAGGTAGTTTACCTTTTAAGTTGCTATACACGAGAACTTACCTTTCAATTAATTCTTTTAATTTAGCAGTGTGGGAAGCTGTTATTTACTTTTTATTTAATTGATTGTACTTTTGTAAACTTTTACCTGAAGAAAGTAACTTTGAGAACCACAAAGTAGAAACATATTGGTTAAGGTCTCTGAAGAGTGTCAGAGGCTCCTATCTCTAAAGCCTCTGAAAGCCCACATGTATGAAGAAACATACTGGTTAAGGTGTCTGAAGAGTGTCAGAGGATTCAAGAATGCTTCTTTGATTCCCATCACTTCACATTCTGAGTGGAAAAGCACAAAACAGAAATGCTGCAAGTCAGCATCAGGAGACCATAGCATCCATCATTAAGCGCAATAAGGCTATGACTTTCTGTTACTGAGTTGTGCTGCCATTTCTTTTTGCCAGTAAGTTACATGGTCCAGTTTTTTTCTTTCTTAGATGACTTCAGGGACTTGTAAGCCTGCTAAGGTCAGGGAATGCTTCTGCTTCATGTACAGTGTATTATACAAAGATGTATCTATAATAAAAGTGGAACCCAGCTGCGTGTGGTGGCTCACACCTGTAATCGCAGCACTTTGGGAGACTGAGGCAGGCAGATCACTTGAGGCCAGGAGTTGGGGATCAGACTGGCCAACATGGTGAAACCCCATCATTACTACAAATACAAAAAAATTAGCCGGGTGTGTTGGCATGGGCCTGTAATCCCAGCTACTCGGGAGGCTGAGGCAAGAGAATCACTTGAACCCAGGAGACAGAAGCTGCAGTGAGCTGAGATCATGCCACTGCACTCCAGCCTGGGTGACAGAGCAAGATTTGGTCTCAAAAAAAAATAAAAACAATAAAAGTAGAACCCATGAAGAAAAATTTAAACAACTGATTTTAATGACTGTAAAGGAGTGTCACTAGTAGAAAAATATTTCTATATTGTTAGTGTAATCAAGTTTCTTTAAAGATAATATTGATCATTTTTAGCAGAAGTTTGTTATTTATCTTTAGGAAATGAAATTAAATGTTTTACTTTGTTTTGTTTTTAATGTTTCTAAAAGGAATGAAACTGTATTATTGCTGATTCTGTTATGGATTGAGGCATTGAGAGTAGCAAAAATTATATTAATGCTCTGTGCCAAAACACATAAAATGACTTTATCACTGGTGTCTCAATTATAAAAAGATAATAATTTGCATAATATGATAAGAATGCCACTTGAAAGAAAGGAGGCTGAGTTTTTTTTTTATTTTTTTGTTTTTTTTACATCCAGTAAAACATGATTGACATCATCTAGTCAAATTATATATTATACTGAGCTTTGTTTTCTGTATAAACCATATTTTCCAGATATTATTTTAAAAGAAATTTAAATCTTCTGGGCTTAGGTTTCAGAGTTATACATAACTCACAAGTGAGCCATGTGAGGTGAGTTCCTTGAAAGCCATACACCTAGGTCTCATTTCATAAATTTGGGCTGGTTGCATTGGGTCATGCCTGGAATCCCAGCATTTTGGGAGGCCGCAGCAGGTGGATCATGAGGTCCAGAGATGGAGACTATCGTGGCTAACATGGTGAAACCCTGTCTCTATCAAAAATACAAAAAATTAGCCGGGCATGGTGGTGCACACCTGTAGTCCCAGCTACTTGGGAGGCTGAGACAGGAGAATTGATTGAACCTGGGAGGCAGAGGTTGCAGTGAGTCGAGATGGCACCACTGCACTCCAGCTTGGGTGACAGAGCGAGACTCCACTTTGTCTCAAAAAAAAAAAAGAAAAAAGGCCAGCTTTGTTTCAAAGCCCAAACCTGGCTCTGGTAGACTATTTTCTAAGATAACTCTTGACGAGTTTTGCTAAAGGAAGCGGAGGTATGGTACAGATCATCTCAAAGTCCTGTTTGGCTCTCTCTGCACTTGGGGTTTTCCTCTGGCGTGTTTATCTTCTGAATAATGCTCCTCCTAGGCTAAATAGAGTTTGAACCCTCCATCTTATAACAGATGTGACAGAGGAATGCTTATGATCAATGACGATGTACAGTCCACAGAGATAAAGAAATTGGTGGGAATGAGGCTTTGAGAAGTATAATGAATGTCAGATTGCAGGCTGCCCATAGTACATCCAGCATCATCAGTACACTGTAGTTTGCTTTAACTAATTTGGGCCTCTGCAGCTTTGGGACAGTATTGCAAATAGGTAGTATAATAAGCTTAAATAACAGATTTCCATCACTTAAATATAAAAATCTCAGATTTGTCACAGTAATAATATTGACCTCATGTTTTTGTTTATGTTTTTTGTTCATTGACTTCATGAATGAATCGTATGGCAGGAAAGCAGGTAATACACTTCCAGACCTTATAATACATAGGTGTTGAGGCTAGAGAATGTCACAGAGGCATGCCCTTATTCATAAAACACTAGGGGAAATGCCTTACTATATTTTATTAAGTGAAGACCTTTCATTGTAAAAGTGAGATTATTTCTTTAGAAACCATATAAATTACTGAAGGGAATTATGAGCAAGAATATATTTTGGGTTCATAGATGCCAAATGCCCATCTCTCTGGATGATTATTACTCTAAATATTTTTCTATTACCTAGTTTCAGCTCAGGAAATCAGTTAGACCCTTAAGGGCGTAAGCAAGCAGGAAATGAGTGATAGATTTATAGATTCCACCAGTGAATTTGAAAAAAATCTTTTGCCTTTTAAATTATAACTGCAGTAGACTCAATGTAAGTGCTTTTTAAAAAATTATTTTATTTATTTATTTATTTTTGAAACAAAGTCTTACCCTGTCACCCAGGCTAGAGTGCAGTGGTATGATCTTGGCACACTGTAACTTCTGCCTCCAGGATTCAAGTGATTCTCTTTCTTCAGCCTCCTGAGTAGCTGGGATTACAGGCACATACCACCACACCTGGCTAATTTTTGTATTTTTAGTAGAGATGGGGGTTCGCCATGTTGGTCAGGCTGGTCTTGAGCTCCTGACCTCAAGTGATCCACCGCCTCAGCTCCCAAAGTGCTGGGATTACAGGAGTGAGCCACCACACCCAGCCCATAAATGCCTTTTTTAATGCGCCATCTTCCTTTCCTATGTAAACCCTTTTCAAGTTATATTTTCCCTGTGATATTCTCAATAAGGAACAAATTACATAAAATCAGAAATCCTGATTTCATATTAAGTGTAGGATGTCAAATTACCATTGAGCCTAGGTCATATATTCTAGTAGCAGAGACCAATCTATTTGCTGCCTTGTTCTGGAGGGTCATAGCAAGTCTGAACCAGGCAGCCAGGTAGACCACTCTGATGGCCGCATTCAAGCTTAGAGCTTCTCCAGTCTGAAAGACACTGGAGGAAGCTTCTTCTCACCTTATTTAGCTCCAAGAGTTCAGTTGTGCTCTTTGGAACACTCGGAATAACTGTATCCTAGACATAAACCAAGGGCAAGACATGGTTTTAGCTTCCATGAGGGCCTTTGCTTAAGAGTAAGAAGGGCTGCTACACATCTTAATTTTGCCACTGAATAGCTATGTGATACCAGGCCTTTGACATAAGCAGTTAAGTTAGAGGACTCCAGAGGGCCTGTCTAGCTCTTACATCACATAAGTGTAAATTCCACCTGTGATTTCATAGGATCCTTAAGTTAGCATTCCACTTCTATGGGGCCTCGTTTTCTGCCCCTATTAAACAAAGATATGGCTCTTGAGAGCCTGTTAAAAGCAGGTTTTTGAAAAAAAAAAGGCTCAAGTCAAATAAATTTTGAAACAGATTGAGATTAAAAGGTATTTTTGTGTGTGTGGAGAATGTAGGATTAACTAATTTATTTTCATTACATATAGAAATTTCAGTTTGTTACTATAGACTATTTATAGAAATATGAGTTCTTGAGTTTTTCATTCTGCTACCCCAGATGTGTAGTACTCTGCTTTGTACATAGGAAGCACTTAGCAATTTGTGTGTTCTCTTGAATTTCACTGAAGTACCACTTAAAAAGGTAAAGTTATATAAACTACTTTTTAGTATTTGAAGTTTCTTTAAGCCTATTTTTAATGAGGGCTTGGTGTTCATGCAATGACTTATTTTTGTTTGTACTGGCAGAGCATAGCTTTTTCAGTTGGCCAGTTAAAATGGAATGACAAGCTGGGCACGGTGACTCATGCCTGTAATCCCAGCACTTTGGGAGGCCAAGGTGGATGGATCACAAGGTTAGGAGTTCAAGCCCAGCCTCGCCAAGATGGTGAAACCCCATCTCTACTAAAAATACAAAAAATTAGCCGGGCGTCGTGGTAGGCACCTGTAATCTCAGCTACTCGGGAGGCTGAGGCAGAGAATTGCTTGAACCCAGGAGGCAGAGGTTGCAGTGAGCCAATATCATGCCACTGCACTCCAACCTGGGTGGCAGAGCAAGACTCCATCTCAAAAAAAAAAAAAGACAACTTGTGCTCTTATTTTTAAAATATTATATACTTCTAGCCCCATACAAATGCTTTCAGATTAGACTCACCAATTACACATTGGATTACCTGGACAGTTTTAAAATACAACTTAAACTTGAACAGAAGCATCCAAAGGTCAAACACTGTTTAACTGGACATACCTTTTAGTTTTCTATTTTATGTATTTTACGTTAAAAGCTAGACCTTTGAGGCCAGGTGCAGTGGCTCACACCTGTAATCTAAGCACTTTGGGAGGCTGAGGTGGGCGGATCACCTGAGGTCAGGAGTTTGAAATCAGCCTGTCCAACATGGAGAAACCCCATCTGTACTAAAAATAAAAAAATTAGCTGGGCCTGCTGGCACGAGCCTGTAATCCCAGCTACTCAGAAGGCTGAGGCAGGAGAATTACTTGATCTCCTTGATCACTTGAGCTGAGATCACCCCACTGCATTCCAGCCTGGAAGACAGAGCAAGACTCTGTCTCAAAAAAAAAAAAAAAGTTAGACCTTTGGGTTTAAAAGCCCCAGGATAAACACATGAAAAAAATCTTTCGAAATTTAAAAGTTTAAAATGTGCTCAGTACACCCTTCTTCCCACCCAACCAAACAACAACATCTTAAGTTAAATCAAGTGGTATAAAATAACAACCTAGAATTCTACCACTGCCCCAGGGAAGTTCTGTCTGCCCACTGTCACCTGCTTTTACAGGTCTACACCAGAAACAACTTCCCTTGATAGGAAGTACTGACTTTGTTCAGAGCTGTAAAATTATACCCAGCACCTCCGTTGTCTTCTTCTGTATGAGTCCTAGGGCCTAAGAGCTGCCATTTATGACACTTTGGTTTGTCACACCCTGCATACACCATTAGAGACATTATTTTCCTCTCTCGGCTTTGTATCTGCTTCCTTCTGTTGCTACCCTCTCCATTTCCTATTTTCCTCATTTTTAAAAATGAAATTTATTTTTGCTTTTTCATTTGTCTAAGACTTAGGCTTTCATTTCCCCATCTGTAAATCAGGCACTAGATAATAATCTCTGAAGCCAATTCCAATACCCTGTGAAGTCATGGTATCTTATATTTATGAGTAAATATAGTTATCTTTTTGATGATAGATTCATCAATAAACCATGGATTGGAAACATAAGAATCTGAAAACCCTTTATAACCCTCCTATCTCTGAAATTCACAGATACTGCTATATGGAACTGATTAATGAATTTCAATAGTTATCTATACCAACATATAATTAATAATGATGTGTATTGATAATATTGATAACAATGAGACACCCAGATGACTTGTCAGTAACTGATTTGTGATTTCCTAATTTTAAGAGTGTGTGTATTCTTGTAATCTACAAGAGCAAGAACCTTCTCAAAATGAAAGAGTTTTTCACAGATACTAATTCACTGACTCATTTACTGACAATTTTTAGTAAGGTCAGAAACAATATCAGATCAGTCTGAAGTCATAATTTTTTTTTTTGGTTGCAGGGAGAAGTCTCACTCTTGTCCCCCAGGCTGGAGTGCAGTGGCACGATCTCGGCTTACTGCAACCTCCGCCTCCTGGGTTCAAACGATTCTCCTGCCTCAGCCTCCCAAGTAGCTGGGATTAGAGGCGACTGCCACCAGGCTCAGCTAATTTTTCTGTATTTTTGGTAGAGACGAGGTTTCACCATGTTGCCCAGGCTGGTCTCAAACTCCTGATCTCAGGTGATCCCCCACCTTGGCCTCCCAAAGTGCTGGGATTATAGGCGTGAGCCACCGCGCCCAGCCCATAAAAAATATTTCTAATGGCCGGACGTGGTGGCTCACGCCTGTAATCCCAGCACTTTGGGAGGCTGAGACGGGTAGATCACCTGAGGTCAGGAGATCGAGACCATCCTGGCTAACACGGTGAAACCCCGTCTCTACTAAAAAAATACAAAAAACTAGCCAGGCATGGTGGCGGACACCTGTAGTCCCAGCTACTTGGGAGGCTGAGTCAGGAGAATGGTGTAAATCCGGGAGGTGGAGCTTGCAGTGAGCTGAGATCCGGCCACTGCACTCCAGCCTGGGCGACAGAGCGAGACTTGGTCTCATAAAACAACAACAAAAAATATTTTTAAGGGTCTAATAGTTAAAAGTTAATTTGTGGTGAAAAATAGCTCCTGTCTATAATTGTATTTTATTTTACTGTTTTAATTTTATTGTTTTATTGTTAAATTGTTTAATTATTTTACTGTTTATTTTGAGACAGGGTCTCACTTTGTCACCCAGGCTGGGATGTAGTGGCACTCATTGCAGCCTCGACCTCCCAGTCTCAAATGATCCTCCTACCTCAGCCTCCTGAGTAGTTGGGATTACAGGCATATGCCACCATGCCTGGCTAATTTTTTAAAATTTTTTTAAGCCGGGCGCGGTGGCTCAAGCCTGTAATCCCAGCACTTTGGGAGGCCGAGATGGGCGGATCACGAGGTCAGGAGATCGAGACCATCCTGGCTAACATGGTGAAACCCCGTCTCTACTAAAAAAATACAAAAAACTAGCCGGGCGAGGTGGCAGGCGCCTGTAGTCCCAGCTACTCAGGAGGCTGAGGCAGGAGAATGGTGTAAACCCGGGAGGCGGAGCTTGCAGTGAGCTGAGATCCGGCCACTGCACTCCAGCCTGGGCGACAGAGCGAGACTCCGACTCAAAAAAAAAAAAAAAAAATTTTGTAGAGATGGGGTCTCACTATGTTACTTATGCTGGTCTTGAACTCCTGGGCTCAAGTGATCCCCTTGCCGTTGGCCTCTCAAAGTATTAGAATTATAGGTATAAGCCACACACTGTATATCCATGGTCCTCAACAGGGAGTTGCTTTGCCCTGAGGGGACATTTAGCAATGTCTGGAAAATATTTTGGTTGCCATAACCTTGGGGTGTGAGATGCTACTGGTGTCTGGTGTGCAGAGGCCAATGATTGTGCAAAGCATCTTTAAATGCACAGGATAGTCTCCCCACAACAAAGAATCACCCATTCCAAAACACTAATAATGCCAAGATTGAAAAACACTTCCGTATGTGACTCTGTGACTCAACATAAGAGTTCTATGATTTGGAGAGTCTTCTCATATTTAATTCTAGAGGTTGTGAAAATAAAATGAAGGTCATTATAATGTTATAGTTTAGCCATGTGTACCATTACCAACTGCTTGCTGACTCTTGGCCTTTTATCCTTACCTAGACTATTAGACCTTCACAATGGATTCTTTTTTTTTTTCTTTTTTTTTTTTTTTGGAGACGGAGTCTAGCTCTGTCGCCCAGGCTGGAGTGCAGTGGCCGGATCTCAGCTCACTGCAAGCTCCGCCTGCTGGGTTCACGCCATTCTCCTGCCTCAGCCTCCCGAGTAGCTGGGACTACAGGCACCCACCACCTCGCCCGGCTAGTTTTTTGTATTTTTTAATAGAGACGGGATTTCACCGGGTTAGCCAGGATGGTCTCGATCTCCTGACCTCGTGATCCGCCCATCTCGGCCTCCCAAAGTGCTGGGATTACAGGCTTGAGCCATCGTGCCCAGCCTCACAATGGATTCTTAAGTCTGGCCTGAGACACTTGTTATTACTACAGGAAAACAAAAAGGAAAGCAAAAGATCCTACTATCTGGTAATAAATATCTCATCTGAGCAGGTTTAAAGATCAAATAGTCTTTGAAAAATAACAATTCTGGCTATTATTAAAGTCAAAAAATAACAGATGCTGGTGAGATTGTTGAGAAAAAAGAATACTTTTAGCCTGTTGATGGGAGTGTAAATTAGTTCCACCATTGTAGAAGACAGTGTGGCAATTCTTCAAAGACTTAATGACAGAAATACCATTTGACCCAGCAATCCCTTTACTGGGTATATACAAAAAGGAATATAAATCATTCTGTTATAAAGACACATGCGTGCGTATATTCATTGCAATGCTATTCACAATAGCAAAGACATGGAATCAACTTAAACACCCATCAGTGATAGACTGTTTAAAGAAAATGTGAGGCCTGGTATAGTGGCTCACGCCTGTAATCCCAGCACTTTGGAAGGCTGAGGCAGGCGGATCATGAGGTCACGAGATCAAGACCATCCTGCCTAATACGGTGAAACCCCGTCTCTACTAAAAGTACAAAAAAAAGTTAGCTGGGCTTGTTGGTGGGCAGCTGTAGTCCCAGCTACTTGGGAGGCTGAGGCAGGAGAATGGCGTGAACCCAGGAGGCAGAGGTTTCAGTGAGCCGAGATTGTGCCACAGTCTGGGAGACAGAGTGAGACTCCATCTCAAAAAAAAAAAAGAAAGAAAATGTGATACATATATGTACCATGGAATACTATACAGCCATAAAAAAGAACGAGATCGTGTCCTTTGCAAGGACATGGATGGAGCTGGAGGCTATTATCCTTAGCAAACTAATGCCGAATACTGCATGTTCTCACTTACAAGTGGGTGCTAAATGATGGTCACATAGAGAAGAACAACACACACTGGGGACTACCAGAGGGCAGAGGGTAGGAGGGAGAGGATCAGGAAAAATAACTAATGGATACTAAGCTTAATACCTGGGTGATGAAATAATCTGTACAAAAAAAACCCATGACACATGTTTGCCTATGTAACAAACCTGCACATCCTGCATATGTACCCCTGAACTTAAAAAAAAGAAAAAAGAAAATTAAAAATAACAATTTTTATAAGGCAGTATGCTTTAAAATGATATCATGGACTGTTAAACTTTAGTAGACTTGACCAATCATTTAGTCCAGTGCTTTTTTTTTTTTTAAATAAAGTAAGAGCCTCACTATCTAAGCTCACATGGTATATTGGTTGCAGGATTAATATAAGGAAGCATGATTACATGATCACAATCCATACACAAGGCACCTCCTTCATGACAAAATTCATCACAAATGTAGGTTCTTTATGTGGTTCTTTTATGGCCCTCACTAGCTTTTGCATCAAGGTTTGCTCAATGTGAACTTTACAAAAATCAGGGAGGAAATGATTTAGTGAATAAAGGGATTAGAAATTGCATCCTGGCACCATTTACACAACTTGCAAAACAATATTAAAAAATGACTAGGGAGGTGGAGGTGGAAGGATATTTTATGTATATATATCTTAGCCACACCCAGTGGTGCACACCTACTGTCCTAGCTACTTGGGAGGCTGAGGCAGGATTGCTTGAGCCCAGGAAGTTGAGGTTGCAGTGAGCTGTGATCACGCCACTACACTCCAATCTGGGTAACACAGCAAGACCCTGTCTCAAAAAAAATAAAAAATAAAAGATTTTTTTAAAAATGAAGAAGAGGACAAGTAGAGAGGTAGGGTGGGGAATTTTCCCTTGAATCCTCAAAATGATAAAAGTCTATATTCCACTTTCTCCTTCCTTCACAACATTTGAAATTCCACAGTAATTTTCCATTCAGTTATTTGCCTATTTCCTTTTTAATGAGTTTCCATTGTTATACCCAGTAGATTAAACAACATTCTTCTTTACTTATTGAATTGATATAGTAAGATCTGAAAAAAAAAAAAAAAAGTTATTCCAAAATGCTAACAGTAAAGAACAAAGTTTTTAGGGATCTAATAGTTTCTTTCCTTCCTAGCTTTATTGAGATTTAATTGACAAATAAAAATTATTTATATTTAAGGTATATAACATGATGATTTAGTATATGCATACATTGTAAAATAATTACCACAGTCAAGCTAATTAACACATCCAATACTCCATATAGTTAACATGTGTGTATGTGTGTGGTGAGTGAGAACACTTATGATCTAGCAAATCTAAATCTCCCTTACCAAACTTCAGTATACCGTAGAGTATCATTAACTTGTAGTCACCATACCGTACATTAGATACCCAGAACTTTATCATCTTATAACTGAAATTTGGGCCCTTTGAGCAACATCTCTCCATCTATCTTATCCCCCAGCAAGGAGCAATCACCATTCTACTCTCTGCTTCTGTGAGTTTGACATTTTTAGATTCCTTCTGTAACTGAAGTTATATAATATTTGTCTTTCTGTGTCTGGCTTATTTCACTTAGCGTAATGTCTTCCAGGTTCATCCACGTGTCATGAATGGCAGGATTTCCTTCTTTTTTATGACATAATATTCTATTATGCATGTGTATAAATATAAATATATACACCACCTTTTTTGTATCCATTCATCCATCAACACATGCTTAGGTTATTTCTATATCTTGGTCATTATGAATAATTCTGCAGTGAATGTAGGAGTGCAAATATCTCTTCAAGAAACTATGCTGATTTCATTTCCTTTGGTTACATACCCAGAAGTGGGATTGCTGCAGTAGTTCCATTTTTTATATTTGAAGACCCTCTGTACTATTCTTCATAGTAGCTAGGCCAATTTACATTTCCACCAAAAGTGTATAAAGGTTCTCTTTTCTCCATATCCTCACTAACACTTATCTCTCTCTTTTTTTTTTTTTTTAAATAATGGCCATCCTAACAGCTATTATGTAATATTTCATGATTTTGATTTGTATTTCCCTAATGATTACTGATGTTGAGCACCTTTTCATTTACTTGCTGGCTATATTTATGACTTCTTTGGGAAAATATCTATTCAGGTCCTTTGGCCATTTTTTAATTGGGTTATTTGGTATTTTGCTGTTGAGTTATATAAATTCCTTAAATATTTTGGATATTAACCCCTCATGAGATATATAGTTTGGAAATATTTTCTTCAATTTTCTAGGTTGCATTTTCATTTTGTTGACTGCTTCCTTGGCTGTGCAGAGCTTTTTAGTTTGATGTAGTCCCACATGTTTATTTTTCCTTTTATTGCCTGTGCTTGTGTCAAAAAATCATTGCCAAAACCAGTGTAAAGGAGTTTTTCCCTTAAGTTTTCTTCTAGGAGTTTCGTGATTTCAGGTCTTAAATTTAAGTCTTTAAATATTTCATGTTAATGTTTGTTATGGTATAAAATAAGGGTCCAGTTTCATTCTCTTGCATGTGGAGATCCAGTTTTTCCAGCACCATTTATTGGAGGGACTATCCTTTCCCCATTGTGTATTCTCCTCGGCGCCCTTGTCAAAGCGAGATCTAGTAGTTTCTAAGCAGCATCATGAAGCTGTAGCTTTACTGATTTCATGTTACAACAAAAAATTTTAAGCACAAAACCAGGGGTGTGACATACCCTGAAACTGGTGATTTGAAAAGCAGTACTGTTAGAGAAAGGGATCTTATGGAGATCATTGTTAGTAGTAGTAATTGGGGCATTACTGGGCAGGATACCCCAGTATCCTGATCTGATACCTTAATTATATAATTAAGTTTTTAAGTGTAGAAGTGGGTATAATGATCACTGTTTCAATAAAATTAAAATATTAATGTGTTAAAGTACCATCTCATTTGGTACTAGTAGAAAATGAAATACATAAAAACTATTGGTAAAAGTCACTAAACCTCTCTTACAGCCTAATTAGCAAGTTCATGCTTTTTCCTTTTGGCTGTTCCCTAATTTTTCATTCAATTTATGTTTTCCCAAAAACCTGCTAATTTCATGCACTTTAACCCTACGGAAGAGGATGTTGCTTAGCAACTGCCTAAATAACTAATAGACCTAGGTATCTAGTAAAGGCTTGAAGGATTTACTTATTTTAAAGTTATATATTTGTGTATTAACCATCAAATCCAAGAGGAAGTTGTTTCACTTTGATATTTCTTCTGATTTCTGCATTTATATGATTAATTGTTTTTTTGTTTGTTTGTTTGTTTGTTTGTTTTTTGAGATGGGGTCTTGCTCTGTCACCCAGATTGGAGTGCAGCAGCTTGGTCTCTGCTCACCGCAACCTCTGCCACCCGGGTTCAAGTGACTCTCCTGCCTCAGCCTCCCAAGTAGCTGGGACTACAGGCACACCTACCATGCCTGGCAAATTTTTGTATTTTTAGTTGAGACAGGGTTTTACCATCCTGGCCAGGTCAGGATCTCGAACTCCTGACCTCAAATGATCCACCCACCTCGGCGTCCCAAAGTGCTGGGATTACAGGGGTGAGCCACTGTGCCTGGCCTGCATTTTTATAATTAATTTGTACATGAGTTGTTTGTAGAAAAAAAAAAAGTATGTTTTATGGGAACTTCTTTTTTCTCCCTTCAGCCTCATAGTAGCATTGCTGTATTTGTCATTTACTTTAGTTAATCTTTTCTAACAGAATACCCTATCAATGATATTTGCTGAGTAGAAGTGTTTTCTGGCCAGGCACGGTGGCTCACACCTGTAATCCCAGCACTTTAGGAGGCCGAGGTGGCAGATCACGAGGTCAGGAGTTCGAGACCAGCCTGGCCAACATGGCAAAACCCTGTCTCTATTAAGAATACAAAAACTAGCCGGGAGTGGTAATGCGTGCCTATAATTCCAGCTACTCGGGAGGCTGAAGCAGGAGAATTGCTTGAACCCAGGAGGCAGAGGTTGCCGTGAGCCAAGATCGCGCCACTGCACTCGAACCTTAGCAACAGAGCAAGACTCCGTCTCAGAAAAAAAAAAAAAAGGAAAAGAAAAGAAAATGTTTTCTGGATACAGAATTCTGTAATATTTCTTTTTAATGCTAAGCTGATTCTTTTAGAGGAAATATATTAAGGTTTTAGGAGAAGGAATTTAGAAATTTAATTGAAGTAGTTGCTATTACTTACATATGATAGTTTTACTTTTGGTTGTTTGACCCAGAAGTACCTCAGAAGCGTCGTCTGAGCTAAGGGTGTTCTAGGTTTGAGGGTGTGAGTAGTGCTGTCATTTTGCAATGTCCTGTCATATTTAATTTAGCCTTGGTGTGTCTACTTGTCTGAGGTTAAGTCTCCCCACTATGACATATAAAGTTGTATTATTATCCAGATCTCAGACCTATTTTCTTCACTCTTGTATTAGTTCATTCTCATGCTGCTAATAAAGACATACCAGAGACTGGTTAATTTATAAAGGAAAGATGTTTAATTGACTCACCGTTCAGCATGGCTGGGGAGGCCTCAGGAAACTTACAATTATGGCAGAAGGGGAAGGAAACATGTTCTTCACGTGGTGGCAGGAAGAAGAATGGGAGCAAAATGGGGAAAAACCCCATCTAAAACCATCAGATCTCATGAGAATTCACTCACTATCACAAGAACAGCATAGGAAAACCACCCCCATGATCTGATCACCTCCCATGAGGTCCGTCCCCCAACACATGAGAATTACAATTTGGATTACAATTCAATATGAGACTTTGGGTGGGGGCACAGCCAAACCATATCAACTGTGATTCTGTTCAGCTGCCCTGAAGTAAAAACAAAATACCAGCAAATTTGCTTACTGCACCCTTTGCATTCTGTGGTTCTGAGACATTAAAGACCATTTGCACCAGGCTAGTGTGGTGACTCACTCCTGTAATCTCAGCACTTTGGGAAGCCTGGGGAGAGGATCACCACAGCTCAAGGGTTTGAAACCAGCCCGGACAACATTGCCAAACCATGTCTCTACAAAATATCGAAAAATTAGCTGGATGTGGTGGCACACACCTGTGGTCCCAGCTGCTTGGGAGGCTGAGGTGGGAGGATCACCTGAGCCTGGAAAGTTTGAGGCTGCAGTAAGCCGAGAGATCATGCCGCTGCACTCCAGCCTGGGCGACAGAGTGAGACCCTGTCTCAAAAAAAAAAAAAAAAAAAAAAAAGAAGACCACTTGCCACTTGTACAAAAATATTAGCAGTAAAAAGAACACATAGTTGGGCATGATGGCACACGCCTGTAATCCCAGCTACTTGGGAGGCTGAGGCGGGGGATTATTTGAACCCAGGAGGTGGAGGTTGCAGTGAGCCCAGATGGTGCCACTGCATTCCAGCGTGGGTGACAGAACAAGACTTCCTCTCAAAAAAGAACACAGGCAACTTATATTAATAGTGTTAAGCAAGTCTACATTAAAGAGAAACTGTGCTTTCAAAGAGTTACTTTTGTCTCAGAATGAAACTGCTTTACAAAATGGCTGCTTTAGAATTCTATCTTGCAGAGAGGCTTTGGGCAAATTTATAGCATGTTTTCTTTCACAGGCAAGAACTCCTAAGATATCATTTTGTATAATGATTAATTACCCTTTATACATATCAGACATTTTTTGTTTTAATGGAGTATCTTCAGGAAGACATTACCCTATCATAAAATAAAGTGTTTTTAAAGCAATATTGCCAGGCACAGTAACTTGTGCCTGTGGTCCCACTCACTCGGGAGGCTGCAGTGAGAAGATTGCTTAGCCTGGGAATTCAAGTCTGGCCTGGGCAACATAGCAAGAACCTGTAACTTTTTAAAAAAGGCAATATTAGATTATTAGTAGCTATAGTAACTATAAACAATAGAACATTTCATCTACAATTGACTAATGTAGAGCTTATTTATAAACTGCAATCTATAAGACTGTATGTATCATGATCACATCTCATCTGTGTTCATATCTCATTTGCATTGTCAACCACTGTACAAAGAGAACAATGTAGGATAACTAGAGTGAAGTTTAAAGATTCATACTTAGTAAGTTATCTGATACAAAGACAATATCTGCCAAATAGTTTAGGACAAAAATAATTTTTAAGAGATATGTAAGTTTGAGAGAGAGTGAAGGAGAGGAGGGGAGAGGGAGGGAGAGAGAGAGAGAAAGAGAGAGAGAGAGAGATGCCAGCCTGCCAATATTCAAATAGTTTAAACTTCAACCATAACATTTATTTTTTCTCCTTCTCTCATCTTTCCCTCTCTATCTATAGAAATATAAAAACATATTTTAGATTTAGCATAAAAAATAAACTGTCATTCAAATGAATGAAATTAGAATGTTCTGAGCATTGCCACTGCCACCACTATGACAACTGTTTTAAAATTATGAAAATCTTTTTATTATTTTATTTTAGACCATTAAGCAATTTATTGTTGCTCTAAAAGCATGCATAAAGCCAACTTTTAACATCATGGAAGTCATCACTGACAAGAATGCTGCCTCAATTCACATGATATTTTCCATTACAGCAGTCTGTTGATATGTATATTGCATTCATCAGTAACTTGAGAAGAAATTGATAAATTGCCTTCAGTCTTCTTTCTCTTCATATTTGCAAATGTCTTATATAATAAGTACTACTACAGGCCAGGCATGGTGACTCACACTTGTAATCCCAGCACTTTGGGAAGCTGAGATGGGTGGATGGCTTGAGTTCATGAGTTCGAGACCAGTCTGGGCAACATGGTGAAACCCCTTCTCTACTAAAAATACAAAAAATTAGCCAGGCTTGGTAGTACATGCCTGTAGTTCCAGCTACTTGGGAGACTGAGGGAGGAGGATTACCTGAGCCTGGAAGGTTGAGGCCGCAGTGAGCTATGATCGTGCCACTGCATTCCATCCTGGAAAATAATGAGACCCTGTCTCTAAAAGAAAGAAAAAAAACAGTTTTAATTTAAAAATTAGCTGGGAGTGGTGGTACTTGTAGTCCCTGTTCCTCTGGAGGCTGAGGTGGGAGGATCACTTGAGCCCAGGAGGTTGAGGCTGCTGTGAGCTGTGAATGCATCACTGCACTCCAGCCTGGACGACAAGGGAGAAACTCTGTCTCAAAAATGATAGATAGCTGGCCACAGTGGATCATGCCTGTAATCCCAGCATGTTGGGAGGCCGATGCGGCTGGATCACGAGGTCAGGGGTTCAAGACCAGCCTGGCCAACATGGCGAAACCTTGTCTCTATTAAAAGTACAAAAATTAGCTGGGTGTGGTGGCATGCACCCGTAATCCCTGCTGCTTGGGAGGCTGAGGCAGGAGAAATGCTTGAACCCGCGAGGTGGAGGTTGCAGTGGGCTGAGATCACACCAAAAAAAAAAGATAGATAGATAGATAGATAGATAGATAGATAGATAGATAGATAGATAGATAGATAGATACTATTGGATGCAATAGAAGTTTTCAGCCCATATTTTCATTATATAAGGATACAATATTAAGAGCAAAATATTAAGAGAAGAGAAATATAGTCTACCATTAGAAATTTTAAAACTTCTGGCCGGGCGCGGTGGCTCAAGCCTGTAATCCCAGCACTTTGGGAGGCCGAGATGGGCGGATCACGAGGTCAGGAGATCGAGACCATCCTGGCTAACATGGTGAAACCCCGTCTCTACTAAAAATACAAAAAACTAGCCGGGCGAGATGGCGGGCGCCTGTAGTCCCAGCTGCTCCGGAGGCTGAGGCGGAGCTTGCAGTGAGCTGAGATCTGGCCACTGCACTCCAGCCCCGTCTCAAAAAAAAAAAAAAAAAGAAATTTTAAAACTTCTATTTCAGGGTTTCCAAATGGGCTATTCAAAAGTGAATTGAATCTCCTGTCTTTTCTCTTGCTTTCATTTGTGACAAACCTAATGTAGGTGGGAAAAAAACCTGAGCCTTTGTAATCACATGTTTGGGTTTAATCATAACTCTCCTTTAGTAGTAGTGTGACTTATTTATTTATGTATTTATTTATGACAGAGTCTTGCTCTGTTGCCCAGGCTGGAGTGCAGTGATGTTGTCTCAGCTCACTGCAACCTCCACCTCCTGGGTTCAAGTGATTCTCCTCCCTTAGCCTCCCAAGTAGCTGGGATTACAGGTGCATGCCACCAGGCTCACTAATTTTTGTATTTTTAGTAGAGACGAGGTTTCACCATGTTGTCCAGGCTGGTCTCGAACTCCTGATCTCAGGTGATCCTCTCGTCTCAGCCTCCCAAAGTACTGGGATTACAGGCATGAGTCATTGAGCCTGGCCAAAGTAGTGTGACTTTAAATTGCTCCAACTCTTTTGTTGTTGTTGTTGTTTTTGATGGAGTCTCGCTTGCTCTGTCGCCCAGGCTGGAGTGCAGTGGCACAATCTCGGCTCACCTCAGCCTCCATCACCTGGGTTCAAGCCTCAGCCTCCTGAGTAGCTGGGATTGTAGGCACCCACTACCACGACCAGCTAATTTTTTTTGTCTTTTTAGTAGGGATTAGGTTTCACCATGTTGGCCAGACTGGTCTCAAGCTCCTGGCCTCAGGTGATTCACCCACCTTGGCCTCCTAAAGTGCTGGGATTACAGGCGTGATTTCCACGCTGCCCAGCCTAAATTGCTTAAACTCTTAGGGCAAGTATCTCTTCTGTAAAATTGGGATAATAAAACCTGCTATGAGGTATTGTGTTAGAACTAAAAGAGATAATGAAATTATGGCTCCTCCCTAGCACACTAGGTTTTAAATAGGTGTTATTTCTCTCCCCTTCCACATTTACCTCTGATAGAAACTTGTTAGACATTTTTTTTTTTTTTTTTTTGAGACGGAGTCTCGCTGTGTCGCCCAGGCTGGAGTGCAGTGGCGCGATTTCGGCTCACTGCAAGCTCCGCCTCCCGGGTTCCCGCCATTCTCCCGCCTCAGCCTCCGAGTAGCTGGGACTTACAGGCGCCCGCCACCGCGCCCGGCTAGTTTTTTGTATTTTTTTAGTAGAGACGGGGTGACATCTTTGAGGTGAAGTGGTTAGTCAGTTCTTAGTTTCTGAGTTAACTGCTACTCTAAACCACTGCACAGGGTATTTCTTTTGACTCAAGATAAAAATGAACTGTGGAAAATCTTACTATAATACAGTTATGAAGAAGGATTATTTATTTTCACGTGATAGCCCATAGTAATGGTGTTTTGTTGATCAGATTACAATAGATTAATATCATTATAAAACAAATGTTCTTTTTTCCCTGTTCTCATAGTTGCTCAATTTAATAAGAGGTAATTGATTAAATTCTGTTTGCATTGTAGTCAGGAAACTGGAGAGGGCAGCAAACTATAGGAGATTTTGCCCCACCGCCCTACCCAGGCCTACCTATCAAGACTTCACCTGCCGGGCGCGGTGGCTCAAGCCTGTAATCCCAGCACTTTGGGAGGCCGAGACGGGCGGATCACGAGTTCAGGAGATCGAGACTATCCTGGCTAACATGGTGAAACCCCGTCTCTACTAAAAAATACAAAAAACTGGCCGGGCGCGGCGGCTCAAGCCTGTAATCCCAGCACTTTGGGAGGCCGAGACGGGTGGATCACGAGGTCAGGAGATCGAGACCATCCTGGTCTACACGGTGAAACCCCGTCTCTACTAAAAAATACGAGACCATCCTGGTCTACACGGTGAAACCCCGTCTCTACTAAAAAATACAAAAAACTAGCCGGGCGAGATGGCGGGCGCCTGTAGTCCCAGCTACTCGGGAGGCTGAGGCAGGAGAATGGCGTAAACCTGGGAGGCAGAGCTTGCAGTGAGCCGAGATTGCGCCACTGCACTCCAGCCTGGGCGACAGAGCGAGACTCCGTCTCAAAAAAAAAAAAAAAAAAAAAAAATACAAAAAACTAGCCGGGCGAGGTGGCGGGCACCTGTAGTCCCAGCTACTCCGGAGGCTGAGGCAGGAGAATGGCGTAAACCCGGGAGGCGGAGCTTGCAGTGAGCTGAGATCCCGCCACTGCACTCCAGCCTGGGCGACAGAGTGAGATTCCGTCTCAAAAAAAAAAAGACTTCACCTCCACTAACCTGTCTCAATCATTTCTGACAGAGGACTCATGTAAATTACCAAATTACTCCCAAATAAATCAGCATCCAGAAATATTTAGTTGTTTATGGAAAACTGGTAGAGGAGTGAAATTGTGTGACACTGTTATTCGTCCCTCCTGGACAAGGAAATACGGAAAAAAAAATGGAGGCATTGGTTATGTTCTTATATACTGAGAACCTCACTCCCTGCCCCATATCTAAAGGTTACAATTCCATCTTCTCTTTAGTTTTTTTTCAAATAATTTTGCCCCTCTGTACATCATTTTTATTAATATTGATAATAACAACCGACATCAATCAAATGCTTTCCAGAGTCAGGTACTTCACTGCACTGTTACTATTTTCTCATTTTCTGGATAATGATATGGTTTGGCTCTGTGTCCCTGCCCAAATATCATCTCAAATTGGAATCCCCACATGTCCAGGGAAGGAGGTGAGTGGATCATGGAGGAGTGGATTATGGGAAGTGAGTGGAACAGCATCTGCCTTGCTGTTCTTGTGATCGTGAGTTCTCACAAGATCTGATGGTTTCATAAGTGTCTGTCATTTCTCCTGCTTTCCCTTCTCTCCCCTGCTGCCATGTGAGGAAGGTCCTTGCTTCCCCTTCACCTTCCACCATGACTGTTAAGTTTCCAAAGGCCTCTCCAGCCATGTAGAACTGTGAGTCAATTAAAACTCTTTCCTTTATAAATTACCCAGTCTCGGGGTTTTTCTTCATAGCAGTGTGAAAACGGACTAATACAGATGAGAAAACCAAGAAGTGAGACAAATTATGTAATTTGCTCATGGTCACTGCTGTAGACTGAATGTTTGTATCCCCCCAAAATTCACATGTTGAAATACCCAAATGTGATGATATTAAGAGATGGGACCTTTGACTGGTGATTAGATTATGAGGGTTAAGTTCTCTTGAATGAGATTAGTGCCCTTATAAAAAAGACTCTAAGGAGACCCCTTCCTCATTCTACCATGTGAGGACAGAGAGAGAAGACCTCTGCCTGTGACTAGAAAACACGCTCCCACCAGACACCAAATCTGCCAGCACCTTAATCTTCCACCCTCCAGAAATGTGATAAATATATTTCTGTTGTTTGTAAGTTATCCAGTCTATGGTGTTTTATTCCAGTAGCAGCCCCACAGACTAAGATAGTCACATAGCCAGTGAGTGGTAGAGCCAAGTATCAAACCAGGTTATTCTAAATTCTGGAGCCCACACTTCCTTTCTCTAATGGCATAAATGGAAGATAGAAAGGCAGAAATTTAATAATCTTCGATGACTGGCTTTGGCCTATTTGTTGACCTGATATTTGCAAACTACCATAGGCTAATTTAAATCTGCCTTTGAAACTTCTACTGTGTCCAGTATCAGTTTACCACTCTGGTCATTCTAAATTCATTTTTCCCTGTAAAAAATTATTTCACTTTGCCTATCTAAATTCAATCCATCTTTTCCATGAAGTCTTCCCCATCTGCAGAGGGACTTCATTCTATCACAGTCCTATATCACTAATTATTGTATTACATGACAGACATAGCTTTTTTTATAGTCTATAACCTACGTATGTGTGTCAAGGAGACATCAGTGTTTGAGAAGCAGCAGTGTTTGGCACATGACTGATTCTGGTATACGTTTGCCTACTTTCCTTATCCTTTAGCGTGCACACTAGAAACAGACACACTTGTTTTTTAATCCTAGCAGCTCTATTTCTAGCTGTAGGTATTGAGTCAAATTATAAAACTTCTCCATATTTTAATTATCTACAAAAAAGGAAAATTATGGTATCTAGTTTATTGATTCACAGTGAAGATTAAATGAGATTCTGTGTCTAGGACATAGTGAATACTTATTAGTGGCCACAATTATAACATTTTCAGTAAATATTCATTGTTATAGATTATTTGTATTACTATATTACAAAATCTGTAATCACCCTTTTACACATTATAAGCATTTAGTAAATGTTGAGTTTTTTTGTTTGTTTCTTTGTTTTTTGTTTTGAAACAGAGTCTTGCTCTGTCACCCAGGCTGGAGTGCAGTGGCGCGATCTCAACTCCTGGGTTCCAGTGATTCTCCTGCCTCAGGCTCATGAGTAGCTGGGATTACAGGCATGTGCCACCACGCCCAGCTAATTTTTGTACTTTCAGTAGGGACAGGGTTTTACCATGTTGGCCAAGCTGGTCTTGAACTCCTGACCGTGTGATCTGCCTGCCTTGGCCTCCCAAAGTGCTGAGATTGCAAGCGTGAGCCACTGTGCCTGGCCTGAGTTGCTTTTTTAAAATAAGTTAAGATTTAATTCACATACCATCAAACTTGTCAAGTTTTAACTGCAGGATTTTAGCCAAGTGCCCTGCTGCAAGCTGCCGGTGTATAACATAATGAAGGCATGTGAGGTCCCATTGGAATGGGAGTTATCCAGGCTAGGAGAAAAACTTGAGAGAAATGGGCACTTGCATGAAATCCTATTGCTGTTCCCTAAACCTACCCTCTGATCTTATGAAAAAATGAATATCATGTGAAATGGTTTCATTTGGTTGTTAGTGAAATTTTTTAAATAATTATTTGAATGCTTTAGAAATTATTGTATTGTTATTTGTAATTAGAATTCAGTTGTGCACTCTGCTTAAAATGAGGCAAAGTGAAGCATTACTTATGTTTTCAGGTATGTATGAAACTATCTTCATTTTGGGTGATAACAAATAGCAGTGAATGCTTACAAGCACTTGAAACATTTACTTTTGGTTAGGTAAAATTTAATGTGAATGTGTTGGCGGTGGATTTTAGTTTCAAATGAGGTAAAAAGCTGAATTGTTAAAGAGTTGCATCTATTCTTTCATAGTCTGGAATCTACCTCACCCTCATTCTTTGTGGTGAGTTGCAAATGAGGCAGCAAGATACCCAGCATACCTGTTAAGCAAGTATTTATGTCCCACAGGTTTTTCTTTTTTTAGTTTAATGCTAGGTTTTTTTTTTTTTTTTTTTTTTTTTTTTTTAACAATCTGTTTTCTGAGGTTTTGAATTTTCCTAGCAACTGCTAGGAGAGATAGGAAAGATAATGAGCTGAATGGCTGGTATTCAATACAAGAATAATGGTGTTCTTTATTTACCTTTGCATAATTTTAAAGAGAACAAGTTTACTTAACTTTTACTTGTTCTTTTCCCATTGTAAAAACTCAGTAGGTATTACTAGACTATTCTGAAATACAAATTCTGAAAAGCTTTCTTCTACTGATATTTCTATGGTTTCTCATTCATATTTTCTCTTTTGTTACCTCACTTAGAGCACATGGGTTTTGTAATGCACACTGCTAAGAGTAGATAGAAACCTGCTTGGAATATTGATTTTCTGTAATTAAGAATGTATTTATAGAATTTTGTCTTTCTTATAGTTCTATTTTTTTTTTTTTTAAGAGACAGCGTCTTATTCTGTTACCCAGGCTGGAGTGTAGTGGCACAATTGCAGTTCACTGTAGCCTGAACCTCCTGGGTTCCCCGCAAATAGCTGAGGCTACAGGAACTTGCTACCAGGCCTGGCTGATTTTTAAATTTTTTGTAGAGATCTGGGCTCAAGCAGTCCTCCTGCCTTGACCTCCCAAAATTCTGGGATTATGGGTGTGAGCCACCACAACCAGCCTTTCTCATAGTTCTTTGTCTGTGAACACTGTGAACATTTTGTCATTTTGAAGATGCTTAACATTGAGTCATGTATACTTTGTGAATGTTTACATAGCATGATTTAGGAACATCTGGAAGAATGTTCATGAAAGATTAGAGGAGGGCCAGTCATGCAGGAGGAGCAGAGTTTCTTCAGGGCGCCACTCATCTATGTGGGGGTTGCAAAAGACCTTCTGCCCTCTAAACCATATTTCTTTTTTTTTTTTTTTTTGAGATGGAGTTTCGCTCTGTCACCCAGGCTGGAGTGCAGTGGTGCGATCTTGGCTCACTGCAACCTCCGCCTCCTGGATTCAAGCAATTCTTCAGCCTCAGCCTCCAGAGTAGCTGGGACTACAGGCACACACCACCACGCCCAGCTAATTTTTTTGTGTTTTTAGTAGAGACGGGGTTTCACCATGTTGGACAGGCTGGTCTCCAACTCTTGACCTCGTGATCCACCCACCTCGGCCTCCAAAAGTACTGGGATTGCAGGCGTGAGCCACCGTGCCTGGCCTAAACCATATTTCTCTTATAGTTGTTTTGTCCTTCTTTCCATCTGATCCTGATTTTATGGCTAACGTGATGAGAATATTCAACAAGTAGAATATGAGATATAGGAAAAGGGTCTTGACTGCTACTCTCCTGAGTTGAGATAATTTTTTTTTTTCCCCGAGATGGAATCTCGCTCTGTCGCCCAGGCTGGAGTGCAGTGGTGTAATCTTGGCTCACTGCAACCCCTGCCTCCCGGGTTCAAGAGATTCTTCTGCTTCACCCTCCCAAGTAGCTGTGTCTACAGGCGTGCGCCACCACACGTGGCTAATTTTTGTATTTTTAGTAGAGACCGGGTTTCACCGTATTGGCCAGTCTGGTCTCAAACTCCTGACCTCGTGATCCACCCACCTCAGCCTCCTAAAGTGCTGGGATTACAGGTGTGAGCCACTGTGCCCAGTGAGGTGAGATAATTTTTATACTTGCTGCTTTGACGAATAAAAAAATGCTACTCCCATAATGAAACTGCTTTGCTGCATTGCAGAGAATACAACAATAGAAAAATAGCCACATCTTATTCAAGCTTTTCTTGATTTTTATTTCGGCTGTTTCTAAATTTGACACTTGAGAATAGATGGTTTATTTGACTCATAGTATGACCCAGGTATGCTTTTGTTAAAAAGAACAGTTCTAGAAGGATGACTGTTGGGGCAAAATTGGCTACTAGTATGGAATACTCTCTCAGTGTAAAATCTCAGAACAACATTTAAAAATCATTGTAGATATTTTATTTGTAAACATTTTCTTCATAAGATCCAGAAAGGGTTTATAAACCTAATAAACCTATTTGATAGCTTCTATCAAATAAACCTATTTCTATCTTCTATCAAATAAACCTATTTGATGGAAGGAAATAGGAATAAGACACATTGCTTTTGACTTTCTGCACCCATGTGGAAACCAGGGATCTATTCTCTCCCTCTCAATTTACATGACCATGAGGAAACTGAAACCTAGTGAAGTTAAATGACTTGCCCGGGGACAGACAGCTAGCTAGTTCCTGCTTGAACTGGGGACCATCTATTTGATTACCATGAGTGCGGTTGGTTTCTGTTGCCTGTTTGATACTCTTCTGGAAAGTTTTAGCTGCAAATGGTGTTGTCCACACCACGGCCCTTGATCTCAGGTAATTCTCCACACCACTGCCTTCTTTTTTTTTTTTTTTTCCAATGCAGTTGCGTGGTGTGAAGGCGATAACCTCAGAAACTCAGGTGTAAATAACCCGGGGAATCAATGGGCTGGGGGGATGGTAAAACAAGAGTTTGTAGACATGACTGTGTACAATAGCTTCTGAAGTTTCGGAGGGTATTGGTGTAGCTGTTATTTCTGAGACTGGAGAAAATGACAGTAGAGCGACAGTTTCTCTAATCATCAGTTTTCAAAGAGCATGCTTTTCGTTGGAACCACAAATATAGTACACTTAATAAGGGGAAACGAAACCTTGAATTTTTCCTTCCCAGACTCTGAAAAGTAAACTTTAAGGAACATTTTAAGGATCACAAAAGGTGAAGATTGCAAATCAAACTTAGAGTGTGCTTGCTCAAGAAAATCTGTGCACTGCAGCTCTAATAGAGGACCACTTGGGTTTAGAAATGACATGTTATTAATAATTCTAGTCACTGTGGCTAATTAGAACAATCTGTTGAAAGTTATAAATTATAGAAGTTTTTAAAAACATTTATCTAAGAACCTGTGTAGAATTCTAAAAGGACTGAATTATTTGAAGTTATTAGTCTCTGTGTATGTAAACTTAAACTATTTTTACGCCTTTGATTATTTTTCTAAAAATGGTTTTGCACACTTATAGCCTGATGCCGTAAATGTTTTAAGAGTTTAATGTACAGCACCTCTAGGTGCTATTTAAAACTGTTTTTTCTGGTCCTTTTCTTTTGGGTTATACGGGTTCTTCGTAACCAAGAAGATTACCTATAGTTAGGCTGAATGCAGTCTCCCAGGGTGCATAGGCAGCTGCTCAGCTGCGGTTATAACTCTTGTTTGTCCCGGATGGTTGCCAGCAGGGAGTAAGGCATTGTGGGAAGTACTTTCTTTACCTTCCACAACAGGTGTCTTTGTCAGTACACCTTATTCAGATATCCGTGTGTGGAAGCACTGAGTCACTGTGTAGCAAAGAAAAATATGAAAGCAAGAGGAATTGCTTTCACATCTAGAAAATGTTGCAAGATAATCTGAAATCTTCTGGTGCTAGTGAATGCATGAAGAGGTTCACAGTATCTTTTAAAGTACTTCTGAAAAGATAAGGAGTTTAAAAGGTATGAACTGCCTGGACACCTTATAATGCCTTGTCTCCTGATTATTGTTTAATTTTTACCTGGTTAGTCAGCATCAGGATAAGTGTGCAGGAAAAAAATGTTAACGAAAATAATGCTTAACAGACAAAGCAGCACTGTCGAACAAAAATGAAGTAAAAATGCTTTACTGACTCCAGCAAGGGTCAAACACAGTTTGGAGCTGTTTTAATCTTGCGGATTTATTTAAAATATTTCATTTTTTTGTTTAAATAAGCTTATTAGATTTGCTTGTTTCCTAGCAATAAGGTGCTTTTCCCTCCTTCCTTGTGCTCGCTCTTATAAGCTAGAATGCTATAGCAGTTGTAAAACTCTACTAATTACATTTAAATGGGACAAGTGTTATATAAGTAATCATGTTACTGTAGATGAAAAAATACTTTAGGAAAACATGGGAAAATAGACACTATCGATCTCATTCTGAGTTTTGTTTTCTGAAAAGCAAACAAATTTAGACAACATAATCCTGTTATTGGTAATGAAGACTAAACATTTCAACCAGTAGCTTATTTCTTTTTATTTTTAGACAAACATTGCCAAATTGATTTCTAGTTCTAACAAATAATATGTCTCATAGTACTGCAGTGTCATGATCTAGAAAAGGCAGGGAAGAGATTAGCTTAATGAGGAATATTGAAAAACAACTTCAGAGAAGCCTTATCTGTCTTCCCCTCATTTTTATTTGCTTAATTCTTTTTCCATGAAATTAGTATACATTATATTTCCTGATCAAGCAACTTTGTAATGGTGATTATGGGCAGCTTTCAAACTTTTCATCTGGAAATATGGCAGTTCATTTATGGTCTCCAGCTGTAATTTTAAAAATTACTACTGGTGGTTAAGATACCAACAGTTAATGCTATCTACTGATTTGAATAATTAAAAGAAACCTCTAACCTTAAAGAGGACTTTCATCTGTGGGAGCAAAACAACCAGTTTATAAATGAGACCCTTGTATTGCTTTCTGAATAACAACACAAAACTAAATTATGCTTAAAATACCTATTTTTTTTAAGTAGGAAAAGGAAGTAATGATTATTACTTGATATTGCTGTCCCTGTTTCATTTTTATGGTTTGGCATTTTTTTTCTTTAACAGAAATACTCCGAGGGGAAAACAATTTTTTTTTCATACTTCAGGAGATCATTTGTAACTGTACTATGACTTCTTTAAATTCTGAGAAATTAAAATGGTTTTCATCTGTTTATTTTCTAAGATTACGAAAAAATAAGCAGTAAGAACACTAAGAAAATTTACTTCTCCTCCAAGAACAATCTTCATGTAATAATACTGCAGTAAGAAGATGAGCTATTGTGAAAATTTTTAATTACCAAGAACATAACACAAATCAGTTTTTTTGTTGTTATTATTGCTATAGGATATTTCTAGTTAGGAAACTTTTTTTTCTTTTTTGAAGTTTAAAGGTTTCCAAAAATTAAAATTTCCAGCTTCTCTGTTATGAATGCAGAAGGTGTTTATAGTGTATACTTCCTGCATAGATAAGAAACCTCCTTCAGTTTCCTACTGGGGGTGAATTGCTAGCCAAGCCTGTGATAGCAGCTGCTTTTTTTTTTTCTTTCTCTCTCTTTCTTTCTGGATTTTTGACACTCCACCCCCTCGAACTCAGGTGGGTGTGTACACTGGCACTGAGCTGCAGTAGGATTTTTCCTTGGATAGTCTGGTCTGGAGCTGGGACAGCAGCTGCTGCTGTGGAAAGGCCAGCTGGCAAGATGATGGAAGAAATCTCCATTATGGTAGCCTATGACGCCCATGTTTTCAGCCAGCTGCACGATGAAGACTTCCTCACTAGTCTGGTGGCCATCAGCAAGCCCAGGTCTATGGTAGGTAGTGCCTTGCACACTACTCTGGGACTGTTTTCTTTTCTAACTTGGTATCTATACTCCTGTAGCAACTGAGGCAAACTTGCTGTTGGCTTTGTGTTGTGTCTGCAGGTTTTCAAAGATTTATTTACATAATTAAACACTCATATAACAGTAACACACTTAAAATGTTAGGCTGCTGCTTTCATATATAATGAGGTTGAGAGGAATTTTATAGTGCCAAATATCATTTTGTCTTAAGTTTCTGCCTTGTAAATATGTATATAATTATCAGGTAGGGGCTACTTATATTTACATAGCATACAATTGGGGCTCATAGAAGTGGAAGACTTCTACCAGGGAGTCATAACATCAACTGAGAATTGAGCTACCTAAAAATCAGGTAACTTTCAGGGTCTTAAATTATTACTAAGAAGAACTATTAGGAAAATAACAGTACAATTTTAGTTTGGCTTTACTATTTGTAAAAAAAAAAAAAAAAAATTACCGTTCTCTAAGAATCTTAGTGTGTGTGCATGTCCTGGCATAATCAAAAAATGAAGTTCTTGCAAGTGTTTATTTTTTCTTCTCTTAGATGTCATCATTATAATGGCTATTGAGTTTAAGATGTCAACGATTTATACCTCTGAAACCAACTTTTTTTTTTTTTTTGAGATGGAGTTTCACTCCTATTGCACAGGCTGGAGTGCAATGGCATAATCTTGGCTCACTGCAACCACTGCCTCCTGGATTCAAGCGACTCACCTGCCTCAGCCTCCCTAGTAGCTGGGATTATAGGCATGCACCACCATGCCTGGCTAATTTTGTATTTTTAATAGAGACGAGGTTTCTCCATGTTGGTCAGGCAGGTCTCAAACTCCTGACCTCAGGTGATCCACCTGCCTTGGCCTCCCAAAGTGCTGGGATTACAGGCATGAGCCACCACGCCTGGTCCCCAGAATCAACTTTTTAACTACAATTGTAGTAACTTCTTGTTTATTATGTTTAATAGGACTCATCACAAACAACAGAACAAAAGAGTGTATCATAACACTTAAACCTAACTAATATGAAGCCCTACTTCTCTATTTTTAAGGCACAGGAACCTTAAAAACATGGCTATTTCTTGAAACAACAAATTACAAAAAATAAAATTAAAAAAATAAAGGAGAAAGCTGTAGATTGATTTTAAAAGACTTAAGGGTTATGTCAAGCAGATGCAATAAATCAACCTTGTTTAAATGCTAATTTGAACAAAGTATAAAAATATCTATAAGATAATTTGGAAAAATTTGACCACTCATTAGGTATTTAATAATGATATTAAGAGAATTATGTAATTTTTTTGTGCATTAATATTATGACTTTTTTTTTTTTGAGACAGAGTCTGACTCTTGTTGCCCAAGCTGGAGTGCAGTGATGCGATCTCAGCTCACTGTAACCTCTGCCTACCTGGGTTCAAGCGATTCTCCTGCCTCAGCCTCCCAAGTAGCTGGGATTACAGGCACCTGCCAACATGCCTGGCTAATTTTTTTTGTTTTTTGTTTTTTTGTTTTTGTTTTTTTTAGGATAGAGTCTCGCTCTGTCACCCAGGCTGGAGTGCAATGGCGTGATCTCAGCTCACTGCAACCTCCGCCTCCTGTGTTCAAGTGATTCTCCTGTTTCAGCCTCCCGAGTAGCTGGGACTACGGGTGCACGCCACCATGCCTAGCTAATTTTTGTATTTTTAGTAGAGACAGGGTTTCACCATGTTGGACAGATTGGTCTTGAACTCCTGACCTCAAGTAATCCACCCACCTCAGCCTCCCAGAGTACTGGGATTACAGGTGTGAGCCACCATATCCAACCTCATTTGCTTTTAATTCCATATTGGATTTTTTGCTCTGAGATGAACATTTTTTCATCAAACAAACATTTTGTTTTTTTTGTTTTGAGATGGAGTTTCGCACTTGTTGCCCAGGCTGGAGTGCAATGGGGCACGATCTCGGCTCATGGCTATCTCTGCCTCCCAGGTTCAAGAGATTCTCCTGCCTCAGCCTCCTTAGTATCTGGGATTATAGGCATGTGCCACCATGCCCGGCTAATTTTGTATTTTTAGTAGAGACGAGTTTCTCCACATTGGTCAGGCTGGTCTTGACCTCTTGACCTCAGGTGATCTGCCCACCTCGGCCTCCCAGAGTGCTGGGATTACAGGTGTGAGCCACCACACCTGGCCAAGATGAACATTTTAAATCAAATAAAAGAAATTCTCAGATTTTCTATTGTATAAAATTGCTTCTCAATCTGATAACTGCACTGTGAAGCAAATTACACTCTTGCTAACTTATAAAATCCTCCTTAGGTTTGGGTTCACTATTATTAAAGGTATTTAGAAACTTTCTTAGTACAGGCTTAATTAAATACCTTTCTGTAATTCGACTTTGTTTCATAATGGGAGGTGTTTTGATTCCTTGAATGGTAAAAATCCCATTAAATACAGTGGTTCTCAGGTGTGGATACTGGATTTTTTTCTTATTCATAAGTAACCCTGTGTCTTTTTTATGTTTTTGATAGGAATCTGTAGTAAAACATACATTGCAAGCTGTTACACACACAAAACCGAAAGAAAATTTGACTAAACAATACCTACTGTTGCCATATATTACATATGAAAGGGATTTTTCTGTTCTATTCAATGTTTAAAGGCTTTAATTGTTTATGACCCACTAAATTGAACTCAGAAATCTCTCTATCCACACTTTGGAAAAGATGATTATATCCTATTGAGTCCTTAAAATGAATGATGATGCAAGAAAATCACAGATCCCTTTACACAAATTACTGGTAAGAAAAAAACAATAAGGAAGCCAAGCATAACTTCTTAGGTCTTCCATAGCATACACACACAAGCAAAATAAGAAATTACCTGGACCAATATTGTTTACTATGATAAACTAAACAAAAGCCTAGTCACTACTAGCAGAATGTAAGAACTTTTTTTTTTTTTTTTTTTTTGGAGACAGAGTATGGCTTTGCCACCCAGGCTGGAGTGCAGTGGCTCAGTCTCTCCTCACTGCAACCTCCACCTCTCAGGTTCAAACAGTTCTCCTGCCTTGGCCTTCTGAGTAACTGGGACTACAGGTGCACACCACCATGCTCAGCTAATTTTTGTGTCTTTAGTAGAGACGGAGTTTCACCACGTTGGCCAAGCTGGTCTCGAACTCCTAACCTCAGGTGATCCACCTGCCTTGGCCTCCCAGAGTGTTGGGATTACAGGCGTGGGCCACCACACCAGCTTTTAAAGTTACATAGTTCTCAGTTCAAGTTTTCGATTCACTACTTACCAGTGAGCTACTTATTTCTCGCAGCCTTAGTTTTCTCATCTGAAAACTGAGAGACATAATAGTACTACCTCACTGGATTACCATGAGGTTATTTGAGAGCACTTGTAAAATATTTAGCACAGTGAAAGCTGTCACTAATTGTCTCCTTTTCTAATAAGGGAGGAGCTACTCAGACTGTTTGGAGAAGGTCTAAAGGAAGAAGTGGGATGAATAGATAAGGCACCCTGGAGACGCAGGAGAAGGAATGGGGAGGACAAAAGGAGAAAATGGACTAGTTGGGTTACCCTGGAGAATTACTTTTCTTGATTAGGGAATCACTATCAGGATATCAGTCCTACAGGAAACTTGAAGCCTTCTGCCCTGAAGATGGTGCTGAAGATCTTAGGTTTGAGCTCAGGACGGTGGGAAGGCAATGTAGAACCAATAGAAGGGAATATATATAGGCCAAACCTTATGATGAGTAGATGAGATCAATTACTGCAGCAGGAATCTTGCAGTAATGGACTGGCAGGGCCCACACTGACAAAGGAAAAAAATGTAAAGGACAGTAGAGCAACGCAAGTGAAAAGAGATGACAAGTGTCTGGACTTAGACACTTGACAGTGGCAGTGTAAAGAAAGAAATTAGTCTACACATGTTGGTTATTTCTCACAAAGGGTATATACATTAATATTATTTAGGAAGAAGCAGCAACTGATGTTATGAGAAGAGTAAATGATTGAGATAAGTTGAAAATTAAGCTTCCAGCCATACAAAAGTGGAGATTGTTGTAGTGTCAACAGTCGTTGGGAATGGGAAAGCTAGGTTATCAAGAATAGAATGGAGGAAAAATGACCTATTCTGGCTTTACCATGTTCCATGTCTAGAAATTCAAGGTCACAGTATCATGGTAAGATAATTGATTGTCCAATGGTTAGCACACTGTCCTTTAACAAAAGCCATTTAACCAGACTAACACACGGCTATACTATATTGGCACTGGATAGATATTCTTTTTTTTTTTTTTTTTTTTTTTTTTTTTGAGACGGAGTCTTGCTCTGTCGCCCGGGCTGGAGTGCAGTGGCCGGATCTCAGCTCACTGCAAGCTCCGCCTCCCGGGTTCACGCCATTCTCCTGCCTCAGCCTCCGGAGTAGCTGGGACTACAGGCGCCCGCCACCTCGCCCGGCTAGATTTTTGTATTTTTTAGTAGAGACGGGGTTTCACCGTGTTAGCCAGGATGGTCTTGATCTCCTGACCTCGTGATCCGCCCGTCTCGGCCTCCCAAAGTGCTGGGATTACAGGCTTGAGCCACCGCGCCCGGCCTGGATAGATATTCTTAACTGACAGAAACAAAAATAGCAGCACTGTGCCAGCAAAGGAAGGGAGCTCTTTCTTGGAGCTACAGTTTCTCTGTTCTATAAATGGGAGGTGAGGGTAAGCATTCTGTAATTACTTCCTCCTTATCGGATTGGCACAGATTTCATCAAGCATGCCAAATTAAAAAACAAAATTCAGAGCAATTCCATATGTCAGAGATGGGGAAAACAATAAAATTAATACTATTATTTGATTAGAATAAACGTAACAATTAAGATTCATCCGTATTTTTTAAAAATGTTATCTGAATATTTTTTATTCTTGTTGTTACATAGCAAGTACATATTTTGGCACTACTTTATCAATTTCAGTTCAGTTCAAGCATCCAACCAATCATTTGGTTGATCAGTTCTGATGAGTTAAGGTTCTTATAGTTACAAGTAATAAAATCTTGTGCTATCTTAAACAAGAAAGGAATTTTATCACGTGGACAACAAGGTGTGTTCCTTTAAATACAAGGGCAGTTCGTCTAGGCAACAGAGCTGGTACTGGACTGACGCTGGCAACCATTCTCCCTATCTCTTGCCATCTAATTAAAACTTCTCTCTTGACATCTACTTTATTTCTCTGTCTCCAAGTTCTCGGCTTCTTTATTTCTATGGCAGAATATTGCTGCTACACAGCATCCACATTTATAGTTCTACCATCTGAATCACAACTCCAGATTTCGTTGGTGAGAATCTGACTGAATAGTGTTAGGTGAGTTTTGTGATAGTATAGGGCAGAGCCCCTGAGCACACACTCAAACTAAACTGCCTGTGTCCAATCCTACCTCACCCGCAATTAGCTCTATGACTTTGGGCAGATTACTTAGTCTCAAACTTCATTTTTCTCATCTGTAAAATTGGAGTCTGTAAGAGAAAGTGCTCCTAACCAAAAATCGGCCAGAAGCCCCTCTCATGTTTTATCTAAAGTAAACCTATCTTTAACTGCCAAGCTGTGTTTCATGTTTCTTTCCTCTTTCTGTAACTCTTACAGGAACCATGTTAGTAGTACCTGTAATATTATATCAAAATTAAGTTTAAATTTAAATTAAATCAGTAATTTATATAAAGCACTTAAGAAAATTAATTCAGTCAATATATGTAAAGCACTGGATACCTAGCACATAGAAAGTAGCATGTGTATGTTATTATTCCAAATTGATTCTTTTATTATTTATGAATGGATGAGACAAAGTCTGCTGCTCACTGCTGCCTCAACCTCCTGGGATCAGGTGATCCTGTCTCCTTAGCCTTCCAAGTAGCTAGGTGTACAGGTGCATGACACCATGCCTGGCTAATTTTTAATTTTTGTAGAGATGGGGTTTCACTATGTTGCCCGGGCTGATCTGGAACTCCTGAGCTCAAGTGATCCTCCCACCTCAGCCTCCCAAAGTGCTGGGATTACAAGGGTGAGCTACCACACCTGGCCTGGTTAACAGAAATTTAAAATGATGAGTAAGGCCAGGTGTGGTGGCTCATACCTGTAATCCCAGCACTTTGGGAGGCTGAGGCGGGTGGATCACGAGGTCAGGAGATCAAGACCATCTTGGCTAACACAGTGAAACCCCATCTCCACTAAAAATACGAAAAATTAGCTGGGCATGGTGGTGGGTGCCTGTAGTCCCCGCTACTCAGGAGGCTGAGGCAGGAGAATGGCATGAACTTGGGAGGCAGAGCTTGCAGTGAGCCGAGATTGCACCACTGCACTCCAGCCTGGCTGACGGAGTGAGATTCCATCTCAGAAACAATAAAAATAAAATCATGATTAAATTATTAGAGAAACCAATTTTTTTTTTTTTGAGACAGAGTTTTTGCTCTTGTTGCCGATGCTGGAGTGCAATGGCATGACCTCTGCTCACTGTAACCTCTGCCTCCCAGGTTCAAGCAATTCTCCTGCCTCAGCCTCCCGAGTAGCTGGGATTGCAGGCATGCGCCACACCTGGCTAATTTTGAAATTTTAGTAGAGACGGGGTTTCTCCATGTTGGTCAGGCTGGTCTCAACCCCCCCATATCCTGTGGTCTTCCCGCCTCAGCCTCCTAAAGTGCTGGGATTACAGGAATGAGCCACCGCACCCAGCAATAAACCAATATTACATCAAAACTCACCACAGTGCGCAAGCTCAACATGAAATCAAATTGTAGTACTCAAACTCATTGCAAGGACTTCAAGCTTATTTACAAACAGGATTTACAGCAAACAAAATAAAACAGTATAGCCCTATAATTGTAATGCCCACAATAGGATTTCTAGTAGGCTGAAATATAGAAGCCCTCTTATCCGACACAGTCAGGACTGTAGTTGGTTAATAGAAAAAGTTGGTTCAGGAGAAGAAGGATAAAAAATGCTAAATACTAACCTAAACAGTTTTTTTTTTTTATCAATTTTAAGGCCTTTAATGCTCTTGGTCTGCATCAGAATTCTGAAATCCATATGCCTTCTAGTTTCAGTTTCCTTAAGAGGGGCAGTAAGTTAATAAATGTGTGAGGCAGTCTAAGGGCAAATTTGATAGATATTTTCATAACTTTTACATTTTTTATGGCAGCATTGCCACCATTTAATTTTTTTTTTGGAAACAAGATCTCACTCTGTCAAGAGTGCAATGGTGCAATCTTGGCTTACTGTAACCTTCGCCTCCCAGGTTCAAGCAATCCTCTTGCCTCAGCCTCCTGATTAGCTGGGATTTCAGGCATGTGCCACCATGTCCAGCTAATTTTTGTATTTTTGGTAGAGATGGGATTTCACCGTATTTGCCAAGCTGGTTTGAAACTCCTGACCTCAAGTGATCTGCCCACCTTGGCCTCCCAAAGTGCTGGGATTACAGGCATGAGCCACCATGCCTGGCCTCACACTTTGGTTTTTGTCCATGTTCCATTGACCAAACAAATCAAAAGGCCGCTTCCAACATACTGGAGAAGGAAAGTGTACTCCACAATAGGGGTTGTGGGAGGGGAAAGTGAATATTTGCTGAACAATAATCTACCACATATAGAATTGACCTAACTGACCCTTCATATGATCACCATGGTTAGGGTAGCTGTGTAAAATATATAAGCACTGTGTTTCTCAATAGCACACTTACATAATATTCACAAAAATTGTACATCCACAGATGCATCATCAAAATATGACATATACTCATTGAAAAATGCAGTAAAATTGAAAATACAGACTTACCAAACAGTCTTTTACCATTATTCATTTTACTTGGAACTTTACAGTGAATTGGCACTCTTTTTTTCCCCATCCCTTCCAAAGGTAAATAGAAACAGAAATCTCTTGCCAATGTTTCTAGGGTATGCCAACATTGTTATCTCAACCTGATCCATATTTATAGCCCAGGGATTTGCAGAAATCTGGGGGGAATCATGGGTTCCTTTGGCAGTCTGGTTAAGTCCATGGACCCCTTATCAGAAAAAAATGTTTTTAAATGCATAAAATAAGATTACAAAGGAAATCAATTGTATTGAAATACACTAAAATAGGCCAGGTGCGGAGGCTCACGCTGTAATCCCAGCACTTTGAGAGGCTGAGGTGGGCAGATCACTTGAGGTCAGGAGTTCGAGACTAGCCTGCCAGCCTAGTGAACCCCTGTCTCTACCAAAAAAATACAAAAATTAGCTGGGTGTGATGGCATGCACCTGTAATTCCAGCTACTTGGGAGGCTGAGGCAAGAGAATTGCTTGAACCTGGGAGGCAGAGGTTGCAGTGAGCTGAGATCACGCCACTGCACTCCAGCCCTGGGAGACAGAGCAAGATTTCATCTCAAAAGAAAAAAAATACAATTACAAAAACAGATAGAAATCAGATTTATGATACAGTAATAAGAACTTCTTTATTAAACACATTAAATAGCAAGAAATGGTAGTGAGGCTAATATAATTGCAAAATAATTTTGAGATATATGTAATACATATAATGTGAATGAAAATATCTGTGATATATCTATCGGTGGTAGAATCACAAATAACACAGTGGATTATTGGCTACATTTATAATAGAAGGAACTAATAAATTTCAGTTAGCGGTTCAGGAAAATAAAGGGTTTTTTTCCATCTAAGTTCAATTCAATGAATTCCCTCCACATACCCCTAATATAACCTTTATCTGATACTGTCTGAGACACAAAGATTTTTACAAGTCTTTTCTTTCCTTACTGCAGGCTAGGAGAAATCTTGATCGTGCCTTCCACTTTCTCTCTTCTTCTTAATGGTATAGAAAATTACTTTTGTGATTATTTAGTGAATCTCTCAGTAACCTATAACTTCCCTATGTCTGTTTTTTTTTATTTTGGAAACAGAATCTCACTCTGTCACCCAGGCTGGAGTTCAAGTGATTCTCATGCCTCAGCATCCCAAGTAACTGGGATTCCAAGTGCGCACCACCATGCCCAGCTAATTTTTGTGTTTTTTTAATAGAGATGAGGTTTCCCTATGTTGGCCATGCTGGTCTCAAACTCCTGACCTAAGTGATCCACCCACCTGGCCTCCCAAAGTGCTGGGATTACAGGCGTGAGCCAGCATGCCCGGCCAGCTATTTCTGTTTTTACCGTTGTATTTCAAGCCCAGCATTGTGCCTATGGGAATTATACACACTCTGTACATATTTAATATATTGGGGGGAGATGAAATCCCACATAGTTATAAGCATAACCTTCAGTATGTTTGTGACAATTAAATACATTCATGTGTGTGTATGCATACGATATGGAATTTATTTTTAAATCTTTTTATCCTTAGATCCGTATACTAAGTTCTTATGATGATGTAGCTGAGTACTTAATTAGCTCTTTTGTTTTCTTTTTTGAAATTTTTGTTTTATTTTTTAATTTTAATTTTAATTTTTTTTGAGACAGAGTCTCGCTCTGTCACCCAGGCTGGAGTGCAGTGGCATGATCTCGGCTCACTGCAAGCTCCGCCTCCCAGGTTCAAGCCATTCTCCTGCCTCAGCCTCCTGGGTAGCTGGGATTACAGATGCCCACCACCACGCCTGGCTAATTTTTGTATTTTTAGTAGAGACAAGGTTTCACCATATTGGCCAGACTGGTCTTGAACTCTTGACCTTGTGATCCACCCGCCTCAGCCTCCCAAAGTTCTGGGATTACAGGCGTGAGCCACCACATCCAACCCTGTTTTATTTTTATTTGAGACAGGGTCTCTCTGTTACCCAGTTTGGAGTACAGTGGCATGATAATGGCTCACTGCAGCCTCAAACTCCTGGGCTCAAATGATCCTGCCTCAGCCTCCCAAGTAGTTGGGATTACAGGTGCATGCCACCACACCTGGCTAATTTTTTTGTGTGTTTTGTAGAGATGGGGGGAGCCTCACATTGTTGCTTAGGTTGGTCTTGAACTTCTGGCTTCAAGCAATCCTCCCACCTCAGCCTCCCATAATGCTGGGGTTACAGGCATGAACCACTGTGACCAGCCTTTCTATTCTTTTTTGAGATAGTCTTTCTTACCCTGTCACCCAGGCTGGAGTACAGTGGTGCAGTCACGGCTCACTGCAGCCTCAAATGCTTGAGCCCAAGTGATTCTCCCTCTTCAGCCTCCGCTAGAATTGCAGGCATACACCACCATGCCCAGCTATTTTTTTCCTTTTCTTTTTCTTTTTGTAAAGAGGGAGCCTCACTATGTTGTTTTGGCTGATTTTAAACTGCTGGGCTCAAGTGAGCCTCCTGCCTTGATTTCCCAAAGTGCTGGGATTACAGGTGTGAGCCATCACTCCCACCCTTAATTAGCTCTTAACTGTTTCAAAAAACAAAAAACAATGCAGTGATTATTTCTATTATACCTTTATTTAGTGGTTCACTTAACCATGTATACCTCCTATGTGCATAGCACTATGTTAAGCTTTGAGACATCGTCAAAGAGATAACAGTCCAGTTTGAGAGACAGCCATGTAAACAGCCATGCGTGAGTCAGTGATGTGAGCACTGTTAGAAATGTGTAGGTGCTGTTTCTCCTATATGCTCCTGTCATACCTTGCACCCTGCACACTCACTGAAAGGGGATATTCTATCTGCTTTTCTGAGTTGTACACTGAAGTTCATTTTCCTTGTGGGTTGTTTTATTTCTTCTCTCTCTCCCTACCATAGTACCTGGCACATAGTGTTAGCAGCCAGTAAGGTTCTAATTATTGAATAAAGGAATGGTGGAGATAATTAGAGATATTTTCATAAAGATGTTTTAAAGTACAGGTTTTGATTTTTAAACTCTTACAATTTTACTTTATCAATAATACATGCACACAGTATCAAAATTTCAACAAATATGAAATGATATCCAGTGAAGCTACCTACCTATTCCTGTTTTCCTAGCAGTTTTAGTAGTTTTTTTTAGAAGTATCCTTCTATAAATATTTGTATACATGCAAGCAAATTTATATGTGTTCTCTTTTTACAGAGCTTTTGGTGTTCCTTTTATGTTCTGTACTTTGCTTTTCTCACTTAACAGTATGTGTTGATTTTTCAATGTCAGTTCACAAAGGGTGTCCTTGTTCATTTGAAAGCTGCTTAGTATTTCACTGTATAGATTTCTATAATATGTGTAACCAACTCCCTCCCACTCTGTGAGTGTGTAGGTTGTTTTCAATGTTTTGCTCCTACAATACTGCGGTGAATAATCTTACATAACATTTCGCAAAAGTGTGTGAGTATATCTGTAGATTAAATTCCTAGGAGTGGAACTGCTGGGTTGAAGGATACATTCATTTGTAATTTTGATAGATAAGGCCAAATTGTTTTCCTTAAATGTTATATTAGTTAATATACCCACCAGCAGTGTATACCTGTGCCTATTTAAAGGTGGAAACTTCTGAACAGGATTCTAAGAAAAAATAGGAATTTATCAGGTTGTCAGGGGATGGGAAAGATGTTCCAGGCAGAAGGAATAGCACTTTAAGAGGCACAGGATAGAAAGGTGGCACAAGAGGAACTTTAACTTGTTCCATCTGGCTAAAATGTGGGGGGTAGGCCAGGAAATAGAGAGTGGAAGTTGATCATGATAGGTTTTTTATGTAATGCTGAATAACTGATATTTTAAATTCTATAAATGAACGTTTTGAGTGGGGAAATCATATAATAAGGTTGATTAATGAATTTTATTAAACGAATAGCTATTTGTGTGTATTTATTTAAATTGACGTTTGCCAAAAAGGTGTAGTCCCTAAAGATTTTTCTTGCCTTTTTTGTTTGTTTATTTGGAGACAGGGTCTCTGTTGTTCAGGCTTGTGTGCAGTGGTGATCAGATCATAGCTTACTGCAGCCTCGAAATTCCAGGTTCAAGTGATCCTCCCACCTCACCCTCCCAAGTAGCTGGTACTACAGGCACATGCCACCATACCTGGCTAATTTTTAAAACATTTTTTGTAGAGACAGGGTCTTGCTATGTTGTTCAGGCTGGTCTTGAACTCCTGGCTTCAAGCAGTCCTCCAGCTTCAGACTCCCAAAGTACTGGGATTTTAGATGTGAGCCACCACGCTCAGCCTTTTCTTGGATTTAAATGAGCTTTTCTTTTTACTAAGGATTCAAATAATACGTTGACTGTAGAAGATTTTGAAAACACATATAAATAAAAACTGAAACACAGAAAGAAAATACAGAAGTTACTCATAAGTTTACTACTCTGAGGTAATCTCCCTATCCAAATAATTCCTATTGTCTATAAAACAATAAAAGAAAACCAATATATGTATTAGGTGGGTTAGAAAATACAAAGTCGCCCACAGTCCGGGTGGGCACGGTGGCCGCGGCGGTAGCCTCTGCGACTACATCTCCAACCGGCCCGGAGCCCGCGGCTTCCCTGGATCCCGCGGCTTCCCTGGATCCCGCGGCTTCCCTGGATCCCGCAAGCATCTCGCATGGTGGCTCTGGCTGGCTCCAGTACTCGGTCGGGCCGGATGACCAGAAGCCTTTAGCTACCCACTGCCCTCTTCCGCCTGGGCTCAGCCGCCACCCGCGGGCGACTCACCCCGGGACACAGCACACTTCTCAAGTGGGTCCCATTTTTAGCCACGAGTGCTGAAAAGTCTAGACGGAAGGAACCAGGTGGAGAGTCAGAGGGAGAAATTAGTTTCTATTTCCAGCTCCACCACTGTAACCCCTCTTTGAAGAAATATGAATATCAACATGAGATTGTTCATCAGCGTTATTTGTGCCAGCTTTTTCACCTTTCAGCTTCTTTTCTACTTTGTAAGTTACTGGTTTTCACAAAAGTTTCTCCAAGTTTCAATAGTCTCAGCTTTGAAAAGAAGATTGGATGGAACTCAAGGGTAGTATTTACATGCCATTCTTTGGTGGTTGGTGTTCTTGGCCTGTACATTTTATTATTTGATGAGGCTACTAAAGCTGATCCACTTTGGGATGGTCCATCACTTGCAAAAGTGAATATTGCTATTGCTTCAGGCTACCTCATTTCTTTTATTCTTTTCTTTTTTTTTTTTTTTTTTTTGGTGATGGAGTTTTGCTCTTGTCACCCAGGCTGGAGTGCAAGGGTGCCATCATGACTCACTGCAACCTCCGCCTCCCAGGTTCAAGCGATTCTTCTGTCTCAGCCTCTCCAGTAGCTGGGATTACAGGCGCCCGCCACCTCACCCAGCTATTTTTTTTTTTTTTTTTTTTTGTATTTTTATTAGAGACGGGGTTTCACCACGTTGGCCTGGCTGGTCCTGAACTCCTGACCTCAGGTGATCTGCCCGCCTTGGCCTCCCAAAGTGCTGGGATTACAGGCATGAGCCACCACACCCAGCCAGGCTACCTCATTTCTGATTTGTCCATTATCATTTTGTATTGGAACGTGATTGGTGACAAATTTTTTATAATACATCATTATGTGGCCCTGTATGCGTACTACTTTATACTGATATTAGTGAATTCTAATTTGGCATAATTTCTTCAAGAATCAGATGTATCAAAACATCTCTCCAGATCACCCATTTGGAATCACAATATAAATAATTATAAATGTTTTAAAAACTGCTTCCATTCTCTCGGCCCCTGAAATCACAGGCTTAGCAAATGGCTGGCTCTGTGTGGATTGGCAAGCTGAATGTTTAATTATGTGGGGTGAATATTATTTTCTCTTTGGACTTTTATGCCTTTAAAATAAAATAAAATAAAATAGGAAATACAAAGTGGTCTCCAAAGACAATCACTTGTTAAGAAATTCTTGTGATTCCTTCTAGGAAGAAAGAAAAAAAACAAAAGTGATGCATATACCTGCATAAATTACAGCATAATTGTTAACGTAGAGCTATACAACAAAGATCTTCTCTTAAATAGATGAATGTCTTTTAAAGACAGAAAGAACTGTTTTATTTTCTTTAAGGGCCTCACGACAAGCCTTTTAGATAGATTCAAATCACATGTGCTACTTTCCCTCTTTGTAACACTTCACTAGCAGGTACTTCCTAATCAGGATCTCAACAACTATCAGCCATATAGAATACTTGGAAGGAGGGTAACTTTTCATACTCAAAAGCCCTCTTCTGGAAGAATCCTAATATTATTAATAGCAAGTCTTCCACTTGTAGGAACAGTTTGTGACAAACCCTTCCCAGACTGTTCTTTGAGTATACGAGTTAATATCTCCAAGTCACTGCTACTCTGAGCACATGCATCCTGCTGCTAGGGAAATGCATTAAGGTACCTTCAAAACTTTTTTCCTCCGTAATTACATCCTAAAATTACACTGGAGGGAGGGCCAGGATGGAGGGAAGGTGCATTTACTGAGCTATCTATCAAAGTCCACCAAGCTAATAGACTGTGACCACAATGTTGATGATTTGGGATTCCATATCTGCAAGGCAGTGTTAAAACTACACAATATGTGATAAATGATAGAATCAGGATAATTCCTCTAAATAGTTAACATTTAACCGGAAGCTCTACAGTGCTCTCCAACCTAACACATTAATTTATTCCTTCATGTAAAAGGATCATTTTTATTGCTGCTGCCTGAAAGGTACAAATTGCTTGGGTGTAGGCTGCTCAACTTCCTTCTTACTAAAGAGGCAGGAAATATATCTTCCATTTAAAGTGTTAATGGCATCTGTAAATGTGTAGTCCAATTTGTTATTGACTTGAACTCCAAAGATCTGAGAAACAAGGTTTAACTTTAGCACTCAAGATTGTTACACAAGAATTAACTGTTTTCAATGACTTCCTTTTGTGGTGTTGGGAAGGGTGCAAAAAGGAAGGAGAAGGCTGGAACATAAATATATTTTATCTAAGAGGGCATGACTGAGTTGGCTAAGCTCTCAATTTCATTTTTCTCTTAGGAATGACTTTCTTTTTTTTTTTTTTTTTGTTGAGACAGAGTCTGGCTCTGTCTCCCAGGCTGGAGTGCAGTGGAGGATCTCAACTCACTGCAAGCTCCGCCTCCCGGGTTTACACCATTCTCCTGCCTCAGCCTCCAGAGTAGCTGGGACTACAGGCGCCCGCCACCTCGCCCGGCTAGTTTTTTGTATTTTTAGTAGAGACAGGGTTTCGCCGTGTTAGCCAGGATGGTCTCGATCTCCTGACCTCGTGATCCGCCCGTCTCGGCCTCCCAAAGTGCTGGGATTACAGGCTTGAGCCACCACGCCCGGCCAGGAATGACTTTCACCTATTATGTTAGAATGTGTGCTCACATTTCCTGTTGTGGATCAAAATGGAGCTTGGAGCGCTACTTGTGGTGCAGGAGAGGACTGTTGAGACCAGGACCAAGTTGGGTTTTTTGTTGTTTTTGTTTGTTTTGTTTTGTTTTGTGTGTGTGTGTTTTTGAGACAGTCTTGCTCTGTTGCCCAGGCTGTAGTGCAGTGACATGATCTAGACTCACTGCCACCTCCGCCTCCAGGTTCAAGCCATTCTCTTGCCTCAGCCTCCTGAGTAGCTGAGATTACAGGTGCTTACCACCATGCCCAGATAATTTTTGTATTTTTAGTAGAGACAAGATTTCACCATGTTGGCCACGCTGTTCTCAAACTCCTGACCTCAAGTGATCTGCCCACCTCGGCCTCTTAGAGTGCTGGGATTACAGGCGTGAACCACTGCGCCTGGCCCCAAGTTGTTTGTTAACAGACACCTGCCAAAAGACAAGGACTTCCGCTGAACCCTTATCGGGTCAAAACGTGGTAGATGTTCTACTAAAATTGGTCAAATAAGTAAATGGAATAAGTGAATGAAAATTATTCATTCTTTCAAGTTTGTTTAGAGAAAATAATGGAAACTGTTCAACTTGAGAATAAAGTGTTTAAAATATGTATAGGCTATACAAATTTGAAGTGCTATTAGTATCCCACTATTAAGTGCCACTTGTTACATTCCCCTAAATAATCTAGAAGGGACAAACAAAGAAAAACAATGTAAGACAAAAGTAATAATTCCATCCTGGGTGAAATGGCATTCAGCCTACTCTAATTCTTTAATCTATGTTGTAGTTGCTTATATATTAAACATGTACAAAAACTATATGAAGTCGTTATTAATTCATACTGAAATGTTCACTTGCCTCTGATCTATCTAAGCCAAGCCAGTAGATTTCAGCCTGTTTCTGACCTCAGGAGCCTGTGCCCACCTATGCTAAGATAAAAGCCATGATGACTGTGGCAACAGTGTTGCTGACATTGTACTGACCACATTGCTCTAAATGTCTCCATGGCACATCTGCTTCTGCAGATTCAGTCTTACTCTGCTTTTAGAGACTTTCCCATAAATGCTAAAATGTACTTGCCTGTTAGTGTGTTTGATACTCTTCAAAGGGAGAGAATTGGCCTGGCGTGGTGGCTCACACCTGTAATCCCAACACTTTGGGAGCCTGAGGTAGGCAGATCACCTGAGGTAAGAAGTTTAAGACCAGCCTGGCCAACATAGTGAAACCCCATCTCTAGTAAAAATTAGCCAGTTTGGTTGCAGGCACCTGTAATCCCAGTTACTCAGGAGGCTGAGGCAGGAGAATCTCTTGAACCCAACAAGCAGAGGTTGCAGTGAGCTGAGATCGTATCATGGACTCCAGCCTGGATGACAGAGTGAGACCCCATCTCAAAAAAAAAAAAAAGAGAAATAACTAATTTCATTTCTTGGTTCTCACTGACTTCAATGAGGAGACTTGGAATAGGAAAAGAAAATTAGTGTACGAACAAGTTGAGATGAAACAGAACTGACATAAGAAGAACATAAAAGGCAGAGTCCATAAATCTTGCGGTATGATAGCCTAGGTTTCATCTTAATAGCACTAATACAGACACAAAATAAAAAGACAGTTTGATGATGTAAGTACAGTTTTTCAGGCCTGTCTTATAGGTGTTAAATCTGAAGCACAGATTAAGTTACTTGTTCAAGGTCACAGTGCTGGAAAATGGTAAAGTCAGGATTTGAGCACAGGCTTTTGGCTCTAGGGCTGTGCTCTTAATCATTATTCCAAATGCATGGCATTTGTTCTTTGTACTCCCTCATTAGATGTTCCAGACAATATTCCTTTGATTATATATCCCTTTGATGATCAGAATCTGAACTTTTCTAAACTTTTGCAGTTTCTTAGGAAGGTGATAATTTAGACGTCAAATCTATAATTGGAGTTTCTTTTATTATTGGAGCATGGATTTTGAAGGTGAATGATTAACAGTGATTGACATTGTTATCAGATTTTTATTTACTTTCTTTTAGATGTTTGGATAATAAAGTAATCATGGTTGCCTGAATAACAGCAGTTCTCTGTTGGGCTTTGTGCTTTATACGTGGAAAGGGAGCCTTGGTCTATTGCAAGGATACTAAACAGTGACTGTATAGTATAGCATGTTAACAATGTGTTAATAAATATTTTTAGCAATTATGAGCCAATTTAAGCCTTTTTAAACTGGACTATTTATTATTTACTTTGTGCCTAGTAATGTGTTACTGCTAAGACTAAATAAAAGAACAAAGCAAATGCCATTCCTGCCTTCACAGCACTTACAGTCTAGCAGGCAAGATCGATATTAAACACGTACTCAATAAAAGGGTATGAGTTTTGTAAAGAGAGGGAGTGCTGAATCCTCTGGGAGCATCCTCTGATCTCATCTAAATTTGAAGCCCTAGGTTCTTGGGGAACATATAGCAAGAACTAATCCAAGTTAGGGGTCAGAGAAGAAGTGAAGAATGAGTAGGATTTAATCAGCTGAAGAGAATGAAGCTAGGGGGAAGAGTGTTCTAGGAAGAAGAGAAATACATTCAGCCTCAGAAATGTGCATCAAAGAACTTAAACTGCAGAGACTTTGGGGAGAAAACAAAAAAAAACCAAACACACACACAAAAAACTCTTAAAGAAATTAAATAAATGGATCATAGAGTACAAGAGCTCAGGAGGGGCTTGAAATTAGGCTGGAGAAGACGTTAGGAACTAAATTACGAAGAACCCTGCTATTTATGATAAGGAATTGGGCTTTATGCAAAGGGCAGTGGAAAACTGTTCAAAAGATTTTTAGCAGGGCCTTCATTAATTTCATGGCTCTATCAAAAACATTAGGCCAATTATTTAAACTTGGGCAATTCATTTGATCTTCCCAGTTCTAAATTTTCTCATTTTTAGGGCAGGGGACTTGGATTAGCCCTTTCAGATCAAAGATCCCTAATGTGAGTTTATGCACCCTGAGAGTATCATGTCTAGAAAGAAGTAACAGAGTGTCCTCATCCATCCTGCTCTCTATTCTTTTCCTTTTCCTTTCAGATTTCAGTATCAATTTTGTCATGAGGCATATTTTGGTCAGTATTTTGGAGAAGGTATTCTAATGACTCCTATGTATGTTTTTTTGAAATAAAATTCATTTTGTCATTATAAAGGTAATATAGAAAAAATGTTTAAGCATAGGAAATGAACAAGAAAACAGTCATAATCATGGATGTCATGATACTGAAACCCTTGGGATATAGCTAGAATGGAAGTCAGGCTGGTAAAGCAAATCCCATGAGAGCAGAGAGCACTTACTGGGAGAGGGGAATGTTTGGGGGGTAGAATAATCTTCAGATTCCTGAAGGACTATAGTGCAGAAGTTGGAATAGAAGACAGAATTGTGGTTGCTGAGTAGAAGCTACTAGAGATACAGATTTTAACTCAATTTTGGAAAAACAAAACTAGCAATTAGAACTGTCCACCAGAAAATTAGTGAATTCCTCTGAATGCCCATAGGTATTCCAGCAAATTACTACATGTACTCGAAGGTTGCCAGTAGAAGGTGTTCAGGTTCTTGGCATCTCATACAAAGAATTAGACAAAATGCACACACAACATGAGGAAAGCGAAAGCATGGATTTACTGAGAACAAAAATACACTCCACAGTGTGGGAGTGGGCCTGAGCATAAGAGCCCTGCTTACAGAATTTTCTGGAGTTTCAGTACTCCAGAGGTTTCTCATTGGTTACTTGGCGTATATTCTATGTAAATGAAGAGAACAGAGAGAGTCACAGAGTCATTTACTCAGACTGCGCCCTATTTTGAATGGAGACGATGTTACTTGGTGTGTGTGATCCAGGTAAATGGAAAGGATGGATGTGAAGCTACGAAGTGTAAATGGAGAGGATGTTACTTGGTGTGTGTGGTCTATGTAAATGGAGAGGATGGATGTGAAGTTACAAAGTGTAAATGTGTGGAGAGGATGAAGTGAAGTTACAAAGCCATTCACATTCCTGTCATTGCTCAAGTGCTTTCACTTGATTTAGTTGTAGGAGATCAGTGTGGATTGGCCTATGTTCCCTACCTCCAGGCCCTATTTTCCTGCCTCAGCCTCCTGAGTAGCTGGGATTACAGGTGTGAGCCACTACACCTGGCTAATTTTTCTATTTAGTAGAGACAAGGTTTCACCATGTTGGCCAGGCTAGTCTTGTACTCCTGGCCTCAAGTGATCCACCTGCCTCGGCCTCCCAAAGTGCTGGTGTTACAGGTGTAAGCCACTGTGGCCAGCCTGAATTTGAATGTTGACCTGTCTTGCTAGGTTGGCAAAGTTCTCCTGGGTGATATCCTGAAGTATGTTTTCCAATTTGGTTATTTTCTCCCCATCTCTTTCAGGTACCCCAGTCAGTCATAGGTTTGTTCTCTTTACATAATCCCATATTTCTTGGAGGTTTTGTTCATTCCTTTTTATTCTTTTTTCTCTATTCTTATTTGCCTGTCTTATTTCCGAAAGATAGTCTTTAAGCTCTTCAATTCTTTCCTCCCCTTGGTCTATTCTGCTATTGATACTTGTGATTGCATTGTGAAGTTCTCGTGTTGTGTTTTACAGCTCCGTTAGTTAGTTATGTTCCTCTCTAACCTGGCTATTCTGGCTATCAGCTCCTGTATTGTTTTATCATGATTCTTAGCTTTGTTGCATTGGGTTATGTATTAATTCGTTCTCACACTGCTAATAAAGACATACTCGAGACTGGATAATTGATAAAGGAAAGAAGTTTAATGGACTCACAGTTCAGAATGGCTAGGGAGGCCTCAGGAAACTTACAATCATGGCAGAAGGGGAAGCAGACACCTTCTTCTTCACATGATGGTAGGGGAGAGAATGAGTGCCCAGTAAAGGGGGAAGCCCCCCTTATAAAACCATCAGATATCATGAGAACTGTCTATCATGACAACAGGATGAGGGAAACTGCTCCCATGATTCAGTTATCTCCACCTGATCCCTCCCATGACACCTGGGGATTATGGGAACTATAATTCAAGATGAGATTTGGGTGGGGACACAGCCAAACCATATCAGGTTACAACATGCTCCTTTAGCTTAGTGAAGTTCATTACTACCCCCCTTTTGAAGCCTAATTCTGTCATTTCAGCCATCTAAGCCTCAGACTAGTTCTGTGTTCTTGCTGGAGAAGTGCTAACAGTCATTTGGAAGAGAACAGACACTCTGGCTTTTTGAGGTTTTAGGATTTTTGCATTGATTCTTTTTTTTTTTTTTTTTTTTTTTTTTTTTTTTTTTTTTTGAGACGGAGTCTCGCTCTGTCACCCAGGCTGGAGTGCAGTGGCCGGATCTCAGCTCACTGCAAGCTCCGCCTCCCGGATTCACGCCATTCTCCTGCCTCAGCCTCCCGAGCAGCTGGGACTACAGGTGCCCGCCATCTCGCCCGGCTAGTTTTTTGTATTTTTTAGTAGAGACGGGGTTTCACCGTGTAGACCAGGATGGTCTCGATCTCCTGACCTCGTGATCCACCCGTCTCGGCCTCCCAAAGTGCTGGGATTACAGGCTTGAGCCACCGCGCCCGGCCTTTTGCATTGATTCTTTCTCATCTTATCTACCTTTGATCTTTGAGGTTGCTGACCTTTGAGTGAGGTTTTTGTGGGGTTTTGTTGATCTTGTTGTAGTTTTCGGTTTTTCTTTTAACAATCAGGCCACTCTATCGTTGGACTGCTGTGGTTTGCTGGGGTCCAATCCAGACCCCAGTTGCCTCAGTTTTTCCTGTACCTGGAGGTATCACCAGTGTAGGCTGCAAAAAAGCAAAGGTGGCAGCCAGCTCCTTCCTCTGGAAGCTCCATCCTAGGGGAAACTGACCTTTTGCCAGCCCACACATACCTGTAGGAGGTGTCTGAAGACCCACATTGGGAATTGTCACCCAGTCAGGAGGAACAGTATCAGGGACCCACCCAAAGAAGCAGTCTGGCTGCTTTTTGGTAGAGCAGGTATGCTGTGTTGGAGGAGGTCCCTTCCTTGTTTGGACCACCAATATTCTCCACAGCTAACGGACTAGAGCAACTGACTTGACTGAACTGTAGAGATGGTGGCTGCCCCTCCCCCCAGGAATTCAGAGCTGTCTCTGATGGACTCTAACCCACTGCCATTGGCTGACTGGGATTCCAGGCCAGTTGGTCTTAACTTGTGAGGTGCTGTGGAAGTGGGGCCCACAGAATGTCGCTGCTTGACTCCCTGGATTCAGCTCCCTTCCTAGGGATATATACAGATGGATTTTTCACCTGTCTGGGAATCCTGGGGCTGGAGTGTTTAAAATTCTTGGGTCTCTGCATATACCTGAGTGGCTACTGTGCTGTGACTCCACACAGCTCTGTGTATCAAACCCAAGGCCCTGGTGGCATGGTCTCATGAGGGGACTCCTGATCGGTGAGTTATAAAGATCTGTGGGAGAAGTGTGGTTTCCTAGGTGAGGTTGCACAATCACTGTTTCCCTTGGCTGGGGGTGGAGGTTCTTTTGGCTCCATGCCACTTCTGGGTGGGCCGTCGCTGCCCTGCCTGCCCAACGCTGCTTTTCTTTGTTTTCTCTGGGTCAGGTTGTTTGCCTAGTTAGTCCCAGTGTAACCACCTGGATATTTCAGTGCTGAATTCATGCGTCCCTTTTCATTCCTCTCCATGAGTGTAATGGACCAGAGCTGCGTCTAATCGGCCATCTTGGATTGATCTCTGAAACTAATTTGTGGTTTGTTTGTTTTTGAGACGGAGTCTCACTCTGTCACCCAGGCTGGAGTGCAGTGGCGCAATCTCAGCTCACTGTAAGCTCCGCCTCCCAGGTTCACGCCATTCTTCTGCGTCAGCCTCCTGAGTAGCTGGGCCTATAGGCGCCCACCACCACGCCCAGCTAATATTTTGTATTTTTAGTAGAGACAAGGTTTCACCGTATTAGCCAGGATGGTCTCGATCTCCTGACCTCGTGATCCACCTGCCTCGGCCTCCCAAAGTGCTGGGATTACAGGCGTGAGCCACTGCGTCCAGCCTCCTGAAACTAATTTAAAGGTGAGGAAACTAAGGTTATGGGAAGTTAAGGAAACTGGCTAAGACATCAGGACTCGGTGACAAAGCTGGGATTTATATTCCAAATTCCAGTCTCTGATTACAACAGCTGTAAATTTTTTTTCCGTTGTCTGCATCTTCTAAAATTCTCCTGTATATTAGAGTTATAGAGGCAACAGAACAATTCTTGTTTCCTGGAGAGTTTGGGAAACTTCCTAGAATTCCAAGACACACAAGTACCATAAGTGTAAATATCCTTCCAAAGGCATTTGCCTTCACCTGGGTGCCTAAAGCTTCAAGGCCCAGATATGCCATAGAAATACAGATCATTCTGTAGTTGGAGTTATCCCATTAAAACTCTGGGTTTATGAAATGTGCATCTGGTGAAATACATGAGCTTTTGTCTTCCGATTGTGAGTAGAATGTGTGTCTGAGTATAATATAAAGAGAAACTTCTTTTAATACAGATAATGCATTTTTCTTTATCACAGACCTTCCACATATTCTGCTGTTCTATCTGGGTATTTGACAATGGACTTTGTAATGTATGACACTGCATATGGGAAAATACAATGTTCATGTGGGGGATGGAGAAAGAGAATTCTGAGCAAATGAGTTGGAATTAGAATATAAAGCAGTATAGCATTAGGGTTTGAATATAAAACCATATAAAGCCATATAGCACTGGATATAGGTGGATAAGAAGTGGATAAAAAAATTTCCTGGCCAGGTGTGGTAGCTAATGCCTGTAATCCCAGCACTTTGGGAGGCTGAGGTGGGTGGATCACCTGAGGTCAGGAGTTCGAGACCAGTCTGACCAACATGGAGAAACACCATCTCTACTAAAAATACAAAATTAGCTGGACATGGTGGTGCATGCCTGTAATCTCAGCTACTTGGGAGGCTGAGGCAGGAGAATCGCGTGAACCCGGGAGGTGGAGGTTTTGGTGAGCTGAGATCGCGCCATTGCACTCCAGCCTGGGCAACAAGAGCGAAACTATGTCTCAAAAAAAAAAAAAAAAAAAAAAAAAAAAAAAAAATTCCTAGGGAGATTTCTGATTTTAAAATGGTGCAATGGAAGCAAGGTGCCTTCACTCTCCCCTACCCGGACAGAAAACCAAAAACAAATACATAGTGCCAAGATTTTTGCTAGCAACAACTCTGAGCAGTCAGTAGGAGAACTGAACTTCCATATCCACCATGCTACTCTCTCCCCCGTTCTGCCTGGCAATAAGCTTGAGGAAAATCTTTCCCTAACTTATGGTTTCTACACTAGAAAAAGTGAGATTGAGGCCAGATGTAGTGGCTCATGCCTGTAATCCCTGTCCTTTGGTGGCCAAGGTGAGAAGATCACTTGAGCCTGGGAGTTCAAGGTTCCAGTGAGCTATGGTTGTACCACTGCACTCCAGCCTAGGTGACTGAACAAGACCATGTCTCTAAAACAAAAAGAGAGATTGAGGTGATCAACCATCTTTTTCCACCATCCTGGGTTACCTGGCAGGAGACCTGTTCTTGCCTTAACCCACAGGAAACATCATAACTGCCTAAAGGGAGAAATATTCCCCCAAGGACGGGCAGACAAAGGGGAGAAATGGGACTATCATCCCTAGCTCTGAAAACTCTGCTTTGTAACTAGGCCAAAGGAGATGCCACATAAAAGTGGCTATTCAGTAGAACTATTCTATAGGAGGCACATTTCTTTCTTTTCTTTTCTTTTCTTTTTTTTGGGGGGAGGGAGGTCTTTCTCTGTCACCCAGGCTAGAATGCAGTGGCGTGAACACAGCTCACTGCAGCCTCAACCCCCTGGGTTCAAGCAATCCTCCTACCTCAGCCTCCTGAGTATTGGTGGGTGCCACCATGCCCAGCTAATTTTTAAATTTTTTTTGTAGAGACAGGGTCTCACCATGTTGCCAAGGCTGTTCTCAAACTCCTGGGCACATGGGATCCTCCCACCTCAGCCTCTCAACGTGCTGGGATGACAGGCATGAGAAGAGAGAGGTATATTTCACAGGTTCCTTGAACAGGAACCTCTAGCCAGCCTTCCCACACCGCTGGGATAATCTCTTTGGGAACTCCCTAGTTTGGGACAGGCAGCACTCCAATCATGCACTAGAGCCAAGGTGAACCCGGGCTTTAAGGTGCCATGAGAGCCAAAAAGGAGGAAGTGACCTAGTAGTAAAGATTTGCTAAGAAACTATATCTAATGAAAACCAAAACAAGCCAGACAGAAAATACTGAAATAAATACCTAATCCTTCAATGCGAATACTAGAATAAATAACTAATCCTTCGGTGCAAAAACCATGACCTTTCCAAAGAGACAGAGCAAAAATTCTGTCAGTGGCCTTAAGTGATGATTTGTAAGATCTACGGCCTAGCATTAAAAATGGCAGTTTTAAGGAAACTCAGTGATCACCATCATAACAAAGAAAAGCAATTCAGAAATTTATCCGAGAAGTTTAGCAAAGATTGAAATAATAAAAAATAAAATGGAAATCTTGGAACTAAAGAATACATTTCCTGAGCAGGAGACTTCATTAAAGGCTCTCAACAGTAGAAAGGACTAAACAGAGGGAAAAAAAAATCAGTGAGTTTGAAGACTGTATGAAAATACACAGAGGAGGCTGGGTGTGGTGGCTCATGCCTGTAATCCTAGCATTTTAGGGAGGCCGAGGCAGATGGATAACTTGAGGTCAGGAGTTCGAGACCGGCGTGGCCAACATGGTGAAACCTCATCTCTACTAAAAATACCAAAATTAGCTGGACACGGTGCCAGGTGCCTGAAATCCCAGCTACTCAGGAGGCTGAGGCAGGAGAATCACTTGACCCCACAAGGCAGAGGTTGCAGTGAGCTGAGATCGTGCCACTGTAATCCAGCCTGGGTAACAGAGTGAGACTCTGTCTAAAAAAAAAAAAAAGAAAGAAAGAAAATACATGGAGGAGAATAAAGAAAAAGAATGAAAAGGAATAAAGATGGCCTATAATATGGCCGGGCGCGGTGGCTCAAGCCTGTAATCCCAGCACTTTGGGAGGCCGAGATGGGTGGATCATGAGGTCAGGAGATCGAGACCATCCTGGTCTACACGGTGAAACCCCGTCTCTACTAAAAAATACAAAAAACTAGCCGGGCGACGAGGCGGGCGCCTGTAGTCCCAGCTACTCGGGAGGCTGAGGCAGGAGAATGGCGTAAACCCGGGAGGCGGAGCTTGCGGTGAGCCGAGATCGCGCCACTGCACTCCAGCCTGGGCGACAGAGCTAGACTCCGTCTCAAAAAAAAAAAAAAGATGGCCTATAATATATAGAAAATTGCCTCAAAAGACCAAACCTTAGAATTACTAGTGTTCAAGAGGGAGCTGAGCAAGAATAAGAAAGAGGTAGAAAGCGTATTCATTTCCTTTGAGACAGGATCTCACTCTTGTCACCCAGGCCGGAGTGCAGTGGCACCATCTCCACTCACTGCAACCTCTGCCTCCCAGATACGAGCCATTCTCCCACCTCACCCTCCTGAGTAGCTAGGACCAAAGGCGTGTGCCAACTCTCCTGGCTAATTTTTTTATTTTTTGGTAGAGATGGGGTTTCACCATGTTAGCCAGGCTGTCTCGAACTCCTGACCTCAAGTGATCTGCCCAATTCAGCCTCCCAAAGTGCTGGGATTATAGGTGTGTGCCACCACGCCTAGCCTAGAAAGCTTATTCAAAAAAATAATAATAGACTGGGTGCATTGGCTCATGCCTGTAATCCCAGCACTTTGAGAGACCAAGGCAGGTGGATCACATGAAGTCAGGAGTTCGAGACTAGCCTGACCAACAAGGTGAAACCCTGTCTCTACTAAAAATACAAAAATTAGCTGGGTGTGGTGGCAGATGCCTATAATCCCAACTACTGGGGAGGGTGAGGCAAGAGAATTGCTGGAATCTAGGAGGCAGAGGTTGCAGTGAGCTGAGATGGTGCCACTGCACTCTAGCCTAGGTGACAGAGTGAGATTCCATCTCAAAAAATAAAAATTAATATAATAATAATGATAGAAAACTTTCCAAGTACAAGAAAGCCTGAGATCACTAAACAAATTCAACCCAAATAAGATATCCCAAGGGATACAGTAAACTCTCAAAGATCAAAGATTAGGAGAGGATTAGAAAAGCAGCAAGAGAAAAGAAGTAAATAACATATAAAGAATCTCCAGTTTGGCTGGCAATAGACTTCTCAATGGAAAACACACAGGCCATGAGGGGATGAAATGACATTTTCAAAGTGCTCAAAGAAAAAAAACTTACATTCAAGAATGCTGTACACAGCAAAATTATCCTTCACATATGAAGGAGATGTAAAATCTTTCCCAGACAAGTAAAAACTGAGTCATTCACCACCACCAGGCTTGTCTTACAAGAAATAAAGGGAGCTCTCCCATTTGAAAGAAGAAAGCACTAATGGGTTAAAAAAAAAAAAAAAAGGTTTCAAGATATAAAACCCACTTGTAAAATTAAGTATACAGATAAACCCAAAATACTCTGTTACTGTAATGTAACAATAGCTACAGCAGTCTGTTAAGGGATAGATAATGAAAAATATATAAAATGAGGCAACTGAAAGTCAAAAGGGAGAGGCAGAGTAGAATTTTGTCATGTTGTTTTACTTTGCCTGGTTCTGTTCTTTTATTTGTGATCCAAGATAAGTTGTCTATTTTATTTTTTAAGATTGGGTCTCATCTGTCACCCAGACTGGACTGCAGTGGCATGATTATGGTTCACTGCAGCCTTGACCTTCTGGGCTCAGGTTATCCTCCCACCTCAGCCTCCCAAGTAGCTGGGACTACAGGTGTGTGCCACCACGCCTGGCTCATTTTTTTTGTATTTTTTTGTAGAGACATGGTTTTGCCATGTTGCCCAGGTTGGTCACAAACTCCTGGACTCAAGTGGGATTACAGGCACCCACCACTACACCCGGCTAATTTTTGTATTTTTTGTAGAGGTGGGGTTTCACCATGTTGGTCATGCTGGTCTCGAACTCGCGAACCTCAGGTGATCCACCCACCTCTGCCTCCCCAAGTGCTGGGATTACAGACGCAAGCCACTACGCTCAGCCACAACGTATTCTTGAACAACCAGTGGGTCAATGAAAGTACTAAAAAGGGGCCGGGCACGGTGGCTCACACCTGTAATCCCAGCACTTTGGGAGGCCAAGGTGGGCAGATCATGAGGTCAGGAGATCAAGACCATCCTGGCTAATATGATGAAACCCTATCTCTACTAAAAATACAAACAAAAAAAAAAAAAAAATCAGGTGTAGTGGCACATGCCTGTAGTCCCAGCTAATTGGGAGGCTAAGCAGGAGAATTGCTTGAATCCAGGAGGCAGAGGCAGAAGGAAGTTGCAGTGACCCAAGATCACGCCACTGCACTCCAGCCTGGGCGACAGAGTGAGACTCCATCTCAAAAAAATAATAATAATAATAATAAAAGGACTAAAAAGGAAATTTAAAAAAAAGATTTTGTTTTGTTTTGTTTTGTTTTTTGAGAGAAGGTCTTACTCTGTCGCCTAGGCTGGAGTGCAGTGGCGTGATCTTGGGTCATGTGTCATGATCTCAGCTCACTGCAAGCTCTACCTCCCGGGCTCAAGTGATCCTTCCACTTCAGCCTCCCAAGTCGCTGGGACTATAGGTGTGTGCCACCATATACCTGAGTGATTTTTTAAAATATTTGTGGAAATGAAGTATCACTGTGTTGCTCAGGCTGGTCTTGAACTCTTGAGCTCAAGCTATCCTCTCACCTTGGCTTCCCAAAATGCTAGGATTATGGGCATGAGTCACTGTGCCCATCCTAAAAATTTTTGGAAACAAATGAAACTGGGATAAAATAAATTAAAACTAAAAGAACAATAGAAAAGATCAATAAAATGAAAGTGTTTTTTTTTTGGAAAGATAAAATCAAAACTTTAGCTAGACTGAGAAAAAGAGAAGACCCAAGTAAATAAAATCAGAAACAAGAAATATAACAACTGAAACCTGAGAAATACAAAGCATCATTAGAGACTGTTATGAACCACCTGGAAAACCTAGAAATGGAGGAATTCCTGGATACATACAACCTACCAAGACTGAACCATGAAAAATAGAAAGCTTCAACAAACCAATAACAAGTAGTGAGATCAAAGCTGTAGTTTAAAGTCTCCCATCAAGGAGATGGAGATGCAAGGAGGGTTCACTATATGCAAATAAATAAGCATGGTACATCACATGGACAGAACCAATAACAAGAACCATTTGATTATTTCAATAGATGCCAAAAAAGCATTTAGTAAAATTCAGCATCTCTTTATGATAAAACTCCTCATCAAAATGGAAGTAGAAGGAATGATTATATACCTCAATAATAATGGAATTATTATACCTCAATAATAAAGACTGTAAATGACAAACCCACAGCTAACATTGTACTGACTGGGGAAAAGTTGAAGCCTTTCCTCCTAGGGCCAGAACAAGACAAGGATGCCCACTTATACCACTTTTTTCCAACATAACAGTGGAAGTGCTGGCCACAGCAATTAGGCAAAAGAAAGAAAGAAAGGACGTCCAGATTGGAAAGGAAGAAGTCAAATTAGCCTTGTTTGCAGATGACATGATCTTACACATAGAAAAACCTAAAGACACCACCACAAATCTGATAGAACTGATAAACAAATTCAGTAAAGTTGCAGAATACAAAATCAACATACAAAAATCGTAATTGTTAGTCACAGATGATCTGTACAAGTATCTGTTTGAGCCCCTGTTTTCAGTTATTTGGGGTGTATACCTAGGAGTGGAATTGCTTGCTTAAATCATAATTCTATATTTTATTAAGGAACCACCAGGCCAGGCGCAGTGGCTCAAGCCTGTAATCCCAGCACTTTGGGAGGCCGAGACCGGCGGATCACGAGGTCAGGAGATCGAGACCATCCTGGCTAACCCGGTGAAACCCCGTCTCTACTAAAAAATACAAAAAATTAGCTGGGCAAGGTGGCGGGCGCCTGTAGTCCCAGCTACTCGGGAGGCTGAGGCAGGAGAATGGCATAAACCCGGGAGGTGGAGCTTGCAGTGAGCTGAGATCCGGCCACTGCACTCCAGCCTGGGCAACAGAGCGAGACTCCGTCTCAAAAAAAAAAAAAAAAAAAAAAAGAACCACCAAACTGTTTTCACAGCAGCTCAGCCATTTTACATTTTCACCAGAAATATAGAAGATTCTAATTTCTCCACTCTTCCCTAACATATGTTATTTTCCATTTTTTGATTCTAGCCATCCTAGTTTGTGTGAAGTGGTATCTCACTGTGATTCTGATTGCATTTCCTTAATGACTAATTATGTTGAGTACCTTTTCTTGTGCTTATTAGCCATTTGTGTATCTTCTTTGGAGAAATGTCTATTCAGATTTTTTACCTATTTTTTAATTTTTTTAAACTTTTGTCAAGTAAGCTGTTTTACATATTGTGGACAGCAAATCCTTATTGGCTATATGACACAGGTATTTTCTTCCATTTTGCAAGTTGTCTTTTCACTTTCAAGAAAGTGTTTTTGTTAAAAAGTTTTAAACTTTCTTGAAGTCTATTTTTGCTTTTTTTTAAAGAAAGCAAACCTTTATGTAATACTGAGTGCAAACGGCTTTGTTGACACTTACGGAAATAATAGCTCAATTTAATGCAAATTTGTGTGAGTTGAATAACTTTGTTACATTTTCAAAGCTTTATCTTTCTATGAAATAGGGTCGCATTCACCTATAAAGGATATTTTGGGATTTTTCACTAAAACTTATAAAATCTGAGAATGTGCTTAGAAGACAAGATAAATTTTGTGATCCTATTATCTAGTTAGTAATGACACCATCTTATTAAATTTCAAGGTGTTAAATATACACCATTCAAATACTCGTATATGAAATTTAATTATTATTGTTATAGAAGTTAAAGCTCGCTTGCTGATCCTGTGATTCTTCTAAGCTTCTGAACGTAGAGACACATGGCTGAGCAGTAGGAGGTGCTTACTGCTTCCAGAGTTGCACTATGCTTGCCTTGATGGCGTAGATTAAAGATGACTGTGGAAACAGTGATTTTTAAACTCCTCTCAGAGTTTTGGATATGTTCCATATCCAAATGAAACAGATGACTGTGTTCTGTTCTGTAGATTTTACTACTTTTTTCTGCCAGTAGCCTCTCAAATTTGTCACACAATAGGAACCAAGCAAGAGAATCTGGACAGATCAGCTTACATCTATTGCCCTGTTAAAGTAACTCAAAGATATGCCTAAAGAGTTGGATACTTGTTTCATCATTGGATAAGCTGGAACTGTCTATAAGTGGCTAGGATGTATCATGCCTTATCACAAGAAATATCAGAAAAAAACAAATATATAGTCTTTGATTTCATTATGTTTCTTTTCCTTCTTTTATTTATTTATTTATTTTTGGACACAGGGTCTCTCTCTGTCACTCAGGCTGGAGTACAGTGGTGGTGCTAACATATCACACTGTAGCCTTGAACTCTTGGCTGAAGCAATCCTCCTGCCTCAGCCCCCTGAGTAGCTGAGACTACCGGTGCATGCCACCATGCCCGGCATGTAGAAATGGAGCCTCACTTTGTTGCTCAGGCTGTTCTTGAACTTCTGGCCTCATGTGATCTTCTCATCTTGGCCTCCCAACCTGCTGGGATTGCAGGCCTGATGAACCACTGCACTCAGCCAATTTGAGGAAGTTTCAACATTCTCAGAAAAGAACATAATCATATCTAGAAATGTCTGATGACTTAAAAAGCAAAGTATAACCAAGTGCATATTAATAGGGCACAAACTGAATCTGATAGAGTGTCAGCTGTGTCTAATCTGATAAGTTTATTTCATATGGAAAACGTTTGTCAATCTTAGATGAGGCTAATTTGTTGAAAATAACTGAATTCTGGTCTCTTCTAGATTGTCAGAAAGGGATTCTTTTAACAGTAAAATTTAATCCAGATATATGTAGTCATATGTTTTTAGACTTTTTAAACCTTGAAAATTATTGAAATATGTGCCATTTTAATAGTATCAGCTTCTGATTGCTTTTATTCCATCATCATGTGATATACTCCTCATTAAGCAGCACCAGTAATCAGAGTTTAATTATTGTATAGCACTGTGTGAAAACTTTTGTCTCTTTATTATAGATGGCACAGACAGTACCCTTGGGTGTAAGTAGGGGTATCCAGCATAGTTTACTATGTGCTTATTTCTTTCGTTCTTTTTTTTTTTTTTTTTTTTTTTGAGACAAAGCCCCACTCTGTTGCCCAGGTTAGAGTGCAATGGTACAGTCTCAGATCACTGCAGCCTCTGCCTCCCAGGTTCAAGCAACTCTCCCCCCTCAGCCTCCCAAGTGGCTGAGATTACACGTGCATGCCACCACACCTGGCTAATTTTTGTATTTTTAGTAGAGACGGGGTTTTACCACATGGGCCAGACTGATCTCAACTCCTGACCTCAAGTGATCTGCCCACCTTGGCCTCCCAAAGTGCTAGGATTACAGGTGTGAGCCACTGCACCTGACCTCTACATGCTTATTTCTAAGAGCTATATAATAAAACAATATAACTGTACAGATTTTGGTTGTTTCCTCCAGAGCCTTTGCCTTGCGTATCATTGCTGTGTGAGAAGGGTAGCAGCACTAAACCTTGTGTTTCTAGAGATAGGAGTCTGTCCTTGTGTACTGTTGATTAGGACAGGCAGTTTTTCTTGTCTTGCCTGAAGAACAACATACCTTTTTTGAGATACAATCTTTCTGATAAGGTAAATGTGTTTAGCAAAGCCTTATTTTGTGGAAATTTTCCAAGGTTCAACCCCGTAACTTCTATAGTAGAGAAAAGGGCAGTGCTTTCAGACTTTTAGCTCTTCTCCTGGTTGGTTGCCTGCCATGGTTGTATTTTAAATTGAGTAGCAAGTAAGTAAATACTTAGCTTCTCTCTATAAATGAGCTGTCTGCAAAGGGTTTCTTTGTACTAGATGACTGTCTTAAAGTTTCAATGGAGTAACTATAGGATAAGAAAAAGAACAGATTTTTACTTAGTGCTGTGTTAATGCCAGTGTTTGTATTCAATGAAAATGACTGGCCACTCATTGTTTCAGAAAATAGATCTTAACACTCAAAAGAAACAAATTCTAAAACTTTAATAACTTTGAGGAACACTCTTTAAATAAATAGACTTTAGATACGTACTATTGTCCAGGATAGATTTCCCAGCATATTTATCTACAACAGATCTTAAATATTGAAAACTAACAGAAGTTGTTGCATAAATTTTTCTGCAATTAGATAAGAACATTCTTATGGCTGGTCTGCAAACAGTCCATAAAGATAGTTGCTGCCTATCATACTTAACAGTTGACAAATGTTGAAGGATGAACTCCATTCTTTATTTTCTGAACTGTGATTGCATTATCCTAAAATCCAGTGGTTTTTCTCACATACGGTCTAGGATTGAGAGGTCCAAGGCCATTAGGGTGCCTCTGCTTCCATCGATGGGTTGAGGGATTTGTTAGAGCTTTTACCATCTCCCTGCCAACAGGGGAAAGGAAGAGAGAACACATCCCTTCCCTTTTTAGGGGCACAAGTACCAAATGACATCTATCACTTTTATTTACCAACCAGACCTAATCATATGGCCATACCAAGCTGCAGGGATGGCTGGGAAAGATCATCTTTAGATGGATAACCACAAGCCCAATTGACAGAAAGGATTATTACTAAAGGAAGAAGCAGAGTGGATGCTGAGGTACAACTTCAGTAGTCTCTGCCACAATGCACTCTGAATGCAGACATATAAGTCTGCAGGCACAGTCCTACAAAGGACTGGTGAAGCTTTACATTAATATACAGTGGTGGTTTCCCTTTCTTTACTGTCTGCAGAAAGATTCTGGCTAGATTTTTTTTTTTTTTTTTACTTTTTCAGCAGCCTTATAAAGGTATAAGTTATATAGTATAAAATTCACCTGTTTGTTCAGTTTAGTAGAGAGTTCATAGAATGATGCATCAATCATCACATCCAGTTTTAGAGTTTTTCTAACACTTCCCTAAAATTCCTTCGTGCTCGTTTGCAGTCAGCCTTCATCCTACCCCCAAGACCCAATCACCCTCATCTGCTTTTATATAAATGGCATGTATGTACAAATGGAACCATACAATACTTAGTCTTCTGTACTTGGCTTCTTTTACTTGGCATAATGATTTTGAGGTTAATCTCTGCTATAGTAAATGAGTTATTTCTTCCTTTTTGTTGCATAATAGTGGCTTGTTCCTTTTTGTTGCATAGTGCATTGTATGAATAGCCCACATTTTGTTTATCCATTTACCAGTTGATGGACTTTTTGCTTGTTTCTAGTTTTTGGCTACTATGAATAATGCTCCTATGAACGTTCACCCACAAGTTTTTCTGTGAGCATATGTTTTCATTTCTCTTGGTTTGATGCCTAGGAGTGAAATTGCTGAGTGTAGTAAGTTTATGTTTAACTTTTAAGAAATTGCCATACTATTTTCCAAAGCGGCTATAACATTTTACATTCCCACCAGCTATGTATAAGGGTTCCAGTTTCTCCATATCCTCAAAACACTTCATGTCAATCCTTTTCTATAACCATTCTAGTGGGTGTATAGTAGTATCTCATTTGAGGTTTTTATTTATATTTTTCTAATGGTGTTGAGCCTCTTTTCATGCCCTTTGTATATTTTCTTTGGTAAAATGTCTGTTCAGAGTTTTTGCCCTTGTTTTTTGTTTTGTTTTGTTTTGTTTGTTTGTTTTCTTGAGACAGATTCTTGCTCTGTCGCCAGGCTGGGGTGCAGTGGCGCGATCTCGGTTCACTGCAACCTTTGCCTCCCAGGTTCAATCGATTCTCCTGCCTCAGCCTCCCAAGTCGCTAGAACTACAGGCACCTGCCACCACACCCAGCTAATTTTTGTATTTTTAGTAGAGACGGGGTTTCACCATGTTGGCCAGGATCATCTCAATCTCTTGACCTCATGATCCGACCACCTCGGCCTCCCAAAGTGCTGGGATTACAGGTGTGAGCCACCATGCCCAGCCTTTGCCCATTTTTAAATTGTGTTATTTATCTTCCTATTGAGTCATGAGAGTTCTTTATATATTATAGAAATAAGTCCTTTATCACATATATGGTTTATAAATATTTTCTCCCAGTCTGTGGTTTTTTAAAAATTAATGGTGTATTTTGAAGAGCAAAGGCTTTAATGACTTAACAGTTTTTTTCTTTTATGGATTATGCTTTTGGTGTCATCTAATAAATCTTTGCCTAATCCAAGATTGCAAAGACTTACTCTTATGTTTTCTTCTAAACTTTTTATAGTTTTAGCTGTTATATTTAAGTATATTAATAAATTTTGCTTTAGTTTAGTTTTTGTTTTTTTTTTTTTTTGGTATGGTGTGTGATAAGGGTCTACATACATTTGTTGTTGTTGTTGTATAGGGCTATCCAATTATCCCAGCACCATTTGTTGAAAATACTATTCTTTCCCCTATTGAATTTCCCTGGCAACTTTGTTGAAAGTCAGTTGACCATAAATGTAAGGGTTTATGTCTGAACTCTCAGTTCTGTTCTGTTAATCTATATGTCTCTCTTTACCTGGCTAGATTTTTAAGACTTTCACAGTAATGTTTCTGAATTTACCTTCTTGCTTTTACATGCAATCTTGTCAATGATGGGACCTGAAATGACCTCACAACACTTAAACATCACTGAAAAGAGTGATCCAGAAGCTGAACAGAGTTTTATATTCATAAGCCAGATAAATAAATAGAAGATAAGAAGCATGTCAACCCAGAGGGGAAAAGGGCCAAAACTGGTGGGAAAATATGATAGTCACAAATATGAAGTTTTTATTGTATTAAGAAACAAGTTAACAAAGAGATCTAACCAAACAGTCGCTTAAACAAGAAAGATCTTCATTTTTGTCTTTGAGTATCAGTTTGAGTATACACAATCCAAATTTGATACGGTGGCTGCGTTGAAATCAGGAAATCAAACGCTCTCTACCATCTCAAAGGAGAGCATATCTCTTCCTTTGAAATAAGTTTCACATACTAATTTCATTCATTCCATTGGTGAAAACTTGTCACTGGCCATACCTAGATGCAAACAGCACTTGGAAGCATAATCTTTAGCTGAAGGACGTGTGAAGGACGTGTGCCCGACTAAGACTTACGTTACTAAATAACAAGCAGGTGTCTTAGTCAACTCAGACTGCCATAACCAAACAGCGTATACAATATTGCTTAAACAATGAATATTTATGTCTACAGTTTTGGAGGCTGGGAAATACAAGATCAGTGTTCCAGCAGATTTGGATCCTAGTGAGAACTCTTTTCCTGGCTTGCAGATAGCCACCTTTTTGTTACAGTCTCACATGGCAGAGAGGGAGAGTTTTGGTTTCTCTTCCTCTTCTTGTAAGGACACTAATAATCATGGGGGCTCCACCCTCATGACTTTATCAAAACCTAGTTACCTCCCAAAGGCCACACCTCCAAATACCATCATGTTGGCTATTAGGGCTTCAGTATCTCAGTGTGGGAGTGGGTTGGGGAAGACATAAACATTCAGTTCATATCAGGGAAAATGCATACTTAGAGGAAATTGGCAGGTTATGCTTCCAATTATATCAGTATTATAGATTTATAAATATGAGTTTATGTATACATCAGAATATATAATGTATGTATGTGTTGATATTATGTATACATCAGAAGACAAACATTGAGGACTTACATTGGAGACACTGTTGTGGTGATTGCAAAGACTGCCTTTAGTGAATTTAACAACTGGTGGGAGGGGAGGCAGTTATAGTGTTATGACTTTATAAATATTATTTCTAAACTGAAAATGCCATTTTAATTTTCCAAACACAACCACTGCAGATCTAAGCTGCACTATTTACAGTTTTGTAGCTACTTTGATATAGTAATTATTTACTTCAAAAAATATTTATTGAGGCTGGGCGTGGTGGCTCACGCCTGTAATCCCAGCACTTTGGGAGGCTGAGGTGGGTGCATCACCTGAGGTCAGGAGTTTGAGACCAGCCTGGCCAACATGACAAAACCCCATCTCTACTAAAAATACAAAAATTAGCCGGGCATGGTGGCGAGCACCTGTGATCCCAGCTACGCAGGAGACGGAGGTGGGAGAATCACTGAAACCTGGGAGGTGGAGCTTGCAGTGTGCTGAGATCATGCCACTGCACTCCAGCTTGGGCGACAGAGTGAGACTCCGTCTCAAAAAAAAAAGCCCAAAAAACATGTATGCATGTATTGAGTGTCTGTCTTGGGTCAGGGATACAGGGGTAAGTTGTCTGTAACCAGAAATACAATTATGTTTGGCCTTGAACAGAAAGCAGAGTCTTCTCATCCTGAAATATTGCAGTTTGAATAATAATATAAGAGACCTTTATAATTTAGAACTTATTATGAAGTAATTATGTTTTGGAAAAATCCCAGGACTGGATGTGAAGAGACTTAAGTGTATGTTCCAGTTCTGTCACTCATCAGGCAACTGTGGGTTGACCTTAGTTTCCTCACGTTTAAAATGAAGAAGTTTATTATATGTTTTCGTTTCTACAGTCTCCTTTGTTTCTATGATTCTGTAGCCCTAGTTATCTATAATGTGTATATTTATGTGAAATATACTTTATCTATAATCTATACATTTCTATGATTCCATAGCTCCAGTTATTTTTAATCTGTAGTCCTCGAGTATTTATGGCAAACCACCTCAAAACAGTGTCATAAAACAATGGCAGTTATACTCACAGAATCCACGGAGCATGAATTCACACAGGGCCAGGCATGGTGGCTCACGACTGCAATTCCAGCACTTTGGGTGGCCAAGGTAGGAGGATTGCTTGAGCTCAGGAGTTAGAGATCAGCCTGGGCAACATAGTGAAACCTCGTCTCTAGAAAAAAATTTTAAAACTAGCCAGGCATACTGCTGTGCATCTGTAGTCCCAGCTACTTGGGAGGCTGAGGTTGCTTGAGCCCAGGAGGTCAAGGATATAGTGAGCCAAAATTGTGCCACTGCACTCCATCCTGGGAGACAGAGCAAGATCTTGTTTCAAAAAAGAAGAAAAGAATTCAGAGCCTGGGCAACAAAGTGAGACCCCCGCCCCCATCTCTACACAAAATTAAAATTTAAAAATTTGTCTGGCACAGTAGCATGTGCCTGTAGTCCCGGCTATTCAGGAGGCTTTAGGTGGGAGGATTGCTTGATCCTAGGAGTTAGAGGCTGCGGTAAGCTCTCATCATGCCACTGCATCTGCCTAAGTGACAGAGCAAGACCTTGTCTTTTTTCTTTTCTTTTCTTTCCTTTTGTTTTTTGAGACAGAATCTCGCTCTGTCACCCAAGCTGGGGTACAATGGCACGATCTCGGCTCACCGCAACCTCTGCTTCCCCGGTCCAAGTGATTCTCCTGCTTCAGCCTTCCGAGTAGCTGGGATTACAGACATGCGCCACCATGCCCGGCTGATTTTGTATTTTTAGTAGAGACAGGGTTTTTCCATGTTGGTCAGGCTGGTCTCGAATTCCCCACCTCAGGTGATCCACCTGCCTTGGCCTCCCAAAGTGCTGGGATTACAGGCGTGAGCCATCGCGCCCAGACAATCTAAGGTTCTTTACTCTTGTGTCAGGCACCAGAAGTGGGATGATTCAAAGATAAGGCTCAGCTGGGACCATTAACTGAACCACCTACTTCAGCTTCTCCATATGTCTTGAGCTTCTTCACAGCATGGTGCACCAGAAGTGGGATGATTCAAAGATAAGGCTCAGCTGGGACCATTAACTGAACCACCTACTTCAGCTTCTCCATATGTCTTGAGCTTCTTCACAGCATGGTACCATGGTGTAAGACACTCATGGTACATGAGTGTCTTACATGGCAGCTCAGGGTTCTCAGAACTAGTGTGCTCCAAGAGAATGTTTTTATCTTATAAAATAATTAAAAATATTTTAGTGTAATAAAAAAATTAAGAATTATTTTTAAACCAGGCATGGTGGCTCACTCCTGTAATCTCAGTACTTTGGGAGGCCAAGGTGGGAGGACCAGGAATTCAAGACCAGCCTGAGAAACAAAGCAACACAGTGTTTCTACAAAAAAAGAAAATTTAAATTATCTGGGCACAGTGGTGTATGCCTGTAGTTCCAGTTACCTGGGAGGCTGAGGCAGGAGGATCACTTGAGCCTAGGAGTTTCAGGCTGCAGTGAGCTATGATCATGCCACTGCACTCCAGCCTAGACAACATAGACCTTGTCTCAAAAAAAAAAAAAAAAAAAAAAAAAAAAGAATTATTAAAACCAAAGTGATGAAAAGTATTAAGTATCAGGTAGGTAGAGTTATAAAAGTTTATTTGGGGTCACCAGGAACTTAAAACTGGCATTTATTGGGTGTATACTGTATGCTTGGCGTAAGTATACTTAAGCACTTTTTTGGATTATAATGTGGTTTATTCTTCACAACAGCCTTATACAGAAACCAAGGCTTAGGGAAGTTAAGCAACTTGTCCAGGTCATAATACTAAGTGGCTGAACTGTGACTCAAAACAGATCTAACTCCAATATTAGTGGCTTAACTACTATATTAGTCCATTTTCACATGCTGATACAGACATACCTGAGACTGGGCAGTTTGCAAAGGAAAGAGGTTTAATGGAGAACTCACAGTTCCACCTCGCGGGGGTAGCCTCACAATCATGGCAGAAGGCAAGAAGGAGCAAGTCACATTTTACATGGATGGCAGCAGGCAAAGAGAGAGCTGGTGTAGGGAAACTCCTGTTTTTAAAACCATCAGAACTTCTAAGACTCATTCACTATCAGGAGAACAGCACAGGAAAGACTCACCTCCATAATTCAGTCACCTCTGACCAGGTTCCTCCCACAACACATGGGAATTACAGTTCAAGTGGGAGTTACAATTCAAGATGAGACTTGGATGGGGATGCAGCCAAACCATATCAACTACTGTTATGAGTTGAATTGTCTTTATCCCATCCCTAATTCATATGTTGAATATGACTATATTTGGAGTATAGTCAGCATCTCAGAATATGACTATATTTAGAGGTAGGATCTTTAAAGTGGTAATTAAGGTAAAAGGAGGTCATTGGGGAAGGTTCTAATCCAATATGATTAGTGTTCTTGTAAGAAGAGGAAATTTGGACACAGACACACAAAAAGGAAAGATCATGTGAGGACACAGGGAGAAGATGGCCATTGTAAGCCACGAATTAGGCCTCAGAAGACACAGCATTGCCAACAACCTTTGTCTTGGATTTCTAGCCTCCAAAACTGTTAGGAAACAAATTTCTGTTGGTTAAACCCTCCAGTCTGTGATACTTTGTTTTTTGTTGTTGTTGTTTGTTTGAGATAGAGTCTTGCTCTGTTGCTCAGGCTGGAGTGCAGGGGAGCAATATCAGCTCACTGCAACCTCCGCCTCCCGGGTTCAGGCGATTCTCCTACCTGAGCCTCCTGAGTGGCTGGGATTACAGGCGCGTGCCACCATGCCCAGCTAATTTTTGTATTTTTTTAATAGAAATGGGGTTTTGCCATGTTGGCCAGGCTGGTCTCAAACTCCTGACCTTGTGATCTGCCTGCCTCAGCCTCCCAGTGTGCTGGGATTACAGGCGTGAGCCACTGTATCTGGCCTAGTCTATGGTAACTTTATTATGGCAGCCCTAGCAAACTAATGATGTCACATTACTAATGTGCATACCTGGGTTTTTTTTTTTTTTTTAAACCTGTTTTAATCAGCCTACTTTAGTGCTGTCCTTCCGATTGCCCTCTCTCTCACAAAGATATTGTGGACAGATACATTTTTTTTAATAGATCTACAAACTTTCTTACCATTATCACATGCTGAGACATATAATAAAGGTGTACAATTCTTCAAGGTAAAAATACCTCCACATAGGCATACTCTTTCCTATAGGATAAAATTAGAGTTCTTCCCTCTTTTGAGATGCAAGTATCAATTAATAGCTCCTAAGGAGATTATTTTTGCAAAGATCAAGATGAATTACGATTGTTTCAAAGTAATCCGGAAATCAATGTGGAAATCTCTGGTTTTATAAAGCTAGTTATTGGCTGCTAATGAACCGCCTAAATATGCTGAAAATTGAACTTTATCACATAGCACTTACCTTCTGAACCATGTATTTATTTATTATGGTCTGTCATGTTTGAATTTTTTGTCTTGTGTTATATATATAAATCTTGCCTCCCTAATGAGCTTCCTAAAGATGCATATTTTTGAATCCTCTTTAGTCAGTAAAATGTAATGAATGCATTTGTAGGTGAGCACTAAATGCTATTAAACTGAATTGTGATTTTCAGATTTAGGTATTTTGTGTACAGTTTCCCTCTAAACTCCACTTTTGAAACACTATTGAAATCAATATGGGGGATGCTGTTTTCATACATTGACTCTGCTCTTCAATTTTTTAAAGTATAATTTCCATTTTATTTTTCTCCAGAAGATGCTTTTCTTCAGTCCTTAAAACTCAGCTTCTTACACAGGCTTGGTAGGGATAGTAGGGCAGCACCCAGAGGCCTAAAAATGGGTGTTTAGTCATGCTCAGCTTCACAAGAACAATTCCTGTCTACTTTGCTATAGGTGGCACCACTCACACGGTAACGAAGTTTCACATACATCTTGGGAAGCACATAGACATCAAAGACACTCCAAAAATAATCCCTGACAGCTGTAGTCTCTACATGTTTCAATGTTTCAAATGATGAGCTCTTAAAATGGCCTTGTCCTTGGGCACGCATCAGGCGCAGTTTATGCAGCAAATAGACAGCACATGGCTGCAGCTCTTTTTGGCATGACCATTGTTCCTTCTTTATTTGTCATCTTGGAAGCAAGGACCCAAGAGCTGACTTTCAATTTTTAAAACCACAGTCTTCTTTCCTGACATGTTCTTTAGACAGTGGCTCTCTCCCCCAGCACTGTTTTCTCACCCTGGGGTTTAAGAACATAACCTATTAATGTATTGGAAGATAAATGTTTCTGAATAAGGACCAGGCATTTGATCATTTTGTGAGATATTCATGGTCTCCTCTATCTGAAAGAGCAATGATAACATTTCTAAAACTGAAACTCATGCATATTCACATCTCAAGTATACTAAAACTTTTCATTTTCTGGTGAAGAAATTCAGTGTAGTGGTTAAAAATGTGGGCTCTGTCTTGGTTCGAATCCCTTCTGTGCCAACTACCAGCCGTGTGATTTTAGGCAAATCAGCTTAATCTTGTACCTTGATTTCCTGTTCTATAAAACGTGGCCAATTATAGAGGATAGACTGGGCACAGTGGCTTATGCCTAGAATCCCAGCACTTTGGGAGGCTGAGGTAGAAGGATCACTTGAGCCCAGGAGTTTGAGACTAGCCTGGGCAACATAGGGAGACCTTGTCTCTATGAAAATATCAAACAGCCAAGTGTGGTGGCACATGCCTGTGGTCCTAGCTACTTGGGGGGTCAAGGAGATTGAGGCTGCAGAAATATGATCACATCACTGTACTCCAGCTTGGGTAACAGAACAAGGCCCTATCTCAGAAAAAAAAAAGTAAAGCATATCTATAGAGTTGTGAGAAGTAAATAAGGTAGGGTGTGTTATATGCTTATAACAGCACATGGGACATAGGAAATGTTCAGTAAATGTTAGTCATTATTATTACCATTATTTATTCGCTATCTACATATTGGAGAAAACTGAAATCATCCTTAAGACTGATTTGTGTAAAGCACAGCCGGTATTCAGTGAATGTTTATTGGGTAGTAAAGACATATAAAGTGTATATGGAGGCTTTATTGAATAGATTACTATTTCTCAAAAACAGTGAAATGTTTTAAATAGTTTATTTCAGCACCTCCTCAATGAACTGGAGCTCAAAGCCTTACCCTAGTGCCCTGTCTGGATAAGTGACATATAGCCAAATTATATAATAATGTTAATTATTTGAGGATATTGTATATAAATGAACATTTAGAAGTCAGTTTGCTGACCAAGTACAGTGACTTATGCCTGTAATCCCAGCACTTTGGGAGCCCAGGCGGGTGGATCACTTGAGGTCAAGAGTTCAAGACTAGCCTGGCCAACATGTCAAAACCCCATCTCTGCTAAAAATACAAAAATTAGCTGGGTGTGGTGGCACACACCTGTAGTCCCAGCTACTGGGGAGGCTGAGGCAGGAGAATTGCTTCGACCTGGGAGGCAGAGGTTGCAGTGAGCTGTGATCATGCCACTGCATTCCAGCCTGGGCAACAGAGCGAGACTGTCTCAAAAAAAAAAAAAAAAAAAAGAAAAGAAAAAGTCAGTTTGTTTAATTAGAGCTTTTGTCGCCTCTAAGATTTAATCAGGAAAGTAGTCAAAACTTACACTGCTGAGTAGTTTCATTAGGAGATGCAAATATGACTAAGCTATTACACCTGGTTCAGGGCTTGTATGCTTTCACTTTCAAACTACTGGACAGTCTGGTAAGCTTCATAAGAAAGATACAAAGTACTGGCTGGGCATGGTGGCTCATGCCTGTAATCCCAGCACTTTGGGAGGCTGAGGTGGATGGATCACGAGGTCCAGAAGTTGAGACTATCCTGGCTAACATGGTGAAAACCCATCTTTACTAAAAATACAAAAATCAGTCAGATATGGTGGTATGTGCCTGTAGTCCCAGCTACTGGGGTGGCTGAGGTAGGAGAATCTCTTGAACCCGGGAGGCAGAGGTTGAAGTGAGCCAAGATTGCGCCACTGCACTCCAACGTGGTGACAGAGCGAGACTCTGTCAAAAAAAAAAAAAAAAAAATACAAAGTACTATGGAAATCTAGAAAAGGGGAATGAGCATCTCTCACTGCAGAATCAGAAGGGAGGACTTCATGAAATAAATGGCATTTATGGAGAACTCTAAAGGATGACTTTGCTTCCTACTTCCCAGAGCATATAGGGTAATTGGATTCTGCTCAGATGCGTTCCTTTTCTCCAGGCTCAGAAAAGATTTGTCCCCCTGCTCTTCTACACTAATCTATTCAACCTTGCTTTAGATCTGGTCCTTCCCATCTTCCCCAGGGCCTTGCATCAAAGGATAATCTCAACTGGCACGATGGTGTCAACTTATGATGACTTTCCTTAAGCCTGGGACATGTTAACTCTCTCATTAAGAAAAACCAGTCACATTACAGACCCTGAGAATTCCCTACCTAGTAGAGCTTAAGTAGAGACAGGCAATAAACACAATACCTAAGTAAAAATATATAGTACTGTATATTAGAAAATAACTAATAGGGAAAAAAATAGGACAAGGTCAGGAAGATCAGTAGTGCTGGAAGAGTGCAATGTTAAATAGGGTGGTAAGAGTAGATTTCACTGAAAAGGTACTTTTGTGCAAGGACTTGACTGAAACAAGGGAGTGATCCATCCACATGGCTAGATGGAGGGAAGAATGTTCAAAGGAGAAAAGACAGCGGGTGGGCTGGGTGCGGTGGCTCATGCCTGTAATCCCAGCACTTTGGGAGGCTGAGGCGGGCGGAGCACAAGGTCAGGAGACTGAGACCATCCTGGCTCTCTACTAAAAATCCCATCTCTACTAAAAATACAAAAAATTAGCCGGACATGGTGGGGGGCGCCTGTAGTCCCAGCTACTCGGGAGGCTGAGACAGGAGAATGGCGTGAACCCAGGAGGTGGAGCTTGCAGTGAGCCAAGATCGTGCTACTGCACACCAGCCTGGACCACAGAGTGAGACTCCGCCTCACAAAAAAGTAAAAAAAGACGGCTGGTGAAAAAACCTCGGCAGGAGCATGTCTGGTGTACCGGAGGAACCGCAAGGAGGCTGGAGCATGGTGAGACAAGACGAGAGTGGAGGAGACCAGGTGGAGAATAGCAGGGGAAGAAAGTGAGTCAGGTAGGGGAGGGCCCTTGTAGGCCATAGGAAGGCATTTGGTCTGTAATTCTTTTATGGTTTGTGCTTTTGGTCTCTTATTTTAAATTTCTTCCTTACTCATGAATCATAGATGATGAGGACTTACAGGAGGAGGAGAAGAATTGTTAATTATCCTCTTTCTAAAAACTGAATTTATAGATTTTCATAAAGATGAAAATGTTGTATATGTAAATTTTTTGAATATTTGTTTTTCTTTTTTCAGTTTTTAGTTTTTTGTGCAATTAAAAAAATATAATGTGAGATAGAAAACCTAATTTTTCTCATTTTGTTATTTGGGCTTTTTGGGTTTTTTTTTTGTTTTGTTTTGTTTTTGTTTTTGAGACAGACTCTTGTTCTGTGAAGGCTGCAGTGATGTGATCTTGGCTGACTGCAACCTCTGCTCCCAGATTCAAGTGATTCTCATGCCTCAGCCTCCCAAGTAGCTGGGACTACAGGTGTGCACCACTACACACTGCCTGTTATTCACATTTTGATCGCCAGGTGTCTGACCAACATTTATTAAATAACTTATCTTTTCCCCACCAATTTGTAATAATACCACCTTAGTTTTGTGTCTAGGCTCTTTAATTCCAATTTGTTGATCTGTTCCTGAGCTAGTATATCACAGTTTCAATTAGTAATTTACTATCAATCTTTGATGTCTAGTAGAGCAGATGCCCTTTCCTTTATTATTGTTTCACTATTCTTGGTCCTTTGCTCTTCAGTAAGAAATTTTTTGACCACTTTGTCAAGGCTCATATTTTAAAAATCCTTTGAGATATTGAATAGAGGTGTGTTGAATTTATGGATTAATTTTTGAATAATTGATACCTTAATATTGTTCAGTCTTCCCATCCATTTTATTTAAGCCCTCTTTTACGTTAACAGAAGTTTTTAGAAAATTCCACATAGAGGTTTTATCATTAGATTTATTTCCAAAGACCTTAAGTTTTTGTAGCAAGAATGAATGGGCTCTGTTTTTATTACATTTTAAATTGGTTGTTGCTAGTGTGTAGACATACTATTAACTTTGTAAATTAATCTTGTATCTAACAAACTTGTTAGTGTCTTTCTAAATGGTTTTCTTGTTTTATCAATGTATTGTTTTAGATTGTTTTTAATTAAATGACTACAATCATCTGTAAAAAAATGAAGATTTTTGCCTTTTCTAATTTTTAACTTTATATTTATTACATCATCTTACTGCATCAACAAGAACTTCTCTGTTAAAAGGGCCATGACGGCCGGGCACGGTGCCTTACACCTGTAATCCCAGCACTTTGGGAGGCCTAGGCGGGTGGATCACAAGGTCAGGAGTTTGAGACCAGCCTGGCCAATATGGTGAAAGCCTGTCTCTACTAAAAATACAAAAATTAGGTGTGGTGGCACGTGCCTGTAGTTCCATTTACTCCAGAGGCTGAGGCAGAAGAATCGCTTGAACCCAGGAGGCAGAGGTTTCAGTGAGCCAAGATCTTACCACTGCACTCCAGCCTGGGTGACAGAGTAAGACTCCGTCTCAAAAAAAAAAGGCCGTGACAATAAGCATCCTTATGTTGTTACTGATTTTAAAGGGAACATTTTTAAGATTTCACTGTTGAAGATTATGTGTGCTCAAGGTTCAGACTGATAATTTATGTTGGGTTAATAGTTAATAGTCTATTCTGTTCTATTCTATTCTATTCTATTCTATTCTATTCTATTCTATTCTATTCAAATTATACTAATTTGCCAAGTTTTTAATTACTAAAACTGCAATTACTTTTACACCAACCTAATATTAATAGATATTTAATTTTGTCAAGTGTTTTTTGTGTATCTGTTGATGAATTTGTGATTTTTCTCCTTTAATATGTGAATTATAGTAATATTTCTTCCTCTTTTTTTAAATTAGAGATAGGGTTTCAATGTGTTGCCCAGGCTGGTCTTGAACTCCTGAGCTCATGCAGTCCTCCTGTTTGGTCTCCCAAAGTGCTGTGATTACAGGAATGAGACATCACACCAGGCCATATTTCCTCTTTTTTTAAAGACGTTTTAGAGACATGGTTTTGCTATGTTGATCAGGCTGGAGTGCAATGGCTAGTCACAGGCGTGATCATAGTACACTATAGCACTGAATCCTAGGTTCAAGCGATTCTCCTGCCTCGGCATCCCGAGTAGCTAGGACTATAGGTGCATACCACCACAGCCGGATAATGTTTCTTCTTTTAAAATAATATTTTAAATAGTAAAATGAAGCTGTTAAAAAATCTGAAATGTGACTGGGCGCCGTGGCTCACACCTATAATCCCGGCACTTTGGGAGGCTGAGGCGGGTGGATCACAAGGTCAGGAGATTGAGACCATCCTTGCTAACATGGTGAAACCCCGTCTGTACTAAAAATACAAAAAATTAGCCGGGCATGGTGGCGGGCACCTGTAGTCCCAGCTACTCGGGAGGCTGAGGCAGGAGAATGGCGTGAACTGGGGAGGTGGAGCTTGCAGTGTTCCGAGATCACGCCACTGCACTCCAGCCTGGGTGACAGAGCAAGACTCTGACTCAGAAAACAAAAAAACAAAGAAAAAATCTGAAATGTAAAATTGAACCTCTAAAGCTACTCTTTCATCTCATTTCCCTGTTTCAAGAATGGTACCATTCAGCCTAAAATCTCAGGAGCTAGTCTAGGCATTGCTCACAACTGCTCAGTGACCAGATCCTGTCATTTTCAATATTGTCCTTGCCTCGCTATTCTTTCTTTGTTGCCTAATTATTCTCCATATACCTGCCAGAGCAGGAAATTCCTTTGATTAAAATCCTTCAGTGATTCCCTAATCTGTAGCCTTCACAAATTTGAACTTCTTACTGTGCCCTATAAGGCCCTTCAAGATCTGGCTCTTCCTTCTCCAGCCTTGCAGGCCCTTCTTGTTGCACTCTACTTCCCACTGATTCGCCAGCAAATCAGTCATTCCTTGGGGCCTTTATTTAGCATGCCTCTCTTTGTCTAGCTGTCCAGCAGTTACTCATTTTTCCAGGCCCAACCAAGCCTTATCTACCTCTATAATATATGTCCTAACTTCCAGTTAGAATAGACGGTTGAATCTTTGTACACCCTCCTATGCCATACAAACCTAGTTAATCTTTTGAAATTGTATGGTCTTTATTCATTTATGTATTTATTTCATCTACTAGACTTGTATCTAGTATCTTGAAGGTTGTAACTAGTTATTTTATTCACCATTGTATTCCTGACACAGTGAAGGTATTCAGTTTACATATGAGGGATAGATGAATAAACAAAAGAACAAGCAGACAGGCAGTGATTGAGATAAAAGAGAAAGGGATTATTCCAAAAGGAAAATAATGAAAACAAAAGCCTTGTTAACTGTTAATTTCATTATCTACATTGAGTCCTGGGTGGAGCATTAGGGAACTCCAGAAATGATTCCAATGATTGTCTACTGATTGAGGGAAACAGATTCCCTGACCTGCAATATTTTACAAATTTGTTGCCTTTTTTTCTCTCTTTATGAAGAAGCTTTTTCTATTTTCCTCTCTTTGGGGGTTTTCTTTCTTTTGAATTCATTCAGTCAGTTAATATTTATTGATTACCTGCTATATACCAGGCTCAGTGCTAGTGCTGGGAACTAGTTAGAGCCTGTCTCTACCCTGGAGGATCTCTCTGGCTGGCTGGGGTACAAACATGTAAACAAACAAATACAGCAGTGATTTTTAAATATCCTAATTCTCTTGTCATGTTTTTCCACTGTGAACCCCACCTTGTGAAGAAGATTGGCTATTTATTGGGGTTTTAACCGTTGTATTTGGTAAACAAAAGAATAACTGGAAGTAATTGAGGATAGGATGCTGAAAGGAAATTGTCTGAGATGCTTCTCTCCTGGTTTATTTACTACTCTCTTCCTCACTTTCAACTGTCAGTATCGAAGGATTGTATTCCTCAGTTAGGTAAAAAATATGACTGGTTTATGTGCTTTAATTAGTTAGAAATTCAAAATTTAGGGGCCAGACACAGTGGCTCATGACTGTAATCCCAGCACTTTGGGAGGCCAAACTGGGAGGATCACTTTAGGCCAGAGTTTGAGACCAGCCTGGGCAACATAACAAGATCCTATCTCCACAAAGAAATTTTAAAAATCAGCCAGGTATATTGGCATGCGCCTGTAGTCCCAGCTACTAGGCAGTTGAGGCAGGAGTATCGCTTGAGCCCAAGAGGTTGAGGCTACCGTGAGCTATGATCACACCACTACACTATACTCCAGCCTGGGTGACAGAGGGAGACACTGTCTCTACCAAAAAAAAAAAAAAAAACAACTCAAAAAATTAGAAATTTAGGAAGTATGTTCATCTCTAGTGATTTTAAAGCAAAATTTAATAAATTTTTTTTTTCTTTTTTTCTTTCTTTTTTTTTTTTTTTGAGATAGGGTGTTGCTCTGTCTCCCAGACTGGAGTGCAGTGATGCAATCTCAGCTCACTGCAGCCTCAACCCCCTGGGCTCAAGTGATCCTCCCACCTCAGCCTCCTGAGTACCTGGGACTACAGACATGTGCCACCATGCCAGATTTTTTTTTTTTTTTTTTTTGTAAAGACAGAATTTTGCCATGTTGCTCTCTGGCTGGTCTCAAACTCCTGGGCTCATGCAAAGTGCTGACTCACCTTGTGCTCCCAAAGTGCTGGGTTTACAGGTGTGAGCTACCATGGCTGGCTGCTAAAAATAATTTCTTTAAATCCTTTAAAAATTTTTATTTTATGTATTTACTTATGAGATAGGAACTCACTTGGTTGACCAGACTGGCCTCGAGCTCTTGACTTCTAGCAATCCTCCTGCCTCAGCCTCTCAAGTAGCTGGGATTACAAGTGTACACCACCACACCCAGATCAAACTTTTTTTTTTTTTTTTTTTTTTTGAGACAGGATCTTGCTCTGTCACCCAGGCTGGAGTACAGTGGCATTTGGCAGGATCTTGGCTTCCTGGGCTCAAGTAGTCCTCCCACCTCAGCCTCTCTGGTAGCTGTGCCTGCAGTCACATGCCACTATGCCTGGCTAATTTGTTTTTATTTTTTGTATAGATGGGGTTTTACTGTGTTCTCCAGGCTGGTATTAAAGTCCTGGGCTCCAGCAATCCTCCCACCTTGGCTTTCAAAGTGCTGGGATTATAGGCATGAGCCACTGCACCCAGCCTACAAACCCATTTTTAAGTTGTCAAACATACACAAAAGTAGAGAGAAAAGCACCGCGAACATCCATGTATTCATCACCCAGCTTCAGTAACCTTCAGCCTCATGCCTTTCTTGTTTTATCTCTCCCCCAACTGTTTTTGCAGGCGTATTAAGTAAAAATTTCAGACATATCATTTTACTCATAAATACTTAAGTATATATCTTAACACATAAGGACTTAAAATCATAACCATAATATTGATATCATACCCACTGAAATTAATAATGTAATAGTAGGTACGTTTTTAAAATTCAAATGAATATGAAACAACCAGAGTCCAAGTAAAGGAACTTAGCATGTTCTAATTTACCAAGGAGGGGGAGTTTGGCTGTTAACCCCAGATTTAGGGGGGTGTTTTGTTTTTTTTTTTTTTTAGCCAGAAACATTTAAAAATCATCCCATCATTGTCCCTTCTTTTATTTTTTTTTTATTTTTTAATTTTTTTTAAATTATACTTTAAGTTCTAGGGTACATGTGCATAACGTGCAGGTTTGTTACATATGTATACTTGTGCCATGTTGGTGTGCTGCACCCATCAACTCGTCAGCACCCATCAATTCCTCATTTACATCAGGTATAACTCCCAATGCCATCCCTCCCCCCTCCCCTGTCCCTTCTTTTAAAACACAGTAACAAAGTAAGCAGAGTGAATGCTCTTAATTTATAATTTTGTTCTCAGGGTATTTTACAATATACTGTGGGTGATGGGAATGAATATGTGTCCAGCAAAACTTGGTATTTTCTTATATGATGAATATTTGCCATTTTATTTAAAAGCCAAAGTTGATGGGATATCCTTTGCATTATATTCTGAAAATAAAAATCAGAATCCCTGCTGCTAGTGGTGAGACTGATATTCTAATACCCTAGTTCTAAGCCCAGCTTTGAATGCTTTGAATAAGGGAAGTCATTCCTTATGACTTCCAACAGACAATGCTTTGTTTCACTGATCCTCTTTCAGGGATTTTCTTTGTGCGGCTTTTCAAGCTAAATAGATGCCAGTACTTCTGAGCCAAATTAAACCTTACTTCAGCCCTGGAAAGACTTGCATGTTTTTTAAAAAAGAGACTAGGGAAGAAACAGTTATTGTCATATGTTTTACTAGGCTATATACTAAACCAGAATTAGTCATCTCAGCCACATAGTTCTGTTCTGCTCTTTGCCTAAAGGTATTAAAATTTTTAATTAATTTGTAAGCTGTAGCCATCTCAAGTTCAGTTATAGAATAAACTGATGGTACTTTAGATGTGCATTTACCACTTGCCATCGGTCTCCTGTGCACTAAAGGAAGCAAAAGATGACTTTCTATTTTATACCAGAAGTCTTTGTTAATATTTCACCTAAAAAATTAAATATATTGCCTTTTATTACTTCCTGTTTGAACCTACAGTCAAGTGGAGAAATACCATGTGAAAGATTGTACATGTTGGCTTCTCTGGTAGAAGACATTGTTTGCCTTCCATTTTGTACCTAGGGGTAGATTTTTGAGCCTTGCCTGCTTACCATTAAAATAATATTTAAAGTATAAAATTTCCTTAGACTGCTTTTTTGGTACGTGGTTTTTTTGGGTTTTTTTTTTTGTTTGTTTGTTTGTTTGTTTTTGCCTGTCCAAGGGAAGTTTTGAGCTATACCTGCTCAAAACTCTGACTATACCTTGAGCTCTGAATAATAGATAAGCAGTTAGATAGTAAACAGGGTAGCATTGGTAAATTAGAAAGGACCCAGAGGAATCATCTGGTACTTTTCCTTCATGTAGGATGAAGGAAACCACTCCAGGAAGTGATCCTTTTCTCTAAAGTTTTCAAAGAGGGATGTTTATTCATGTATTTAATACTTTTTTTTTTTTTAAAGAATTCTGAGCCTGATGCTGTGTTTAACTCTCTCTTTAGTCACCCTCAGCCTGGAATAGTTTCTCAGTCTTTGAATTTTATAATGTTGATACTTTTGAAGATGACAAGCTAGTTATTTAGTAGAATGTTTCTCCATTTGAGTTTGTCTGATGGTTCCTTTAGATTAGATTTAGGGTATGTATCATGCGCAAGATATTATAGAAATGATGCTGTTTTTCTCATCCCATTCATTCTATCAGATGGAGTATGTTTTTAATTTGTCTCGTTGGCTGGTGATGCTCACTCTGATCATTTGACCAAAGTGATTTCTGCAAGGTTCTTTATGTAAAGTTGCTCTATTCCCCTTCATGACTAATAAGAATTTTGTGGAGAAGTACTTTGAAATTATGTAAATATCCAATTGCTAATTAAACTTTCAGTTTATTTCATTTATGTATAGAATCATGATTTCCTATTTATTCAGTATTATCTCTTATACTACCATTTATTTTAATGCTGAAATTATCCCCTACTTGGCCACTGGGAACTCCTTCAGGATGGCTTTTGTGTCCTTTTGACATGTTCCCATTATTCTTCAAACATAACTTGCTTTTGGAAAAGCAAGATATTCCAGGCTCTTTTTGTACATTCCTGGCACTAGCCCTAGAATTAGGTTTTTCTCCAAGTAGCCCTGGTTCTTTTTAATAGACACTGATATATAGCAACCAAGATCTGTGCAGTAGATTTGCTCATTGCTTTTGGATATGTATTATTGCTTCTGGATTTTCTCAGTAGACAGAATTAGGGAGTAAACATATATATACATACATACATACATACATACATACATACACTTATATGCATTTGCACCTGTATTTCTACAACCCCACAGAGCTCATTCTAGTTTTTTATGTTTCTGGATCCTGAACTTATTGATAAATCCCCCAATGTTTGCCAAGTAGCCACCTCTTTAATTGTGTGATTGCCACCTTCACCCTGTTCAAATGCTACATGCCAGATTGCACCCTTCCATGGATGCCTTTCTGACATTCTGCTTGGGCTCCAACACATCCGTGTCAGGCTGTCACTTTTCATAAATGTCCTCGTTACCTTGCTTGGGCCAAGTCTCCCCAAGCACATGAAAAACTGTACTGTTTTCATGGGTTTGGATACCAAAGAAAATTGAATGACTGAAAAGTACTCAAGAGTTTACCTTAAAGGGAGGAAACGAGAGCAGAAGTTCTCCACATGTGATCTCTAAACTCAGAACATCAGCATCCCCTGGGAACTTCTTGGAAATACAGATTCTTAGGCTCCATCTCAGATCTGAATCAGAAACTCTGGGTATGGGACCCAGCAATCTGTGCTTTAACAGGCTTTCTAGGGAATTCTGGCGCATGCTAGTGTTTGAGACCCACTATCCAAAGTAGAAATAAATTCTCAACTTAGTATTCTATCCTGCATCTAGGTTATCTCTGGCATAATGAAGACTCCCTGGTTGTCAAGGTCTTGGTACCATTTTTTAGGGCTTTGGAGCCATCCTAGAAATGAAGTCCTCCCATATGGATCAAGACTGGAATAACTATCCAGTTCAACTCACCATCCGTGGAAAACCCAATCCTCTAGGGAAAATCAAGGAATTATACGAGAATTAAACTGTGCTTTGTCTTTTTGGCATAGAAACATTTTAATTAAAGTCTTACAGTTAATAAATAGTTAAAGGAAGGACCAGAAATTAATATCAAAGAAATAAAAGTTTTGCAGTTTTCATTTTTGTTTGTTGTTGTTGTTTCGAGATGGAGTCTCACTCTGTTGCCCAGGCTGAAATACAATGGCACGATCTCAGCTCACTGCAACCTCCACCTCCTGGGTTCAAGCAATTCCCCTGCCTCAGCCTCCCACGTAGTTGGGGTTACAGGCATGCACCACCATGTCCAGCTAATTTTGTATTTTTAGTAGAGACGGGGTTTCACCATATGGGTCAGGCTGGTCTCGAACTTCCGACCTCAGGTGATCCACCTGCCTTGGCCTCACAAAGTGCTGGGATTACAGGCATGAGCCACCACGCCTGGCCAAAAGTTGTACAGTTTTTACTTATTTTAAGCTCACATCTGATGTAAGAATGTACAATTAATGAACTATTACTCTCCAATCTGGCCGTTTTTTCTACAGTATCAAAAATATGCTTCAAGGCCAGGCATGGTGGCTCGTGCCTGTAATCCCAGCACTTTAGGGGGCCGAGGCAGGTGGATCAACTGCTTGAGCCCAGGAGTTCAAGACCAGCTGGGCAGCATGGCAAAACCTCCTCTCCACAAAAAAATACAAAAATTAGCTGCTAGTGGTAGCATGCACCTGTGGTCCCAACTACTCAGGAGGGTAAGACAGTAGACTGGCTTGATCCCAGGAGGTCATGCCTTCCGTGAACTGACACTACACTCCAGCCTAGGCACCAGAGTGATACCCTATCTTATATATATATATGTATATGGATATATATGTATATATATATCATATATATATGTATATGAATATATATGCTTCACAAATTTTACTTATATATAGACATGGAGGTTTACATTTCAGGTAAATAAGATAGGCTCTGTATAAAGCAATTTGAGAGTAAGAAAGTTTTATCTCTTTTTCTTGAGTGGCATGAAAAGATAAAAAACTTTATTTACAGTAGAGAACACAGCATATTCAAATTCAGTATTGTGACCTTCACCTCAACTGGATTAGCCAGGTAGTATGCTATTTGCTTAGATTCCTGGGTCAGATATGTCCTGTATCTGGTAGCTTTTCTGTCAGCAAAAAGGTATAATTAGGACACAGAACCTGAATTTTAAAATAGTTTAAAGATTCCCTTGAATTACAGCTGATTCCCTTCTTAAAGGTGATTGATATTTATGATTTTTCATTTTCTTTGTTCTCAAGGAGATTTTTATTGTCTTACTGCAAAATTTTTGTGTGTATCTTTGGGTTCTGTTTTTCTGAGTTTATGTGATTAAGGTTTTGAGAATATCTAGATAGAGTACTTTTGACTTTTTCTAGACAAGAAACAAGATATGTAAACATATACCCACTCACATTTACAAAGCCTAGGAGATGAAGTTTCACATAATACGGACTTCGGCTTAATTTTGTCTGGTTCTTATAAATAATCCTTTGAAAATGTGTCTCAGAAAATCATTAACACTGAAAAAGGAAATATGAAAGACTTAGAATTCTGAAAATTATAACATAGTAGACTTTTTAATTCATTATCATTTGTGATTTCAACATTTTTGTGAGATTACCTTAAGATTAATACTGTAATACTTTGTAATTTTGTAAAAGTCCTGATTGTCAATATATGCCCAATGAGGGTTCGAAAAGAGTAAGTCTTGGCTGGGCGCAGTAGCTCACGCCTGTAATCCCAGCACTTTGAGAGGCCGAGGCGGGCGGATCACCTGAATTCAGGAGTTCGAGATCAGCCTGGGCAAATGGTGAAACGTCGTCTCTACTAAAAATATAAAATTAGCTGGGCATGGTGGCACATGCCTGTAATCCCAACTACTCGGAAGGCTGAGGCAGGAGAATCGCTTGAACCTGGGAGGCAGAGGATGCCCTGCCGTAAGCCGACATCGCGCCATTGCACTCCCGCCCAGGCAACAAGAGTAATCCTCTCACCAAAAAAAAAAAAAAAAAAAAAAAGAGTAAGTCTTGATAAGCACAGCTGTTTTTTCAGTATGTAGTTTTAAATTTAACTTTTTTTCTGGGTAGAAAATGTATGCAGAAAAAAAGACAACCACTAGTGCTGATATTAGAATTGATGAAAACACAAAGTCCAAGGACGTGATGATATTTAGCAAGGAAAGAGCAGCTTCTGCTGGGTGTAGTAGCTCACGCTGGTAATCTCACAACTTTGGGAGGTTGAGATAAGAGAATCACTTGAGTCCAGGAGTTTGAGACCAGCCTGGGCAATGTGGCAAGACCCGGTCTCTACTAAAAATAAGAAAATTAGCTGGGAGTGCTGGCATATACCTGTGGTGCCAGCTATACAGAAGACTAAGGCAGGCAGATTGCTTGAGCCCAGGAATTCAAGACCAGCGTGGGCAACATGGCAAAACCCTGACTCCACAAAAAATATAAAAATTATCTTGGTATGGTGGCACATGCGTGTAGTCCCAGCTCCTGAGGTGGGAGGATCACTTGAACTTGGGAGGTCAAGGCTGCAGTGAGCCATGAGCATGTCACTGTACCACTCCAGCCTGGGCAACAGAGCAAGCCGCTGTCTCAAAAAATAAATAAACTGAAGCATTCTTTAAATTGGCAGATTTATATTATGAACCTAAATTACTGTACACCTTATAGAGACAACAAAGTGCTCCCTAACACTAACCTAATCATGATGTTAGCTAGTAAATATTTGCTTATGAAAAGATGAAACTTCACTAAGAATTAGAAAGTACCAGAGCTTGGCCGGGTGCGGTGGCTCACGCCTGTAATCCCAGCACTTTGGAAGGCCAAGGCGGAGGGATCACGAGGTTAGGAGATCTCGGCCATCCTGGCTGACATGATGAAACCGTGTCTCCACTAAAAAATACAACAAAAATTAATCGGGCGCGGTGGCAGCCGCCTGTAGTCCCAGCTACTGGGGAGGCTGAGGCAGGAGAATGGCGTGATCCCAGGAGGCGGAGCTTGTAGTGAACCGAGATCTCGCCACTGTACTCCAGCCTGGGCCACAAAGCCGAGACTCCGCCTCAAAAACAAAAGAGTACCAAAGCTTATTACTTTGATCCCATGTTTATATAAGTCACTTTAATTTTTTTCAGTTAGTAATCTGCATTTTATAGCTTCAATTATATAACTATATGTTACACTATAAGTGACATTTGAAAAGATTGTCTTAGGACAACCTTCATATACATCAAGGTCTGTAGTGATAATGAGGAAGGACCATAATTTTTATAAGATTAATTAATTTTTTTTTTTTGAGATGGAGCTTTGCTCTGGTTGCCCAGGCTGGAGTGCAGTGGTACGATCTCTGCTCACTGCAACCTCCACCTCCTGGGTTCAAGCGATTCTTCTGCCTCAGCCTCCCGAGTAGCTGTGACTACGGGCTTCTGCCACCATGCCTGGGTAATTTTTGTACTTTTAGTAGAGATAGGGTTTCACCGGGTTGGCCAGGCTGGCCTCAAACTCCTGACCTCAGGTGATCTACCCGCTTCGGCTTCCCAAAGTGCTGGTATTACAGGCATGAGCCGCCAAGCCCGGCCAAGATTAATTTTTTTTCTTTTTGAGACAGAGTTTTACTCTTGTTGCCCAGGCTGGAGTGCAATGATGTGATCTCAACTCACTGCAACCTCTGTCTCCCTGATTCAGGCAATTCTCCTGCCTCAGCCTCACAAGTAGCTGGAATAACAGGTGCTCACCACCAGGCCCTGCTAATTTTTTTCACTTTTAGTAGAGACGGGGTTTCACCATGTTGGCCAGGCTGGTCTCAAACTCCTAACCTCAGGTGATCTACCTGCCTCGGTTTCCCAAAGTGCTGGGATTACAGGCATGAGCCACCGCATCCAGCCCAAGATTAATTTTTAATAGCAGTACTTCATTAAAAAAATATATATCTTGCAGTTAGAAACTGTCATAAATGTATTACAGTGCCTGGTGCTGGTTTGTTTTGTTGTTTGTTTGTTTGAGATGGAGTCTTGCTTTGTCACCCAGGCTGGAGTACAGTGATACAGTCTCGGCTCACTGCAGCCTCCACCTCCCAGGTTCAAGCAATTCTCCTGCCTCAGCCTCCTGAGTAGCTGAGATTACAGGCATATGCCACCAGGCCCAGCTAATTTTTTTTGTATTTTTAATAGAGATGGGGTTTCACCATGTTGGTCAGTCTGGTCTCAAACTCCTGACCTCAAATGATCCACCTGCCTCAGCCTCCCAAAGTGCTGAGATTACAGGCGTGAGCCACAGTGCCCAGCCTGGTGCTGGTTGATAAGTAGGTTTTCAACATGTGCTTCTTGAAGTAAACAGAATCAGACTAAAATCAACAGTGAAAAACCAGAGGTCCTAATTTGGAGCTCCTCCATTTGTTCTCCAGTTTGTTCTTACCTTGGAAATATCACCTTAGAGATTTTGGTAAGAATAAGAAGAATGGCCCCAAAAGTCTGTTAGAATACTTTCCCCTTATCCTGTTAGTTAATACTCTTGGCACCATTTTGTTGAATCACATTAGAAAATGTTCAGGTTTTGGCCAGGCGCAGTGGCTCACACCTGTAATCCCAACACTTTGGGAGGCCAAGGAGGGCAGATCATGAGATCAGGAGTTTGAGACCAGCCTGGCCAATATGGTGAAACTCTAGCTCTACTAAAAATACAAAAATTAGCCAGGCATGGTGGCACGCACCTGTAGGCCCAGCTACTCTGGAGGCTGAGGCAGGAGAATTGCTTGAATTGGGAAGGCAGAGATTGCAGTGAGCTGAGATCGGCCACTGCACTCCAGCCTGGGTGACAGAATGAGACTCTGTCTCAAAAAAACAATAAGAAAAAAAAGAAAATGTTCAGGTTTTGTATTTGCCTGAGGCATGTGTGAGTAGAAGCCAACTTAGAGTGAAGAATTTGAGATAGCAACCTCTCCAAAAACAATGAAAAGGTAGCTCAGAGACACAGTTGACCTATGTAAATATAAAACAAAAAGAATTACATATTTTTTCTTTTTCAAACTTTGCATGTGTTTTATATGAGGGCATTCATTTCAGGTTATTATTATTATTATTTTTTTGAGATGGAGTCTCACATTGTTGTCCAGGCTGGAGTGCAGTGGCGCAATCTCAGCTCCCTGCAACCTCCACCTCCTGGGTTCAAGTGATTCTCCTGCCTCAGCCTCCCAAGTAGCTGGGATTACAGGCGCCCGCCACCAAGCCCAGCTAATTTTTTTTTGTATTTTAGTAGAGATGGGGTTTCACCATGTTGGCCAGACTGGTCTCAAACTCCTGACCTCGTGATCTGCCCACCTCAGCCTCCCAAAGTGCTAGGATTACAGTAGGGAGCCACTGTGCCCCGTCACATTTCAGGTTATTAATGAGGATATTTCCCTTGAGCTAAAAGCATGTAACACAGATTTCTATCTATAAATAATTTTACATATGTATTCCAAAGCCCTTGGATGTAGAAGGGAAATGGATAATTTTTAGCAAGTTCTGGCCTGTCCTTTTCAATTACTAAAGAAATACAGGTATACCTCACTACTTGAACTCAGGTGATTTGGATAGCAATACTGTATGTCTATAGATTTCTCTGCTAAGGCTTATGTCTAGATTTTACTACATTCACCAGGCTCAGTGTTCCCCCTCTGTGGGTAGCTGACAATCTTCACATAGTTTCTTGTAATAAAATACAATTAAATAGTGTTTAAATGTTAAATTAGATTCTTCCTCCCTCTCTTTCCTTTTCTCCATCCATCCTTAGTTTAATTAGTTACCCAGTACTTTTTCCACATGCCCCATTTGGAGGAAGTTTGTGATACAGTGAGTTGATGAGGGTACTTTTGATTTCACTGTATTTCCTATTGCAGTTATTCTCTGAAAAATGATCAATGACACTGGAATTATGAAAGACAGCAACGGACTCAGCTTCAAAAGATCCCATTGAGTGTTTTTCCTTGCACTAGCTATATAGTCAGATCCCCCTTGTAAATTATTACAGTGGGGGATTTATTAGGGAAAACATCATTTAAAAATTTTGACGGCTGTGATAAGCTGTCATTTGCAGTTCTCAGCTGACAGTCCAACAGCTGCAATCTGTTAGTGAGCTTTTACCTTTAGCTGCCAGAGGTCTTTCAAATCCTGTTCCCCTGGAAATGAGGAGGACTGGGCTGGACGGGTAGAAGGGAAGTAAGGGTTGAAATACACATTTTCCTATACCATATTTCTCATGCCTCCCCACAGTTTCCATAGAAATGGGAACATAAATAACACCCCAGCCCAAACTTTGAAGAGCGATCGTTTATGTGTAAACTGCAGTAGATGGACCTTAAAGAGGTACACAAAATAAGCTAATCTTAGGGTCTTTCCTTTACTTGTGTTTGACCAAGCCTAATTTCAGATAGATTCTCATTTGATTTACTCTGTACATAAAAAATGATTAGATATTTTGTAACCAGTTTTTAGAAAGTTTGATATTACCTTTTTTTCTGAAATGAGAATTCTCTTGAACATACTTTGATTGATTGGTAGGTATAGATCTGTTGTTTATGTGTTAAAAATCTAGCAAACATGGTGTTCTAACTTTCCTCTCATGTTTGTTCTATCCAAGATTAAAGAAATGAATTTTGCGTCAGGCGTGGTGGTTCACACCTGTAATCCCAGCACTTTGGGAGACTGAGGCGGGCAAATCACTTCAAGTGAGGAGTTTGAGACCAGCCTGGCCAACATGGCGAAACCCCATCGCTACTAAAAAAGTACAAAAATTAGCTGGGTGTGGTGGCGCATGCCTGTTATCCCATCTACTTGAGAGGCTGAGGCAGAAGAATTGCTTGAACCCAAGAGGCGGAAGTTTCAGTGAGCTGAGATTGTGCCACTGCACTCCAGCCTGGGCGATAGAGCGAGACTCTGTCTCACACACACACACAAAAAAATGAGTTTTGATTTAGGGAATGCTGCAATTGTATAGTATAAAAAGTCTTCTCAAATAGTCTTACTCTTATGCATTATTTTAGAAATTGTCCCACAGAACAGAGGTAATTATTGGCTCTGTTAAACATATCAGAGAAAACTGCCAAATTTAATTGGTTATCAGTTTTCTCATTTAGGTAACAGGAATATCCTATGTTAAGTTCATTTCTCTGTTTTTCCACTTATCAGCTCTGTGTCATCACCTGTCTCCCATAACACCCGTACTTGAGGAAAATGTATGGGCATCGTCTTCATCTGTTTCTTTTATTCTAACAGTTAACTAATTAACAAATTCCATTAGAATCATGAGACAGTAAGAATATGCTTAACTGAATAAATCTGCTTTAGGCATCTACTAAGTATTCGGCTTTTTGTGTTAGGTTGCAGTAGATACCAACTGTAAGTAAGGCAGGATTTTTTGCCTTAAGGCATCCCAATGGAGTTTGGAAAATTCATACCCCAGGAATAGCTCATGACAGCCATATGTGATTATTACATGAGTGACATAGACTGATTCCCAAGACTAGGAAAACTTCTTTCTTTTCCCTTTCTACTGTCACCTTCTTCACAAAGTTCCTTTTTCCTGATTTATTTTCCTGACTTCCTAAATGTCCTTTCAATTGCTACCTTTCTCCTTTTCTTTCTTTCTTTCTTTCTTTTTTCTTTTTTTTTTTTTTAAGACAGGATCTCACTCTGTCACCCAGGCTGGAATGCGGTTGCACGATCATTGCTCACTGCAACCTCAAACTTCTGGGCTTAAGGGATTCTTCAGCCTCAGCCTCTGGAGTAGCTGGGACTACAGGCACACACCACTGACCATGCCCAGCTCATTTTTTAAAAAAATTTTTTGTAGAGATGCGGTCTCACTTTGTTGCCCAGGCTGGTCTTGAACTCTTAAGCTCAAGTGATCCTTTCACCTCACCCTCCCAAATACTAGAATGACAAGCATGAGCCACTGCACCTAACGCTTTCTTCTTTGCTTTATTTTCTCTTCTGCTTTAGCATATACATGATTTCCAGATTCATATTTGTAAAAACACAGTCTTGATCCTTTTACTATTTTAAAACCTCAGTGATCTCTTCACATCATTGTGACAAGACTTTTCTTTTAAAAGACAGTTCTAACGTCAAATATTCTGCCTCATAAGCCTGCTACCAAAACAATCCAAAAACTTTTAGTATTTTAGGTTCTTTCATATTCCAAATTGCTTCTCATATCCAGAATGGATGCAAACATCTGTTAAGACCATCTGCCTGGTTTTTATTTCAGAAAATATGGTCACTGAGCTAGCAACTACCAAAATAGGTTCATGCTTTCCGCGATTGGCAGCAACCTAGACAGTCTTCAATCTGGCTTCAGTGTATTCTTTCCGGCCTACTCTGCAGGTACCTTGTGCCAGGTCATGTAGCTCCTCACCCAAACAAACAGAACTGCTTAGCACATTTAGTAGGCCCACATTTTGTAGCTCCATGCCTTTGCTTACAGAAGTTTCCTTTAGGAATGAGGAAAGATAGAAGCAATAATGAGTTGTTGCTTCCATCTGAAACATCTTGTCCCTCCCTATACCCCTCTCATAGCCCTACCCTACTGTAACACTGTCTGTAATTTACATTAAAACACCCCAGTCTACACAACGTGTTAGTTAGTCTACACCTTGGACATGATTGATTAACATTTCAAACACACTGATACGGGAATACATGGTGTAAGGGTAGTTGTTTGGCATTGGAAAGACCCTAATCAGGAGATAACTACTGTAAATTTAACCTGCTTATCTTTAAATCTACACCAGAGGGTTTTCTAGTTATCATAAAGGATGCCAGAAATAATTTCACATTGGACTGGTTAGAAATACCATACAGTTCCTCTGGCGCTGCATGAATTGCACATAAGATTCTAGCAAGCCAGATAGCCTAATGCCTCCACCCGAGGCAGAGGACTGTTTGGGCCTGTTGACTATCACCTAACAGAGGATGCTTTCTACCTGGTAGAAAGGTAGTGAGGAGACCTATGGCCACGCCTGTCTTCAGTCTTTGGAGGCACTGATATATACCCTCCTTCTCTCCCACCAAAACAAAACAAAACAAAAAATCCCCTGACACTTCGGAATGGTCAATAACAAAACCTCCCTCCGGGACAATGCTTACATGCTATCTCTTCCTTAAGGTCTATCCTAAATTTCCTGATGGATTTGTGAACTCATTCTCCTCTGCACCATCATAGAATGAGGCTTATATTTCTATTATGGCATTAACAAAATTTTAAAATTTATTGTAAGTTTCTTGATGAAAGGACTGTGTCATAACTTTCTTTGTATCCCACATAGCGTGTGGCACAGTGCCTTGTACACAGTAGATATTTGTTATAATGAGCACATACATGTACTTACCAATTCTGTAAGGAACAGATCCAGCTTTGGGTCATAGGGACACTGGGAGCCAATGTGTGAGTTCTTAGAGTTCCATTAATTCACTGTTCATAGTTCTAAGGGAGTCAGTAGTAATTGTCCATAACTGCATGGCTCTAGTTAGCCATCGGTGCAAAGACACACTGGGACTGACGTCAGCAGCAGAGGAAAGTAGTGCTGTCTATGTTGTCTTCTTTCAGAAACTCACACCTAAATGTATTTCATACTGCTGTTCAGCCAACTCTGGCTCTAGATAATAAAGAAGTACAAATATTTAGGACAATTATTTCTCTTATTCTATATTTCCCAGCCAATTTTAAGCAGTATATATAACTAACCAAGTACACCAGGAGAAAAGTAAAGGAGGTGCAATTATAGCACATAGATTTAAAAAACAAAGCCAAATAAAACACTTAATGTTAGTAAAATGATAGTATAGTATAATAGTTCAAAGCAAGGATGTTAAACCCCGACTGCCTGGATTCAAATTAATCCCCACTTTACTAGCTGTGTGGCCTTGGACAAGCTATTTAACGTTTCTGTGCCTTTGTTCTTCTTCTGTAAAATGAAAATGATAGAATAGCACCTACTGCAGAGATGTGAGGCTAAAATGAATTAATACATGTAAAGCGTATAGCACTCAGTGCCTGGCACATAGGAAGTGCTGGATGTGCTTGCTATTTCTGCAGTGATATGGTTAAATCATAGTTCCAACGGCAGAAGTATGCTAATTTCAGTCAGTGTGCAGTTCTTCTGTCTGTGTGCTTTGCAGTTCTCCACTTCCAACTGAGTCATCTTCATCCCTTGAAGCCCCCACATACTGGTACTTACACCTTTCTTGTGGAACCTGTCACATTCTACCCTAAATTAAATAATTATTTGTAAGCTCCTTAAAAACAGAAACTATATTCTTTGTCTTCCTCTCAGCACCCAGCAGAATGATTACATAACAGCCTTGCTTACACAATAGCTCTTTGCTAACTATTTCAGGAAACTATGAACCTCTGTGAGGTTGGTCCGTGGAGGCCCTGCACCTTGGACTGGTTCCTGTGTACCTCTCATACTCTTCAGCTAGCATTCCTTCCCCTCACTGTGCTCCAGCAATTGGCCTTACGTCCCTTAAACATGCATCTTTTTCCAAAACTGGCTTAATGTGTGTGTGACCTGTGCAGTCACATAGGTCCCCATACTTGGTTGAATGCTCTATCACTAGCTTGAAATTCTTAGTTTTTGTGTTCAATTTTTATCTTGCACTGAGCCTGCAAATTGTGTAGCCAGTCTTGCTTTTCTTCATCCTGTGCTCATTGTTCCCTGTGCCTGGAACACCCTTTCTCCCGAATCCTCACTGGCTACCCTACTCTTCAAGGCTCAGCTTCATTGTCATTCCTCAGAGAAGCAATAAAAATTAGAGCCATGTATTAGTATCCCTCCATCTTTTCTTCTCCCTCAGAGTACTTAACTTATTTTGTAAATACAGTATTTATTTAAATTGTGATTATTTCTTTTAAGACTTTCTCCCAGGCTGGGTGTGGTGGCTCATGCCTGTAATCCCAGCACTTTGGGAGGCTGAGGTGGGCGGATCATGAGGTCAGGAGTTCGAGACCAGCCTGGCCAACATGGTGAAACCTGGTCTCTACTAAAAATACAAAAATTAGCTGTATGTGGTGGCAGGCACCTGTAATCCCAGCTATTTAGGAGGCTGAGGCAGGCGAATCCTTTGAACCCCGGATGTGGAGGTAGCAGTGAGCCGAGATCATGCCACTGCACTCCAGCCCAGGCAACAGTGCAAGATTCCCATCTCAAAAAAAAAAAAAAGAAGACTTTCTCCCCACCGGACTGTAAACTCCTCCAGGGGATAGACTGTGCCTTTGTTCCAGGATGGCTTTGCCTGCTACATAGTAAATAGTAAATAAATACTTGTTGAAAGAGTGAGTGAATAAATCATTTTTAGAAATGCCAAGTTGTGGCCAGATGCAGTGGCTCACGCCTGTAATTCCAACACTATGGAAAGCTTAAGTGGGCGGATCACTTGGGGTCAAGAGTTCAAGACCAGCCTGGCCAACATGGCGAAACCCTGTCTCTACTAAAAGTATAAAAAAATTAGCCAGGCATGGTGGTGTGGGCCTATAATCCCAGCTACTCAGGAGGCTGACGCAAGAGAATCGCTTGAACCCAGGAGGTAGAGCTTGCAGTGAGCCAAGATCACGCCACTGCACTCCAGTCTGGGCAACAGAACAAGATTCTGTCTCAAAAAAAAAAAAAAAAAGAAAAGAAAAAAAGAAAGCAAAGTTGTATGGATAAGCTTTTCTTCCCAAGCTAAAAAGTTGATGTATAAAAATGGCAATGCAGGCCGGGCGCGGTGGCTCAAGCCTGTAATCCCAGCACTTTGGGAGGCCGAGACGGGCGGATCACGAGGTCAGGAGATCGAGACCATCCTGGCTGACACGGTGAAACCCCGTCTCTACTAAAAATACAAAAAAACTAGCCGGGCGAAGTGGCGGGCGCCTGTAGTCCCAGCTACTCCGGAGGCTGAGGCAGGAGAATGGCGTAAACCCGGGAGGCGGAGCTTGCAGTGAGCTGAGATCCGGCCACTGCACTCCAGCCCCGGCGACAGAGTGAGACTCTGCCTCAAAAAAAAAAAAAAAAAAAAAAAAAAAAAAAAAAAAAAAAAAAAATGGCAATGCAAGGCCAGGTGTAGTGGCTTACACCTGTAGTCCTAGCACTTTGGAAGGCCAAAGTATACAGATCACTTGAGCCCAGGAGTTCAAGACCAGCTGGGGCAACACAGTGAAACCCCACCTCTACAAAAAAATTAGCTAGGTGTGGTGACTTACACCTGTGATCCCAGCTACTCAGGAGGCTGAGGTGAGAGGATCGCTTGAACCTGGGAAGTCAAGGCTGAAGTGAGCTGTGATTGCACCACTGCACTCCAGCCCGAGCAACAGAGCAAAACCCTGCCTCAAAAAATTTAAAAAAAAAATAAAGTCAGGACAATCTTCATGCAATTTAATATTACTGGTGGTGACTTTTAACCAGTTTTACTTACTGTCTTTATAGGTAGATGAATACAGTAAAATTCCCCATTTTTCTTTTCCACTGTCCTTTATATAGTCTGGTATAGTAAAGTTGAATCTCTCTAAAGTCATATTTACTCAGGTTGTCTTATACATTAGTTTCAAATTAAATTTCTTAGAGCATAAATGTCTATAGCCTTCTGCCTCTTGTATTTTTAGCAAGCGATATGTATTTATTTTATTTTTTTTTTTTTTTTGAGACGGAGTCTGGCTCTGTCTCCCAGGCTGGAGTGCAGTGGCCGGATCTCAGCTCACTGCAAGCTCTGCCTCCCGGGTTTACACCATTCTCCTGCCTCAGCCTCCGGAGTAGCTGGGACTACAGGCGCCCACCACCTCGCCCGGCTAGTTTTTTGTATTTTTAGTAGAGACGGGGTTTCACCGTGTTAGCCAGGATGGTCTCAATCTCCTGACCTCATGATCCGCCCGTCTCGGCCTCCCAAAGTGCTGGGATTACAGGCTTGAGCCACCGCGCCCGGTTTTGACCTAATTGCCAGCGACAACTGACATAAAAGTAATGTTTCAGGTTTCTTAGCATTTTATGGTGGAAAGGCCAGTACTATTATAATGAAGTTAGCACTTGATAATAATAGAGAATAGTGACCTACTTGGTTTTCCCATCATTCTTTCTCTCTTCTCTTATTGTCTCTGTTTAAATAAGCTTAATTAACTCACTCTGAATGCATAGCTGTATCAGCTTTCTGTGGTCCAATTTTGGAACTATATCTGGTTATTCTACTCCCTGAAATCAGACCAATACAATTCAACATGGAACCAGATTTAATGCATGCCATCTTACTGTCTTAATTTTTAGTGCTTGGTAGTCATTCCATTCCTCTCCAAATACTGTACTAAAATGTGTAAGTGATAAATTTCTAACCAAAAACTCATTTAGAAATGGATTTCTACTTGAGATTTACAATGGATTTTGAGCACCTCCCCCAAAAGTAATAAAAAACATCCAGCATGATATACTAACTTGGTATTATTGCTTCTTAATTTTTTCAAAGAGGAAAATAATCAGAATTCCCATAATTTAGCCCCACAGGGAGAATAATCAATACAGTGAGAGAAGAATTTTTATTGCTTAAAAGAAAAACAGGCTAAATGTCCTTTTTTCTTTCCTTCAAGTGTAAAGGATCTGAGAAAAACAGATTTTAAAACCAATAGAAGGAATGGTTATGATCCAGCAGCAACTGTTACATGTGGGTGAAGAAAAGAACCCAGCATCATTTGTACAAATCCGTATGGGATGCAGTGAGAACAGAAAGAAACAAGGAAGAATAGGAAATAGAAAATAAGGGCACTCTCAGTGAAGATGTAGGCCTCAAAAAATGTTCCATCTAAGCACTGACTGATTCCAGTACCTTAAGGTGATCTGCTTTAAGCTGTAAATCTTCTGAGTGGTTTATGCTCTCAATGCTTTTTTTTTTCAGAAGGCGGTGAGAGGAGGAAAAATATATTATTTTCAGTTTGCCCCCAGTTAAGACTTTATGGAATTTTAAGCAGGCTTCTCCCAGAGTTAAATTCCTGATTCAACCACCCCAGAGTCTATTTGGCCATCTCTCTCTCTCTCTCTCTCTCTCTCTCTCTCTCTCTCTCTCTCTCTCTCTCTCTCTTTTTTAAATCTCCTAACTTATGGCTGGTAATGTGGCAAGTATCTTAGGTTCATTATCTCTCATTTGTGTGGTAACGGCATCTCCATCATTGAGTTGATTAGCTCAGTTAACTGCTGCAGGCTACTGATGAGGCTTATCAAAGGTCCTATGCATGTTGGCTAGATGACAGGCAATGTAGATGATAGTCACGTAACACTGTATGATTAAGGCTTTAACTTTGGTGTCAAAAAGACCTTTTGGGTCGCTGGGTGCAGAGGCATGTACCTGTAGTCCCAGCTACTCGGGAGGTTGAGGCAGGAGGACTCCTTGAGCCCAGGAGTTCATAGCCAGCCTGGCAACATAGTGAGACCCAGTCTGTTAAAACAAAAGCCTGTAGAGTCTGTCATTATTATGGGGTCTATGAGTGTTACTTAGTCTTTCTTGGTTTACTCAATTTATAAAACGGATATAGTAACACCCAGTTTCTTTGTGAGGCTTAAGAAATATAAAAAATGCTAAATGGTGGCTGGGCGCTGTGAGTCATGCGTGTAATCCTGGCACATTGGGAGACCGAGGCAGGTGGATCATCTGAGGTCAGGAGTTTGAGACCAGCCCAGCCAACATGATGAAACCCCGTCTCTACTAAAAATACAAAAATTAGCTAGGTGTGGTGGCGGATGCCTGTAATCCCAGCTACTCGGGAGGCTGAGGCAGGAGAATCACTTGAACCCAGGGGGCAGAGGTTGTAGTGAGCCAAGATCGCACCGCTTCACTCCAGCCTGGGTGAAAGAGCGAGACTCCATCTCAAAAAAAAAAAAAAAAAAAAAAAAAAAAAATATATATATATATATATATGTGCTAAGTGCTTAGGCCAGTGCTGCAGCATGCATTGTGTGCTCAATTAAAGGAAATGGTCATGGTAGTGGTTTGTGTTACCCTATTACAAAACATAAACAATTGAAATTCTCAGTAAGAGGTTTAAGTAAATTGCTTATAAAATTATATAGCTAGTATTTGACAGAGAAAGTTTTCAAATGCAAGCCTGTTTCCTTCCTTCCTTCCTTCCTTCCTTCCTTCCTTCCTTCCTTCCTTCCTTCCTTCCTTCCTTCCTTCCTTCCTTTCTTTCTTGACAGAGTTTCACTCAGCTAATTTTTGTATTTTTAGTGGAGACGGGCGGTGCGGGGGGGGTGAGTTTCGCCATGTTGGTCAGGCTGGTCTCAAACTCGTGACCACAGGTGATCCACCTGCCTCAGCCTCCGAAAGTGCTGAGATTATGGGATTACCAGCATGAGTTACCATGCTCAGCCAAGGCTGTTTAATTTCTTTCTTTCTTTCTTTCTTTTTTTTTTTTTTTGAGACGGAGTCTTGCTCTGTCGCCCAGGCTGGAGTGCAGTGGCCGGATCTCAGCCCACTGCAAGCTCCACTTCCCAGGTTTACGCCATTCTCCTGCCTCAGCCTCCCGGGTAGCTGGGACTACAGGCGCCCACCACCTCGCCCGGCTAGTTTTTTGTATATTTTAGTAGAGACGGGGTTTCACCGTGTTAGCCAGGATGGTCTTGATCTCCTGACCTTGTGATCGACCCGTCTTGGCCTCCCAAAGTGCTGGGATTACAGGCTTGAGCCACCGCGCCCGGCCAAATTTCTTTCTTTCTTTTGTTTTTTTTGTTGTTGTTGAGACGGAGTTTTGCTCTTGTGACCCAGGCTGGAGTGCAATTGCACGATCTCGGCTCACTGTACCCTCTGCCTCCTGGGTTCAAGCGATTCTCCTGCCTCAGCCTCCTGAGTAGCTGGGATTATAGGCATGAGCCACTACACCTGGCTAATTTTTTTGTATTTTTAGTAGAGATGGGGTTTCACCATGTTGGCCAGGCTGGTCTCAACCTCCCAAGCTCAGATGATCCGCTCGCCTCGGCCTCCCAAAGTGCTGGGATTACAGGCATAAGCCACCGTGCCCAACCAGCCTGTTTAATTTCTAAACCACCCCAAATAGAGTATCAAAGAGAAACTGCTGCTCAAATAATTGTGCGTGAAGAATATGGTTTTTGTCTTCTTTAAAACTTAATTTTATTCTTATATCCAAGCTGCTTATGTAAATAGATTCTTGAAATATTTTGGGACACTAAAATAGTCCTTCCTGATCTTACAAATTTCTTCTCTCCTAAAATTTATTTATAAATTGGTTGTTTGAAACTCAGAATAGATATTCCCTTAGGAAGTGGTGGTTGTGTTCTCAGACCAATTCATAAAAGCTTCTGTCGCCTGTCTCTTCTTCCTTTCTAGTACTTAATGGTTTAGTTCGGTGGTTTTTCAGATGGGCAGTACATCAAAATTGCCTGAGTAGCTTTGTAAATATAAAGGTACTTGAACAAAATAAAATTAGAATGAATAAGACCTCGAGTTTGATAGCACAGCAGGATGACTGTAGTCAATAATAATTAATTGTACATTTAAAGATAACTAAAAGAATATAATTGGGCTGGGTGCAGTGGCTCACATCTGTAATCCCAGCACTTTGGGAGGCTGAGGAAGTCAGACCACTTGAGCCCAGGGTTTCAAGACCAGCCTGGGCAACATAGCGAGACCCTGTCTTTACAAAAAATACAAAAAATTGGCCAGGTATGGTGGCAGGTGCCCGTAGTCCCAGTTACAGGCTAAGAGGTGGGAAGATCACTTAAGCCCAGGAGGTTGATGCTACAGTGAGCGGTGACTGCGCCACAGCACTTCAGTTGAGGCCACAGAGCAAGACCCTGCCTCCAAAAAAATAATAGTAATAAGAGTGTAACTGGATTCTTTGTAACACAAAGGATAAATGCTTGAGGGGATGGCTACCCCATTTTACCTGATGTGATTATTACACATTACATGCCAGTTTCAAACTATCTCCTGTACCCCATATATGTGTATATATATATACCCCACATATATATATACACACACCCCATATATATATGTACCCCATATATATATAAAATTACTATGTATCCACAAATATTAAGATTTTTAAAAAAGATAGAGGTGCCTGATCACACCTCAGACCTTCTGAATCAGAATTTTAGGGTGAATGTACTAGATCCATCCCAGCAGAAGCCTGAGGCAGGGGAGGGCATGATGCAGTAAAGGTACTAAAAGAACTCCTGTGTGGCTGGAGCAGAGACTGATTGTCTTTAAACTCTTGATTGTGATCCTTGTGAATGAAAGCCATGTGAGCCCATACCACCAATACATGTACATTCCTTTTGAAATAAATTAGCTACCTGTACTACAATAAAATAAGCATGAATGTTTTTTAAAAGATGAAATAAAAATAGTCCTTCCTGACTGTTTTCATGTTCTAAAAACAACATGAAATTCTCATAATCACCTTTTGCTTTCTGTACCTATTTGGATAGTTTTATGTACTTTCTGAGATGGACAAACCACACTTTTGCAAAATATAAGCGTAGAGAATGAAGGGGAGGTAGATAGAGACTAGATTCTATAGGACTAGCAGAGCCAAGTATTCCTCTATCCTAAGTGCAATAGGAAGCAATTGGAAAATGTTAGGAAGGAAAATGATGTTAGATTTGCATCCTGGAAAAAAATTACTTTGGCTGCCCGATGGCAAAAAGATTTAGTACAGCAACTATGAACATGGGGAGTCCACTTCGGAATTTATGGCACTAGTTGTGATGAAAGGTGATTATGGCTTGAATTGGGCATTGCCAGTGAAGTTCCAAAGAAAAACAAGATAGATATTTTGGAGGCATACAGTATAGAATCTAGTGATGGATTGCCTGAGCACTGGCTGGGGGAGAAGGCAATGGTGACTTGTGGGTTTCTGGCTTGAGCTTCTAGATGTAAGATGAACAGTGGGAGAAGAACAAATTGTGGGTAGAAGGTGGGGTATCAGTCCAGGTTTAAATGTCTTGAATGTGAATCATCCAAATGATGATAGGAAGTTCACAACTGGATATGTAGGCTAAGCTTAGAAGTTCTGGGCTGAAAACTATAAATTTAGGAGTTGTCAGCACGTAGTACAGAATTTCCTCTACCTCCAGATATTATTTATTGATAGGAAATCTCTAAAGCAGAAGTGCCAAGGAGTTCCACAAAAATATTATACAAGATTAGATTTACAGGCCTGAAGATGAGGAATTAAAAATGAACAGGTAAGCAGATTCTGTAAAATGCAAGTCTCCCAAAATTGCTACAGCATTGGGACCACAGCTTATACGAGAATGTGGCAAATAAAGTACAAATCAGTATTTCAGAAGCTCTCAAAGATACTTTAATGAGCATGTTACATTCTGGAGTAAGCCACAAACACTGGAAAGTGGCTCATGTCATGTAATTATTCATGAATAAAGGTCCAGGAACCTGTCACAAGTCTGCACACCACTAGGCTTGAGTAATTGGGAAAGCTAGACATGTCAGATGAGATTAAAGCAAGTACAGCACCATAGATTGTATGTTAGTATGAATTCAGGAGGAGAATGCCTAGGAATTTGATGTCTATAATAAGCCTTGGAAATTATGTTAGAGTTGCAAGAGATAAGTATGTCCTTTGTCCCCACCCCCTTAAACCATTATGCTCCTTAAGTATTAGAATACAGCTGATAATCATTTACAGGCTCTTAGATTCTCTGAAGGTTCCCCCCGACACCCAAGACACATGGGGCAAAATATTGTTATTTAATATGTTCTCTCTCCTCCTAGTGCTAAAAGCTTAAAAGAAGTCAAAGTGACTTCTTTTGCTGACCACTATGAAGAGGATTAAATGAAGCCTATAGGATATGTCCCTCCTCTTGTTGGATGCCGTCTCCTGATTCCTTTTCATCTGTTTCTTCCTGAGTCCTTTATACTACTACATACTGACTGTTAGAATTTTGGTTGCCACTGATCCACTTTATGTCCAGATCTTGATAAGTCCTTTCAGAAATAACGGTGACTCTGACTTAGAAACTCTCAGCAACCCCCAAATTTCCAAGGAAAGTGATACTATATTACATATCTATTTTTTCTTTGTCCATTGATTAATATATTAAATGAGATCATTTATATTCATCCTAAGAAATTGTCTGAAGTGAGCAAGAGCAGCACATAATGGCTAGTACCTTTGGCCTATTAATTTTCTAGGCACCTGAACTGAACACCAGGAATCTTCACTTCAGAAAATGTTAACTTGGGTCATATCAGCATTTAAAAAAGAACAACAGAGTGATGTACTTTACCAGTATTTGCATCCATAAATTAATATTTTTGTATCTTTCATTTCTGAATTACAGAAGGAGATTCATCAAACCCTGAAAGATAGCTCTTACAAGTGACTGACCCAATGTTAAAACTGAGTACAGGGGAAATGCTCTGTGTTTTAACTGGGCAAGGAAGCTTGCATAAATCAGTCGTCATGAAAATCCTCCTCACTGAGGTGCTTCTCCCTCTCTAACCCTCTGTCCCACAAATTTCTCCTTGATCATCTTTGTACCTTTTATAAATATCTGTTATTGCACTTATGAAACTAGATGATAACTAGACACATATTTGGCACTGTATCTAGACTGTCAGCTTCTTGAGCAGGTTTACTTTAATCATCTGGTGCTAGGCAGTAGAGCAATGTAGTTAAAGAGGGCAGGTTCTGGAGGCCAACTAGATTTCATTTCTGACTATTTATTTCTGACTATTTTATTTCTGATCTTAGGCAAGTTACCTATCCTCAACTTATTTGTAAAATCCAAATAATACTTCCCTCATGGAGTTGCTGGCAGGATTAAATACAGATTTTTCTAAATTATAGGCTGAAAACTGTTAGGAAATTTTTTGATATGAAGGAATTCCATACTTAGTGCCAATTACTGCTAACCAAGAACAAAGCAGAGGGAAGTGGATGTCTGAATATATCATTGCAGTGCTAAAAACCTTGCACACTGTTCCAGGCCTCTCCTCTTGTCTTTATTGATAGTTTAGCTCAGTGGTTTTTAGTATGAATCCCATATCTTCTCAAACATGTACCCCTCAAATCTACTAGCCCCCAACATCCACACCTGGTTTAGAAAGGTGTGTAGGCATCCTGTTTGTCACAGTGACAGACAGCTGCTACTGACATTTAATAGGTGAAATCATAAATGGGCCCAGGGATGCCATGGGCTCAGAAATGGAGAGCATAGTCTACATCAAAAATTATTCCACCCAAAATGCCAATAATATCTTACCTTGAGAAGCACTGGTAGTGCCCAGGTTCTTTTCTCTACTTAAATGCAAAAACAACTTTTCACAAAATTAATGTACTGTTTCATAAAGTCAGGATATGCCAAAGATCATTCCATATATATTACAGAGCATAGACCAACTTGGAAAATCTTTACATGTGTATTCTGTTATTTCTGTCTTTTCTGTGTATAAGTTCTTTTCAAGTTACTATAGTGAGTTTCAAATTTGTTATTTAAGAGTTCTATTATTCCATTAATTATGATCCGAAGTTTAAGATCTGTGGTGTTGAAAAGCACTGCAGCTCCTAAATATACAAAACCCTTGAACTCCTAAATGTACAAAGATCTTGTTTGGGCCAGACATGGTGGCTCACACCTGTAATCCCAGCCTTTGGGAGGCTGAGGTGGGAAGATTGCTTGAGCCTTGGATTTTGAGGCCATCCTGGGCAACATAGTGAGACCCTGGCTCTACCACAAAAAAAAAAAAAAGAAAAAAAAGAACACTAGGCATGGTGGTGTGCCCCTATAGTCCCAGCTACTCAGGAAGCTAAGGTGGGAGGATCACCCGAGTCCAGGAATTCGAGGCTGCAGTGTGCTGTGATTGCGCCACTGCACTCCAGCCCGAGCAGCAGAACAAGACCCTGTCTCTTAAAAAAAAAAAAGATGATTGAGTTTGATAATCAGGAAACTTAACCAAATCTTATATGTAAGCAAATAAATGTTTTTATTTGTTTTGTTTTGAGACAGGGTCTCACTCTGTCACCTAGGCTGGAGTGCAGTGTCATGATTTTACCTCACTGCAACCCAGCCTCCCAGGCTCAGGTGATCTTCCCACCTCAGCCTTCCAAGTAGCTGAGACTACAGGCATGTACCACAATGCTCAGCTAATTTTTGCATTTTTTATAAACATAGGGTTTCACCATGTTGTCCAGGCTGGTCTCAAACTCCTGAACTCAAGTGATCCACCCATCTTGACTTCCCACAGGGCTGGGATTATAAGCGTGAGCCACCGCACCTGGCCAAAATAAGTTTTATTAGAAATAACTCACTTTGGGAGGCTGAGGAGGGCAGATCACTTGAGGTTAGGAATTCAAGAGCAGCCTGGACAACATGGAGAAACTCCATCTCGAATAAAAATACAAAAATTAGCTAGGCGTGGTGGCGTGCAAAAAAAAATTAAAAAAAGAATAACTAATGCATGTGAAATTCAAATATTAGTAAGTATTCAAAATCAGATATGAAAGTAAAAATGCAAAATAGGGTGATATCACTGGTTGATATGATTAGTGAGATGAAGATTATTATGGTAAATTCATCTAATAATTATTGATATACAACACGATTAATATATATTCAATCTACAAGAGTCATATATGCAAATATGAAATAAACACCTTAAATGAGAAGAAGAGAGAAAACATGGAGAATGAAGAAAGTTGGGTGTATTCTTTTCAGTCTTCCCCTCCCATATCTCCAACTGAGGCCAGCATGACTAATACTGAGAAAGAGTAAGGCAAATGAGTAATTATTGTGCTCTTTTACTGTTATTGAAGGTCACTGTTTAGCACTCCCTCGCCATTCCCCTACCACTCCCCTTTGCCTCAAACTCATTAAGCTCTTTTCTTTGTATTTCCTGATAACAGCTGACAAGGACCCGCTCTCATCTGTAATGACAGGTGAGGGTATTGGTGATAAGTAGAGTTAATAAAGCTTCTCCAGTGATTTAGAACTATAACCCTCTGAGTATTATCATGGGGGGAATAGATGAAAAAGCCCATTTCATTTCGTGCAGTGTCCTTCAAACTGCTGATTATGAAATCATTTTAGAGGGTCTGAGAAATAATTGTGGAATTACAATGAAACATAATAGAAAATATCAGTGGACACTGGGAGATCAGTCAGAGTGGTGGGGAAAAACTATAGGGAAAGGACGCAAACCTTCTGAAAGATCAGAAGGTTCTGCAGAGCCCCAGGGGAGAATAGCTGAAGGCAGCTCTTCTATAACCCTGAGGCATTGGGCAAGGAGTAGGTACAAGAGAGTGTAGGGGAATTTATCTTAAGCTGTTTTACTTATGTTAACCAAGAACTGACCTTTGATCATCCATGGGGACATTCTCCCTAAAAGGGGAACAATAAATGTTAATTACCTACAGGTTGTTTTTGCTCCAGACTTTTGGCATTGTGCCTGCACCGAATAAAAGCAAGTAGCTCCAGCTTCTCGGGGCTGCTTTCTGGTGACTAGAGCCAGGCAGTCACCTAGCTGCTCTTACACTGCATACCTGTGTCCGAGTACTCATTTCATCCATCGGCCAGGGTCTATGGGACAGACCCAGCAGACACACAGATCCTTGGCAGGAACTGGGTACAGCTGGTGCAACCAGTTGCCATTAGTGATCTGAGGGAGAAAGCAGAAAGGCACTGAGTGAATCTATGCATGGGCTGGGGTGGAGTTGTTTTTGTTTTTTTGCTTGCTGTCTAGTTTGGTATTCTGGTATGTATGTATGTATGTATGTATGTATGTATTGTTTTTTTGAAATGGAGTCTCACTCTGTTGCCCAGGCTGGAGTGCAGTGGAGTGATCTTGGCTCACTGCAAGCTCTACCTCCTGGGTTCATGCCATTCTCCTGCCTCAGCCTCCCAAGCAGCTGGGACTACAGGTGCCCACCACCACGCCCAGCTAATTTTTTATATTTTTAGTAGAGACGGGGTTTCACCATGCTAGCCAGGATGGTCTCGATCTCCTGACCTTGTGATCTGCCCACCTCAGCCTCCCAAAGTGCTGGGATTACAGGCATGAGTCACCATGCCTAGCCCCAGTATTCTGGTATTTATAACATAAGGTTAATAGTTTATAGTTGACTTTATATTGACATAATTTGCAGTTGGTTGTAAAATAAAGAGCAGGGGAGTTCTTATATTGCCTTAAGCAAAAGTGTTAAGACTTTCAACTGAGTTTTGTTTGTAAACATTTAGTAGCTCAATTAATTGTAGTTATTTATAATATATTGTTTTAGTTTCCTATTGTTTCCATAACAAATAACTACGAAGATAAATCTTTTAGTATATAGTTTTGTACAAGTCTGATAAGAGTCTCACTGGGCTGGGAATGAGGGTGTTGGCCAGGCTGCCTTCCCTTCTGGAGGTTCTTTGGGAGAATCCATTTCCTTGCCTTTTCCAAGCTTCTAGAGGCTGCCTACATTGCCTTACTCATGGATCTTCCCCCGTGTCCTCAAAGCCACACAGAATTTCTTTGATCCTTCTGCAGTAGTGATATCTGAATGAAGTCCCGAAAGGTTCTCTTCTTTTAATGACTCACGTGATTTCACTAGGCCCACTCAGATAATCTAAAGTAACCTTCCCATCTTAAGGTCCTTAACCTGAATCACATCTGCAAAATTCATTTGACCATGTAAGGTAACACATTCACAAGTTCTAGGGATTAGAATTCAGCCATCTCTGGGAGACCATTTTCTGCCCACCACCGTTGTCTATGTTGATTCCAAATGGAATGTTTTCTTGGAAAATAAATGTATATAAAAAAATTAGTTGATTTTGGTTGGGTATGGTGGCTCACACCTGTAATCCCAGCACTTTGGGAGGCTGAGGCAGGCAGATCACTTGAGGGCAGAAGGTCGAGACCAGCCTGGGCAACATAGTGAGACCCCTGACTTAAAGAAAAAATAGGCTACAACCGGACATGGTGGCTTACGCCTGTAATCCCAGCACTTTGGGAGACCGAGACAGGTGGATCACCCGAGGTCAGGAATTCAAGACCAGCCTGACCAACATGGTGAAACTCTGTCTCCACTAAAAATACAAAAATTAGCCAAGCGTGGTGGTGCATGCCTGTAGTCCCAGCTCCTCGGAAGGCTGAGGCAGGAAAATCACTTGAACCTGGGAGTCAGAGGTTGCAGTGAGCCAAGATCGCACCACTGCACTCCAACCTGGGCAAGAGAGTGAGACTCCATCTCAAAAAATAAAAAAAAATAAAAATAAAAAAGAAAAACATAGTACAATGTGTATGGTTATGGCAAAAATAATGAAAGTGGTATCCGAATGACTAAAGTTTGGGAAACCCTGCACCTGAGAGGTGGCCCAGTACCCGGAAGGAGTAGAGTGCAGGCCATAGAGGCAGTGGATCCACCCAGACTCCCATTTGCTCTGCTGCAATCAGGTGGCTCTGTCCAAGACTCTAGCCACATTTATTCAGTTTCTTCATCCCAAAGAAGGGATTGTACCAGGCAAGTAGTCTCCAAAGGTTCCTCCAGCTCCAATTTACTCTTTCTCTGTAAATGGATATTTGTGTTAGGAATTTCAATGTCAGGGCCAAGCACAGTGTGAAATATAAACATTATAAGCTATTTAAAAGGTGAAAACACTGGTTCTGTCTGTAAATGCTGCCAAATGTAGTGTCAAGCCTGCAATGTCAAGCCTTGGTTGATTATTTAAATGACTGCTATCATACTTGTTAGGGGTTGTCTTGCCATGAATGGATATCCTTTTTTTTTTTCTTTTTCTATTTGTTTGTTTGCCCGTTACTAATACCATTTCACAGTAGTGAATGCTCATCATTAGTTGCACACATAAAACAGTTATATATTCTTTGAGAACATTTCTTGAACTTAGGAAATACTGGAAGAACAGAGCATGGACAGTTGGTGGAACAGGACCTCAACATTAGGTAGACATTTAAAAGGAGTGGTGGTTCTTTTTTTTTTTTTTTTGAGACAGAGTCTTGCTCTGTCACCCAAGCTAGAGTGCAGTGGCGTGATCTTGGCTCACTGCAAGCTCTGCCTCCCGGGTTCACACCATTCTCCTGCCTCAGCCTCCTGAGTAGCTGGGCCTACAGGCGCCGCCACCACATCCAGCTAATTTTTTGTTGTTGTTGTATTTTTAGTAGAGACGGGGTTTCACCATGTTAGCCAGGATGGTCTCAATCTCCTGTCTTGGTGATCCGCCTGCCTCGGCCTCCCAAAATGCTGGGATTGCAGGTGTGAGCCACCGTGCCCGACCTGGACTGGTGGTTCTTAGCACATTCTTCAGGTACACCCTTACTTACAGGATGTTTCAATTCTGATAACTCTTAGTGACTTTTTGTTCTTTTATTTAAAAATACATACTGAAGAGATTTTTTTTTTCTTTTGAAATGGAGTTTTACTCTTGTTGCCCAGGCTGGAGTGCAATGGTGCAGTGTTGGCTCACTGCAACCTCTGCCTCCCGGGTTCAAGCGGTTCTCCTGCCTCAGCCTCCTGAGTAGCTGGGATTACAGGCATGTGCCACCTCACCCAGCTAATTTTGTATTTTTAGTAGAGATGGGGTTTCACCATGTTGATCAGGCTGGTCTCGAACTTCTGACCTCAGGTGATTCGCCTACCTCGGCCTCCCAAAGTGCTGGGATTACAGGTGTGAGCCATTGCGCCCAGCCCTGAAGATGTTTTTAAATTTCTTTCTCCAGTAAGAAAAATTTCAAACTTCTGTATCCCATTCAGTATTCCCTAAAATAAAATCAAGTTTGTCCTGAAATATGGTTTTAAAAACTGAAAATCTATTTTCTTTGATTACCTCATAAATAACAAGTGTTTCATATCAGCTCTCCTGTCTCTTCCTTCTCCACCCTTTTCCTCCCTTTCATGTTGTGCCAGTCACACAGGTGGATGCTCAGTATCACCCCACAGCACAAGATAAATAAGCTTGGAAGGTTTCCTAGCAACATATTGTTCTGGGAACCTGCTCTGTTTCCCTGAACAAGATGAAGCCAAATATCCTAGAATCTCAGCCAGATGGGAAAGGATTAGCTTATTGAGAGTGTTATTGCCTTTTTTTTTTTTTAATATTTCACTTTGAAATGAACCTCTTAATGTAAGTAGTAAAAGTGACTTTTAAAAGGACATGTAAAAATATCTTTTTAAAAGAATATTTTTTCTCTTACATGTAAAAAAATATATATAATAGTTTGAAGTTTAAAAATATGGTTTCAGAATTCTCTAAGCACAAGCTTCCAGTATGTAATTCAGTCACTGGTGACTGGATCCATTTTAGAACCATGTAGAAAATACTTCCACATGGAACTAATACTCAGCCTGGTGTCCAGTGGTATGGTATTCCTGCAGTAAAAATACTGAAATACTTCTGCTCTGGTGCTAAAATGACTCCAGGAGTAGGCTCTCTCCTAACAATACCTTTAGCTGCTCCCCTTGGCCCTTGCATCTGGTCCTAGGGAAACATTGGAGACACCTTGTCACTCCTTAAAACCTTGAAGCTTCCCCTTTTTCTATAACTCCAGGACTATTTTAGTGCTAGTGATTTACAACTTCATCTTCAGAGTCTATTTTTGGTTTTTCTCAGTGTATGATTAAAGTATATAGAGAAAATAAAACTGAAAGAAATTGAGACTGCTATCAAAGCCAAGAAAAATAATGTCATTGTTGTTTTGTTAACATATGATCGTGTATATTTCCCTTGTTTATCTAATGATCTGTGAGGCTACACAGTTGGCAGCTGGTGCTTTCCTTTCTATTGCACTCTAGTTGGTCACAGTATACTTGTTAGAGGTCTCTGGAGATGGAGTAATAAAGGATTCGTGTTTCTTATAACAGTATTCAGCAGTGGTTTTGCAATTCAGTTTCACCCTGGGAAATGTCCTCACTCATTGTTTGGCTGGGGAGACATTCCCTCATCAGCCAGATGAATATTCTCATAATGTGGTTGTTGACTGGTTTGTGTCATCTATCAGGTTTGAACTGAGTTTGTGAAACTTCCCAATTGTGGTCGGAAGCTGATAATTCTAGTACTTCATAGTGTTCCTGGATAGGAAAAACAAAGTAATTAGAATAAGATGGGAATGACACCTGGTGTCTTTGTTTTTATGTAACAAATTATTTGGCCAGATGCCAGAGAATTAATACTGTCCTCATTTTAATGAAAATAAGGAAATTGTGAGATAATTTTATATTCATGCTAGGTGTTTTCCATTCTCTTTTGCTCTCTCACTCATATGTATATGTTTTCTAAATACCATATTTTAAACTCAACAAGAAACAATCTGTTGAGGGCCTAGTATGAGCCAAATACCACTAGGTATTATGGCAGATACTGAGGGCAACACATCATCCTTTCCTTCTCAGAATCTGCAAGAAGTTTGCAACATAGCATGTTTGTAATCTTAAACCAAACAAAAACATTAAGGAAAGGTTTTGATGTTTGAAGGAATCATGGGCTAGGCACAGTGGCTCATGCCTGTAATCCCAGTGCTTTGGGAGGCTGAGGAAGGAGGATCACTTCAGCCCAGGTGTTTGAGACCAGTCTCAGCAATATAGCCAGACCCCACCTCTACAAAAGTTAAAATTAAATAAGTAAAGGAATTCTATAACTTTGTCCAAAGAAAGACTAAAAGTATATTTAATATGTATTATGGAACAGAATAATTTCTAATACCTTAATTTTGACTGAATACTTGTTTTTAAAAAAATTTAAAAATGTCCATGAACCAGGCATTGTTTTAGATACCTCTCTGTTAACTCATTTAATTCTCCTGACACCATTGAGGTAGAAATTTTGTTTACCTGCTATTTTATAGACGAAGAAACTGAGGCTAGGAGAGTTTTTTTGTTTGTTTGTTTTAAAAGACTGAGTCTCATTCTGTTGCCCAGGCTAGAGTAAGTGGCCGTCATAGTGCAGTGCAGCCTGGAACTTGTCCACTCAAGCAATTCTTCCATCTCAACCTCCCAAGTAGCTGGGACTATAGATGTGCACCACTGTCCCCTAAGAGAGGTTAAATATCTGTTTATTGAGGGCTTTTATACTATGCTGTGCTTATTTGTTTATTTTTAAAATTTGAAGAGTCCATAGGATTCTAGTCTTTTTTTCAGAAAAGAGTAAACTACTGTCTTTTGTGGATGACATAATTTTCACAAGAAATAAATGAGTTGTTTAGATGACTTTCTATTATCTCATACAGCACAATGATTCTATATTTGAGTTTTCATTGTCAAACACTAAAACCTTTCAGTATACTAACTCCATTTTAGAATATTTTTCTTTTTTTTTTTTTTTGAGACTGAGTCTCGCTCTATCACCCAGGCTGGAGTGCAGTGGTGCAATCTTGGTTCATCACAACCTCAGCCTCCCAGGTTCAAGCAATTCTCATGCCTCAGCCTCCAAAGTAGCTGGAATTACAGATGCCCACTACCATGCCCGACTAATATTTTTAATTTTAGTAGAGATGGGGATTTACCATGTTGGCCAGTCTGGTCTCAAACTCCTGACCTCGAGTGATCCGCCTGCCTCAGCCTCCCAAAGTGCTGGGATTACAGACATGAGCCACCATGCCCAGGCCATTTTAGAATATTTCTTGTAGCTAAATTTTTTACTTGTATAACATAATAATTTTCATTTTAAACATAATAGAAGGATATGAGTGAATTATACTTAAGAAAGTTAAAATTAATAGCACTATTAAATACATTAACAAGAGAAGTTTGTGACATCAGCAATTTTAGAAGTGGACAAACTGTAGCCTGTTTCTGTAAAATAAGTTTTCTTGGAACACAGCCAGACTCATTTGTTTAGGTATCACTCATGGCAGGTTTTGTGGAATAATGACAGAGTTGAATCTTTGCAACCTAGACTATATGACCCACAAGGCCTAAAATATATACTGCATGGACCTTTACAGGAAAAGTTTGCCAGCCCCTACTCTGGAGTCTGTATTTTTCTCCTAACTTTGAGTTGGGCATGTTCCCTTAGAATGCCAGAAATTTAGCAAACACATCTGAATTTTTTTTCATAAATGGCGCCCTTGTCTAACATGGTTTTCCTCAAATCCCTGCAGGTACCAACCAAGAAGCTGAAGAAATATGAGAAAGAATATCAGACAATGCGAGAGAGTCAGCTGCAACAGGAAGACCCAATGGATAGATACAAGGTATGAGAAATATGTTGCACCTATCAACGTACCTTCTTTTTTATTTTAAATGAGACTGAGTCTTGCTGTGTTGCCCAGGCTGATCTTGAGCACCTGGCCTCAAGCAATCCTCCCACTTCAGTCTCCCAAGTAACTGGGATTACAAGCACGAGCCACCATTCCCAGTAAAGTACCTTTTTTTTTTCTTTTTTTTTTTTACTTAAAGCAGCAGTTGTGGCAAGTTCAATTCCCTCTGTTCCTCCTCGATTGATTTAGACACTCTCTGATCATGCTAACTGTCCAGGTATGTTTTCATTTCAGGAGATTCCCAAATAGCCAACCATAATATTTCTTTTCTTTCAGTTTGTATATTTGTAGGTAACTCCAGCTGTTGCATTTATACTGGGAATCTTCATAAGAAGCTGAGAGAAAGAGAGGGAAAAAGAAAGTGGCTTTCTACTTTCAAAAATGAAACAAAAAGGAAAAATGGCAAAGTACTGTTTTAGCTGTGCATGGCCATGTCCACAGAGACTTGTAGCAGGTGAACCGTTCCAAGACTGACACAAGGATGTTTCAAACTTGCCTCTATCTGTAGCACATGTTAAAAATACCAACTCACTTGGAAGGAAAAATAAAAATCACAAAGGTATATTGAGCACAGTAATGGTGTTTGTTGCAACATTTATTTCCACAGATGAATTTTTGAACAACAGTGATATTTGACTTATAGTATGAAGTTTCAGAATCAAAAGAATTTCATTTTAATACGTTCATTAATTGTGAATCTCTTCAGTGGTAATTAGCAACACTGTTCCCAGGATGCAATGTTGGGAAACACTTATTTCCAACTTATTTTTTTCCAAGTAAAATATTGTCTCTCTTCAACATGCTTTAATTTTTCAGACTCATACAGATACATAATAGCTCCTTCTCCCTCCACATCAGTATACTAAGATAAAAGAATACTGTATTTTCAGCACTAAGCAGCAGTGCCGAAATGTCCTGCCAATAAATGGACTGTGTGACATTATTAATTAAATCACCCACATTGGGATGACTTCCACTTTTGTAACTAGAGTTATCTTTATGTGGTCAGAGCTGGACATAGGCAGCATAGTCACACAGAATATCTTATCTCTGTTGCTGAACTGAATAACACAGGATGTGTACAGAGGAACATGGTAGGAGTATGTAGATTTTGTAGTCAGACAGACCTGAACTCAAATCCTGCTCATTTTTTTAGAGCACAGGATTTGGACTCTATATTGAGGGTTTTAATCCCTATGCCACCATTCAGCATCTTGGACTAGTTATTGAACCTCTTCCTTATCTGTAAAAGATATAGTGTATCTGCTTCCTTGGTGGATTATTACAAGGATGAGGGATGCTGTATGTTAAGGACTCAGCTTATAGTTGCATTCAATAAATGGCTGTTATTTTATGAAGCCTACTACTACAGATTATGCAATTATTACTAGAATAATGCCAACTTATGTGGGTCTTCCCCTCTAGTCCCTTATTGATTGTTCCCATTTCTCTCAAGTATTGCCAACTAATAATCTCCCCTTGCTTATAGAAGTGGTTCAAGATCTGATGATAAAATCCCACATACTTCTATAGCAGGTAATTATTAACAGATAAGGTGTTTACAGATAACATTTGAAGCTAATTTTCACCACCAACATCCCCTCAATAAAACCAACTTTTAATGTAAATCACATGGCATGCTGCTTTAGAAAGGCTGGAAGGTAGTAATTATAAACTATTATTAAGCATCCAAAATGAAGCTCTCCTTTTGCTAACATCATTCTGATTTTCTTATTACTACCATTGTTGTGAATAAATTCTGTGAAGAATGCTTTAAAATAAGAGAGAAATGGAAGACCAAACTTGTACATTTAAAATCAGGCTGGAATTGAACTTGTTATTGTGTCTTAAATCATTTTTTGTGCCAAAGCAGGTATGTATACATTAATAGTAAGATGTATATTATTTTTAAATTACTTATAGCATGTAAGATTATCAATGTGTATAGTTTTTATTGAGAGATTAAAGTAGGATTAAACTTTTTGTTTTGAAAGCAGGCATTACTTTTTAAGTTCAAGTATTGTTGCTTCTTATTTGCACTTATCTGATACCCTCTATCGCTATTTCTTTTAGATTATTGTGGTAACTTGTCAGTACATTCATCTAATGTCTCTATACTCTTTTAATAATGTCTAGGCATTTGTCCTGGTAATACACTTGGCAAATTTATAGTTCTTAGATTACAATTACACCTTCAAGGTGGCAGTCAACAACATAAGTTTCTAACCATCAACATATTTGGTTTTAAAGATGATCAACATGTAGTTTAAGAAGCCATATTATAATTATCTTAATTAAAGTAGCAAAGTTAGAAAATACCTTTTACATCTTCTAAATTTAATCCTGTGAAGAATAAGATCTCTGTCCTGGGAATGAGCACTTTATAATTCATAGATCTTGGACTGGGAACCCAGTTAATGTAAACTCTTAAAGACTGACTTGGGAACATCTTGAAGGGCATTGAGTGAGAACTTGCACCAGTTCAGTGACAACCCCTCCTCAACATTAGAATCTATATTGCTTGAAAAGTCATTTCCACACCCTAGCTTGCCATATGACAAGAGAGTTAGGAAGGTTGTGGGAAATTTATTTATTTATTTATTTATTTATTTATTTATTTATTTATTTATTTATATTTTTATTTTTATTTATTATTATTTTTTTTGAGACGGAGTCTGGCTCTGTCGCCCAGGCTAGAGTGCGGTGGCAGCATCTCAGCTCACTGCAAGCTCCGCCTCCCAGGTTTACGCCATTCTCCTGCCTCCGCCTCCCAAGTAGCTGGGACTACAGGCGCCCGCCTTGTCGCCCAGCTAGTTTTTTTTATTCTTTAGTAGAGACGGGGTTTCACCGTATTAGCCAGGATGGTCTCGATCTCCTGACCTTGTGATCCGCCCGTCTCGGCCTCCCAAAGTGCTGGGATTGCAGGCTTGAGCCATCGCGCCCAGCCTGGAAATTTATTTTTTAAAGCCCACATATGTTATATAATAAGATATTTTAAGAGGTATTTCAGTTCAATACTATTTCTCTTAGACATGGTGGCATATGTAAAAGGGCTATCACAGGGAACCTGGAGGTGGGATTAAAGATCCAACAATGTAGATGTAGCTCTCAACAGTCATATTTCTTGCTATATCTATGTAAACATGTGTTTGATGTCTATTTTTATGACATATGTAAATATCTTCATGCTCAGGTTATATCGCTATAGTCACCTTTATTCAACACTTAAATCTCAACCACAAAGAAAGAAATGAAATAATGTTAGTATAAATTTAAATTTTAAAACTTGACATATCATGAAAATCTTCTGGAATTAGGAAGTAGTGATGATTGCACAACTTTGTGAATATACTAAAATCATTACATTGCACATTTTAAAAACATGACTTTTATAGTATGTGTTAATTACATCTCCAAAAAAAAAAGCAGAATGTTCCAGGAGGATTGTCATTTAGGCTACCCTTTTCCTTTCATGAACCCTAAGTCACACCAGAGGTACCTGTTTAGAAGCCTTGCAGGAGGGAGAGCTTCCTGTTGAAATTAGAGCTAATTAGAGACTGTTGATCTTATATGTGTTCATATTTGTAGAATAAAAGCCAACACAGTGGGTGGTACATTAGTTTTTAGTGAAGCCCATTAATTTCCAGATAGAACATATGTTGTACATTGTATGTATACACACAGATATAAACATATATACGTAGGTCATACACACATATACATGCACTGCCTGTGCTACCTGGGCTTGGCATCAGTTTATATTTTAATCTCAGTGAACACCATAATGACTGCTTTATAGCCTTTATTCTTTCTGTTTCTCTTCATGACTAGATTCCAAGAGACAGAAAGGAAACTTTTTTGGAAGAACAATGTAGAATATTTATTTCAAATCTCTTTTATCTTCCTTCTTAACTTGGACCTGACCAGATTTGTGTAAAATTCTTTGTCTACTCTAATATTTTGGTTTGTAAATTTAGTGATTGATTTCTAGTAAGCTGAAATTAGGATAAAGATTTGGCTGTAGAAGTAAGCATGTTTTCATTTTTATACAGGTTCCCCAGAAAACACACATTCATCAATATGTGTAGCTGTTTTTAGTGTATTTTAGAAACTAGTAACTAAGCCCTTAATAAGCAAAGTTACCAATTTCAGAAATTAAAATATTTTCTATCTTAAAGAGATGAATTGTTTCTATTGTGAGGAAAGTTTTCTAGTGATGGTGTCAGTTGATGGTACTTTTTGGAGATCTTTAGCCTTCATCTACCTTTGGAGAATGATATGCTTTTCTGGTTTAATTAAAGAACTATTTGCACAAATGTGAACTAAGCCTTAAAAAACACAGCTAATTGACTGGGCATGGTGGCTCTCGCTTGTAATGCCAGCACTTTGGGAGGCTGAGGTGGGTGGATCACTTAGGTCAGGAGTTCCAGACCAGCCTGGCCAATACAGTGAAACCCTGCTTCTACTAAAAAATACAAAAATTAGCTGAGTGTGCTGGCAAGCACCAGTAGTCCCAGCTACTCGAGAGGCTGAGGCATGAGAATCGCTTGAGCCTGGGAGGGGGAGTTACAGTGAGCCAAGATCATGCCACTGCACTCCAGCCTGGGCAACAGAGCCAGACTCTGTCTCAAGGAAAAAAAAAAAAAAAAAAAAAGGCCGGGCGCGGTGGCTCATGCCTGTAATCCCAGCACTTTGGGAGGCGGAGGCAGGCAGATCACGAGGTCAGGAGATCGAGACCATCCTGGCTAACACGGTGAAACCCCATTTCTACTAAAAAAAAAAAAAAAAAAAAAAAATTAGCTGGGTGTGGTGGCTGGCACCTGTAGTCCCAGCTACTTGGGAGGCTGAGGCAGGAGAATGGTGCGAACCCGAGAGGCGGAGCTTACATTGAGCCGAGATCACGCCACTGCACTCCAGCCTGGGCGACAGAGCGAGACTCCATCTCAAAAATAAATAAATAAATAAATACACACACACACACACACACACACACACACACACACACACACACACACAGCTAATTAATTAAATTCAGTGAATCTCCCAAAGCATAATAAAGGTTACCTGTTCTAGATGGGAAAATACTAAAAGAATCTGGAATGCTTACACTGTCGTGGGTTTGGGACACAGATAGTATTATGAATACATAATTTCTAATTGAAGTGTCTTATCCATGTTCAGTACAATTAAATTTAGAATGTTTAACCTCGTTCTTGAGATTAAACATAGTAATTTTTAAAATCAAAATGTAATTTAAACAAAGGAAATGATTCTTCTATGTTTCCAGTTTTTTTCTTGCACATACTAGTTTTTGTAGAGCAGTTGGTCCTACATGTAATTTCAAAGTAAGCTATTATGCATAGTAAAAATAATACAAATGAAATATTTGAAATAAAGCTTAATTGTACTTTTTTGCCATCCTTACATATCTAATGTAGTAATTTAGAGCAATTACCACATTTCTTTTAAACTTGACAAATGAAGAAAAGTTTAAATTAGGATACATTTCTAACCTATAAAAATGAGGGAGTAGATTTTTTTAAAAACTGTTGGGCCCTTTTTGGTGTTGGACCCTTTCTTACTCAGGGGAGTCAAGATAAGTGAATCCATCTTTGAAAATTATTTTTCTGGCTAGACACGTTGGCTCACACCTGTAATCCCAACAGTTTGGGAGGCTGAGGCGAGTGGATCACTTGAGGTCAGGAGTTCGAGACCAACCTGGCCAACGTGGTAAAAACCCTTTCTCTACTTAAAATACAAAAATTAGCTGGGTGTGGTGGCACACACCTGTAGTCTTAGCTATTCAGTAGGCTGAGGCGGGATAATCTCTTGAACCTGGGAGGCAGAGGTTGCAGTGGGCTGAGATCGCACCACTGCACTCCAGCCTGGGTGACAGAGCAAGACTCCATCTAAAAAAAAACAAACAGAAAAAAAAAAAAAAAACACGTTTTTCTGCCAGAGCAAATAAACTTACATTTTATTATTTTTTCACATCACAGAGACTGTGTTGGCTTTTGGAAATATTATGTTATGAAATAATGTGCTTTTAAGGAATAGTAATAGACATGAGGTTGTTTTCTATATGCCTATGATAACTTAATGATAAACTTCAGAAGGCTTCCACTTTCTCTTTGAGCTTGGATAACCCAGAGAGTTCATTGTTGTAGGATGGTGAAGATGCGAAACTAAATCCTTTTGGCTTCTCAAGCAATATAGCTAATCAGGAGTGGGCGATTTCTAACAATGCTGGTCTTTTAGTTCCTTGTACTTAACCCTTGGGGGAAGAATATGCATTCGGCACACTAAGAATTTCTAGTATGTTTAGTGATGATCGTCAGAGTTTTCAAGAATCATTAATTTTTAGAAAGTTTTCTTTTCCGTTTAAGTATTACTGAGAAAATTACCTGACACTAATATGTTTCTATATCATCTAGAATGCATTTGCTTTTTGAAAATTTGATTTGTGTGCTAGAGTAGAGCAGGGATCTGCAAACTGTGGTTTATAGGCCAAATCTGGCTCACTACCAGTTTTTGTAAACCAAGTTTTATTGGAATACAGCCACACCTATTTATTTATTATGTATGGCTGGTTTTGTATGACACTGGTAGAGTTGAGAAATTTCAACGTAGACCATGCGACCTGCAAAGTCTAATATATTTACTGTCTGGCAATTTACACTAGAAGTTTGCTGACCTCTATGCAAGAGTATAATCTAAGATAGTTTTTTAAGTGCTAAAAGAAATGCAGTCTGTTTGGCCAGCTGTCATTTATTACTGACAAGATTTTGTTTTTAGTTTGACATTTAAAATTTTGAAATTTTCCACTACAAAGATAAAATTGGATGTGATGAGTAAAGTAAAAAGCTTCAAATATCCATATTTTCTTTCTCAGATCTTCATTTAAGGACAACATAGATATTTAAACATTTTATCTGTAGGCATTTGAAAACTTGAATATGATAGCTGTCAACTCTTTTAAAAGAGGTATCCAAAAGAAAATATGTGAGCGTTGAGTGTGGTGTTGCTAATAAATTTGCACTGAGTCTTTTAGGAAAACATTTTCTCCTGACCCTTAAAAGGCTTTAAAACCATGTGCCAAGAATTCATCATAGCAGCAGACAACACCCAAAATATTGAGCTAGGGTTTATAAAGCCACCTCCCTCCTCGTCATTTTTTCCTTTAAAGCTTAGTTTCTTTACTTTTAATTACAAGTTCACATTTCTCTGGTTTCTCATCTTGGAATAAATGACATTCACAATCCCTTGAACTGCTTCACCCAGACTTCAGCCCCCAGGTACACGTGAGATCCAGGATCCTTTTTTTTTTTTTTTTTTGCATTACCCTGCCCAGCAATTTCATTCTTTTGTCTGAAGATGAACTGTTTTGCAAGATTTCTGACCTTGTCATATAAGGAAGTTCCTTCCACCCAGCTTTAACAACACAGTATCAACACCTCACACCGTAGTTCCTTAATAGTTCCACGTACAGCATTTTAGTCGTTCATGCAAACTGTAAACAGCAGTGTGGAGAGGGAGGAGTTTGAGGATATGAGTCTTCCTAAGTTGAGACTTGCCCACTAGCTGCCTCAAGTATACTTTGTTCCATTCAATGTTTGCAGTCACAGAGAGAACTTAGAGTTATATGACACTCGAAGGAAAAGCAAAAGAGCATTAAGAAGTGTCTGTTTTTGTTATTGCCATTTCATAAATATTTTAGTAGGTGTTCAATTTCATTGGATATTCTTTTTTTTTTAATTGTCTTTGTACCTATGATTGAAAACGGTAGTTGGTCTATGACTTTTGAGGAGGTAAGTTTCTTTTTTTAATCTATGTATGTCTGTAACATCGGTGTCTGTCTCTTTGAAAAATGCAGTATCCTCCTCCCAAAAGTTACTAACCAAACTTTCCCAGCTGTACATCTCGTATCCATGAGGGGTGAAACTATGAGGACAGTTGTTATCTGCTTTTTATTCAAGTGGTGTCAGTTGTGTGAGATGGGGAGTATATGTTTCAGACAGTGTGATGTGAGTGTTAAGAGTTATGTAAGCAGTGTCTCCTATAATCTTTTCTGAAAGGCAAGAGGGAACCAGTTTGCCTGTTTTGTTTACAGGCTTTGAGCAGTCAGCACATCTGCTTGTGCAAACTTAGAGCATATGAATTTCTCTGGGCTGACTAAGGTTATTGGGGCTGACTTTGAGTCTGTCTCCCATGGGCAACCCTTGTTAACATTTCAAAATGAACCAAGCAGGGTTACTACCTTTCCCAAGACCATCAAAACCAAACTCTCTTCTCCATTCTAGAATACAGGCAAACTTTTTCTGGAATGGGTCAGTATTGAAAACAGTTTTGGCTCCTTGAGAAGAACTGTAAAAGACAGCCAAGTAATATAAGCTCTGTTTAGCCCTCAGTAGGTAAGTGTGGGCAAGTTCTTTGTAGAAAATCTCCATCTCAGTAGCAGGGTCTCACTGTAGTGCTCAGTAGCACTCACCCTGGGTTCATACTTTGGAGGATGATACTGCATTTTTGGCCCTGTAGCTTGCTTTCCCACTTGTCTGTGAGTGCAGAGCAGGAGTCTGACACTTCCCACTGTGCTGCTTGCTTTGCAGACACTAAATTGAAGCTTCTTGCTAAAGCAAAAGCCAGTAGGCGTGCCCTCTAGGCTATTTTGCTTTGCAGGGACCGAGACTCTCAGTTTCTCCCAAATCTTTTCCCACCCTTGCCCTTGCCCCTTTAACTGTGTGTCTGTAAGGAAGGGTTTCAGTTGCAACAGTCACTGTAATGAGAAGTTACTAGTCAGAATTTCAGCTGAACTCACACCTCTTTCTTATATAACAGATAATCCATCAGACATTTATCTCTAATCAACAGTGAAGTAGCTACCTGGCATGATTTCTAAATACTTGAACAAAGTATTTTTCCACGAACATCCTATGACTTTACCTGGAGGTTACTTTAACTCAATTCTAAGCATATAATTGTAACCTGAAAAACTGGTAGTGACAACATTTTCACTTGTGCCAAATGGATGTAATGTACATAATAGTCGAGGGAGGTTTTTGTACTTTGGGGTTATACAAGTACAATTTCAATAGCAATAGGACACTTAACTCGGGAATAGCTATTGAAGTAGTCTTATCTTAGTTTCTTGAAGAGATTTATCAAGAAATGAGAAAAATCTCTTCCCTCGCTAAGCAGCTGCATTGTGAAATATGTCATGTTGAAATTGTGCTGGTATTGTTACTCTTTCCTGGCTAGTAGGAAATTTATTGAAAAAGCTTCTCAAATCTTTTTTTTAATCTAAGTTTCCTATAAGTATTTAAGTTTTTTTTTTTTCATGAAAAAGAGTAATAGATATATCAGAAATAAAGGCTAACTCTTCAGCCCCTGCTAGAAATTGTGTTACTTAGGCAAAGATTGAAAGATTTCATTGTAGAAGCTCTGGCTTTTTAGAAATCTGTTTTTTAGTCTCTACATTTATTAAGTTTCTGTGGGAGGGTGGAACTTCTGTAGATTGAGGGAACAGACAGAATCTGATGAGTACAAGTTGCCTCTACAAGAGCATACACAGTCTTCTCAGGAACATCTGGGGAAGAGTTCCTAGCAAGGCACCACTTCTGAGGGGTTACATTATATCTTGGTCAAAAAGGAGGATCCAATATGGTTTTGTGTAGAATATGACCTTCTAACAGAAGTGGACTTAAATTTTTTTTTCTCATTTTGGCATCTTATCCCTTCCAATGGAATTAAAATTCTGAATTTTTTTTTCCTTAATAAAACTATTTTTTAAATCCTATTACAAATATATATTCATTGTAGAAAACTTGAAAACATTTTTAAAAGGAAAAGGACAACAGTAAAGAAAATTCACTACCTACAGTCAATATTTATTATTTATATTGTTATAATGAGATTCTCCAGTTATTTATTGGGTTTTTTTTTCCCCCTACAAGGCAGTGTAAGCATTTCCTGTTATTGTGTATTTCTTTCTTTCTTTTTTTTTTTTTAAAACAGGTTCTCACTCTGTCACCCAGGTGAGAATGCAGTGGCATGATCACAGTTCACTGCAGCCTTGACTTCCTGGGTTCAAGTGATCCTCCAACCTCAGCCTCCCCAGTAGCTGGGATCATGTGTGCACACCACACCACCCAGCTAATTTTTTTTTTTTTTTTTTAGATGGAGTCTCACTCACTCTGTCGTCCAGGCTGAAGTGCAGTGGTGCAATTTTGGCTCACTGCGAGCTCTGTCTTTCAGGTTCAAGCAATTCTCCTGCCTCAGCCTCCCGAGTAGCTGGGATTACAGGTGTGTATCACCACACCCGCCTAATTTTTTATTTTGTTTTAGTAGAGATGAGATTTCACCGTGTTGGCAAGGCTGGTCTTGAACTGACCTTAAGTGGTCCGCCCACCTCAGCCACCCAAAGTGCTGGGATTACAGGCATGAGCCATTGCACCCGGCTGTACCCAGCTAATTAAAAAAAATTTTTTTGTAGAGATGCGGTATTGCCATGTTGCCAAGGCTGGTCTTGAACTCCTGGGCTCGAGCAATCCTCCAGTCTCAGGCTCCCAAAGTGTTGGGATTACAGGCACCAGCCACTGCATCCAGCCTTCTCCAGTATTTTAACACTGAGTCGAATTCTATTGTGAATTTATTTAAAGTATGAAAGAGATTTGGGATTGTTTTTATCTTTTTTGGTAGATACGTTTTTCTTTTTTCTTTTTTTTTTTTTTCTGAGACGGAGTCTCGCTCTCTCCCCCAGGCTGGAGTGCGGTGGCGCGAGCTGGGCTCACTGCAAGCTCCGCCTCCTGGGTTCATGCCATTCTCCTGCCTCAGCCTCCCGAGTAGCTGGGACTACAGGCCCCCGCCACCACACCCAGCTAATTTTTCGTATTTTTAGTAGAGACAGGGTTTCACGGTGTTAGCCAGGATGCTCTCCATCTCCTGACCTCGTGATCCGCCCCGCTCGGCCTCCCAAAGTGCTGGGATTACAGGCGTGAGCCACCGTGCCCGGCTGATATGTTTTTCAATAATGTTTTAACATTCTCCAACTTTTCTAATTTTTTTCCAAAAAAAAAAAAAGAGACAGAAATGGGCCCTGGTGGCTGGTTAATCAAGGTGCAATGTTTCTTAGCCCTTCTTTTAAAAAACAGGAAAAAGAAAGAAATTGTCTTCTCTTTCAATATAGCAAACACCAGGTTGTTATATAGAAGATAAAATTAACTTCACATTGCCTGGTATGCTATGATAAACTATCTTCCAAAACATATATTTGTCTTCTAGTTTTGTATCACTGCTTTGTCAAAGGTTTTTGACAAAAAAAAAAAAAAAAGGTTTTTGCTACCTTTGCAGAAAACACTGTTAGGAGAGTAAATCTGAAAAACAGGAAGGTCTCGTGACATAAGTCTTTCCTGTCAGCTGTCTTTTGAATCTCCTATAACTGTTAACAGTAGCAAAGAAAGTAATTTTGATACTTTGGAATGGAAGACATGAAATAACTATTCTGAAAATAGTTGTGAACATACCAAGTTCACAGTGTTTAGTTAAGGAAAGACCTTACTTCATAAGAATTAGTGACTTGGTTTTTTTTTTCTTTTTCTTTCGTTTGTTTGTTTGTTTTTGTTTTTTTATCATGTAACTTTGTTTCAGATTTTTCAAGGTGGGGGGCAGAAATCCTCAGTAATTTATTTTACCTGGAATGTTTTAATCTGAAGTTTTTTTAAAAAAACAACAAAACTAGATATGACTATTGCTGTCACCCAGAAGTAGGTGTTCAGAAAAGTAAATATATTCTTACTCAAAGAATAAAAATGTCGACTGTTAGCAAAGTCATGAACCCATGTGTCGTGATTCTTGATTTAATGCTCTTAAATATACTCAATATGAACCCTGTCTTAGAAAAACAATTTGAAGAAATGTCTAGTGGTTTTCCCCTGTTTCATTCCTACTGTGTCTTGTGGTTTCTCTTGAGGTCAAGGGTGAGACTACCGTGCATGTTTCAAATAAAGAATTGCTTGTGTCTGTGTTCTAGATCTATGTAAAAACCTCACAGGATTGGGGGGGTATGTTCAGAAAGTTTGCTCTTTGTGGCACATGTTTTATAATGAAGTTCCATCTTGAGAGTTTAAGGGACAAGTTTCACCGGGTAGAGAACCGCATCTGCATTGCTAGCTAAACTCACTGTTGTTTCCCATACAGCAATCCTGCCTTCCTGTGCCACTTGCGCCTTCTCCTTTTTACACCTTTGAAAGTTCACTTTGTTGCTTGTTTTTCCTCACTAGTTCTATTCATTTCTGTATGTCCAGACACTAATGCCCACCTCCGGCTGTTGTTCTTTTTCTGCAGAGGGAGAACCGAAGATTACAGGAGGCCAGCATGAGGTTGGAACAAGAGAATGATGACCTCGCCCATGAACTAGTAACAAGCAAAATTGCTCTACGGAATGACTTGGATCAGGTAAACTTTAGAAATGAGACTGTGATGACTTCCTCAGGGCAAAGACCAATTTGCCCTCACCGCTGCCCTCACAAGCTTGCTTTGTTTTTGACTTTGTGCTTGATGAATGGAGGAGTGGCAGGGACAGTTTGTGTTAATTGGAGAGAGTGGAAAACACAAGCCTTTGAGAAAGGTTTGGGTCATTTCTAAATAGCGTGTGTGACATAACTTACTTTATACCTCTAAACTCTGTTATGTCTTTGTTGATACCTTTCCTGAACCAATGGCTGTCAGCATAATTATCTGAGAACATCAGTCACCAAGAATATACCTGTACTAATGCCACTCTAACAGTAGGCACCTTACTCTTTGTTCCAGTAAGAATTCTTCTCCAGAATAAATGTGAACTTTTACATGAAGTACCTACATTAAGAGTTGGATTGTTAAATTGATAGGCATCTGAGTGGCTGAGAGCCAGACTGCCCTGTTGTGAAGGCTGGCACCACCACTTGTGAACCATATGACCCCGGGCAGTTCTTAAGCTGTCTATAGATATAAAAAGGTATCTATCTCATAGAGATGATATAACAAATAAGTAAAGCACTTCAATAGTATGTGTTCATTAAATGTTAGCTGTTGCTAGGAAGACCTTAAACTATTTAGCATTCCCTTGTTCTTTCCAACTAAGCTGACAGTCTTAGGACTTCCTGTTTTTTCTTGCTAGCATTTTCAGAAATAATTGGCAATATGGAAGTAGTCTTGTGCAGATTTAAAATTACCACTCTATTTTCTGACTTCTGCAAAGTAAATATTCCCAACAGATAGTGGAGGGTCAGAAAAACTGACTCTCAGACTGTTGAGTCTGTGAAAGAGTCATTACCTGTGGTGTAAGTTTGCATTGACAATATTAAAAAATACAAATTCATTCATAACATAAATCTGCTTAAATGTTTAAAATTAAAGGACAGCTGAAAATGGCCCCTGCCACAATTCCTTTTTTCCCATATAGATAGCCAATTTTGTGGCTCAAAAGTTCTAACCATAGTAAAGTTGGAGGTAAGACCCATGTTCAGGAAAACAGTGCTGTATCTGGGAGAGGAGGACACTGAGAGAACTGGCATTAAAGGAGTTCGAAAACAAAAACAAGAACTGTGTTGCTTGAGACACGATATGGAAGGTAGAAAAAGCAGCCCAGAGAATGTTTTTTTTAAAAAGTTGTGGCGCTGTTAACTACAAACCTCCTTTAGCCCGCCCATTTGGAAGCTGTGAGAAGTGATATAAGAAATATGTGACTAGGAGAGTCAGAACCAAAGAAGGTAGCAGGATTTCCATTCAGTCAGGGTAAACTCAGCCTTACCTCAGCGGTCGTATTTTTGTATTCGAGACTGTTGAGATAAGTCAGTGCTATAATGAAAGTCTTGGTTCTATGTTAACTTTCCAAATGGGCTTGATTCTGCCATTTTGAATCTTTTATCCATTAATGATTTTCTTATAATGGCTGACTAAATGAAACAATTTTTAAACAGTTGGATTCAGTGAGGATGCAGTGAAATGAGCTAAGGAGAATTTCAAAGTTGTTTGGGAAATGTAGTTGGTAATATGTGTTAAGACTTTAAAAGGTTTAAGCAATAATAAAATTAAATTTTACTATGTACCCACTATGTGCCAAGCACTAAATAAAGCAATGTATAAACATCATCTCATTTAATCTCCCTAATGACTCCAGGAAGCAGTTATTATTTTAATCTTCCATTTCATAAATGAGAAAACTATATAGATGAGGAAACTAGAGATCCTCTGACTTGTAAAGGTAAAAAAAAAAGATTTGGTAAAAAAATGTATATACAAGGTTGTTTACTGCAGTGTTACTTATAAGAATGAAAAAGAAATATTATAATATCTATGTTCACTAGTAGGGGAGAATGACAGTTTGACTGTAAAATGTCTTTCTGGAATAATTTTTTTTTAATGGGAAAATAATGATAAAGTAGTTTTTTAAAAATACTTTTTTTCTGTAAACAATAAACATTTATAATGTTTGCATCTAAATTTCAAGGATTACTGGCTGGCACTGGGTCATCCTATTGGGAAGGGGACCATAGTATACCTAGATAGGGAAGAAGCCCATAAGGAAGTACATCAAAATGTTACTGCCAGGTATCTCTGGGTGATAAGATTAAATCTGATTTTTATATTCATCTTTATCGTTTTTTTCCCATTTAAAATTTATACAAAGGCCTTAAATTACTTAACCAACATAGGTTAAGTAAAAATGAGGATTAGAACTTTTAAAAATCAGAAAAATAATGAACATTATAATATGCATATTATATATGAATATACTACTAAATAATATATATAACTTTAATCAAAAAAATTATCTTAAAAATCATTTCTTCACCAAGAAAATCCTTTATGTGAGTCAGTCTGGAGTGACTGCCATTATTAGGTATTCCTGAAGTAATTGGTTATTGAGTACCGGGGTAGCTCATCTGTGAGTGCTAGAACAGCCCCTGAAGAAAAGGTTCCATCAGACCTTCATTCTTCCTCTCCCCTCTTCCCTCCTTGACTCTCCCTCTCTTTTAAGAAAAGTAAATATGACCTGGGCCCTCCCTTTTGGAGCTTTTTATCTAAATGAAAGAATCTAGATGAAAGAATAAAAACTGCTATTTCATGCATATTTCCTCCTAACTTCTGATTTTGCAGTTTCCTCCTTATTGGGGTTTATTTGCCTACCAAAAAGCTATCCCTACAGTTGAAGTGACCTGTCCCACCAGTCTTCTAGGAAAGGCCCTAGCCTGAGAGTGGCTTTGCAGGCCTTCACCCAGTTTGCCCAGTACTTTCCCATTCCCAGTTTGTGAAAATCAGATCTTTTAATTAAAATAGCAAAACACTGGCAAACTTTAAACAAATATGAAAGCAGATTGTATTTAAGACAATATGTAAGCAAACAAACACAAATTAGGAAATTAGCTACTTTGCAAAAATAAATCATTCCTTACTCTGACCATTTGAGTGCTGATTTTGGGCTTCCTGGACACCAAAGGCTCTTCAGCTTTTGCCTCTGACAGAGCCTTCCTCTCTGAGAACTTGCCCTCTTTCAGATTCCTTAAAGAAAGATTTCTCAGTGATTAGAAGTGAAAAAACGTACAACATCTCCATTTCAGTTTCTGTTTGCTATCTGCTTTCAAGCCTTTCCTGTCCTTCCCTATTTGCAAGGAACAAAAGAGAAGAGACATGATTAGTACTGTCCTGCTGAGGACCAGGGGTCTAGGTTCCCTCTCACCATAGCAAGTTTTCTTAGACCAGAAGCTACATGGACTAAATGGAAAATTATTTTGTTTTGTTTTAAGTTGAACGACTGGCCTGGTTAGTTCTTTCAGAAATCATTTCTCAAAGATCCTCATTTCTGATATTAGGGCTGAGTCTTTGCTGAGGTTATTGTTGATTCATGATTAAATCACACATTGCAATGCTCGTTTCTCTCATATATGTGTAGCAGAAGCCTTGATTGCAATTAGAACTTTCAATATCAGTGAGACATTATAAGATGTTGGTAAGTGTTTAGAGTTGATAATGACAAGGTTTCTCTCAATCTTGTCAAATTATGGTGAAGGCTGTCGGGCGCGGTGGCTCATGCCTGTAATCCCAGCCCTTTGGGAAGCCGAGGTAGGTGAAATTGCCTGAGCTTAGGAGTTTGACACCAGCCTGGGGAACACAGTGAAACCGAGTCTCTATTAAAAATACAAAAAATTGCCAGGCGCGGTGGCTCACACCTGTAATCCCAGCACTTTTTAGGAGGCCAAGGTGGGTGTATCACGAGGTCAGGAGATCGAGACCATCCTGGCTAACACGGTGAAACCCCGTCTCTACTAAAAATACAAAAAATTAGCTGGGCATGGTGACAGGCATCTGTAGTCGCAGCTACTCGGGAGGCTGAGACAGGAGAATGGCCTGAACCCGGGAGGCAGAGCTTGCAGTGAGCTGAGATCACGCCACTGCACTCCAGCCTGGGCGACAGAGCGAGACTCTATCTCAAAAAAATAATACAAGAAATTAGCCAGGCATGGCGGCACACACCCGTAATCCCAGCTACTGGGGAGGCTGAGACAGGAGAATCTCTTGAACCTGGGAAGTGGAGGTTGTAGTGAGCTGAGATCACACCATTGCACTCCAGCCTGGGTGACAGACGGAGACTGTGTCTCAAAAAAAAAAAAAAAAAATTAGGCCGGGCGCGGTGGCTCAAGCCTGTAATCCCAGCACTTTGGGAGGCCGAGACGGGCGGATCACGAGGTCAGGAGATCGAGACCATCCTGGCTAACACTGTGAAACCCCGTCTCTACTAAAAAATACAAAAAACTAGCCGGGCAAGGTGGCGGGCGCCTGTAGTCCCAGCTACTCAGGAGGCTGAGGCAGGAGAATGGCGTAAACCCGGGAGGCGGAGCTTGCAGTGAGCTGAGATCCGGCCACTGCACTCCAGCCCCGGCGACAGAGTGAGACTCCGTCTCAAAAAAAAAAAAAATTTTGGTAAAGACTTTATAATTTGGGCTCAAAGGTAGAATTTGAAAGGCTTTATCATTTGGGCTCAAAGGTAGAATTTGAGTATCCATGTGTTTAGCATTTCATTCATTAACATTAAAGCTAATTCCTACTTATGTGAGGTATAGTAGTTGACTGTACAAAGATTCAAAAGACCACTGTTAGAGGGATACTCAGGTTATTTCAGATCTGGCCATAATTTGATGAACAGAACAATTGCTCCTACTTTTCTGTTCAACATAATAGGAGAAACTGTCGATTAAGCTTCCTGGAAAACTGGACTCTTCCCTATAGGACCTGATATTAGGGCTGAGTCTTTGCTGAGGTTATTGGTTGATTCATTATTAAATCACACATTGCAATGCTTGTTTCTCTCATATATGTGTAGCAGAAGCCTTGATTGCAATTAGAACTTTCAATATCAATGAGACATTATAAGATGTTGGTAAGTGTTTAGACTTGATAATGACAATGTCTCTCTCAATCTTGTCAAATTATGGTGAAGGCTGTCGGGCGCGGTGGCTCATGCCTGTAATCCCAGCACTTTGGGAAGCCGAGGTAGGTGAATTGCCTGAGCTTAGGAGTTCGAGACCAGCCTGGGGAACCCGGTAAAACCGAGTCTCTATTGCAGTTTCCTCCTCATTGGGGTTTATTTGCCTTTTGCTCTAGATATTGTATGTGGTAACAGTAGAAATAAGTGAAGTTGCCTTAATCTTGACCTAATGAAGACTGTTTGGCAGAAAATGTGCAAATGAAAATAATAAGTCTTCTTAGCATAAACATTTAGGTGTTTTTGAAAAAAATTCCTCAGGGAAGTGCTTTTCCCCCTTTTCTATCTCCTTCTTTCTTTCTTTTTTTTTCTTTTTTTTTTTTTTTTTTGAGACAGAGTCTACCTCTGTAGCCCAGGCTGGAGTGCAATAAGCACGATCTTGGCTCACTGCAACCTCCACCTCCTGGTTTCAGGCAATTATCCTGCCTCTGTCTCCCAAGTAGCTGGAATTACAGGTGCCCACAACCATGCCTGGCTGATTTTTGTATTTTTAATAGAGACGGGGTTTCACCATGTTGGCCAGGCTGATCCCGAACTCCTGGCTTCAGGTGACCCACCCGTCTCGGCCTCCCACAGTGCTGGATTATAGGCGTGAGCCACCGCGCCTGGCCAGCGTTTACTTTATAACATTTTTGCAAAATGTTAAAATTTTAGATGGCTCTCCAAGAGACCAAACTGGAAAAAAAAAAAAAAAAAAAGCATTTGTTTTAGTATCATGATGAACATTATGAAAGGCTCAGTCTCTTCACAAAGTAGAAATTGCTGTGCGTCCTGTTAAGAGGAAGGCTTAGTTGTAGTCTTCTTTATTAGCAGGGCTCAAACATTCTGGGGTAGAACCTGAACCAGTGGGCTGCAGTTACAGGGAGAGAGTTGGTTCAGTTTTTAAGAACACTGAAATGAGCAGTACAGCTGCTCTTAAAGTGCCACTCTGTGCCCATCTGTCAGAGACTTTGGGGAGGGTCTCCCTGCTTTGTGAGTAACCTCAGTCAGTCATCTGGCTTGGGGCTCTAAAATGGAAGTTTTGTGCTTCCATGGTTTATTTATTTATTTTTCTCTTTTTGTTCTCTTTTAAAATGCCATACTTTATGCCAGATACTTCCATGATGTACATCAAGTGTCTTACAGCTTAACTGAAAACTTAACTTGCAGTGTTCTTATTGCATTCTCGAGGTCTACCTCTCATTTTAGTATGTTAATTTGCTGTTAGATTTTCCCCCCTAAAATCTAATGCATCAGAGCAATTTTTAGTGTCTTAAAGACTTTTAAGGGACTTTTTCGCCTTAACTACCCAACGGTTTCAAATTATCTGCAAACAGAGCTCTAACCACTGGGCTATGAGCCATCAGGAGCCAGAAGACAGGGCAAGCAAAGCAGCTGGAATGCAGTTTCTCTACAGTCACCAGCAGACTGTGCTGGCCTGGCCATCTGGACGTGTAGGAGATATGGCAGAAAACAGACAGAAGGCCGCTTGGCCAGTCCTCAGCAGACTGGGCTGGCCTGGCCCATCTGGACATATGGGAGATATGGCAGAAGACAGACAGAAGGCCACCCAGCCAGTTTTCACCATTACTTGGATAACATTTTGCTGCTGTCAGCCAGGGATAGCTTCTTCACATAATTGCCTCTCCTCTGTGTCTGGGTTCTCTCTGCTGAACTCATCCTGTGCTTCTGCCATCTCCACCACATGCAGTCTACATCTGCAATGATTTAGCCACACCTCTTCATTCAACAAGTACTTAGGGAGCACCTATTCTGTACTTGGCATTGGGCTTGGTGCTTGGGATAGAGTGATGAGCAAAAGAGATACGGTTCTTGCCTCCTGGAGCTTAACGCCTAGTGAGCAAGACAAATAAATCCCATGCGTAAGTTGTCATTACAGTCCTATCAAGGGAAATATGAGAGATTTAGATAGGGGAGCTAACTTAGATGGGTGTGAGTGAGCCAGGACTGAGGGCATGCTTCATTGCCATGTGAACTTGAAGTCGTGGCCTAAAAGGTGAGAGCCCAGCATGTTAAATAGACATCATCATTCTAGAAATACGATCTTTTCTTCCTGGATTCCTGGTCCATATTTCCATTTTCTTCATGGCTCTCTCTATTATGGATTTTTGGTCTTAAGTTCTCCCTACTAGACTCACTGCCCTGTGTGAGTGGCCATGTGGGCAGGTTTACCTCAACTAGTCCTTGAATTTATCACCTAATTGTTGTCCTCAGACCAGCCTGTCTGTTCCTCCTCTCTGAGTCAACCCTTATTCTCCACCAGTTGAAGGTTTCTGTGTGAGGCTCTACCCCTTCATCAGATCCATCTGCACAGAGTGAGTGCTGTTGTAACATCTAAAACGCTGTAAGAAGCATTTAGAAAGAGGATGGACTTTGATGTTATTCAAATCTGAATTCAGATCATGACTCTATTAAATGTGTGACCCCAGACAGTTTGTTGGATCTTTCCAAACCTCACTGTCATTATCTGTAAAATTATTGTTGGTGTGTGGATTAGAAATAATGTGCCCCAACTAGTTGGCACATAGTTGGTATTCAGTGAAAGCAGTCATCCCTTGGTTGAGCTAGGAGGGAAAAGAATGACTTGCAATAATTTTGGAACAGCAACTGAAGATTGGGTTTGGAGAAAATTTCCACAACTTTCTTTGCCCTATGTATGACTGTGATGTACCATGATTTGCAGGCAGAAGACAAGGCAGATGTGTTGAATAAGGAACTCCTCTTGACCAAACAGAGGCTGGTGGAGACTGAAGAGGAAAAGAGGAAGCAAGAGGAAGAGACTGCCCAGGTAAAAGGAATATGTAGGCTTTTCTTTGTAAAGGTATGTTGGTAGGGAATTGATTAATACTATAAAAAAATCAGGAAAATTAAATTTCTTCTAAATCAAAGGTGATGTTAAAGCAGTAATGTAAGTAATTGAGTGTACTTACTCAACATTTTTGTTCAACATTTCTGACATCTTTTTTTTTTTGAAAGGTGTTAAAAGAGGAGGCAGTATTTCCACCCTTGAACAGCTTTTAGGAATTTGCCTTTACTGAGATATTTAGCAAGAGTGTTGAGTTTTCTCTAAGTTTAGTAACGTGGAATTATGATCCAAGAGCTTTGACAAATCTGCAAATTTTGTGTTGTATCTCCAAGACAAAGACTTCTCTGAAGTAGTTTATGAGCATTGTTAAACCGAAAGCCTACAGAGACCTCTGCTGGGAGTTGCCACACAGCCCCTGCCTCGATCAGTCACACTTCATTTTCCTGATTCACACCTTAAGGAGCATCAGTATTCCTGGCAAAGCTTTCAAACCTATTTCCTGGGGGAATATAAAGAAACGTTTTGAGAAGCAGCCTTGAAGTTAGCACCCTACACTCTTCATGGGAGCTGTAAGGCTAATTAGCCAGAAAATGCCACCAGTGCAAAGCAGTGTAGCACAGGGGCAGAGAGGCCTATCGGCCCAAGGAACTGGAGCTTTCCGCTTCCCCAAGGAAGAACATGCCGCTTCATCAATGTTTTCTACCCCTGTCAGTCCCAGCCAGGGACCTGACACAGATTAGATTATGAGTCAGTTTCATCACAAACAATTGAAGTCTTCTGCCAAGAGTGTGTTTCAATTTTACTAATGTAGCTAACTTATAAAGTAAGGAAGCATCTCAAATCGTGATTAGCTTATTTTAATGAGTTTCATTCTGAGACATCAGTAATACTAAATTTAAAGCACAGCATAAAACATTTCAAAGATCTACATCCAAGCAACCAGAAAAAAAGTTCCACTAAAGTTACATGTGGAGGAATGTGTCATTTAGCACCTTCCAGACTTTATAAAAAGTGTTCCATGGTTTCTTTTTCCTTGGAATCTGATTTAGTGAGTCTTTGGCATTTACAACGGTCCAAGATACATATTTTTTACCTACTCAAAAATTTTCAGGGGCTGATTACCCAGTTTTAGATTATTTAGATTCTTTAATGGGTTTTGTTTTTTCTTTACTTCCTGCCATCTTTGGACCACTTAAGCTACTCTAGATGAGGAGTAAAGCTCTTGGCAAATGAACTTAACCCAGGTTCTACCTGCTCCATGGTTCCATAGACATATACTAGCCTGTAGGCAATTGATACCTAAAATGGGAAGGAATGTGACATTTGAATACTCACCTAGTATGTGGCAAGAGCAATGCAAGATGCTTTGCACACTCCCTCCCCTCCATGTGTGTGTCTGTATGTGTGTGTGTCTGTCTGTGTGTGTGTAACTGTTTTAATCATTATGGTACCCTTGTAAAATAGGGATTATTCTCCTTTTCAGAGGAGGAAACTATGGCTTAGATAAATTTAGTGACCCTTGCTCAGAGACTCTCAGCCAGCCAAGTCTCTCCTAACATCAATGGGGCCTTATTGTGGGAGGCAAGAAGGTTATTGTTTATGTCCTTAAATTGGGTCAGATAGAGAATAAAGATCAATATAAACAACGGAGTTTAGATCAGTGTAACTTACCAATTGCTTTTAGAATTTTAGAATCTAACAGATATGAAGAAATTCAGAAGTCTAATGAGGAGTGCAGTCATAAATTGCAATAATTTATGAACTAGCAATTAGAGAGTATACGCCATAAATAATTTGCGATGCTGTACTGCAGAGTGCATCTCTTTATTCTGATTTATGCACTTAAAGTTTAAGCAGAGTTGTTTTTTGTTTGTTTCATTAGTTGTTTGTTCAACAACTTGCAGAATTTAATTATTTCCTTTGTATCTGGTAGCACCTGAGCTTTTCCATCACCTTCATTTTCCTCTATGCCTAGAATTCTAGAGCTTCTGGGCCACAAAAATAACTGTGGTTATAACTATAACATTCATAATTTAACATTTCAGTGACTGTAACAAGTACCTTTCATTATGTGTCACTTTAGCTCCTTCTAAAGTCAGTTTCTTTAGTCCCCGAATCTCCTGTCCTTCTTAAAAGCTCTTATCTTCTTCTGTCTTTTCTAACTCTAGTCCCCAAAGCCTCTTGTTTCTGTCTCCAGAGAGGTAACGGCAGTAAAGGTAGACTCTAAATAAGGAGGCCTACAATGATTTTTTTCAGTAATTTATAACGTCAAGAGTAACAAATTTAGCATGCAGTATTGCCTTGATGTTTTGTTTTAGACTCTTATAAGGATAAAGATAGCTTCAGAATGGACACTTATTTGGCAATATGTTTAGAAGTAGCATAAGCAATTTTATAATGGTGTTGCTCATATGTCTCATATTTTACAGAAAAGAAAGTAAGGTTTCTGCATCTCTGGAGATGATTGACTTTTTCAGATTATTAAGATGCAGCTTGAAGATAATTTACATAGTTAACATTGTTACCATTGTTACTATGAATCAGACAGACTTGAATATAGATGTTTATGAAAATTTATTAAGATTTTGGCTGAATCCTGATATTTCTCATTCTGTTCTTTCTAGCTAAAAGAAGTCTTCAGAAAACAGCTAGAGAAGGCAGAATATGAAATAAAGAAGACTACAGCTATCATTGCTGAGTATAAACAGGTAATGTACCTCTGTGGCACGTAGAGCTAGTTATAGTTTGCTGCTATAAAAGTAATTTTTTTTTTTTTTTTTTGCTTGAGGCCAGGAGTTTGAAACTAGCCTGAGCAGCATAGCAGGATCCCATCTCTACAAAGAAAAAAATTTTTTAATTAGCCAGGCATAGTGGCGTGTGCCCATAGTCCCAGCTACCTGGAAGGCTGAGGCAGGAGGATCACTTGTACCTAGGAGTTTGAGGGTGCAGTGAACTATGACTGCACCACTGCGCTACAGCCTGGGCAACAGAACAAGACCCTATCTCTAAAATAAATAAATAAATAAATATTGTTGTTTTTCTTTGGGGAAGAAATATTTTTGTTTTTAAAGTTTCCAGAATAGTTTTCCAGATTTATTAAATTTAGTGACTCACTCTCTCCTTTGAAGCAGTGGTTGGACATACTTACTACTTATAGCTTATTACTTATAACTCTTAACTTGGAAGGTCTCACTGACCAAAACAATCTATTGGTTGTTTACAATGTTGGGTAGATTTAGAGGAATGGAAAACCTTTTGATGACTACTGAGATCCTGTTTCTGCCTTACTCAGATGCTAATTTCCAGTAGATGACACTCGGAACATCTGCCTCTTTGCAAAGTTTAGTTATTGTATTAAATGGCAGTAGCAGGGGGATCAGTGTATCCTTTGCTACCATAGTACAGAATGTAGTGGGCACTCTTTTTCCCACATGGCTATGTGGCCTTCCCCTCTGCAGGCCAGTGCTAGCAGGAAGGTTTCTATTGTGAACCTTAAAATGCTTTTAACAAAGGGCTCATCTTCTTGAGGATGTTTCTGGCCCCATCACCAGAATGGTGTCAGAAAGCCCCCTTTCCTGGTATCTGCTGGTACCTTCCTGTCCTTCCTGTTGGCTGGACATGGCAAGGACTCCTCTCATTGCTGAGACTCTGAGTGATCTGTTCAAATTCCAGGTTTCTAGAATTAATTAAAGTACCATATGCCATCTTCTCATCTAAGGATTTCCCTGGGGTCTTCTACTTCACATAGGACTCGAAAGTCTGATACTTTTTTTTTAAAATGTGGTTTTTTGCTTATAAATTAAATTTGTGTTCTTGTGGAAAATTAGAATAGTGCAGAGAAGCACAAAGAAAACAAATCTCCCTCAATCTTTCTAGCTAGAGATAATCATTGTAATATATTGAATATGCATTGTTGCTATACAAATGCTTTATAAATAAATTTATAATATATATAAACAGGATGAATTGTATTGTTTATCCTATTTTTTTGTAACTAGCTTTAGTTCACTTAATACATTATGAACATCTTTCCATAAGGAATCTGCATATTCGCGGAAGACTGAGAAATAAAACTTTAGAGCTATTTTACTCTTCTGTGATGATCAACATATGTTTATTTAATGCCTGCTCTCTGTGAGGCTTAATACTTTGACAGACAAAAAGATGAATGAATTCAACTTTTCCTCTCTAGAAGCTTATCATATAATGTGGAGATAATACCTATGTAGAAATAAGAGGAAAGGAAACTTATGACGTGTGGGAAATGAATCCTTTTGAGCTGTGCTTCAAAGGCTAGGTGAGACTTGGATCTGTAGAGATAAAGAAGACAAAGAAGAGGATGGAAATGGTAGAAAAGAGGGAACAGGATGTGCAAAGGCATGGAAGTAGATTAGTGAAGAGAAAAATAATTCATTTGGTAAGAGATTCCAGTACAAAAGAGAAGCAAAGGGACGTTAGGGTCCAGATCAAGGAAAGATCTGGGGCTAGGCTTGGGACCTTGGATTTTATTTTGTTTGTGGTAGGACATTTTTGAGCAGTAAAGTGGCATAATCAAAGACGTATTATTGGCACTAATCTGTCCCAGTAAGAAATGTGGAACCAAGGGGAGAGACCACAAATACCAGAGTCCAAGTAAGAAAAACCAGGTCCCTGAAATCACAAAAGACAGTGTTTTTTTTTTTGTTTTGTTTTGTTTTTGTTTTTGTTTTGCTAGACAAGAGAAAACCTTGAAGGTGATCTGAGATGTTGAATGTGGGGCATCTAGGAGAAGAGGTGGTAGACACTGACCAATATAAGGAACATTAAAGACCATGTGTTGTGGAATTTCCCATCACTACAAATGCTGCATGTTTTTCATTGCTAGATTATGCCATGGATGGCCACCAAATGCAACCCTCTCCAAAAGTAATCCTGGGGACTATTCTTGAATATTATCTGGCAAGCCCTTGAAATAATGCAAAAGGCAACAGACCCATCTGTTTGAAGATAATTAGTATATAAGACACAATCTAAATGCATTCTATAGTTGGAATATAGCTATTACTGGCTCTGTGCATAATGTTTTGGTTTATTTAAAAGGGTTTAAGGTTTGCAGAATCTACCAGGGTAATCTCTTCTTTTTAACATCAGTCAGTACAGTCCTACTAATGGTTCCTCAGGCTTGGATCTGGAGAATTGGAATGAAACTCAACAAACTAAACTCAGCAAGCAAGCCCTCATCTCCAGAGCTATTTTTGAGTAAATTGGGATTTTTTTTTAATGTATGTTTTGATAATAGAGGTAAACCATATATGTTTTTAGCCAAAATTGTACTTTAAAATTTCACATGCCCTGTTTTTCCATCGTGTTTTTTTGTTTTGTTTTGTTTTGTTTTGTTTTTTGTGAGACAAGGTCTTGCTCTGTCACCCAGGCTGGAATGCAGTGATGCAGTGGCCTGAACACAGCTCACTGCAGCCTTGACCTCCTGGGCTCAAGCTATCCTCCCACCTTTCATCCACTTTTCTAAAATAAAAGATTCTTATTTCAGGCAATGGATTTGAACATCCAATACTTATTTATCTAGATTTTTTCCTTTAAAAGCGCCTATTTCTACCATTTCGTTTTTTTTCTATCATTTCTAATACTTGTTAGCACCTTATTTCAGAATCGAAAATAATAATAGTAGATTTTATTTAATATACGCTTACTATTGGCCAGGTGCTATGCTAACCCCTTTGCATACTTTTTTTCCACTTGACTGCTATAGCACAGCACTTTTTAATCATGAGAAAACTGAGTCTTGGAAAGATTAATGACTTTGCCCAAGCTCACAAAGCTATAAAGAAATGGCGTTTGCCTTAAACTCACATTTCACTCCAGCAGCTAAGCTTTTAATTTCTATGCTGTGTTGCCAAACCTACTTAATAAGAGTTTTAGTCTGTATTAAGGTATTTTTCCTAATGTTATGCCTCCCCTAGTCCCCTACCCCTCCACCAGGCCCCGGTGTGCGATGTTCCCCTCCCTATGTCTATGTGTTCTCATTGTTCAACTCCCACTTATGAGTGAGGACATCACTCTGCCACTTCTTAAGGAAACTTTTGTGATTGAAAACGAGTTCTTTCTGTGACAGTAGACAGGAGACATTTCTGTCTAGAATTCATCAAGATTTTCTCAGCATACTAACTTGTAGAAAGTGAATACTCAGCAAAGATTCTATAGGTTAATTCCAAAAGTGAAGCCAGGAATTCACTTGAACCAGTCACAGAAGGCTAGTGACAGAAAGAAACCAAATCTACCCACTGTATGTTTCTACTAATTAAGGTAGAATATGCTTTACATATGGAACGTTCCAGCTTTCTGCTGCTCATTTCCAAAATGACTGGCATTTATAGTGCTATTCATTTGCAAAATTCCTTCTAGGATCAGATGTGCTAGAGTAACATATGAATTGATAAGTAGTTATGTGTACATGCTGCAAGAGTTCTGTTTTCTAGTAAAAGACTCTTTTCTCATCCTTAGATCTGTTCACAGTTGAGTACCAGGCTGGAGAAACAGCAAGCAGCCAGCAAGGAGGAGCTGGAAGTGGTAAAGGTAAGGATTGAAATCGTCCTGTGATAACATTTATTTCAAAGTCCCACAGGCTTGTAAGTACCCGAAAGAATCCCCAACACCACCATTTTGTATTAAAGGATTTATTAATAGGAATTATGGAGACTAGGGTACCTCTCTTCTGACTGGGTGTGATTGTCTTCCCTGCCAGCTGAAAGGTTATGATGCTGCTATAAATCATGTGGACTGTCAGAGGCAGCTAACATGAAAGGAGGTGGAATTTGACATTGTCACAAGAAGCCCCAGAGCTTGAGATGAGCCATGCAGATTTCTTTGGTGGTGTGAACCTGAGAACCCTCAGCAGCCCACATCTGACTGAGCCTGCATTGATGTGGCTTCAGTATGGGACTCAGTAGGATCATCCCGTCACTCTCTTTATAAGTAAACACCATGGGCAATGTAGAACTTAGCTGGAAAAACATGTGTTGGGTAACTGATTCTTGCACTAAGTTTTAGAGGTTTATTTTTTAAGAAAACCTGTGGCATTTGTTTACTTGCTGCCCCCTGGTGGTAAAATGCATTATGTTGCTGCTCTATTTGAAAAAAACGGATTGCTTATTCCATAGAAACAACAGTAAACCAATGAATTGGTATTCTTAAGAGGCAGTGTTGTCACAGTCAACTTTTGGGACCAGTGTTACAGAAACCTGACATCATCTTATTTGAATATGTTCAGGTTTCATAGTAGTAAATAAATGTGTATTAAGTAATTTAGCATATAATTTAACAATCTTGAAAAGTGATTTAACCTTTCTAAGCTTCATTTTGTGTTCTATAAAATGGAGATAACATTACCTGCCTCATAAAATCATTCTGAATGTTAAATAAGATAATGACTATAAAGTATATGGTGTATATAAAGTGCTTAGATTAGTACCTGACATACAAAACCTTGTATTCCAAAAGTATTTTCTTCTTACTCATGTTACAAAATATCAATCAGAGATTTAGTGAGTATAGGGTTTGGTGGTCTCCCTCTCTGATGAGATAAAATTTCATGTTTGTATCTTCCCTTTCTGGTCTACCTTTGCACTTCTTTCTAGTTAGCACTTATCACTCTTTGTACATTATAGGCATACTGACCAAGATTCAGTTGATGAAGTGTCGTGGTGTAAAGGGGTTAACTAGCCTGAAGTGATTTTTTTTTCTTTATTTCTTCTTAAAAAAAAAAAAAAGCAAAGGGGGATACACGTGCAGAAGGTGCAGGTTTGTTACATAGGTATACGTGTGCCATGGTGGTTTGCTGTGCCTGTTAACCCGTCCTCTAAGTTCCCTCCCTTCAGTCCTCATCCCCAACAACAGGCGCTGGTGAGTGTTGTTCCCCTCGTCTGTGCCCATGTGTTCTCAATGTTGAACTGAAATCTTTATGGAAATAACAAAATGAGAATTTATATTGATTACTCACTGAAGGTTTTATTGAGCATATACTATGTGCATAGCTATTAGACTACCATTTTGTTATAGAAATTACACATGAAAAGGAGCTTAAAATTTTCCTGTAGGACAAGTTACACATGCAAATTAAGAACTTAGGAAGCAGTTCAAGGGAGCTCAGCTGGGCCAGGTGCAGTGGCTCACACCGGTAATCCCAGCACTTTGGGAAGCTGAGATGGGCAGATCACCTGAGGTCAGGAGTTCAAGACCAGCCTAGCCATCATGGTGAAACCCTGTCTCTACTAAAAATAACAAATATTAGCCAGGCATAGTGGCTCACACCTATAATCTCAGCTACTAGGGAGGCTGAGGCACGAGAATCACTTGAACCCAGGAGGCGGAGGTTGCAGTGAGCCAAGATTGTGCCACTGTACTCCAGCCTGAGCAGCAGAGTGAGATTCCATCTCAAAAAAACAAAAAACAAAAAAAAGTGCTAAGCTGGATCACACTGACAATCAGCGTCGTAGAGAAAACAAAATCATGAGAACTATAGACCAAAAAAGCAGGGTGGATAGAAATTAGTTAGAGAGAAGTGTTTAAAAAGAACATTATAGAAGAAATGATGTGAGTGAAGACCCAAACATAGGAATGAGTGTGGCTTTATCATCAATAAAAAAGAAGATATACTGTCTTTTTAAAAAAATTATATTAATGATAAATGATTATCATTAATCATTTAATTATAAATGAGTATTAATACTCATTTTAGGAATGAGTGTTTCAGTGTCTCATTACAGAGACTGATGTGGTTAGAATGTGTATTAAGGAACAGAGGAAAATATTGGCTAAGTAGGTGAGACTGCCTAATGAAAGTCCATGACATTCAAGAAGAGGAATATAAACTTGTCTTAGCCAGAATAAAGAACAACTAGGCTCACGCCTGTCATTCCAACACTTTGGGGAGGCCTAGGTGGGCGGATCACTTGAATCCAGGAGTTCAAGACCAGCCTGGGCAACTTGGTGAAACCCCATCTCTACAAAAAATACAAAAATTAGCTGGATGTGATGGCATGCACCTGTAGTCCTAGCTCCTCAGGAGGCTGAGGTGGGAGGATTGCTTGAGCCCAGGAGGCTGAAGCTGCAGTGAACTGTGAGCATACCATGGCATTCCAGCCTGGGTGACAGTAAGACCCTGGTACAAGACTAAAAAAAATAAAAAAGACAGTATATTTTCTTTTTTATTGATGATAAAGCCACAAACAGGTAATTCATTTGATCAAGGTTACACAGCTAGTAGAACCAGTATTTAAGCCTGGAAGTCAGACTCTAAAGTCAGTAACATTAGCCGTTAGACTATACCACCTCCCCTTTCTCTAGTGCTTCTTCCTATCTCATTTGGTATGATAAATAGCTTTTGGTTTTTTCAGTTTCCTATAATAACCTTCTTTTGTCATGATCACACCCCAGTTCATCCTTTACACTATAATCAGAATGAGTGTTCCCAAATATAAAGTGATATTTGACTATCATTCTGTGTATCAATGCAGAATTAGATTGGCCACATATAGGGAACCCAGAATAGCATTGGCTTAACCATAAAAGGTGTTGATTATTTTACATAAAAGCAGCCTAGGACTAGAAAGGTATACCCTTGGTGTCATTAGTAACCCAAGCTAATCAGTCATTAGTGACCCACATCTTCATGTGGACTTCTATCCTCAAAGTCACCTAGAAACCAATCCTTTCTCTCTTTTTTTTTTTTTTTTGTTTCTTTTTTTCTTTTTTTTTTTTTTTGAGACGGAGTCTTGCCCTGTCACCCAGTCTGGAGTACAATGGCACAATCTCAGCTCACTGCAACCTCTGCCTCCCGGGTTCAAGAGATTCTCCTGCCTCAGCCTCCCGAGTAGCTGGGATTACAGGCACGCACCTCCACACTCAGCTAATTTTTTTATTTTTAGTAGAAAAATACAAAATACATGGTTCACCATGTTGGCCAAGCTGATCTTGAACTCCTGACCTTGTGTCGCACCCACCTCGGCCTCCCAAAGTGCTGGGATTACAGGCGTGAGCTACCACGCCCAGCCCAAAACCAATCCTTTCAACTAGAGCTCCCACCATCACACCCATACTCTAGGGCAGAATTTTAGTCCAAAAGGAGATGCAGGATATAAAGGCCTCATTCCCCTGGGTGAGCTCTTTCTAAGCAGCCTTCTTAGAAGCTCCCCTCTAAACTTCTGCTTACATAGCAGCTTTGAGGGAATTTAGGGAGTGTCACCTTTTATCTAGACACACTGCCAGCTCAAATAAACTCAGGGTCTGTTAGAAAGAAGGATAAATGGATATTGGGTGAGAATCAGCAGTATCCACCACATTTTAGCAGGTCTGCCAAACTGCAGCTCTGTCAAACTTACTGCTCTATCTTTGACATGTAGCACTGGGCTCGGTAGAGTAAATGAATGCATTTTCTGTAGGATAAAATCAGAATTCAGCAACATGGTATTTAAGGACCTTTATGACCCGGGCACAGAGATCTCTCATCTCGCTCATTGTTGTATCACTTTCTGCTTAAGCCATTTTGAATTCTTTGAAGTTATCTGAAGGTGCTATGTCTTTGCACATAGAGGTGGTCTCTTTGCTGAAATGTCATCCTCCCTCTTATGTGATCAATCTGTTTCTTCATGTGCTTCAACCTAATAAAATTACTTAGCCAGCTCAGTAAACTTTTAATCATTTAAGACTCAGATCAAAAGCTATTTAACATTTTTAGTCAACAGTAAACACACAACAAATATTTACAATATGCCTATACTGGGCTAATTATTCTCAGAGGTTCTTAAGTAAGAGAATGACAAGTTTTGTTTTTTCATGTCTAATGAATATTAATGAACAGGAATACGAAGAGTGGATTATGGATGGGATGAGAAGGAAGCCAGTGAGTACTGAGAAGGTGACCCTTAGGGATTCGGCCTGGAATGGCAAGAGCTCAGACATGTCAGAGGAGAAAATTTTTTTTTTTTTTTTCTTTTTGAGACGGAGTCTTGCTCTGTCGCCAGGCTGTAGTGCAGTGGCGCGATCTCGGCTCACTGCAATTCTCGCCTCCTGGGTTCACACGATTCTCCTGCCTCAGCCTCCCAAGTAGTTGGGACTATAGGTGTGCACCATCATGCCCAGCTAATTTTTGTAGTTTTAGTAGAGCCGGGGTTTCACCATGTTGTCCAGGATGGTCTGGATCTCAACCTTGTGATCCACTCACCTCGGCCTCCCAAAGTTCTGGTATTAGAGGCGTGAGCCACCGCACCCAGCCCAAGAGGAAGAAATTAATGGTCAGCTGGACATAGGATGAAAGAGAAGCTAATGAAAAGATGATCCAAAGTCTTCAGGCCCAAATGGTGGAGACATACCCAGTGGCACAGAAGTGTGGTGGAGAGTTGCTTTTTGTGTGTGAAGAGAGGAGGATGGGCATGGTGATGGACACATGGAGCTTGTTGTAGCAGTAGGGCATCAAAGTAGAAATAGCGTGTAGTATCTTTTACCTCTACTGAATTATTTTTTAAAATACTTGAAGAAAACAACAGCACTACTGTCTGGAAAACAGTTGCTGTTGTTAAGTGCTATGTGCCCAACTGGCAATCTGGGCATGTGGTAGTTACTTTTTTTTTTTTTTTTTAGATGGAGTCTCATTCTGTCGCCCAGGCTGGAGTGCAGTAGTGCAATCTCAGCTCACTGCAACCTCCACCTCCCGGGTTCAAGTGATTCTCCTGCCTCAGCTTCCCGAGTAGCTGGGACTATAGGCGCATGCTACCACACCTGGTTAATTTTTTGTATTTTTAGTAGAGATGGGGTTTCACCATGTTAGCCAGGCTGGTCTCAATCTCCTGACTTTGTGATCCGCCCGCCTCAACCTCTCAAAGTGCTGGGATTACAGGCATGAGCCACTGCGCCAGGCCGGAGTTACTTTTATTACTTTAAACAATAGGGGTCCTCTTTGCTTAAAACTCAACAACAGAACATGTGCTTTGTTGCAAGGGTAGATTTAGGTTAGTCATGATGACCGTCCTCAGTCTACTATAGGCAAATTCTTTAAACTCTGAGTTTCTTTCTTTATGAAATGAGGATGATGATAGTGCTTAGTTATACAGTTGCTCTAGGATTAGTGAAATACTACAAGTAAAGCATTTGGTGTGGTGCTTGGCATCTAGTAAGAATAATGATAGCATAAAATTTCTAGAACAGATTTCAAAGAGATGCTACAATACTTCCTATTTCTAGGGTATTTCTAGAGATACTTCAGGAAAAAGGAGCACCCGTCTTGGATAGTTGGGTTCGGGCTGATTAATGATTTTGATTGCAGCACAAGAAAAATAACCTTCAGAAATGGGCCTGCATTCATGACAATAAACAGCATCTAAAAAAGTAATATATTGTTTCAGAAAGTGATTTAGCCTATGGAATACAGTTTGATGTTGGTTATCTCTTTTGGATACTTTAGGGTAAGATGATGGCATGCAAACACTGCAGTGACATTTTCAGCAAGGAGGGTGCTTTGAAACTAGCAGCCACAAGCAGAGAGGACCAGGGAATTGAAACGGACGATGAGAAAGACTCACTTAAGAAGCAGCTGAGAGAGATGGAACTGGAACTGGCACAAACCAAACTGCAGTTGGTGGAGGCCAAATGTAAAATTCAGGTTGGTGATTTGATAAAAGAACAGGAAGAAAGAATAAACAATTAATGGTCCAAGATACTCTGGTACTTCAGAATATACCTATCTAGGTCAGAATTGCATGATGAATACGTTTTCTGTCTGCTAATGTGTCCTGCATAATCACATTTTATATCATGTATTCTTAACACTGATATAAACAAATACATAATTTTAAATGAAATTTTAATAATTAAAAGTATATCTTACGAGAACTTAATTAAGCGTATGCTTTTTTTTTTTTTTTACCCTGAGATTTTTTGCTTACATCCTTTCTCACAGAATGTGGTCACTTCAGTGGCTGATTCTGAAAATGAAAAACCAAACCCCCTCTGCTGTGTCTACCCTGAGAGCCACACATTGGCTGACACCCGTTCTTTTCTTTGGAGCTTCTTTTTATCTTTAGCTCATTTTGTCAAACCCCTTTCCCCATTATCTTTCTCCATATTGGAGCATAATATAATTAGAAATAGTCCTGGCTTCTGATAGACTCTTCTTCATTTCATTTTCCCAGTGATCCCTACCAGCGCCATGGCTGCCATGTCACCAGCCTCCACTACACCAGCCAGCTTCCACCATGTCCATTGAGCCTGGACATTCTTAGGGCAAAGCCTATTTCTTTGGAACTGGAATTCATTCATGCTTATACTATCAGTAAAAATTCATCCATATGTTTACATTTATTTGTGGTTTTTAAACCTGTTATCTTGGGTTGCAACCTAAACCTAAATTTGGACCTAACTTGCAGGGAAAAAAAGAATAAAATGAGGTTTTCTTTCTCTGTTGAGAGAAAGTACAGATTCCAGTTTTTTGATAAATCTTTTAGCTCTTAACTTTATCCTTGTACTAACCAATTCAATCTCTCCTGGGTTTTGTGGGAGGAAAATTGGCAGCACATACCTTGAGACTCCAAAAAGCTGCACATTTTAAAAAATTAATTAATGAATGTATTTATTTATTGGCAAAAAGAAAACATTTATTTAACTCAGATTATTTTCTTGCTTTAATTAGGAACTTGAACATCAGAGAGGAGCCCTTATGAATGAAATCCAAGCTGCAAAAAACTCTTGGTTTAGCAAAACCCTGAACTCCATCAAAACGGCCACGGGCACCCAGCCATTGCAGCCAGCGCCAGTCACCCAGCCACCCAAGGAAAGCACATAGTTCCAGCCTTACCCAAGCACAAGAGCACAATGTTCAAAACCGTGGAAATCTGGGAGGATTCTTCCTGGTGTCCCTTTGAAGGAAAGTCAAGGAGGCCAGAAAACAAGCCAGAATCTTTCAGTAGCTCTCTTTCTTGTATGACACTTTTCAAAGGGATGTTATTTAAACTGACCTGTTCTATGTTGAATACCTATTTTCCAGCTTCTTCATGGAAGGCCATGTTCAGATCCATCATAGTATTAACACATTATTTTGTTTGCCTGATGTTTAGTTGGAAATAAGTAATTCAGAACTAAATGCTCTTTTATTTAGAACTAATTATTCATAATTATTTTTATCTTACATAAAAATGGAGACATCTGTTATTCCAAGGTTGAAGTGAAGTGATAGGAAGATCTTTGTCACAGGAAAAAAAACATTGAAACCTAAACCTCTTAGCTTTTCAGGATTTATTCAGATAAAGCACACTGTGGGGCCAGGCATGACCACTCTCAGGTTTCCTCCTGAGCCTGATTCCCAGGGGAGTGATAATCCTGTCCAAAGGAAAGAACCAATCAGCGATCATTGGTTTACTTTCATTATCTGGAAATGAAGTGCCAGGAATAGATGGGCTATTCAGATTATACATTAGGTAAAAGGAACTGAGATTTTAATAAGTGTAAGTTAGGATCATTTGGGCTGTGGTATTCTAACAGATCCTTTTAAGAACTCCACATGGGACTTATGAGTTCCTAAGTATGCCTAAGTATGGACACAGATGTGACTTCTGGCACTTACAAAGTAAAAGGTGGATATTGAGCCTTACAGACTTAGGGAGCCTTTACCAGAGACGCCTAAAAAGTCCCAGGTTCAGCCATTGTGCTGAATAGAGTGGAATACAGAACCAGGAACAGAGTATTTCATTTAACGTTGATATATACTTGCTAAGGAAACACTAACAATACTGTAACTTTGTTAAAGGACATAGTATTGAAATGGGAAATAGAGGTCAGGCTCACATCATCTTAGCTCAATGTTGGGCAACTTTTTCCGATTTCTGTAGTTCCCTGAAAATGTGTCCTTCCTACCCATAAAGAGATACAAATGCATTTGTAACATTTTTGATTGAATATAAAACCTTTACAGAAATACTTATCTCATGGAAAGGTAAAGCTATTGTTTAAAAATTAGTGGAAATATTTTTTCAATTATATTTAACATGCCTATAAAAATAGTCCTTGCAGGAAATTATTTGATAAGAGCAAAACTATTTTTATTTTATAAACTATTTTGGAGGCCTCTGTTCCTTTCACACTAACCAAACTACTATTAGATATGTACAATAACATTTGTCGATATACATCATTGGCCTCGTTGTTGAACATATTATTTGCAAAGAATCTTAAACTCTGTAGTGCCAGAATGATTTTCATCTGTGCCATATGTTGCAATTAAAAGTAACACACCCTTAGAAAAATCAAATAAGAGCCATCTCCACCCCAGTAGGATACACAAAGTTGCTCACGGTGGATCTTTTCCTCTAAAATGATCTTTTATGTTCTAAAAAGTGAAATCCCCTTTTTCTGTGTTTATATTATCTACAGCCCATAAAACTGATGTGATTATTATGTTATACTCATCAGATAATACTTTTCTTACATAAATCTTTTGTTGTTCTGACATCTTTCATTACAAAATTTATTTTCTTACCAAAAAGGAACATAACCCAGCATTCCAGGTGTCTATGTTGACTTTAATATTCTCTACATGGTGGTCTAGAGAAGCTAATTTTTTTTTTTTTTTTTTTTTTTTTTTTTTTGTAAAATATAGTAGCTAGAAAATGTTATCTTGGCACTTGTTTTTGTAAATCATTTAGTATAGGCTGTTAGCTTTACTGGTACTTTACGCTTTGATTCCAAGAAGCCCTGTGCAGTTGCCTTATCAAATGGCCAGCTAAATTAAAGATGCTCTTTTGTGTTGTGAATTTCATAGTTCTGTACAGAGCTTGTTTCAACTTACAAAAATAAGTACATTCCACAGAATGCCTAAAGTGCATAATTTTCTTTAAATAATAGTAGGTGAGGGAGAAACATAATGGCTCTAGGTTAATCCCTTATCTGGAGACCTTGTTCAACTTCATAGTCCCTTTCCTTTTGAAGAGAAAAATCCTCCCCCAGCCAAGCATGGTGGCTCACGTCTGTAATCCCAGCACTTTGGGAGGCCAAGGTGAGTGGATCACCTAAGGTCACGAGTTTGAGGCCAGCCTGGCCAACATGGTGAAACCCTGTCTCTACTAAAAATACAAAAATTAGCCGGGTGTGGTGGCGGGCACCTGTAATCCCAGCTTATTCGGGAGGTGGAGGCAGGAGAATTGCTTGAATCCAGGAGGCAGAGGTTGTAGTGGGCCAAGATTACGCCATTGCACTCCAGGCTGGGCAACAAGAGCAAAATTCTGTCTCAAAAAAGAAAAATCACAAGGTACATACCTCTCAAGTTTGATAAGTCCATCTTTTGAGTTTTCTTTTAGCTCTTTCAAAAGATTGTAAGGGCAATACATAGTTGTTTTTTTTTTTATTCTCCAGCCCCATATCATACTTGGATATGCCTGTTGGTACCATAAGCCTAAACTCTCCCTCACTGCCATGCCTTTGAGTCAGCAGCAATAGTAAAGACTAGAAACAAAGAAAATTCAGAATTTGGTATGTGATATGATTGTTCATACAATATGTTATAATAGCAATATTCCAAACAATATGTCCTTCACTGTCTATTGTTTGAAAACTCATGCATCCCAGCATGAAGTTAACTACTAGTTTTAATTTCACTTATTTTGAGATATATTTGAGAATTGCATCTCTTCTATTGAATTTCATTTAGAAGAGATGAACCAGCCAAATATCCAGGAAAGTTTCAAAATATTCTAGTGTTTTTCATCCTTTCCTAGGATGTGCTCTGTATAAAACATTCCTCTGAAAATCTAGTATTTGTAATATCTAAGAATTGTGCATTTCTATTTTCATTAAATTCTGGGCCGGGCGCGGTGGCTCAAGCCTGTAATCCCAGCACTTTGGGAGGCCGAGACGGGTGGATCACGAGGTCAGGAGTTCGAGACCATCCTGGCTAACATGGTGAAACCCCGTCTCTACTAAAAATACAAAAATCTAGCCGGGCGAGGTGGCGGGCGCCTGTAGTCCCAGCTACTCAGGAGGCTGAGGCAGGAGAATGGCGTAAACCCGGGAGGCGGAGCTTGCAGTGAGCTGAGATCCGGCCACTGCACTCCAGCCTGGGCGACAGAGCAAGACTCCGTCTCAACAAAAAAAAAAAAAAAAAAAAAAAAAAAAAAAAAAATTCTGTAGAAAAAATGAATGAATGAAATTCAACTTCATAATTCAGTTCATCAGCTTTTATATCTTGAGAATCTTAACACATTCTTTAAATCTGAAAGAAACCAAGCTGGATTTTGCAGTGCATATGTTTGCTAGCTTCCCACATCCTGAACCATGTCAAAATTTGGTTATATTTAGTTACATATAATTTAATGCAAAGAAATTCTCAGTTACTTAATGTTCTGTTTATTTATGAGTGCCTATCAGGAACACTAATAGGAATGCCATTCAACCGGTGTCTTCTCCTGCCCCTCTCCCAGCTGTTAAATTAGTACTTTCTTCTTCATTGGCTTTCTGAAATGTCCTGAGTAAAGTAGAAAAGTGACCTTTGTATGGATGTGGGGATATTTAATACTATGTATCTTGTTTCATTTTTTTCTAGGGTGTATTAATATTTATTTTTCTCCAATGCCTGCTCCATTTTCTTAAAATATTTTCCAGTTAATAGTTAGTTGCTGTATTTCCCAGCTGAAGTGAGAAAACCAAGAGAAAACAACACAGATTTGGGCAGAGGAGATAGAGTTAGATCCTTAAAGGAGTCAGCCAGTCACCCAGAAGGAGAATCACATGTGTAACTGATGTAGGGGTTTAAGCCTTCTTTTACTTTCACTAAAATCAGTCTACTAACTCTTCCACCAACCTTTGCATCAAACACTTAGGTAGCTGCCTGATTAGTAGGGGGCCCCTTGAAGGGGGAAAAAAAACTTTTTAAAAATTAAATGTCTTGGTTTTGTTTCATCTTCTGGGAAAGAATACTTTTACTTGATTAGCAAGATGATTATATTGTATAACTTGCCCTTGATAACACTCCAAAATACTGACTCCTTTGCTCCAATTACAAGTGAGAGAGTGAAGAAATTCTGTTTTATGATTTGAACACTATTAGGTTTGTATATGTGTTTAATTGGAAGAATTTTATATAGAGTATCTCTGCTTCTTTTGTTTCCCTGGGTACCACACAACCAAATACACATTGAGATTTCAGGAAATAATGATGAAAGCCAGAAGGCCAGACCACAGCTCTGCAGCCTGTTTCCTACCACCAGATATGAAACTCTTTCTCATTACCATGCTGATAGTCACACTGAACTAGAACTGTCCCAACACATACTTCCTCTCTCATAGTGGCTTCCATTTAACACAGGCAAAGCCCTTTACCTTAGCAAATTCTTTATCTTTCAAAAGTGACCAAAATGAGGACTTCAACCTTGAAGTTGAAGCAACCTTGGTTGCTCCTCAATAGAGATGCTCATCTTGAGTTGTAATGAGAACAGTGGACATATAGATTTTAGTGAGTGCAATCAGCTCTCTGGCATTCCGTTCTCAGTTTGCATCTAGAAGACTACAATATGTCAAGCTTATCTCCACCTGAATTTGCTGCCTGCTATAAAAACATTTCATTAACATATCCCATTCTTCCTACCTCCATCTCTGGTTTGTCATCAGTGGTATTCTGAAAAGCTTAAGAAAAAAGAATCATTGAGTAGAAAGTGAACATTTTAAGTTATTTTCCTTTTTCACTGGCAATTGGTTAACATGTAAAATCTTTTCCATTAAACTGTATAACTTTTAATAACTATATATTATATATGGGATAAAATATATGGACTGAATTGTGAGAATATAAATGCATCGAGAGACTCTGGTGTCATGAAAGCACAAGAATAAGGCTGGAGATGGTCCCAGATCCAAGATGTCCTAAAAGCCTTTTGTATCAGTTTCTCTGTTTTTGGTATTTTGCATAATGCATGGATCCTTAGTTCAAATGAGGGACACAGTTTCTCAGTCAGCCCCACTTCTTTCTTTCCAACTCCTACCTTTCCCTTGCAGAGGAGGTAGTAGAGATTCTGAATTATCTATTTTTATGAATTCTATTATTTTGTCCATGGCATCTCTAATGAAAACAGGTTCTAGAATAAAGGAGTTGATTAGTCTGAACAGTACTAATTAACTACAAAAAAGTTAGTGATCAGCCTCTTCCTCTATAAACGATGACCAATTAGATGTTTCCATAATTCCATGTATTATGTATAGTACACTCTATAAATGTAAATGTAATGCTTGTCTAAAAGGTGCAATTTATTGTACATTGTCCCAACAAATGTTTACTTTTATAATTGTTATGAACTTGAATTGGATTAGTATTTTGTTTTTATGTGTGAATGAAGCCTTGTGAAATAAACAAATGCAACTGAGAAGGTTAACAAGGTGACTGTTTTTGTGAGCCAGTGATGTTTTCAATGCTTTGTGTTGCCCCTTTGGCCCCATTAAGCAGTAATAAACATTTGTTCTGAAGTCCATGTATGTCTTTTTAATTTTTTTAGTTGACTTTATTCTGACTCATTTGAACCCAATGTTTATGTAACACTTTTTACACCTGACACTAGACTCCAGTCAACTTAGAAAACTATACTCTGCAAAAATGATATCCTGTGCAGCACCACCACAAAGTGCCTTATTTTCATCTCTACTGAGGTTCCTTGATTCCAAGTAACAGAAATCCTTGCAAGCTAGCTTAATAATAGTAATTTTAAGAGGCAATTAACCAAAAGGAAATAGGATATCTGTATCATAGGTCCCAAAGGCCAAACACTTGGGCCTGAACTGGCACTAGGACAAGGGGCTGGAATGCTATCAGGACCCTGAAAGCAATTGTTCCCATAATTGTGCTTCTGCTTGTCCTTCCAGATGACACTTACCTGCTTCATTCTTCTCTCTGAAAACAGGCTTTCTCTGCTTCTAAGTACACAGCTACCAAGTTTACATATCCTCTCTTCAAACTACCAGCAGAAGACTGCCATCTCAATTGTTCCAATCACAAATTCTGGAAAAAAATATGATTGGCTAATCCTGGGTTAGGTAGCTGCTGTTGGTCCTTTAAGGTACAGCAAGGTAGGAGATACATAATTCAAACTAAACTTCAGAGGCACTTATGAAAGTGGAGATTGTGTGCAGAGAATCCCAATCATATCTCATTTGCACTTGCATTTTGTTCTGGGAATCCACGGAACCCAAGTGAAATACCAAGAGATTGGTCAGCTCCTCTTGGAATTCGGCATGTATTAAAAAATAATAAAAGACTGTAAGATTACAGATTTTGGTCCAAATTCAGACCACAGACATCTTTCGTTTGGCCATGTGGTGTTTTCTGTTTGTTTTCTGAGATGGTCTTGCTCTGTCACCCAGGCTGGAATGCAGTGGCATGATCTCAGTTCACTGCAATCTCCACCTCCCAGGCTCAAGTGCCTCCCACTTCAGCCTCCCAAGTAGCTGGGACCACAGGCAAGCACCACCAAGCCTGGCTAATATTTCTATTTTTTACAGAGACAAGGTTTTGCCATGTGGCCAGGCTGGTCTCAAACTCCTGAGCTCAAGCAATCCACTTGCCTCAGCCTCCCAAAGTGCTGGGATTACAGGCATCAGCCACCATGTCTGGCCCCCTCTGGTATTTTAAACAATGTGAAATTTTACATAAAAATTATTCAGAAGTGCTCACTTCAACAGCATATACACTAAAACTGTAATCTACAGAGAAGATTGGCATGTCCCCTGCACAAGAATGACACACAAGTTAATTAAGCATTCCATATTTTGCACAGTCTCCAGAAGGTCATTTCTTTATCTGCTGACAAGCCCCAAGAAAACAGTATAAGTCATAGCAAAAAAAATTAAAAATTCAAAATATCCATTGAATTTGGCAGTTAGGAAATCAGGAGTAAGCTTGACAGGTACAATAACTGGGGGAAGCAGAAAGGCTGCCTGCAATAGGACAACTGAATGAGAAATAATTTCATTTTGGAAAGAAAATTATTCCAAGCTTTGGAAACAAGGCAAAAAGGTGAGTGGCATGTCCTTTCAGTGTCAAACCAAGGACTAGGGGATTGTACTTTGTTCATTTCATTGTTTACTATTGATTTAAAAGTCCTATACTGAATCTATACAGTAGCTTCTAGATTTCTGTCCAATAAGAATGCAAATGCCTACTTCCTTTCCAGTGGAACAGATAACACCAACAGTTAGTTTATTACCCTGTGACACATTAACAGGTTTGTATCTAACCTTCCCACCTTATACTAACATTACATTGTTAAATTGCCTATAAATACCTGGCGACTCAAATACACTCTCAACAAATGAGTTGAATAAAGTATTTATCACATGTCCATTTATATTTGCATAATATTGTCTGGAAAAGCCTCCCTTAGTGTTACTTCTGAAAGACCTAAATAGAGTGAAGAAATGATCTGTGTGATGAACTGGAGGAAGACGATTACAAGTGGAGAGAAAGCTGGGTACAGACTTGGAGGCAAGAGCAAACCCAGTGGGTTCAATGAATAAGAAAAATGCCAGACTGTTTAAATGAGGGAGGGGGGAAGGAAGAGTGGTGAGAGATGGGTTCGGATGTCAAGCTCATAAAGGTGAGATAAGATACGTAAAACACTCAAGTTCACAGTAAGGAGTTTGTACTTTATTCTAAGCCTAATAGGAAGCTGTTAGAGGTTTTTAAGCAAAGGGATATAATGACCTGAAAATATATTGCAAGCTGCTCTGTGGAAAACTAAAGGCACAATGGGGAAGCAGAGTAACCAGTTAGGAAGCTAAAATTTCAGACAAAATAATGATGGCTTGGACCTGGGTGTGTAGGGTAAGAAGTATTTTTTCCTTCTACCCATTTTAGGCTCATTGGCTTGGGATGCTGTAACAAAAGACAAATTAACAAGAGAAAAGCATAAATATTGTTAGTTTGACATAACATGGAAACTTCATAAAGAAATGAAGACCCAAATAAATAGTTAACCTTAGTGTTCTTTAGAGTAGGTTTGAAGAAGAATGAAGACTTGTGGGAAAATGTGATGGGGCTAAAAGACTGTGATCTAAGGGTAATAAACTGGGGGAAACTTAGCAAGGCCTGATGTTCAGGTTCATCTCTACGTTCCTGTGTTTTCAGAGATAAAGATATTACTTTTATTCTAGGTATAGACAGGGCAACTCTCACATGAGGGTATTACGTCCTGCTTCAGGGCAGAAGGGTGCAAGAAAGTTAGAGACATTCCTGCATATGTTCTTTCTCAAATTCCTTCAGTTTAAAGTATTCAATACGTCTAGGTGCCATATTTGTGGGTAGCATGCCCCAAACCTCGTCAGGTGGTAGAAACAGAGGTTGTGAGAAGTCGTTTAATTCGCTACATATTTTGAAGATTAAGCCAGTAAGGCTTGCTATATGATAAGATGTAAGGCCTGAGATAGAAGACTCACCTGTGACTCCTTAGCCTGAGCAATTAAGAGAATGAGGTGACTGTTCACTGCATTAGGTCAAGCTTTCACTCGGTACAGTGCGATATTTGTTTTTATTTAATTATGTACTTAATAATTCCAGGCTATTGGTTGGCCACTTTAAAAAAAATACGATAAAATACACAGCTCTTAGGAGTTCATCCCATGAACTTTAACAATTGTATGTATGGGTGTAATATTTCTATTACCTTGGCAAATTCCCCCCCCCCCACCCCCGCCGGGCCTTAAGTATAATCTATAGAAGAAACTACGTACATAAAAATACGTTTACAACTTAATTTCTAAAGTGAACCCACCTATCTATAATCCGTGTCTAAATCAAGTAACATCACCGGAACCTCAAAAGCCCCCTGGTGGCTCTTCCATGTCATTGTCCTTCCCACTATGCTCATTAACACCATGGGCTAGTTTTTAGACTTCATTTAAATGGAACCACACAATATGAACTCTTCTGTGTCTGGCTTCTTTCCCTTAATGTCATTTTTTGTGTGAAATCCACGCATGTTGCGCTTGGGTAATTTATTTTTTTACTGGACTTCCGATTCTTTATTACAGATAATGGTCAGCCTCCATTTTGCTAAGAGCTTTTTTTTCCTCTCCGAGTTGCTGATTCTAATCGCTGCCTTGGGCGATCTATAAAGCTGAGTGCTCGCTAAGTGACCTCTCAGGGGTCGCCGCCTTGGACGATCAATAAAGCCGAGCGCGGGCTATGTGATCTCTCAGGGGTTGTTTCCAACCGTGTTGTTGACATCTTGAGCCTGCCAAGGACTAGAATAACCCGAAAACTAGGCTTCTCTGGGGTCTCGCCAAGGGATAGCGTTAGAACCAGAAGAGAACATTGTTCCCAGAAAACATTTCACCATTTTCTTTGACGGTAAACAGGCTCATTTATACCGAATCCAAACCCAGGCGAGAGCTACGGACTCTTGAAATGGTCGGTGAAAGGGGCGAAAGCACCAGGAAATTATGCTTCAACAGTCCACGACAGAACAGAAGGGAGGGTCTGAAAATGGGGCCAAACACGGCCCTATGGTTAGGGCCTTGACCTGGGCTTCCGCCACGGGGCCGGGTCACGTGGCCAACGCAGCTCCACCTCCTACCGCGGCCAGTGATGACGCCACCAGGTCGGAGCGGATAGACCGCGGTGACGTCTCCACTGCGGCGGACTCACTGAAAATCAAACCGCTACCATTAGGAGTCCTCCACGCTTAACATATCCATTCTTTCTCGTTTGAACATAATCAGGCTGCTCCTTCTCCCCATTTTTTGCCTTCTCGCGGAGGCTGAGAGACTAGCCTTACACAACATGGCTGCCTGGTGTGTCTGGTGTCCTAGAGCGGACGGAAGCAGGTGACTCTCTACTCAACTTCCGACTTGGACTCCGAAAATTGGTACGTTATTTCCGGGGTGGGTTAAGGCAGCGGTTCCGAGCTGCGACTGCGCAGCCTGGCCTAGCGCGGTCAAATTACAATACATAAAGTTGTCGGGGCGGAGAGGAAGACATTACGCTTCTCGGACTGCCGGCTCGCTCGCGAGACTTGAGCGTTGCTAGGAGATTCGCCAGGCGGGCGGAGCCAGACTCGGCGGGGCGGGGAGGGGCGGGGCCAGACTCTGTGAGGCGGGGAGGGGTGGGGCCAGGCTTGGCGGGTGGAGCGTGCTCGCGGTGGGCGGTGGCGGCGGCGGCCTCGCGAAGGTTCCAGATCCGTCGCGTGCGGGAGGCGGGCCGCGATCTCGCGCAAGGTCGGTGTGCGCGCGGGCTGCGGCGCCGCGACTCGTGCGAGTGGGCTTCTGCGCTCGGTTTGAGGGCTCGGCGTGGCGTTTCCTGTTCCCTCCTCTGCGCGGCTGCAGCTCGGGCCTTCGGCCTGATCCAGCCTCCCATGGCTTCAGAAGAGGTAAATGGTTCGGCCCCATCTTCCTCATGCTCCCCGGCTGGAGCTGCAGCGCCATCCTCCCGCCCCACCGCTGTTTCCGTGGGCTGAGCCGCCCTGCGGCGACCCGCTGCCGCGGCAGTCGGCGCGCCGCCTTCCCTGGGGACGCCTCACTCGCCCCTTCCTGCGCGGTCGGCTCCCCGCTCTTCATCTCGGCCTCGCACCCCACCCGCCTGCCGGGCCGGAGCAGGGGTGTGCGGCGATTCTCCGTGCAGGCGATGCGGGGAGTGGGTCTGAGCGAGCGGCCCCCTGCGCGTGTTCCTCAGGCCCTTTCTGCGCTGGTTTCCCAGGCAGAAGACAGGACGCTTCATTCAAGCAAAGCTGGGTGCAAACATGAGTGTCGTTTATGGTAGAGGGCGGTTGGAGGGTGAGAAGTTTTCGGTGCTAGCACTTGAATTCTCTTAGTCATGTTTTCTCTACACACGAGGAGCTGTGTTACTCTGGGCAAGTTGTTTAGCTTTTCAGTGTCGCAGTAGCATCCATTTCATAGGGTTGTTGAAAAGTATGATTTCTAGGTGTTTCAACCAGTGATTGGCAAATAGCAATCTGCTGTATGTGATTTTTAAAATAAATAACTTGGAAAGTTAGTTGTAATTAATAGTAAGAAACCCAATGGCCTGTGTTAAAGCTCCGTAAACTCTGAACGTTGGAGAATTAAATTTTATGGAGACTTAGTTTGCTCAGTTAGAAAATGGGAATGATAGTACTTGTATTGCTCATTTCCTGGCCTAAGTGGGAGGTGAAGACGGGACAGTTATTCACAGCTAAGTGTTGGGTGTGCATTAACTAGATTTGCTTTATGAAAACAAGTAGTGGGAAATCCCAAGCCTTTTTTTTTTTTTTAACTCAAAATCTTTTCTTTATAATGAGGAAAAACTATGAGATTTGTGTGTTATAGTCTTAATCTAGGTATCTTGTGACAAGTCTTTTAAGGTAGGTCTTGGGTACATGCGCCCCTAGGAGAGAACTTCACAGTCATGCAGGTGGATAGCTCAGTATTAGTCCTCTTGAGAGTAGGGAATGTTCTCAGTTTAGGTACTTAGAAGTAGACATTTAAGGGCACTTCATTTTTGTTTTGTTTGAGATAAAATTTAAGTTTTTAACCATTTTAAAGTGTATAATTCAGGTATTGTTTTAAGTATATTCAGTGTAGTGCAGCCATCGCCACTGTCTAGTTTCAGAACATTTTCATCACTCCAAAAAGAAACCATTTAGTGTCTTTTAAACAATTGCTTCCCATTCCCCCCTCAGCCCCTGACAACTATTCATCTTATACTTTCTGTGAATTTGCCTATTCTAGGCATTTCATATCAATGGAGTCACGCTGTATGTGGCCTTTTGTTTTTTGGCTCCTTCAACTTAGCACTAACATTTTCAGGTTCATCCATGGTGTAGTGTGTATTAGTACACATGCTCTTTATGGCTAAATAATATTCTATTATATGCGTATGGCACATTGTGTTTATCCTTTCATCCGTTTATGGACATTTATTTCCACTTCTTTTTTTGAGATGGAGTCTCGCTCTGTCGCCCAGGCTGAAGTGCAGTGGCGCAGTCTCGGCTCACTGCAATCTTCGTCTCCCGGGTTCAAAGGATTCTCCTGCCTCAGCCTCCTGAGTAGCTGGGATTACAGGCGCGCGCCACCATGCCCGGCTAATTTTTGTATTTTTAGTAGCGACGGGGTTTCACAACGCTGGCCAGGCTGGTCTCGAACTCCTGATCTCAAGTGATCTGCCCGCCCGCCTTGGCCTCTGAAAGTGCTGGAATTACAGGTGTGAGCCATGGCGCCCTGCCTTATTTCCACTTCCTGACTAACATAAAAATAATGCTGCTGCGAGTGCTGTGTACAAGTTTTTTGTGTGGATGTGTTTTCAGTTCTCTGGGGTATGTATCTAGGAGTGGAATTACTGGTTCATATGGTAACTTTTTGAGAAACTGTTAGACTGTTTCCAGAGTGGTTGCATCATATTCCCACAAGAAGTGTTTGAAGCTTCCAGTTTCTCCACATCCTTATCAACATTTGAGTTCTATTTTTCTTTTTTGGTTTATAACACCATCCTGCTGGGTGTGAAGTGGTATCTTGGGAATTTGATACGCGTTTACCCAATGATGAAGATGTTGAGCATCTTTAACGTTCTTGGTGTCCATTTCTGTATCTTTGGAGAAACGTGTGTTGAATTCCTTTGCCCATTTTTGAGGCACATTGGTGTTAATGCCTCCTAGTGAAAAATTAGGAAATAGGAAGATAGAGCTTGAATGCGTTATGGGTAGGGATAAAAGGGAAATAAAATTTTTATATACGTAAAACAAATACATGCCAAGAAGGCAAGGAAAATTACATGATAAATTAGATAAGAAACTATCTAGGACATCTTACAGTATTTGTGCAGAAAAAGCAGATCTTTGCTGGTTTCAAGTCTGCCAACAACAGAACTGAGGAAATGTCTCAGTTTTAAGTTTTTTCAGTGGATACTTTATAATGAAAAGAGTAATTTAGAGCCAAAACTGGCAATAAAGAGGGCTTGGGAATTCAGCCACTGGGGGAATCCCTTGCCTAATTTGAATTACTTTTCTTTTTCTGCTAAAGCATTCCTATTTCAGTCAAAAAGCAAAACCTCGTGCTTAGACTTATTATATTTCATTTTATATTTCAGTATTTTATGAATTAGGAGTTGTAGAATCAGCGTTTTTTTTGAAACCATTAAAATAAAAGTATTATTTTGAACTGAAACATCTTGGTTCTATGCTCAAAAGACGAGTTTGCAAGAGTTTTTGTCATAGTAATATGAGCTGTTCTTGGAAGGGGAGAGTGTGGACAAGAGGGTTGGGCAGAGTTGAACTTTTTTGTTTTTTGATACTGAGTTTTGCTCTTGTTGCCCAGGCTAGAGTGCAATGGCGCAATCTTGGGTCACTGCAACCTCTGCCTCCGGGGTTCAAGCAATTCTCCTGCCTCAGCTTCCTGAGTAGCTGGGATTACAGGCACATGGCACCATGGCCGCCTAATTTTTGAATTTTAAGTAGAGACAGGCTTTTGCCATGTTGGTCAGGTTGGTCTCGAACCCCTAACCTCAAGTGATCCACCCGTTTGGCCTCCCAAAGTGCCGGGACTACAGGTGTGAGCCACTGCATCGGGCCAGAGTTGAACTTTTTATACCATGTCATCTGTTATAGATAGGCAAAACTAGGGCATCTGAGTTAAATGAGATAATAAAAGACTTGTAGTAAAAGAAAAGAATTAGTTCTGTTATTGCATTTTATAAGACTATTAAGAAACAAAGGCTTTCAGACTCTGTTGTGCGTCTGATATTCTGAATTATAAAGCACTAAAAGACTTTTAAATTGAGCTTTTGATATAATCAAGCTGTGACACAAGATTTTTTTGGTCAAGTTGCTAGTATCAAGCTAGAGTGTAAAGTTACTGTAAGAAGTGAAACAGCTGTTTGGAAAGATCTTGTGTATTTGCAGTATGTCAAGAGGGTAATTGGGGGAAAAAAACTTAGGCTCAATAATTTTCTAACATTGTCTTCTTGAATTTCATAAAATGTTGCCTCTATCTCTAGAAAGTAAAAAGAAGTAGACTTTACTAGATGATGGATTGGCATGAGAAGAAAATGAGAACGTGGTGGCTTTTTCAAAAGATAATTTCCAAGAGTAGGTTGCATTTTGGGTCTTTTGTCACCTTCTATGCAACCAACTCCTACACTTCTGACTGTAAGACTGACCCAGCTTCAGAGCAAGACTTTTCCTCAAAAGCAGAAATTTGGTTTTTTTTGTTTGTTTTTTTAAAAATATTTTGTCTTAAAAATTCGGACTTTTTTTATTTGAGGTATTTGAGGTGGGAAGATCAATGAAGACCAATCAGTGACAGAAAATGGAGCATTCATTACCTCAGTAAAGTTTGCCATATAGCATTTTGCCATGGTCACTGCGTGTTCTCTCATCTCTTAAATATTTTAAAAGTGTCTAACATCTAATGACACTCGGATTAGATGTTAAAGGAAATCTATGAATCCCTTGTCAAAAAAAAAGTCTTTGTTTTACTTTTTAAGTCGCAGATGTTTCTTGTAAATATTTTAAAGCAAATATAAACTGGAAAATTTGGGTTTGATTACCTATTTATTGTTTGTTCAAGATTGTTCAAAGTTTTCCTTTTGGAAAAAAAAGGAAGCTTGAGTTAATTACAGTTAATAAGCCAGAGGGAAGAACTGAAGTTGCAACTCAATCCTAGAAAATTTAGATGAACCTCTTAATTCTTAGTGCTTATTTCAGCAAGTTGAAAAGAGTGATAAGCACAATATCAAGCCATTTCCTTATTGATCATAGCTAACTTATTTTTTGTCTTAACACAGCTACAGAAAGATCTAGAAGAGGTAAAGGTATTGCTGGAAAAGGCTACTAGGAAAAGAGTACGTGATGCCCTTACAGCTGAAAAGTCCAAGATTGAGACAGAAATCAAGAACAAGATGCAACAGAAATCACAGAAGAAAGCAGAACTTCTTGATAATGAAAAACCAGCTGCTGTGGTTGCTCCCATTACAACGGGCTATACAGTGAAAATCAGTAATTATGGTATGACTTGCTTCCCTATAGCCAGTTTTGCCTCCGAGCAACCTATTCCTCATAGTGATCTAACAAATTCATCTTTAAATGAGTTTTGAGTCTGTGTGTTTGGTGGCTTGGAGGAAGACCCATCAGTTTTTATTTAATAAAACTTTCTTTAAATAGGAAAGGATACATTCTAGAAGCTGTTAACAAGAGTAAGGTGATTTACTACAAAGATGAGGAGTAGCAACAAGGAAGGAATTTATTCTGAAATTATTCAGTATATATGAGGTACCGCTTTGGTGGTGGTGGTGGTGTTTAATCATGTTTTATGTTTCACTTTGCCAACCACTACAATTAACTGAGGAGAGGAATCCAGTTAAATTCAGGAAATATTTTTGAGCACCTAATGTATATCACTATTGTGCTTAGACTTACGGATACACAACAGTGACAAAGACCCAATCCTTTCTCATGGTGTGGTTGGGACATAGACGTATAACTCCTAACATAACAATGTATTAGCAAAACAGTATGAGCAAAAACTGTTTTCCTTCAATGGTGTATATAGTTTTTTTGTTTTAGCGGCAGTGCAACTTGAATGAGAGTGATGAGCTCTCACTGGAGCAAGGACAGGCTGGTTTTTCTTTGTGCTAATAATGTCTAGCACATAATAGGTAACATAGCTGAGGAAATAATTCTGGAGGTGAAGAACAGGGAGAATTAGAGAGATTTGAGTGTGAAGGGTGAGTTATATGTTCAGCAAGTCAAAAAGGAAGGGAACAGCATGAGCAGAGGACATGAATAGAGACTTGGAAGGCATGATCTATTTTGAGTATTGTTATAGTGAAAAGCATGTGTATGTCGTGCTTAAGAGATGTACTATATAGTACTATATGAAATTGCACCGTGTACTCAGTTGAGTATGGGAAACTGGTCTGAAGATGTTTAGGATTATGGCATTTTAACCAGGAACATAGATTTGTGTTGAGGGAGAAACTTGTCAATCCGGAGGATGTACTGACTGGAAAGAAACTATTAATAAATGAAGTTCTCTGGAACCCTCTAGGGCATTTTTTTGATCAACACTATGTTTCTTTTTAATTTTCGTGGGTATATAGTAGGTGTATGTATTTATGGGGTACATGAGATGTTTTGATACAGGCATGCAGTGTGAAAACACGTCATGGAGGATGGGGCATGTTTCTATTCCATAGGACTAAGTGAGGAAGAGTCAGGGATATGTATGTATGTATATATTCTTGATAAACAGAAGATGCTTTTTGTGATGTTTTTTATTTTCTACAAATATGATGGTATTTTGTGAAGTGTGTATGTCTTGTATGTTGACAGAGTTCTTCTAGGTTAGAGACTTGCTGGTAGTTTGATAATACATACTGAAATGGCATTTAATAGATATCAGTAGGTTTGTCAGATTTGGATGAAGAATTGGAGTCATTTACATTCTGCTTTGCCCTGGAAAGGAAGTAAGAGCGCTAGGATTCCGTTTGTTATACTACTTAGAGAAGTAGAAATGGTTATGGAATTAGACAGTATTGATACTTAGCCATCCACCTTAGTGGAGAGCTACCGATATTTAGATGTAGGACAAAACTGTTTCCATAAAAGCAGTAAATGAACTAATCTTATGTATTTAGTGATCATATTTTTATTCTGAGGGACAAAAAGAACATAGGCTTTGTATTCAGAAACCTGGATTTGAATCTGAATTCTATCACTTGTTAGATGCCTAACTTTGGGTAGAGTACTTAACTGCTTTGAGGCTCCATTTCTCAACCTAGAAAATTTCTTGGGTTTCAAATTTTTTTATGACTGGATTTTCATAATTTTACTTTCCTGAGTTATGAGCCATGTGCGTTTGCTGTTCTAGAGATAGTTTCAGAGACTTACTTATGTCCCATCTTTTGTTGTCATTGCCAGGATGGGATCAGTCAGATAAGTTTGTGAAAATCTACATTACCTTAAGTGGAGTGCATCAAGTTCCCACTGAGAATGTGCAGGTGCATTTCACAGAGAGGTGAGTTCTCATTATGTTGGGAAAGACGGTGATCGTTAACAGTCAACATTGCCTTATCTTGAGACTTTTTCTTAGCAGTTTTTAAAATTCTTCTTAAATTTAGAATTAATTATCCTTTACAACTACTTTCAAGAGGTGAGCATTAACTGGCCAAATGCACACCCTGAAATAAAGCCAGCAGCTTTTTTTCCACTCTTACGGAGTAAGAATACCTTTCATAGAACTAGAAAGATGATGTATTCACCATTGTGTTGCAGGTCATTTGATCTTTTGGTAAAGAATCTAAATGGGAAGAGTTACTCCATGATTGTGAACAATCTCTTGAAACCCATCTCTGTGGAAGGCAGTTCAAAAAAAGTGAGTGTGCTTTTTTTGGTCGTAATATTCTGAAACCTTACCAGATTGAACCTAGCTGATTTAGAATTGAGATGAACTGGAATGAATTTGTCCTGTAACAGGGACCACTGCCTGTTTTGTGAATGTTTTATTGGGACATAGCCAGGCTTATTTGTTTGTGTGTTGTTTGTGGCTGCTTTTGTGCTACAATGGCAGAGTTAAGTGGCTGCAGCAGACCACATAATGCCCTAAATGAAACCTAAATATTTACTGTGTGGTCCTTGACAGAGAACATTTGCCAACTCCTTTTGTAGAAGAATAGGCTATTGTAAGAATATTCCATTAAGATCAGGAAGGAAGTAAACGTTTGAAGGTAGTTAAGAGTGAGACTTGAGTTTTATGCCAGGTTTACTGCTTATTGTTTGTGACCTTTGGCAGCTTAATCACTCTGTGCCTCAGTTTCTGCATTTATGCAATAGTAATAATTTATTTCACAAAGTTGAAATGATACACTGAAGTGCAATACCATATGTAAAGTGCTTAAATTAATGGTAGTGTTAGCATTGTGCATAATACTCCTATACATAAAAGGAGGTCTTAAGCACTTAGCCTCCTTGGAGTTAGAAGCAGCTATAAAAATAAGGAAACTGTCTTTTAAAAACTACCCTTTATAATTTTTACTAAATCAGATAGTCCCTCTTTTCTGCCTAATTTGAATAAATGAAGTTTAATGCATTAGGTATATAGACATGCCATTCTGCCATCTGTTTTTATAATACATAATTAACAGCTTACAGGTGATACTCAAATATAGTTGGATTCGCCGTCTTCCTGCACCCTTCTGCATCCACTAGTCCCGTACATAGAGTACCAAAAGATCCCTAGAAGTCGTATTGATCATTGTTTAAAGACCTGTACGTTGCCCTTCTTTCACACTTTCCAAATGCCTCACCTTGCTCCATACTGCCTTATGTGACTTGGTTTCTTGCCTATCCTCGACCCCTCTTATTATATTACTATCTCTTTGTCACTAAAATCCAGCCACTCCTCCTGCTTCTCAAACACACCAAGATCATCCCATCTTGGAGCCAGTCTACATGGCTCTGCCAACTGCCTTCTCCTGACCTTAGGCTTCAGCTCAGATTTTGCCTCAGGGAGGCCTTCCTAATGAAGTTCCTGCTCCCACCCCCATTAACACCTGCTTTGTCTTGCCAGCACTTTCTAGGATATGACGGTATTCAAGTTTTACTTATTTATGGTCTTTTCACGCCATGAATGTTCAGATTTTGGCCTATTCATACAAGTATTACTAGCACCCCAAATAAGTCTATACATACTAGGGACTTGATTAATTAAATAATTGTTTTCTAAATATTCATGCTAATCTTCATGTCTTCTAAGCTGTATTTGTTTTCCCGCTTTTCTTCCAGGTCAAGACTGATACAGTTCTTATACTGTGTAGAAAGAAAGTGGAAAACACAAGGTGGGATTACCTGACCCAGGTTGAAAAAGAGTGCAAAGAAAAAGAGTGAGTCTACTTTCATTTTTTAAAGAATTCTAGTGTATTGTTTGAGATCATGGATTTTTAAGTTTTTCTTTATGGATAATATATTTCTGCTTTCAACTGTCAGAAACTACCTGAAGAGGGCGCGTCCAGCCAGTTGCTTTTTAAGGTCTTGTAGTTAACAGTTGGCTCTTTAGTGTGGTTCTTAACCCTAGGCACTTCTATACAAATACTGTGCCCGTTCCCAGATACTCTGTTTCGGTAGTTCGAGAGAGGCTCAGATACCCCTGTATGTTTTAAATTTCTCAGATGTTTGTGATAGTAGTTGTTTTCATTGTCACTGGTTTAGAGTGAAAAAGATAAAATATTTTTATCCTTCTTAATAATGACCTTTTAAAAATGTTTATTCAATGATACTTGCATTCTAGGTCGGTTCATCTTCTAGAGGTACTAATTGAAGACTCAGGTCCAGATCTGTGTATCTCAGGCTTAAGAGGAGAGCTTTTCTAATTATAAAATACATGAGCTTCAGGGTACATCCATGTGTAATGTTTGTGATTTTCCATCAATTTTTTTTTTCCAAATTATGAGGAAACATGCTTTTAAAAAATGAAAAGTTAGAAAATCAAATCCTTACTTATTTTACCTGTTAAAAATGAGGCCAGGCGGGGTGGCTCATGCCTGTAATCCTAGCATTTTGGGAGGCTGAGGTGGTGGATCACCTGAGGTCAGGAGTTTGAGACCAGCTTGGCTGACGTGGTGAAACTCCGTCTCTACTAAAAATACAAAAATTAGCCGAGCATGGTGGCACGTGCCTGTAATCCCAGCTACTTGGGATGCTGAGGCAGACAGAATTGCTTGAACCTGGGAGGCGGAGGTTGCAGTGAGCCAAGATTGCACCACTGCACTCCAGCCTGGGTGACAGAGCAAGACTGTCTAAAAAAAAAAAAAAAATCATGGGAAATCCCTGTGCCTAAAAATGGCCCCTTACTATTTTGATGACCTCTTTCATGCACCAAGTGTGTGCATGCTTGGTAGGTGTGTGTTGTTTTCATTAAGATGAACTTAGGCGTGCCGTTTTGATTGTGAATCTCTATGGATACACTGTCTTCCCTCTTATCCCTCTACTTCCTGCCAGTGTTAACAACCTGAATTATAGTATCTTCCCCCGTGCCTTCATTTCTCCATTGTTGTATATGTTTTCTTTTTAAAGGAAGCCCTCCTATGACACTGAAACAGATCCTAGTGAGGGATTGATGAATGTTCTAAAGAAAATTTATGAAGATGGAGATGATGATATGAAGAGAACCATTAATAAAGCATGGGTGGAATCAAGAGAGAAGCAAGCCAAAGGAGACACGGAATTTTGAGACTTTAAGGTCCTTTTGGGAACTGTGATGTGATGTGGAAATACTGATGTTTCCAGTAAGGGAATATTGGTGAGCTGCATATATAAATTTGACAGATAGCTATTTACATAGCCTTCTAAGTAAAGGCAGTGAATTCTCCATTTCCTACTGGAGGATTTATTTAAATAAAATATGCTTATTAAACACTCCTGCAAAGATGGTTTTATTAGTACCCTGGTCATTTTGTTCAAGGAAGGGTTATAATTGCATTCTCATGTGAAATATAAAAAGCAAGTCTTGCCCAATAAAAACGCTACATTGTGTGTATTTTTTGTTCAGCTAAGAATTGGAGAAGTATTTGCTTGCCTTTAAGTTACTGACATCAGCTTCCACCAGTGTAAAAATTGAGTAAAACCTGAAGTTTTGCATAAAATGCAGATCGGTACCTGTGCTTGAAGGTTACTGTAGAGCATCTGACCCCTTATTACCACCTTAAGCAATGTGTGTGCCATGCATTACCATGCATTAATTCAATCACAGGTGTTTCTATCTAGATTGAAATATGTCAATGAATATGGAATAGAAACTAAATCTAAACATGACAGTAATAGACACACATCTTTGTATGGTACCAATTAGTTTTGCTGTGGATCAGATGGTTTATGAAAGTAATAACCATAAAGCAAAAAATAATCTGAAAGCCCGTCTATTCCTATGCTCAATAAAGTGAAGTTTTTCTTCATTAGAACAGTTTTATGATTTATTTGTCTAGGAGTATGTCAGAAAAACCAGGCTTCTAGTAGGAATTATTCCTATTGTCCCTGAAGTCAGGACCAGTGCCTGTGATCTCCATTACTATATTTTACTGGAGGTATTAACCAACACAGTTAGATCAGAGAAAGCAATTGAAGCCAGGCATGTAGGCTGGTGCCCATAATCCCAGCTACCCAGGAAGCTAAGGCTGGAGGATCACTTGAACCCAGGAGTTTAAGGCTGCAGTGAGCTATGATCATGCCACTGTACTCCAGCTTGGGTAACAGATTGAGAGCCTGTCTCATTAAAAAAAAAAAAAAAAAAAGCCATTAGACACACAGGAAAAATCCAGAAGGGTAAACTAAAGCTACAATTAATATGGGAATTTGGAAAAAGTGGTAGGACATACAATACAGAAACAGCTTATGTATAGGATAGCTGTAACTAAATACTGAAACACATTATGCCTCTGTAATTGGTGTTTATACATGAACAGAATAGCAGACACAATGCATATGAAAGTTACAGAATATGGTAAAAGTGGGATAAAGATGGGTTTTTAATGACAGTAAGATAACTGAAAATAGGCATATAGATACATTCCAAGCAGACTGAAGATCTAATTGTAAAAATGAAAGCATATGGGCTGGGCGCGGTGGCTCAAGCCTGTAATCCCAGCACTTTGGGAGGCCGAGACGGGCGGATCACGAAGTCAGGAGATCGAGACCATACTGGCTAACACGGTGAAACCGTGTCTCTACTAAAAAATACAAAAAACTAGCCGGGAGAGGTTGTGGGCGTCTGTAATCCCAGCTACTCGGGAGGCTGAGGCAGAAGAATGGCATAAGCCCGGGAGGTGGAGCTTGCAGTGAGCTGAGATCAGGCCACTGCACTCCAGCCTGGCCAGTACAGCAAGACTCCGTCTCAAAAAAAAAAAAAAAAATGAAAGCATACAAATACTAGAAGAAAATGGGGCAAAACTACATTATATGTGACTTAAAACCTAGAAGAAACAAAACTTGATCAGTTTTAACTACATAAAAATGTTTATAGGACAAGAAAAACCCCACCACAACCCAAAGCAAACAATGTATTGAGAGGATTCCAATAATTAAGAATACTTCATACAAAAAGAAATGTAAATGATCTTTAACCTGTAAAGATGCTTACCTTGTTCAGAAGAGAATAAACCACAGTTTCTTTTTACCTTTCACTGGAAAAAGTTTAAAAACAAATATATTGAGTGTTGAGGCTGTGGAGAAATAAGGACACATATTTGGGAATGGAATGAAAAAGTAAAACTCTGGTTAACACTCAAGAGTATTTGGGTGGGTGCGGTGGCTCACACCTGTAATGCCAACATTTGGGAGGCCAAGGCGGGCAGATCACTTGAGGTCAGGAGTTTGAGACCATCCTGGCCAATATGGCGAAATCCTGTCTACTGAAAATTAAAAAAACTAGCTGGGCATGGTGGCAGATGCCTGTAATTCCAGCTACTCAGGAAGCTGAGGGACAAGAATCACTTGAACCTGGGAGGCCAAGGGACAACAATCACCTGAACCTGGGAGGCTGAGGGACAAGAATCACTTGGACCCAGGAGGCACAGTTTGCAGTGAGCTGAGACTGTGCCACTGCACTCCAGCCTGGGTGACAGAGTAAGACTCTTGTCTCAAAAAGAGTATTTGGTAATAACCATCAGAATTACATATGCATTTATCCTCTGACTCAGAATTTTAACTTCTTTCTGGGCTCTGAAAGGTGCATTTACGAAAATTTGGAATGCTATATGCAAAAGACCAGAAATACCCAAGTGTATTAAACAGGAATGTATTACGGTTCATCCACATGAGGGAGTCACAAAACAATGAAGATTTCTGTATAATGTAAAATGGTCACCAGGATAGAGTAAGGGGAAAAGCAAAGTGCAGAACATTTATGGTATACCCACTGGGTCTGTGTAAGAAGGGTGAGAAATGTGAATGTATGCACATAGGTGTATTTGCTTATGTTTCAAAAAAAAACTCGAGTAAACCCAAAGCTAATAAAAATTGTTAGCAGGGGAAGGAAGGAGATGAGGATGGAAGCTACTCTGTGAATGTAACTTTTTTCTAGAGTTTTGACGTTAGAACTATCTAAAATTTAACATGATTGAAAAAGTAAAAAATGACCCTAAACCTACCAACACATTGTCTCAGTCTGTTCCTGCTGCTGTAACAAAATGCCACAGACTAAGAATTTATAAATAATATTTATTTCTTGCACTTCTGGAGGCTGGGGAGGTCTAAGATTTGGCACCAGTAGATTGGTGTCTAGTAAGGGCTTGCTTTCTGCTTCCAGTATGGTGCCTTCTTGCAGTATCGGAAGGGTAAAAGGGATAAACTCTCCCTCAAGCCCTCTTAGAAAGGCACTGATCCCATCCATGAGTGTGGAGCCATCCTGGCCTAATCACCCGCTAAGGGCCCCACCTCTTAATGTCAACGCATTGTGGATTAGATCGCAATGTGAATTTCAGAAGTACACAAATGTTCAAACTACAGCATATATATACATCAAGTTGGTAGTATAAACTACTTTCAAATAACTTTAGAACACAAGTGTTTGCCCATTGGTAGTGAGATGGATTCTAAGTACAAAACCACAAGTGAATCTAAAACTATAATCACTAGTGTTAGTAAAATTATATTGAAACTTTAAATATAATTTATGATAAAGGTAAACAGGCTGATGTCATTAGGAGCTAAGATTTTTGTATTAAATACATTCTAAAATCAATAAAAACTCACCTTTTTTTTTTTTGAGATGGGGTCTTGCTCTGTTGCCCAGGCTGGGGTACAGTGGTGCAGTATCAGCTCACTGCAACCTCTGCCTCCAGGTTCAAAGGGATTCTCCAGCCTCAGCCTCCCGAGGAGCTGGGACTATAGGTGTGCGCCACCACACCCAGCTAATTTTTGTATTTTTTGGTAGAGACGGTTTCACCATGTTGGCCAGGCTGGGTCTCGAACTCCTGACCTCAAATGATCCACCCGCCTCAACCTCCCAAGGTGCTGGGATTACAGGCGTGAGCCACCGCACCCGGTCTGTTTTTACCTTTTAAAAAAAGACTTGCCTAGGCAGACCCGCTGAAAGGACCTAAATGCAATGATGATAATAGCCATCAGCACTGCCTAGTGCTCAGTGTGGTCTCTAAACTAAACACTATTTCCTACAAAAAGGTCCATGAACCCTTGGAAAAAATGTCTGAGGCAAGAAATGCACAAAGTAGACCTGGGTTAGCTTATGTCAGAAAGCAAGGAAATACTGAATAATACTGTACCAATTCAGTAGGATACAGGAAACAACTTAAGGGGCTCTCACTGGTAATGGGACAATTTGAGCATCAAGAAATAATGAATGGAATAGATTGAAACAATATACACAAAATTTGCAAGTTCACTACAGTGAAAAATAAATGATTTGTTACCATTTTCATTGGCTAGAGCACCAACTCATTTACTCTAAAAATTGTTAAAGAATCATGCATTTATCTTGAAGAAATATATTTCAGGAAAATAAATTACTGATAAGGAAAAGTTCTTGACAGAAAAATTCTAGCCAATACAGAAAAATTATGGAATTAGAAAACTACAATTGCAAACCTCAATAAAACAACAGAGTAACAATCACCAATGAAAAGCAAAAACTTTGCTTGCTTCAGCAGCACATATATTAAAATTGAATAATACAGAGATTAGCATGGCCCCTGTGCAAGGATGACATGCAAATTTGTGAAGCGTATTAAAATGCTGTAAAACAAAAAAAAGCAAAAACCATTGAGTGGCAGGTTAATGAATGGTTAACTTCAAATGCAGGGACCAGGCTGATCCCACCTGCACCCACTGGTCAAGCAGCATTCAAAGTTGGACAGACAGATAACGTGCCTTCTGGTTTAACAGTACACAGCACCACTGATGAAAATTCATCTCCAAAACATGGAGCCTGAATCTAGGTCAGTCTCAATGTAACTACCAGTTTATAGGGAATTTGTGTGACAGGAATAAATTTAAAAACACACGAAAGAAGCAAACGGCTAAATGTTGGACATTCTACAGGAAAAATGGCCCGGTTCCTCCCACAAATGAATGACATAAAGGAGTGAAGAGGTTTATAGAACAAAAGGGATTTAAGAGATGTAGCAACCAAATGAAATACATGGATCATACTTGGACTCATTCAAACAAACCAAAAAGATGTGGGATGTCCTTTCAATGATATGCCAGAAATCAGTAAATCTGATTTGATTAACACTAGTTACTAGTTATTAGCTAGAACATTCCAGTTGGTAAGTTGTCATACATATTTAAGAAATATGAATCCAAACTAGATTGTGATAATTCCCTCATAACTTCACCTCTACCTGAGTTTCGGGCTCTGCTATCCAGCTGCATACTAGTCTTCATCAGATGACACAGGCGTCTCCAACACTGCATGACTGGAACCTGAACTTCCTTATCTTCTGTTTCCCCTAAATCTGTTCTTTTTTCAAATTTTCTATCTTGGAGTTGCCCTCTACCATCTATCTAGACACTTTTATCAGGAACTCAGAGAGCCATCTTTACCTCTTAGATATAATCAGTCTTGTAAGTCTTGCCCAATTTTCTTTTCTAAAACTTTAAAAATCTGTCCTGTCTTCTCTAGCAAATACCACAATGTTAGTTCAGGCCTTCATCTTCCTCAACAATTAAGACATCCTCCTAACTGGTTGTCTTGCCTGTAGCCTTTTCCTCTCATGGCCATCTGCCACACAGCCGTCACTTACCTGTGTTACAAACTGATGATGTCATTCCTGTGCTTAAAACTATCTAATACCTGGTATGTCAGTCTTAATTCCTTCACATGATTTGTGAGATCCTCCACTATATGAGCCTTGTCTTGTGCTTCATATATCTGATCCACTGAAGTGACTGTGGTTCTCTGATGCTAGAGTGCCTTTGCTTCTTTGTGCTTTTGTTTCCTCTGTGTGCAGAAAAAAATCTCACCCCTCACCTCCTCATTTATTAGTAAGTTCTCCAGGAATATTTTCCTGATGTTAAGTAGGTACTTCAATATGTGTATTTTTATCACTGGGCTGATCACACTGTTGAGTTACTGAATGAGAACTTTGTGCTAGCCTTACTTATTTCTGTTATGAATTAAATAAACATAAAAATAGGGAATATATACTGTTCCAACAAAACTTTTCCTCTTTGGATAGAAACCTTCAAGGACTTAAAGAGGCATAATTTGTTTTAAAGTCCCTTAAGGATGGACAAGAAAACATTTAGTGGTTCTTTTCTTCAGCCATCACACAAAGAAGTGGAGCATTAGATAATCCAGAATAGCAGCCTTGCTATCCAATCTACTGTTTATCCAACAGTAATAGGAAGGGGAGCTCTGCAGGTCGGGAAAGCTAGCCCAGGATTACAAACTGCCATAAATGAGCTACATGTCAATTAGTTGGATTATGTATAACATTTTATGAAATAATGCTCTTAAAAACAAAAACCCTTATATGTTACTAAAAGATTAAACTTAAAAGGAGGGTATAAAAAACATATTCACAGAAAATATTTATTATACTACTCTTTGCACTATGTATGGAACAGTATGTTTATTAAGTCCAAGAGAAAAGATAATTCACTGACATGAAACACCCAAATTTCTTCATTTTAAAAGTAGTTTAGAGATAGCATCAGGTAGGCCAAACAACTGCACTGGGCCCCTGTAGAGTAGGGTTTGGTCTATTAAAAAAATCTTTTCTTGCTGGAACTGGCTTCCCTGCAAGCTCAATAGGTTCTGGAGCTCATTTACCAGATTGCTCGCTGGATCCCAGAAAGTTGCCCGTGGTCAGCTAAGTGACGGAAGACTATACGACTAAGCCTCCAGCGCCGCTTCACACCACGCGGACGGGACGTCATAACACACCGATTTCTGATTCTAACAGGACAGCTATCCCGTGGGAGGGCAGCGATTTCTTCATCGGCCACGTCCTAAGGGAAATCACATTATTACACAGATCGCATTACATTGTTGTACATGTATTTTGCTCCTTCTCACTGGCAGGTAACTTACTTTTTTTTTTTGAGACAGAGTCTTGCTCTGTCACCCAGGCTATGGGTGACAGATTGTGCAATGACACAATCTCGGCTCACTGCAACCTCTGCCTCCTGGGTTCAAGTGATTCTCCTGCCTCAGCCTCCCAAGTAGCTGAGATTACAGGTGTGCACTAGCACACTCAGCTAATTTTTTGTATTTTTAGTAGAGACGGGGTTTTGCCACGTTGCCCAGGCTGGTCTCAAACTCCTGAGCTCTGGCAATCCGCCTGTCTCGGCTTCCCAAAGTGCTAGGATTACAGGTGTGAGCTACAGCACCCGGCCACTGGCAGGTAATTTTCATTGCATGAGTACCATAATTCATTTATCCATCCTACCTTTGATGGTCATCTGGGTCATCTTCCGATTTGAGCGAATATGAATAGTACAGCTACATACTTTTGTTTAAGTCATTGGTAAAGTATGTGAATGTATTTCTGTTGCCTCCTCACGTGTTTTGAATCACAGAAGTTTGAAACCTCTGGGCTGATGATCAAATAGGAAGGAATGTGGCTTGAGATAAGACTAGAGAAGGAGGAAGGAGAGTATCACATGGAGCCCTGATGTCTATGGTAAAGATTCTGACAACTGGAGAAGTAAAGGGGAGAGATCAGATGAGGTTTATATTTTTAAAAAATCATTTGCAAGGTAGAGGATGAATCAGGTAAGGGCAAAGTGGTTGAGGGGACAAAAGGAGGGATTACAGCAGTAGCTAGGGCTCAGGTTTTGTCAGTAGAGATTTCTTCCTATGTATGTGTTCAAGAGTGTGAGTGTTCATAATATTCACTTTAATCTGATAAGTGTCCTGACAAGTATGATGGACCCTGTGCTAGACTGTCATGCAAGCAAAATAACACATTAAGAGAACACAAATTAAATGAAAGTATATACAAACCAAAAATTAACACAAAAGCTTATTGCATGTGTTACCATTATGAACTAACAGAATTATATAAAACAATATGATTGCCAGGTGCAGTGGCTCATGCCTGTAATCCCAGCACTTTGGGAGGCTGAGGTGGGCGGATCACCTGAGGTCGGTAGTTTGCGACCGGCCTGACCAACATAGAGAAACCCCGTTTCTACTAAAAAGACAAAATTAGCTGGGTGTGGTGGTGCATGCCTGTAATCCCAGCTGGCTGGGAGGCTAAGGCAAGAGAATTGCTTGAACCCAGGAGGCAGATGTGGTGAGCCGAGATCGTGCCACTGCACTCCAGCCTGGGCAACAAGAGCAAAACCCCATCTCAAAAACAAAACAAAATGAAAAAACAACATGACTGAGCCATTGAGTAGTAAACAATAAATGCTATAAAAGGAACTGGAGAGAAGAAATGACTGGGCAGGAAGATTGAAGCCAGGTTTCATGGAGGTGGACTTTAAAGAATGGCTAGAAATTACTGATTGATTGATTGGTTGATACATACCCCTCCTTGTTCCCTGAAAGATTTAAGGCAGTTTACAAATGAGGAAACTGGGGCAAAGAGAAATGACAGTAGAAAAGATAAAAGCCTCAGGAACACAAAAGTGCATGCTGTAAAAGCCTGAGTTTGTTAGAACTGGGACATAAATTTGACTTGTAAGAAACTTAGCAGGCAGCAGAGAACCATGATCAGTTTACATGATTCAGACTCTGCACAGTTATTGCTGCTAGTCATACCAGAGACACTTCTTCTGGGTGTCTTCATAAAGGTACTCAAACAACACACCCCCAGCTGTATTAAGGTATAATTGACAAATAAAAATTGCATATATTTAAGGCATACGATGTCATGATTTGTTGAACATATACATTGTGAAATGATTACCACAATGAAGCTAATGAATGCATCCTTCACCTCACAAGATTACCTTTTGTGTGTGTGTGTGTGTGTGGGTGTGTTAAGAACACTTCAGATCTACTCTCTTAGCAATTTCAAGTACACAATACAGTACTATTGACTATAGTCACGGTGCTGTGCATTAGCTCCACAGAACTGATTCATCTTACAACAAAGTACACCCTTTGACCAGTATCTCCTGATTTCCCCCTGCCCCCCATACCCCCCATACACCCTAGTCCTCCTAGCTCCAAGCAGCCACCATCCTGCTTCCCTGCCTCTATGAACAACGTCTTGAGCTCAGTTTCTCCCGGGCCCCACAATTTTTTTTTTTTTTTTTTTTTTTTTTTTTTTTTTGAGACACAGTCTTGCTCTGTCACCCAGGCTGGAGTGTAGTGGCATGATCTCGGTTCACTGCAACCTCTGCCCCCCGAGTTCAAGCAATTCTCCTGCCTCAGCCTCCCGAATAGCTGGGATTACAGGTATGTGCCATTTGCACTCATTTAAGTTTTGTATTTTCAGTAGAGACAGGGTTTGGCCAGGTTGGTCTTGAACTCCTGACCTCAGGTGATCTGTCCGCCTCAGCTTCCCAAAGTGTTGGGATAACAGGCATGAGCCACTGTGCCTGGCCTGCCACTTCTTATTACTCCCTAAATGTACGAAAGTAGCTTAATGCCACTTTAGTGTAAGCCATAACCCAGTGGTCCAAGGCCCTCAGTTTTCTGCTCATCTGGCTTAATCTAGACAAGACTAAAAAGAAACCATAGTAATAAATAGGATGTATATCATTCTGTCAACTTCTCTAAATGTAGTTTTTAAAAAATCTGAGTTCTCAATAAGTTGAGTGGCCTTGAGTTTAATTTATAGCTCCCTAATAAGCCTGTTTAACGCAGATATGCTACATCACCACTTAGGTGCAGGGCTTTATGCTTCAGAAAGCCAAGCAAGGTGGACATCCTCTTATTCAACCCAAGCAGTGTGACAAGAAAGTAAGCCTTAATGGAAAGGCACTTCAGCACACAGAGGTGGGCAAGGGAGTTCAGGGAGACAGGCTCAGAATGGTACTGGGTAAGGAACAGTATCAACATCAGCAATGCCTCCCAATGCCTTGTCAGTTAAAAGATTGCGATGAGGCTGGGCACAGTGGCTCACGCCTGTAATCCTAGCACTTTGGGAGGCCCAGATGGGTGGATCACGAGGTCAGGAGTTCGAGACCAGCCTGGCTAACATGGTGAAGCCCCGTCTCTACTAAAAATACAAAAATTAGCTGGGCATGGTGGCATGCGCCTGTAATCCCAGTTACTCAGGAGACTGAGGCAGGAGAATTGCTTTAACCTGGGAGGCAGAGGTTGCGGTGAGCCGAGATTGCACCATTGCACTCCAGCCCAGGGGACAGAGCAAGACACCATCTCAAAAAAAAAAAAAAAAAAAAAAAAAAACAAGATTGGGATGAAGTCAGGGAGAGACCTTAGGTGAAAATAATACCCAGTTTACCAGTACTTTCTAAGGCTGGCATAATGAAACAGTTGAAAGGCTAGTTAGGAGTGAATAGTCTTTAATTTGAAACTCACCAAAATCAGTTTCAAGGCTATTTGTTTACATTGATGTGGATCTTATTCTCCAGAAATTATATTGATACCAAGTCACAACAAACAGTATCAAAAGCGATCTGATGTGAGTTAAGGATCTTGTGGTACAAAGGGACTCATCTTAATTAGCTAACCTGAAGAGTTTTTGGCAAAATGGTATTCTTCCTGAGTGAATTAATACGTAGCCTCTCATCTGCGTATTCATAGGCCATTTTTCGTCTCTTCACATCGCGCCACATTCTCCAGTCTACGTAGTGACTTCGAACTTGGCCTGAAGCTGATGAAGGAACCATCTGAAAGACAGAGACAAGGGACCAGTGAAGGATAGCCAGGCCCATATTCTGAGTGTTCCTCAATCCTGCAATTCTCTTTCTGCCACCATTTATGATCTAGTATTCTTTTAAGAGTTGTTTTAGATCAGTTTAATAATTTAAGATAATAGACTTCCTAATTCAGAATAAATAAGTTTTATGGATGTATATTAAGTCAAAATCATAATATAATGCAATAACATATGTATTGGAAGGTGAAAGACAGATTTTCAGAAATTTTTATTATTCTGTTCGACCTGTACTTAGGCCAATAGTCACATGGTTCAAAAATCAAAAAGGTATAAAAAGACACACAGTGAAAAGTCTCCCCACACCTCATTCCTCACCTGCCCAGTGACTCCTATGCCCCACAGGTATCCACTGTTTCCAGTTTCTTTTTTATCTTTCAGAGATTTTTGTCTGTATACACTCCCCTCCCATTTTTCATTCCCTCTTTTCAGTTAACAATATACGTTAGAGATCTTTCAATATCTGAATGTAAAAAGCTTCCCCATTTTCTTCATATTGCATAATCCACTATATAGAAGCATCATAATTTAACCTGCCACATATTGCTGGACAGACCTCACTATTTATCATTATAAACAATGCTGCAGTGAATAATGTCTTAGAAATCATTTCATATGTATTTCTATATATCTTAAAGATACATTATTATTTATTTATTTTACTTTTTTGAGATGGAATCTAGCTCTGTCACCCAGGCTGGAGTGCAGTGGTGCAATCTCGGCTCACTGCAACATACGCCTCCCGGGTTCAAGCAATTCTCATGCCTCAGCCTCCTAAGTAGCTCAGACTACAGGTGCCTGCCACCACATCTGGCTGTTTTTTGTTTTTTGTATTTTTAGTACAGACGGGGTTTCACCATGTTGGCCAGGCTGGTCTTGAACTCCTGACCTCAAGTGATCCATCCATCTCGGCCTCCCAAAGTGCTGAGATTATAGGAATGAGCCACTGTACCCAACGAGGATAAATTATTGGGAGCAAAACTGCTAGGTCAAAGGGTACTTTAAAACTATCACTGACCTAATACTTCTCAGCACTAGTTGTCCAGTAATAAGACAGTATATTCCTTGTAGTCTCATATTTTCGTGGTGATAATTTACAGTTTTGACTCACAGTACAGGCAAAGGGAGTATAGATCGCAAGAAACGTAAGTCTCTCTCAAACCAGAGGAAATATTACATGTTAATTAAATTGCCCCTATAGAAAAATGATGGCTTCTGATAAGTGATGTTTGTAAACTTATATGTATAGCAAAATATAAAACTGAAAATAAGAATACTATAAATAGAAAGCCAACATTTTTTCAGTCTATTGACAAAAGATAAACTGAACATCTTCAGTGCTCACATTACTAAACAAAAGTTCCATGGGGAAATATAACAATTCTGCAATCACCTTTTGGAAAAAAGATAAGCAGGAATAGAATGTGAATATTGATGTGGCATATGACTGAGTCCAGTGAATGCCTTGGTAACCATGGCTGGAAACGCTTGTCCCAGAAAGACGGGCTTTGAAATGTTGATAGAATTTTTACTAAAGTGGGGACAGGGGAGGGGAGAAAAGCTAGTTTGTCCAAACAAAACATAGAAAAGAATATACATTCATAAGATCAAGGAGAAATCATTCTGGCTGAAAGAAACCATTCACCTTGAGGGGCAATGTGAGGTTTGCTTTTACCTATGAAATTGAGGGTACAGGGGATTTAGAAAACAAGATTAAGCATTTCGTCTTTGAATTCTTTTTCAAAGTATTCCTAATCAAATTCTCCTAGAACACTTCTATTAGTTTTTAAAAACAGTCTTTCATTCTATTTTGCATACCTTGTTTTCTTACTAGAAAAGTAATAACACTTTTTTTTTTTTTTTTTGAGATGGGAGTTTTGTTCTTGTTGCCCAGGCTGGAGTGCAATGGCATGACCTCAGCTCACTGCAACCTCTGCCTCCCAGGTTCAACCGATTCTCCTGCCTCAGCCTCCCGAGTAGCTGTGATTATAGGCGCCCGCCACCACGTTTGGCTAATTTTGTATTTTTAGTAGAGATGTGGTTTCTCCATGTTGGTCAGGCTGGTCTTGAAATCGGGAAGTAATACACTTTTAAAATAAAATATTTATTGGCCTATTACATTATTTCTTCTGTGAATGCTTTTATGTCCTTTGCATTTCTACTGTGGTGTATTTCCTTACCAGCTTATAATGGTGCTTTATAGATTAAGGCTGCATCTATTCTGCTCTGTACACATCTTATCCTGCCCCAATCTCTTACCCCTCTTCAGCTCCTAAAACCTTTCCACTGGGCCCTCCAAATCCATGGTCTACCATCAAAATCTTTTAAATTCTCAACTTCTCTTAACATCTCCTTCACCTTTCGCTCTGGCCAAATTTTAAATCCCTCCTCACAGCTTTTCCTGTAGCTCCTTTTTCTTCCATAACTGGGCCTAGAGATGGGATAGGTAAGTGTCTTCCTTGCTCTTCATTGCAACTTCCAGTTCTCCTTCCTTCCTGAAAGCTCCTGGCTTTGACTCATGCCATTGGGCTTACTACCTTCCACTACCTCTCATCATTACAGTCATCTACCAAAGCCCCTACTACTCCCTTTCATTTTTCCACGATTTTGGATCCTGGCTTACTGTCACTCTCTCCAATATTCTTGCTATCTTAATTCCTGGTGATTTCAATATACATGAAATTATACCCTAATCACTCTGTCTTAACGCCTCTCCTTCAATGATTTTTGTCACTCTTGTTTAACTATTCAATTCCATGCCCATGTCGTGGGTATTTTATTATTAATAAGTGCAAGTTCTCTATTATCTCACTTTGTATATCTCATTCTCTATCACTTCTTTCTAGCTTGCTCCTTGTAACACCCCAATAACAATGCTTCTGGGACTTTCAATCCATTGATCCTACCATTTTTCACTTTTTTCACTCAGCTTTTGATTTCCTTTCGTCCTCTCTCACCCAGCCTGAATTCCTTTGTTCTATAAATACAATGTTCTCTTGAATACACCATCAACTCTCTGGCCCCTCTCTCACTTCTCTGTACTTACTCCAATTCTCCTGACCATTCCTTCTGTCCATTTCCAACTCTTTTACATGGTCTCTTTCCCCTTAAATCTCTGACACTTGCTCCCACATCCTCACACTCAGCTGATGACTTCACCTTCTCCTTAATTATAAAATTAGAAGAAATCAAAAGAGCATTTCTATAAATGCTCACCATCACAGTGACTCACTTACTAGCATCTGTACCATATGTTCTACATTCCCTTCTGTTATCAGAGATCCACTCTGTCCAATAGAGTAGCCGCTAACCACATAGGGGTATTAAACACTTGTAATATAACTAGTACAACTGGGGAATGTAATTATTTTAATTAATTTAAAATTAAAAACCAAAGCATTGTAAACATTAAACAACTTTATTATTTTGGTAGAACTATATTTTCCATTTTAATTATGGGAAATTTATCATCCAAACTGAGATATGCTTTCAGTGTTTGAAAATCTAGTATGAAAAAAAGAATGTAACTATTTCATATGTCATTGTTATATTGATTCCATGTTAGAACCACAATATTTTAGATATACCTGGTTAAATATTATATTAAACTTAATTTCATCTACTTCTTACTTTTTAAATGTGGCTACTAGAAAAATTTTAAATTACACATGTGGTTCACATTATATTTCTATGGACAAAACTGCTACAGATGAACTGTCCAGGTTCCTAAGACCAAACTTCATGACTTCATGCACAAGACCCCATCGACTTTTTTTTTTTCTTTTTTTTTTAATGTTTTTGGTATTTTTAGGGCTAGTCAAGTGAAGCAGTGGGAGTGGAGAAGGAACAAATAAATCTGTATCTGGTTGTGATCAATTAGTTTTAAACACCACTGCAGTCTAACCAGCCTCCATTGCCTCTTGCCTAAAGGTACAGCTCTAGCAATTCTTCCCTCTTCTATATCATCAATTTTTAATACTACAGGATCTTTCCCTTTCATACACAAACATGCTGTTTTCCCTGCCATGTTAAAACAACCCCCCCGCCGCCCCAGTTATTGACCCAGTTTTTTTGCTCTCCTTTACAGCAAACCTCCTTTAAAGGCTTATCTATACTCCAATTTCTTTCCTCCTATTCTCTATAAGGGTTTCGTCCCCATAACATCTTCAGAACACCTGTGATTAAGGTTCCAACAACTAAACTCGTCGCACCTGTGATTAAGGTTCCAACAACTAAACTCGTCACACCTGTGATTAAGGTTCCAACAACTAAACTCGTCACACCTGTGATTAAGGTTCCAACAACTAAACTCGTCGCACCTGTGATTAAGGTTCCAACACTGCTAAACTCGTCAGCCAATTCTCAGCACTTCTTTTTAATTGATTTATCAACTTTGAGCAGAGTTGCCCACTCCTTACACTTTGAAATTCTGTCATCCTTTGCTTCCCGGCTATCCCACTCCCCTAGTTTTCCACCTCCCTAGCTGACAGCCCCTTTCAATCTCCTCTGCACGGGTCTCATCTCTTAACGTTAGAAGTCTCTGAAAGCTCAATCCTCGTACCTCGTCTCCCATCTACTCACTCTCTTCTAAATCGGAGTCAAGCTCACATCTTTTAATACCAGTTAGTTATATGCTTACGAAAACCAAACTGACATCTGCAGCTCGGACCTCCCCTGAACCAAGCCCAACCGGGGAAGAGGGCGGAGGGAGAACCCCTGGACTGGTCCTCACTGAGCACTACAGGTAGCAGAGTCGTGGGGGACCCGAGGGTTACGAGATTCAGGGGTGAGGGGTAGCGGTGTGGATAAAGGTAGGAGCCTGACCTGCTTCAACGTCCGAAGCAACGAACCCAGCATGAAGGCCGCCATGTTGTCCGCCGCAAACTACAAAGCGCTGCAACTTTATTGACACTACCGAATAGCCTAGGACACGAGGGGCGGGGCCTGGGTCGCGCGGGGCGGGGCGCGGCGGGGCGCGGCGGGGCGCGGCGGGGCGCGGCGGGGCGCGGCGGGGCGCGGCGGGGCGCGGCGGGGCGCGGCGGGGCGAGGAGAGGAGGCGGGTGGGAATGCGGCCTACAGGAAAGTGGAGTTAGTTTTGGGATCTGAGCTCTCGCGATATTTCATGGTACTTGGGCAAATGACAAATCCGAAGGCGTCGCGTTGATGGTGATGGCGCAGCCGACGTTCCTCTTGTGTTGCAGCCCTTCCTTGCGTTTTACACACCCACTTAAACTACCTGTGTCTCTGCCCTCCTCCTTTCCTTCCGCCTTTACCTAGTCGGCTGTCACCAATTTCTCTTCCACTGCATTCTCGGTTCCGCTCAACATGCACCTCCTATATACTCCACTCGGTTTAGGGTAGAAACCTAGAAATTATTGCCACCTCCTCCTCCTCTGCCATCTCTCCTATAGATCCTGCAAATCTCTCCCTTTTCTCCAACTATAATGGTGGTGTGGTGATGATGTTGACGATGGCAATGATAAAGATAGTTCATTGGTATATCTGGGTATATATATTATCTGTATTGGGATTTTAGGTTAAAAGGATGTAAACATTATGTTTGTCCTTGGTAGAGGCATTGCCATTTAAAAACTGCTGTTTTCACTTTGTTGTGCAGGAAACTAACCTTCAGGTCATCTTTAGAGCCGCTGTCCTTCCTCTGGGATGAACCCTTAGAGGGGCCACTTTCCTCTGTGTGGATGTAAGGCAAGTACCACGCACCTACCGTTCTGATAGAAGAGTGTGGAGGAGCATATATTAGCTTGGCAAGTACCCGTATCTTCGATGTGTTGGTGGATGAAGTGGAGCGATGCCTATGTGCTAATTACATCTGCATTGCTACCCAGGAGCCTTCTGGGAGGAAGGAGAGCTGAATGTATACTCTTTTCTTTAGAGGTTTAAATGTATTGGATCATATCTAATGGATGGGGAGGCTCTGACAGGCCAGCTGGTGGGTAAACATAACATGAGTCCCTGTTGTGATAGAATCAGAAAACTAGACTGGCCTCAGGTAGGCATCTGTTCATAATTCAAGCAGGTGTAATACCCGTCTCTCCCTCCCCACAGCTGGGCTCATCTTCTATAATTAGGTCATGAAATAGGTGAGCTAGCTCTGTGCACTCTGGTCTTTTCTTCCTTTCTGGAAAACTAGTTCTGAAAGCATCTTTTTTGTTGCTGTTGTAGGTTATGATTTAATTCTACCTTTTTGGTGTGACCAGGAACAGGGGCAAGAGTCCACCTCTACAATCTCATAGGAAGAACAGGAGAATTATAGACATCTACAGTGGGCACAGGACTTAGGCCAGATCTTCCTGGAAAGTGGTCAGAAAGACTTAGACTTAAGCCACGGGAGTTAGGCCAATCTGATGGTTTGCCCTTTCAAAGATGGCAAAATACCGTTGGATGAAGAGGTAGCCCAGGATCCAGAACTCTTCTGGGTGGTGGAGATGTTCATGCCCTGGAAGCTGCTGGTGCCCCCCTGCTGGCTTTTTACTGGTTTTATGACATATTAAAAATGGGCTGAGCATGGTGGCTCACACCTGTAATTCCACCACTTTGGGAGGCTGAGGCAAGTGGATCACTTGAGGTCAGAAGTTCAAGCCCAGCCTGGCCAACATGGGTGAAACCCAGTGTCTACTAAAAATACAAAAATTAGCCAGGTGCAGTGGCAGGTGCCTGTAATCCCACCAACTTGGGAGACTGAGGCAGGAGAATCTCTTGAACCCAGGAGGCAGAGGTTGCAGTGAGCCGAGATTGCATCACTACACTCCAGCCTTGGCAACACAGCAAGACAAAAAAAAAAAAAAAGTACTAAAAAGAATACAGATGAACAGTCAGTTGGAAGAGATGTGTAGGAGAAGGTACAGGGGATGGGACTTGGAGCTTCAATGCCCTTTCCTGGTGGGGCCACCCTCCAGAAACCTCCACATATTCAGCTATCTACAACTTCTGAAAACATCTTTAAACAGCATTACTAACTTTTTTCTAAAAATTGTGATACAATATACATAACATAAATTTTCCCATCTTCACCATTTTAAGTGTACAATTCAGTGGCATTAAGTACCTTCACACTGCTGCGCAACCGTCATCACCGCCCATCTCCAAAACTTTGTATCTTCCAAAACTAAAACACTGTACCATTAAACAATAACTCCCCATTCCCCCTTCCCTTCAGCTCCTGGCAGCCACCATTCTACTTTTTGTCCCTATAAATTCAGCTACTCTACATAGCTCATATAAGTGGAATCATGCAGTGTTTTGTCTTTTTGTGACTGGCTTCTTTCACTTATAACATCTTCAGGGTTTATCCATGCTGCACCACGTCTCAGTACTTCATTCCTTTTTATGGCTCAGTAATATTCCATTGTTTGGCTACACTACATTTTGTTTCTCTGTCATTAACACTTGCTTTTCCTACACCTTTTAGCTGTTGTGAATAATGCTATGAAAAAATACCTTAAATAGCACTCAGATCTTGTTAGGCCATTTTTCGCTTTAAGAAGAGATTAAAACAACCTAATGGTGTGAGTGAGGCAGGAAACTCTGAGATGCTGAGACAAGACTCCAGGGTCTTCTTTAACTAATTGAATTGGTGTTTTAAAACAGCCTAAGATTTCCCCCCAGATCCCACAATGTGCACTCCTCCCTTAGTGTGTGGGCCACTTGGCAGGGCCTAAAGAAGTCTCGGTTTACCTTGAATTTTCCCAAGGAGTCTCTGATTCTCTCTGGCCACTTAACAGGATGTGGGAAAGGCTGTTGTCTTTACTGTCCTGGAGTATTAGAATCAGGAGAACCATCATAATTCACTTAATCATTCAGAAAGTATTTACTAAATGCCTATTATGTACGAGTGTGTAAGTATGTGTCAGGTCGGAGACTGAAAAAACATCCCAGCCCTTCTGATACTTGTAATTCCACTGGGGATTATAGATTGAGACACGAGTGGAGCTATCTACCAAGGACGGTTATATTACCTTTGCTTTTTCCTTATATTCTTTCCTTTGGAGGCTTAAAAGTACTTTTTGGGTGGATAAAATAAAATTTAAGAGTTAATTATTTTTAAGTGTGATTGTGAGAGATGTTTATAGTTGCTATTTTCTAGTCCTAATTAAATTATAAAAATGATTGCATAGATAATGAAATTGAGGCATAGAGAGGTTAGGTAACTTGCTAAGCCAGCTGAGCTAAGAACATTAAGGCAGTGCTCTTTTTTTTTTTTTTTTTTTTTTTTTTTGAGGTGGAGTCTCGCTTTGTCACCCAGGCTGGAGTGCAGTGGCGCGATCTCGGCTCACTGCAAGCTCCGCCTCCTGGGTTCTCGCCATTCTCCTGCCTCAGCCTCCTGAGTAGCTAGGACTACAGGTGCCCGCCACCTTGCCAGGCTAGTTTTTTTGAATTTTTTGGTAGAGACAGGGTTTCACTGTGTTAGCCAGGATGTTCTTGATCTCCTGACCTTGTGATCCGCCCGCCTCGGCCTACATTAAGGCAGATGCTCTTAATCCTCTCTCCATGTTGTCCTATGGAGGAGTGATGGCTCAGGATAAAGGCCTGACTGTTGTCACAGAATTCTTACTTATAAAATATATCAATTGATTAATGTATGGATTTCATGCCATTCTAATGAATACTTCAATATATATAATAATATTTCTATATATTATATAAATATGTATTTGTAATAAATATATAAATATATATTTAAGTTATATATAGGTTAAATATAAATATATATTTATAAATATATTTATTAATACATAATATATACTGTAATATAGAAATACATATTTATTTAATATATAAATAAACATTTTATAAATATATAGTATATAGTATATTACTCAAAATAAATATATATTAAATATATGTACTATATAATCTATTAATATATAGTCTGTATAAATATATATATTATATTTATAAATATATATTAAATATATATCCTTTCTATATTTAATAAGGATATATATTTGCCCAATTGTGCCACTTTGAGGAATTTTTCCAAGGAAATACTGAAATAGATAAATATATATTTTAATCTATATATATTCTTATATATTTAATAAATATATATTTATATTAAATATTTGTATATTTATTAATATATATAAGGATGAGTGGATGGAAGAGAGGTAGAAACTCCCTCATAGAAAACCATGAATTTTATTGTATTTTTTGAGACAGAGTCTGGCTCTATCACCCAAGCTGGATTTAATGGCTGGATCACAGCTCACTGAACCCTCAACCTCCCAAGTGCAAGCAATCCTCCTATCTCATCCTCTGGAGTAGCTGGGACTGTAGGCTGGCGCCACCACACCTGGCTAATTTTTTTGTATATTTTGTAGAGATGGAGTCTCATCTTGCCATATTGCTCAGGCTGGTCTTAAACTCCTTGAGCTCAAGAGATCGTCCTGCCTCAGCCTCCCAAATTGCTGGGATTACAGGTGTGAGCTACCACACCCCATGAAATTTTTGAAAACAAAAAAATACCGAATGGTCTTACCCTACCAGATCGTAATATTTCATACATTATAGAGCCATAGTGATTGAGCTTATGTGGTACTGGCACCAAAATCAACAGACAGGTACGTGAAATAGAATAGATCGGCCAGAGAGAAACTCCAGTGCAGTTAGAATTTGGTTGTGTATTAAAGGAAGCATAAAAATTGTTGAACAAGTGGTAATGGAACAACTGGGTAAAGATTTGGGAAAACTAAAAATTATGTCTTCATCTCTTACCACATATCAAATTTTAGATGAAGAGTTAAAGACTAGCAAAGGCTTAAAAAACAGAAGAAAATAAAAATGAATATATTTTTAATTTTTATTGTTTTATTTTATTTTTATTTTTTGAGATGGGCTCTGTCACCCATGGTGGAGTGCAGTGGTACGATATCGGCTTACGGCAGTCTCTGCCTCCTGGGCTCCAGGTGATTCTACCTCAGCCTAGTAAGGTGATTCTACCTCAGCCTTCTAAGTAGCTGGGACTACAGGTGTGGGCTACCACACCCTGGTAATTTTTGTATTTTTTGTAGAGATGGGATTTCACCATGTTGCCCAGGCTGGTCTTGAACTCCTGAGCTCAAGCATTTTGCCTGCCTTGGCCTCCCAAAGTGCTGGGATTACAGATGTGAGTCACCATGCCTAGCTGAATCTGTTTTTTACATTTTTAAATCTTAGTAGACAATTTTCAGACTGTCCAACTACATTAGATGTGTTCAACCTCACTAGTTTCCAAGAAAATGCAAATTAAAATAATGAGATCTATTTAAGCTAGAAAATTAGCAAAGGTTAAAAAAAACTCAGCATTGTCGGAGGTGTGAGGAAATAGGTAATTTCATAGTCGAGTGATAAGAATATAAATTGGCATAACTTGTCTGCAAAGCAATTTGGCAAGTCTTTTCAAAGTTTGTAACTATTGACCCAGTTATGCCACTTTGAGGAATCTATTCCAAGGAAATACTGAGAAACTCTAAAATTTATATAAAAGGTCATTTATCATTGGCTTATCTATAACAACAAATAAATAACAGAGCGGGGAGAGTTCAATGAATTAAGAAATCAAGTTATAATCCTAAATTTAAAAATCTGATGGGTTTCTCATTTTAAAATGTATATGTATTTACAGATACAGGTGTAGGTATAGATTAGATAGATAGATAGATAGATAGATAGATAGATTAAAAAGGACTAGAAGGGAATACCCTCAAATATTAAGAGTGGAGATGAGCGAGCAGATTACTAGTTTTTCTTATGGTCTTTAAAATTTTCCAATTTCTCTATAATTTATATTATTAGATTCACATATGTGTTGACGTTGATTTAAAAATAGTAACCTGCTCTCGTCTTTTTATATTTATATTATTTCACCCAAACTATTTGAAAAATCTGTTTTTCAAGGGGCATATAGGAAGGGTTCATTCCTGGTCCCCATCAGTATCTTTTGCTTATCCTTGGGGACAGGCACAGGCTGAACCCTGACCAAAGCAGCAAGAAATTAAGAATTCAGGGATGCTTGCTTCATTCATATTTAGTACCAAGCCATTCACTCTTCCCTTTGTCTTCATTTCTCTGGCTTCTGTGTATGCCATCACGTAGACTGTCCTTTTGGTGTCTAATCTGTACCTAATACAGGAATGATTATTTCCTTAACTTCTGTGTTTTCTGAGAGGACTAATTAATTATTCCTTTTCATTATTTTATAACTGGTAAGTTACAGAACTAACTTGACTGCAGCCCCTGGTGCCACACAGTAAGAATGTTTACTTGGTGTGTGCTTATTCTGAGCTGGCCTAGGCTGAGTCACCGGCATCCTTGGGCCTGAACACCCACCCCAATGCACTGCCCTGGTGCCTCATCATGGGCCTTCCACGTGAGAGTTGGATATGGCTCAAAAGAACCAGACTTCTTGGGCTGTGAGAGGGAAATACAAAGAGGAAGAAAGTGAGAATAAAGGAAAAGAACCTGTGGAAGGAGAGCGAAAGGCACGGGGACACATGCGCCACACGCGCACACACACACGGGGACACACGCACGACATGCACACACACACACACAACACACACACACAAATATGCATTTCTTTTTTTTTTTTTTTTTTTTTTTGAGGCGGAGGCTCGCTGTCTCCCAGGCTGGAGTGTAGTGACCGGATCTCGGCTCACTGCAAGCTCCGCCTCCCGGGTTTACGCCATTCTCCTGCCTCAGCCTCCCGAGTAGCTGGGACTACAGGCGCCCGCCACGTCGCCCGGCTAGTTTTTTGTATTTTTTTTTAGTAGAGACGGGGTTTCACCGTGTTAGCCAGGATGGTCTCGATCTCCTGACCTCGTGATCCGCCCGTCTCGGCCTCCCAAAGTGCTGGGATTACAGGCTTGAGCCACTGCGCCCGGCCTACAAATACGCATTTCAACCCTGGCTCTGAAATTGTGTGATGGATAGTGGGTGAAACCTCTGTTCTCATTACACATCTGCCTTCATTAAAGGCCACCAGCGGAATGGCAATCCTTTTGGTTTACCAGTTTGGTCATAGAATGTGGATGGCCTTAGCACTTCTGGAAGCAGCCACAGGTCCCATGCCTGTGAGCCTCCCATGGAGCTATGTGCTGTGCACCATGCTGAACACAAGATGGCAGTATTACTACATCTGCGTTCCTACACCCAACTGTCCTTGGTTCCCACACACAGGGCCTGATGCAAACTGGACACACACACACAGAGCTGTCCCACAAATAAAATAGTGACACTTTGCCTGTCATCAAGTGAGACCTGTGTTTGAGACTGAATTTGCCTCCTTCGTGGGGGTCAAAGGCAGCACAGGCTATGTGATTTGTAGGGCCCAGTGCAAAAGGAAAATGTAGGACCTCTTGTTCAAAAAGCAGGGAAAAAAGTGCTGTTAAAGGTAGTAAAATATAAAGCCTTTTCCTTTCTTTCCTGGACTCTTGACTTGTTATAGGATTTTTTTATTTGCTATTAATGTTCTAAGTCAAGAAAAACAAAATCGTTAAATGTACTTTTAAATCATTAGCATCAATTTTACCACTCACCATCATATTGAGGAATGCCAGTTCACAGTGCAAATGTAAGAGCATTTAACTCATAGGCAGAATCAGTGAAGTTATACAATTTGCATTTTGTTGCTTCTATATGACTATGTGTTTTGTTCTTACCCGAACAGTGAAAATATTGCATAAAACTAACTCAGTTGCTTTTATTTTACTTCTTGATCCATGCACATTCTACCAGCACCTTCTGCCTTTGGCTTACTCATGAGTAAGAGAGGACTGAAAGGAAAAGGAACTATTGTCCCTTTAGAATGTCAATGCCTTCATGTATAGGAAGCAAATGCTAGTGGCCTCTTGGGACTGCCAGTGCCCCAGCTGACTCAGTCATCAACATAGTACTCTTACCTTGGACTCACTTTGAGTCCCATTCATCCCCCATATATCATGGGGGACCAGAATTCCATGTGGATGGGGCATCATGCAAAGGGAGCAGCAAGGAACGATGGGTGCATGTGTCCCCTCTGCTCATGCGGATGTTCCATTGTCCCATTGGACCTCACTTACAGACACAAATTCAAAAACATAGTGATTCAGAATTTCAAGATAGTGACAGTAGAGCATTAAACCAAGCACAGGGCTCTCCTGAATGCACGGGGATACATGCACAGACACACACAAACACACAAGTAAGAACGGCAGGGGCTGTGTGACACACGAGTGACATGCCTGCAAAGCCAGCCCAGGTCACAGGCTCTCATGATCTCAGCCACTTGCATTTTCCCAGTCCACACTTATATCTCCAATGAGTGTTTTCACCAGGGGCCAGAGCTCCTTCAACCCCACATGTACCAGTCTGAGCTAGTGAGCATCCATTCCTTCAGCAAACATTTATTGAGCATTCCTGTTACATGTCAGATACTCTTCTAGGAGCTGGGGTTGCAGCAGGGTACACAGTCCCTGCCCTCATGGAGCTTACACTGTAGTGGAGAAAGGGGAAGAACCATTCGCAAATCAATAAATATGTGTCAAATGGAGACACGCTATGAAGAGAAAAGCAGAGTCAAAAGAGCATTATGGTAGCAGATATTGTTACCTAATGTGGTCAGAGAAGGGCTCTCTGATGAGCCAGCATTTGAACAGAGACGTTAAGGGTGTGAGGGAGTGAGCTAGGAGGTTCTGGGGGAAGGACCTCCAGGCAAAAGGAATGGCAGCTATGAAGGCTGTGAGTGGGGTGTGCATGGTGTGTCTGAGGGGGAACAGGGAGGCAGCAGCTGGAGCCAAGTGAGTGAGAGGAAGAAGGTAGGTGAGGTCAAAACAGTGGGGGTGCAGGGGGAGCCCATGTAAGGCCTTGCATTCCCACATAAGCTTCAGTAAAAACGGTCTCCGCTAGATTGCCTCCTCTCTTCTAAAGGCCTTATGTCTTGATGAATGGACTCACTGGGAATGGGAGTCACCTTCGGCTCCTTTTCTCTCATGTCTTTAGCCCGACTTCTTGCTGCAGCTACTGCCTGGCTGACCACTTCCGGGCAGGGTGCTACCAGCTTAGTCCAGCTGCAGTGACACGTACCTTGGGTTCACACCAGGAACCTCTCATGTCTTGCCCTGGAGCTTCTCTGGTGTTAGTGTGGACACCTGAGGAGCCAGGAGCCTGTTCAGCTCTCATGTATGCATAGCTTCAAGTGCAGGGGGAGTGATGCCTGTGGGGACACCCTGAACCCATGGAGATGGAAGCCTAGGGATAACACATTTCATAAGGCTCCTCGGAAGGCCTTAGCGAGACATCAAGCTCCAGTCACCCGCAGCAGTGGCTAACTTAGTAGTCACTTAGTGGCGTCCTTGTTTCTCTTTCTCATTCGTTCTTGTTCCACTGCCCTGATCCCTCACTCTTGCTCCCAATAAATAAATTGCACATACACCTCTGTCCTGGATTCTCCTTTTGTGGGTGGTGGGAATAAATCAGGCTCAGATAAAAAATATCCCTTCCCACTGATCATCCAAATCTTGTTGATTCTACTTCAAATTGTTTATTTAATTTTTCCCATTCCTGCTCCTACTCCCCTTCAGACCCTCTTCATCTCTTCTCTGTACTAGGACCAACTGGACTCCTACCTGCTCTTTTGCCTCTCCCCCACCCCCCCCACTTTTTTTTTTTTTAAACTTAACCCATCATCTCTCCCACAAAAGCATTCATCCTTTTCTGCTACCAGAGTGAAGTTTCTAAGACACTACAACTACTCATTTCTGGTACCTCCTTATCACCTACAAAATAAAGTTTAAACCCCTTAACATGATGTTATGATCGCTGTCAATGCCTGCAGCATCGTGATTTTCCGTCTCTCCCCAGAAACACCTCTGACCACCTTGGATTGTTCATCTGTCATTTCCCCTTCAGTGGTTCTTCCTCTCGAAGCCTTTCTTTCTGCCAACCTTTCCATTCAGTCCGCTTTAGTTTATCAAATGCTTAATTGAACGTAGGCACATACCAGTTCCTGTCACCCAAGGAGGTGAGGAGCAGGTGACAAGATAGGGAAAGGTAGTGTTGCAGAATATGTCACATGTCAACACAGTCCCATGTAAATGTTTTAGTTAGTTTGCCCCAGTTTAGGGACCTGAATATACTTTTTCATCAGGCTAGAATCACTGCAGGGGTTTTGGTAAGGAGAAAGGACATTTTTCTTTTGCAGAACTTGAGATCGTGTGGAAAAATAAGATCCTAAGGGGGGGTAAATTTATGGAAAGTCATCTTTATATTAATCATCAAAGCTGATGTCTAAATAAAGACAATGTGATTGAGATTTTGCACATTTTAAATTACTAGTAGTGGATAAAGCACTCAATTTTCACTTACCATTCCTGCTTCAAAAAAAGAAGTGTTAAATTTTCTTCCCAGCAGATTCAAGGAGATGCTTGCTTATTTGTTTTGATTTGTTGCAGATAATATGCATGCAGAGAGGTTTTCCTTTTCTGAGTCTCATTTTCCATCCACATATTCAATGTCTTCTTGACTTGCAGACTTAGGATTGTTGATTTTCCACCCCTCTAGTTCTGCCCGCTGGGCCACTGGCTACAGTGTGCAGGTTGGGATCAAAGGACTGTGACTGGCCAAGGGGGCACATGGTTCTGACTCTCAGCCCATGAGGTTTGCCAGGTTGGACTCCCTGGCTTGTGGCTGCATTACATTTTTATAATTCTGTCGTGATTCAGAGATGTTAAGTAAGTTGGTGCTTGAGATAGAAAGGTTTAGGATAATCTTATTTAACCAGTGAGGCCCAGCTCAACGGGTAATTGTCAGCCCTTCTACCCATCTCCCAGGGTTTATCGCCTCAGGCATGGCCCTGGTATCTGTGTGCAGAAACAAACCTGTCAACTCTTCTTTCCCATCTTAGCAACCTCCTTCCTCTCAGACCAATTCCCAGTGCTAAGGACCTGGTTACCCTTCCTCCTTGTGATTCCTGCAGCTACAATAACAAATTGTCACGAAACGTATCCTCTCACATTTCTGGAGGTCAGAAGTCCAAAGCCAGGTTATCAGCAGGGCTGCAGTCCCTCCAATGGCTCTGGCAGAGAACCCTGTCTTGCCTCTTCCTCCTCCAGCCTCTGGTGACAGTTGATGTTCCTTCACTTGTGGCAGCAGCATCCAATCTGTGCTTCTGTCCTCACCTAGCCTGCTTTCTTGTGTGTGACTCTGTGTTCTTTCCTGTCTCTGAATAGAACTTTCTCATTTAGGGCCCATCCTAATCCAGCATGATCATATTTCAATCTTTACCTTCATCATGTTTTGATGACCTGATTTTCAAATAAGGTCACATTCTGAGGCTGTAAGTGACATGACTTTGGAGTCGATGCCATTCACCCCACCACACTCATCTACTTTAACTTTATCAAGACTTCGATGCAAGCACATCTACTTCTTACACCCCCTGTTTTACCTCCTTTTCCTATTTTCAACTCCCTGTTCCTCTTTTCCTCATTTACCCCTTTAAGAATGACTTATAATTTGTGTGCACAAGATTTGACTATTCTGCATTTCCAAAGAGATGTACAAAGGTAAGCACATATTTATTAGAATTTCATGTAGAATTAGAGGGAAGTCAAAGTCAGGAAAGGAGGGACTGATCTATTCATATACAATTATTTTAGTATTTGTATTAATTTCCTCTACCCATTTGAAAGTTCCCTAAGGAAATGTGTGGTTTTCAACTTAATATGCAAGTTCCTAGCAGCGTGTCTGGTATGTAGTAGGTGCTCATAAATTAGAATGAGATGAGTCAGCTTCTTACCTTTAACTGTGTCCTAACCAAACATTGCCAAATAAATGGGAAAGGACTGGAATGGCACAAAATTCTCTCTTCATTGCTCATGGACTTGCGCCTCAAGTCCAGCCTCTATGGATACAACCTGCTAGTCTAGTATTGTAGAAGAAAATGCACTTTGATCTCACTTTTCTCAGGAATGGCAAAGACCACACTTACAGTGATGATGGGGATAACTTTTTCTGTCTTCCAGAGGAGAGGAACAAGAGCATTCTCAAGAAGACAACAGGGGGCGTGAAGGGCTTTCATGAGCCTCTCTAAAACACAGCTGTGGCCGGGCATGGTGGCTCACGCCTGTAATCCCAGCACTATGGGAGGCCGAGGCGGGTGGATCACTTGAGGTCGGTCAGGAGTTCAAGACCAGCCTGGCCAACATGGTGAAACTCTGTCTCTACTAAAAATACAAAAAAAAAAAAATTAGCATTGTACAAAAATTACACATACCTGTAGTCCCAGCTACTTGAGAGGCTGAGGCAGGAGAATCACTTGAACTAGGGAGGCAGAGGTTGCAGTGAGCCGAGATTGCGCCACTATACTCCAGCCTGGGTGACAGAATGAGACTTTGTCTCAAAAAAATAAATAAATAAATAAAAATAAATAAAGCACAGTTGTAAAGCATATGTCTTGTCCCTCTAGTAAGAAAGGCAAGTCCAGAGGCCAGAGGTGAAGCCCAGCTTCTGTGTTTCTAACATCAAGGATGCTGCCCTGCCCAGGACCAACACCCGGCAAACTTTGGATGATGTCTGTAAGGTGATGTTCACCAACATCTTCAACAGCGGGCTGAAAGCCAAGCAGACATGCTCACTCTCAGTCCTCTGGAAGGCCCAAGAGAGCCCTTGCCTGCTACCTGAGTAGATGAGGACCTCCAGGGCTACCTGGCCTTTGTGGATTCCAGACCTCCTGTATCAGCTGAGCTCCAGGAGAGCCCCAGCAGCGCTCTCTTTTCTTGCTGCCTCGGTGCTCAAGACAATGGTCTGAGTGTCCAGCTGATTCTGTTGCTCACTTCTGCCTCTCCCATTGTGTGGATGCCTCTCTCATCCCTTGCCTGAGGTAAGCCTACACTTACTCTGAGGTTTTGAATCTGACTCAGTGACCTTCAAGGCTCTCCCTCCCAGCTGCCTGTGGCCCAGGCCGAAACACAGTGTTTCATGTGGTTTCAGGGATGAGGTCACACCCATTTTCTTTGCAATATCCTTAACAAATTTTCATTTGGGGAAAATAAAGAGTTGTTAGGAAAGCAGCCTTTTCTTTCACATCATTTCTCCTTATTCTCTTTTCTTTTTCCTCTTCCTGGTTTTTCTAAATTCCAACCCCATCTAATGAAAAGGGAAACTCTTACTAATAGCAATTTAGCTTAAATGCATTGCTTTTAGTAGCCATGGGGACAAAAATATCAAAGAGCCATAAGTTAATAGGATTCAAGGGTAGAAAACTTCTGCAAAGCTACAGGGCACATCCTGATAATACCAGCACAAAGCTGATGTCCCTTTTCTGCAGAGGATACAGAGTGCAGGCGAGCCTGCAGGTCACCTGGCAGCCTTAGAGCAGTAGAAGTGTGTACCGTGTTATTATGTCTGTAGTCTATGCTGGGGCCTGGGAAGGGCCAGGGACAGCATGCTCCGTTTATATTCCACATTTGCCAAAAAGACCCTCTCCACAGCTTTCTCCCAGGGCCTGATCTAGAAAACCCAGAGATCCTTAAGTTCCACCCATCCCTTGCCTTCAGGCTAACTGCTGTTAGAGTAAGAAAAATGTCCCTGAATATGGCTGGTCTGCTGGGAGTATCAGTTGTCAGTCAAACCAGGTGAATTAGCATTTTGTCCCGATTTACTTTAGAAAAGGAAATGAAAACTCTCTCTAGATGCATTTTTGTATCCTTTGCTTTGTGCTGTCATAGAGAGCTAAAATAATTTTTCTGTGTTATTCACTAATTGTTTCCTGTTTTGTCTCTGAGAGTGGAATTCATACCATGACACTTTCTGGGGTTTCTCACAGTACACAGCACAAGCCTTAGGCACACAGTAGGCATTCAGCATTCATTAAACCCCTTTTTGATCAAATGATTAAGTTACAGGATTGAGTTCTACTTGCTGGGACCTCTGCTTTCAGTATTCCATTTGGGTTTCTTTTTTTTCCCCCTCCCTTGGATATAATTCACAGTGAACTGATACCCTTGGTGTCTTTGTTCTACATGAGGAGGAGAAGAGAGGAAAAAAATATGATGGTAACTACCTATATCACTCAATTTCCTTATGACACAAGCCGCAGGGTCATGTTTTAATGTTCATTAGAATCCTGTACAGCACTGAGAAATCTAGTGTTGATACATGAAGAAGACAAACTATCGTGAATGCATTTACTCCTCTCATAGAACTACAGATCAATACTTTGTTAATATTGACTTCCTTCTGTATTAGTCCATTCTCATGCTGCTATAAAGGACTGCCCAAGACTGGGTAATTATAAAGGAAAGAGCTTTAATTGACTCATAGTACTGCAGGGCTGGGGAGGCCTCAGGAAACTTACAATCATGGTAGAAGGGGAAGCAAATACGTCCTTCTTCACATGATGGCAAGAAGAAGTGCCGAGCAAAAGGGGGAAAAGCCCCTTATAAAATCATCGGATCTCATGAGAACTCACTCACTATCACGAAAACAACATGAGGGTAACCACCCCTGTGATTCAGTTACCTCCCACCGGGTCACTCTCGTGACACATGGGGATTATGGGAACTACAATTCAAGATAAGATTTGGATGCGGACACAGCCAAACCATATTACCTTCTATTGCAGGGAGTGCTAATTTGTCTCTCCCTCTAGAAATGTAAACTCCATAAGGGCAGGGATGATGATGAAAAGTCTATGCTATTTTGTTCAGTTCTGTATTCACAGTTCATAGAACAATCCCTAGCACATGGTATGCACACTCAATAAATATTTGTGGAAAGACTGAATAGGATTTATGTTATGTGTGGTATAATCTTACAGATTATGGTAATCAGCAAAGTAGAAATTAGACTCATCTCATATGTCTGAAATCTGTCCTTGGCATTTGACATCAGACTGTGACTCCCACTTGGGTTTGAGCTGGGATTCTGTACAAAACCTCAGCCCCATGCTTTAGGTAACCACAGGGTCTGCTTCTGGAAGAGAAGAAGTGTTTCAGTAATGAAGGGAAATGGTGACCCATAGGAAAAGTTGATGTAATGGAGATGAGGGAACAGACCCACACGTGGATACTTCCCTACTGAATACATTTGTGTATGTGGATGTCCATAGCTACCACAGAGGCCTTTCACAGTATCCTCTTTCTCCCCTTTGCCTCACTTAGTTATTCTTTACCCCTCTATAGTAATAATTTGAGTTTTGATTCATGTTGATTTTATTTATTGACAGAGTCTCACTGTGTCACCCAGGCTGAAGTGCAACGGCATGATCACGGCTCACTGCAGCTTCAATCTCCCTAGGCTCAGGTGATCCTTCCACCTCAGTCTCCCAAGTAGATGGGACATGCCTGGCTAACTTTTGTATATTTTTTTGTAGAGACAGGGTTTCTACATGTTGCCCAGGCTGGTCTCGAACCCCTGGGCTCAAGTCATCTGTCTACTTCAGCCTCCCAAAGTGCTGGGATTGCAGGTGTGAGTCACTGTGCCTGGCCCATGTTGATTTTGATACTTAGAAAGAATCAAAGAAGATTGACACTAGTCACTGTTAATGATGTTTTTTTGGGTTACTACATCTTAGTCATCTTCGTTTCCTCTGAGAACATATAGACCTCTCAGATATAAACATGGGTTCTTTAACCTTGCAGTACACTGAGGCTGAAAGATCATCAGCTCTATTTTTCAGATGGTGAGACCAAAGCACAAACACTTACCTGGGGCCAAGACAGCCTATTCTGCTATTACGATCTGTTATCCTCGTACCCAGGCCTTCTTGACCTCTTATTACCAGAATGCAGTAGGATTTTGACTTGTCTCTACTATCTGATGAAGAAAAGGATGAGTCCCATGGTTCTAACAGTATCTTTTTTTATGCTGTACATTTATTATCACTGGAATAAAAGCCTAGGCAAAGGAGACCAACTATAAAGCTCTTTGAATTTAGGACTTGTCAGTCCCTACAGGGAAACAGAGGGCGTTAGAGAAAAATGAACTGGTGGAGATTATGCGACCTCAAAAGGTTTTTAAATAACGAGCGATCTCTGGTCTATACATTAGAGTGTAAATTCCAGATGCTTGAATTTTCAAGTTTTCAGTCATGAGGGTGGGATGTAGTACAAGTTACAGACTCTGGAGCCAGACTATGTTGGCTCCACCATCTGCTTGCCCTGGGACCTTGAGCAAGTTACACGACCCCTCTGTGTTTAAGAGTCTAAATCGGCCGGGCGCGGTGGCTCAAGCCTGTAATCCCAGCACTTTGGGAGGCCGAGACGGGCGGATCACGAGGTCAGGAGATCGAGACCATCCTGGCTAATACGGTGAAACCCCGTCTCTACTTAAAAAAAAAAAAAAAAAAAAAAAAAAAGAGTCTAAATCTGCAATACTCCCCACCTCACTGGGCTGCTGTGGGGATTAAAGGACTTAGCACAATTCATACTTAAAGCACTTAGAATAGTAACTGGCACACAGTGCGTATTCAACAAATGCTCTATGATGAGCATAACGATTGTGATTTCCCATTCTAACTGGGGGCAACAAGTATACTTTTCTCTCATTTTGTCTCATGTCATAAAATGGCCATTTCTATAACTTTTTGACATTCAGATTGCTGGATTTTACCCCCAAATGAAGCTCTTTGGATATTTCCAGCAAAGGAAAAGAAGAGGAACAAGACTTAGGAAGAAAGCAGAGGAGTGTTCACAGACATAGTAGAAAAAATAATTAATTCTTGAATTCACTCAAGAATTAGGATTTGCCTTTATTAAGTATCTGCCATATGCAAAATATTGTGCAGGGATGTGAAGGGTGCATATCACACACGTGTACATGCGTGTGCATGCAAGTACACAATATTGTTTCTGCCCTCAAAGAACCTATACCCGTCTTCTCCAGGAAGCCTTTCTCGGGACTCCAGGCAAGGTTAGGATTGCTCCTCTGTTTGCTCCTAGCACCCTGCACTCACCTCTGGCACTCATATATTATTAGGCTTTGTAATCACCCGCTGTCTAGAAACCAGTGAGCTTCACGAGCTTATGAATCATGACTTCTTAGCTTTTGTAGCACCCAGCAATAGTTCGCTGGACACGGCAGGACTGGACAGAACTAGCAGAGGTTGTCTCTGGTGTGGATCTTCCTCTTCTTCCATTGGTTTTGGTGCCACACCTTTAGCCTTAGACCTACCTTACTTTTAGGACTAATTGTTATCCTTGAACCCTTCTTGGTTCCTCTTCACCTGTGACCTTCTTTCTTTGCCTCTTTGATCCCACTGGAGACACTAAGCCTCACTGCCAAGCCAAGAGAAATAAGAGGTCTATGTTCTCCCACTGGGAAGGAAGTGTAGAAGGCTCAGTTCACCCACAGCTTCTTGAGCTTCAGGACATCAAGGCTGTGCAAGCTCTGGCTTTTGCATCCCTGGAGGTGGTCTCTCTCTTTAAGATTTCTCTGCCTATTCACTCACTTTCCACTGGGAAGAGGAACCCAGTATGGAGTGAAATTGGGGGCCATGGTGGAAAGTTGGCCAAAGCTTTGATCAAAGAACTTCCCCATCAGCTGTGTTTACCTTGCTCCTTCTTCCCTGTCTCCCCAGCCAGATTCTCAAGCACAGACTTCTCAGGCCACCATTCCTGGGGCAGCAGATGGATCCAGTCATTCCCTCGGTTGAGTCTCTGCAGCTTCTGGCTTCTGTCAGTGGTTGGAACTTTAGAACTGTTTGAAAGCAACCACACATTGTGTGTCTGCTACGTGTTTATGCCAAGCACAGTTTCATGCAGATGTTTATAAACACGCTGCCAGTTACCAACCATCTTTCTGTCAGTCTGAATTGCTATTTGCTTTTCCAATTCAAACTGAGAGGCACATACTCTGGTGACATGCAGACTCCCTAATACACGTTATCCACTAAGCCGTCAGCCGAGGTGCTTTCCCCCACGTTCATGTTCACACACTCGCCATGCACCCCAATGTCTTCTGCACAGACCTGCCTCATCTCTGTCTCCCTCTGTGGTTATGTTTAGCCAGATCCTTCCTTTGTAATTGTTTTTGAAACTTAGCTTTAAACCTCTCCCAAAACCACAGTGGCATGGTAGAAGGTAAAGGCTGCCAAAGTTTAAGAGAGTCATGATGTCTGCTTTCCCCTTGCCTCAGGCCATCTTCTTCTTGTGGAACATTGTAATGGAAAGGTGGATGGATCTTTTTCCGCACTTGGCCTGACGGCTCCTTCTGGAACAAAAATGAAAAGCTCCATGGTCCATGTGGTGCCAAAGCTCTATGACAGGGGCTCATGGTAGAGGCTATTGGATGAACTGCGGTTGGTTTTGGACTTGGCTAGACCAGCAGGATTCCTGGGGGATGTTTTTTGTCCTCTGTCATTGCTGAAGGTCTGATTAGAAGAACCAAGCAAAATAATGACAGATCTTGAAATTCTGGGTTTTACTCTTCAGCTTATCCAAGTCAGTGGTGATTTGGTTTATATGACATATTTTTTGATGAGAAATATATTCTTAAAAGGTCATTCTCTACTTCCTTCCTCCAAATCTCAGATTCTGGACCCTTGGTCCACATTGTTTTTTAATTCCCCTACTGGGCTGGGAGGCTCAGCTGGCAATAGCCAGCACATCCAATACATCCATCATCACTACTCATCATGGAGGAGCTGGGTAAAGAGTCAGCCTCTTCCCTGGGATTTATTTTATTTTTTTTTAATTTAAAAATATTTTTATTTTATTTTTTGTGGGTTTTAGTAGGCATATATATTTATAGGGTACATAAGATGTTTCGATACAGGCATATGATACATAATAGTCACATCATGAAAAATGGGGTATCCATCCTCTCACATGTTTATCCTTTGTGTTACAAACAATCCAATTATACTCTTTCAGTTATATGAAAATGTACAATTAAATTGTTATTGACTGTAGTCATCCTGTTGTGCTATCGAATACTAGGTCTTATCCTTTTTTTTTTCTCTGTTGCCCAGGCTGGAGTGCAGTGGTGTGATTTTGGCTCACTGCAACCTCTGCCTCCTGAGTTCAAGTGATTCTCGTGTTTCAGCCTCCATAGTAGTTGGGATTACAGGTGTTTACCACCACATTTGGCTAATTTTTGTATTTTTAGTAGAGACGGGGTTTCGCCATGTTGGCTAGGCTGGTCTCAAACTCCTGGCCTCAAGTGATCTGCCCACCTCGGCCTCCCAAAGTGCTGGAATTACAGGTGTGAGCCACTGCACTCAACTTTATTCATTCTTTCTAACTTTTTTGTACCCATTAATCATCCTCTGATTTTTAGATCCCACAAATAAGTGAGAACTTGCAATGTCTGTTTTTCTGTGCCTGGCTTATTTCACTTAATTTAATGACCTCCAGTTCCATCCACGTTGTTGCAAATAACAGAATTTCATTCTTTTATTATGGCTGAAGTACTCCATATATGTACCATATTTCCTTTATTCATTCTGTTGGATGGACACTTAGATTGCTTCCAAGTCTTAGGTATTGTCAACAGTGCTGTAGTAAACATAGGAGTGCAGATGCCTTTTTGAAATACTGATTTCCTTTCTTTAGGGCATCTACCCAGCAGTGGTAAGCTCTATTTTTAGTTTTTTGAGGAAACTCCAAACTGTTATCCATAGTGGTTGTACTAAATTACATTCCCACCAACCATGTACAAGGGTCTCTTCCTTCCATATCCTTGTCAGCATTTGTTATTGCCTGTCTTTTGGATATAAGCCATTTTAACTGAGGTGAGATGATGTTTCGTTATAGTTTTGATTCGCATTTCTCTGATGATCAGTGATGTTGAGCACCTTTTCATATGCCTGTTTGCCGTTTATATGTCTTCTTCTGAGAAATGTCTATTCAGCTCTTTTGCCCTTTTTAAAATTGGATTATTAGATCTTTTCCTATAGACTTGTCTGAGCTCCTTATATATTCCAAGTATTAATCCCTTGTCAGATGGGTTGTTTGCAAATGTTTTCTCCCATTCTTTGGGTTGTCTCTTTACTTTATTGATTGCTTCCTTTGCTGCACAGAAGCTTTTTAACTTGATGTGATCCCATTTGTCCATGTTTGCTTTGTTTATCTGTGCTTGTGGGATATTATTTAAGAAGTCTTTTCCCAATACAATGTCCTGGACATTTTCCCTAGTGTTTTATTTTATTTAATTAATTAATTTATTTATTTTTGTAGTAGTAGTTTCATAGCTTGAGGTCTTAGATTTAAGTCTTTAAACTATTTTGAATTGAGTTTTGTGTACGGCAAGAGATAGGGATCTAGTTTCATTCTTCTGTATGTGGATATCCAGTTCTCCCAGCACCATTTATTGAAGAGGCTGTCTTTTCCCCAGTATGTTCTTTGTACTTTTGTAAAAAATGAGTTCACTGTGGGTGTGTCAGTTTGTTTCTGGGTTCTCTATTCTGTTCCATTCATCTATGTGTCTGGTTTTGTGCCAATACCGTGCAGTTTTTGTTACTTTAGCTTTGTAGTATAATTTTTAGGCAGGTAATGTGATTCCTCCAGATTTGTTCCTTTTATTTTGGATAGTTCAGCTATTCTGGGTCTTTTGTGGTTGCTTATAAAGCGTATGATTGTTTTTTCTGTTTCTGTGAAGAATGTCTTTGGTTTTTTTTCTGATTTTTGAAGTAAGTTTATTTTTTATTTATGCATAATAGTTGTACATACTTGGGGATACATGTAATCATTTAATTCATTCATATAATTTTTAGAGATCAAATAGGTATAATTGGAATATCTATCACCTTAAATATTATCTTTTCCTTATAACACCTGAATTATTCTCTTTTAGCTATTTTAAAATATAAAATAGATTATTGTAAACTATAGTCACCCTACTGATCTTTCAAACACTAGGTCTTATTACTATCAAACACTAGGTCTTATCCCTTAAATCAAGCTGTATCTTCATTTCTTTTGCATTTTCCTACATGCTCTTGACTGCAGTTCTCCACATAAGGATTTTTGTTTTTGCTTTCTTTCTTGGTCTTTTTCAACTCAGTGTTTATTTTAAAATCTTTAATTTTTTTATTATACTTTAAGTTCTAGGGTACATGTGTACAACATGTATGTATACATGTGCCATGTTGGTGTGCTGTACTCATTAACTTGTCGTTTACATTAGGTATGTCTCCTAATGCTATCCCTTCCCCTTCCCCCCATCCCATAACAGGCCCTGGTATGTGATGTTCCCCTTCCTGTGTTCAAGTGTTCTCAATGTTCAATTCCCACCTATGAGTGAGAACATGCGGTATTTGGTTTTTTGTCCTTGTGATAGTTTGCTGAGAATGATGGTTTCCAGCTTCATCCATGTCCCTACAAAGGACATGAACTCATCCTTTTTTATGGCTGCATAGTATTCTATGGTGTATATGTGCCACATTTTCTTAATCCAGTCTGTCATTGATGGACATTTGGGTTGGTTCCAAGTCTTTGCTATTATGAATAGTGCTGCAATAAACATACGTGTGCATGTGTCTTTATAGCGGCATGATTTATAATCCTTTGGGTATATACCCAGTAATGGGATTGCTGGGTCAAATGGTATTTCTAGTTCTAGATCCTTGAGGAATCACCACACTGTCTTCCACAATGGTTGAACTAGTTTACAGTCCCACCAACAGTGTAAAAGTGTTATTTCTCCACATCCTCTCCAGCACCTATTGTTTCCTGACTTTTTAAAGATTGCCGTTCCAACTGGTGTGAGATGGTATCTCACTGTGGTTTTGATTTGCATTTCTCTGATGATCAGTGATGATGAGCATTTTTTCATGTGTCTGTTGGCTGCGTAAATGTCTTCTTTAGAGAAGTGTCTGTTCGCATCCTTCACCCACTTTTTGATAGGGTTGTTTGTTTTTTCTTGTAAATTTGTTTGAGTTCTTTGTAGATTCTGGATGTTAGTCTTTTGTCAGATGAGTAGATTGCAAAAATATTCTTCCATTCTGTAGGCTGCCTGTTCACTCTGATAGTAGTTCTTTTGCTGTGCAGAAGCTCTTTGGTTTAATTAGATCCCATTTGTCCATTTTGGCTTTTGTTGCATTGCTTTTGGTGTTTTAGACATGAAGTCCTTGCCCATGCCTATGTCCTGAATGGTATTGCCTAGGTTTTCTTCTAGGGTTTTTATGGCTTTAGGTCTAACATTTAAATCTCTATTCCACCTTGAATTAATTTTTGTATAAGGTGTAAGGAAGGGATCCAGTTTCAGCTTTCTACATGTGGCTAGCCAGTTTTCCCAGCACCATTTATTAAATAGGGAATCCTTTCCCCATTTCTTGTTTTTGTCAGGTTTATCAAAGATCAGATGGTTGTAGATGTGTGGTGTTATTTCTGAGGTCTCTGTTCTGTTCCATAGGTCTATATCTCTGTTTTGGTAGTAGTACCATGCTGTTTTAATTATGGTAGCCTTGTAGTTAAGTTTGAAGTTAGGTAGCGTGATGCCTCCAGCTTTGTTCTTTTGGCTTAGGATTGTCTTGGCAATGCGGGCTCTGTTTTGGTTCCATATGAACTTTAAAGTAGTTTTTTCCAATTCTGTGAAGAAAGTCATTGATAGCTTAATGGGGATGGCATTGAATCTATAAATTACCTTGGGCAGTATGGCCATTTTCATGATATTGATTCTTCCTATCCATGAGCATGGAATGTTCTTCCATTTGTTTGTGTCCTCTTTTATTTCACTGAGCAGTGGTTTGTAGTTCTCCTTGAAGAGGTCCTTTACATCCTTTGTAAGTTGGATTCCTAGGTATTTTATTCTCTTTGAAGCAATTGTGAATGGGAGTTCACTTATGATTTGGCTCTCTGTTTGTCTGTTATTGGTGTATAAGAATGCTTGTGATTTTTGCACATTGATTTTGTATCCTGAGACTTTGCTGAAGTTGCTTATCAGCTGAAGGAGATTTTGGGCTGAGATGATGGGATTTCCTAAATATACAATCATGTAATCTGCAAACAAGGAGAATTTGATTTCCTCTTTTCCTAATTGAATACCCTTTATTTCTTTCCCTTGCCTGATTGCCCAGGCCAGAACTTCCAACACTATGTTGCATAGGAGTGGTGAGAGAGGGCATCCCTGTCCTGTGCCAGTTTTCAAAGGGCATGCTTCCAGTGTTTGCCCATTTGGTATGATATTGGCTGTGGGTTTGTCATAAATAGCTGTTATTGTTTTGAGATACATCCCATCAATACCAAATTTATTGAGAGTTTTTAGCAAGAAGGGCTGTTGAATTTTGTCAAAGGCCTTTTCTGCATCTATTGAGATAATCATGTGGTTTTTGTCTTTGGTTCTGTTTATATGCTGGATTACATTTATTGATTTGCGTATGTTGAACCAGCCTTGCATCCCAGGGATGAAGCCCACTTGATCACGGTGGATAAGCTTTTTGATGTGCCGCTGGATTCGGTTTGCCAGTATTTTACTGAGGATTTTTGCATCAATGTTCATCAGGGATATTGGTCTAAAATTCTCTTTTTTTGTTGTGTCTCTGCCAGGCTTTGGTATCAGGATGATGTTGGCCTCATAAAATGAGTTAGGGAGGATTCCCTCTTTTTCTATTGATTGGAATAGTTTCAGAAGGAATGGTACCAGCTCCTCCTTGTACCTCTGGTAGAATTTGGCTGTGAATCCATCTGGTCATGGACTATTTTTGGTTGGTAGGCTATTAATTATTGCCTCAATTCAGAGCCTGCTATTGGTCTATTAAGGGATTCAACTTCTTCATGGTTTAGTCTTGGGAAGGTGTATGTGTCCAGGAATTTATCCATTTCTTCTAGATTTTCTAGTTTATATGCATAGAGGTGTTTATAGTATTCTCTGATGGTAGTTTGTATTTCTGTGGGATCGGTGGTGATATCCCCTTTATCATTTTTTATTGCATCTATTTGATACTTCTCTCTTTTCTTCTTTATTAGTCTTGCTAGAGGTCTATCAATTTTGTTGATCTTTTCAAGAAATCAGCTCCTGGATTCATTGATTTTTTGAAGGTTTTTTTGTGTCTCTATCTCCTTCAGTTCTGCTCTGATCTTAGTTATTCCTTGCCTTCTGCTAGCTTTTGAATGTGTTTGCTCTTGCTTCTCTAGTTCTTTTAATTGTGATGTTAGCATGTCAATTTTAGATTTTTCCTGCTTTCTCTTGTGGGCATTTAGTGCTATAAATTTCCCTCTACACACTGCTTTAAATGTGTCCCAGAGATTCTGGTATGTTTGTCTTTGTTCTCATTGGTTTCAAAGAACATCTTTATTTCTGCCTTCATTTCGTTATGTACCCACTAGTCATTCAGGAGCAGGTTGTACAGTTTCCATGTAGTTGAGTGGTTTTGAGTGAGTTTCTTAATCCTGAGATCTAGTTTTATTGCATTGTGGTCTGAGAGACAGTTATAATTTCTGTTCTTTTACATTTGCTGAGGAGTGCTTTACTTCTAATATTGTGGTCAATTTTGGAATAAGTGTGATGTGGTGCTGAGAAGAATGTAGATTCTGTTGATTTGGGGTAGAGAGTTCTGTAGATGTCTATTAGGTTCACTTGGTGCAGAGATGAGTTCAATTCCTGGATATCCTTGTTAACTTTCTGTCTCGTTGATCTGTCTAATGTTGGTCTAATAATGGGTGTTAAATTCTCCCATTATTATTGTGTGGGAGTCTAAGTCTCTATGTAAGTCTCTGAGGACTTGCTTTATGAATCTGGGTGCCAGTGTATTGGGTGCATATATATTTAGGATAGTTAGCTCTTCTTGTTGAATTGATCCCTTTATCATTATGTAATGGCCTTCTTTGTCTCTTTTGATCTTTGTTGGTTTAAAGTCTGTTTTATCAGAAACTAGGATTGCAACCCCTGCCTTTTTTTGTTTTCCATTTGCTTGTTAGGTCTTCCTCCATCCCTTTATTTTGAGCTTATGTGTGTCTCTGCATGTGAGATGAGTCTCCTGAATACAGCACACTGATGGGTCTTGACTCTGTATCCAATTTGCCAGTCTGTGTCTTTTAATTGGAGCATTAGGCCCATTTACATTTAAGGTTAATAAATATTATTATGTGTGAATTTGATCCTGTCATTGTGACGTTAGCTGGTTATTTTGCTCATTAGTTGATGCAGTTTCTTCCTAGCATCGATGGTCTTTACATTTTGGCATGTTTTTGCAGTGGCTGATACCGGTTGTTCTTTTCCATGTTTAGTGCTTCCTTCAGGAGCTCTTGTAGGGCAGGCCTGGTGGTGGCACAATCTCTCAGCATTTGCTTGTCTGTAAAGGATTTTATTTCCCCTTCACTTATGAAACTTAGTTTGGCTGGATATGAAATTCTGGGTTGAAAATTCTTTTCTTTAAGAATGTTGAATATTGCCCCCGCCTCACCCTCCCCCACCTTCTGGCTTGTAGAGTTTCTGCTGAGAGATCTGCTGTTAGTCTGATGGGCTTCCCTTTGTGGGTAACCCAACCTTTCTCTCTGACTGCCCTTAACATTTTTTCCTTCATTTCAACTTTGGTGAATCTGACAATTATGTGTCTTGGAGCTGCTCTTCTCGAGGAGTATCTTTGTGGCATTCTCTGTATTTCTTGAATTTGGCCTGCCTTGCTAGGTTGGGGAAGTTCTCCTGGATAATATCCTGCAGAGTGTTTTCCAACTTGGTTCCATTCTCCCCATCAGTTTCAGGTACACGAATCGGGCATAGATTTGGAATTTTCACATAGTCCCATATTTCTTGGAGGCTTTGTTCATTTCTTTTTACTCTTTTTTCTCTAAACTTCTCTTCTCACTTCATTTCATTCATTTGATCTTCAATCACTGATACCCTTTCTTCCAGTTGATCAAATCGGCTACTGAAGCTTGTGCATGCATGATGTAGTTCTAATACCATGGTTTTCAGCTCCATCAGGTCATTAAAGGACTTCTCTACACTGGTTATTCTAGTTAGCCATTCATCTAATCTTTTTTCAAGGTTTTTAGCTTCTTTGCGATGGGTTCGAACTTCCTCCTTTAACTAGGAGAAGTTTGATCATCTGAAGCCTTCTTTTCTCAACTTGTCAAAGTCATTCTCCATCCAGCTTTGGTCCATTGCTGGCGAGAAGCTGCGTTCCTTTGGAGGGGGAGAGGTGCTCCAATTTTTAGAATTTTCAGCTTTTCTGCTCTGTTTTTTCTCCATCTTTGTGGTTTTATCTACCTTTGGTCTTTGGTGATGGTGACATACAGATGGGGTTTTGGTGTGGATGTCCTTTCTGTTTGTTAGTTTTCCTTCTAACAGTCAGGACCCTCAGCTGCAGGTCTGTTGGATTTTGCTGGAGGTCCACTCCAGACCCTCTTTGCCTGGGTATCAGCAGCGGAGGCTGCAGAACAGCGAATATTGCTGAACAGCAAATGTTGCTGCCTGATCATTTCTCTGAAAGTTTCGTCTCAGAGGGGTATCCTGCCGTGTGAGGTGTCAGTCTGCCCCTACTGGGTGGTGCCTCCCAGTTAGGCTACTCAGGGGTCAGGAACCCACTTGAGAGGCAGTCTGTCCGTTCTCAGATCTCAAACTCTGTGCTGGGAGAACGACTACTCTCTTCAAAGCTGTCAGACAGGGACATTTAAGTCTGCAGAGGTTTCTACTGCCTTTTGTTCGGCTATGCCCTGCCCCCAGAGGTGTAGTCTACAGAAGCAGGCAGGCCTCCTTGAGCTGTGGTGGGCTCCACCCAGTTCGAGCTTCCAGGCCGCTTTGTTTACCTACTCAAGCCTCAGCAATGGTGAGCGCCCCTCCCCCAGCCTCACTGCCGCCTTGAAGTTTGATCTCAGACTGCTGGGTAGCAATGAGCGAGGCTCCCTGGGTGTGGGACCCTCTAAGCCAGGCGTGGGATATAATCTCCTGGTGTGCCGTTTCCTAAGACCCTTGAAAAAGCGCAGTATTAGGGTGGGAGTGACCCGATTTTCCAGGTGCTGTCTGTCACAGCTTCCCTTGTCTAGGAAAGGGAATTCCCTGACCCCTTGCACTTCCCGGGTGAGGCAATGCCTCGCCCTGCTTTGGCTCTCGCTCAGTGGGCTGCACCCACTGTCCTGCACCCACTGTCCGACAAGCCCCAGTGAGATGAACCCGGTACCTCAGTTGGAAGTGCAGAAATCACCCGTCTTCTGTGTCACTCATGCTGGGAGCTGTAGATTGGAGCTGTTCCTATTTGGCCATCTTGGAACTGCACCTGTCTTTGGTATTTTGATAGGGATTGTATTGAATCTGTAGGTTGCTTTGGGTGGTATGCACATTTTAACAATGTTGATTTTTCCCATTCATGAACATAGACTATCTTCCCATTTTTTGGTGTCTTCTTCAATTTCTTTAATCAGTGTTTTATAGTTTTTATTATAGATATCTTTCACTTCTTCGGTTAATTCTTAGGTATTTGATATTATTTGTAGCTACCATTAGGTGGGATTACTTTTTAAATTTCTTTCTCAGATTGTTCACTGTTGGCGTATAGAAATGCTCCTAAAATGCAAATTTTTGTATATTGATTTTCTGTGCTGTAGCTTTACTGAATTTATCAGTTCTAATAGTTTTTTGGTGAAGTCTTCAGGTTTTTCCAAATGTAAGATCACATCATCTGCAAGCAAAGGTAATTTGACTTCTTCCTTTCCAATTTGGATGTCTTTTGTTTCTTTCTCTTGTCTGATTGCTCTAGATAGGACTTCCAGTACTATGTGGAATAACAACGATGACAGTGGGCATCCACGTCGTTCTCCAGGTCTTGCAGGAAAGGCTTTTGGTTTTTCCCCATTCAGTATGATACTAGTTGTGGGTCTGTTGTCCATGGCTTTTATTATGTTGAGGTATGTTCTTTCTATATCTAGTTTTCTGAGGGTTTTTATCATGAAGGGATGTTGAATTTTATCAAATGCTTTTTCAGCATCAATTAAAATGATCATATCATTTTTGTTCTTCATTCTGTTAATATGATGTATCACATTGATTGATTTGTGTATGTTGAACTATCCTTGCATCCCAGGGATAAATTCCACTTGGTCATGGTAAATGATTTTTTTTTTTTTTAGAAGGAGTCTCTCTCTGTTGTCCAGGCTGGAGTGCAGTGGTGCGATCTCGGCTCACTGTAAGCTCTGCCTCCTGGGTTCATGCCATTCTCCTGCCTCACCCTCCCGAGTGGCTGGGACTACAGGTGCCCACCACCATGCCCGGCTAATTTTTTGTATTATTAGTAGAGATGGGGTTTCACCATGTTAGCCAGGATGGTCTTGATCTCCTGACCTCGTGATCTGCCCACCTCAGCCTCCCAAAGTGTTGGAATTATAGGTGTGAGCCACCACACGCAGCCAATGAATGATCTTTTTAATGTATTGTTGAATTTGGTATGGTAGTAGTTTGTTGAGGACTATTGCACCAATATTAATCAGATATTGGCATGTAGTTTTCTTTTTCTAATGTGTCTTTGTTTGGTTTTGGTATCATACTAACCTCAGAATGAGTTTGTAAGTATTCTCTCCTCCTCTATTTTTGGAATAGTTTGAATAGGATTGGTATTATTTCTTCTTTAAATGTTTGATAGACTTCCACAGTGAAACCATCAACTCCTGGGCTTTTCTTTACTGGGAGACTTTTTATTATGGTTTTGATCTTGTTGCTTGTTATTGGTCTGTTCAGGTTTTGGATTTCTTCATGGTTCAACCTAGGGAGGTTGTATGTGTCTAGGAATTTGTCCATTTCTTCTAGATTTTCCAATTTATTGGCATATAGTTGTTCATAATAGCCACTAATAATCTTTTGAATTTCTGTGGTATCAGTTGTAATACCTCCTTTTTCATTTCTGATTTTATTTGTTAGGATATCTTCTCTCTTTTTCTTAATCTGGCTAAAAGTTTGCCTTTTTTTTTTTTTTTTTTTTAAACAGAGTTTTGTTCTGTCACCCAGGCTGAAGTGCAGTGGCGTGATCTTGGCTTGCTGCAACCTCTGCCTCCCAGGTTCAAGTGAATTTCTTGCCTTAGCCTCCCAAGTAGCTGGGATTACAGGCATGGACCACCCCGCCCAGCTTATTTTTGTATATATTTTTTTTTTTTTTTTTTTTTTTTTTTTTTTTTTTTTTTTTTTTGAGGCGGAGTCTCGCTCTGTCGCCCGGACTGGAGTGCAGTGGCCCGATCTCAGCTCACTGCAAGCTCCGCCTCCCGGGTTTGCGCCATTCTCCCGCCTCAGCCTCCCGAGTAGCTGGGACTACAGGCGCCCGCCACCTCGCCCGGCTAGTTTTTGTATTTTTAGTAGAGACGGGGTTTCACTGTGTTAGCCAGGATGGTCTCGATCTCCTGACCTCGTGATCCGCCCGTCTCGGCCTCCCAAAGTGCTGGGATTACAGGCTTGAGCCACCGCGCCCGGCCTTATTTTTGTATATTTTATGGAGACAGTGTTTCACCATGTTGCCCAAGCTTGCCTCAACCTCCTGACCTCAAGTGATCCTCCTGCCTTGGGTTCCCAAAGTGCTGGGATTACAGGCATGAGCCACCACACCCAGCCTCTATTTTGTTTAACTTTTCAAAAAACCAACTTTTTGTTTCATTTGTCTTTTGTATTGTTTTCTTCATTTTAATTTTATTTCTTCTCTGATCTTTATTATTTCATTTCTGCTACTAATTTTGGGTTTGTTTTGCTCTTGCTTTTCTAGTTCTTTAAGATGCATTGTTAGGTTGTTTATTTGAAGTTTTACTTCTTTTTCGATGTAGGCACTTTTAGCTATAAAATTTCCTCTTAGTAGTGCTTTTACTATATCCCATAGTTTTGGTATGCTGTGTTTTCATTATCATTTGTTTCAAGAAATTTTCGAATTCATTTTTAATTTCTTCATTGACCCACTGGTCATTCAGGAACGTATTGTTTAATTTGCATGTGTTTGTATAGTTTCCAAAATTCTTCTTGTTATTGATTTCTAGTTTCATTCCATTGTGGTCAGAGAAGATGCTTGATATTATTTCAATTTTTTAGATGTTTTAAGACTTGTTTTGTGACCTAACATGTGATCTATCCTTGAGAATGATCCACGTTCTGAGGAGGATGTGTATTCTACAGCCATTGGATGAAATATTCTGTAAATATCTATGAGATCCATTTGGTCTATAGTGCCAATTAAGTCTGCTGTTTCTTTGTTTATTTTCTGCCTGGAAGATCTGTCCAATGCTGAAAGTGAGGTGTTGAAGTTTTCAGCTATTATTGTATCTGGGTCTATCTCTCTCTTTAGCTCTAATAATATTTACTTTATATATCTGGGTGCTCCAGTGTGGGGTGCATATATATTCAAAATTGTTATCTCCTCTTGCTGAATTGATTATTTATCTTTTTTTTTTTTTGAGACAGAGTCTCATTCTGTTACCCAGGTTGGATTGCAGTGGTGCAATCTCAGCTCATTGCAACCTCCACTTCCTGAGACCTCTTTATCATTGTATAGTGACCTTTGTCTCTTCTTATAGTTGTTTTTTTCTTGAAATCTATTTTGTCTGATAGAAGTATAGCAACTCCTGCTCTTTTTTTTGTTTCCATTGACATGTATCTTTTTTCATCCCTTTATTTTCAGTGGATGATTGTTCCCTGGCATTTAAGGACCTCCAGCATCTGGCTCCTACTTGTCACTCAATATATTGCTCACTTCTTATAACTCTTGCTTTGATTAAAATGATGCTTCTGGTTTCATATAATTTCCCAATATTCTTACCTTTCTGACAATTCCTTCTCAATTTCCTTTTAGGGCACCTCTTCCTCATAAATATCAGTTTCCCAAAAGTTTTGATGTTGGTCTTTTTCTGCCCTTCTCATCTTATGTATGTTCTTATTTATCTGGATGACTTTACTATAATCACCAAGTCCATATCTTTATCTACATCTAGAAATCTCTACTGAATTCTAGACCTGGATAATTGCATATATTTTTGATGTCTCAATGGACACTTCGAACTCAACTTGTCCAAACCTGAATTCAGTTTTTTTCCTTGAGCTTAGTTCACTTTCTGTATTTTTAGCCTAAAAGAATGACCCATAAGTCAAAATCTGGGATTCACCCTGCATTTCTTCCCACTCCTTACTTCTCATCTGAAATTGCAACTCTTATCCCTCCCTCTAACAATTACCATCTCTATCTCAGAAAATTTTATCACCGTACATCCAGCTGCTCAAGACAAAACTCTTGAAGTCTCCTTATCTCTCTCTTTTGCTGTCATTCTAGCATCTAATCCATCAGCAAGCCCTATCAGTTCTATCTCCAAAATTTTCCCCAAACCTCTGTTTCTTGTTGAATGAATCCAAGTAGTCACTAGGTTCTGCAGATTTTTTTTTTTTTTTTTTTTTTTGAGACGGAGTCTCCCTCTGTCTCCCAGGCTGGAGTGCAGTAGGCGATCTAGGCTTACTGCAAGCTCCGCCTCCTGGGTTCACGCCATTCTCCTGCCTCAGCTCCCGAGTAGCTGGGACTACAGGCGCCCGCCACAGCGCCCGGCTAATTTTTTGTGGTTTTAGTAGAGACGGGGTTTCACTGTAATCTCGATCTCCTGATCTAGTGATCTGCCCGCCTTGACCTCCCAAAGTGCTGGGATTACAGGCGTGAGCCACCGCACCCCACAGTTCTGCAGATTCTTTTCTGTGACATCTCCACAGCTCTTCCTCCCCTCCATTGCTCTGCCCTTTATTCAGTATAGATACTCTCCATCCCTTGTTAAGATGACCATAACTGCCTTCCTATTGGTCTGTCTGTCTCCAGTCTTATACCCTGTAAAGCCATATTGATTCATTCCAATGATATTTAATGGAGGGACCACTGTGCTTCGGATCTCGCCCTCATGGGGCTTATGTTCTGGTGGGAAAGACAGACAATCCATACTTGTAAGTATCACAAATGGTGCGAGAACCCCAGGGACCAAGAATGCAAAAACCTGGAGAGCTAACTTAGCCTTAGGGGTCAAGCAAAGCTTTTCAGTGAAGCAAAGTTTCAGTTGAAAACTGAGGAATGAGTAAGAGGCAATTAGGAGAAGGAGAAGGTGAGGAGAAGGGTAGGGTATCCAAGTCTGTGGAACCATCAGTTGACAAAATGTGTGATGAGCCTCCTCCATGCTGTGAAAAGTTTGATCTTTCTATCTTCTTACTTGAAAAAATTTTTTTCTTCTGTTAGAAAGTAATGCACACTCACTGTATGATATTTAAAAAATATGAGACATGCAGGAAAGAAAGTAACATTTACTCACAATTTTCCCATTCAGAGACAAGCATTGTAACATCGTGGTGCACGTCCTTTCAGCTTTTTCTAAGCTCATATACATTTTTAAAATGATCTTTCTACACTCAAAATCTCATCAAATTATTTCCTTTCTTAAAAAGCCTCAGTGAGTTCTCACTCTCTAGGATTCCAGTTACCTAGTCTAATGCTTAGCAGTAAATGTTTGCTGAATGTCAGGCTAATTGCATGAGTGAGCGACAGAATAAATGCTTGAGTATTCATCTCCATGCACTCTTCTTTTTCCTTCCCTACTTAACAAAGCCTTGTCTTAGGTCCTGACTCTACCCAAAGCCTTTTTCAAAGGCCCCAACTCTCATGACAACACCTATCTTTAAGCACAGATTGTATTGCTCCTCAGATCCTCAGCAAAGGGTAGCTGCCTTAGATTTTTTTTTTTTTCTATAGTTACACTTAGAAGTCTTTTGTGCATAATTGTCTGTGGACAACATCATGCCGTTCCTTTTGCACTCCACCCATATCTCAGGGGTTGAAAGCTGGAGGACCACATGTCCCTGAATACTTTGCTGGCAGTGTTCCCAGTTAGATTCCACCAATGAGAGGCATTCACCTGAGATTTGAAGTGAGAAAGGCAGCAGAAGCATTTCATCTCTCTTCTGGTTGAGGAGGCACGTGTGTGGCAGGGGTTTCCTCTGAAATTTTTCTGCTTTGCTGTTGTTGACAGCTGGAATCATCAGTGGTGGCTTTCTGCAGTTCTAGAAACTCTGGATTTTCTAAAAGAGGCAAATCTGAGGTCTGACCATTGTGCCTTTGTTCCTTTCTATCTCATTCTGTGTTAGTGCTTCTTTCTCTTGATGCCTCATCTGAACTCCCTTATGGGCTAGGGCTGTGTCCTATCCCTCTTTTTATCTACTTATTTGGCACAGTGCTTTGCCTGGCTTTGTTCCTCAATACATATCTGCTGCTGCTGAGAAAGACAGTAACATCCAATACTTCATTACTGTCAGCAAAATGCCTGTCTTAGTGGACAGAGCTGCATCTTTCTAGTGACTTAACTTTCTCCTCTACAGTGGCTTACTGAGGATGTGTGCACTTGTGCAATATAACAGAAGAGTGTTGCAAGACAGGTGAATACCTGCCAGTAACTCAGCTCACCAAAGTAATAGCACTAATTTTGCGGCACAATCAACCACCGCTTGAAGAACTCACCGATACTTATTAACCATCTATTGTGTTGCTAGAACTGCATTAGGCTTTGATGGGGTTGGATGCCAGGGGAAATTACTATAAACTTGTGTCCAACTGCTAAGTGCCTATTAAGTACCAGGCATGGTGCTAGATGTTGAGATAATGTGGTGAATGAGCATGGCAGCTCTCTGCCCACCAAGAGGTTACAGTCTAGCAAGTTCAATATCTGATGGGTCTTACTGAAAAGAAGTAAGGCTGGACATTCCCCATTCCACCATTACTCTCTGTGACCCTGGCCCAGATAGCATTGAAGTCACCATGTCTACTGAGCCCCCTAGAGTTTCTAGAAGACAGGGCTGTGAACCAGGCCCTGTCTGGGGTTCCCTCCAGCATGCCAGCGTCTGTAGCCTCCGTGACTATTGTCAAGGTCAGCATGGTCCTTTCAGGATTGCTTTCTTCTTGCTCCGCACTTCATTTACTGCAGAAAGCTGGCCTAAAAGCTCATGGCATCCAACCTTAAATGTATTAGAAAAAGGAAAAAAAGAAGGCACGGAGAGTGGTAATGTGACTGTTGAAAGGTGGGGTTGGATGAATTTTACAGAAAGACTAGAGTAGTATTCTATGCCAGGCTGCAGGGTGGAACATATAGGGGATAGAATAACATTTAAATACTATATTTTGAGATTTTCAGGAAAAAGGAAAGAAATATATAATCTACTAAGTAACTGAAGAGGTGCAGAGGTGGCCATCCCATGGGTTTAGCTAACGTTTCCTGAGGGTTTACTGTGTGCCCAGCACTGTTCCAAGTGAGTTGTATTAATATTCTTTTCATCCTCACAACACCTGTGGGTAGAAAGGTACTACTATGATCCCCACTTGACAGGTCAGGCTACTGGGGCAGGAGAGAAGAACCTTGTCCAAGGCCACATCAATAAATGGTGGGACTGGAGTGTGAATCTGGGTAGTCTGATCAAAATTAAGGGAGAAATTAAGTTTCCATCTTCTGGAATTTCTCCTGGTTCCATCTGAGCTAGTCTGATCTGGCTGCCCAGAGAGTAAGTGCCAAAGAAATGATAACTTTAAGAGGTAGTTGTAAAGTGGGTCTGTGGGTATTTTCCATGACTGCTATGATCTGAGATGTTTATACTTAGGCCCCAGCAGTAGTTATCTCCTGGATCTAGACTTCCCCCTCTAAATGTGTATGTGTCATTTGATCATTGATCAGCCAAAAGCATCTCAGTGTCAATTGCCACATCAATTAACTTTATTTTCAAGATGTGTAGCTCGGAACAGATAGATTGTAATGGAGGTCGAGGAGAGAGAAGGGGTCAGAGAAAGGGGGAAATAGGGGTGGATTTACTCAGCATCTGCTGCAGAATATTAGGGGGCAAAAGTCCCTTCAGAAAAACATATGACCTTGAAACTTTAGAAGCATACCCTTGAAGATCAAGATCAAAATAAGGATAGCAGCTTTCAGTATTCCTATTCAATTTTGTGCAAAAATGTAAGAATAGAAAAGAAGGGAATCAAACTGTCATTTTCACATGTTATTATTTTTTAGAGAAACTTGTGAAAATCTATTAAAAAGTTATTAGAATTAGTAAGATAATAAAAATATAAGGTAACAAAATATAAGATAACTTAGAATAAATCTAACAAAAGATATATTAAGATGCTTATGGAGAAAATTATAGAACCTTGCCAGTAGAAAATAATAAACAATATTAAATGGAGATATAATAAAGAATAAAAGGAGAGATAGCCCACATTTGCAGATAAGAAAACTCAGTGTTCTGACTGATACACCAGTGTTCTCCGTATTCGTTTGTACGAGAGGCCATAACAAAGTACCACAGGTTGTGTGACTTAAACATCACAAATTTATTTTCTTGCACTTCTGGAGGCTGGAAGTCTGAGATAAAGGTGTCGGTAGGGTTGATTCCCTTGGAAGCCTCTCCTTGGCATGTAGATGGCCAGCTACTTTCTTTGTCCTCACCTGGTCTTTGCTCCATGCTGAGAACATAGCAACAGGAATAAATTGACTAGAGTCACATGTATCAACAGTGTGGCAGACAGATCTTAGGCTGACAGACAGATCCAGGCAGATAGACAGAACCCAATGACTCCTACCTGCTGGTGTCCATACTTTTTGTAATCCCCTCCCTTTGAGCATGGGCAGAATCTGTAAGCTGATGCTCATCCGTAGAATATGACAAAAGTGATGGGATAGGTCTTTATATTATATAAGACTCCGTTGTAGCAGACTAGAGTGAGAGACTTTTTTTTTTTTTTTTTTTTTTTTTTTTTTTTTTTTTTTTTTTTTTTGAGACGGAGTCTCGCTCTGTCGCCCTGGCTGGAGTGCAGTGGCCGGATCTCAGCTCACTGCAAGCTCCGCCTCCCGGGTTTACGCCATTCTCCTGCTTCAGCCTCCCGAGTAGCTGGGACTACAAGCGCCCGCCACCTCGCCCGGCTAGTTTTTTTGTATTTTTTAGTAGAGACGGGGTTTCACCCTGTTAGCCAGGATGGTCTCGATCTCCCGACCTTGTGATCCGCCCGTCTCGGCCTCCCAAAGTGCTGGGATTACAGGCTTGAGCCACCGCGCCCGGCCAAGAGAGACTTCTTATGGCCTTGAAAAAGCACGCTGCTGTGACATGAACTGCCTAGAAAGAGGGCCACGTGGCAAGGAACTGTGAGCAACTTCTAGAAGCTGAGACCCTGAGCCACACAGATTCAAGGAAATGAGTTATGCCAAAACCCTGAATGTCTTGGAAGTGAATTCTTCCCCAGCCACCTTCTCCAGATGAGAATGGAGCCCAGGCAGCACCTTGACTGCAGCTGTGAGATCCTGAGCAGGGGACCAAGCTAAGCCACACCTGGGCTTCTGAGCCACACAAACTGTGAGACAATAAATGTGTGTTGTTTTAAGCCACCACATTTGTAGCAGTTTGTTATGCAGCAATAAGAAATAAACACAAACATGGATAAAAACATAAGCCAGGTGCAATGGCTCATGCCTGTAATCCCAACACTTTGGGAGGCCAAAGCCGGAGGATCACTTGAGGCCAAGAGTTCGAGACCAGCCTAGGTAACATGGGGAGACCCCATCTAATTAAAAAAAAAAAATTAGCTGGGTATGGTGGTGCACACCTGTGGTCTCAGTTACTCAGGAGGCTGAGGCGAGAGAATCGCTTGAGCAAGGGAGGTTGAGGATGCAGTAGACATGATCACAACACTGCACTCCAACCTGAGCAACAAAGTGAGACTTTGTCTCAAACAAACAAACAAACAGACAACAACAAAAAACAAAAACACAAAACCAAAAACCAAACCAAAACAAAAAATTCCATAATATTGACAGAAATAAAGCAAGTTGCATCAAGAGACATATGATGGTACTATTTACATAAAGCTTAAAAGCACTCAGACCAATTCTATGTGCTGTTTAAATCTACCTACAGACATATGCAATAAAAATATAAAGATATGTACTGGAATGATAATCCCAATTTCAGGAAACTGTTTCTTTCTTGGAGAGAGGGAAGTATCAGAGAAGCATACACAGGAAGTGTTTGTAATGTGTTTTCTTTCCTAAGCTGGGCTACCCAGCTTACAAGATACAAGAGGGTTTATAACACCCTTTTGTATATCTTTTTGTTTGCCTGAAATATTCCATAATTTAAAAAAATATCTGTCTTGAGCTTTAGGCTCCAGTGGGGATGACGCTGTGTTGACAACGAATTTTGCCCCCTTCCCAACATTTTCCAGACCTGTACTTGGCAAGAGTGTGGGCAGAAGAAGAGACTGTGAGGTCAAGCTAGGAATGGCCACAGGAGAGTAGAGCTGGAGGGAGATGGGAAGGCAGGAGGCAGAGGGATGGTGGTCTGCAGAGGTGCCTGTGGGAATCCTGTTCCCCAGTCACTCTAAGCTGCCTATATACTCATTTCTCAGGGACCACAGATGGCCTGAAATGGGTGACCTCAGCACTTCCACAAGAGGACCTTGTCATTACGCGTGGCTTTGCCCTTTTATGGAATGGAACAGTCGCCCACACAGTAGACTTGCTGTAATACCATCCGCCGAGAAAACAATTAAGAAAACTGAAAAATAAAGCCTAAACATTGGCAGTTAGGCTATTAGGGTGAATCAAACTTGTGTTTTGTTTTGTTTTGTTTTTTAAAGCCTGAACAGCATGGCCTTAGGAGGAAAATTTGAGACAGGACACTACCACTACCACTCAGTAGGAAAGGAAAGTAAGTGGATTTTCCCGTCATTTTTAAGCAGTTAGTCATCTTCAGGAAGGGACAGTGGGGTCTTTCATCTTTTTGATTTACACCCATGAAATTTGGGAGATGTTAGGATGCCTTGGTTGTGTCAGGAAACCTCTGATCCCCAGAAGCGATGTAGAGGGAATTTCTAGTGGTGTGTTGGTAATATTTAACAGTTGGCTTTCCAGGGGGAGAATGCATTTGCTGATTTCCATGGTATGAATACTCCCACAATGGCAGATTTTTAAGCTACCAGTGTGACATCACGGAGCATAATCATCTTTGGAAAGCCATACATGCTGGCTGCAACATACTGCTGGAGCTTCCTTCATTGCAGGATGCTGAGCTCCCCAGCAAGAGGTCTCAGCAGGGAGGATGGCCACTGTCAGGGAGGAGACCTCTATATCTGTGGCCTCTCTCAGCTCCTTCTCAGTGCAAGAAATTCAACCTATGTATGATACTTCTCCCATCATCCTCAGTCTAGAGGGCAGGACTGTTTGCAAATCTCAGGGAAGCTTCATCTGGGGCTAAGTTTGGAAACTCTACTCTTGGAGAATTTCAAATTTCCATGTCACTGTGTCCAGTTTACCATCCTCTTGAAGTTTTGCAGTCTGAAGGGCATTTTCTGTGAAAACTTAGGGGGTCCATGTTGGTTAGAATGATTTGAGTACAAGTAAGACAGCACCCTTACCCAATTTGCTTAAATGATGAAGAAATAAATACTCAGGGAATGAAAACTCCCAAGGTAAGAAAGCACCAAGATTGATTAACTTAGAGGATTAAGTATGTCATTAAGGACCCAGATTCCTCCCATATTTCTTCTCTGTCATCCTTTGTCATGTTTAGCTCCCCTCATAGTTGTAAAATGGCTGCCATATTCCAGGCAAGGATGACAACCACCAATGGAAGGAGAAGGACCAACTTTTCCTATACTGGAAAACTGTTCCAGAAGCCTCATTTGACAGAATTGGGTCAAACATTCTTTTCTACATCAAACAATGTCAGGGAGGCTAGAATTACTATGATTGGCTTAGAATAAATCAGGATTTAATACAAGTCACATGGAAGAGGCATAAACAACCATACAAAATTGTGGTCCTGCTTGGTAAGCAACTGTCCTCCCAAGAATTCTTCCACTATTTCAATTCTAAGGCTGTCAACTTGACAAGTTGGTTTGGTCCTTTTGGCTGATTATAGAGATCCACTTGAATCAGAATAATCAACTTGATCAAAAATAAATTATGCTATGTTTACTAAATTCATTGACCTCAAGATCAATTTATTTAAAAAGTACTTATTTAGGAGCTATGGGAACTTGACACGTAGAAGCCATGACTAGTAGGAAGCAGGCCCACTGGTGTATAGACATAAATAATTGGACTTAGAGCTCTAACCAACAGATAGAATACATAAACATTTCTTTCAGGTGAGCAGAGGTAAATACTTTAATTTTTTAATTTTTATTTTTTTTATACTTTAAGTTCTGGAATACATGTGCAGAACATGCAGGTTTGTTACATAAGTATACATATGCCATGGTGGTTTGCTGCACCCATCAACCCATCATCTACATTAGGTATTTATTCTAATACTATCCCTCCCCTTGGCCCCTGACTTGCCGACAGGCCCTGGTGTGTGATGTTCCCTTCCCTGTGTCCATATGTTCTCATTGTTGAACTCCCACTTATGAATGAGAACATGTAGTGTTTGGTTTTCTCTTCTTGTGTTAGTTTGCTGAGAATGATGGTTTCCAGCTTCATCCATATACATGGAAAGGACGTGAACGCATTCTTTTTTATGACTGTATAGTATTCCATGGTATATATGTGCCACATTTTCTTTATCCTGTCTATTATTGATGGACATTTGGGTTGGTTCCAAGTCTTTGCTATTGTGAATAGTGCTGCAATAAACATACATGTACATATGTCTTTATAGTAGAATGATTTATAATCCTTTGGGTATATACCCAGTAATGGGATTGCTGGGTCAAATGGTATTTCTGGTTCTAGATCCTTGAGGAATCACCACACTATCTAGTAAAAAGAACAAAGCTGGAGGCATCATGCTACCTGACTTCAAACTATACTACAAGGCCACAGTAACCAAAACAGCATGGTACTGGTACCCAAACAGATATATAGACCAACGGAACAGAACACAGAACTCAGAAATAACACCACACATCTACACCCATTTGATCTTTGACAAACCTGACAAAAACAAGCAATGGGGAAAGGATTCCCTATTTAATAAATGGTGTTGGGAAAACTGGTTAGCTATATGCAGAAAACTGAAACTGAATCTCTTCCTTACACCTTATACAAAAATTAACTCAAGATGGATTGAAGACTTAAACGTAAGACCTAAAACCATGAAAACACTACAAGAAAACCTAGGCAGTACCATTCAGGACATAGGCATGGGCAAAGACTTCATGACTAAAATACCAAAAGCAATTGCAACAAAAGCCAAAATTGACAAATGGGATGTTATTAAAGTAAAGAGCTTCTGCAGAGCAAAAGAAACTAGCATCATAACGAACAGGCAACCTACAGAATGGGAGGAAATTTTTGCAATCTATCCATCTGACAAAGGATGAATATCCACAATCTACAAGGAACTTAAACAAATTTACAAGAAAAAACAACCCCATCAAAAAGTAGGTGAAGGATATGAACAGGCACATCTCAAATGAAGACATTTATGTGGCCAACGAACATATGAAAAAAAGCTTATCATCACTGGTCATTAGAGAAATGCAAATCAAAACCACAGTGAGATACCTTCTCATGCCAGTTAGAATGGTGATCATTAAAAAGTCAGGAAACAACAGATGCTGGAGAGGATGTGGAGAAATAGGAACGCTTTTACACTATTGTGATGGGAGTGTAAATTAAATACTTAAAAATATGCGTGTGACTATGATTTTCAACAGGAAAGAATGCCAGGACAATTTGATGTGGAAAGAAGAGTCTTTCCCAAAAATGCTCCTGGGACAATTGGATATCCACATACAAAAGGATAGAGTTGGACTCTTTTCCCATGTCATACACAAAAATTAACTCAAAGTGGATCACTGGCTTAAGTGTTAAAGCTAAAACTATAACAAACTTGTAAATTTCATGACCCTAGATTAGTCAATGGTTTGTTATATATGACACCTAAACCACAGCGAACAAAAGAAAAAAAAATTTTACCTTATTAAATTAAAAATTATTGTGCTTTAAAAGATGTTATCAAGAAAGTGAGACTTGGTGCCAAGATGGCCGAATAGGAAAAGCTCCAGCCTCTAGCTCCCAGTGTGAGAGACACAGAAGACAGGTTATTTCTGCATTTTCCAACTGAGGTACTGGGTTCATCTCACTGGGGCATGTCGGACAGTGGGTGCAGGACAGTGGGTGCAGCCCAATGAGTGAGAGCCGAAGCAGGGTGAGGCATCACCTCACCCAGGAAGCGCAATGGGGAAGAGAATTCCCTTTCCTAGCCAAGGGAAACCGTGACACACAACCCTTGGAAAATCGGGTCACTCCCACCCTAATACTGCGCTTTACTAAGGGTGTTAGCAAAGGGCACACCAGGAGATTATATCACATGCCTGGCTCAGAGGGTCCCACGCCCATGGAGCCTCCCTCTTTGCTAGCACAGCAGCCTGAGATTGAACTTCAAGGCAGCAGCGAGGCTGGGGGAGGGGCGCCCACCATTGGGAAGGCTTAAGTAGGTAAACAAAGTGGACTGGAAGTTAGAACTGTGTGGAGCCCACTGCAGCTCAAGGAGGCCTGCCTGCCTCTGTAGACTGCACCTCTGGGGACAGGGCATAGCCAAACAAAAAGCAGCAGAAACCTCTACAGATGTAAATGTCCCTGTCTGACAGCTTTGAAGAGAGTAGTGGTTCTCCCAGCATGGAGTTTAAGATCTGAGAATGGACAGACTCAAGTGGGTCCCTGACCCACAAGTAGCCTAACTGGGAGACATCCCCCACTAGGGGCAGACTGACACCTCACATCTCACACGGCTGGGTACACCTCTGACACGAAGCTTCCAGAGGAACAATCAGACAGCAACACTTGCTGTTCAGCAATATTCATTCACTCTTCTGCAGCCTCTGCTGCTGATACCCAGGCGAACAGCATCTGGAGTGGACCTTGAGCAAACTCCAACAGACCTGCAGCTAAGGGTCCTGACTGTTAGAAGGAAAAATAAATAGAAAGGACATCCACACCAAAACCCAATCTGTACATCACCATCATCAAAGACCAAAGGTAGATAAAACCACAAAGATGGGGAAAAAGCAGTGCAGAAAAGTGAAAAATTATAAAAATCAGAGTGCCTCTCCCCCTCCAAAGGAATGTAGCTCCTCACCAGCAACGGAACAAAGCTCGATGGAGAGTGACTTTGACAAGTTGAGAGAAGGCTTCAGAGGATCAAAATTCTCCCAGCTAAAGGAAGAAGTATGAACCCAGCACAAAAAAACTAAAATCCTTGAAAAAAGATTTGATGAATGACTAACTAGAATAATTAATGTGGAGAAGCCCTTAAATGACCTGATAGAGATGAAAACCATGACATGAGAACTATGTGACAAATGCACAAGCTTCAGTAACTGGCTCAATCAACTCAAAGAAAAGGTATCAGTGATTGAAGATCAAATGAATGAAATGAAGTGAGAAGTTTAGAGAAAAAAGAGTAAAAAGAAACGAACAAAGCCTCCAAGAAATATGGTACTATGTGAAAAGACCAAATCTACGTCTGATTGGTGTACCTGAAAGTGACGGGGAGAATGGAACCAAGTTGTAAAACACTCTGCAGGATATTATCCAGGAGAACTTCAACCTAGCAAGGCAGGGCAACATTCAAATTCAGGAAATACAGAGAATGCAACAAAGATACTCCTCAAGAAGAGCAACTCCAAGACACATAATTGTCAGATTCACCAAAGTTGAAATGAAGGAAAAAATGTTAAGGGCAGCCAGAGATAAAGCTCGGGTTACCCACAAAGGGAAGCCCATCAGACTAACAGTGGATCTCTCAGCAGAAACTCTACAAGCCAGAAGAGAATGGGGCCAATATTCAACATTCTTAAAGGAAAGAATTTTCAACCCAGAATTTCATATCCAGCCAAACTAAGTTTCATAAGTGAAGGAGAGATAAAATCCTTTACAGACAAGCAAATGCTGAGAGATTTTGTCACCACCAGGCCTGCCCTACAAGAGCTCCTGAAGGAAGCACTAAACATGGAAAGGAAAAATCGGTACCAGCCATTGCAAAAACATGCCAAAATGTAAAGACCATCAATGCTAGGAAGAAACCGCATCAACTAATGAGCAAAATAACAAGCTAACATCATAATGACAGGATCAAGTTCACACATAACAATATTAACCTTAAAGGTAAATGGGCTAAATGCTCCAATTAAAAGACACAGACTGGCAAATTGGATAAAGAGTCAAGACCCATCAGTGTGCTGTGTTCAGGAGACCCAGCTCACTTGCAGAGGCACACATAGGCTCAAAATAGAGGGATGAAGGAAGATCTACCAAGCAAATGGAAAACAAAAAAAGGCAGGGGTTGCAATCCTAGTTTCTGATAAAACAGACTTTAAACCAACAAAGATCAAAAGAGACAAAGAAGGTCATTACATAATGGTAAAGGGATCAATTCAACAAGAAGAGCTAACTATCCTAAATATATATGCACCCAGTACAGGAGCACCCAGATTCATAAAGCAAGTCCTTAGAGACAAAGAGACTTAGACTCCCATACAATAATAATGGGAGACTTTAACACCCATTATTAGATAGATTAACATTAGACAGATCAATGAGACAGGAAGTTAACAAGGATATCCAGGAATTGAACTCAGCTCTGCACCAAGCGGACCTAATAGACATCTATAGAACTCTCCACCCCAAGTCAACAGAATGTACATTCTTCTCAGCACCACATCACACTTACTGCAAAATTGATCACATAGTTGGAAGTAAAGCACTCCTCAACAAATATAAAAGAACAGAAATTATAACAAACTGTCTCTCACACCACAGTGCAATCAAACTAGAACTCAGGATTAAGAAACTCACTCAAAACCGCTCAGCTACATGGAAACTGAACAACCTGCTCCTGAATGACTAGTGGGTACATAACGAAATGAAGGCAGAAATAAAGATGTTCTTTGAAACCAATGAAAACAAAGATACAACATACCAGAATCTCTGGGACACATTTAAAGCAGTGTGTAGAGGGAAATTTATAGCACTAAATGCCCACAAGAGAAAGCAGGAAAGATCTAAAATTGACACCCTAACATCACAATTAAAAGAACTAGAGAAGTAAGAGCAAACACATTCAAAAGCTAGCAGAAGGCAAGGAATAACTAAGATCAGAGAACTGAAGGAGACGGAGACACAAAAAACCCTTCAAAAAATCAATGAATCCAAGAGCTGGTTTTTTGAAAAGATCAACAAAATTGGTAGACCTCTAGCAAGACTAATAAAGAAGAAAAGAGAGAAGAATCAAATAGACACAATAAAAAATGATAAAGGGGATCTCACCACTGATCCCACAGAAATACAAACTACCATCAGAGAATACTATAAACACCTCTATGCAAATAAACTAGAAAACCTCGAAGAAATGGATACATTCCTGGACACATACACTCTCCCCAGACTAAACCATGAAGAAGTTGAATCCCTGAATAGACCAATAACAGGCTGTGAAATTGAGGCAACAATTAATAGCCTACCAAACAAAAAAAGTCCAGGATCAGATGGATTCACAGCCGAAATCTACCAGAGGTACAAGGAGGAGCTGGTACCATTCCTTCTGAAACTATTCCAATCAATAGAAAAAGAGGGAATCCTCCCTAACTCATTTTATGAGGCCAACATCGTCCTGATACTAAAGCCTGGCAGAGACACAACAAAAAAAAGAGAATTTTAGACCAATATCCCTGATGAACATCGATGCAAAAATTCTCAGTAAAATACTGGCAAACCGAATCCAGCAGCACATCAAAAAGCTTATCCACTGTGATAAAGTGGGCTTCATCCCTGGGATGCAAGGCTGGTTCAACATATGCAAATCAATAAACGTAATCCAGCATATAAACAGAACCAAAGACAAAAACCACATGATTATCTCAGTAGATGCAGAAAAGGCCTTTGACAAAATTCAACAACCCTTCATGCTAAAAACTCTCAATAAATTCAGTATTGATGAGATGTATCTCAAAATAATAACAGCTATTTATGACAAACCCACAGCCAATATCATACTGAATGGGCAAAAACTGGAAGCATTCCCCTTGAAAACTGGCACAGGACAGTGATGCCCTCTCTTGTCACTCCTATTCAACATAGTGTTGGAAGTTCTGGCCAGGGCAATCAGACAAGAGAAAGAAATAAAGGGTATTCAATTAGGAAAAGAGGAAATCAAATTGTCCCTGTTTGCAGATGACATGACTGTATATTTAGAAAACCCCATCGTCTCAGCCCAAAATCTCCTTCAGCTGATAAGCAACTTCAGCAGAGTCTCAGGATACAAAATCAATGTGCAAAAATCACAAGCATTCTTATACACCAGTAACAGACAAACAGAGAACCAAATCATGAGTGAACTCCCATTCACAATTGCTTCAAAGAGAATAAAATACCTAGGAATCCAACTTACAAGGGATATGAAGGACCTCTTCAAGGAGAACTACACACCACTGCTCAACGAAGTAAAAGAGGACACAAACAAATGGAAGAACAGTCCATGCTCATGGATAGGAAGAATCAATATCATGAAAATGGCCATACTGCCCAAGGTAATTTATAGATTCAATGCCATCCCCGTTAAGCTACCAATGACTTTCTTCACAGAATTGGAAAAAACTACTTTAAAGTTCATATGGAACCAAAAAAGAGCCCGCATTGCCAAGACAATCCTAAGCCAAAAGAACAAAGCTGGAGGCATCACACTATCTGACTTCAAACTATACTACAAGGCTACAGTAACCAATACAGCATGGTAGTGGTACCAAAACAGAGATATAGATCAATGGAACAGAACAAAGCCCTCAGAAATAATACCACACATCTACAACCATTTGATCTTTGACAAACCTGACAAATACAAGCAATGGGGAAAGGATTCCCTGTTTAATAAATGGTGCTGGGAAAACTGGCTAGCCATATGTAGAAAGCTGAAACTGGATCCCTTCCTTACACCTTATACAAAAATTAATTCAAGATGGGTTAAAGACTTAAATGTTAGACCTAAAGCCATAAAAACCTTAGAAGAAAACCTAGGCAATACCATGCAGGATATAGGCATGGGCAAAACACCAAAAGCAATGGCAACAAAAGCCAAAATGGACAAATGGGATCTAACTAAACTAGAGAGCTTCTGCATAGCAAAAGAAGCTACCATCAGAGTGAACAGGCAACCTACAGAATGGGAGAAAATTTTTGCAATCTACTCATCTGACAAAGGGCTAGTATCAGGAACCTACGAAGAACTCAAACAAATTTACAAGAAAAAAACAACTCCATCAAAAAGTGGGTGAAGGATATGAACAGACACTTCTCTAAGGAAGACTTTTATGCAGCCAACAGACACATAAAAAAATGCTCATCATCACTAGCCATCTGAGAAATGCAAATCAAAACCACAACAAGAAACCATCTCACACTAGTTAGAATGGTGATCTTTAAAAAGTCAGGAAACAACAGGTGCTGGAGAGGATGTGGAGAAATAGGAACACTTTTACACTGTTGGTGGGACTGTAAACTAGTTCAACCATTGTGGAAGACAGTGTAGCAATTCCTCAAGGATCTAGAACTAGGAATACCATTTGACCCAGCCATTCCATTACTGGGTATATACTCAAAGGATTATAAATCATGCTGCTATAAAGACACATGCACACTTACGTTTATTGCGGCACTATTCACAATAGCAAAGACTTGGAACCAACCCAAATGTCCATCAATGACAGACTGGATTAAGAAAATGTGGCACATAAACACCGTGGACTACTATGCAGCCATAAAAATGGATGAGTTCATGTCCTTTGTAGGGACATGGATGAAGCTGGAAACCTTCATTCTCAGCAAACTATCGCAAGAACAGAAAACCAAACACCGCATTTTCTCACTCATAGGTGGGAATTGAACAATGAGAACACTTGGACACAGGAAGGGGAACATCACACACCAAGGCCTGTTGTGGGGTGGGGATGGGGGGAGGGGTAGCATTAGGAGATATACCTAATGTAAATGACAAGTTAATGGGTGCAGCACACCAACATGTCACATGTATACATATGTAACAAACTTGCACGTTGTGCACATGTACCCTAGAACATAAAGTATAATAATAAAAAAAAGAAAGTGAAAAGATAATCTAGGAATGGGAGAACATGTTTGCAAACCATCTATCTATTAAAAGTCTAGTATCCTGAATATATGAAGAACTCTTACAACTCAACAATAAAAACCAAAAAACAAAAACAAAAACCAAAACCCAAATGAAACAATGGGCAAAGAATTATCCAAAGAAGATATACAAATGTTCAATAAGCACATGAATAGATGTTCAGCATCATTAATCATTAGAGAAAGGAAAATAAAAACTGTAACATAGCATTTCAGACCCACTATAAAAAAAAGACAAATAATAATAAGTGTTGGTGGGGACACAGAAAAATTGGAATTTTTATGCATTGTTGGTGGGAATATAAAATGGTGCAGCCACTTTGGAAAACCATTTGGCAGTTCTCAAAAAATTAAATATAGAGAGACCACATTCCCCAGAAACTCCTAGTTAAATATCCAAATATCAAAGACAAATAAAATCATTTATCTGCATAAAAACTTCAACACAAATGTTCTTAGCACCATTATTAATAAAAGCCAAAAAGTTGAAACAACCCAAATCTTCATCCATTGATGAATAGGTAAACAAAATGTGGTATATCCATATGATAAAATATTATTTAGCCATGAAAAGGAATGAAATTCTTATATATGCTACAACATGGATATATCTTGAAAACATTACACTCAGTGAGAGAAGCCAGACACTAAAGGCCACATATTGCATGATTCAATTTATATGAAATGTCCGGAACAGACAAATCCATAGAGATAGAAAGTAGATGAGTGGTTGTCATGGCCTGGGGGAGGGGGAAGTGGGAAGTGACTGCTAATAGGTGTGGAGTTTCTTTTTGAGTTGATAAAAATGTTCCCAAATTAGATAATGCTGATGGCTCTTCAACCTTGTGAACACACTAAGAACTGTTAGATCAAAATATTAAAAGCATACATTTTATGGTATATGAAGTAAATCTCAAAACATATATAATGGCTGGCACAGTGACTCATGCCTGTAATCCCAGCACTTTGGGAGGCCAAGGCAGGTGGATCAATTGAGGTCAGGAGTTCGAGACCAGCCTGGCTAACATGGTGAAACCCTGTTTCCACTAAAAGTACAAAAAATTAGCTGGGTGTGGTGGACTGTGCCTGTAACCCCAGCAACTTGGGAGGCTGAGGCAGGAGAATCGTTTGAACCCGGGAGGCGGAGGTTGCAGTGAGCCGAGATCTCACCACAGCACTTCAGCCTGGGCAACAAGAGCCAAGAGCAAAACTGTCTGAAAAACAAGCAAACAAACAAACATATATATATATGACTATCTCAGGGCTTTGGGGAAAATAAGACAGAAAATCAGTGAACTAAGAAATGTTTAATTTATGAAATTTATTATATAAAATGATATTATGGTTGTGAAATTTACTTCCTCCATTTTTTATCCTCCTGCCTCCCTGATCTAAATGACTTATAGTGTAGATCAGTAGTTCTGAACTCTGGCTACGCACTTGCGCATTTTAGAACCACGAGGGAAACGTTTACAAAATGCAGTTCTTGGGTTTGACCCATGGCCAATTAAATCTCTGGTTCTCTTCCCCACCCCAACACTGCCAATTTCTTTTATTAAAACTTCCCAAGTGATTACCATGTGCTGCCAAGACTGAGAGAATTATAGGGTAGACCAAGACCTGGGCAACACTGAGTCAGATTATGTGGGGATCCTTCAGCAAGTCTTTTCATTTGTTTCTTCTTAAGTCAGGTTTATTGAGATATAATTTTTATGTATATTAAAACTTATACTTGTAAAATGTACAGTTCAATGAGTTTTGGCAAAGTATAAAGTCCTATGACAACCACCACGATCAAGATATACAACATTTCCAGTACTCCCCTAAATTTCTTTGTGTCCCTCTGCAACCAATCCCTTACCCCGTACCTTTGATGTATATACTAGAATGCTGAGCAACATTAAAAAGCATGTCTTTTAAAGCAAATGTAAGAAAATGGAGAAAAAAGTTACTATATAAAGAACAAACAGCAGAAAAAATTCCCTATATAATATAATCTTAATTGTTTAATCTTGTTTTTATGTATGTGCACAGATATTATATGTCCCTCCTTATATGAAAACATTTGTTGAAAAAAATTACTGGTTATTTCTGGTTGTGAAAATTACAGAAAATGTTAATTTTTTATATTTTTATACATTTTCTGGTTAGTCTACAATAATAAGTTACTTTTATCATGAAAATAATGATATTTACAAAATAGCAACATATGGGCAAGTAATGCATGAAGAGCCTTCTAAGGATCGAAATGTCATCCCCTAGGTTCCGGGTCCCTAGCTGCAAATGCAGATTTCTAATTTCACACACCAGGTCATTGGCTCACAGCAACTGCTATTGCTAAAAGAGGTTTGGAATGAGAAGATATTGACTTCTACTGAGACGGATATCAAAATATATTGACCCAAGAGAAGGAAATATTGATGGGAAAAGAATCAAGGTCTTCCATTGCCTTGAAGGGAGTAATAAACCTTCTTTGCTGAATCCCACATTCTCTTCTCTGTTTTTACAGGCACACACATCTAAAGTCAAAGATGGCGCATCTCTGTAAGCACTATTAGAGATTTGAATTCAGTATCCATTACAAAGAATGAATAAGAAGAAAATGATCCTATGGGTGCATAATAAATATAATTTATGGCGCACGTGCGCACACACACACGCACACATACAGAGAGAGAAAAACAGAGAGAGACAGAGCCAACACAAGATCTTGACCCTAGATGTCTGTTCAGCTTTGGTTTCAGTTCTTTTAGATTCAGCAGAATCCTAATTAAAGATACGAAGACATATCTTCCAGCCAGCTCAAACAGATCAAAACCAGCTGAGAGCAGCTCTAGGTCTCCAAACTAGACAACGGATTCAGGTTCCGTTAGAGCCAGCACATTGGCCTATTGGGTTTTTGATGATTTCTTAGGATGAATACAATTAGAGATGACCACAGATGACTGAAGTTGGAATGCTTTCTCCTACATGTTTCTCAAATAAAATAAAACATAATAACATGTTGGTTGAACCATCATTAGAATCAGTGACTTTTTTCCGGGTTGTTCTGGAATGGGGTATATACTATTTGGACAAAATGAGTTGAAATTAGTTTCATGTTAAACTATTCCCCTAGTTTGAGTATAGGCTGTTGTATCATTTTTCCGTTTACATGTTACTAAGAAAAAAAAAAAAATCTGAATCCCTTAGAATGCTAGCAGCTCTAAAAAACAAATTCCTGATTCAAGAGGGTTCTGAAGTAGGAAAACTTGAGAAGTGGTTAATTCAGCAGGATAGCATCATCATAAAAAAATGGGATTTCTTCCATTTTCTGTTCCGACATCCTTGGTGTGTTTTCTTTGTCTTTGGCTAGCACCCCTTACGGTTGGTTATAAGGTGTCTGCCACAGTTCCAGGTGTTCTTTGTAGATGTGACAATATCCAATTCTTTTGAATTTTTTTGTTTTGTTTTGTTTTGAGACAGGGTCTCACTCTGTTGCCCAGGCTGGAGTCCAGAGTCATGTTCACAGCACCCTGCAGCCTTGACCTCCTGAGCTCAGGTGATCCTCCTACTTCAGCCTCGAGAGTAGCTGAGACTACAGGTTCACACCACTATGCCCAGCTAATTTTTGTGTATGTGTTTTGTGTTTGTTGTCGTGGGTTTTGTTGTTGTTGTTGTTGTTTGTTTGTTTTAAGACGGGGCTTCATCATGTTGCCCAAGCTGGTCTCAAAATCATGGGCTCAAGCAATCTGTCTACCTTGGCCTCCCAAAGTGCCAGGATGGCAGGTGTAAGCCACCACGCCTGGTCTTTTTTTTTTTTTTTTTTTTTTTTTTTTTTTTTGAGTGAAGGAACCTTTCCTTGAATCTCCATTGATGTCCTCCATTTATGTCTCACCAACCCCCAAATTCACTGCATGTTCTTGCCTAAATTAGTCACTGGCAAGGGTGATGAAATTACCCTGATTGGCTTAGATCAGTCAGAGCCCTTCCTTGAACCCAACCAAGATCAGGAGGCAGTGAGTAGACATCAAAATAAAATTAGGGTTCTTGGGGAAGAAGAAGGAGGGCAAGGCTGTCAGGGTGGCAGGCAAAATAGAACCTGCTACCATGGTGTAGGCCCCATATGTTTGGGGAATTTGCCTTGTTCTTGGGCATCTTGAGGAATAAATCTGTCATGATGGAATTTCGGGTAGCTTGTTATTTACTTTACAATACCATAGGCAGTGAAGGCAATAAAAGAAAACAGTCCTCATTCTCCATGAGCTCATACTGAAGTTAAGGAGCCTCTGCGTGGACACAACTAACAGCTAGCCACTACTGAAAGTCTCTAAATGAAGAATTCTGAGAAGAAATCCTATAGCTCAGGTGTCAGCCAAGATCAGCTTTCTTAGGGAATTAAATAAAATTGGCTCCAATCTCAATCCTACAACTTGTGAGAAATCCAAGATCTCCTCATTCCCACATCCATCACCAACTCCTCTGGATTCTGTCCTGGGCAGGTTGAAGGGCTTACATCCCAGGGGTCATGCCTGGACCCGAATTCCTGCTTTCTCTGAAGTCTGTTGCACTATGCCTCACATCTTACGGACATTTCCTTGTGCAGTGCTGACCCAGATGTGTGATGTAACTCCTGTCTTTTGGTTTGTCTTTCCCCATCACATGAGTTAAAAAAGTATTTGTGTGGGTGGAATACTTAACTTAAGGTTTGGAACCAGGAAGAGGGATTTATAGAAAACAAAGCAAACAAGCCAGGGGTGGTGACTCAAGCCTGTAATCCCAGCACTTTGCGAGGCCAAGGCAGGTGGATCACTTGAGGCCAGGAGTTTGAGACCAGCCTGGCCAACATGGTGAAACCCTGTCGCTACTAAAAATACAAAAATTAGTCAGGCATGGTGGCTTGCATCTGTGGTCCCAGTTATTTGGGAGGCTGAGGCAGGAGTATCACTGAACCTGGGAGGCAGAAGTTGCAGTGAGCCAAAATTGCGTCACTACACTCCAGCTTAGGCCACAGAGTGAGACCCTGTCTCAAAAAAAAAAAAAAAAAAAAAAAAAAGCAAAGCAAACCATGTAATATTGAGTAGACATTCTTGTTCTTAAAGGTGATTTTCCTATTTCACCTGCCCCACTCCTCCCCAGGCCTTAGCCTCACGACCTTCATAATCTCAACAATCTTTTCTGTTTTCCCACTGCCAGTTCCTATTTATTTCATGCAAAGCAGTTTTGCTTTTTTTTTTTTTTTTTTTGTTTGTTTGTTTGTTTCATTGCAAACTTGTCCTGAGGATCCTAAGTATTTTCCTGAACAAAGAGAGTTATCTCTCTAAGAAAAACTCTGAAGTCAGGTGTTAAAAAAGTAAACATTTCACATTGATTTGGGCGATTGTAGTGGGGAAATCTGAGCAGATCTCTTGGATGTGGAGATGGGATTGACTTCAAGAAGTCGGGGCTGCATGACCAGCGTCTGGAAAAGGGGAGGAGCATCATGTTTACCAGGGACTGAGAGGAGGCTGAGTTGGTTAAAACTGATGGTTTGGGCCAGGTGTGGTGGCTCACGCCTGTAATCCTAGCACTTTCGGAGGCCGAGGCAGGTGGACCACCTGAGGTCAGGAGTTCGAGGCCAGCCTGGGCAGCATGAAGAAACCCCGCCTCTACTGAAAAAATTAAAATTAGCCAGGTGTGGTGGTGGGTGCCTGTAATCCCAGCTACTCGAGAGGCTAAGACAGGAAAATCACTTGAACCTGGAGTTGGAGGTTGCAGTGAGCTGAGATCTCACCACTGCACTCCAGCCTGGGCAACAGAGTGAGACTCTGTCTCACAAAATAACTAAAAAATAAAAAACCTGATGGTTTGTATTTGTAAATAGCAGGGGAATAATTTGGATATGGAGGTGCATAGGAAGGGGCATGATGGGGCAGTTACAGAGAACTTTAGAAGCTTAATCCTGTAAGTGAGAGTTTCTGGACAGGGAACTCTTTGGGGCAGGGAAATGATATGATTAGATTTTGGAATTCAGGGAGAACATTTTGCCAGTAGTGATTGGGTAGGCTCTGTGGCAGACTTCAAGATGCCCATCAACCCCTATTCTTTCTTCCTTTTCTTTACTCAGAGCTCCTGAGGTTTAGTTGAACACAACCACTGTGCCAGCCTCTCTGGCAGCTCTATGTGCACACTGGCTAAATTCTGGCCAATGGGATGCAGGAGAAGTGATGTGTACCTTTTCTAGGGTTATCCAAAAAGTGCATAATTCTCTAATAGAAATAAATAAAGCTTCTTGGAGAAATGGCTGCTTTTAAAGGACTGGGTAGGAGAAGTGCAAGATAAGCCTGGAATATCTTGCTGTGCCAAAAGTAAAGAAACACTCAAAGAATGATGGGAGTGTGTTAAAAGCACACAGGAACCAGCTTGAAGGGTTCCCCTGGCCAAATCTGGGGTAATTTGAGCAACAAAATAATGATAGTACAGGAATATAACCCATAGAATAAAAAAAAGAATATGAGTCACTTTGAATATAAAGTAATTGATAAAATAAAGGTGGGGAAAGAAAAATTAGTTTTTATAATAGAATTCTATCTAATAAACATAAAAGGAAAGATGAAATTAGGAAAATCATCATTTGGCAGCCACCATAGTAGTAATCATTCCAGGCAAGAATCAACAATGGATGTTAAAACTAGTGGGTGAAAACAGGAAAAGAAGCAGAATATTTACATGGTTTAAAAACATCATCCCACAATATACCTGTTAAATAAAAGGGGGCAAATATTTACTGTGGAGAAACCTGGCAGATATCACCCTAACCAAGTGGTCCAAGGTAACATCACCAACATGAGGACAGACTGCCATCAAGTGTCCCCTGGTGTGATGGATCAAAAGACACGCTTCTGCCGCTGCCTGCCAAAAATGCATTGCCTAAATCTAGGCCTGAAGAAACACCACACAAATGCAAACTGAGGACGTTCTTCAAAATAACTGACGTTTTCTCTTTAAGAAATGTTAAGGTCATGTAAGACAAAGACTGAAGAACTATTCCAATTTAAGGAAATTTTAAAGACAGGACAACCAAATGCAATTAATTATCCTGAATTGAATCCTGGGCCAGTAAATTATTCTTCTTTTGCTATAAAAGACATTAGAGAAACAATCAATGTAATCTGAATATAGTCTGTAAATTAGACAATAGTATTATGTCAATATCAATTCCTGACTTCGATCATTGTATTGAGGTTATGGGAGAGTATGCCCTTGTTGTTGGGAAACACCCCATACTGCAGTTTTTTAGACATAAGGGGGTAAAGAGATAAATCATGTCTTTAATTTGCTTTCAAATGTTTTTGGGGAAAATTATTAAGAGAGAATGAATGATAAAGCAAATATGATAAAATGCTAATGCTTGGAGAATGTGAGTGAAGGTTATACAGGGATTCTTTTAATATTCTTGCAATTTTTCTGCAAGTCTGAAGTAAGTATAAAAAGTTTTTGTTTTTGTATTTGTAAGGAATGAGCATGCACTTCCATCTGCCCTCATCCCTTTGCCCTTCCTATTGGCTGAGAGACGATGGCCCTAGAGCGTAGTGGGTGTGTGCTGTGGATGGCGGCACTTCCCTACCAGCCCTGGGCCACTGTCTTCTACTGTTATGTGAGAGAAATCATCTATGTTGTTAAGCCACTGCATTGGAGCGTCTCTTTGCTACAGCTACATGTCCTAACTAATACAGGGAACTAACTAATACCGACTGTAATAAGGAGAGGCTAGAAGAAGGTGGCTTCTTGGGAGCGTGGTGCACTGGTTTAGTTATTCCTATTGAAGGCATGGAAAATGGGGTCATGGAGAGAGTTGGTGAAGACCACTCATTTGGGGAGAATTGGTGAAAGGAAATTAAGAATAGGAGAGCACCTTGAGGGTGCAATAGAGTCTTAGGATCCTCTAGAAGAGATTTTCCCTTTTAAGGAGCAGAGAAAAAAGTCCAAGGGAGAAAAGAGATGTTTGGGAGTTGGAGAATTTTCTGGTGACCTTGGTTCATACCCCACTGGTCACCTCTGTGTATGGCTGGCCTGGATTCCAGGGCCAGATAGCAGAACTATTTATGGTTGTAAGTGAAGGGCAGAGAACTATGAACCCACCTGGACTGAGGTGGAGATGATCAAATATGATTTAGTGGGATACATAAGGAGAATTTAAAAATTACAATAATCATGGTAGCAGGTAATCTTTACCGAGTCCTCACTATGTCTTGGGACTAGTCTAAGTTCTTTACCCCATCTACTCATTTGAACCTCACAATAACCATAAGACACTCTTCCTATTTTACAGATGAGTAAGCTGAGCCACAGAGAAGTTGTCAAAGGTCATTTGCAAGTAGCAGACACAAGCTTCAGATACAGGCAAGCTGACTCGGGGCACCCCCTCCAATTTCTGGGGGCCACTTTTTGGTCCCCCGTCTCTCCGTCTCCTTTCCCTCCAGCAGCATTTGATGCTGACATAGGTGAACTGGAAACATATGGTCTCCTTCATTTTGTTGTGGATCTGCACTCCAGAATCTACTTCCCACAGAGCAGGAGAGGGATGGGGTGTAAGGAAGGGCAGCAGGTGTCAGCCCATGCCCTATTGAAATGATTCTGGCTCATTGGAAGGATGAAGGCCTGTCCATCTGAGGGCAAAAGAGGAAGGGCAGCCAGAAAGGGGCACGACTATTCTTTCCTGGTTTTGGAACTCTTGTGCTGTTGGCATGTGGGAGGCATTTGGGATGGGGTGAGGGTCGGAGTGGACTTGTGGGACCGAATGTCCCCAGTCTGCTACTCCTGCCCCCACTTCAGAGCCCTGCCACTCACAAGTGTGAGACGATGGATGAAGGAGGAGGGAAGTCAGAAGAGCTTCTGTCCCTGAGGGTCTCCGCTCATTTCTTTCTGTGCTAAAGACTTTTTCCCATTTTGAAAGCAGTAGGCAATAAGTCCCAGAATGCCTGAAACAAGAAAAAGAGAAACTTTATAAATGCACTTTTGAACCCCAAGACCCAGCTCCTGGCCAGGAGACAGCAAACTCTTTTAATATCCTTATTCTGGATTCACTTAAATGGAAACAGCCTCCAGTATTTTTAGCTGCTGTGTAATCAAAGTGAAAAAGAAGAAGGAAATGTATATATTTTTCTTTCCTAGTTAGAATAAGAGAAGGAATTGCCCATTATCTTTTAGCAGAGTCCCTGCTGGGAAGGGAGGAAAACACCAGGAGTCTCCGTTTGCTCCTCCTCTGGCCTAGACAGGATTTAAACCCAGGGAGGGAAGCCAAGGAGAGACGAGAACGAGGGACGACCAGCAAGTACCAAGGTCTGCGGCAGGAGGAGACCAGCTCACAGGAGCAGCAGCATTGGAAGAGGCACCCAGCAGCCTCCCAGGTAAGAGTGCCAGTTGCCCAAGCTTTACTTACTGGAGGGAGGAAGGTGGCCAATGCGGATGAGCTCAAAAGTGGTGGCTCAGGTGTCTCCATTCCCGAGCCTGAAAATCTGGGCAGTGTAATTAGTCTCTTATCCACTCCACGAAGAGTTGAAATGAATTGGGAGGTACCTTTCAGGACCCATGTGCTGCGTCCTTAGTATTATACTCCAATCTCAGTCAGGGCTAAGCATAGTTATCTTCTTTCCTGGCCAGATGCAGTCTGTGTTGTATCAGTTTCTACCTGGAGTAACATTTTTGTATAAAATGTTTCCTTTAAGATGTTCCTTCTCATCTTTTTTTCTTTTTAACTTATTTACAATGTCAAAACTTTCTCTCTCTCTCTTTTTGGATAATTTAGTATTTGTTATATCTCATTATTCTTTTAAATCCTAAAACAGAATGGTTATTTTAGTTAGGATTAGGAAGCTGGGATAACTTTCCCATTTTCTGGATTTTGTGTGAATCAGTTAAGGGGATGTTTGCAAACACATTTGAACAGTTTTGAAGTATATCCAGATGTTTAATTTTACAGGTTTTAATTATTATTTGTTTAGACGACAACTTCTCAAATCCCCATACTATTACCCTCACAATACCTCAAAGAAAACATTTCAAGATATCTCAAAAACTTGGCCAGGCACGGTGGCTCACGCCTGTAATCCCAGAACTTTGGGAGGCTGAGGTGGGCAGATCACGTGAGGCTGAGATTTCGAGACCAGCCTGACAAACATGGAGAAACCCCATCTCTACTAAAAATACAAAATATTAGCCGGGCGTGATGGCACATGCCTGTAATCCCAGCTACTCGGGAGGCTGAGGCAGGAGAATTGCTTGAACCCGGGAGGCGGAGGTTGCGGTGAGCCGAGATCGAACCATTGCACTCCAGCCTGGGCAACAAGAGCAAAACTCCGTCACAAAACAAAACAAAACAAAACAAAACAAACAAACAAACAAAAAACCACACTAGTTTTTGGAGGTCTTACTTTTTACTTATTTATTAATTTTTGTGCTTGGGAGAGATCTGGGGGAAGGATGGAGAAAGAATGAATGAGAACAGGCAGGGTTTCACTTAAAAGCATGAAACCTGTGTTGCTTATATAAGCATTAAAAGAAAAGAACAAGTTCCAACATAAAAGTAACAAACTACCCACATCTGGACACAGATTAGCCATAGTGCCTAAAATCCACTGGTTCTTGGAAAAGCTGAGGTGTCACCAAGGCATCAGATGGTACCTTGCTCGGTCAGGGCTACATATTGATAGCTGGCCTCTTGACATTCAGACATTTGTTGCAGACTCAGAATCAAGATGACAGTGTCAGACACAGGAAAAAATAGAGTATCAATACTGGTATCATTTTTCCTGGAGAGAAGGAAAGAAGGCACCTGGCATTCTTTCATACAACTCTAAGTACTGCTTTGTCCCCAATTTGTAGGCTGCGGCTGACTCCCGAAGGAGGGAAAATAGAACAAATTTCAAATCATCCTGTGGCTTCTGGTTTTCCAGTCCAGTGCTGCTCTGTGGTTTGAAATGTAGGGTGGGCAGAGCTCTGTTTCTGAGAAGATGCCTGAAGAAATTGTGCCCAGGCCCAGTGGAAACTTTTGTCCATTCACTGCTCATTCCAGAGCCTTGGCTCCTATAGGATCTGGATACAGACATGAGATCATGGTTTAGGTCCTGTAGCAGCATCTGGAGCCACCAGTCTGTGAGCTGAGGATGCTAAGATCTCAGGCCTGATCCCTGGATGGACAGGGACTTTGCTGTTTCTGCCACAGTGGACTCACTGCTAATGCTGCCCAGCCACCGTTTGAATCTGTACCCAGCCCGTGTGAGTGGAACAGTGCAAATGCTTGGAAATTAGCAAACACTCTCCTCCTTGCTAGAAGGCTGGAACTTTAAAGTTACTTCAATATGTGGAAAAAAACCACAGCTAAAGAAAGAAATTGCAGAGTTTTTGTTTTGTTTTGTTTTAATCTGATGCCTCTCACACCCACGGATATTAGGGCTAATTGTATACAAAGTAATACTTAGTCATTCTGGAAACTGGCTGTTTGGTTGAATATGGGAGAGAAAGGTTCCTGAATTTAGGTCCTGGGTCTATTTTATCTTGTTATTGTGCACGACGTTGGTCCCACAAAAGCTAAAGGAAGTTCTTGCTGTGAAAAAGTGATTCATCCTCTGGGGGTAAGTGAACATCTTTGCCTGATGTTTAAGAGGCGATTTTAAAGTGTTTTGCCCAGAGCCTAGCATGTAATAAATGCATAGAAAATGGTAGCTACCATTATCATCACCCATTTAAGCCTTTACAAGGCAGATTAAGAGTCAGTTGTCAAAAGAAAACAAAATTAGCCTGTGGCACCCCTGAAAAAGTGATTGAGCGCTGAGGCTGGGTCAGGACACCATCCTTGATCTTTTCAAACCTCAGGTGGGTGGGCAGACTTGATGGGATGGCTCTTCAGGAAAAGGGTTCTAGCACGCTGGTGTGAGAGTCATCTCCAAGGACTTCCTGGGCACTCTCTGGGTGTCCCACAGAACTAGGAGAATGGGGGGACAGAGTGATGCCCAGAATGTGACCGTACTAAGCCCTATCACATAAAACCAAATTTCCGTTCTTGTCCACACCTAGCTGTCTTGTATCCTATATGCAGTGCTTGCACAGAGTTCAACGTCACAGAGACTAGAAATAAAAACGTTTGTATGTACTTGCTTCCCCTGGAGTTTAACCTAGGAGAGACAGACCTCCCTTGTATATCCATGTTCTTGGATCTGAAGGAGAAAGAGATACAGAGGTGAAATCTGTTGCCTAAGCCTCCAGTTCACGGTGAGTTGAACCAGGGTAGATTCCTCAGCCAGCTGAGAACTTGCTGTCCTGGACCAGGTTACTTGGGAAGTACAAGGAAGACCCCTGAGTCACCCAGGGCCCAAGCTGAAGATCATTAGCAAAATATGCCTAAGAGAGTTAAGAAAGCAGTGACAAGTTTGCCCGTGTTTGTGACATTGATGCATCCCTAGCCACTCATCTCCCTCATTTTCCTTCATAGTTTAATGATATCCACCCTGTTATTTGGGGACAGAATATCTTCTTAAGTGACTCTGCTAGAAATCCACGATGATACACTCTTTCTAAAACCCAAAGCAGTGCTTTCATTTTCTTGTGGTTAACTGTCAAGGCAGGATGAGATAATAAGGGAACCAGAGAAAGCCCTGAATTTAAGTATAAAGGTCTGTAACAGTGGCTAGAAATTGGCTGCCTCTCTTCTTTGGCGTAAGTAGTATTTTTTTTCCTGACCCAGGGTGTGTGTCCTTCTTTGGGGAAAATGAGGTGACACAGAGACCATCCACCCCTGGGGTCCGAGAGGACCATCAGGATTCAGGGGCTATCCTCCTTCCTTGGCCAAGGCTTAGATGCCATCTGCCCCTGCAGACAGAAGTCTCCGTGCACTTTGGTGTTTCCTAGGAAGGGAATTCTCCAGCTTTTCATGAGAAGTGACTGGGACTTAACCTCCATATGAAGGAAATACAATTCATGTTCCCAGTGCATCATCCTTGGCACCACTCAGAGGAAGTACAGGCACAGGATTTAGTTATTGATTTATTAATTTTTAACTGAAAACCCAATTTATACCTTGGGTTTCTTTTATTTTCAGGAAAAATAGAGTATCAATACTGGTATCATTTTTCCTGGAGAGAAGGAAAGAAGGCACTCTCTTAAAAACACGTGGCAGAACGGAGGACATTTGGTGTTTTTGTTTGTTTATTTGTTTGTTTTTTATATATACAGGACATATAACAGAGAGATAAAGAACACAGATGTGGGTAGTGGACAGACCTGGTGTATGATCCCAGCTCTGCTGCTTTTTAGCTGTGTGTCCTTTGGCAAATAACTTAACTTCTCTGAGGACCTGTCACAAATAATGATATCAACTGACTCTCAGGATTTTGAGGATTAAATGAGGATAATTTTTATAGCGTTTGGCACAATGTCCGTTATCTAATAAGCACACACACACACACACACACAAATCCAGTGGCTATTACTATTTACTTCACAAAATATTACTTTCACAGGACTGTGCTATGAGGCTGGTGATACAGAGGGGATCAACACAGTCATGGCCATCTCTGTCATCTCTGAACTCACAAGGATGCCTGGGCTAGGAACATGCATACAGATTTGGTGGCTGTCAATATTTGGCTAGAAATTAAAGCCACAGGGGTAGATGCAGATACCAAGAGAGAACACAACAGAAGCATAGAGCCCTGCAACATCTGAAGGCAGAAGTAGGGGGACCATCTGTGGTCAGTCATGTACCCCTCAAAGAGCCTTTCTGGTAAAAGCAATACAATGAAGCATTTGTTCCTGAGTCTAATGTATCCCTTCCTCCCAGCTTCCCACACCACCCAACACCTCTCCTGCAGTTAGAATTAAAGACATGACTAGCCTCTGTAAGACAATGATTCTTGGGGACAACTGGTTTTCTGTGGTTCCTGCATACACATTTCCTGCATGTAAATGCCCTTTGCTTCATGCATCCCTGAAGAATTTACCCAACTTTCCATGGGAAAATACCCCTCAGTAGAATAATCCTCCCTATTTGGAAATGTATCATCCTGCATTTTGCTCACAAAAATCTTCTGCCCTCTCTGCCCCCTCCCCACCGTCGCAGAGCTCAGCCTGTGGTTTGCTGTGCATACTGAAAGAGTTGATGAAGTCATCCTTCCCTTCTGCTGTTAAACAAGGAGTCTCTCTCCTGCCACGTGTTGAAGTGAGAGCCAGCAGGCTTCTATTGTTTCTCATTACTCTTGACAGAGTGTTAGGTTGAGGATTTCCCTTGCTCTCATCTCCTTTCGAACAATCAACCTACCCAGGAAAATCTGAGTGCAACTTTTGGAATCTGAGAGGCAGTAATTAATGAGGACATCTTGTTACAAATCAGAAGGACAGGCAACACCAAGGGCTCCAACAGGGACTTCTGGGGTTTCTCATATTCCAGGCTACAAAAACAAATGCTGTAGACCTGGGCTCTGGGCAGCCTTGCTGTGGTTTATGGCAAGAGTCCATGGCTTTTTTTTGTTGTTGCGTTCGTTGAGAACTTCTTCAGAAAACCATCTGCACTTCATTTGTGTCTCAGGCTGGGGGTGGGGGGTGGGATAGAAAGCATGGGCAGGGAAGTCTGCTTTTTCAGCCCTATTTTTGCCCAGGAAGAAGATTTTTGGATAGTGGAAACTCATATGCTGCCATGGACACAGTAGGTGCTTCAGAGATCAATATGAGTTGTTACTGGGGAACGGCAGAAGTGCACAGGGGTTAATGGCTCCATTGCTGGAAACTGTGCACCTGGGGTTGCATCTGTGGCCGTGTGCTCATCAATTGCATAATCAGGACATGTTGCTCGATGCCACTGAGCCTCAGTTCCTATCCTGGGGATCAAGTGGAGAAAAGTGTGTGGCTTTTATCTTTGCAATGAACGTTTAAGGATGGCCATTGTGAAATATCATTATTTTTATCCTACACCTGCCTTCCAATTCATTCTCCTGGCTTCCCACTCCCTCCATCCTCTGACACAAATCTCAAGCAGCTTCCAGAGCTTTTCTGGTAGCTTTTGGTCTTAGAAGAGAATTGCTTTTATGAAGGAAGGCAAGTCCATTTCAGTATTGAGCCTCAGTCTGTCATCCAGGTCACATCTTTTCTTTCTCAGCTCAGACCTGACGCTGGAACCTGCAGAGAAGCTGGAGGGAAGGGGCTTGGTGCTTTCCTCCCTCCATTTCTCTCTCCCTAACATGCATGGCTGCTTCTGGCTTCACCAGGTTGCTGCTGCCTGGGGCAAGGTGGGGATTAGAAAAGAAGAAGAGGCATTTTTACTTTACTGGGGCTGTTGTGGTTCCCTTCGTTGGATGCCCTTGTTATGGCGAATGCTCCCAGTGCTGGGCCACCCCTCCTTTGTGGGGAGCTTCTGTGGGATCTTTAGATATTCCCCTTCCCACCCACTGAGCATGTCCTCCTGCAGTCGCCCCCTTGGGGTGGCACACTCCTGCTGAACGGTGGACATGCACCTCAGCTCGGGCCCTCAACTGCCCTCTTGGCAGCTCTAACATGCCTCATTTCTGTGACATCAACTTGGCCTTGCCAAAGTCTGAGTTTCAGGCCTCTCACACTGCAGCCCCCTTCCTCTGTCTGCCATGCAGCCTGTTCCAGCCACGCTTCCCTCTGTGAATTCCTCTGGGCCAGAATCAGGCACTGGTCTTTTTGCCTGCCACTCCACCTAATTCACCCCGACCTCACCCCCAAACCCCAAACCTCCAGTAGCACACTCTCTTTGAAATGTGTGGGCACTGCCAGGTGTGGTGGCTCATGGTGGGGAGCTGAGGTGGACAGACTGCTTGAGCCCAGGAGTTCGAGACCAGGTTGGGCAACATGGTGAAACCCCATCTCTACAAAAAACCCACAAAAATTAGCCAGGCACAGTGACATATACCTGTAGTCCCAGCTACTCAGGAGGCTGAGGTGGGAGGATCACTGGAGCCCAGGAGGTGGATGTTGCAGTAAGCCGTAATTGCGCCAATGCACTCCAGCTTGGGTGACAGAATGGGACCCTGTCTCAAAAAAAAAAAAAAAAAAGAGAAAAGGAAAGAAATGTGCAGGCACTTATTACCCATAGTCCAAGTTGCAAGACAGCAAGAAGTGTCCCATTGACTATTTCATTCCATCTGCTGGGTGTTGAGTCCAGTGCCTGAAATGCACTCAGTGCTCAGAAGAAGTGAGCTCTTATTATTATCAACAATACATGCTTTTGGTGATAGGAAGAGCCAAGAAGGAGTGGGAGGGCAAAGGGGTAATACAAAGAAAATCTCTTCATAGGTACTATTCTGTTTAATTCACAGTGGTGGCACATCCCTTGGGTACAACATGTATAACAGATGAAAGCATTGCATAGGGACATGTATCTAACTGCTCTCTTTTGTCATTTGTATCAGAACGTCATACTGACGCAGAGCAAGCATAGGCTTACAATCAGATGGGTCTGCGTTTGAATCCTGGCTCTGCCACTTTTAGTTGGGCACCCGCTGGCAAATGACTTTACCTCTCAGATCTGGTTTCCTTACCTTTTGAGTGAGGAGAGGAACACTGAGCTTACATGGCAGCTCTGGGGATTAATTACACGGATTAATGCACCTAGCCAATGCCTAGCACGTAGCAGCAACTCAATAAATAACATTTAGCATCTAATACTATTGAGATTCTTCCTCTTCTTTTATTCTCCCAGGGCTCTTTGCCCCCTGTTTCCTCAACTTCCTGATACTAAATGAATTATGACTATTAAAAGTAAAATATTTTACATATTACCAGAATTTGGCTTAGTGGCTAGAAATATTTCTTCCTTTTATGATCAATATAGTTGAAAGATGCCTTTCAACCTAGGCGTTATTATTATTATTATTATTAGAGATTGAGTCTTGCTCTGTTGCCCAGGCTGGAGTGTAGTGGCACGATCTCAGCTCACTGCAGCCTCTGCCTCCCGGGTTTAAGCGATTCTGTATCTCAGCCTCCTGAGAAGCTGGGATTACAGGAGTGCACTGCCACATCTGGCTAATTTTTGTGTTTTTAGCAGAGAAAGAGTTTCACCATGTTGGCCAGGCTGGACTTGAACTCCTGGCCTCAAGCGATCTGCCCGCCTTGGCCTCCCAAAGTGTTGGGATTACAAGCGTGAGCCACCATGCCTGGCCAGCATTATTCTTTATAGTAAAAAACATAAGGAAGAAAAGGAAGTCACATTCAGTACTTGATTGAAAACAAAATAAATCTCAAAATATTGACTGAGCCCTCCTCACGTGCCAGACATGGTGCTCACTGCTGTCCACATCCAAGAGGGGTGATGTGCTGTCATTCCCACGTTACAGACGAGGAGGCGGAGGCTCAGGATGAGGAGCACTTTTAGAGATGCACATCCTAGAGCCTGTCTGAGGTGCCTTTCCATACAGGCAGAGAGAGCCTGGGCTCAAGCAAAACACAGACCACAGGAAAGGACTGTGTTTCCTGACTTCAAACTTTGGCATAAATAATTGCAGGTCTTAGGTTGGTTACAGAAACCCATTGTCAAGAGACAGCTCTGCAGATCAGTTTCTAGATAACTGCTGCTACGCAAGGCCAACTGGGATGTGTCAAGTGACTGAGGTTCCTGTAAGCAAAATGCGAGGTGAAAGTGGGGTCTCTTGTGGTCTGTCCTGCCTCAACTTGTTAGTGTGCAAAGAATGGGACATCCCAGATGGGGGTTGGGGGCGCAAGGGGAAATGGCTGGAGAGAGGAGTTATTCTGCCCATTGACAGTGGTAAAGACACCACCTCCTGGTGAGGGAGGAGGCAAAACCTAACCACCAGCCCCATCTCAGGTCATCTGCTTGACTGACAAACCGGGCCACCCATGCACGGATAGATTTGAGAAACAGTGACCAAACCTCTCAGCATGTGTGGTTGTGCTCCTGCCCCAGGAGGGCCCCAAGATGAATCAGTCCTGTCCTTAACAGGCTCACAGCCTAGTGGGGAGACAAGCTGCATACAAGAGTAACTGTAATACCAGGTCAACACTCAAGAGACCAGCAGTGAGGGACAGGTCCATTTCTCTGAATGCTTAGCAGAAGCGAGGCTAGTCTCTAGCTGGATGAGGCAGGGGGACAGGAGAGAAGACTTTGTGGAGCAGGTAATTTTATTAGAAATTCTTATATTTTACTGGTACACAAGTGGGTGTCATGAGCAGGACGCTGGCCCTGCAGTCAGTGGACTTACGTCTGAGTACAGGTTCTGCTCTTCCTGGCTGTGGGACTCAGGACAACTTGCTCAGCTTCCTCATCTGTGCAAAGCAGCATGGTATTGTGGGGATGAGCGTGGACTCTGGGGTCAGATTGCCTAGGTTCAAATCCTGGTTGGCAAGTCATTTAAAGTAGTAGTGCTTCCGTATCCATATCTATAAGATGGGGGTAATCATAGTATATTCCACAAACAATTGTGAGAATGGAATGAGTTAATAAATGTGAAACACTTAGAACATTTAGAATAGTGCCTATCACACAGCAAGTGCTCTATGTGCAGCTCTTATTGTTGATGTTGTTAAGAGGGAGGATAATATTAGGGTTGCTGTAAAGATCCAGAATTAGGGGGATCAAAGCGTGACACACAATAGGCTGTCAACATAAGAGAGCTGCTCTTCATATTAGTAAGTGCAGGTGAGCCTAGAATGAGAGGTGAAGAGAAGGGCATCCTGGGCAGTGTGAACAATAAGCAAAGACAGGAGGCAGGAATATGCAATCTGTGAGGCAGGAACAGAAAGTTAATTTGGTTTGGATCCTTGGGAGAAATAGAATGAGTTCTTTCTGCTGGTTTCTCAGCTTCCTGTGGGCTCTTAGAATCTGGTAAAAAAGCCAGCTTCCCTCAGCACATCTCCATGGCTTTCTTTTGCAATGTTTCTAAATACAGGCATCCTGGAGGGTCTGCTCCCTGTCTTTCCAAGGATGAGTCTCCAGGAGATGTTCCGCTTCCCCTTGGGGCTCCTGCTTGGCTCTGTGCTCCTGGTGGCTTCCGCCCCAGCAACTCTGGAGCCTCCCAGCTGCAGCAACAAGGAGCAACAGGTCACTGTCAGCCACACCTACAAGATCGATGTGCCCAAGTCTGCCTTGGTTCAGGTGGAGGCTGACCCTCAGCCCCTCAGTGACGATGGGGCTTCACTCTTGGCCCTGGGTGAGGCTGGGGAGGAACAGAACATCGTCTTCAGGCACAACATCCGCCTTCAGACGCCACAGAAGGACTGCGAGTTGGCAGGCAGTGTCCAGGACCTCCTGGCCCGGGTGAAAAAGCTGGAGGAAGAGATGGTGGAGATGAAGGAACAGTGTAGTGCCCAGCGCTGCTGCCAGGGAGCTACTGGTGAGCTCACCACCTGGTATTCATTCAACAAACATTTGATGAGCACCTATTATGTGCCAGGGGTTCCACTAGCCTCATGAGCACTTTGTGACTCTGGCATGCTCCTACTTCTCATTCTAGGATTTCTCTAGGGGGCCCATCCCTGCTATTTATTCATTTATTCACTGGTACTAGCTCCAGGGAGCATTTGGAAGCTGAGCAGGGAGGGACCAGCATCTCTTGCAGAGAGTCTAGACTCCTGGCCTATTGCTTCCAGATGGGAATGCTTCTAGGGGCTGTCATGCCTGTGAATCAAAGCTCTATTCAAAGAGGAAGCGATGAGATACACAGGAAAGATAGGGCCTTGGAGCTAGACAGGACAGTTTACAAATCCCAGTTCTACCACTTTTTAGCTGTGTGACTTTGGGCAAATCCCTTACGTTTCCTCAACTGTCCAACAAGGATAATTCTATCAACTAGTATAGTTCTGAGAACTAGAGATGATGCATAGAAGATTCCTGGTCCTTAGTGGAATTTACAAATCAGTAAATTATAATTATCTTATTAGTAAATAATTACAATTACAATTGTAAAATAATTACAATTTAATTTTCCAAATAATGAAGGTTCTCCCCCCACCCATCCCCCGTCACTTTTAAACATAAACTGCCCAGGCTGATCCAATGATAATGAACAGTACTTTGGCATAGGATTTCATGCCTGAAGGAATTGCTACGGTTAAGAGCACCTTAACCTTCAGATCCAGATACAGAACTCGGCCAGGGACACTGCCATGAATAACCAGCATGGACTTGCCTCTGAGGAGCCCCCACTTTGGAAGCGTTTTTAGGAAGGAGAGAAGGTGTTCTGAGAAGCAGAGGAGATTGCACTGACCGGTCTGCCCTCCAGCTGCCTCTTGCTGTGTAGGGTCAGAGAGGGGAGCCTGGTTAATTCCCTTCTCCACAGTACCCATAGTTAAGAGTAGGCTATTTTGTGGCTTCTGCAGTTTCGTTTTTCCAGGCTTCAATCTGGACTCATTTCACAAGGTCCCAGCCTTGCTAGTTCCAGCAAACTCCAACCTGCCTGGATCTCACTTTCCCCCAGGAGTCCTGCCCCACAGTGACAGCTGGCCAGGGTGGAGCATTTAAGGCCCCTCCATAGGAAGGCACTAAATAATGACCACCATGTAGAGAGGAAGGAACAGGGGGAATTCACATGGGAAGGAAAAGGAAAGAAGGGTGGGTCCTGCAGCCTTTGCAGGCAGAGAAAGGAGGAGACGTTTGCAGATGTCACAGATTAGAAAGCCTGGCCCAGGCTGGAAAGGGCCAACACCTTTTCTACCTTGTGGAGCTCCCCCATCCTCCAAAAAAGAGCCGTGCAAGACCCAGAATCACCAGACCCTTAAGAGTGGGGCTAGTGATTTCTGGGTCTTGTGTGGCTGATCTCAAAGGAAGGAGATCCCCTCACACAACCCTTCAACCCAGCCTACTGTTTTACCTCTCCCTCCCAGATCTGAGCCGCCGCTGCAGCGGCCACGGGACCTTCTCCCTGGAAACCTGCAGCTGCCACTGCGAGGAGGGCAGGGAGGGCCCCGCCTGCGAGCAGCTGGCTTGCCCCGGGGCGTGCAGCGGCCACGGGCGTTGCGTGGACGGGCGCTGCCTGTGCCACGAGCCCTACGTGGGTGCCGACTGCGGCTACCCGGCCTGCCCTGAGAACTGCAGCGGGCACGGCGAGTGCGTGCGCGGCGTGTGCCAGTGCCACGAAGACTTCACGTCTGAGGACTGCAGCGAGCGACGCTGTCCAGGCGACTGCAGCGGCCACGGCTTCTGCGACACGGGCGAGTGCTACTGCGAGGAGGGCTTCACAGGCCTGGACTGTGCCCAGGGTGAGAGCGGAGATGTGCCCTTGGGCCGCCGGACTCTTCTTTCCAATGCAGCATTTAACTGTCAATTACACGTTGTTCCCTTTGGGAGTGTCTTCCTTTAGCCTACCCAGGTTACTGAGTCCCAATCCCAGAGTTTCTGATTCTGCGATGGGGCCTAAGAATTTGCATTTCTAACAAGTTCCCAGGTGATGCTGATGCTGCTGGTTTGAGGCCCTAACCTTGAGGACCGCTGGTCTTGTGATCTAATGGCTGTGTGTGAGTGTGTGCGTGCGGTGAGGGGGTTAGTATTAATTACCTGTCGTTCGGATAATAACTTCTGCGGGTCAGGAATGGCGCCTTACACAGGTCTGCCTCCTGCACACCCACCCTTATAGTGCTCAGGGAATACTGACTGGGTCTGGATTGCCTCCCTTGCTCACCCTCTCTTCCCTGTCTTCCCTGTTCCTGTTCTGCCTGCAGTGGTCGCCCCACAGGGCCTGCAGCTGCTCAAGAGCACGGAGGATTCTCTGCTGGTGAGCTGGGAGCCCTCCAGCCAGGTGGATCACTATTTCCTCAACTACTACCCCCTGGGGAAGGAGCTCTCTGGGAAGCAGATCCGAGTGCCCAAGGAGCAGCACAGCTACGAGATTCTCGGTTTGCTGCCTGGAACCAAGTACATAGTCACCCTGCGTAACGTCAAGAAAGACATTTTTAGCAGCCCACAGCATCTGCTTGCCACCACAGGTGAGGAAGCCACCTGATGCCCCAGGGTTCCCAGGAGAGGCCCCATTCTAAATGTTTTCTTTCATTATTCCCACAAATACCCGTCAGGCAGTTGCCTTGACTTGAAGTTTGAAAAACACAGCTGCCACAATCCTAGGTTCTGAAGAGTCCCAGTTCTCTCTCTTCTTTCCTTGCTCCCTGATTACTGGGTCCTCTAAGCCCATGAAGACCTGCTAGATGGGGGATCATGGGGTCTTCTCTGTCCCTGAGATTAGTAGGGTCTGCACCTTCTCATAAGCAGTCAAAGGGTAGACCTGCATCCCCAGTCCCTCACTGAACCCCCAGAGCCATTCAGAAAGTTCAAGTTGGTATGGATGAGAGGCTGCTGAAGCCACCTGTATCAGTTAGATTCATCTCGGTGGGAAAGACATGACACCAATGGGGTAATTTAAATTTCAAAGTTTAACTAACAAGTTGTTCACAAAGGTGTGGGTGGGGGTTGGATAGTGAAACACGAAGACCTGCATCAATAAGGATACACTCCTGCCTGAAGGGGCAAGGGATAGACGTTGGTACTTGGATCCAGAGAGAACTGTAGAAAAGAGCTGCCTGGTGGGATGGTTTTGGTAGAGGGATGCAGGCAATCTACCGTGTCTCCACAGAATTCTGTCTTCTGCCCTCTGATCTGCTGATGATTCCTGCTAGCTGAACCTGGAAGCCAGAGGGTCAGGGAAAATGGCTGACTCAATTCACAGAGATCATAGCCTGGGGTACAGAACAAGATGGAGGATGGTGGAGGCTTGGTATGGAGAAACAGAACCTCCTGTGCACCAGCAAATGCCACCAGAATGTTTAGAAGGATAAGCATCACTGCTTACTCTTTAAACATTCTTGTTTCCTTGTGAACATTCTTAAAGCAGCTTAGATCTTCAAGGATTTGGAGAAACGTAGTTGGTTGAATGACTGAATCATTCCTTCACGCAGTACATTTTTATTGAACACTTACCATTTGTCGGGCACTGTTCTAGGTACTGATAAAAATGTACTGCCTCCATCCTGCCCTAAACTTCTAGGGAAATATCTAGGAAGATACAGATGGATGGAACTTTGGCATGCAGTTGTGTTTGCAGAGACATCAAGCTGCCTGTCCTTTTTGGCGGTGGGACTAGGGTGAAAGTGGGGATGGGTCAGTGTTGGAAAGGACTGTGAGAGACTTGGTCATCATGAGGGCACCACATGTGATTGCCTTTGTCAGTGCCCTCAAGCTAAAGACCCCCAGGAGCACCCCTGTAGTTAAACAACTTGGGTGTCTTGATTGTTCTAGCATGGATGACTGCACACTATGGGAGACCACAGGGGTGTCTCAGTAGACAGTGTTGGAAAGGACTGGTTAGAGAATTTGGGCCTGTGTTATGTAATTTGGGGGAAGGTGTAAGGAAGCAGGGATTGGGTGCTGTCAAGAAGTGGGGAGAACCTCTCCCCTCTGAGAGGCTAAAGTTGGTGATTGTAACAGAAGTGGTCATTACTCATAGTAGTCTGGAGAGTGGGTGTTTAGCTATTTGTGTGGTTGGGACAATGGTCATATTTTTGTCTGTGTTCAGAGTTGATCATCTAAGGGTCTTGCTTTTGTCTTGATCTACATGGTCAAGAGTGACCTGACAGTGATGTCCTGTGAAGTGGTTTATGTTCAATAGGAGACACCAAGTCCTCACTGCGAGAGCCAGGCCTGCTGTGGCTGGCAGACTCTGCTTTTCTCTTTTTCCCCATTTTGTCTATGGCTACCTCTGGTACAGCTAGCACTATGTCCAAAGCCTCCCCAGTGCAGCATAGAGATGTCTGTTCTGAAAGTCCTAGCAACTCGTCGCGACATCTTGCTCTCGGGATTTGTAAAATTCTGCTAGTGTGAAGTTTCTCTTTCCTTCTAATCTGATTCAGCTTAAACACATTCTTATTTGCTCCTCAGGGGAGCCTAAGACAAGAGGTATTCATCCCCACCATAATCGGGAACATTCTCATTAAGTCCTTGCTTTTTCTTTTGTGACTCCCTCCCAATTCTTTTACACCATGTGGGAACTCTTCTATAAGCCTCAAGTCACGTTTATTACTTGCCTCTTGACCTGTCCTTCAGGGAATTCCATCTTTAATGGAAGTCTAAAAACAGCACCTGGCAGATGGAAGCCCGTGGGTGAGAGGAAAAGCTTCAGAGAAAAGGCTCTGTGAGGCTATTTATCCATAACTGAGTGAATCGGGGATGTTCAGAGCCCGGGAACCTTGAGATCACTGAGTTCACACCTGGCCTGATGCACTAATTCTCTGTCCTGCATCATCCATCAGTTGGCTTGGGTGGAGATACCTCCAGGGAGGTGAAGGTGGGGGCGTGACTGATGAAGAGGGGAAGCCTGAGAACTGGGGGGGCCTTGGCTTTTCTGTTCCAAGCTTAGAAGGCCAGGCTCCCTCAGCCTGGGATGTGGCTGTTGGAATTCAAACTGCTTCTCAAAGATCCCAGTCCTCCCATCCCCTAGGAAAGCTCTCCCCTTAGAGCCATAGCAATGAGCCATTCCTTTGTATTAATCACTGTAATTTCATGTTTTTTTTTTCTGAGTAGAAGAGTAAACATTTAGCCGTTAATACTTCACTATAAATAAATATATGCAATAACTCTCTTCCTTCACAGGACAGACAGATTGGGCAGCATGAGAATACCAGGTACCTGATGGAAGTGCTAAAATTTGGTAGAAAGAGCAGGAAGGACACTCAGATGGACCTAGTTAAAATTCACCTACTTTATAGTTTTGCCTAGGGTTCATCCTTAGAGGAGAATCTGAGAGGCAAGGGCTGCAATTTGGGAGATGAAGGAAGGAGCTTGTTGGATCATCAATGTTGTTCTCAAGAAAGTTTGAAATGGATTCTCTCCACTTTCCATGGAAGTGCCTGAGCTTCTTATCCTGAGGTCGTCTTAGAGGGCAGGGGCTCTGCAGCTGAAGAGTGGGCCGTTAGTTCAGGGCTATAGCTGTCTGAGCTCTGGACTGAGTGATTTGGGTGGCCAGCCTGAGAGGTACAGTCTGGGCTTGACCAAAGTCAATGTGGACAGGGAAGACCACATGGCCTCTGGTGGGATGGGGAAGTGGAGGCTTTCCCAAAAGACAGTCTGTCTGTGGAGTATGTGAAAAAGAGCAGCTTGGTAGCTCAAAGACACCTGTTAAGAACTGTGTCCTGGGACTGAAGCCAGCTCTTGAGATGTCAAGAAAGGGAGCTGACTTGATAACCAACAGCCTGTCACAGCATCTCAGAACCTCTGCTCTTCACCACTTTCTCTTGCCTCCCTCATCCCTGCCCTAGACCTTGCTGCGCTTGGCACTGCGTGGGTGACAGAGGAGACTGAGCACTCCCTCGACGTGGAGTGGGAAAACCCCTCGACCGAGGTGGACTACTACAAGCTGCGATACGGCCCCATGACAGGGCAGGAGATAACTGAGGTCACTGTGCCGAAGAGCAATGACCCCAAGAGCCGATATGACATCACTGGTAAGAGCCATCACTGGAGTGTGGGGTGTTTGCTGTAGATGCAGAGGTGGGGATAGTGTGTGCAGAGAGCACTGGCATCTGCACTGCTCAAGTGTGCACAGAGAGTCCAGGGGCCTTAGGAATCACACTTGAATCTGATCCTTGAATCTGCCAGATGTAAGCCCACCCGGGAGGCCTGTAGACTCTGTCCCAGCATTCCAGAACTCGATCCCAGAGCACCTTGTCAACAGATTATATTTGTGAGATGTTCTCCAAGTCAGCAAACTCTCTTGAATACCCTGTCTGTGTCTCAGAATGGATTTGATGGTGTATAGATATTCCTTTTGGAGGAACTTGTGTATTTGGGTGTTGCGGGCAGGAGGGGAGAGAAAGAGAGAGAGAGAGAGAGAGAGAGAGAGAGAGAGAGAAACTGAGATTGGTTTGTTGAGCATGATGCACAGAAGGGGTTGTGTTGGGAGGCGTGGAGGAGGGCAGGGTGCAGTGAGCAGGGATGGCTCCCTGTTTCAGATTTCTGAGCTAATGCTGCCAAGAGCTGGAGCTCAAATGGCTGCTAAGGAGACAAGGCTGCAGGGATGGATCAAGTTTGGCAGTGCCTGAAGTTTGTACAATTCCAGGGCTCTTTTTTAAGAAAAGTAATACACAATCATGAATACCCAATCAGGTACAAGGCCTTGGAATGGACCCACGAAAGTGTGGGGTTTATTAGCTTCCTAGTGAATTCCCTCCTGGAGCCTTGTTCTGCTGTCCACTCCTTGAGTTCTGTGTTGACAGGACATTTTGGGGTTCTTAGTGTTTGCGGAGTGAAGAATGAGGGTGTGTGCCTCACACAAGCTGCTGTTTGTCTGCCTTTTACCATTAGAGTCTGAATATTTGTGCCCAAGGAACAATAATTCTAGTTGCTTCTACAGAGAAATAATTTTATTTTTTTAAAGGGCTGTGGTCCCAGCTACTTAAGAGGCTGAGGTGGGAGGATCCTTTGAGCCTAGGAGGTTGAGGTTACCATGAGCCGTGTTTGCACCACTGCACTCTAGCCTGAGTGACACAGTGAGGCCCTGTCTCTAATAAATAAATAGGAAAAAATTAGGCTAAATATTACATTGAGAAGGAGAGATACTTTGGAAGGAAAAGGGATGCTGGGAGCAGAAACACATTTGGACCTATAAATAAAATTGGGAAATAAGTGCTAGGTGGCCCAATGAAGAACCAGAGAGCATTTGAAATGCATTTCAATTGGCGTCTTCTCATTTGCTCTGATGCCCTACTCCTGTCCCCAGCCAGTAAGCCTCCTCAGTGACTCCTCATGTTCCACTGCTCCTGCGGGGCTTTATTTGCCGCCTGCAGATACAGATTCGTCTTTGGAGGAGGAAGCATAACCCCTCATCTTCCCTCATGGGAGAAATCCTGGGGAGGAGCCGTGCTGGGGAGAGGGGTCTGGAGCCTGCACTCATGTCCTGCACTGCCTGCTTGTTTCCAGGTCTGCACCCGGGGACCGAATATAAGATCACAGTGGTGCCCATGCGAGGAATGCTGGAAGGCAAGCCGATCCTCCTGAATGGCAGGACAGGTGAGAGCTACTTGGAGGCACTATGGACGTTTAATCATGTTTGCATTCTCACATTTTTCTTTGCTGACTCCTCTCTGGATAAGAATTGTGGGATTTTCAGACAGGCGGGGTGGCTCACGTCTATAATCCCAGTACTTTGGGAGGCCAAGGTGGGCGGATCACCTGATGTCGGGAGTTCAAGACCAGCCTGACCAATGTGGAGAAACCCTGTCTCTACTAAAAATACAAAATTAGTTGGGCATGGTGGTACATGCCTGTAATCCCAGCTACTTGGAGACTGAGGCAGGAGAATTGCTTGAGCCTGGGAGGCAGAGGTTGTGGTGAGCCGAGATCGTGCCATTGCACCCCAGCCTGGGCAACAAGAGTGAAAGTCCATCTCAAAAAAAAAAAAAAACTTCTGGGATTTGCATGTAGAGAGAGTCTATCCCTTTATTACTGATGTCTATTTTTAGGCAGGGAAAGGGATGCAAACTTTTCATATTTCAAATTTTTCTTGCCATTGAAAATCTCTCCCAGGGTCTTGGAGTCAAAGGACAAGACCGTATCTGACACCCTTCTGCTTATTTTAATAGCTTCTATCGCTGTATTGTTTTTAAGTCATTTATTATCTAGGATATAGGCACATAGCTCCTTTTTCCCTAAAGACAAGTGATCTATAATTTTCTTCTTGCCACATCTGTGTTTTTTCTTGATGACCACACTTAGTAGACTCCTCTAAAATGTCAAAAGATAATAAAAACCCTCACATGGGAATAGCGGTATGTTGTCATCTGTGTATTCAGAAAATATATAGTGATAAAAGGTTACAAATCAGTCATATTTGACAATAAGTTTGTAATTCATTAATCAGAACAATTTGAAAACATGGTACGCATACACACGAGACATCCTAGGTAACTTTTAGTTTTTGAACAATAATTGATTCCATATTAAATTGTGAACTTCCTCATTAACTCTGTGCCGCTGCCTTCCCCATGCTGGAAACCCGTGATCTAGAACATAGCGCCACTTGGGGAGATCAGTCCTTGGAGCTGGTAAAGAAGGAGTCTTTGAGTTTTGAGTCTTTCTTGAAAAGTTTTTTAGTTCTTTCCAATTCAGTCCTGGAAATAGCTGGTTATGGTGGAGAGAATAAGGGGTGAGATGCTGTGAGAATTGAATTCACTATTTCAGCTGCCTAACAGATTGCTTATATGCAGTATGAAAGAGTTGGGCAATTATAGTGGAGAACATATAACTTAATTTACAAACTAGACAATGTGGACTGTACAGCCTGCTTGAATAGTGGACTAGTGAACTGTTTTAATGAGCTGGAAAATGGTAAGTACTCCTGTGCCTCCAGTGGCATTCCCTGTAGCTGTGAATTAATTGAGAGCTTACTGAGTGCCAGGCATTATAATCACTACACACTTTTTATGAATATCTCATTTAGTTCTCACAGCAATCCAATGAAGTAGATACTATTATTATTTCTCTGCCATATATAAGAAAACTGGAGAAGGTAAGCTCAAGATTGCCCAGCCAGGAAAGGACAGAGCTGGGATTTGAACCCAGGATACCCAAGTGTAAGCCTTTGGGCTTAGCTACTGTAAAGCAAAAAGTATCTGAGATAGGCCTTAATCAACTTAGAAGTTTATTTTTCTAAGGTTAAGGAAGGACATGCCTGGGAGAAAGAAACATGGAATCACAGAAACTATCTATGGTCTGTACCTTTCTCCAGAGATGATTTTGAGGGCTTCAGTATTTAAATGGGAAAAGTGGGCTGGAAAGGAAATAGGGAGGGTATGTTAACTCCCATGTTGGAAGAGAAAAGTAGCAGGTAGGGGGATAGTCAATTGTGTGTTAAGTAAATTTGCACTTTTCATAGGATAAGGTGAACACGGAGTAGCTACGTGTGGAGATATTTAACCTTTTATCTGTAGCCTGTGTAGGAACAAAAGGAAAGGCAGCTTCTTGCATAACTCAGCTTTCAGCTTTATTTTTTCCTCTTGGCACAGTGATTTGGGGTCCCGAGTTTTTTATTTTCCTTTCACGTTACAAAGCTAAAGTGCTTCCCACTTTTACCCTCCTGTAAGAGATAAACACTTTTTCTTCTCTTACACAGTCAACACAACACAGAATATTTCACCTCTGGAAGTGATTTTTCCCCATATACCAGGGAGTTTTCCATCAGACACCAACTGGGTGTTCTATAATTCAATTCATATGTGACATTCCTCCCTGGAAATAGCATCAGATCCCACAAGTTAAGGGCCCAGACCACAAGACTTTCCTCACTTCAGATGCCTGTCACAGTCCCCAGGTTATGACCTGTACTTCTGACCATTTGGCTATAAATTGGGGGTTTTTATGACTCCCTTCTTTAGGTTCCATTAATTTGCTAGAACGGCTCATAGAACGCAGGGAAACACTTTACTTACATTTACTTATTTATTATAATAAAGAATATTACAAAGATCCAGGTGAAGAACCAGATGGAAGAGATGCATAGGTCAAGGTATGTGCTTCCATGGCCTCTGTGGGTGTGCCACCCTCCCCAAACCTCCACATGTTCAGCAACCAGGATGCTCTCTGAACCCAGTCCTTTTGGGTTTTCATGGAGACCTCATTATATAGGAATGATTGATTACATCATTGACCACTGGTGATTAACTCAACCTTTAGCAACTGTGAGTGCCTCTCTCCTCCCCCTTGTTAGCAGCGTGGGCAGGTGGGGCTGGATGTTCCAATCCGCTAATCACAAGGTTGGTTCCCTGGCAACCACCTCCTTTCTAAGGCTATCCAGGAGCACCCTCCAACCCCTTACAGCAGTCATCTCATTAACATACAAAAGACACCTCACTTTGGAGATTCCAAGGCTTTTAGGAGCTGTGTGCCAGGAATCAGGGAACCAAGACCAAATGTGTTTCTTGTTATAAATCATAATACCACACCTCCCATCCTTCTTGCCCATTATTTCTGGTTAATTTTCATACTGTTTGCTTCCTAACTGAAAAATTTTCTATGATTCCTCACGGACTGAGGAGGAAGCATAATGCTTTTATCTTGGCCTCCATGGTCCATGCAGCCTGGGCCATTGTTATTCTCATTGCTTCCCCAGGGAAAGCCTTCCTGTAGCCAGACTGTTCTTGGGGTTTCCTAACAGAAGACTTATCTCTGCAAGTGGGTTTCTGTTGTTACTCAGCCTAGAAAACCCTTGCTATTATTTCTAGCCACAAATTAATTTAATTCAACAAATGTTTATTGCAGGATGTATCTGGGCCAAAGAGACCTGGTCCCTTTAGAAATTTCCAGAGCTGATAAGCCATGGTCCTTGTCCTTCAGGGGATCACAGCAATAACGTGAGGTATCCTTCCAGGCTGTGCTGAGTTTCTCCACTGCAGCCTTCTATGACCTCATTAAATGTCAGCCAGATTTGCCTCTGAGGACTGAGAGCATTTAATCACATATGGCCTTGAATTGCTAGCTAGCCTTTCACGTATACTGGAATGTTACTACTCAAAAGTGTTTTTATTGTCAATTATATCCTAAAACCAGGATAGAATATTTTATTGGATTGCAAATAAATTTGTGTCATGTGTTTTACCAGCATAAAAAAGAAAAAGACACTGTAATTTACAGGGTCAGGAAACACTCTTAAACCTGGCTAGACTGTTAAGTAATTTAAGGGAAAAGAAGAGTCGCTGTTTTCTCCAAACCTTTTGCATCCCACCAGGTGGAAAAGGATGCTGGAACTTAAGAACAGCCTAAGCATGTGCAGGGGAGAAACGACACAATTCAGGGATTTTTCATTTAATGAGGCACCCAGTGTAACTAATACCATGACAGGGAAATGGTTGACTGAAATTCCTCACCCTGTTAACCGAACACACTCAAAGTGCACTGGAACACCTTCCAGAAAGGCTGGCCTCAGAAGCACGTCAGCTTCAGGAGCAGCAAGCATAGGCCAGGCCGGTATCTGTGGGGGGTTGTGAGGGGGAAGGTCCCTGGATTTCTGCATCATACCCTGACAGCTATGCTTCCCATCGAATGAGAAGAGAGGGAGGCTACCAACTGAGAGGTGATGTCATTCTTTTGTCCTCTATCTGTAAAATGAAGAATTGGACTAAGTTGAGTTTAAATTGAGTTTAAAGTCCTTTCTCTTTTCTTACGATGATGGTATTCTGTTAATAGCTTCATGCTTTTCCCTGGTGTGTATAAAACAAAGCATGCTTGCTTTGTTATAATTTCACAGGCTCCCATGCACAGCAGAGCTTATAGCCTAGAATATTCACTTGTCATCCATTTTCTCAGAACTTTCCTCCTTAGACTATGCTGTGAAATAGCAGTTTTGCTTTTCTTAATATCTTTTTCACTTCTTACGGATTTCCAAACACAGTGTTCCGTTTGAAATGGCTTAGCCCCTAAAACTTTGGAAACTCCTTCATGTCCTAAGCTAAGCTCCTGTCACTATTCAGAACTCCTGTCTCACACACAGCCACCAACACACACATTCAGCATCTGGACAACAGCAACAATCTCTATCATTTGCGTGACCACTGTATTCTAGTGGGCTTCTGTACACTGTGAGACTTTGTAAATATGATGTCTGGTCCTTATAATATCAATAGGATTGCAAGCATTATTATTTCCATTTTACATGTGAGAACATTGAGGCCTACAAAGTTTAGGAGATTCAGGGTGAGCTAGTGAATAGCTAGCTGGCACAACTCAGGTTCACTTGAAATCAAAGTCAATAACGTTTTTAGAAGAAAAGCTGGAGGACAGCAGGAAGAAGGGTTGCCCTCTCTGAGTGCATTTTATACAAACGGTGCCTTCTGGATAATTTTGTTGCCACAATGGAAAGATATTAGAGGAGGTATGTGTAAACAGGAGTGCAGAACTTGTAGGTATTGTGGTTTCAAAGCACCTCTTCCATGAACCCACCTTCAAATCAATGACACAGGTGCTGCCCCTGCGTCTTCCTCCCCCAGGCTCGTTTCTCATAGATTTTACATCCCGTCGGTGCCATCTTCTACTGCACCAGCTGGGAGATTCACAGGTGGCCATTGTGAGTGGAGAAACCTGTTCCTAATGCCTGTGACTACATACTCAAGGGTGGACATGGGCTGTTGGATGTTACAGCCTAGACTGAAGACAGCCATTCCCTACCCAACCCTGTGGCGAATCGTGTTATAAAGTGGAATAAGCTTTCCTGATGTGAACAGAGCTCCTAATTAACCTCCTCCATATACTGTGTTTAGGTTTTGCAAATTAGATCTCTTTGAAGTAAAGTGCACCTTTATTCTAACCAACGTATGTATTCATAGGCGAGTTCCACCTATCCAGTTTTATAAACCTTACCTTACATCTCTCTGACCCTGAATGGCCCTGAGAAAGGTCCCACCAGGGCTGCTGGTGTCCAGCATTTGGGAAGTTACAGCCTGGGGAGGATGTTGGGCTGGGGTTGGGAGAGCCTGTCTTGTAGTAGAGGCTACAGCTATGGCTCATCTGTGATTTAGCCAGCTGCTGCAGCTGCTGAAAGGCTTTCTTGCATGGAAAAACTATTTCATAATCTCCAGATCCCTTTTTGGTAGAGAGAGGTTTCAGTCCTGCAAAGCTGGCCTCTTCCAGCAATGTGTCCTGTCATGGGGGTCCCATCTCTGAGGCCTTCCTCCCATTCCTGTGTCTCAGCACCTGATCCCAATCATTGGAATGGTTGAGGAGAGCAAGCTCTGTGAAGACCCCCTCTCAGTTGAGTTACTGTGGTTAGGGAACTGAGAGAAAAGGGAAGGCAGGGAGCTGAGAGAAAAGGGAAGGCAGGGGGCTGAGAGCTGTACTGGCACTGTGAGCTTGGAGAAGTCACATCTCCTCTCTTAAACCTCCTTAAACCTCCAGGTCTCCTATAACCTTAAGCATAATATGATTCAGTTTTACCTTCCTACTCTTCATGCCCAAGATGCTGTTTCCTGGTTCTTCTCCATCCCTTGAGAGCTCTGGGACTGGTGGGGGAGAAAGGAGCTACAGGGCTGGTTGCTGCTTCCTCTTTCCACCCATGTGGACGTGATGGATCTTTCCTTTATTTATTGACTTTTATTTATTATTTTTATTTATTATTATTATTTTTAGACCGAGTCTTGCTGTGTCACCTAGGCTGGAGTGTGGTGTGTGATCTCGGCTCACTGCAACCTCTGCCTTCCAGGTTCAAGCCATTCTGGTGCCTCAGCCTCCCGAGTAGCTAGGATTATAGGTGTGCACCACCCTGCCTGGCTAATTTTTTGTATTTTTAGTAGAGACAGGGTTTTGCCATGTTGGCCAGGCTAGTCTCCAACTCCTGGCCTCAAGTGATCCACCCAGCTCGACCTCCCAAAGTGCTGGAATTGCAGGTATGAGCTGTTGTGCCTGGCTGTGATATATCTTTCAACACACACAGGCAGCACCAACCCCACAAAGCCACAGACCTCTGCTGTGGGTCCCAGAAACAATGGTAGCAAGCACAGATCTGGGGCACGGAGATGGGGTGGGAGGCACTGCTGGGACATGGGGTTGTACAGATGTGGACACTTTTGAGAAGGTGAGGGCCATGAACTTCAAGAGCAGGACTACTAGGATGTTCTTCCTGTACCCTTAGTTTTCCATTTCCACCTTGTCACTAATTTCCCCAGATTGAGATGTTGGTTTTGGATGGCTCTTGTCATCTCTTCCCTATGACATGCAGGATCATATCTTGCACCGAAAGTTGTAACAGGATGCGGAGAGAGTTCTCTCTATCGTTGCACTGTTTTCCTTGACTCTCCTCTTAGAGCCTGCTGGAGCCTCCAGAGGCCCTGGCCATGGGGTCAGACGGTGGGTGCCTGCATCCTAATTGTCCGCCCTGTCATTCCTGGAGGCCCACGAGTGGCAGACTATTGTGAGACTATTGGCTCTGAGCTCACAGTCACAGTGAGACTATTGTCTCACAAGGCAATAGTTCGAGACCAGTTTCTCTCTCTAGTTCCTGTCCATTACTGCTGCTGGATTTCAGGTCACAGTAACCTTTCAGATCACACTTTATTTATAATTTATTATTATTATTAGTTTCAAAGGAAAATGCTATTGATAGTGCTGCTTAGGACATAGAGGTAAAAAGTGGAAATGTATAGTCTTTGTTAGATAAGAATGAGTTCAAATCTTGGCTCTACCACTTAATGTATCCAAAAGCAAACTCTTGGTCCTCTTCCTCTCCCGACTCCCTACTGCAACCACTTCCCTCCCTCAGCTATCCCTCAGATATCTGTATCTATAGAGATATAGATGTCTCTATAAATGGCCACCCCATTTTGCAAATTACTCAGGCCACAAGCCAACAAATCATTCATTGTATCCCACATTGAATCCATAAGCAGATTATGACAGTTTTACCTATGAAAGCTCCAAAGCCAGCCTTCTCCATGACCTTCATTACTGCCACAGTTGCCTGCACCCCTGCCATCTTGCATATATACCATTGAAGCAGCCTCCTAGGTGACCTTCACTCTTGGTTCACTAGAGTCAGTATTCTCCCCAGAATCCAGAGGGATCCTTTGATAGCTCAAGTCAGATAAGGTCATTCTTCTTTTCAAAGCCCCCAGAGACTTCTCATGTTACTTAGTGTAAAAGACAATGTCATTACAATGGCCTTCAAGGCCATCCATAGTCCACTGTCCCCCTCACTTTCCTGGCCTCCCCTCCAGCCGCTTGACTTAATTCTGTCTAGATGCACTGGCATCCTTGCTGTTTCCTGAATACATGAAGCAGGACGTTGGGTTAGCAGGGACATGTGTAAAAGAAAAAATGAGGGACTTTCTAAGGTCATGGGCTAAGGATATGTTCTTGGGAAGCGCAGAGTCTAGGACATAGCTGGCGTATTGTTCTGGGTTAGTTCTTTTTGAATATAAACTCCACATTGGCAGGGATTTCTGACTGTTTTGCTCATTGATAACTCCTAAATGTCATTACATTCCCTGGCACATAATGGATGTTCAGTGAAGTGCTGTTGAGTGAATGAACTGAGTTTTGGAGATTTGTATTCGAAAAGAGAGAGAGGAGCATGTGTAGATATAAGTGCCAGGTCTGGAAACCGTAATTGGAAGAAATGAATACGGGAGGTGATGTTGTTTTGATTTGAGGAGAACTAGGGAGGGGAATGATGACTCTTTTTGAATGCTTGGTCTCCTGGAAGGGGAATTAGATGTATTCTATTGGAAGGAGTTACATTTGAAGGAGTTTTCTCTAATATGTTTAGTAGTCTGAAAATGGAAAATGGAATGGATTGTGTTATCCATTGGAGAGTCCTTTCTCAGTTTAGGGTTCAAGCAGAAGCCAGTTGTCCACCTGTCACTGATGATAGAGAGACCCCCTTGCCTTGCACAGACCATTGAACTAGGTCACCCAGGTGAACTAGATCTTTAACAATCTGTGACCTTGACCAACCAACTGGTTTCTTTGATTTTTCTTTCTCATGTATTTTTATGAAGAAATTGACAGTCCAACCAATGTTGTCACTGATCGAGTGACTGAAGACACAGCAACTGTCTCCTGGGAACCAGTGCAGGCTGTCATAGACAAGTATGTGGTGCGCTACACCTCTGCTGATGGGGACACCAAGGAAACAGCAGTGCACAAGGATGAGAGCAGCACTGTCCTGACGGGCCTGAAGCCAGGAGAGGCATACAAGGTCTACGTATGGGCTGAAAGGGGCAACCAGGGAAGCAAGAAAGCTGACACCAATGCCCTCACAGGTAACAGAAGGACGGGAACATAAAGTTTTCTCATGGCAGGGAGAAGGTTGATTTTTGAATCAGGAGGTCATTGCTCACCTGGCCTCAGCTCTTTTGTTTGCAGGAGTGGGGAGGAGGGTTGCAAAACCAATTTTGATTTTCATAATTATATATTCTTTTTCTTTTTTGACATCAAACAAAAGAGATCAGCCTTTTCACTTGATGCAGAAGGTCATACTTATTTGAGTTGGAATTCTGTATGCAACCCCCTCAGAATAGGGTAACACTTTCCAATTTTCATTTTTTAGCGTGAAAACTCAAAACATTGGGCTGACAGTGTATTTGAATGCTTATCTCAGTTTGCAGTGGCTGTACAGGCACTTTGCATATAATCTGGAGCTCTCTTTTAGACCGTGGAAATAGTTTGCATCCTGAGTCAACATTTACTAAATGGACCAATTCTTCCTTTAAGCTTTCAGAAGCTGCGAGGGTTCTCATACTTCACCCAGTCATTCTGCTCAGTTTGGGCCTGAAGGGGTCCTGGGACTATACTGGGACATAGCCCAGCCATTCTTTCTGCTTAAATCTTCTCCTGGTGCTTCTCTGAATTTAGAGCAGCCTGATCCTGGAGCCCATATGAGGTTCCAAAACACCTGGCAGAAAATCAGAGGGAAAGGCCTCACTTATTGTTTGCATTCTGTTCTGGACAGTCACTGAGTACAGAGACTCTCAGAGAAGCAGAGAGGTGGTTAGGAATATAGTTTCAGAAGCTTGACTGTCCAGGTTTTAACCCCAGTTCTGCCTTTGACTAGCTGAGTGGCTTTGGGCAAGTTACTTTACTTCCGTTGCTGTTTCTTATGGCGTAAGTGAGAGCAATGATTTTTTAGAATGTTAGTCAGTATTGGGCCCTTGAAAGATTTCGTGGTGCACAGTCTCCTAGATCCATGTGGGCCTCAATAGTTGACCTTTTCTTCAGGGGAGCAGAGAAGATATTGACAGTAAGGATGGTGATATCTAAATCTGTTTAAAGTCAAAGTCAGCAAATTTCTGTAAAGGGCCAGATAGTAAATATTTTCGGCTTTGGGGGTCCAACAGTTTCTATTGCAATTACTTAACTCTACCATTGGAGCGTGAAAACAGCCACAGACAATGATGTGTAAATGGACTGGTGTGACTGTGTTCCAATGAGACTTTATTGATAAAGATTGGCAGCGGATCAGATTTGGCCTGTGGGTTGTAGATTGCCGCTCCTGGTTCACGTTACACTTGACTCTCTTTTTTTACTAGGATTTTGAGTGTCATGAAAAGAAAGAGCACTTGGGTTGGCACTTTTTGTTTGTTTGTTTGTTTGTTTGTTTGAGATGGAGTCTTGCTCTCTCGCCCAGGCTGGAGTGCAATGGCGCGATCTCGGCTCACTGTAACCTCCACCTCCTGGGTTCAAGCAATTCTCCTGCCTCAGCTTCCCAAGTAGCTGGGATTATAGGCGTCCACTGCCACGCCCAGCTAAGTTTTGTATTTTTAATAGAGACAGGTTTTCATTGTGTTCCCAAGGCTTGTCTCGAACACCTGAGCTCAGGCAATCCACCTGCCTTGGCCTCCCAAAGTACTAGGAAATACAGGAGTGAGCCACCGCGCCCGGCCCATTTTTGAAACAGAGGAAGTTGGAATAGAGAAGAACCTTCCCTTTTCTTAGGCAGGGATGGTGTGAGCAGCAGGTAACCTCTGGGGGGTGGCATTGCCACTGGGAAGGGGTCAGACCAGAGCTGAGCTCTGGGGTCACAAACATGAAGGACATGTTTCATGCCCGTATGACATTCACAATCCTCTGGGTAGAGAAGACAAGTAAAAAAGATAAAGGACAGTGAGTTATGTTCTAGAGGAAACAAAGGTCCCTGGAGCTATGGGGAACTGAAGAAAGGGGACCTACCACAGACTGGGACAGGATAGGGGTCATGCAGGTTGTGGGAGGAGGTGACACCTGAACAAAGCCTGGAAGGATGGGTGGGAGTTAGCAGGGGAGGCAGCATATGCAGAGGCTAAGGTGTGAGAATATGACAGGTTAGGTCCATCTCAAGGGGTTTTTATGGTGGGCTGGTCTGTGTGTTTGGTGCACTAGTGAAGGGTGAAGCCAGCTCAGAATCCTGGGCGCCAAATCATTTGTCCTCATGTCAGATGTCTGTGGTGCTTGCTGAACTCTGCTCCCTAGGGTGAGTCACCTCACATGGCTGTGCATTCCACCATGCTGGCCTGTCCCCCTTGGCAAGTGGTCCTGTGCAGATATGAAATGCAGGTACTGTCACAAAAACTACAGCCTTTTTTGAGGAAGTAGTTTCTGAAAGAGGATAATAAAGGCATGCTAACCACACACATAATTGCTTGGATTTTTGACTCCCAAAAGATGTACATTTTGAGGAGAAAGTGGTATTTCATGCCTCAAATGCCATTAATAATAGCAACTTATATTTAAGCATTTGCTATGCAATATCTCATTTACTATTCACCATAACCTATGAGGTAGGTACTGGTATTTCTTTCTTCATAGAGTTGAGGAGACAGACACTTAAATTACATGGCTTGTCCAAAGTTAGCCACCAGGAAGAGATGGAGCCCAGGTTCTAACCCAGTTTAATCACAGAGAAACCCAGACAGATTCTACAAGTTTGATTCTTTTTATTAGCCCAGACCTCGGATACTATCAGTTAAAAAGTCTCCTGGTTCCCTGGCCACAGATATAATGTTTTATATGGAAAGAACTGATGGCTACTACTTCTAGGATATTTTTCTTCTCAAAGAACATATTAGAGCAGATGCAGAGGTTTATTCAGTATAATTGCTTTCTAGTACAAGGAGTCAGGAACTAGAAGAATATATTATATAAATCCAGGGTAAAGGAGAAATTTGAATGTGAAGACCAATTCTTTTTATTCCAAAGCAACTTAAGGGAAAAGTTTATAGAGTTGATAAAGATGCTGGCTTTGTTTGAAAACTCCACTTCTTATTAAATGTTATTAGCCTATTACTGGAATTTCAGACCATTTGCTTAATTAGACCTTTACGTTAACTCAATCATTGACATATTAGAGACTGACATTTGTTGAGGTTATGATTTTGACTGTGTATGTGCTATCTTTATGGAATTAGAGGGTGGTAAAGTCTACCTTCTTCTTTCATCTCTCTCTTAAAGAAATTGACAGCCCAGCAAACCTGGTGACTGACCGGGTGACTGAGAATACTGCCACCATCTCCTGGGACCCGGTGCAGGCCACCATTGACAAGTACGTGGTGCGCTACATCTCTGCTGACAACCAAGAGACCAGAGAGGTTCCGGTGGGGAAGGAGCAGAGCAGCACTGTCCTGACAGGCCTGAGGCCAGGTGTGGAGTACACAGTGCACGTCTGGGCCCAGAAGGGGGACCGAGAGAGCAAGAAGGCCAACACCAACGCCCCAACAGGTAACAAAAGAGAGATGGTCAGTTGGAATTGAGTTTTGAGCTTGTGGATTTGAATGGGTATGGTATCAAAGGATGTGGCCTGAGCAGAGAGACTTTGCAATTAGAAGTCTTAAAGATGAAAGAAAGACTGAGCTCTCGTGGTGATGGCAGTGGGCTGATCTTCCCTGACAGTGATGAGCTGTTCATGAGACCACTTGGCCCACTGGAAGGGAGAAGTAAAGTCTTATAGTAACAATGCTTTTAGCAGAAGATGTGTACAGGATCTGGTCATTGCAATGCTTGTGATAATACTTTTAGAATGCTCATCAGTGCAGCAGCCCTTGATTAAATGTTAAGTTAGGAACCCTAAACATCATGGCATCTGTTTAATTGGAGGTTGTGATGTGCCATGTGCTGCTGAGAGGACATCGTTCCTCCCACATTTTAGGGAACTGAAAGCTGAGAAAGAATGCCTCATTTATAATGATTCCTCCTTTGAACTTCAGAACCAAGGGCTACTTTCTCCTTAGATTCCCAGCGGAGACTCAGGATGAGAATGCCATTGCCTTGTTCTAAAAGAGCTCGGGAACATGAAAATGATGAAGATGAAGGGATGGATATGTCTTCCATGGCTTCAGAGCTTAAACCTTTCCAAATATTTTCCTTCCAGACATTGACAGCCCCAAAAACCTAGTGACTGACCGGGTGACAGAGAATATGGCCACTGTCTCCTGGGACCCGGTGCAGGCCACCATTGACAAGTATGTGGTGCGCTACACCTCTGTGGACGGCGAGACCAGGGAGGTTCCGGTGGGGAAGGAGCACAGCAGCACCGTCCTGACGGGCCTGAGACCGGGCATGGAGTACATGGTGCACGTGTGGGCCCAGAAGGGGGACCAGGAGAGCAAGAAGACCGACACCAAGGCCCAGACAGGTAAGGAGTGTGCATTATCGCTGTACCGGTGCCATGCTCAGGGTCTGTCTACATGGGGTTTTCTTCTCTAATCTTGGCATAAAGGGGGGGTTTATGGAAGAGCAGGTTGGTATCCTCCCATGATACATTGTGTACCCCTCACTTCCTTTTACTGGCCTCTCTTAGAATGCCTAAGGGGTGGTCTCCAAACTCTGGTCTTTAAAGATGGCTGACCACTGCGCTTAGTTCTTTGTTCTTTCTTTGCCTGAGTACCTTTGTCATTAACACACTAACTGCTTCACCTTGACAAGGAATAAATATTAAGAAGTAACTATCATGCTGAGGGAGCCAGACTTAGGGATTGAGATTTTAAAAACACCTTAAAAAAAACATTCCTCACCTGTTTAAACCCTTTGCAAGCTTGTTTTTGTTCCTGCCCTCCGAATGAATGTTTTAGGTAGAAATAATAACAGTGTTTCATTAGCTAAAAATAAACAAATATCCAGTCATTTTTAGTCCCCCAGATATATCATTTTGATAATTATGTCATTTTCATGCAATAGTCCCTACTTCCCTACATGAAATCTCCTCTCTCTCGGCTTGGGCCACCTGTGGGCCAGCTGCCTGCTCCAGGCAGGGGACATGCACAGTTTCTCTTGTATTTTCTGCTGTGTACCTCAAGCACTGCTATTCTAGCTTGCTGTATGCAGTTTCTCACCCGTTTATCTTTGGCCTTACTTGGAGAGGTAAACTGATGAGAGGTGAGGGGTGAGGATGGGGAGAGGTGAAGGGTCAGGAAAGAAGAGAAGTGAAGGGTCAAGGGGAAGGAGAGGTGAGGGGTCAGGAGGAGGATAGGTGAGGGGTCAGGAGGAAGAGAAGTGAGAGGTCAGTAAGAGGAAAGGTGAGGGTCCCGGAAGAGGAGAGATGAGGGCTCAGGAGGAGGAGAGGTGAGGGGTCAGGAGAAGGAGAGGTGAGGGGTCAGGAGGAGGAGAGGTGAGAGGTTAGGAGGAGGAGAAGTGAGAGGTCAGGAGGGGGAGAGGTGAGGGATCAGGAGGGGGAGAAGTGAGGGGTTAGTGAGAGGTGAGGGTTCAGGAGGGGGAGAGGTAAACTGATGAGAGGTGAGGGGTGAGGATGGGGAGAGGTGAAGGGTCAGGAAGGAGGAGAAGTGAAGGGTCAAGGGGAAGGAGAGGTGAGGGGTCAGGAGGAGGATAGGTGAGGGGGTCAGGACGGGAGAGATGATGGGTCAGGAGGGGAAGAGTTAAGGGAGTCAGGAGGGGAAGAGGTGAAGGGTCAGGATGAAGAGAAGTGAGGGGTCAGGAGGAAGAGAAGTGAGGGGTCAAGAGAGAATAGAGGCCAGGGGTTAGGGAGGAGGGAGCCGGGGGTCGTGGAAGATCATGCCTGACTGTAACAGGTATTTGGGCCTGCCCTGGAGCCTGACGAGTGCTAAAGCTGACTCCGTCATGAAGCACTTCTGTGCTCCTCTTCCGCTGTGGGTCTCTCACTGTAGGCAAATGCCTGTCTTCCACTGGTCTCTTACTTCCTTTCCTCTGCCAATACATCAGAGGTTCCCCCAGCGTCTCTCTAGTGGGGTTGCCCTGCCCCTCTAGGTGATCCTCTTGGACAGCTTCTAACACAACCCCAGGCCTACCCTGCTGTGCTGGGCCCAAGTCTGGTCCATGGAGAACCTGCATGCATCCTTTGTCCATTCAACCAGATGCGCAACTCTTGCAGTGCTACAGCCTGTCTTGGCTCTGTGTGGCAGCAACCAGCTATTTCCTTACCTCTTAGATATTTTAGCATATGTCAGACACCAGCCCATATGGATCCCCAAGCTTTGGGCAGGGCTTCTCGCCCTTGGCACTATTGCTATTTTGGGGTGGATAATTCTTTGTTGCAGGGGTCTATCTTGTGCATTGTAAGATGTTTAGCAGCATCCCTGATGTCTCCCCCTATCCCACACTGAGTTGTGACAACCAAAAGTGTCTCCAAACATTGCTGATTGCCCCTGGTTGAGAACCGCTGCTCTAGGGTATACAAAACAAAGTCTGTAAGGGATTCTATTGAAAACTGCTTATTCAAGGCTTGGGCCTCACCCATGGGACTCACAGTGTATCTTTTTCCAAATAAATCCCTTCTTCAAGTGCCACCTCATTGACTTCTCCAACATCTTTTATAGGGTGAAAATTGTTGGTCAGCCAAGGGTCACAAAACTGTTGTTGATCTTGCTTTGACTGTGGTCCCTCAGGTTGGAATGTAGATATCCATTTTCTTGGGGTTACAGCCTAAACCAACAAGTGTGATAGGATGTATGAGCAAGTGACTTTGGGAAAATGACTTCTGTAATGAATTATTTAGAACAAAGAAATGCTAGGTTTTTTTTTTTTTTTTTTGGTGAATGTATTTTTAAATATCTTCTGTGTATGTGGTATGGATGAGCATAATTTCTTGTATTTATAATGTATCAACAAGCTGGTGTTAATAATGATAGCTTATGATCATTGGGCATCTACTCAGTGCTAAGAACTCGTAATAGACTTGTCTTTTTTAAAAAAATTGATACATAATAATATACATATTTATAGGTACATGTGATATTTTAATACATGGTTGCCATGTGTGATGATCAAATCAGGGTAATCAGGATATCCATCAGCTCAACATTTAGCATTTCTTTGAGTTAGAAACATGTCAAATCTTCTCTTCTAGCTATTTTGAAATGTACAATAAATTGTTGTTAACAGTATCCTACTGTGCTATCAAACACTAGAATGTATTTCTTCTATCCAACTGTATTTTTAAACCCTTAAGCCAACCTGTGTTCATTCCCCTTACCCCTATACTTCCTAGCCTGTGGTAACCATCATTTTATTCACAACTTCCATGAGATCAATTTTTTTAGCTCCCACATATGAGTAAGAACATGCAATGTTTGTGTTTCTGTGCCTCGCTTATTTCACTTAACATAATCACCTCTAGTTCGATCTATGTTGCTGCAAAGGAAAAGATTTTATTCCTTTTTATGGCTGAATAGTATTCCATTGTGTATGTATGTGTGTGGGGGTGTATATATATATTTTATATATAAAATATATTTATATATTATATATATAATATATATTATATATAATATATATTATATTATATATATTATATAATATATAAATATATATTATAACATATATATGTATATATATATTTTATATATATATACACACACATACATATATATATATATATCACAATTTCTTTATCCATCCACTAGTGGACAGTTAGGTTAATTCAGTATTTTGGCTATTATGAATAGTGCTGCAGTAAACATGGGCATGCAGATAGCTCTTTGATATACTGATTTCCTTTTTTTTTTTGGATGTATACTCAGCAATGAGGTTGCTGGATCATATGGTACATCTACTTTTAGTTTTTTGAGGAAACTCCATAGCTTTTATTCATAGTGGCTGTGCTAATTGCCATTCCCACCAGCAGTGAACTAGTATTCCCCTTTCTCCACATCCTCACCAGTACCTGTTATTGTTTGTCTTTTTGATAATAGCAGTTTTAACTGGGATGAGATGATATCTCAATGTGGTTTTGATTTGCATTTCCCTGATGATTAGTGATGTTGAACATTTTTTCATAAATGTTTGTTGGCCATTTGTATGTCTTCTTTTGAGAAATGTCTTTTTAGATCATTTGCCCATTTTAAAATAAGATGATGATGATGATTGTTGTTATTATTTTGCTGTTGAGTTGTTTGAATCCCTTATGTATTCTGTTTATTAATACCTTATCATACAGACAGCTTGCAAATAGTTTCTCCCATTATGTAGGTTGTCTCTGCATTATTTCGATTATTTCCTTTGCTGTGCAAAAGCTTTTTAGCTTGATGTATTTCCATTTGTCTATTTTTGCTTTTGTTGCCTGTGCTGTTGCAGTCTTACCCAAAATATCTGCCTAGACCAATGTTCTAAAGTGTTTCCCCAATGTTTTCTTCTGTAGTTTCATAGTTTCAGATCTTACATTTAATTCTTTAAGCCATTTTAATTTAATTTTTGAATAAGGTGAGAAATAGAGGTCTAGTTTTATTCTTCTGCATATAGATATTCAGTTTTCCTAGAACTCCTTATTGAAGAGCCTGTTCTTTCCCCACTGAATGTTCTTGGTTACTTGTCAAAAATCAGTTGGCTCTAAACATGCGGATTTATTTCTGGGTTCTCTATTCTGTTCCATTGTGTCTATGTGTCTGCTTTTATGTCAGTACCATACTGTTTTGTTTACTATAGCTTTGTAGTACATATTAAAGTCAGCTCATGTGATGCCTCTAGCTTTGTTATTTTTGCTCAGGATATTTTTGCTCTTTGGCTATTTGGGGTCTTCTGTGGTTCCATATGAATTTTAGAATTTTTTTTTAGGCTGGGTGCAGTGGCTAATGCCTGTAATCCCACCAGTTTGGGAGGTCAAGGAGGGCGAATCATTTGAGGTCAGGAGTTCAAGACCAGCCTGGCCAATATGGCAAAACCCCGTTTCTATTAAGAATACAAAAAAGAAAAGAAAAGGCTTCCCACGGTACCTCATGCCTGTAATCCCAGTACTTTGGGAGGCCAAGGTGGGTGGATCACCTGAGGTCAGAAGTTCGAGACCAGCCTAGCCAACATGGCAAAACCCCGTCTCTACAATAAATACAAAAATTAGCTGAGTGTGGTGGCAGGTGCCTGTAATCCCAGCTACTTGGGAGGCTGAGGCAGGAGAATTGCTTGAATCTGGGAGACAGAGGTTGCAGTGAGCCAAGATCATGCCATTGCACTCCAGCCTGGGCAACAAGAGCAAAACTCTGCCTCAAAACAAAAACAAAAAAATTAGCTGGGCATGATGGTGTACGCCTGTAATCCCAGCTACTGGGGAGGCTGAGGCAGGAGAATCACTTGAACCCAGGAGAGATGGTTGTTGCAGTGAGCTGAGATCATGCCACTCCACTGCAGCCTGGGAGTCTTACTCTGTCTCAAAAAAAAAAAAAAAAAAAAGAATTGTTTTTTCTAAAGAATGTCATTGATATTTTGATACAGATTGCATTGAATCTATAGATTGCTTTTGGTAGTACAGTTATTTTTACAATATTCTTCCCATTCATGAACATAGGATATATTTCCATTTTTTGGTGACGTCTTCAATTTCTTTCATCAGTGTTTTATAGTTTTTCCTTGTAGAGATCTTTCACCTCTTTGGTTAAATTTATTTATGGGTGTGTTTTTAAAAGTAGCTATTGTAAAAGGGATTGCTTCTTTGATTTTTTTTTTTTTTTTTTTTTTTTTTTTTTTGCTAGTTCTTTGCTGGTGTATAGAAACACTATTGATTTTTACATGTTAATTTTGTATCGTGAAACTTTATTGAATTTATCAGTTCTAAGAGTGTTTTGGTAGAGCTTTTTAGGGTTTTCTGTATGTAAGATCATATTATCTGCAAACAGGGACAATTTGGCTTCCTGTTTTTCAATTTGGATATTCTTTATTCCCTTCTGTTGCCTAATTGCTCTGGCTAGGACTGCCAGTACTATGTTGAATAAGAGTGGTAAGAGTGGTCATCCTTGTCTTGTTCTGGTTCTTAGAGAAAAGCTTTCAGTTTTTCCCCAATCAGTGTATTGTTAGCTGTGGGTTTGTCTTATATGGACTTTAGCGTGTTGAGGTATGCTTCTTTTATATCCAACTTGTTAAGGGTTTTTGTCATGAAACCTTGTTGAATTTTATCAAATGCTTTTTACATCTGTTGAGATGATCGTATTATTTTTATTCTTTATTCTGTTTATGTGGTGTGTCACATTTATTGATTTGTGTATGTTGAACTATTCTTGCATCCCTGGGATAAATCTCACTTGTATCCTCTTGCTGAATTGATCTCTTTTTCTTTACATAATAACCCCCTTTTGCCTCTTTGTATACTTTTGACTTAAAAAATCTGTTTAATCTCATGTAAGCATAGCTACTCCTGTTTGCTTTTGGTTTCTGTTTACATGGAATATCTTTTTCCATCCCTTCACTTTGCATCTGTATGTGTTTCCACAGGTGAAGGAAGATTCACACAAGTGGGTCATTTTTTAAAGACCCATTCAGCCAGTCTTTTTTTTTTTTTTTTTTTTTTTTTTTTTAGGCAAAACCTCACTCTGTTGCCCAGGCTAGAATGCAGTGGTGTAATCTCGGCTCACTGCAACCTCTGCCTCTCAGGTTCAAGTGATTCTTCCACCTCAACCCCTCAAGTAGCTGGAACTATAGGCGTGTGCCACCACGTCTGGCTAATTTTTTTCTGTGTGTGTATTTTTAGTGGAGATGGGATTTCACCATGTTGGCTAGGCTGGTCTCAAACTCTTGACCTTCAAGTGATCCGCCTGCCTCGGCCTCCCAAAGTGCTGGGATTACAGGCATGAACCCTGTGCCCGGCCTCAGCCAGTCTATCTTTTAAGTGGGGAATTTAATTCATTACATTCAAGGTTGTTATTGATAGGACGGGAGTGACTCTTGTCATTTGTAAATTGTTTTCTAGATTATTTTGTATATCTTTTGTTAATTTCTTCTTCTATTATTGTTTATTATTGTGGTTTGGTAGGTTTTTATAGTATTGAGACTTGATCCTTTTCTCTCTCCTTTGTGTATCTGCTCTGCCAGTGAGTTTATACTTTTCTGTGTTCTCATGATTGTGATTATCATCTTTTTGCTTCCAGATGTAGGACTCCCTTGAGCATTTCTTGTACAGCCAGTTTAGTGGTGAGGGGTTCCCTCAGTTTTTGCTTTTCTGGGAAAGACTTTGTTTCTCCCTCATTTCTGAAGAATAGACTTGTTGGGTATGGTATTCTCAGTTGACAGTTTTTTTCCCCCCTTTCAGGTACATGGACTATATCATCCCTTTCTCTCCTGGTCTATAAGATTTCTGCTAGAAATTTATAGTTAGTCTAGTGGGAATTCCCTTATATGTGACCTAACACTTTTCTTTTACTGTTTTGAGAATTTTCTCTTTGTCTTTGACTATTAACAACTTGACTATAATATACTTCAGGAAGGACCTTTTTTGGGTTGGATCTGTTTAGGGACTTGAGCTTCCTGGATCTGAATATTCATATCTCTCCCCAGACTTGGGATGTTTTCAGCTATTATTTCATTAAGTAGGTTTTCTATACCTTTTTACATCTTTTTTCTTTCTGGAGCTCCTATAATATGAATATTTATTCACTTAATAGTATCCCATAGGTTTTGTAGGCTTTCTTTACTCTTTTTCATTTTTATTTCTTTTTTTCTCTCACTGGGTAATGTCAAACAATTTATCTTCAAGTTCAGAGATTCCTTTTTTCTGCTAGATCAAATCTGCTGTTGCAACTCTTCATTATATTTTTAAATTTCATTCATTGAATTTGTTAGCTGTGTTTCTTTTTTGTGATATCTATTTCTTCATTGAATTTCTCATTCATATCATGTATTATTTTTCTGATTTCATCAAATTGTCTATCTGTATTTTTTGAATTTCATTAAGTTTCCTTAATATAATTATTTTGAATTCATTTTCTGACAATGTATTGATTTCTTTTTAATTGGGGTCTGTTTCTAGAGAGTTATTATGTTCCTTTGGTGGTGTCATATTTTCTTGCTTTCTTCATGTTCCGTGTGTCCCTGCATTGAGGTCTGTGTGTCTGGTGGAACAATTGCCTCTTCCAAACTTTCTAGAGTGACTTTCTTAGAGAAATACTTTTACTTTGGTTGAATTTTAATGCGCCAGTTGGGAAGGGTGGTTCGTGTAAGTTCAGTGGTATAGTCTTTGTGCAGCTTCTTTGGCTGTGTTTGACATCAGCAATAACTATGAACATATCAGTGGCCTAGACTACAGAAGTTTGTGGTAGTGGTGGTGGCAGCATAGGTTGTTAATGTCCTTGGTGGCAAGGGCTGTTGTGGCAAGGGCTATTCTATTCTTATTTTCCCCATAATAGGAAGACTTAGCTGAAGGGCTCTCTCGGTGTCAGGCCTGACATGGCATAGAATCAGCTGCCATGGCACTGGGTTTCAAGTACTGGTGCTCAAAGCAACTGTGGGGCAAGTTCTTACTTAGGCTCAGGGTCTTGTGAACCTATAGTAGCACTTCAGTCTTGGGATGCAGAGTGGTCTCTGTGTCAGGGCTGGATATAGGTTGCCCATGGTGCCTAGCAGCTTGGCTTCAGGGGGTCAGGTTGTAACTGTAATTCTACCCCTGGTGGGCAGGGTGCAGCCCTGGTTTAACTTGGAAGAGAAAGAAGGGCTCTGGAAGTGTGAAACCAGTGTGCAGGATATGGCTGTAATTTTGGAACCTGCACCAATAGAGCTCAGTGGCAACTTGGATCCCTAGGGGTGAGGAATTCTGTAGTGGTGATTCTAGACTCTGCAATGGTGGGACTTGACAGTATCCCAGTCTCTGTGAGGCCAGATGCAGCAGCAGCAAGCTCCCCAAAATAATCAAGCACACTGTTTTTTGGTCTGTACCAGGGCAGGGAGCAGCACAGCAATGACTCTACTCCCTGGGAGAAGAGTGTCTCAGGAGCTCAGACTCAAGGGGCCTAGTCCAGCTCTAAAGAAGCAGAATACTAAAGCTGTCTGGCCAGTAGGGTGGGGTGTCTCAGCCAGCCACTGCTGTATTTCCCTGGGACCTAGGGTACTATGTCAGCACAGCCCTAGGACATGCAGCTGCTCAGCTTGGCTGAGGCACTGATTCCCCACCAGGCAATGTGCCACTCCAGCTCAGTCCTGAGGGATGTGACTATTCTGGATAGCCTCAACACCATTTTCCTGGGATATAGGGCTCTGCCAAAAGCATTGTTCACTTAGGAACTGAAACTAGTGCAGTTTCAGCTCAGGCCCCTATGGGTAGGATGCTGCCTAGTGTGAGAGAAGTGGGTGGAGCTGTTTTACCAAAGTACTGATTCTCCAGGAAAGAGTGTACAGCTTCAGCTCTGGAATGAGTGGGTAGGCGATGGGGATGTGGAGTGGTTCCACTGCTGCTTGGCCCCATGGGGAAAGGTGTAACAGTTGCTCACAGCTCTGCTTGGAGATGTCAGGTCACTGAGTGGTGATGTCTCAGCAGCAGTTTACCCTCAGGGATGAAGGGGTGAATGGCTACTCACCCCCAGAGCAAGACACATTCCAACAGTAGTCCCGGTTCCAAGATGCCAAGACGGTGTAGCACAGTAGCCATGCAGGCCACAGAGGATGGGGCACAGTGTTGGCTCCATCTCTAAGGAGCATAGTTGTGTGCCTGTAGGCAGCTCCCTCAGCTGGGCTTAGTGCCTGTGAGAGCTGTAGGAGGTCCCAATGATGATGATGGTAGATGTACAAGGTGCTGATAGGGGCTACTGGGATCTTCTTGCTTACCTTTTGCTGTAGGGAGAAGTTCTTCCTGGTTTCCAGCTGCCCTTAGCTGGGCAATGGAGTGCTGGGATCCCAGGGTTTCCTTGTGTTCTCTATGTGGCTATCCTGAGTTTCTGTGCTTACCAGAGTTTCTGTTTCTCCTTTGACACAATCCTGCACTCTCCTTTAGTTTTTTAAAAATATTGTTGTTTATTCTTTCTTGTAGTTGTTTTTGTGCAGAAGATGAGTGTCAGGGATTTCTAATTGGCCATCTTGCTGACGTCACACTAGGAAACATGTTATTAACTCATATAATACTCACAGTAATTCTGTAGAATATGTACTAATATTATTTTTCCCTGCCTTTTTTTCTTTTGTGGAGAAAATTGAGGCAGAGAGGTAAGTTTGCCCTTAATTATGTTTTAAATTATAGAGTAAATATTCTGTGGCTTCAGAGTGGTAAACACTGTAATACTTTAACATTTTCAAAGCCCCTTTGCTACATAACATTTTTTTCTCTTGGTTTACAGAGCTACTCAGAGTGGTAAGTGCAATAATCATTAACAACCGCTTTTAACAAATACAGAAGTAAAGTAAAGCAATTTGCCCAAAGTCACAAAAACAAGTTAGTAAGTTATGAAATTAGTTACATGCATGGAATATTCATGCTTGAAGGAATCTTAAAAGTTTATCAAACCCAAACCTCAGATTTTACAGATGAAGAAGCTGAGGCCCAGCCAGCAGCAACTGAACTGTCCAGGGCCACAGCTGGCAGATGGCAGAGCTGGGATTAGACTGCTAGTAACCTGGCTCCACCCTGCACCTCTACTCTGCCTCTCTGGGCTGGAACTAGAACCCAGTTCTTCTGACTTTGGATTTAGTACTCATACCACTCTCCTGTGCTGCTTTATTGAAAATCCAAGAATCCAGCTGTGGGGGTAAGGTCTACATCCATGAAACGACTAAAAACCAGCATGTGATATGGAGAAACCATAAGAACAGGAAACTGCCTCACCACAAGTGAAATGCCCAGATCTCACTCTTTGCTACCTGTTAATAGTGTTTATTGATCAGCAATTTTTTTTTCAGACATTGACAGCCCCCAAAACCTGGTGACTGACTGGGTGACAGAGAATATGGCCACTGTCTCCTGGGACCCAGTGCAGGCCACTATTGACAGGTATGTGGTGCGCTACACCTCTGCCAAGGATGGAGAGACCAGGGAGGTTCCGGTGGGGAAGGAGCAGAACAGCACTGTCCTGACAGGCCTGAGGCCTGGTGTGGAGTACACGGTGCACGTGTGGGCCCAGAAGGGGGCCCAGGAGAGCAAGAAGGCTGACACCAAGGCCCAGACAGGTAAGGAGCATTGTTCTTTGGGAATATAAGAGCTTTCATGCTAAGTCAATGGATGACAAGTTTTGTTTTCCTTCTCCGACATTGGCAGGAATCAATGATTAATGGAAGAGTGGGATGGCGTCCATTCTTTCATGACAGGTTGAACACACCATCCCTCATTTTCCTTTAACTAGTTTCCTTGCAAGTCAGGGCCACATGGCAGTCTCCAAGCTATGATTACATGGTCATGTCCATCAGTTCCTCTTCTGATTGCATGGATCTTTTGCTGTAGACAGTATCAAGGGTCTCTTAGTGAGTCTGTGAGTGGAAACAGAAAATGAAAATCAAATTTTGTCAATAATAATAGTATGCTGAAAATTTGACTTTAAGAATGTAGACGTCACATCTGCCATAGCAAGGAGACGTATATCATTTGGTTTATGACAAATGAATCATATTATAACTATAAAACAAATTTATAACTAGAAATTATGATAAGTTCTATGAAGGAGATGACACGGTGGAGATATAGAGAATAATGAAGTAGTGATGTTTCTCAGATAGGATGGGTAAATAGCAATAGGATACACATGACCAAAACAACCAAATAACTGTTGCTTAAACAAGAAAAGAGCATGTTCCCCTCTGTGGAACAGCCGAGTATACGTTGGCCAGAGTTTTGAGGATAAGGACAGCTCTTGCGTTATATTCTTATTTTAGTGGAAGTGATATCTAACCATATTTTGTACAGTGATTTAATCAGCAAACCAGCATGATGAGTGAATCTATGATATACTAGAGAATATTCAGCCAGGGTTTTACTTTTTGCTGATTTATTTAATAATATATAGTAAGCACTTTCCATGTGTCCTGCCCACTACTAGGCACTGGGAACACAGGAGAATAGGATGCTGCCCTTTTCCTCCAGGGGCTTACATTTAGGGGTGGCTTTTAGAATCTTCTAGTATGAAATAGGAGGTCTTTACTGACATGATGCCAGACACAAAATTGTTAGTTCGTTGTGAGCAGAGACCATGTATTTCCCAACTCTGAATTCTGCACACTGTCTAGAACATTTCGTGCACAGAGTTGGGGCTTGATATACCCTTTCTAGATGAATAAAAGATTTGTTTTGCTGGCCGGGCGCAGTGGCTCAAGCCTGTAATCCCAGCACTTTGGGAGGCCGAGACGGGCGGATCATGAGGTCAGGAGATCGAGACCATCCTGGCTAACACAGTGACATCCCGTCTCTACTAAAAAAAAAAAAAAAAAAAAAATACAAAAAAACTAGCCAGGTGAGGTGGCAGGTGCCTGTAGTCCCAGCTACTCGGGAGGCTGAGGCAGGAGAATGGCAGAATGGCGTAAACCCGGGAGGCGGAGCTTTCAGTGAGCTGAGATCCGGCCACTGCACTCCAGCCTGGGCGACAGAGTGAGACTCTGTCTCAAAAAAAAAAAAAAAAAAAAAAAAAAAAAAAAAAAAAAAAAGATTTGTTTTGCTAAAGACTTGGTAGAGGTAACAGCCTGGATTTTCAGGTTCTGATCTATTTTGCTTTCTACTTGAGGAGCCAGGTGTATCTCGGGGGATAAGATGATGTCCATGAAACAGCTAAAAACGAAACAAGAGCATATGAGGCGGAAACCCCATAAAACATGAAAGGGTTTCACCCCACGCAAAATGGTCTTGAGTTTCTGCACTCCGGGACCTGTTCATAGTGCATATTGATCAGCATTTTTTTTTTCCAGACATTGACAGCCCCAAAAACCTGGTCACTGACCGGGTGACAGAGAATACAGCCACTGTCTCCTGGGACCTGGTGCAGGCCACCATTGACAGGTATATGGTGCGCTACACATCTGCCAATGGAGAGACCAGGGAGGTTCCAGTGGGGAAGGAGCAGAGCAGCACCGTCCTGATGGGCCTGAGGCCGGGCGTGGAGTACACGGTGCACGTGTGGGCCCAGAAGGGGAACCAGGAGAGCAAGAAGGCTGACACCAAGGCCCAGACAGGTAATAGGAGTGAAGAGAAGAGCAAACCGGGGTAGTTAATGCAGGTTGATCTATTGCAGCTGAGTGGTGATGCAGCTGCTTTTGGTATCTGTAACCGCAGGGCTGCAGAGTGTTTTAGGAGAGTTTGCTGTAAAAAAACAAAAAACAAAAAACAAAACAAAAACTTTCATTCACCTAAAGAAAGAACAAAGTGTTACAGGATACAGGAAAGGGGTCCCAATCCAGACCCGTAGAAAGGGTTCTTGGATCTCATGCAAGAAAGAGTTCAGGGCGAGTCCATAGAGTAAAGTGAAAACAAGTTTATTAGGAAAGTAAAGGAATCAAAGAATCGCTACTAGCCATAGGCAGCGCAGCCCCGAGGGCTTCTAGTTGTCCATTTTTATGGTTATTTCTTGATGATATGCTAAATAAGAGGTGGATTATTCATACCTCCCCTTGTTAGACCATACAGGTGACTTTCTGACATTGTCATGGCATTTGTAAAGTGTCATAGCGCTGGTGGGAGTGTAGTAATCAGGATGACCAGAGGTCACTCTCATTGCCATCTTGGTTTTGGTGGGTCTTGGCTGCCTTCTTTACTGCAGCCTGTTTTATCAGCAAGGTCTTTATGACCTGTATCTTGTGCCGACCTCCTGTCTCATCCTGTGACTTAGAATGCCTTAACTGTCTGGGAATGCAGCCCAGTAGGTTTCACCCTTATTTGACCCAGTTCCTGTTCAAGATGGAGTTGCTCTGGTTCAAGCGTGTCTGAAAAACTATAATAATGGACCCAGTGGGAGCAGTCCCACGAATGTCTTTTCCCACGAATGTCTTAGAACTCTTTCCAAAGCCTGTGTTTTCAGTCATTGTGTCTCTCAGCTATAGACAATTATAGAAAATAATGTAAAACCAATATAAAATTCTCAAAACCACTGATTAAAAACCTGTTTTGTGGCAAGCTGTTTTGTGTAGGTTTGACTGAATAGACGCTGTGTGATAGAAAGGAGCAAGTATTCACCTGGGTGGCTGGAGCCCTGTTTCCTTGCAGGAGGCAACTGACTTTTAATGAGCATCGTCTAAGTGCTAGGCCTGGGGACCAGTGGTGAACAAAACAAATATCTCTACTCTCTTGAAGTCTAGTGTGAAGATAGACAATAAATAAGAAAACACATTTAAACCCATAAATTGTGCTAAGTTCTGTGAAGGAGATGAACGTGGTATAGGTATAGAGAATTACAGGGTAAGGATGTCTTGTAGATGGGAAGGGTGAGTAGTAATAGGATTGCTATGCTATTGCTATACATTGACAGAAACACTCAAACAACAGTTGCTTCAGCAGGAAAGGAGTGTATTCCTCTCTGAAGAATGGCCAGGGCTGATATGGTCGCTCCTCATCCAGGAGACCCAGGCTTCTTCTGTGATTGTTGCTTAGTCATCCCTAGCAAGTTGCCTTCCTTTACCTAGTCACCACCCTGTCTGCAGTGTAGCCAGTGGGAAGAGGCATGCTGAAGGTCAGGGCATCACTGGGACATTGTACACATCAGCCCTTCTCATGTTCCATTGCCAGATCCCAGACAGACCTCACTGCACAAAAGGCTAGGAAATGAGGTCTTTAGCTGGATGGCCCTGTGCCCAGCTTTACTTCAGTTATGCTATCCTGTCCAACACAGCAGCTGCTAGCTACATGTGGCTATTAAAATTATTTTTATTTTTATTTTATTTTCAGAGACAGGGTCTCATTCTGTTAGCTAGGCTGGAGTACAGTGGTATTATCACTGTTCACTGCAGGCTTGACCTCCTGGGCTCAAGCCATCCTCCCACCTCAGCTTCCCAAGTAACTGGGACCATGGGCACATGCCACTAAGCCTAGCTAATTTTTAATTATTTTTAGAGATGGGGTCTCACTATGTTGAACTCCTGGGCTCAAGTGATCCTCCTGCCTTGGCTTCCCAAAGTGCTGGGATTACAGGCATGGGTCACCATGCCCAGCCTAAATTTTAATTAATTAAAAATAATTAAAATAAAAAATTTTCTTATTTGGATTAGCCACATTTCAAATGGTCAGTAGCCACATGTGACTAATGGCTACAGTATTGGACTGTGCCGATTATAGAATACTTTCATCATTGCAGAGAGATCTGTTGGACAGTGAGTATGCTTATAGAAGAAGGGGGAGAATGGATGTTGGCGAAAACTAGCCATTTCTGGCAGAGGGAAGGGTATATGTGATGTCCCTCAGCTGGAACAGTACTAGGGATGGTTGGAAAATGAGAAGAGGCTGGTTTTGTTGGAGCATAGTGGGTGGGAGAGCAAGTAGCCTGAGATGAGGAGGGAGGAGCAGGGGCAGGTCAGCCAGGACCGTGCGGTGCTTAGAGGACAAAGTGGGCTATATTTATTAATACTAGAAGAGTGATATGATGCAGTGTTCATTTAAAAAACACTTTCCAGGCCACAGTGAGGAGAGTAAATGGATAAAATGACAAGGATAGAAGTGGGGAGATTCGTAGAGAAGCTGCTAGAAAAGTCTGGGTGAAAAATGCTGATTGTCTAGGTAAGTGTGATGGCAAAAGAGATAGAGAAGAGGGGATGTCTGGAATATATTTTTGAGGTATGGATGATAATACCTGTTGATAGATTTGAGGTAGGAAGAAAATGAGGACTCAGGTATGACCTGTGTTATTTATTTGAGCAACATGGGAGATTGAACTACCATTTCTTGAGAGGGGAGACTGAGAAATAAAAAGTTTGGGGAGGAACATCAAGACTTTTAAATATTTAAGTTCAAGATATTTGTGAGATTCCTTGTTAATTGAGTGATTCATTTATTGATTACATAAATATGTATTGAGTGTCTAATACAGGCCAGGCACTGTGGTGGAGATGCAGTTGTATAAACTAGTGAGGGGCTCAGAATTAATAGATATTGTGGAGCAATTAGCATCTAGTTGGTATTTAAAGCCACGGGCATGAGTGAGATCACCTAGGCGGAAAAGCAGAGAGAGGAAAAGAGGGAGCTTTGGGACAGGTGCAGTGGCTCTCACCTGTAATCCCAGAATTTTGGGAGGCTGAAGTAGGTGAATTGCTTGAGCTCAGGAGTTTAAGACCAGCCTGGTGAAATCCTGTCTTTACAAAAAAAATACAAAAATTGGCTGAGTGTGGTGGCATGCACCTGTATTCCCAGCTACTCAGGAGGCTGAGGTGGGGGGATTGTTTGAGCCTGGGAGGACAAGGCTGCAGTGAGCTATCATGGCACCACTGCTCTCCAGCTTGGGTGAAAGAGCGAGACTCTGTATCAACAAAACAAAACAAAGCAAACAACAAAGAAAGGGAGCTTTGGGTGCTCCAATGTTTGAAGGTTGCTGACAAACGACTGAAGAAGAGCCAGTGAGTTAGGAAAATCAAGGGAGTGTATAGTCATGGAAGCCAAGGGTTGAGAGTGTTTCAAGAAGGAGGGCGTGGATCAGCTCTGCTAAATGCCACCCAGAAGCAGTGTAAAGTTGAGAATGGCAAGTATCCATTAGAGGTGGCAATACGGATGTTGTTGGTGACTTAGACTAGCAGATTTAGTTGTGTGGCATAGAAAGATGCAAACACGATTGATTGGAGAGTAAGCAGTGAAGTTAAGTTATGTAGACATTTATCTTGAGACAATCTGTCAGTTTAGGGTTGCAGAGAAATGGAATGATATGGGGGAGGATGGGGGATTCTAGACCTTGCTTGTCTGGGACTGATGACAGAGAAGAAGAGACTGATGACACAGGAGAGAAAGGGCAGATCCACAGCAAAGTCCTTGAGAGGGTGGGAGGGCCCAAAATTCAGAGTGAAGAGTCTTGGCTTTAACATAAGATGTCAACAGGAACTTAGCCTGTACCCTCCATTTCCCTGGGCCTGCACTCTCCTCCCGTTGTATAAGTCAGAAAGGTTGGAGGATATGACCTCGGCTCTCAAAGTAACTAGATACCAGGGAGATCAGAAAAGAGGTTATATCCACAGCAGTTTTGGTGGCTCGTCTTGTTGCTTAGCAAGTTTTATTGTTATTTTCATGAGAATTACAAGGACAGAAGTTTTTTATATATAAAAACTGGGAGAAGATCTGATTCCTTCCAGTTTTCTGTCCAGTGGTTTGTTTCCTTGGAAATGGAGACCAGGGGCCTTTGACTCGTGTTTTAAGTGGAATTCTACCATTATTAATGATAACATGATGGAGAGCTCCTGGTGATGGAGTGGTAAGATGGGATGCCCTCCTTTGTTCTAAAGTTCAGTCTTTTCTAAATCTTTTTAAAAAGAAATTGACAGCCCCAAAAACCTGGTGACTGACCGGGTGACAGAGAATATGGCCACTGTCTCCTGGGACCCGGTGCAGGCCACCATTGACAAGTATGTGGTGCGCTATACCTCTGCGGACGGAGAGACCAGGGAGGTTCCCGTGGGGAAGGAGCACAGCAGCACCGTCCTGACGGGCCTGAGACCAGGCATGGAGTACATGGTGCACGTGTGGGCCCAGAAGGGGGACCAGGAGAGCAAGAAGGCCGACACCAAGGCCCAGACAGGTACTGAGAGGGACCAGGCCAGGGGAACCCCTTACACTTACCAGGAGAGAACCTTCCTCCATGGGCTGGGGAAGGGAGCAGGAGGGTGGTTGCTTTACCCGAGGGCATTCTTCAAAGTGGTTCCTTTTTTATGTCTTTGAGATAATTAAGTTGACCCAACAGCGCAGCTAAGAGAGTGTAGAGGGAGTGCTGGTGTCAAAGGCGGCCTCCCTCACCCCTCCACCTGGCCCAGCGCTCAGACTCTCCACACTTGCTATGGAGAAAATGGTTGGGCCTTAGCTGCAGTTGGGAGAAGATAGAGGCAGGAGCCTCTTCTGTTTCCATCTTCCACAATGGAGTCAAAGGGGGTGCATCTTTCTCCATTCCATCCTCAGTTGATGAGGAAAGGCACCTGAACTGCATGTATTTTGTGTGTGTGATGGGGCCTCTGGTCTTGGCGGAGCATCAGGGAGGTCAGAACCCAGAAGCACTTGGAAGACAGCACTGTGCCCACCCTGAGGTCTGTGGGCCTCTTCAGGCAGTGCGGGCAAGGTCTGTCCATTCCATCCATGGTTGAATGCACCAAATGTTGCCACGGGACCTAGAGATGTCTTGAATTTCTCTATGATCTTTATTAGTTAAAATTAACTTGCATTTTTAATCTAAAAAGTAATATATGCTTGTAGTAAATATTTTCAAACTAAACAGAGATGTGTTAAAAAAAAAAAATGTCTGGGCACGGAGGCTCATGCCTATCATCCCGGCACTTTGGGAGATTGAGGCGGGTGGATCGTCTGAGGCCAGGAGTTTGAGACCAGCCTGACCAACATGGAGAAACCCCGTCTCTACTAAAAATACAAAAATTAGCCAGGTGTGGTGGCAGGTGCCTGTAATCCCAGCTACTTGGGAGGCTGAGACAGGAGAATTGCTTGAACCCAGGAGGAGGAGGTTTCAGTGAGCCAAGATTGCACCCTTGCACTCCAGCCTGGGCAACAAGAGCGAGACTCCATCTCAAGAACAAACAAACAAACAATTCTTCTCTCTGTCCTGGACTCCCTAGTACGCAGTGTTGCTCTCCAGATGCCAACAGTAGCCAGTTCTCCCTCCTTTCCTTTTTCCCACTTCCTACCTCCTTCTCCCCTTCCTTTCTCTGTTCCTTTCTCCCTTATTCCTTTCTTCTCCTCTTTCTTCTTTATCTTCTCTTGGTTTCACCTTCTCCATTTTTGAAGACAGCAATAAAAAAAAATTCTTATTTTCCTGCTCCATAGAAATGTGAAAGTAACTAAGACAGACATCTCTAGTCCATAACCAGGGGGTGGTGGGCAAAGAGGTGGCAGGAGATTGCTTAAGATATTAAAATAGCCACAGTTTTGCCTTGATTATGAAATCAGGAAATTCAGTTTTTCTGTGAGATGACTAGAATAAAATCCATGCCAGATGTTATGCTTTAGAAAATCAAACCAAGTTAATATTACAGAAACTCAAAATTTGTCAAAACATACTAATTCAAAACAACAGCTGTCTGATTTCTATTAAAATACTGCAATTCAGTTCTCACTGAAATGCTACTGGGTAGAAAATAGCCTGGAGGCGTCTTTTTGGGAAGTTCTAAATTAAAATAACCTTCTGTGATAATGCTTTTTCAAAAGAGAAATTTCCATTCATATCTTCTTTGTTTAAAAAAAAAAGAGCCTTCTGACCAGTTATGATGTTGACTAGTATTTTTACTGAGCTTTCGTTTTCCTGGTCTACAGTGCACACTTGCTTACACACTTGCTTTCCCTCTAGTGTTTGGGTGAGGAAGTACATAGAAGAAAAGCTCTGCTCTTCCTATATACCTTCACTTTCCCGCCTCCCTCCACCACAAGAGGCGGAAGGAGGGGCCGGCGGGGCGTCAGGGCGAGGCGGGAGAGGGAGGGGGGGAGGGCGGGGGAGGGCGGGGGGAGGGGGCGGGAGGGCGGAGGGAGGAGGGCGGAGGGGCCGGAGGGGAAGGGAGGGCGGGGAGGGAGGAGGGAGGGAGGGGAGGAAGGAGAAAGGGAGAAAGGGAGAGAGGAAGGAAGGAGAGCAGAATGAAAGGTAGGGACGGCCTGACCTTACGGAGCGGTGACGCAATCCGGGTAATCCTTCCGTTTCTACTCCGTCCGTACGTCCCTGTCCTACCACCTTCCTCCGTCCTTCCTTCCTTCCTTACTTCCTTCCTTCCTTCCTTCCTTCCTTCCTTCTCTCTCTCTCTCTCTTTTTCTTTCTTTCTCTTTCCCTTCCTCTGGGACCCACCCAATGCCCTGTTCTTCTTGTCTCTAATGGGTCTGTACTGTTAGAAACAAACGTCAGAAAGGCCCTGTGGCAGGGAGGAAGAGAGTCTGCAAACTGCTTGAAAGAAGGAGGAGAAATGGGAGGGTTTGAAAGGGGAAAATATAAACTGGTGTCTCAAAAATTACCTTGCCTCAGTTGTATCTTAGTAATAACAATAACCTGACTTTCTATGTACAGAAATTGACCCTCCCAGAAACCTTCATCCATCTGCTGTAACGCAGTCTGGTGGCGTGTTGACCTGGACACCCCCCTCTGCTCAGATCCATGGCTACATTCTGACCTACCAGTTCCCAGACGGCACAGTTAAGGTACGGGGGATTCCTTGTCTTTTCTCCTGGTGCCTTCTCTTCTGTGTGAAGCAACTAACTTGGGCCAATCCGCTCATTTGCTGGCCTCATGGCAGCTTGCTGATCTTTATTGATCACATTGCTGCTTGTACGTCTGCTCCGGGTTATTTTGTTTATTGTTAGTCTTCCTTAATAAATGTAAGCTCTATGTTTGTTTCATTTATCACCATATCTAAAGTGCATAGGACAGTGCTTAGCGCATGGTAGGTGTTTGATATATATTTATTGAACGAATTGATTAACCCTTATTTCAAGGGTTATAGCTCCCCTTAGAATCTGAAGGCCAGCAAATTTTCTTTTTCTTTTCTTTTTTTTTTTTTTTTGAGACGGAGTCTCGCTCTGTCACCCGGGCTGGAGTGCAGTGGCCGGATCTCAGCTCACTGCAAGCTTCGCCTCCCGGGTTTACGCCGTTCTCCTGCCTCAGCCTCCCGAGTAGCTGGGACTACAGGCGCCCGCCACCTCGCCCGGCTAGCTTTTTATGTATTTTTTAGTAGAGACCGGGTTTCACCGTGTTAGCCAGGATGGTCTCGATCTCCTGACCTCGTGATCCGCCTGTCTCGGCCTCCCAAAGTGCTGGGATTATAGGCTTGAGCCACCGCCCCCGGCCAGGCCAGCAAATTTTCAAAACCTGTCCCAATGGAAAATTATTATTCTCCCTCCTTGCCGATGAAGAAAGAAGGGAGGAAGGAAAAACAGGAAGGACACTTAGGTTTATTTGTTATCTTAATTAGTGCTTATGACAGCACCACTAGGAAGATTAGCCCTATGTTTATAGAGGAAGTAAGACTGGTTCAGAAGGAAGCTTATTGAAATACCAACTATCTCCTTGTCTCAGATATCAGTGGCCAGTTTCACCTCCCCTATTAATTTCTTCTTAGCCCAGCATTGCCGGCCTGTTGCTGCCAACGATGGCTATAGTTAGAGCCCCTGTGTGTATCTGAAGGCCAAAGTCTCCCAGAAACTTGGCCGGTAATCCTGAAGCTGCAGTCCTGGGTACTGGCTCTCAGTTGATGCTCCCAGTGATGCTGATTCTCCATGGCATGGCTCTCCAGAGAAGTGGCTGGGACGCACTGTGATTCTGGGCTGCCACTGAGGCTTCAGAGAGACAAAAGACTGTGCCCTCAGAGAGCTTCTGTCATTAGTACCCGGGAATGCTGTTGACACCTAGGGTGCTAGTGGGTGATAAACGGAGTCACTAGCTGTCTACTCTCTGCCTTGTTTGGTAGGAGATGCAGCTGGGACGAGAAGACCAGAGGTTTGAGTTGCAAGGCCTGGAGCAAGGTGCCACCTACCCTGTTTCCCTTGTTGCCTTTAAGGGTGGTCTCCGGAGCAGAAATGTATCTACCACCCTCTCCACAGGTAATGTAGAATCCTGTGCTCTGAACAACCATGCAGTGAGAACCAGCATTGGAGAGGCTAGCAAAGCAGTCCAGGGAGGAGCAAGTGGATGCAGAACTATTGATTTCTCTAGGCATGGGGAAGTGGAAATGGGGTTATGTGTTCAAAAGAAATCCATCCCACAGTGGGGAGGCTAAAGAGAGGAGTGAAAGAGAGTGTTATTTTGTGGGGCAGTTGAGTTGGGGAAGGAGGTGATGTGAACTTGACTTTTTCCTGGTACATTTGGGGAGTTGAAGAGAAAAATAAGATATGAGTGAAGAGTTGGAAGAAGCTAAAGTAGGAAGTTATGAAATGATTTCCAAACAAAATAAATTGCCTTAACATAGGGAGAAACTCCACCTCTTTCCTCCTTGCCCTGCTCCTAACAACACTCTCTCTGCTTGGCTCCCAGTTGGTGCCCGTTTCCCACACCCTTCGGACTGCAGTCAGGTTCAGCAGAACAGCAATGCCGCCAGTGGTCTGTACACCATCTACCTGCACGGCGATGCCAGCCGGCCCCTGCAGGTGTACTGCGACATGGACACGGACGGAGGTGGCTGGATTGTGAGTCACGCAGAACCTGGGGGAGCTCTGTGTAGGGCCTTGCTTCTCAGCCCAGGATGCCGGTCATGGATGCTCCACAGAGTGTTTGGAGCCCTATTTCTTCTCCACCCATGGAAGAGAGGAGTTTTGGTGGCTTGTTGCTGTTTTTAGAGAGATCTCAATGTTACAGGAAAGCAGTCCCCATCCGGATCCCAAGAGAAGGTTCTTGGATCTCATGCAAGAAAGAATTCAGGGCGAGTCCACAGTGCAAAGCAAAAGCAGATTTATTAAGAAAGTAAAGTGGTGACAGTACAGCTACTCCATAGACAGAGTAGGGTGTTTCTGAAAGTAAGGAGGAATGCATGCACCCTAGGTACGATACTTGTTTATATATAGGATAAAAAAAGATCTTGAGGAGATGTGCTCTGTTACAAGGGTTTGTGATAGAGGATTAATTTTCTTAATTACTGTATTTTGCAAGAATCAATATTATTATATTTAAAGCAAAATTAGGAGTGCTTCTGTTCTCAAGATATCAGGATATCAGGACATTCCTAAGTCTGGGTCTGTTTAGTAAACACTGTCAATCTGTTCCCTTAACCATAAACATCTGGAGGCTCGGAATACCTAACTTTCTGGGACTGCAGCCCAGCAAGTCCCAGCCTCATTGTCTTAGCACTCACTCAAGATGGCTCTGGTTCAAATGCCTCTGACACCAACCCACTGTAAGGATAGAGCCTAGTACTTATTCCCTGTCCTAGAACAGGCTTGGTTAGACTAAGGCTGATGACTATGAAGGCTTGTGGGTTGATCATCATCTAGTAATGCCTTACATGTATGTATTACCTATATTTTACCTTCTTCAAAGCACTTTGAACACATGACCCTCACACAACAGCTTTAGAGTAAGTGAGAGAGGATTGTTTTTCCTATTTTACAGATAGGGACAGTGAGGCCCACAGAAAGAAGTGCTTGACCTAAGTCATACAAGAATGACAAAGCTGGGACCAGATTTCAAGACTCCAGCCTCCTAACTCATTGGTCTTCTCAGTGAGTTCATCTCAGGTCATCCAAAATGCAAATGCATAGCCTGTCTGGGGAGTTCAGTCCTCTGAACTGGAGTCTGTTGTCCAAGTTCTATACCCTGGCTCCACAGTACAGCAACAAGGCCTTTGAAATTTTGATTGGAAAGACTAAAGCCTGAAAGACGGAAACTCGAGCAATGCTCTAATTGTCCCTCTTCTGTGTAGACGTTTTATTCTCTCGGGCCATTGTCTGCCTAAACCACATGGCAGCTTCTTTGATTGCAGCAGCCTGATCCAGTTGTATGATGAGCTGCTTTTGAGGGTTGCAATCTGATCCTTCCATCTCCCCTTGCCCCTTTTCTTCCTGTGCCTGAATGATAAAGACTCTCACTGCTCCAAGCTACCTTGCAGCAGCCTTAACCTGCTGTGCCTCCGCAACTCACTGTGGGAAAGAGAGAGCATGATCTCATCGTGCTCAAACCTTATTCATTTACGCATTCAGTCAGGGGCCTGGGAAACAAAAGACACTTGAGCAGCCATGAATAAAAAGATGCCATCTGATGAGCTTCAATGAAGAAAACTTATTATCTGCACAGCGGCATCTGACGGTTGAAAGGCAGTAATTGGATTGGTTGGGGGAAATTCCCGATTGATGTAAAAAACAACAGAACAGAATGTAACTTGGGAGGTCCTCTGCCCGACCAGACCCATAGGGCTGTACCTGCTGCTTTTCATCAGCACCATTGTAAGGCTAAGCATTCTGTCCCTTCAGGCCTGCAACCCAATTTCCTGCCTTTGTGCCCATAATTGACCTTTGGCAGGATGTTTGTATTGTCTAGTGTGGCCTTTTTGTAAGCCAAGCTCTCACAGAGAAAGAGGCATTTATCTGGGGCAACATTTAGAAAGAGATCTGTCAGTCTGTCTGCCCTGAAATAGTCATGGCTTACTGCACAAATATTTATTGAGTGCCTACTATGTGTCAGGCACTGTTTCATGTACTCAAGATCCAGCAGTGAACCAAACCAATGGAAATCCCTGCCCCCAAGGAGCTTGCCATTTATATCCTGCTCATGGAAATGACCCCTCCTCAAACACAGAGATTGGTTCCAGAAATAATAAAACCACTGTGCATTCTGACCCTCCCCAGCCCCAACCCCACCCCAAGTCTTGTTTTCTGAGCCAGACTCCTGGGGTCATGCATGAACTGAGGTTCTGCAGGGTTTTACTTAAAGGCACCATGCTCCAGAAAACATGGAGTCCTGAAAACTTCCCCACAAAACATTTTACTCACAGTTGTCATAGTTTTTTGGGGGGATTTCAAGAGTCCTTTGTCACTGAAGGATGACCCATAGTCAGTTTCTCTGTTTTATTGAACTTTTAAAATCCTTTTATGGTAATTCTTCCATCCCAAGCAGCAGGAACTCAATTTGAAGAACAGACCAGAAGAACTGTGCCCTGAGGTAAACTCTGCCGCTGGTGGGAGGCTGGAAAGAACATCAGGGAACACTTAATGTCTCAAATATTTCCATCTTTGTTTTCCATCTTGAAAGTCTTAAGGGCTGCATTAGAGGCTCTTTCCACAGACATTTCAATGCAAGTTTGACTTTTTTTCTCTGTATTTAGTCGTTCAGGGCATTGAATAAGTTCTAAAATGCAATGACCACTCTAGTATAGAACCAGACATGAAGAGGGTTTTTTCCCCCTTTGAAACTTATTTAGTAAGGGGGTTTTATGATAATACCCTAATAGTTCATTATAGGGTGTTTTCATCTCATCAAATGAGAGTGGCTTAGATTCTGAGTGAGTCAGTTAAGGCTGCCTGATCCAGATGCATCAATGGTCCCTGTGGGTTCGTTCATTTGGAAACGGATATAATAAAATGCAAACCAACATTTATTGAGAGATCATAACAACTTCTTATATCTCTATGTGCCACGGTCTGGCTTAACTACTTTATGATTTACTATGATTAATGACCTTGCTGAAGCCTTGATTTAAGCTTGTGACAGAGAGGCTGTTAACATGGTAATCTAACAGTTTGGAAAAGTGAGGCTTGTCAAGGTTGCCCAAGGACACAGCTAGTAAGTATAGAGCTGGTTCTGGTTCAAAACAGTGATGCAAAGAGCACCAGAATCATTTTTGGAAACTTCCCTGGCCCAGATGAAGTATTGTTACACACACACACACACACACACACACACACACACACACACATCGCTGGAAAGCTCCTATCAAGCTTGGGCACTGGGTTCATTGATTGGAGATAGAGACCAAATACCTTTGTAATGCATCCTAGGAGGGCTGGATTGGATTTGAGCCTGACCTTGTGGTGGGAACGTGATTTGACCTGATGTATGTGGAGCCATACATCAGTGCTACATCTGTCCTAAATTTCCACTGTCCACGGTACAACAAGAGTCTCAAGGAAGGGGTGGGATCAGGCACCTTGTTAGGAAATTAGCAAGTTCTCAGAGTCTTTGGAAATGCTGTTTGCGAAACAGATTCAGTAGGGCTGGTATTTTTGAACGTTCTGACAGAAAGATAAGGTTTATGTGTGGTCTCTGTATCAGTGATTAGCTGTAGCACTCTGGATACTCACTTTTCTGGACTTTCACATCTGTCAAATGGCATCATAAATACTTGCTCCAGGGCCAGCACTCAACAGATGCTCACAAAATGATTGTCGCCTAAGTGAATAAATGAGTGAAAAAAAGTGAGGAAGCCAAGAAGGAAATAGGGCATCTTTAAAAGATGGATCCTTGAGCAAAGGGGAAAGAGAGCAACAATGTTAACGCGGCGTTAACTGTTTGCCGTGATCGTTCCTATATTCTGTTCGGCAGCTCTTGCCCATTTATAGAACATTTTATGTGGTGTCTCATTTAGTCCTCCCAGCAGTCTTATGAGGTCGGCTCTTCTCTTCCCGTCCATTCCTGTTTTACCATGAGCTGGCCGAGGGTCAGGAATAGAAGAGGCTGCCTCAGCAATCCCCACCCGTCCCCTGCCCAGGAAGTGGCTGTGGTCTGACTTGGAGCCTGGAGCCTTCTGCATCCATGGTGCCCCACTCCTTGGCCAGCAAACATGGATGGGTGCTTTGGAAGGAGTTAAATATAAATTCCCATGTGGAGCTTTCAGCATTGCTGCAGGGTAACCTACTCTCTCCTCCCTCCCTTTCTCTTTCCGGAGAAAAATATAAAGAATGCACAAATGTCAGGCAGTTTACCTTATAAATTCAAGATAATGTGTTTTACTTCAGGGCACATGCTGTGAAGTCTAGTGGAAAGGAGGGAGATTAGATTTTGTGTTGGGGCTTCTGCATCTGAATGAATGCAAAGAAAAATAGGCAGAGAGAGAAATGCAATTCCAGTCTTTGGTTAGTGGGAATCGTTCCTGAGGTTAGCTAGGATGGCGTTCAGCTTGGTTCTCAAGGTCATGTGGAATTACATGTGTTATCAATTTCAATAGTGTACACAGGTGTGTGTAGGTACTTTTCAGATTTACTTCCTATAAAAGAATCCAATTTACTGTGACTGGAACAGTGCCTTCCTTCTCCAAACAGAGGAATTTTTGAAAAGAAAGCAGTCCACACTTTGGTGAATGGCACCCAACTCTGCCTCCATTTTCTTGCTTCTCACTCATTCTTTGGTCCGTTTCAGTTTGGCTTCTGTCCATATCTCACACTGACACAGCCCTAGGTAAAATCACCAGTGATTTCTGTGCCACTAAATTCTAGGGATGGTTTTGACCTCCTGTTCCTTGACCTCTCATCGGTACTTTACTCTACTGACCACACCTTTCTCTTTGTGGCTTTTGTGATTCCATATTTTTCTAGTTTCTTTTTCTCCACTTCTGTTGCCCCTTCTTCTCTTTCCTTGATGGATTTGTCCTTCTTCGTTATACATATTGGATGTTCTCAAGGCTTGATTCTAGGCCACTTTATCTTTTCAGTTCCCATTTTCTTCCTACGTGGTCTCATCTTTTCCCATGACTTCATTTTACCCTCCTCTGGGTCCCATGCTTCTCTGCACTAACTAGGATAGAATGGGCTATGCTGCAGTAACAAACCAACTCTAAATTCCAGCAATTGAACAAACACAATGTATTTTCCTCATGTGTGCAATGTGTTGTGCAGGTTTGGCAGCCAGTTACAAGTGTGACTCATGGATTCAGGCTGTTTCCATCTCATAGTTCTGCTGTTTCAGTGTGTGGCCTTTCCCATGGCCCTGTGGTGCATGGCAGTAGAAGAGAGAGTGTGGAGAACCCACCCACACAGAAAAGGCTCCCACCGACAGCCTTTTGGCTGCAAACAGTCACATGGCTCCAACTTGAATGCAGGGGAAGCTGTAAATGGACATCCTCCTGTGTTCCTGGGAAGAAGAAAGTGAACTGGGACTCGGTGAACTCCTAGCATTGCCTGAGACACACTCTACCTTAATAAGTCTAGCCTAGACCTCTCTTTAGAACTCCAGCCCTTACATCCAATTGCTCTGTGATATTTTCATTCACCAGCATACCTCAGAAATAACTCACACTTACCACATCCCCAAATGAGCTCATGACCCACTCATAAAACCTGTACTCGGCCGGGCACGGTGGCTCACACTTTCACTTTGGGAGGCCGAGGTGTGTGGATCATGAAGTCAGGAGTTCAAGACCAGCCTGGCCAATATGGTGAAACCCTGTCACTACTAAAAATATAAAAAGTTGCTGGGTATGATGGCATGTGCCTGTAATCCCAGCTACTCGGGAGGCTGAGGCAGGAGAGTCACTTGAACCTGGGAGGTGGAGGTTGCAGTAAGCCAAGATCATACCACTACACTCCAGCCTGGGCAGTGAAGTGAGACTCCGTCTCAAAAAACAAACAAACAACAACAACAAAAACCCCAAAAGCTACAGCCTGTCCTCTCTGAATCCCCTGTCTCAGTGAATAGCTGAGGGAAGAGTCATCTGCAAGCCCAAACTATAAGAAACTTATCTTACCTTGACTTCCTCCTCTTTCAGTTCCACATTCTGTCACCAGCCCTGTCAACTTTACCTTCTATCCACTTCCGTCTATCCTCAGGGCATCCCTCATCCAAGCTACTGTCCCCCTTCATCTGCACTCTACAGTGGTCTCCTAACTAGTCATCTCACTTCCACTCTTACCCCTGACCAGTCCATTCCATACACCACAGCTAGAGATGAATCTGATCGGATCTCATTTCCTGCTTAAAACTCTGCAATAATTTCCATCGTTCTTACCTGGACCAATGTCTTCAACAATCTCTTTTAAAAGCTTACCAGGACTGACTCTTGCCATCTTCTCAGCCTCCGTTTCCATCCCTTCCTCAGCCCCCAGCAGCCCCAACATTGCTCCCCGTGCTCTTGCCTGACCACTCCTACTCATCCTGCAGCTCAGCCATGTCCTGAGGGTGGTTTCTTGGCTCCTTGGTCAGGTCCTCCTGTTTTACGCTCTTGCAGTTCTGTTGCATCTTTCCCTCATAGCCCTTATTACAATTTTAACTGCATTTTAAAATTATTTAATTTAGTAATTGTATTTACTGAACTATTAGCTCCAGGAGGGAAAGGACCGTTTCTGATTTATTCACTTTGCACGCTATCTTGCATATTGCCTAGTGCATAGTAGATGATCAGTAAATACTTGTTGTGTGAACTTTTTTCTCCATAAGTATTAATTGCTGTGCTAAGAATCAGGCGAATTAAAAAATAATTCCTACTCTCAAACTATTTGAGAAAAGGGGAAAAAAGATGCTATAAATGTGATGTGCCCCAATTGAGTCAAATGGGTGTTGAAAGTTACATGTGAGAATTGGCTGAGGTCTGGAATGTCTTGCCCTAGGCAATCCACACTAGCAACTGAATCACACAAATAATGGAAAGAACTGAAATTTCTTGAGGGCAGGAAGCTTCTCTGCTTTTGCTCTACACGCCTTAGTACCTGACATACTACTGTACATATAAATAATACTTATTAATATAGTGAATCTACTGACATATAAATAAAAAGCCTCTCTAAAAAGAAAGGCATGCTAGCTGGAGGAAGGCAGTGTATGAGCAAGTTCTTGGTTTTCTCTTGTCTCCCAGCACGTATATCTGTTTGGAGGGTCGGAGTGAAGTGTTCATCTCCCTTCTCAGGTCTTCCAGAGGCGGAACACTGGGCAGCTGGATTTCTTCAAGCGATGGAGGACCTATGTGGAAGGCTTTGGGGACCCCACGAAGGAGTTCTGGCTTGGTATGATCTCAGAATCCAGGAGGCTGGGGCTGTAGGGGGTGATTTCTCCCAGGACAAGCTAGCTAGGAGGCTTAGGGAAGCTCACCACCTTCACAGAGAGGCCCCAGTGGCAGGGAGACAGAGGACTGTGCCGAGCAGGGTCTTGGTGGGCGTGTTGATGGGAAGGCTCTCCTGCACTCTGAACTTGCTGAAAGGTAGGGTGGTCACAGGGGTTTTATGCTGATTTAAGCGCTGCAGGACCTGCCTGCAGCCTGAAGATCTTAGAAGGCACAGTAGTAGAAAAAAAGTTCAGGGATTGGGATGCTGGGTCATTACTGGAAGGTCACTGTAGCAGTCTCTAAAATTCTGTTGGTGTGGCCAGGCATTATGGGCAATGTTTTCCCCCTTTTCCCTCTGCTCTCCTCTGGAGCAGATGTTCACAGAGAGGGAAATAGCCAAAAGCATGAATTGGGAAATTAGGAATGAAAAAGTCATGATTCAGATACCCAGTGTCTAATAGAGTAGATGATGTTGTGGTTTGTTCAGTATAAAATCTCTTAGGGGATCTTAGGATGAGTCGTTGACCCGCCCTCCTACTTGGTGAGATAAATGGATGATAAATACAACTGCTTCTGTTTTAGAGGGATGGAGCCAATGGAGGCAGATTCCTTCTGGGGTTACCCTGACCCCTCACTGCTTCCTTCCATAGAACATGGTCTCCACACTCCTTAGCGTGACTACGAGTCCCCGAAAGAGAAAGTGCTGAGACTGCCCCTTATTAGCAGAGAAGGTAAAGACTAAAGTGACTTTAGGTCCTGAAAGCCTCAGACGCACATGTTGAGTACTCAGTCGCACACATGGGTGGATTGGGTGTTGGAATTCCGTTTTTTATTTTTAGGACTTGACAAGCTACACAACCTCACCACCGGCACTCCAACGCGGTATGAGGTGAGAGTGGATTTACAGACTGCCAATGAATCCGCCTATGCTATATATGATTTCTTCCAAGTGGCCTCCAGCAAGGAGCGGTATAAGCTGACAGTTGGGAAATACAGAGGCACAGCAGGTGAGAAAAAATGTTTTCTTACTGCAAAGGTCTCTTGCTGTCTGTTGTATAAGGGTTGGTTTGCTGTATGCCACTGATCTGGGGGGTGGAATATTATTCTGTGGAGGTGAATTGTTCTCATTGACAGTGGAGGCCCTACTCTCTGCAGGGGGTCAGGAGTGAGCAAGCAGTTAAAGCAATCCTTGACCACCATAAAATTGGAAATTGTGTATGTTATATGTCACAACCCCCTCCCCCCCCGCCCAATAAAAACCCTCCTCTTGTGCTCCTCTTATTCAGGCTGTTGTACATTAGCTGATGAGCCCATATTCTGAACAATTTATTGATGCTTGTCAGTCTTTCATTCAGCTTTAGCAGTGTGGCTGTCATCTTTGCACAGTAGTGTGTGTGTGTGTGTGTGTGTGTGTGTGATTATTTGAGCCTTTGGTGGCACTTTGCTATAAAAACAGAACAATGAAAGTGATGATTCAAATAATAAGTATGGGTCTCATTAACTTAATTCAATTGTGACAACACAGAAATGAGCAGTTCAGTGGAAAGTAGGGGAACTTTTATCCTCTAGTAGCTGCTCATTGGGGCTAAGCCAGTTGCTGGTGTGTTTGGTTGTGAAGAAAAAGAACAAAATTAAGCAACATGACTGAAATGCTGGAATGATACCAGTAAATTAAATATTTTGTGTAAGAGGGGGAGGTGTGGTTATTGTTTTAATACTAATATTTTAAAAGCTGTATTTATGGTTTTTAAACCCTAACAAGTAAGTCTGTGTTTTGACATTTGCATGTTTTTGACTTTGGTGTATTTATAGAGGAATGTGTTACCAGCCAGATTGACTGACTGTATAAGACATGGCGGTCTCTCTCCTTAGACTTAAATGTAGATAGGTGAAAACAAAAGAAAGTAACTTTTGCAGACAGTCACATAAGGGTTAAGAAACATAAAGAGCTACAGGAGTGTGGAGAAGGTGGGCACACGGAGGATGAAACAACTGGAGGGAGTTGGATCTGCAAAACGGGGGTAACTTGAGTGGGAGGAAAGAGAGGGCTCTCCAGGCCTGGGGGCTTCGGGGTGAGTGGGAACTGAGTGGAGGAAAGAACGCTGGAGTTTATCTCACAGCCTTGCTGGACTTCTCAAGATTGTCTACTCAAGGAGCCCTGATGGCAGAAGACCGTGAACAGAACTTCTGAGTGTCTGGGGCCATGATCTGGGGTGGCCAACTGTGAATGCAAACCTTTCTTTGAGATCTTATAATTTCATTTAAACAATAGTCAAATGAATTTTGCATTTGTTCTTACTTCCCAGGGCCTATCTCAGAGCCTGGTACAGAGTAGGAGAGTTAAAAAATGAAATTGCTAGCAGGACTTTTCTATATACATAATCTTACGGATGTTTAGTATCTTACATAATAGTCCCTGAGACCCAAATAGGTTCCATAGGGGTGAATGAAAGTGTGAGTTTGGTGACATGGTGACATGGGAGGAGACAAAGAGGGAGGGGTAGGCACCTACCAGAGTATGAGGCATTTTGGCTACAGACATGAGGAAACTGTTCCAGGATTCTGAGTAGGGGTTGGGTGAGAAAAAGCATGCAAAGAATTATTTCAGGGAAAAGACAATCCTTGAAAAACAAGCATTGCAGCTAGAAGATCCCTGCTGCCTTTGGATACTGTCACTTCTGTCCTCAGTAGTCCTAGGTCTCCATGGGCTGGAGACAGGCTGTGCTACATGCACTTGAAGCATAACATAGTCATGTGTTGCTTAACGATAGGGATACATTCTGAGAACTGCATTGATAGGCATTTCATCATTGTGCAAACATGGAATTCACTTACACAGACGTAGATGGCAGAGCCTGCTATAGCCCTAGGTATATGGTGTAGCCTATTGCTACTAGGCTACAAACCTGTATGGCTTGTTACTAAATATTGTAGGCAATTGTAACACCATGGTAAATACTTATGGATCTAAATATATGTAAACATAGAAAAGGCACAGTGAGAATATGGTATAAAAGATAAAAAATGGTCAGTCTGTACAGAGTACTTACCATGAATGGAGCTTGCAGGACTGGAAGCTGCTCTGGGTGAGTCAGTGAGTGGTGAGCGAATGTGAAGGCCCAGGACATGACTGTACACTCCTGTCGAATTTAGAAACAGTGCCCATAGGCTACACTAAATGTATTTAAAAATATTCTTTCTTCGTTAGTAAAAACTAACCTTAGCTTATTGTAACTGTTTTACTTTATAAACTTTAACATGTTTTTCAATTTTTTGACTCTTTTGGAGTAACACTTCGCTTAAAACACAAGCACATTGTACAGCTGTACAAAAATATTTTATTTCTTTATGTTCGTATTCTGTAAGTTTTTTTTCTATTTAAACATTTTTTATTTTTATTTTTTACTTTTTAAACCTTTGTGTTAAAAACTAAAACACAAACACACACATTAGCCTAGGCCTGCACAGGGTCAGGATCATCAATATCACTGTTTTCCACCTCCACATCTTGTCCCGCTGGAAGGTCTTCAGGGGCAATAGCACACATGGAGCTGTCATCTCCTGTAATAACAATGCCTTCTTCTGGAATACGTCCCAAAGGACCTGTCTGAGGCTGTTTTACAGGATTTTTTTTTTTGATAAGTAGTCATACACTCTAAAATAACAATAAAAAGTGTAGTATTATTCACATAAACCAGTAACATAATTGTTTTATCATTATCAAGTATTATTTACTGTACATAATTATATGTGCAAGACTTTTGTATGACTGGTAGGTTTGTTTACACCAACATCACCACAAACACATGAGTGATGCATTGGTCTGTGACCTTACGACAGCTGTGATGTCACTGGGTAATTTTCAGGTTTATTGCGATCTTATGGGACCACTGTCGTATATGCAGCCCCTTGTTAACTGAAATGTTCTTATGCAGGGCATGACTGTATAAAACATGAAAGTCAGGTATAGAAAAAGACAGTTATAATACAATTGGGAAACATAGATGGACATTCATATGATTATGAGGATATTAACTGAATGAGAGGGGATTTAAAGATGCTCTTTTGTATGACTAAGCACACTGCCCATATCCTCCCACCCCATCTCTAAATGAGATCAGACTATGTTCCTGACAGCTTATTCCAGGTTCTTCCAACCCTCTGGTATAACAGAGTATACACATTCCAGTCTGTCCCAGAACCCTTGGGCCTCTTCAGTCAGCATGGAGTCCATCTGATCATTTCTTTGGTTTCCAGTACCCTGTTGTCTGCCCTTCATCATGGCCATCAGTTAGCCTCAGCTTTTCCTTCTCAGGTTAAAGAAGTCTACATAAGCTCCGAGTGTGGGACCCTCCCTGTACAAAATATGAAGTTGGGTGTTTTTCTTTGGCCCCTGTGCTCCACATCTCTCCCTGAAACCCAGTGCCCTCCCTGGCCTCCTGGTCATGAGCCTCACTCAGGCCTGTCCTCCAGGCTGCACATTTCCTTTCCCTTGGCCATTACCATTTGCCTTTTCTGAAGCCTGTGCTAAAATGATCCAGCAAATGAACTGATGGCAATGGGAAAGAGACTGAAAGGGAGTCAACATGTTTGGGAATTGTTTTAATTCTCCTCCCAGGTAATCTGCATGTTACCTGCAGTGAGGGGATAATTCCTGTTCTAAGGTTGTTCAGGCCAACAGTGCCAGCCAGTAGAGGATGTATTTTTTAATAGAATTTATTTTTTAATAGGAGACTTTCACACAGCATTTAGGCAGCGATCTAATCTTCCCATGTGTACTGTCATTCCCGCTTTTAAATTCTGAATTACAATGGTAGCATTAGTGAAGTCTTAACATTCCTTATGTACGCTGATCGTCTGTGAGGAGGGTTTCAGAATTTAGAAAGCTCCTGGCTACTCATGTCTTGAGTGCTGAGGCACTGTTTAGAGGACATGGCGTTCAAATGGAAGGTGAACATTTTGATACCTCCCTGCACGCACCAGCTCTCCCCAGCCTCTATCATCATTTTAGCTCTGATTAGAACTGACATGCATGCAGCCTGGCAGGAATGTGTGGCTTAAGGCTGAGACTGTCCAGGTGGGCCCTCAACTTTTGACTTCCACTCAAGTCTTATCAGAAAGCCCATTTTCCCTTCATGAAGCAAATTCCAGCAAGGTAATGATGTGTAAATTTAGTTCCTGATTCTGAGTCTTTGAGTGGGGGCGGGGAGCATCTTATGAGCTCCACCTTTAAGATGCTATTCATCTATTTAGAAATCATAATGAAAACATAAAGAGCTAGGCATTCAGAATGGTGCAGAATGAATTCTAGGGCTAACCAATTATTTACAGCTGATTTCAAGTCCCACCTGCATGGGCCACAGTGGGAGCACAACCAGGGATGGGTCCCACCCTGGGGGCACTTGGAAATGTGACTGGGGAGCTCTGGAAACATTTAGTGGGTTGGGGCCAGGGATGGATTTTTAAATGCTGGCACTTGAAAAATAATAATAAAAAAAATGGGTACATGGACAAAAGGGAAAGCTAGAAATGGCACAAATCATTTGTAATCATCCTTTCTTAATCCTGAAATAAAAGACATTCAAGGTTCAGACACACAGTACTGTGTCTGTGTGTGACTGACAGAGGATGTGATGTTAATGGCTTCTTCTGATCTTTGAAGATGCAGCTGCCTGGGCCATCTTTCCCATCCTGGTGAATCCTAGAGGGGGAGAGTGGGTCTCAGAGGGACATCTTGATGAGATGGATGGTGACCAGCTTGATCCCCTCTGAGTTTGGGTGCAGACCCTTCATGGGCCTGCCACGAACCCCTCCAGTCCTCATTCTCACTCTCTACACTCTGAACATTAGGATGGCTTCAGTTTCTAAAAGGTAGAAAATCCTTCTGCAGAAAAAGATCTCCCACATTTGGGTGAACACTTGCTTTACATTTCTTTATCCCAGTGCCCAGATTTAGATAATCACAAACATGTCTTTAAGAGAGCCTCCGCACAGATTCTTAGAAAGCGGCCCTGGGAACCTTCTATGTAAATTGGGTAAGCTGTGCTCATTTAAAGAAGGTTACTAAGGGAGACACTGCACATTATTTCAAGCTGTGGGTAACTTTCTGTAGGAAGTCTGGAGGGAGGAGGAAATGTGTATGACTAGCATGACAATATAACTTTCTTGGACTGGAGAAAACTACTGGAGACAGACCCATCTGCTGTGTCTGCGTGGAAGTGGCCTCTGTGGCCTGGGAATTCTCATGCTTTTTCTGGGTGAGGTATAAGTGAGCTGCTGGTGAGATTGCAGACTTGGAGGGGCAAATTAGGACCTTCCCTTTTAACATATACTACCAACTCTGCATATTCACCCAACTCACTGCAAAAACGTTTTTGAGAGCAAGGACCTCCTCATTTTTGTGTTCACAGAGCCAAGCATGTGCTGCTCCATAGCAGGTGTTCAGAAAATGTTCCCTAAAATCAAATGAGTGAAGTTGTAGAACAGAGGTTCTCACACTGTACTGCGTCAGATCATCTGAAGGGCTTATCAAGGTATAGATTGCCAGGGCCCACCCTGTAGTTTCCTGTTCTGTAGGTCTGGGCTGGGGCCAAATAATTTGCATTTTTCTTTTCTTTTCTCCTTTTTTTTTTTTTTTTTCTTTTTTTGAGATGGAGTCTCGCTCTGTCACCCAGGCCAGAGTGTGGTGGCATGGTCTCGGCTCACTGCAACCTCCACCTCCCGGGTTCAAGTGATTCTTCTGCCTCAGCCTCCAGAGTAGCTGGGACTACAGGCATGCACCACCACACCCGGCTAATTTTTGTATTTTTAGTAGAGACAGCGTTTCACCATATTGGCCAGGCTGGTCTCCAACTCCTGACCTTGGGATGGGCCTGCCTCGGCCTTGCAGGGATTACAAAGTGCTGGGATTACAGGTGTGAGTCACTGTGCCTGGCCAATTTGCATTTCTAACAAGTTCCCAGGGGATGTGGACGCTGCTGGTCTGGGAACCCCACTTGAACAACCGTTGATAGATGAAGCCCCCCAGTGAAACAAGGAAGCCATAGGTGGATTGGTGTGTCAGAAAGAACCCTGGACATGGAATCTCAGGACAGAGATTTGAGTCCCAGCTCTGCTGTTTGTGGACTGTGGGACCTTAATAAGTTCCTAGAGTCAAACCTTTTTGAATTTGTTTCCTCATGGGACCAAGAGCTGCCCTGCCCACCTCACAGGTTTGCTGTGAGAGTGAAATGAGAATGCACATGTGAAGAAGACTGCGAAACTCAGAGCTGAGATACAAATGTAAGAATCCTTATTGCAGGAACAAAGCTTGATGAAGCTTGTGATTGATGTGGGCCCTTATTGCCTTTTATGAGCAGGAAAAGGAAGTTTATAAAAGGATGACAGATATGATAGGGAAACAGGAGACACACAAGCAAAATAATTAAAGCAGTTTTCCGGATGGGATGTAATGAAGGACTGAATTGTACATGTGTCTCCAGAAGGGCTCTGGAAGTTCAGGGATGTTTGTGTGTAGGGGTGTGTGTGTGTGTGTGCGTGTGTTTGTGTGTGTGTTAGGAGGGTGCATGGGAGGACCAACAAGGAGAATCTTCCTTACAAGTGGGCCTGAGCTAGGCTTTGAAGGATGGTTAGGATTTGGACAGATGAGGGCAGAGAGAAATCCCCTGGAAGGTGGGCTGGTCCATACTGGAGGGTGCGTGGTGGAGATGGTGGGATGCAAGATTGTGCACAGGGCACAGCCAACCTACAGGCCTGCAAGGCACGGAAGAGGAATTCACCTCCTTGTGGTACGAAGTAGACTGTTAGGCCTGAGGTGATGAAAATGGACGTCTAAACTCCAGAGGGGCTGGCAGGCAAGAAGCCAGAGAGAAGGCTGTTTTGTTAACACAGACCCAGGATGAGAGAAGGCCGAGGGTGGGTGTCATGGGAGCAGAGACGTAGGGGTGTATGTGAGTGATCTGCAGGAGGGAGGGCTTGAGAAAGGGTATGAAGGGATTGTCAAACATGGCTCCAGGTTCCAGGTCTGGGTGGTGGGGAGAAGAGTGGACCCAAGGCAGAGGGGGGAGAGTGGAGAGTGGTGCTCTTGTGTGTGGCGTGGTCAGGGACTTGGGGAGAGTTGTTATGTTTGGATGTTTGATCTGACTGTGGAGCTTCCAAGTAAAAACGCTATGAGGACTGTTGGAGAAACAGGCCTGAAGTTGGGGTACAGGCCAGGAAAAAGAGCCTGTTCACATGTGTCATGTTCCCATTTGGGCTGTTTTGAGAGAGCAATGACTACCTGTGACGTGACTAGCTGCATCCTTGGCATTTTCATGCCTAGATATCTTCCTGCTGGGTCCTCTTTTGATCATCTCCTTGGTGGCTAACCCTGGGCTCTCACCTCTGTCTCTTCTCTTCTGCAGGGGATGCTCTTACTTACCACAATGGATGGAAGTTTACAACTTTTGACAGAGACAACGATATTGCACTCAGCAACTGTGCCCTGACACATCATGGTGGCTGGTGGTATAAGAACTGCCACTTGGCCAACCCCAATGGCAGATATGGGGAGACCAAGCACAGTGAGGTAGGTGACAGGTGAATGTCTTTTCTGTCCCAGGGTGTGCCCACATTCAGCTTCCAAAGGGACACCCTCCAGGCCAGTCTGGCAGCCCCTCTCCTTCTGAAGCTTCCAGTCAAAGCAGTAGAGCTTCTCCTCCAGGCTCCATGGCCTTGAGGTTGTGGCCTCCCCTTCCTGATGGCCACGGCCCTCTTGTTTTGCATTCCCAGTGCTGCACACTTGCCTAGGGGCAGGTGCAGAGAAAGCTTGGGCTGCCCACTGCCATGTAATGACAGATGATGTGCTCCACACACTGTCTCATTTCACTAGTTCACACATGGACACTGTCAGCTCCGGCTGCTCTAGCAAAATACCACAGACCAGGTGGCTTCAACAATAGACATTTATTTCTCACAGTTCTGGAG